>NC_056693.1:42035000-43397500 GCF_018350215.1 Panthera leo | reverse complement strand
CACCCACCCTCCTAGGAGACGCAGGAGCGGGGGCGTAGGGCGGGGTCTGCCTCAGAGGCAGACGCCGCCAGGTGTAAGCTGCTCGTCTAGGCCTGTCCCGGCCGGCTGGCCAGGCGTGGGCGCTGTCCAGACCCCGCCTGGAGGCTACCTGACTCCTGAGTGCAAAGGCCCGGGGTGCCTCCCAGCCCTGGCTGGAGTGGGAGGCGGTTCCCATTGCTGTTTTCTTTTCACTACTGTACTTACCCTGTGCCTGTTAAGTGTAATGAGTTTAAGTGCTTTACACGCACAAATACTTCAATTTCTCAACAACTCCTCCGGTGGTTCTTGATTTAGGTACAAAGATGTTGAACCTGAGCCTGCTCCTGAAGGGCTCCCAGGCTAGCCCCTACTTGGGGAGTGTGCTGAAGGAGAACTGGGTTGGTTTGCTCTGGGCCCCCGCTTAGTGCTTATACCTGTTCTCCAGAGGTAGTAAGGCTGCTGGAGACTGGGCGAGGAGTGCTTCCCCCCCCCCCCCCCCCATGAGTAAACAAGCCCGTGCCAGCCGGTCGATAGGGTGTGGGTCAAAGCTCATGCTGCCCCTGGCGTCCAGGTATGGGGCTCTGTCCTTGGATTTTCTCTGCTTCTTGGTTGGTCAGACTTAAGAGGTGGGGCTGCCATTGACCGTGAGCCAGCTGGGCCTCAGGCAGGATTGGGCCTCCCCCACCTGTCTGAGGGTGGTGCCTGGTCAGGGACAGGTTTAACCTGCTTTGCCCCGCCCCTTCCCACCTGCTTATCCCACTCCACCAGGTGTTTGCTCTGGCACCACTCCAGACTCTTGGAGTGTGTGTGATGGGGGCTTGGGTGATATGTGACTACCCCCATTTGGCCTGGAAGAAGTGACCGTGGACTGGGGGAGAAAAGGGACACAGAGCCAGACCCAACAGGTGTGGCCAACTCCTCCCCAGGCAGGGTAGGGCTGAACATCTAGCTGAACCAGCTTTGCAGCCTGTGCCCTCCCTCCTCCTGCCCACCCAGCTGTGAGTCTGTCTGTCTCTCTCCCCACTCCCTATCCCCAGTTCTCACAGCTGGTGAGCGGGGATGTGGCTCTGCTGGGCGGGGGCCCCTACATGCTATGCACTGATGGGCAGCAGCTGCTGCGACAGGTCCTGCACCCTGAGGCCTCCAGGAAGGTATGCCACTGAGGGCACAACAGGGGGTAGGGTTCCCAGGACCCCCATCATGGGGGTGGGCAGGGCAGCTCAGTTCCCTCCATTCATGCCCACTCCCATGTGCCCCTAGAACCTGGTGCTCCCCGACACCTTCTTCTCCTTCTACGACCTCCGCAGAGAATTCCATGTGCAGCACCCAAGTGCCTGCCCTGCCAGGGAGCTCACCGTGGCCACCATGGCACAGGGTATCTGTGACCCCAGCAGGGTTAGGGTGGAGGGGAAGCTGCAGGCGGTTTTTGAGTATGTGCGTCCTAGAGGGTTATGTGAACACATGCAAGTTTACATTATCTGCTGAGTCCTTGAGGGCACATGCCTCTGTGTCTGTGCTGGGGTGCACTTGAAATATGGACATATGTTTGCATATGTCTGGGATGGGGACTTGTAAGGGCATATATTACCTGGATCCAAACAAATGTTTGCCGGGACTCTGCATTTGTCCATGTAGGGGACTTGGACCTAGGTGGGACCAAGATTGGTGCTCATGCTGGGATTTCCTCACTGTTACTTCCCTGTTCATAGACCTGGGGCTGGAGACAGATGCCACAGAGGATGACTTTGGGGTCTGGGAAGTGAAGACAATGGTAGCTGTCATCCTCCACCTGCTCGAAGGGCCCAGTGGTAAGGTTCCCCTGCCACCTGTCACCTGCTCTCAGGACTGGGTGAATGTCTACCTCTTAACTTTCTCAAAGTCCCCCTCCCCACTTGTTACTTTCTTTGAGACCACAGGTAGATGCTCCTTTGTCACCTCATCCCCCTCAACTGTCCTCTTTTTGCAGAGCTTGGTGGGGAGACCCCCTCCACCAGACCCTGCTGACCCCCATGCCATCTCCTCTCAGGTCAATTGTTTTCGAAGGCAGAGGTGGTAAAGCAGAAATATGAGACAGGTCCTTGGTGAGTGTGGGGGCAGGGGTGGGGGTGACAATAGCTGGACAACTCTGATTCTGTGCCCTGCCCCCACAGCAGCAGGGCCGATGTGGTGGACAGTGAGACTGTAGTTCGGGCCCGTGGGCTGCCCTGGCAGTCATCAGACCAGGACGTGGCTCGATTCTTCAAGGGACTCAACATTGCCAGGTGGGTACAGCAGGCAGGATGGGTGGCTCAGGAGGGCAGGCCCGCCCAGGAAGCACTAACCCAGCACTGGCTCCGCAGGGGTGGTGTAGCACTCTGCCTCAACGCCCAGGGCCGCAGAAATGGCGAGGCCCTCATCCGGTTTGTGGACAGCGAGCAGCGGGACCTAGCGCTGCAGAGACACAAGCACCACATGGGTGTCCGCTATATTGAGGTGGGGCTTTGGGCTGGGAGTGAAGAAAGACAGAGCTGAGGCCAGCCAGGCTGGAGACCCATGGGCTGCCCCCACTGTACCCACAGGTATATAAAGCAACAGGAGAAGAGTTTGTCAAGATTGCAGGGGGTGAGTGTGCTCCCAACAGCACCTAGTTCCCTTGGTTCTTGATCCATGTCCCACTTGCCCACCACCCCCTGCCTTTCTGCTCCCCTGTGCCAGGTGTAGGTGGGTATTTGGAAGGGCACAAATGAAGTCAGTAGGTGACTCCCATGCCTCCCACCAAGGCACATCACTAGAGGTGGCTCGTTTCCTGTCACGGGAAGACCAAGTGATTCTGCGGCTACGGGGACTGCCCTTCTCAGCTGGGCCGGCAGATGTGCTAGGCTTTCTGGGGCCAGAGTGCCCGGTGACTGGGGGTGCTGATGGGCTGCTCTTTGTGCGCCACCCTGACGGCCGGCCCACTGGTGATGCCTTTGCCCTCTTTGCCTGTGAGGAGCTGGCACAGGCTGCGCTGCGCAGGCACAAGGGCATACTGGGTAAGCGATACATTGAACTCTTCCGGAGCACTGCGGCCGAGGTGCAGCAGGTGAGCACCCAGGGCTTTCCCTACCCTCTGTGTGATTCTCCAGGGTGCCCCTTCCGTCCCCTGTGCACCGGCCCTACTCGGCGTGACCAGCCTGTTGCTGCCTTCCTTACCAGGTCCTCAACCGCTATGCATCCAGCCCACTCCTTCCTACACTCACTGCTCCACTGCTGCCCATCCCCTTTCCACTGGCAGCTGGGACTGGGAGAGATTGTGTACGCCTTCGAGGCCTGCCCTACACAGCCACCATTGAAGACATCCTTAGCTTTCTGGGGGAGGCAGCTGCTGACATCCGGCCCCACGGTGTGCACATGGTGCTCAATCAGCAGGTGAGGCTGGTGCCAGTGGGGACACACGTAACTAGGAAGGGGTGTGTGGTTGGGAGTAAGGCATTCTTGCATACGACAGATTGCTTACAAGACCACCATGTGTACAGGGCCGGCCGTCAGGTGATGCTTTCATCCAGATGACATCAGCAGAGCGGGCTTTAGCTGCTGCTCAGCGTTGCCATAAGAAAGTGATGAAGGAACGCTACGTGGAAGTGGTCCCCTGCTCCACAGAGGAGATGAGCCGTGTGCTGATGGGAGGCACCTTGGGCCGTAGTGGCTTGTCCCCTCCACCCTGCAAGCTGCCCTGTGAGTGTCTCAGGGGCTGGGGAAAGGAGGCATGTGGGGGCCAAGCTGTTGTAACTCTCACTTTCTACAGTGGGGACTCCTTTCTGACTGCCTCATCCAGGGCAGTGCTGGGCTCCCTGCAGATGCAATCTCTACTTCTGCCTCCAGGCCTCTCACCACCCACCTACGCCACCTTCCAGGCCACCCCAACACTCATTCCCACTGAGACGGCAGCTCTATATCCCTCTTCAGCACTGCTCCCGGCTGCTAGGGTGCCTGCTGCCCCCACCCCTGTTGCCTACTACCCAGGGCCAGCCACTCAACTCTACATGAACTACACAGCTTACTACCCCAGGTATCTGCTGCTAAGAAAACTCCAGTCTTGTCCCCATCCTGGTTTGGGGGAGGGTCATGATCCCCTTCCTGCACCAGATAATCCAAGGTCTGTTAGAGCTCAGACTTACACTAAGATGGACACGGGAGTGACAGATGTGGCCTGGCTGATGCCATCTACAAATCAGAATGGAGATGACTCTGTAGAGGCAGAGGTTTTAGGCAGGAAGAACTGAACTAAACAAGGCACAGGCAAAGGAAGAGGGAGGCAGGTCTTGGTCTAGGCCATAAACGGGACTGCTTTCCTAAATTCCTTCCTCTCCCATCCTAGCCCCCCAGTTTCCCCCACCACTGTGGGCTACCTCACCACACCCCCTGCTGCCCTGGCCTCTGCTTCCACCTCAGTGTTGTCCCAGCCAGGAGCCCTGGTCCGTATGCAGGGTGTCCCATATACTACTGGTATGAAGGATCTGCTCAGCATCTTCCAGGCCTATCAGGTGAGGTGTGGCTGGAGGGCTTGGGAACCTGATTGAGGCTGGAGCTTCCTCCCCTAAATCTATTTCCCTTCTGCAGTTAGCCCCTGATGACTACACCAGTTTGATGCCTGTTGGTGACCCGCCTCGCACTGTGCTACAGGCCCCCAAAGAGTGGGTGTGTTTGTAGGTGAGGGAGCCAGGAGGTAAGAGCTGGCTGATGTCTAACATGACTCTCTTGCATCCAGAAAACCAGCACCCTCAACCAGGTGGCTTCTTTCTGGCTTGTCAAAGCTCTCAGAAAGCACCTAGAGGAGCTCAAGCCCTAGCTCCACCTCCCACTTATTGCCCTGCCTGTTCACCCCAAAGATGATGGCTGGACCCTGCATGCAGGACTGGGGGTGGAATTGTGTTACCCTGCTCCCAACGGCCTGATCTGGCCCTCCTGAGTAGCATCGAGAGGCTTTGGTCAGCTTTGGCCATGGCCCATACCCTCAGATTCTGTGGGGCTGATGTCCACAGCAGGCTTGTTTTCTTTTTAAAAATGTAAGCCCTGGTGCCTTCAACGTATGACTCCTGGGAACTTCTGAGTAAAGATCCCAATGTTCTACCTTCCCCTATCCCTCCTAGTAGGGGGCAGGGAGGCAGAGAGTGCTGGCCCCAGCTCCCACGATACTTGGACCTCAATGGCCACGTTGTGCCAGGTGGTCCCATCTAAGGGACTTCCAGCTTGGCACAAGCTTTGTGGCAAAATCACAAGCTGTTTTGATGGACTATACTGCAATATCCCCAGAGGACACTAGGGGGCAGGAGGCCCTCACACAAGAACTCAGGCTCAAATTTTAAAGGGGACTTTCTGCCTACTTTTCATGCACACCTTGGGCAGGCCAGTTGTCCTGAATTCAGCAGACACCGTGGAATGTCCTTTGCACCCATTAGAGGGTACAGAACTGAAGCTTCGGAAGGAATTTGGAACTCTACTCACTCCTCCGTAAAATAAACAAAGGTTCTAACCAAGTGGACTTTTTAAAAGCCAAAGTCTCCTTAGCTTTGGACCCCAGAGTGAGGGGCTCCACACCTGCCCCAGGCAGAGGAAAACTCAGGGAGATTTCGAGGACACCGTTGACCGATCACCATTTATTATTTCAGCACTGTAACTGAGGAACCTGAATTGCTGGCTCTTCTCTGTTATTTGTGTAAGGAGCACTATACTCCTACAAAAGGTTTTAAAATACAAAATATGTAAGAAAACAATCCCAAGTGCTGTAAACACAACTGAGATCCAGTTCCTTAACTGAACATTGCCCATTTTATAAAATATAAGGTTTCAACTTTAGCTCACCTGAGCCTTAAAGATGACCATCTGTTCGGAGTATTAAAAACAGGGCTTCATAGGCAGACCCAACAGAGCTCTAGTGATAGTGGTTAGCCCTGGGCAGGGTAGGTTGCCCTTCAGACAGCAACACCACATGTGCACCTGAAGACAAGGCCTCTGTTCCCTTTCAAGCTGTTTTCAGCCATGTTTCTGTGTGTATCTCTAGTAAGCAGAAGACTGCTTAACCCATGGCTCAATTCAAGATCTAGCACAGGCTGGAAGGGGTAGGAGTGGGTGCTAGGACATGCCCAGTTGCTACGTTGCTACTGAAGTCAACTTGCATAGTTCAGTGGATGTGTGCTTTAACACCACTTATGTTGCACAAAGGATTAAAGTCTTTACCTCCAAAGCCAAAAAATATTGACTCGTAAGCCAAAGATTTTACAAAATGATACAAGACTGCTCATATAGTATATAAAGCTCTATTTTAAAATTTAACTTTTATTTTAAATAGGAAAGCATTTCTAGTGCTACAGGCATCAAGGTATTTAAAAGGCATCAAAATTTGGTGCATAGCAACTCTGGATCATAGAGGCTTTTATTCTTGAGGGCAGCAGAGCAACCCCCAAAGGGTCTTGTAAGGGGAACTCTTACAAGAACCTCCTGTGAGGCAGCTACCCCAGGGGCAAGAGGGAGGAGGCAAGTCTGACCAGGTGTCTGAAACTTCGAGTCAGGGGCTGCCTCCCACAACCCCTCCAAACCAAAGGAAGCTGTGGGCTTCCAACTACAGGCCCTGAAGCAAATCTCACTATCCACACTCTGACATAAAACTTACTTTAAAAAGAAAATCTAAAAACACCCAGCTCCAGGAGGGACCAGAGTGATTTGCTGAAGGACAGACATTTTTTCTCTAACTAGTTTTAAGGAAAAAATATAAATCATCATGGTTTAAAGAAAAAGAAAAAAAAAAAAACAACCCATACTTCATCCTGTAGGAGGTCAACAGCTCCTACCCGGCTGACTAGAGGTGGTGGGCAACGAACTGGCTCCCTCTGCCTAGGCCCCACTTGGCTTCAATAGAGAGTCCTGGCATCCAGAACTCCTAATCCCCAAGAGTAACAACATCAAGCCCTTTGACCAGCTCAGCACACTGTCACACATAATAGGCACTCAAAAAATTTGCTTCCTGAATAAATGAAATTACATGATTTTGTTTGAAAACATACTGCAAGCTTCAGGGGCTTTGAAATGGGCCCGGCCTTAGAACAGGTACCTAATCCCATTAAAGGGAGGGATAAAGGGGGGTTTGGAAAAAGCACCCAACTCGGGCACCTCCTTTGGTAGACAGCAGGCTGGAGTTTCTTGCTGGCCCCGGCCTTGGGCACCAGCCTCACCAGCAGCAGCACCAGGGTATCTTTGGTGTGGAGGGTCAGGTCTATGATGCTACTGCATGTTTGGGTTTGCCCCAAAGCCTTTGGGGGAAAAGGCTGGTTTTAGGCCACGTAGATGGGACACGGTAGGCCAGAATCATTTTAGACTGTAAACAGAATGAGGGATAAGCTTTCCATGCCACTGTGAATCTTAAAAGCTTCCCATCTGGAGTCCTGCATTTTCTCTACTGTTCTAAAGCATAGCTCATTTATGCTTAGTTTATGACACAGCATGGCCTCTAGAAATTAGTTAGAACCAGCAAATTTGCCTAAACCATCATGAGACTGTGGCTTCAAAGGTTACAGAGCAGCCAAATGAGGATACTCCCATGTGGAAAAGGTCTGGGACCAGAGGGCACAAAAGGGAAAAGCAGTCCACAGCCTACTTGTTTGCAGGATGGCAAGATATTAACGCTACGAAGCTAAAACAACCCACCTTTCAAAGTCACCTTACGTGTAGCTATCTTATCCAAGGCCCTGAGGCAAAAAAGCAATTTCAACATGGAGTCAGTATGGAGAGATTGCAGAAAGATCACCTAGAAAGTTACAAAAGGCTATGCTCTGGAATGTCATTTAATATTCCAACACTTCAATGATTGGAATGGTCTCCTCTTACTTTAACAGTTTACTTTTATAAAGAGGTATGAGCTACATTTGGCTTTATTTCCTATAAATCTATGAAAGGCTTTAGGACATGCTGTTTCTGAGGCATAGGTGTGGGCTTGGGAGAATTTTTTTTTTTTTTTCTATTATGTTTGCCTCTGGAAGGTTTTATCAAAAGTTCCTACTTTAAAAATAATCATCAAAGCTAGAGTCCTTCAAATGACCATAAAGGAGTACAAATCACCAATCATAGCTAAGCAACCAGGTCACTTGCAAAAGCAGCACCTCTGAAATGCGAGAGCCTGCTGCATTCACACTCAAAAGCACCCATCATATAAAAGTATCCTATTTAAATATAAAAAGCAAAGCTCATTTCCCCAAAGCTCAGTCTATGCTGCTCTTGTTCTTTCACAATCTACCCAAGGCCTGAGGTGGAGGAATGCTGATTTCCCCACATATAGTGATCCCAACTCCTGGCGCCAGTCCTGAAGGCCACAGAGTTGGAAACCCAGGGTCCAAGGAGAGAAACATGCTGAGAAGTACATGGTGGTAGACACATGGCTGCAGGGAGCACTGTCAGAGCCCATCGGATCTTCCCAAATCCAGGGAATCGGGACCAGGGAGGGGAGCCTGCCTGCTCGCCCCTGTTCCTTGGGAAACAGAAATCTGGGACATGTCTCTCCCAATTATCTCGTTCACTGAAAAACAAGAAAAGGGAGAGTGATTAGTGACCTCTGTGTGACTGACCATATGATGCTTAATGGCGAGTTCCACTTCAAAGACATTTTTTCCCTCTCCATGGTTTTCTATAAAGGTAAATGCAGTGCTTTAAAGCCTGCTCCTGGATGGAATGAAGACCTCCTTCCAGAAGCTGTTCCAAACACCTCTTTCCCTTTCAGTTCAGTTTGGGTTGGGAAGGCAGATGGCTCAGAGAATAGGAAACATTTTTACCCTCCCTCTAAAAGCTTATGCTCTAGAGCAAAGGATAGGATATATCTGAAATGTGTTAACATTCACCTAACTTTTCCTTAATTTACATCTCTACAGGAGGGTTTTCCCTTTCTGATTCCTGCAGTGTACCCTGTATGAAAAGTGAATGAAAATAAATACTTTGGTGAGAATAAGAGATTTGGGAGTTATTTTGTTATGCTAATAAACCATTCTTTACTATATGGGCCTTTTTTATTGTTTCTCATCCTTTCAGAAAAGACCTTGTTTTTTCTTTTTTTTAACATGGACCACTTTGTGAATTTGCATGTCATCCTTGCGCAGGGGCCATGCTAATCTTCTCCATATCGTTCCAATTTTGGTATATGCACTGCTGAAGCGAGCACCTTGCTTTTTGTTGGTTTCTGTGACAAGCCAAGCATTCCTAGAAGCATAGTGCTCTGTGAGGTCTAATACAAAAAACTCCAATCTTAAGAAACGAGTATGGAAAGAAAACCCCAAAGTCCCCCTCAGTAAGAACCTTCAGTTCTCTCATCATGAGAATTCTTTGCTTTAAATGAAAATTCTTTGCTTTGTCAACTGAAGATTATACTCCTAAGCCTATATTCAAAAGAACTGAAAACATACGTCCACATAAAAACTTACGCCTGGGTGGTTCAGCTGGTTGAGCATCTGACTCTTGATTTCAGCTCAGGTTATCATCTCATAGTTGTGGGATCAAGCCCCACATCAGGCTCCACACTGAGCTGAGTGTGGAACCTGCTTGGGATTCTCACTTTCCCTCCCCATCTCCCTCACTTGTATGCACTCTCTCTCAAGATACACATTAAAAACAAAAAAACTTTGTACCTGAATACAAATTCATAGCAGCATTTTCATAATAGCCCCAAAGTAGAAACAACCCAAATACCTACCAGGTGATGAATGGATAAGCAAATTATGGGCTATCCATAGAGGGAAATATTATTCAGCTTTAAAAAGAAATGAAGGGGTGCCTGGGTGGCTCAGTCGGGTGGGCGTCCGACTTTAGCTCAGGTCACGATCTCGTGGTCCGTGGGTTCGAGCCCCGCATCGGGCTCTGGGCTGACGGCTCGGAGCCTGGAGTCTGTTTCAGATTCTGTGTCTCCCTCTCTCTCTGCCCCTCCCCCGTTCATGCTCTGTCTCTCTCTGTCTCAAAAATAAATAAACGTTAAAAAAATAAAAATAAAAAAAATAAAAAGAAATGAAATTCTAATACATGCTACAGCATAGGTGAACTTTGAAAGAATTATGCTAAGTGAAAGAAATCAGACACAAAAGATCATATATTGTCTGATTCCATTTGTATAAAACAGCCAGGACTGACTAACCACACAGACAGAAAATAGGTGGTTGACAGAGGAGTTATGGTGAGGAAGAAAGGGGGATGACTGCTAACAGGTATGGGATTTCTTTTTGGAGTAATAAAAATTTTCTAAAATGAGATAGTGGTGATACTGCAGAACTCTGTGAATATACTAAAACCACTGAATGGTATATTCTCAAGGGTAAATTTTATAGCAATAAATTATATCTCAATTCAGCTGTTATAAACAAAAATAGGCCAAGACAAAAAAAGTTCTATACTTAGAATGTGATGTGATCATACAGTCAAGGAGACACTAATAGTCACTTAAAAAAACTTCAAGTATTAACAGCTTTTTTTTTTTCTTTTAAAGAGAGAGAATTGAGAGAGACAGCATGAGCAGGAGCCCAATGCAAGGTTTGATCCCATGACCCCGGGACAGTGACCTCAGCCCAAATTAAGAGTGCAATGCTCAACCTCTGAGCCACCCAGGCGCCCCTTTCAAGTATTAACATCCAATCTTTTTACAGTTCAGGTAATTTAAAAAAAATTTTTCAAATTCATATACTCATGGCTATCAGAAGGGAACATTCACTTCATATTTATTGAGCATCTATGAGAGTTTGCAACTAAAATTTTATATCTTATTTCAATCTTCACAACATTTTAAGATAACTATTACCCCACTTTACAGATCAGTTAACTGAGGCTTTGACAGTTCACCTAATTTGCTCAGGAAATAG
Organism: Panthera leo; assembly: GCF_018350215.1. NCBI lineage: Eukaryota > Metazoa > Chordata > Mammalia > Carnivora > Felidae > Panthera > Panthera leo. Next base: position 43,386,641 of record NC_056693.1, on the reverse strand, counting down.
TGGGATCAATTTCCAAACACCTATCACTTCTTGGAGGCCAAGAGTAGAGAAACTGGTTGGGCAGGGGCGGGGGGGGGGGGTGGGGGGGTGGGTGGGTGGTGGAATCATTTAGACAAAGAAAATGCAAAAGATCCAGACACATGTGTTGATGCCAGGGGAGGGAGAATGAGTGTGTTAACAGAGAGGAGAGGGAGTCAGGAAAGAGAGAATATAAAGGGGACATAAATAGACAAGGCAGCCGTTGGCACCTGTTATTCCAAGCCACATAACGAGCAAGGAACAGTGTTTTCAGTGTGGATTCCATGTTTAAGTCAATGGGCTAGTCTCATGCTGAGAGGGAGCCCAAGGATGGCCCATGATCTCCATGCATAACCTCTAACATAATACATCACATTAGATTATCAGTAGGGGTCATCATTATCTGTCTCTCCAATAGCCTGTGAGCTCCTGAAGGGCAAGAACCTTATTAATGAGGAAACATCAATTTAAGATGACTGAATAAATGGATCCTAATTCAATACAATTACTTGGAGACTATTGGGAACTAGTATACTGAAAGTTCACTAGGTGATAGGATAGGAAGGGGACCAGAGAATGTTATTAAAACTAACACATGACATCTGATTTTGATTTTGACAGTCTCTATGTGTCTATTTTAGACAGGTCTCCCAGCTGTGGCAACAAGCCAAATATAGAAGCAAGTACCAGCTGTCAGTCATCTTTTCCCAACACTTATCCCTTCCAAGGATGGTGACTTCAGAGATGTTCCAAGCTGCCATGTAACATTGTTAAATTATCTCACTGTTCAAGTTTTAAAACTACAAGGTGATTACAAATGGTGCTTTATCATCATCAAAAACCAGGACGCCTGGGTAGCTCTGTCAGTTGAACATCCAACTTTGGTTCAGGTCACAATCTCAGTCCATAGGTTTGAGCCCTGCGTCAGGCCCTGTGCTGACAGCTCAGATCCTGGAGCCTGCTTCGAATTCTGTCTTCCTTTCTCTGTCCCTCTCCTGCTTGTGTGCACACGCTCTCTCTCTCTCTCTCTCAAAAATAAATATTAAAAAAAATAAAAAGACAACCCCCCCAATACAATGTATTGTTTTCCTGTGTCTTTATGAGAAAGTCAGTGCTTACATTTTGAGGATGAGGGTATATATCCAGCATTATCCACCCACTTACCAAGTACACTTTGATGATAAACACATCATTTTTTAAGGTAGCCAGGTAATGCTGTTTATAGCAAAAGCCTGATCAAAGCTATGTTATTTCTGCTCCCCTTTATCAAAGTTCTGTTGTTCTTTTGCCTGTTGTGCCTAATCTCACACAGCTGAAGCAATCTGGAAGGTTCCTTGACTGGGATTTAAGACTATAATAAAGCTAAGAAGATTTTGCACAAAAAAGCACTCAAGCTGACTATACTCAAACATACTTTAACACATAATATTAATACATAATAATTAGTAGATTTAAGTTCCAGTAGGGCAGGGACATTATCTATCTTGTTCTCCACCAAACCCTTAGAGCTTGGTACATTCTGAGTGCTGAGTAAAATTAACTTGCCAAGTTAATCTTTTAATATAATTTGGGGACTTGGAAAAACAACAACAACAATTATGCTCAAATAATTGCTACAGGTGAATAGTGAATATGAATTTTAGGACAAGGAGTCAGAACTACAACAAAGCAGTCCTTTTGCCATCCTTTAGCAATGACTCGAGCGCAGTGCAGTATACAGAGTCCACTGCTCTTCTTCGCTTTTCACTTCTCCCTAAGGCTGGGAGCTTTGGGCTCAGGCGTCTACCTCTAGATTCCTGAAATATCTTTCCATTGTGATCAAATTTGAGTGTCAACTTAAGCAAGTTAAAATTATTACTGGTAAACAAACTTATGGTGTAATTTACATGTAAATTATCAGCAACATTTACAAAACAATATTTAAGTTACTTTTTAAAAACTTTTTTTAATATTTATTTTTGAGAGAGAGACAGAATGTGAGTGGGGGAGGGGCAAAGAGAGAGGGAGACACAGAATCCGAAGCAGGCTCCAGGCTCCGAGCTGTCAGAACAGAGCGTGCTGCGGGGCTTCCCGAGTATAGATGACATGTTGCATTAGTTTCAAGCGAACAACTTAAGTGATTTGACATTAAGTTATTTCTCAAAAATACTAAGGCTTACAACTTCATTTTCCACTTTCTTTTAATATATATATGCATGAATTTATTCATTTATTTAAACCCTAGTCTAGAAATTATGTGAGATGGCTTTTTTTTTCCCACCAATTTAAGAGCAGAAAGAGTTGTATACCCCTACTATACAATTTTATCATTTCTCTCCTTTAAAGAGTAAAGTGAATTAAAAACACAGAACAAGAGTCAACAACCCTCAACACCCATGTGAACAGGTTATATGGGTCACAGCATTTGGCCCACTTGTGACAGGTGCCATCAACTCCCACTAACCCAACACCTGGATTGTCTGTGCCACCACAACAGAAGCAGTCAGAACCATCAGCAATATTTGCTGTAAGAACAATTTTTTTATACAAAAATTGCTATCCAAATTACCAGTCCATTGGAATGCTATTTCTCCACAAAAGAATATGGTGTCTGAGTAACAAAAGGCCTCTTATTTAGAGCTTAAGGTTTCAGAGCTAGAGCTGACAAGCATGGTATGGTATGAAATCTCACCATCCGGGGGAGAGGGGCAGGGTAACCCAAGACACTGCTTCTGGAGTAGGCAGATACACAGTCATATATGCAAAAGCCCAAAGGGCCTTTCTAACAAGCAACTGAACATCTTGGAGCATTTCTGTAAAGTATTTCTGGGTATAATTAGACTCCATTTATGTGTTATTTCATCTTGAAACTGCAATGAACATTCATCCAAGTTTGGCAAATTCACCTTTTCTTCCCTTCCCTGTACCCCAAGTTAAAGGTATTGTCTGGTGAACCATTTTATGGAGACATTACTGTTTTAAGCTTATTTATTTATGTATTTAGAGAGACAGACAGACAGACAGACAGACTGGGGAGCTGGATCTGCACTGCCAGTGTGTAGCCCAATGCAGGCTTGAACTCATACACCATGAGACCATGACACCATGACCTGAGCCGAAATCAAGAGTTGGGATGTTTTAACAACTGAGCCACCCAGGCACCCCTCGAGAAGTGTTTTGGATTTTTTTTTTAGTTTTTAATTTTTTTTTTTATGTTTTATTTATTTTTGAGAGAGAGAGGGATAGTGCATGAGCAGGGGAGGGGCAGGGGGAGTGAGACACAGAATCCAAAAAAGGCTCCAGGCTCTGAGCTGTCAGCACAGAGCCTGACACGGGGCTTGAACCCACAAACTTTGAGATCATGACCTGAACCAAAGTCAAACACCTAATGGACTGAGCCACCCATGTGCCCCTGGAGAAGTTATTTTTTACAAAATGAAGATTGCAATCATTTTCTGAATTTTACTTGAAATGAAAAAATGAGAAATTTGGAAATAAATAGAAATGGATGAGAAACATAGAATAATAAACCATAAAGTAATACTAGAACAGTTTTGCTAAGATAGACTTAGGTTTTTGATGAGTTGTAAGAATACCATCTAAACTAAATACATTAAATAACTGAATTCACTGATTTATGGCATGACCTGAAGAATTAATCTGTATTTATAAAAGTTTGATTAACATACCTTCTTAAGCTAAAGACAAAAGAAAAAAAGAAAAAAAAGTTCCTGAAAATTTAGAAGGTGTCTATAGTAGACTGCTAACTGTCCTAATTTATTCTTAAGTAATTGAATTTAACTTGTCACATGGCCACTTAGCTACAAACTACATTCACAGCTTCCCTTTCATAGGTAGGTATGGCCATATAATTTGTTCTTTTCCAATGAAATGTGAATAAAAGTGTATCTTACTCACTGCAGACTCAATAACCTCTTCCCTTCCTTTCCCCCTACCTCTAGCTTCAAAGTGGTGACTCTACTCTGACAATACCTAAGGAAATAGAGGAACAATGAAATAAAGGAATCCTTATCTCTGGATTAACCTGGGGTGTAAGAGAAACTTCCAATGTGGTAAAGCCACTGTATTTGGAATCTCCATTATAGTAACCTAGCTTATACTGTTAACAAAAATAAAACTCACCACCATAAAGTAACACAGAAAGAATAATTAAGTATTTTAAGAACCAAAATAACCAGTTTGAGCTTTATCACACCAAGTTTTTAACTAAGTCATTTTAAAATTCACCCTGAATACTAGACAATTTCCAACCACAGGACAACCTGAATATATATATATATATATACAGATCAAAAGAGACCTTTTACTTTTAACGCTAGCTTTAAAAAAAAGTTTATATATTTGTTTTTGAGAGAGAAAGAGACAACATGAACAGGGGAGGGGTAGAGAGAGAGGGAGAGAATCCCAAGCAGGTTCTGCACTGCCAGTGCAGAGCCTGACTTGGGGGTCAACCTCATGGACTGTGAGATCATGACCTGAGCTGAAATCAAGAGTTGGACACAGCCACCCAGGCGCCCTTTCACACTAGCTTTTAATACTAGTACAGGAAAATTATGACACTTGTTTTCAATGAACCTGACTAGGGGGGTATCAGTCTTGTTACTGAGAGTCCTTTCTTTTTTAAGAAATTTCTTATGTGTGTGATGCTATACTCAGTGTCATACAGACCTTTCCTCTAAAAAAGGTTGTAACTCAAAACATTATTCAAAGAAAAACAATATATCTCCAGCTGAGTAAACACTACACAGGTACCTAAAAGTGTATTCAAGTATCAGCATGTATCCTTTTGTATCAGCAAAAAGTGAAATGTGAAAAAATAAAACCCCCAAATCAAAAACCACTTCTTTTTTGTGTTAAGACGTTGGATTCAGAAGAATTTTAAGATTATAAGAAGATTCCTTCCTTATACCTATTTTTTGTCACATTGTACATTTTCTGTGAATAGTCTTGTCCACTTAAAAAAATTTTTTTTAATGTTTATTTATTTTTGAAGGAGACAGAGCATGAGTGGGGGAGGGGCAGAGAGAGAGGGAGATACAGAACCTGAAGCAGGCTCCAGGGTCCAGGCTGTCAGCACAGAGCCTGATGCGGGGCTTGAACTCATGGACCGGATGGTGAGTGAGATCATGATGTGGGCTGAAGCCGGACACTCAACCGACTGAGCCACCCAGGCGCCCCCTGTCCATTTCTAAATACATACTGTTGACACCCAAATTTCTGACCTCCAGGGGCCTAACCTGAGCTCCAAAGCCATAAATCTACATGGCGCATTCACCATCTGAGCTACAGATGCTATATGCTTCCCTCTTGAAGACATGCTCCAAGAATTTTTCTTCACTCTTCCAGCTCTTCAACTGATCTACCTATCTTCCCTTCTGGATCTTTCTCAACATTGAGAAGTATGTATGTCTATCTTAAACAAGCAAGCAAACAAATAAAAACCCTAGACTCCATGTAACCCTCTATATCTATTTTTTCTTTCATTGCTTAACTTTTTTTTTTTTTTTTTGGAGGACTTGGCAAAGACAGCTTTTTTGTTTGTTTAGAGAGGGAACAAGTGAGTGAGGAGCGGGGGAGGGGGGAGGGAGGAGAGGGAGAGACAGAGACAGAGACAGAGAGAGAAAGAGAGAGAATATCCCACGAGGGACAGAGAAAAAGACTGGGAGAGAGATGCAGGACTCACCCAAAGCAGGCCCCAACTGAAGCACGCCCTGTGTTCACCTGATGCAGGACTTGAACTTGCAAACTCTGAGACCATGACCTGAGCTGAAGTCAGATGCTTAACCAACTGAACCACCCCCAGGTGCTATGATTGCTTAATATCTTAAAGGAGTTATCTACACTGCCTGCTGTTTCTATGTTCTTACTTCCTGTTCACCCCTTAGTCATACATTGATCCCCTCATTCCACAGAAATGCTTCTTACTAAGATCACTAGGACCAACTTACTTATTGCTTCATGCAAGGGAAGAGCTATGGGGTAAACTCTAAAAGAGAGCAAACTTTAATCTTTGGTTCAGCTGAGATATAACTAGGGTGAATTACTTAATCTTCCAGCTATAAAACAGACAAGTCATGGGGTTGTAATGTACAGCATAGGAAATATAGTCAATAATATTGTAGTAACTTTTTATGGTGAGAGGTGGCAACTAGCCTTATCACAAGCATCATTTTGTAATGTATAAAAATAGCAAATCACTGTGATAGACACCTGAAATGTAACAGAATATTATATGTCAACTATACTTCAATTAAAAAAAAAAACAACCTTCAGGTTATAACTCTCCTTAGACAGATGCAGGAATTTAGTTGCTATTTCTACTCCTCTCATGACTAGAGACAAGAGTGATGTGAGACCAGGGTAGGCTCAGTTTCTGGGAGAAGCCAATGTTTTGGTGCCTTGTCTAATCAGGAGGCTTAGTATCTCATATATAAAGATCTGGGTAGTTCCCTTCCAAATCTAAATTCATTAAATTTAAATTCAAATGGCATGTTGAGAATTACAACTTATATATTTATAATTTCTATCACATATGTTCTCAGTGGCTTTCAGAGTCTTTATTCTATTTCTCAATTAGAAAAAATTTTCACGAAGCACCTGGGTGGCTCAGTCGGTTAAGCGTCCGACTTCAGCTCAGGTCATGATCTCACAGTCCGTGAGTTCAAGCCCCGTGTTGGGCTCTATGCTGACCGCTCAGAGCCTGGAGCCTGTTTCCGATTCTGTGTCTCCCTCTCTCTCTGCCCCTCCCCTGCTCATGCTCTGACTCTCTGTGTCTCAAAAATAAATAAAAACATTTAAAAAAAAATTTTTTTTCATGGGTGCCTGGGTGGCTCAGTCGGTTGGGCGTCCGACTTCAGCTCAGGTCATGATCTCACAGTTGGTGGGTTTGAGCCCCATGCCGGGCTCTGTGCTGACAGGTCGGAGCTTGGAGCCTGCTTCGGATTCTGTGCCTCCCTCTCTCTCTGCCCCTCCTCTGCTCACTCTGTCTCTCAAAAATAAATAAAAATGTTGAAAAAAAATTTTAAAAATCTTTTTCATAATGTTTATTTTTGAGAGAAAGAGAGTGAGCACGAGCAGGCAGAGAGAGAGGAAGACACAGAATCTGAAGCAGACTCCAGGCTCTGAGCAGTCAGCACAGAGCCCAACTCAGGGTTCAAACTCATGAGCCGTGAGATCATGACCTGAGTCGAAGTTAGATACTTAAACAAACTGAGCCACCCAGGCACCCTTCAGAAGCTTTCAGAGTCTTCAAAGAAAGGAGCTGCATGATAGTGAGGGAGAGTTGTGTTCCTGGTGGGTTGCTGAGGTAGAGTGGCCTGAGGCCCAGCCCCCTCCCTCATGCAGACTTCACTTATATGGATTCTTTCCAAATGGAGTCCCAGAAGAATTATTAGGAATGCACACATGGGTCTACAGGGGAGGCTCAAGGGTAAAGGATCCAGGTTTCCTCTGGCACATGGATAAAATGTCCTGCTTTATTTTCATTCCAAACTGTCTCACGTCAAAACTTAAGAGTACTTGATTGACCAGAGATGAGCAGACTTATACACTTGACTGACAACCAAGTTTACTCAGCACCCAAGCCATAGAATTTTTTTAAAGTTTATTTACTTATTTTGAAAGAGAAAGAGAGGTGGAGAAAGAGGGAGAAAGAGAGAATCCCAAGCAGGCTCTGCACTGTCAGCACAGAGCCTGATGTTGGCTTCGATTTCATGAACTGTGAGATTATGACCTGAACTGAAATCAAGAGTCAGATGCTTAACCAACTGAGGCACCTAGGCACCCCCAAGCCATAGAATTCTTACAGATGGGCTTCTCTGCTTTGATTTAATAAATTCAGTTAAACACTTGCTTTCTACTCAAACCAGATTAAATTCATAAGTACTAGTGTACAAGCCTGAATATGGTTCGATTTATAAAGTAGTTTTGGGGTGCCTGGGTGGGTCAGTTGAGCCTCCAACTTCGGCTCAGGTCATTATCTCATGGTTCATGGGTTCAGGCCTTGCATCAGGCTCATTGCTGTCAGCATGGACCTTGCTTTGGATCCTCAGTACCCTTCTCTCTCTGCCCTTCCCTAGCTCACGTTCTCTCTCTCAAAAATAAATTAAATAAATAAATAAAAAGCAGAGTCTTGGGGCCCTGGGTGGCTCAGTCAGTTAAGCATCTGACTCTTGATTTTGGCTCAGGTCATGATCTCACAGTTCCTGGGATCGGGCTCTGCCCTGACAGCGTAGAGCCTGCTTGGGATTCTCTCTCCCTCTCAGCCCCTCCCCCACTTACACAAGTTCTCACTCTTTCTCTTAAAATAAATAAACGTTAAAAAAAAAATTTTTTTAAATAAAAAGCAGAGTCTTGCAGTCAAAGTGTAGCTCCAAAGATAATGAGTGGACCTACCAAGATGCCCATGTATACCCCATCCTCTGTAGCACATGCAAATCCAGCCACTGCATGCAAATACCAGACTTGGGTATAAAAACAATGACACATTTCAATCAACACTCACCCTCTAGATTCTCCAGAAAGGAGCTGGACATGAGAGCTCACTGTGGTTAGGCCATTTCTCTGCTGAACCTGATGGCTGGTGTTCCAAGTCAGACATAAACTGGTCTGTGTCAAAGAAGACAACATCACTACTGAATGGAACAAACCAGAAAGTAACTTAATCTACTACATGCCCAGCCTGTTTTTTCTATAATAGAGGAATTTAATCATCCTTTGTCTGTCAATCACTACATAAAATGGCTCACCAAATTACATTAGATAATATGAATATTAGAGTCTAGAGAATTTAGGTAATGGCTGATTGATTTCCTAAAATTAAAAGGGCAATAATTTTAAAGGTCATGATGATGGTTTCAGCAATTTTATTTTATTTTTATTTATTTATTTTTTTAGCAAACTCTACCTCCAACATGGGGCTCGAAATCATGACCCCAAGATGAAGAGTCACATACTCTACTGAATGAGTAAGCCAGGTGCCCCATTTTCTGCAATTTTATATGACATATTTAGTTTTAAACAAAATAGTTTATATTATATTGGATATTAGTAGTTCCCAAATACTTGCTCAAGGCTACATCAAAATTATCACTTAATAAAAACAGAAACTCCTGGGTTCCACTTTAGGCCACGGAATCAAAATGTGTAAGGGCAGAAGCCCTGAAAACTTCACGCACAGGTAAATTTAGGGGTCATGGAGGAATATTTTTTAAACTAAAGTGCACATTTATTTGCAAGATTATGAAATCAATTCAGCAAGTTGAGATCAGTATCTTTTTAAAAAGAAATAGAACAAAACAGAACATAGTAGGCTGCATCTTCTTTAATAAGAGTTAAGAACTGGCCTTTGAGGGGCACCTGGGTGGTTCAGTTGGTTAAGCATCAAACTTTGGCTCAGGTCATGATCTCATGGCTTGTGGGTTTGAGCCCCACGCTGGGCTCTGTGCTAACAGCCTGGAGCCTGCTTCAGATTCTGTCTCCCTCCCTCTGTCTCTCCCCTGCTTGTGCTCTGTCCCTCTCTCTCTCTCTCTCTCTCTCTCAAAAATAAATAAACATTAAAAAGAATTAAAAAAAATAACTGGCCTTTGAGACTTTCATGTTAGTTGTATATATATTTTTGTTTGTTATATACTAGGTCATGCTATAAAACTTACTTTTTTAATGTTTATTTTTTGAGAGAGAGAGCATGAGCAGGGGAAGGGCAGAGAGAGAGGACAGAGGATCTGAAGTGGGCTCTGCTCTGACAGCACCAAGCCTGACATGGGGCTCTAACTCATGAATTGTGAGATCATGACCTGAGCTGAAGTCAGACACTCAAATGACTGAGCCACCCAGGTGCCCCAAACTTACTTCTTATTGTAGGAAGCTATCTAAAATGTTTAAAAGTCACTGTAGTCAAGAAGAGTCACCACTGGTCAGTTTTGTGATAATGGCTGACACATTCAGATGGCCAGTTAGAGAGCCCCAACACAAGGGATGCAAAGCCTCTTCCTTTGGCCTCTAAGGATTTATTTTTAGCCTTTGTTTGCTCAACCTCAAGCAAAAGCACCTAACCTTTTAGACTCTAGAAGAATGCTTATTTTATCTTAGCAGAGGAGAATCTGTATATAGTCTCTGTGAATAATAATCAATACCCTTGTCTTAGGTTGATAAAGGAGGTAAAATAAAGGAGGAGGGAATCTGTGCAAAATGCAGCCTTAATTAAGAAGTCAAAACAAAACACAAAAGCCAGAAATTCTTCGTGTTTACAGGCAAAACTTTCCTAAGCTTATTACTAAACTTGAGATCATTCACCAAGTTTTCAAAGGGGATTTAAGGATTACAGTATATGTGAAATATTTTATTTATTTTTTAAAATGTTTATTTTTGAGAGAGAGAGAGAGAGAGAGAGAGAGAGAGAGAGAGAGAGAGAAAGCGCGAGAGCGCGCACACGCAGGGAAGAGGCAGAAAGGGAGTTGGAGGATCCGAAGCAGTTCTGTGCTGGCAGCAGAGAGTGATGCAGGGCTCAAACTTACAAACTGTGAGATCATGACCTGAGCCAAAGTCCACCCAAGCACCCCATGTGAAGTATTTTAGAGACTGGATATGTATAGTCAAAAGTCTCCTTTCTGTGGATGCCCAATCTCCACAACTGAATCCTCCAAAACAGACATGAAGGTATAGACCATTTGATTCAAGGTACAGTAGCACATAAATAAGAAGAAAGAAGCCCAGGAACAAAGCTAAGAGGCCAACAGATCCTAGTGACTTCTATGAGTTGGTTTATGCAATGGTAGTTTCATACTGTGCTTATGGAAAGCTGTCCTTAAGACAGCTTTCTATTTCTTGAAACATTGTTGACAGATTCAAAAAATATCTGATTCGTTTTTTCCTATCACAAAAACTTTGACAAAACTCTTGAAGAAGAATTAGCATCAATCCTCTCTTAAACTCTTCCAAAAGATTAAAGAAGAGGGAATACTTCCTACTCATTCCAAGGTCAACATTACTGATGCCAAAGCTAGACAAAGACACTACAAGAAAAGAAAACTACACAATACACCCTATGAATACAGATGCAAAACTCCTCAACAAATACTAACAAACCGAATTCAGTAGTATATTAAAAGTACTATAGCAAAAATGAACTATTGGGACCTTATCAAAATAAAAAGCTTCTGCACAGCAAAGGAAACAATCAGCAAAACTAAAAGGCAACCGACAGAATGGGAGAAGATACGTGCAAACGACCTATCAGATAAAGGGTTAGTATCCAAAATCTATAAAGAACTTATCAAATTCAACGCCCACAAAACAAATAATCCAGTGAAGAAATGGGCGAAAGACATGAATAGACACTTTTCCAAAAAAAAATCCAGATGGCCAACCAACACATGAAAAAATGCTCAACATCACTCATCATCAGGGAAATACAAATCGAAACCACAATGAAATACCACCTCACACCTGTCAGAAAAGCTAACATTAACAACTCAGTCAACAACAGATGTTGGCGAGGATGCAGAGAAAGAGGATCTCTTGCATTCCTGGTGGGAATACAAGCTGGTATAGCCACTCTGGAAAACAGTATGGAGGTTCCTCAAAAAATTAAAAATAGAACTACCCTACGACCCAGCAACCGCACTACTAAGTATTTATCCAAGGGATACAGGTATGCTGTTTCCAAGGGACACATGCACCCCAATGTTAATAGCAGCACTATCAACAATAGCCAAAGTACGGAAGGAGCCCAAATGTCCCATCGATGGATGAATGGATAAAGAAGATGTGGTATATATACAATGGAGTATTACTCAGCTATCAAAAAGAATGAAATCTTGCCGTTTGCAACTACGTGGATGGAACTAGAGGGTCTTATGCTAAGCAAAATTAGTCAGTCAGAGAAAGACAAATATCCTACCACTTCATTCATATGAGGACTTTAAGACACAGAACAGATGAACATAAGGGAAGGGAAGCAAAAATAATATAAAAACAGGGAGGGGACAAAACAGAAGAGACTCTTAAATATGGAGAACAAACAGAGGGTTAATAGAGGAGTTGTGGGAGGGGGGATGGGCAAGGGGCATTAAGGAATCTACTCCTGAAATCATTGCTAAACTATATACTAACTAATTTGGATATAAATTAAAAAAATAAAATTAAAAAAAAAAAGTACTATACATCAAGGCCAAATGAGATTTATTCCCAGAATGCAAAGATGGTTCAGGATATGCAAGGCAACAAATGTAATTTACTACATATTATTAGAATGAAGGATAAAACATTACAGATGATCTCAATTGACACAGAAGAAGCATCTGACAAAATTCAATTCACTTTCAAGATAAAAAAACACCCAATAAACTAGGACTAGAAGGGAATTTCCTCCACATGATAAAAAGGCCATACATGACACATCATACTCAGTAGTGAAAGACTGAAAGTTTTTTCCCTGAGATTAAGAACATGATAAGGATGTCCACTTTTGCCACTTCAATTCAAAACAATACTAGAATTTCCAGCTAGAGCAATTAGGCTAAAGAAATTTTTTAAAGGCATACAAATTGGAAAGGAAAAGGTAAAATTATCTCTGTTCACAAATGACGTGATCTTACACATAGAAAGCTTGAAAGAATCAACATGTAACAAATATTAGCATTAATAAACTAAGTCAGTAGTTATAGGATATAAAATTAACAGACAATATTGAGTTGTATTCTATACACTTTCAATGAACAACCAAGAAGGAAATTTAAAAATCAATTCCATTTACAATAACATCAAAAAGAATAAAATATTTAGGAATTAGACAAGAAGGAATAGGATTTGTACACTGAAAACTAAACATTTCAAAACTTACTACAAAGGTACAGTAATCAAAACAACATGATACTGGCATAAGGACATATGTACACACCAAAGGAACAGAGAGGCCAGAAACAAATCCTCACAATATACGCTCAATTCATTTTCAAACATTCAACGGGCAAAAGGCAGTCTTTTTAAAACACAATACATGTTTCCACTGGATATCCACATGTAAAAGAATGGAAGCTGGACTCCTATTTCACTCCATATACAAAGTTAACTCAAAATAGATCAGAGACTTAAGAGCTAATATTATAAAACTCTTGGGGCATCTGGGTGGCTCAGCTGGTTGAGGGTCTGACTTGATCTCAGCTCAAGTCATGATCTCATGGTTCATGAGATTGAGCCCCACCTTGGCTTCTCCACTGACAGTGTGGAGCATGCTTGAAATTCTCTCTCCTTCTCTCTCTCTCTCTCTCTCTCTCTCTGCCCCTCCCCTGCTCACATGCTGTCTCTCAAACATTAAAAAATTTTTTAAACATTGCATCCAGATCATTAAAATAATAAATAATAAAAAATAATAAAATAAATAACAATAAATTTAAAAATAATAATAAAATATATAATAAAATAATAAAAACAATAATAAATAATTATTAAAATAATAATTTTTTATTTTTTTTTTTAAATTTTTTTTTTTTTAACGTTTATTTATTTTTGAGACAGACAGAGCATGAACGGGGGAGGGGCAGAGAGAGAGGGAGACACAGAATCGGAAGCAGGCTCCAGGCTCTGAGCCATCAGCCCAGAGCCCGACGCGGGGCTCGAACTCACGGACCGCGAGATCGTGACCTGAGCTGAAGTCGGACGCTTAACCGACTGCGCCACCCAGGCGCCCCCAATAATAATTTTTTAAAAATAATAATAAAATTATAAAACTCTTAGAAGAAGAAAACATGGGGTAAATAAATCTTCATGACCCTGGAGATTTAAATAGAACTCTAAAAGCACTGGCAATAAAAGAAAACATGGATTACAAGGACTTGATCAAAATTAAAAACCTCAAAGGACACTATCATGAGTGCAGAGTGGGGCACTTAGTTGGCTTAGTCAGTAGAGCACAGTGCGGCTCTTGATCTCTGGGTTGTGAGTTCAAGCCCCAAACTAGGTGTAGAGATTAAAAATTAAAAAAAAAAAAAATCTTAAAAAAAATAAAAAGAGAGTGAAGAGAGAGCACAAAGAGTGGGAGAAAATTTTTGTAAATAATACGTCAAGTAAGAGATGAGTATCCAAAATGTATCAAGAACTCCTACAACTCAACAACAAAAAAACAATGAGAAAATGAGATTTGACTGTTTTCCCAGAGAAGAAATAGAAATGATTAAACAAGAAAAGACCATGAGAAGAAAAAAAAGAAAAAAAAGAAAGAAAGAAAGAAAAGCTTATGAAAAGGTGCCTAGCATCATTAGTTACTAGGGAAATGCAAATCAAAATCAGAAAGAGATACCACTTAACATCCATTCAGTATGGCTATTATTATTTTAAAATGGAAATTAATAAGTGCTGGCAAGGATGTAGAGCAATTCGAACCCTCAATACACTGTAAATGTAAAATGGTGCAACCACTGTGGGAAAAACACCAATTCCTCAAAAAGTTGAACAAAGAATTTCCATATAACCCAACAATTCCACTCCAGTACCCAAAAGAATTGAAAAGAGAGATTCAAAGAGATACCTGCACACCAATGTTCACAGCAGAGTTATTCACAACAGTCAAAAGGTAGAGACGAATGTCTTTCAACAGATGAGTGGATAAACAGTATGTGATTACACATAAAATGTTAATATTATTTATTCATAAAAAGGAAAGAAATTCTGATATATGCTTACAACATGGCTGAACTGTGGATACATTATGCCAAGTGAAATAAGCCAAACATTAAAAGGACAAAAGTTGTATGATTCCACTATTTACATGAGATACCTTGAGCAGGTAAAGTCATAGAAACAGAAAGTAGAAGTTACCATAGGCTGGAGGTGGGGAGAATGAGAGGTGGGGAGAACTGCTTAATGGGTACAGAATTGTTGTTTAGAGTGAGGCAAAAGTTCTCAAGATAGTGGTGACAGTTACATCATACTGTGAACGTACTTAATGCTACCGACCTGTACACTTAAAATGCTAAATTTTTGGTTATGTACATTTTACCACATTAAAAAAAATTTCAAACACAAATCTTGGGTTTTCTCATAGGAAAACACTATATGAAAAGACTGAATTAGGTTTTCACAGCTCTAACCATTAACTCAAAGCAAGACATGACAGATGTAACTTCCTCTTACCATTTTAAAATCTGGAATACAGAATTTGTTCCTTTTTATCTCAAAGTTTTAACAAGTTAACTATTTACAAATCCTGGGGTGCATGGGTTAAGCATCTGACTTCAGCTCAGGTTATGATCTCACAGTTCGTGAGTTCAAGTCGCATATCGGGTTCTCTGATGTGAGTGGACAGCCTGCATCGGATCCTCTGTCTTCCTTGCTCTCTGCTTCTCCCCTGCTCACGTGCACTCTCTCTCTCAAAAATAAATAAACATTAAATAAATAAATATTTACAAATCCTGAAATATGTTTGTGGAAAGATGAGCAAAATTTCCTACTTGTCCAAGCTGCCTCTCCACTTGACTAAGCTGCTTTCTTTACCCACCTAATCAATATATAGATATTTCTGGTTTATACAAACAAGGCCATGGCCTGGTGGGCATGTAAAAATAAAGGCTTTGGAACGCTAGTTTCATCCTTTACAGTAATGGTGACCCAAAGGAAGTCATTTAATCTCTGTGAATCTGTTTACTTATTTACTCAAAGAAGGTAGAATCTCCTGAAAGGTATGTGCAGTCACTCTACAACATTATAAAGAAACACAATTATAATATACTTAGATTGATAAAAGCAAGACAAGTAACTTATCACTTAGTGACCTCATCTAGTGTCATGGCTTCAAATACCATCTGCATGCCCTCAACTCTCAAATTTGTATCTTTAGTCTAAAACTCACTTCCAAACTCTAGACTCATTCATCCAACTGACTACTTGATTTCTCTACTTGAATGTTCAACAAGTATCTTAAACGCAACACAACCAAAACTGAACACCTGATCTTTCTCCAAAGCTTGCTTCATCTATAGCCTTCCTCATACCAGGTGATGGCAACTCCATCTTTCCAGTTTCTCAGAAACAAAACAAAACAAAACAACCCTTGGTATCATCTTTAACTTTTTCTCTCATACTTTATATGGAATCTGTCAGGAAATGCTATTGGCTTTGTCTTTAAAATACATCCAAAATCAGACCATTTGAAGGCCCCTTATTTCACCACCAGTCTAAAACATCATTTCTGGCCTAGATTACTACAATAGCATTTTACCTGGCCTTCTTGTTGCTGCCCTTGCTTCCCTACAGTCTTTTTTCTAACCAGGATCAATTTCTCAGACATTCCACCAAAATAAATTCCTGATCAATTAAAGATTTACAACATCATAGAAGCTATGGGAGACAAAACAAATGATTTATAAGTTATATAAATGCAAAAAAAATTCTTTATGTAAAGAACTCATGTTACCTTGGGGAAAAACTTTTGTCAACTCCTAGCTCAATGAGGTAAGGAACCTAAGACATAAAGAGCTTCTATATTCTATAAGTGAGTAAGAAAGGATTAATAATCAAATAGAAAAGTAAATAAATACTATCAGAGATCACAGATTTGTGACAAAGATTTTCTCTTAAGCACATGAGAAGGTACACAAATCTTACTCCTAAATGAAGTGTAAACTAAAATTATACTGAGAAGCAGGTACCAGGGTGGCTTAGTGGGGTAACATCCGACTCTCGATTTTGGCTCAGGCCACTATCTCACAGTTGGTGAGTTTGAGCCCCACATCAGGCTCTGCACAGAGCCTGCTTAGGAGTCTAACTCTCCCTCGCTCTCTGCCCCTCCCCCACTTGTGCACACTTGTGTGCGCGCTCTCTCTTACTCAAAATAAACTAAAATTTAAAAAAAAAAAAAAAAAAAAAGAAAAAGGGGCGCCTGGGTGGCGCAGTCGGTTAAGCGTCCGACTTCAGCCAGGTCACGATCTCACGGTCCGTGAGTTCGAGCCCCGCGTCAGGCTCCGGGCTGATGGCTCGGAGCCTGGAGCCTGTTTCCGATTCTGTGTCTCCCTCTCTCTCTGCCCCTCCCCCGTTCATGCTCTGTCTCTCTCTGTCCCAAAAATAAATAAAAAACGTTGAAAAAAAAAAAATTTAAAAAAATAAAAATAAAAAAAAAATAAACTAAAAAAAAATTGTATCAAGAAACTATTTTCCAGTTATCCCACTGGCAAATAAGATGTCTGACAGCAGAATGTGCTGGTGAAGATACTCTCTTACAATGGCAGTGGCAATGTAAAAAAAATTTTTTTAAGTGACGTGCCACATTTTTTTTAAAGTTTTATTTATTTGAGAGAGACAAAGACAGTGCAAGTAGGGAAGGAGCAGAAAGAGAGAGGGAAAGAGAATCCCAAGCAGGCTCCATGCTGCCAGTACAGAGCCTGACTCAGGGCTTGAACTCACGAAACTGTGAGATCATGACCTGAGCCAAAACCAAGAGTTGGACGCTTAACCAACTGAGCCACCTAGGTGCCCTATAAATTGGTAAAATTTTTATGAAAGACAACCTGGCAATCTTTCTCAAAATACTTCTAGGAATTTATCATATATACAAACATACACAGATGTCTATAAAAAGGTAGGAAATGAAATCTGTAAAAAGTTATTTATTATACTTATTAAATAGATAAAAGTACAGTTCTGAAAAATGTCCAAGAGTCAACATATAGGAAAAGCAAAATGCTGAACAATACACATACTATACTAGTAAAAATAAGGAAAAAATGTACACAATTGCTTACGAATGCATAAAATACCCCTTTGGTGACAGCCAAGCAATTGGTAACCCAACTGTCCATACAAAGGACAATTAGGTACCTAGGAGAGAGAATTTTCACTATGTACTTTGTTGTACCTTTAGCATTTTTTTTTTTTTTTTTTTGAGAGAGAGAGAGAGAGAGAGAGAGAGAAGCAGGGCTCACGGGCTCGTGTTCACATGATGTGGGACTTAAGCTCACCCGAAGCGGGGCTCATGCTCACCCAATGTGGGATTCGAACTCATGAACTCTGACATCATGACCAGAGCCAAAGTCAGATGCTTAACGACTGAGCCACCCAGGCACCTTAAAACTCCCATTCTACATAAAACCATCTACAGATGCTTTTAAATACACAATATGATTATAAGGGACTTAATTTATTACGATTCTTATAGATGTAAAGCTAGATTGCCTGTACCCAACACTCTCAACCCTATCCTATCTTCCACCAGAACTTAAAGAGTTTCATACTTTTCTTCCTGACCAGATAGACAGGCTAACGGTAGGTAATGTAAAAAAAAACAAAAAAAAAACCCTTTTTAAAATCAGATATCTTCAGAGAAAAGCTGTTTGAGTATATTTAATCTATGTTTTATCAAAAGCTAAGATCCATGGCAAGAGGTTAACCCTGTCACACAAAGCCACAGAACTATCAATTCCCACCAAACCATAAAAAGCTGAACTGGTCAGCCTAAAATTATTTCTTTCACTTAAAATATTTTTCTCTTTGTGAATGATCCATCTCCAAAGGAACTCAAAAACAAGATATAAATTTTAAAACATAATACATTTTTAGACACTGGTTTTGTATCTTACACATGGAAGACACAAGGAAGTTACAATTTTTTGTTTTTGAATGTTTATTTTTGAGAGAAAGAGAGAGCGCATGTGCACAGGAGTGCAAGTGGGCGAGGGGCAGAGAGAGGGGGACAGAGGATCTGAAGCAGACTCTGTGCTGACAGCAGCAAACCCCATGTGGGGCTTGAATTCACAAACCACAAGATCATGATTTGACCCAAAGTCAGACACTCAACTGATCAACTGACTGAGCCACCCAGGTGCCCCAAGAGTTACTATTTATTGTGTTTATAAAGGTGAGATTATAATCAATCATAGCTATTTCAGAAACCACTGAACATTTCAGACAATCTAAATTTCAGGCAGACTTGGATTCAAATGCCAGTCCCAGTGTTTGTGGCCATATAACACTGGGAAAATAGTTAAGCTTTCTGAGCCACATCTCTAAAAATAAAGCTAATAATTCACTTTTCATAAATTGTTGGGAAGAACTAATGAGCTACTACTATACTACCAAAGAGCTCAAAAAATGATTATCAAGAAATAGTAACCATAATTCATTTTTTAAAGTGTATTTATTTTTGAAAAAGAACGAAAGCCCAAGTGGGGGAGGGACACAGAGAGAGGAGGACAGAGGATCTAATGCAGGCTCTGTGCTGACAGCAGAGAGCCCGATGCAGGGCTTGAACTCACGAACCAAGAAATCATGCCCTGAGCCAAAGTCAGATACTTAACTGACTGAGCCACCCAGATGTCCCTCATTAATTATTTTTAAATATAGTTTTTTTTTTTTAATGTTTATTCTTGAGACAGAGACAGAGTGTGAACAGGGGAGGGGCAAAGAGAGAGGGAGACACAGAATCTGAAACAGGCTCCAGGCTCTGAGCTGTCAGCACAGAGCCTGATGCGGGGCTTGAACCCATGAACTGTGAGATCATGACCTGAGCCGAAGTCAGATGCTTAACCAACTGAGCCACCCAGGCACCCCTAAATATAGTTCTTAAAGGCTTATAGTTTTGAAGGCTTTTTCATTTTTTATTTGAGAGAGAGAGAGAGAGAGAGAGAGAGAGAGAGAGAGTGTGTGTGAGAGAGCAGGGGAGAGGGGCAGAGGGAGGGGGATTGAGGGAGGGAGAGAGGGAGAGAGTGAGTCTTAAGCAGGCTCCACACTCAACACAGAGCCCCACTTGGGGCTAGATTCCATGACCCTGGGATAATGATATGAGCTGAAATCAAGAGTCAGGTGCTCAACTGACTGAGCCACCCAGGCAGGCACCCTTTTTGAAGTCTTTTGATATGCTGTGATATATGCCAGTTATTTAGTGGTAGCCTATCTTGGGTTTTTCCTAGTTTATATACAAATTTGTGTCAAGTTGATTCAAAGAAAAATTTTTGTTCGAATGGAGTACAGTTAATTTGTGTCTATGGAGATTACAGACACACTTGACATAAGAAATAAACGATCTTTTCTGGGGCACCTGGGTGGCTCAGTCGGTTGAGCGTCCAACTTAGGCTAAGGTCATGATCTCACGGTTTGTGGGTTCGAGCCCTGCGTCGGGCTCTGTGCTGACAGCTTGGAGCCTGGAACCTGCTTTGGATTCTGTGTCTCCTCTCTCTGCCCCTCTTCCACTTATGCTCTGTCTCTGTCTCTCAAAAAAAAATAAATGTGAAAAAGAAATAAAAAATAAATAAATAAAAGATCTCAAATGCTTGCAGTTGCTTCATTGGTTCTGAAATTAAACTTTCTTATCATATGTCTAAGAGTTGCTATGTCTAAGGTCCTGAATCCCCATCATGGTCTGTTCTGTATGAGCCACTATCCAAAGCCTACCTGGGCATTATTTATGGAACTTTCCTACCTCTGGAATTATTCATCATAAATATGTTTGATGTTCAGGAGTACATGCATGCTTCCTAGACGAGGACTCATGAGTTATCCAGAGTCCCAGTTAAAGGAGAAGGTTCAGGGGCACCTGGGTGGCTCAGTCAGTTAAGCGTCCTACTTCGGCTCAGGTCATGATCTCGCAGTCTGTGAGTTCAAGCCCCGCATCGGGCTCTGTGCTGACAGCTCGGAGCCTGGAGCCTGCCATGGATTCTGTGTCTCCCTCTCTCTCTGACCCTCCCCCGTTCATGCTCTGTCTCTGTCTCAAAAACAAATAAACGTTAAAAAAAAAAGAATTAAAGGAGAAAGTTCAGTACATTCTACCTCCCTTTTACCTCAGTGCCCCAAAGTGATTAAATACCTCATTTGTGGCCCATTCTCACCATCAGCTATGTATGGCTTTATTTCATTTTACTTGAATACAATAAACAGCAGTGAAATTAATATCCAACAGGTAGAAAAGAACACTGACAATATTTACCTCTGCTCCTCATACCAGCCTCTTGCTTTCCCCATCCTTAATCTTGTGTTCATCATTCCCTTGCTACTCAAAAGTAGGCACTTCTGCTTATCACTTATATACTGAACTGCAGTATCTGAGGTCACGTCTGGAGTTCCTGTTTACAGTCAAGTTTGTAATTGCCCTACATTTAGGATCAGCAAGTTATTGCACAGAGCCTGCAAGTGTCAGTGTCAGTTTTCACCACAGCAGTAGGTCAGGCTATATTTAACATGGAGCCTCTTCTCTGCTGAAAAGCTGCAGCTGCAGCTCTCTTAGTTTGTGAACAAAGGAGGATGGGTGGGAATTCAGGGACTCTAATGGAAAGCTGTAACGGGATTCAGCTCAATCAGAAATTAAATGGGCCTGTATTTAAAGGTGAAAGACAGTCTAGTTTAACAATACTACAATCTTAATTAAAATGCTTAAAACACACCTGTGACAATTTCTATATTTCTGTACTGTTTTAATATGTATCATTTGGTCCAAAGACTGGGACATACACCCTATAATGCACAAGGAATTTTTAGGAAAAATAACAACTCCAGACATACAAACTGTAATATGTGAGTAGAAACTCACTGATAATTTTATAGATGTAGAGAGCACACTTTTTTTAAAATAGGAAATGTATTTTTTTTAATGTTTATTTTTGAGAGAGTGGGAGTGGGGGAAGGGTGGAGCGAGAACTCATGAACCATGAGAACATGACCTGAGCCAAAGTTGGATGCTCAACCGACTGAGCCACCCCGGCACACCAAGAGCAGAGTTTTCAAGCAGGGGCAATGGTACATTTAGGCAGCAAAGAAAAAAGAAATAGCAAGAGTTTTGAACAATGTTCGAATTCGTTGAGTAAGTACATGTTACAAACTTCCAAGAGGACTTCTTGAAAGAAAACATCACTTGGTAAAAATCAGTATTCTGTTGTTATTCTCCCGAAGATATGCTTTGAGGAGAGAGCCACTCTATGCTGAAATGGACTCTTCTAAGTATGGAATATGAGGGGCCAAAATCACTTCCATGAAACTGAAAGAGGATAATTGTAAAGTTTAGTCTTGGGTTCCAAAACCAACATATGCAAAAACCCAAGGGGTAGGGAGTGGGGAGAGAAAGGATGTGATTTAGCATTACTTATGACTCACTAAATCAACAGTAAGATGGAGCTAAGAAAATCCCCTGACCTCAGGCCATATTGATACAATAAAGACTTCTGAACAAGGAAGGTGATAGTCCCAATACACTCTGAGCTGGCTACAGTATGCTCCCCTACTTCATAACAAAAAGGAATTAAAACACCAGGGTTAAGCAGAGGGTGGTGATGGTGCGGGAAAGGTGAAGTTGCTGGAGTGTTTTTAAGATGGGGAAAGAGATCAGATTTCACAAATGTGAAGGGCTATTACAAGAAGGATTAGGTTTGTTTTGCATGATTCCAGAGGCATCAGAGCCCACATAAAATAAGGGTAGCCAGAACTCAAAAGGCCCAGAGATGATCCAAAGAAGGTAAAAAGGAAGAGACGAACAGGAATACAGTATCACTAAAGATACCAGAGTATGAACCCTGGTGTCAAAGAGGAGGAGAGAGAACTGTAGTGTCAGAGAGTCTTTTAAAATTCTTTTATAGTGAGAATTTAAAACTACCCTGGTCCCTCTCACAAACAGAAACTCTATGCAGAAAATGGCTGTTTCTTTCACATATTTGGCTTGCTCTACAGCAGCAGTCTCAATTCACAGACGGATAACAAACATGAAAAACACCTAAAATACTGAAGCAGGAACCAGGAGACTTGGGTTTTAGTCATGTCTTTTTTTTTTTTTTTTAAAGAGAGTGAGAGCGTGAGAGTGGGGACAAGGGATAGAGGGGGAGAGAGACAGTCGTAAGCAGGGTCCACATTCAGCACAAAGCCCAATGAGGCGCTCGAACCCACAACCCTGGGATCATGACCCGAGCTGAAATTGAGTCAGATGCTCAACCCAGAGTCACCCAGGTGCCCCGGGCTTTAGTCTTTATATGCTATTAACTGTGTGTTACCCTGAACGAAAACCTTAGGCTCTGTAAAACTCAGATTCTTCATCTATAAAATGAGAGAGCTGTATGAGAGGTATTTCTAGCTCTGTAAGTCTTCAATTTCTGAGCTTAGGGGCACTAATATCTTCTCTATTAAATGTCACTAAATTTATAATAAAAAATTAAGGTGTGAATGTCCACATTTCTAAAAGTCACAAGTAATGACTGAATGATTCTTGACTCCATCTTATTAAAAACTGCAAAATAGGGGTGCCTGGGTGGCTCACTCAGTTAAGCATCCAATTCTTGATTTCAGCTCAGGTCATGATCTCCCGGTTGGT
This sequence comes from Panthera leo, assembly GCF_018350215.1. Lineage (NCBI taxonomy): Eukaryota > Metazoa > Chordata > Mammalia > Carnivora > Felidae > Panthera > Panthera leo. Next base: position 43,363,351 of record NC_056693.1, on the reverse strand, counting down.
GGGATCAAGCTCTGTGTCGGGCTCTGTACTGACAGCATGGAGCCTGCTTAGGATTCTCTCTCTCCCTCTTTCTCTCTCAAAATAAACATTAAAAAAATTGTAAAATAAAAAGGATATTTTATCTTTAATCTTTTAAAATCTCTAATGGGATTTTTTTTTAATGAGGGTTAAATAAATATAAAACAGAAATATGCTTAACACAAGTTATTAGGATTAGGGGCACCTGGGTAGCTCAGTGGGTTAACTACCCAACTCTTGTTGATTTCGGCTCAGGTCATGATCTCACAGTTCCTGAGTTCAAGCCCCGCATCAGGCTCTGTGCTGACAGTGCAGAACCTGTTTGAGATTCTCTTTCTCTCTCTCAAAAATAAGCAAACACTTTTTAAAAAGTTCTTAGGATTAGTATATTTAACTAGTATATTTAAGTATATTTAAACTAGTATATTTAAGTTTATTTAACTAGTATAATACAAATTAAAAAAAATTATTTGTGTCCTCTAGTTGTAGAGTAGAAATTAATATTTAACACAATATAGAAAAGTTAATATAAAATCTGAGCTTAGGCTAACTGCTAAGTTCACTTTAAGTGCTTCTAATCCTTTTTGGGATGTTTCATGGCTTCCTTTTAAAGGTAGCCAGAAAGGGGACATTAAAATGCTAGGAGTGCCAGGCCTATGAGATATGTTGTTGTTTTTCAATGACTTTATACTAAAACTTTGCAGAACTGTAGGGTTTTTTTTAAACATTTAAAAAATATATTTTTATTTATTTTTGAGAGAGAGAGAGAGAGAGAGACAGACGGAGTATGAGTGGGGGAGGAGCAGAGAGAGAGGGAGACACAGAATCCGAAGAAGGTTCCAGGCTCTGAGCTGTCAACACAGAGCCCGACGCGGGGCTTGAATTCATGAACTGTGAGATCATGACCTGAGCCAAAGTTGGACACTCGACTGGCTGAGCCACCCAGGTACCCTTGTAGGATTTTTTAAGTACCTAGAATTTTACCTTCAAAGGCAAATCAAAATAACATTATCAATGAGTTAGTTGGCAAATCTCTTACATCTAACAATTCAAGGTGCCCAGGACTGCATTTTCGTCCCTGCCCCCTTTAATTATTGCTAGCACCACTGAGGTTCTGTCAAGTCTCATGATAGGTGGCAAAGAATTCAATAGCCAGTCTTCATCCTCTGTAGGGCTACAATTTGGGAACTTTACTTGATTGTGTGGCTTATACAATGAATGGAGCAAAAATGAAGGTTTTTTTTATACGTGCCCTCATAGGCCTCATCAGCAACACATTTTCACATATTCAAAAGGTGAAATAAAATTTTAACAAAACCTTTCTAGAAGGTTCCAATTTGTTGCCCCCAAAATATCACTCTATCTGTGATAGAGTAAGTTCCACCACCTTTGTCCTTTTTTGGTTCATTCGGAAAGAAAATGAGCTAGAATACACTTTGAGATGTGTTCAATGAATCTCGTGCCTTCAGTTCCATCACAAATGGGTGGTAGGTTATCATTCAAGGTCTCAACCCTTGTTTCAGGGATTAAAATTCTAAACATACACCCTAAAAGCATGATGAATAGTCTAAAACTGCTGCAAGAATGAATAGGTAACATTTTTAAAAGCCTATGTTCAATTGAAAATCTTTTACTTATTTCAAACCTGTTTTGCATCAAAGTAGAAGCCTCCTCTCTACCTGGTGCTCTAAAGTATGACACTTATGCCAGCTGTGCAGAAAAAGCACAGCAAGACACTTATACAAGAGCCATCAAGTACTCCCAATACAAACGTGACAGATCAGGTACAGTTGTGAATATGTGTACATGTAGTGAAGTTCTGCACACATGTTCCTCTAGGAATTAAAAAAAGCTTGAGGGACCTTCTTTAGTAGAGTTCTAACCACCATGGCCTGCTGTTGCTGGAAGGCAGCTATACTGCTGCAAGAAAAAGACCAGAATGAAAAGATCTGATTCCAGTCTTAGCTCCTACTTAACAGACGTGTGACCTTTAGAAAGCTCAGTTCTTTAAATCATCACTATCTAGGTCAGAGACAGGATTAATAAGGATCAAATGAAATAATGAATAGGAAAATACTATTCAAATTGTAGATGATACTTGAGTTTACACATATACAGTTGACTCTTGAATAACATGGGTTTGAATCATAAGAGTCCACTTACATGTGGATTTTTCACAGCACAGAACTGTAAATGTATTTTCTCTTCCTTATGATTATTTTTTCTTTTTTAAATTTTTTAAATGTTTACTTATTTTTGAGAGAAAGACAGAGTGTGAGCCAGGGAGAGGCAGAGCGAGAGAGGGATACAGAATCCATAGCAGGGTCCAGGCTCTGAGCTGTCAGCACAGAGCCTGATATGGGGCTCGAACTCACGAACTGTGAGATCATGACCAGAGCCAAAGTCGGATGCCCAACGGACTGAGCCACCCAGGTGCCCCTCTTCCTTATGATTTTCTTAGTAACACTTTCTTTTCTCTAGCTTACTTTACCATAAGAATATAATATAAAATATATATAACATACCAATATGTGTTAACTGTTTATGTTATCAGTAAGGCTTTCAATCAACTTTCAATCAATAGTACACTATTACTAGTTAAGTTTTTGGGGAATTGACAGTTATATGTGGATATTTTGACTGAGTGAGGGTAGGTGCCCCTAACCCCCAAGTTGTTCAAGCGTCAACTGTATCTTATATTTACACACAAATTACCTGGCACATCCCCTTGTGGCTTTGAAAGCCATCTTTTACTATGCCATTTACCCACTGATAATCATGCTTTCCCAGACACAGCTGTTTCTGCTTATGTTGTCTGATTTGCCCTCTGATACTCATTTACTGAAAACATATACTCAATCCTCTAAGACTTGGCTCAAATGTCATCTCCTCAGGGAACCTTTGCTGAATGCTTCTTCTTCCTTTTTTTTGAATAAGCTCTAGGCCTGATGTGGGGCTCAAACTCACAACCGCAAGATCAAGGGTCACATGCTCTACTGACTGAACCAGCCAATCGCCCCATTGCTGAATCTTTCTTAAGGAATCTGTCACATCTCTCAGATGATCTCCTAATATGCTTTTTTTAGATCTTGGTTATAAGTGTCCCAGACCCACTGTGCTATAAAGTCAGCTATGTACTGATCTGGTGGAAGCCCTGGGAGTGGGGATGCCACATTTTATTTACCTTCCTTTCCCCTTATGTTTGGAATCTGGGATGTAACACCAGCTTTGCAACTAAGCAGTAAACCCAGTTCCTCCACATGTGTAAAAGAGATGGCTAACAAAGAATTACTTTTCTATACAAAAAAGTACAGATTCAGAGAGAGAATTAAATTTCTATATCGATGTTTTTAGAATTGTTAGAATTTTCATGATGAACAACAGTTACAGGTAGCTTTCACTAAATTCCTATTTAGGCAAAACTTCACTACCACATAAATGATACAGCCAAGAATAAACTCTAAGTCATTACATGAAAATCCTATCTTGGGGAATTTTCAATTATTGAAATAATTAATATTCTAGAGTTTGTTCTCTAATTTAAAAAGAGGTCTGTATACCAACTTGCTACATTTATATAAATAGCTTCTTTTTATCCTGGTGCCAACAGCTGTACCAGCTACAGCCAACCAATCTGGTCTTGCACCATCACCACTATCTGACTCAGCAAGCTGGCAGAGCCAGAGAGCAACAAGTTCTTTACTTGTGTGAGTCTCAAGGACAGGAACTCTATCTAAACATATTCCTAGTATTCCCAGCATCTAAATCGGTGCCTTCCAAATAGATGGCATGTAGCAATATTTACTAAATTCCATTTTCCAGACACTGTGACCAACTGTATGTTCTAAAAGAAGAGATGCCCAATAAATCTCATGTCCTTAGTTCCATCACAAATGGGTAAGAGACTATGATTCAAAGTCTTACTTTTTGCAGTAGGTATTAGTGGTAAACTAGATTTCAAAGTATAAATTTTCATGTCTATTCTCAGTCTTTAACATATTTCTAGTGACAACAACTATTAAAGAAAAAAAAAAAAAGCCCAACCATAGGCCATATGCCAATAAGCAATCCATGGTAACTTTTTTAAGACTATCAGAGAAGAAAGTTCCTGGATCTTCACTGCTTGAAGAACAGAAAGATGAACTTACCATCATCTAAAGTGATGTCCTGTAGACCAATTGTTGAAAAGTTAGGTTCCTGCTCTTCAGGTTCAGGCTTAATGTTCACAGTTGCCTCATCAGGTGGAAATGAAGCTGGATCACACAAATTGTGACATATTAAGGATGAAGGTGCAGAAAGACCTCCCTGGCCTGTACTTTGTGCTTGAGTTGAGTGCTGTCCAGAATGCATTCTGGTGGCTAGAGATGGTGATGAGGCAGTTCCTGAGCTAGGAGATTGGTAAGGCATAGGCTGTAGCTGAGGAGATGGTGGCCCAGAAAGTGGTGAACTAGCCAGGGGATGAGAGGCTACTGGGGAAGCTGCTGTACCAGACCCTGAATGTGAAGGACCATATGTAATGGGCTGTAACTGAGGGGGAGGCTGGCCTGCGACCTGGTCAGCCCCTGGAGAAGAAAGAGATCTCTGTCCTGTGGTTGAACAATGGTATCCCATTGACTGCAGATGAGGCAGGGTCTGTACCGAATGAGGTGTGTGGGCTAAGAGATGTCCTGTTGGGCCTGAATTTGAAGAATGAAAAGGTATGGATGACGATGGTTGACAGCCAAGATTTATTAAAGTAGGAAGAGCTGCATCCTGTGGAAACAAAACCGGATCAAATTCTTGACTAGAGGCAGCATTAACTGGAAGACAAGTTGGTCCGTTGTACACAACATTAGTTTGCATAGGCTGATAGGAAGACCCCACAGGAGGTGTTGGTGTGACTTGAAAAGGCTGGTGCATGACTGAAGAAGGTAACATATGCTGCTCTTTACCAGCGCTTTCATCCCTACACTGCAACTGTGGCAGATGAGATGAAGTTACCATGGATGCATATGTTTGCTGGATGGGACAAACCAAGCTTCTCTGTGTTGACAGTACACTGTTATGTGGGTGTCCTGTGTCTGAAGAAGGCCTCTGGGTCTGGGCAGGATGAGGCACAGACAATGACGGAACTGAAGACAAGTCAACCTCTTCTTTGTGTTCTTGCTTCATCAAAACTAAAAAGAAAATGATTAAAGCAAACGTTATTACATAATACATACAATGATTATCAAAGGACTTCATTCTAGGCTACATAACTATAGCATGTATCCAAGTCAGGGGTTAAAAATTCAAATGCCTTCGAAAAAAATTCAAATGCCTTCAGGAAAGGCAAATAACATAAAATATGTGAAGTCAGCAAGCAAAAGACAACAGGGAGTGGTTCTTGTTCTAAAAGTATTCACATTAAAAAAAAACAGTACCACATAGAACTCTATGAAGAGATGTGGAAAGACCTCTAATACATTCCTAAGTAACAAAAAAAAGTGAGGTGCAGAACAATGTGTACATATCACAATTCTTTTAAAATACAGTGTATGTGTGTGTGTATATATATATGTATATGTGTGTGTGTGTGTGTGTGTGTGTGTGTGTATATATATACACGCATATGTACATGTACATATGTTTTTGCTTATATAGGTATGGATACACAAACCTGGTAACTGCCGTGTTTACTGCTGGGAACAAAACTAGGTAACTAGGGAATAAGAGCAAGAGGCAGATTTACTTTTTACTCTGTAAATTTTTGTGCTAGACTAGCAATACACAATCTCAATGTTTTTTGTTTTTTGTTTTAAATTTTTTTTAACGTTTATTTTTGAGACAGAGAGAGACAGAGCATGAACAGGGGAGGAGCAGAGAGAGAGGGAGACACAGAATCGGAAGCAGGCTCCAGGCTCCGACCTGTCAGCACAGAGCCCGATGCGGGGCTCGAACTCACGGACCGTGAGATCGTGACCTGAGCCGATGTCGGACGCTTAACCGACCCAGCCACCCAGGAGCCCCACAATCTCAATGTTTTTAACCAAGTATATACATTACCTATTTAAAAATAAATGATTTTTATGGGGCGCCTGGGTGACTCAATTGGTTGAGTGACTGACTCTTGATTTCGGCTCAGGTCATCTCATGGTTTGTGAGATTGAGCCCTGCATCAGGCTCTGTGTTTGGGATTCTCTCTGCTCCTCCCATGCTCACCCTTCTCTCTCTCTCAAAATAAATAAATAGGGGCACCTGAGTGGCTTAGTCAGTTATGCGTCTGACTTCAGCTCAGGTCATGATCTCCCAGTTCGTGGGTTTGAGCACCTTGTCGAGCTCTGTGCTGACAGCTCGGAGCCTAGAGCCTACTTCAGATTCTGTGACTCCTTCTCTCTCTGCCCTTCCCCCACTCACACTCTGTCTCCGTCTCTCTCAAAAATAAACATTAAAAAAATTTAAATATTTTAAAAAATAAATGAGTTTTTAAGATACCCCAAACTCTACAGCCTAATAAAAAAGGTTGAATTTGCAATCTCTGATCTGAAACCTACCAGTCCACTGTTTTTGCATAATGCATCATATACCAGAGATCATGAATCTAATATTCATAGAGCTTCTAGTTTACAACGGTTTTCACATGTACCTCATCTGAGGAACCTCATCTGAGGCACCTCATGTGTACCTCATTTCATCCTCAACCATCATCAGGTACATTTACAAGAGGAATAATGAGTGATCAAAAAAGTACTGGGATGCACAAAAAAACTGTCAGAGCTAGTAAACAAATTCAACAAAGTTGCAGGACACAAAATCAGCATGTAGAAATCGACTGTATTTTTATAGACTAGCAATACACAATCTGAAACAGAAATTAAGAAAACAACCTCATTTGCAATAGCATCAAAAAATAAAATACTAAAGAATAAATTTGACCAAGGTAGGCAAAACTTATACACTCATAACTACAAAACAGTGCTAAAGAAATGAAGGAAGACCTAAATACATGGAAAGATACCCTGGGGTCATGGACTGAAAGACTTAATTAACCACGAAGAACGCAACACTCTCCAAAACAATTTTCAGATTCAATGAAATCCCAACTATGTTTTTTGCAGAAACAGACTTATCCAAAAATTCATACCAAATCCCAAGGGACTTCAAATAGTCAAAAACAATCTTGAAACAGAACAAAGACAGAGTACTCACACTTCCTAATTTCAAAACTTACGACAAAGCTACAGTAATAAAAACCAAGTGGTACGGGCCTAAGGACAGAGGTATAGACCAATGGAATAGAGAGCCCAAAAGGAAACCCTAACATAAACAGTTAATTGCTCTTCATACAAGGGTGCCAAAACTATTCATTGGGGGAAAGAACAGTCTCTTCAACAAATGGTACAGGAACAATGGGACATCACATTCAAAGTAATGAAGATGGAACCTTATCCGAGAATCATACACAAAAATTAACTCAAGTGGATCAAAGACCTAAACGTAAGAGCAAAAACCAAATTCTAAGAAAAAAACAAAGGGCAAAAAAAGCTTCATGACATTGGATTTGGCAATGGTTTCTTAAGTATCACATACCCTGAACATACAGACAACAAAAACAGATAAATTGGACTTCATCAAAATTAAAAACTTCTGACCATGAAAAGACACTATCAAGACAGAGAAAAGATAGCCCACAGAATGGAAAATCTACTTGCAAATAATACTTCTGTAAAGGGTTTAATATCCAAAATTCATAAGAACCCCTACAAATGCCAACAACAGGACTGAACCAAAGACTTGAGTGTGACCCCAGGACTGATCTAGATGGAAGTGTGTGTGGGTGGGGGAAGGTACCAGCTCTCTTCTCTAGGATTGCTAATTATGAAGATGAAACAAACCTAGAGATGCCATGTAAGTAAAGCCTGCCCTAGAGCAAAGCCAACAGAAAGAAAAGCAATGTTAAGATGAAGAGAAAGCCTAAGCCCTGGGACCACATTGCTTGAGCTGAAGCATGCCTAAAGCCAGCATTCCAATTAACTGTCCAGTTACATGAGCCAATACAATTTTTCTTGTTAAGCTAGCTTGAATGGAGTTTTTGTCATTTGTACCCAAAAGTCCTAATTCACTTCAAAACAACCTTTAAGAGGCAAGGATTATTATTACCCCTGAAGACACTAAATCTCAAAGTGGTATCACAAGGACCTGAATCCAGGTTTTTCTGCCTTCAAAGTCCATGCTTTTAATCACTGCACTATACTATATTAACAAGAAAGATTATAGTTCATCATTCCATCACACAAGCAGAGGCTATGAATACCAACCACTATCCTTTATCACATCAAAAAATGTATTTAAGATGATTTAAGATCTACCTGGTGAAAGGACTGCTTAACATAGAAATCAATGTATTTTGCTTATTTTATTTAATATGTTTATCAAAACAGAAAAGAACCATCAGTTAATTTTTTGTATGTCAAAGCAATGGACTTTATTGTTTCTCTTGGGCAATACTTCTTCCAGTCCACTTTTCTAAAAGTTACCAACTTTATCCTCCTACTGAAGTACTATAATTCATTTAAAAATAATTTTCCTGGGGCGCCTGGGTGGCTCAGTCGGTTAGGCGGCCGACTTCGGCTCAGGTCATGATCTCACGGTCTGTGAGTTCGAGCCCCGCGTCGGGCTCTGTGCTGACAGCTCAGAGCTCGGAGCCTGTTTCAGATTCTGTGTCTCCCTCTCTCTCTGACCCTCCCCTGTTCATGCTCTGTCTCTCTCTGTCTCAAAAATAAATAAATGTTAAAAAAAAAAAATTAAAAAAAATAAATAAATAAAAATAAAAATAATTTTCCTAGGGGCGCCTGGGTGGCTCAGTCGGTTAAGTGTCCAACTTTGGCTCAGGTCATGATATCACGATCCGTGAGTTTGAGCCCTGCGTTGGGCTCTGTGCTGACAGCTCAGAGCCTGGACCCTGCTTCAGATTCTGTGTCTCCCTCTCTCTCTGACCCTCCCCTGTTCATGCTCTGTCTCTGTCTCAAAAATAAATAAACATTAAAAAAATTTTTTTAAAATAATTTTCCTAAATTGACATCTCATTGTTCCAAGTTTGTATGAGTTAAACTAACATAATTAAAATTTTCATGATCTTCACTAAAATGTAAGTACTTCATTTTATGTCAAAAGAAAGTAACAGTGAGAAGCCAAGCATGGTCAAACCTCATCTGGCCATTTAACAAACCCATCAAGTACAAGTCTCCTCACAAAAGCATGTTCTCAATCTGAGGAAATGAAAGTAAGATTTAAAATAGCCCTGAGGTGACTGGGTGGCTCACTCAGTTAAGCGAACCAGGTCGCTCGGCTCAGGTCATGATCTCATGGTTTGTAGGATCGAGCACTGTGTGCGGTGCTCTGCGCTGATGGCGTGGAGCCTGCTTGGGATTCTCTCCCTCCTTCCCTCCCTCCTTCCCTCCCTCCCTCCCTCTCCCTCTCTCTCTCTCTCTCTCACACAAAATAAACAATGTGCCAACTGGTGAGCCCACTCCTAACAATGAGACAACACTTAAAAGAGAAAAAGTGTATCATGAGTCTTCTTATTGCTTCTGCACCAAAGTTAACATTCTAAACTAGGCTTCCATCCAGTTTCTGATTCTTGCTCAGGTATTTCAAGTGTATTTCAAGTGTGGTTCACCATATCTAACAACTCCAACCTCTCTAATGTTTTGGCGTACTCACTTTTTTTTCTGACCTTAGCACAACTAGAACTTTTCCCCTGGACTATTGGATTCTTTTTTCCTCTTCTACTTCAGCTCCTACTCCGGTCCCAGGAAAGTCACAGTAAATTCCATATGCAGAGTTACATTTCTATATAAAAGAGGGAGAATATGCAAAAAAGCCTACTCTCATCTTAATTAATCCTGAATGGAGCAGGTAAGGCCCTTGGTTACCTAAGTGACTGGTTGTCATGCACTAAAAAGGAGACAGAGGGACTAAAAACTGTAACATAGTATCTTTTTTTTTTTTTTGCATGATCCAATCTTTATTTTTATGTTCCTGACCCACATCTGTGTACTCAGATTGAGAGTTCTGCTTTCCTAAATTGAGTATACTTTCACTCTGCCAAATCAACTGTCACTTTTTGTCTATAAAGGATTAAGACTCCAACCAAATCTAAGAAGTCCTGATTGACAGTCTATAGTAATTTATTCTTATTTGGAGGGAAGTACAGTTAAAGAGACCGTACATAACTAGAATGAGTTGAATTTTAGAAACAGATTAACTCTACCTTTTGTGTTAAATATCCTCATTCTCGGGAAAAAAATCTCCTGGTCTAGTGCTTTTGAAACCATAAGAAGCCTCATTGTCTTCTTCAAGTAGTGGATGTAGAAGAGTAGCATTCAAAGAGCTGGAGCTCTCTGGATTTCCCCCTTCTAGTACAACCAGAGTATCAAAGCTAGATTTTATCCTTTTTATATATTGCCTTTTTGCCTAAGATTTTGTTTGGGGAGTAAAACAATTTAAATTTGAAAAACCCTGCTTTAGACTTATGCCTTCATTGTATAGAGATTAACCAAGAGGGTACAGTCTATGGCAGAGCTGAGTGTGACCTAACTGTAAGGCAGGCTTTCTCTCCCAAATAAAGAATCACAATCCAAAAGTCTGTCCAATCAACTATTTAGAACATAGAATACACTTTCCTACAGGTAAAATATTATACATGAAAGTTTATCTCTAATGTTGTCCCCTAAAGCCCCACTAGTCTAAAACTAGAGATCACATGGTACGTCCAGTCACAAGTAACTACTGCTAGGCCTCAGAGGGAGGTATATTCCCTCAAAAGCTTCAGGGATACTGGGGTGGAAAAGAGGGCTCCCACATCAGAAGGTCTGAAGCTAGTGGCTGGGCAGAAATTCAGGTAACGCCACTAAGGAAGGGTTCTGTAATTAGGGTAATTTGTGAATCATACACATAATACTGGGAACAGTCTTCAAATTACTAAGTAAACTTGACTATTGGACAAATAGTGCTAAATGTAATTTCTTTTTTTTTTAATGTTGCAATTTCTTTGTTTTTTAAGTTTATTTTTTTCTAAGAGAGAGAGAAAATCCCAAGTAGGCTCTGCACTACTCATCCTGCACTACTCTGCACTACTAATCCCAATGCAGGACTCGATCCCACAACCATGAGATCATGACCTGAGCCGAAATCAAGAGTTAGATGCTCACCAACTGAGCCACCCAGGTGCCCCACTAAATGTAATTTCTAATTAAAAAAAAGTTATAACAGGGGCACCTGGGTGGCTCAGTCAGTTAAGCATCTGACTTCAGCTCAGGCCATGATCTCATGGTTCATGACTTTGAGCCCCACATTAGGCTCTCTGCTGTCCATACAGAACCCACGTTGGATCTTCTGTCCACCCTCCTCTTTCTGCCCCTCCCCCACTTGCTTCTGTGTGTGTGTGTGTGTGTGTGTGTGTGTGTGTGTGTGTATGCATGCACTCTCTCTGAAAATAAACATTTTTTAAAAATTTTAATAAAAAATAAGTTATTACACCTGAAAGTGACAAAGTATTGTACATCAACTATACTTCAATGATAAACGTCAAAACAAAACAAAACAAAAAACTCAGAACAGTTAGCCATTTGCAACTGATTATTCTTTCATTGGATATTTATAGTGGTCAGACTGCTACTGCTAGAGGGTTGTCAAAAAAGTAACAAATGGACAAATCCTTGAATAATAAAGAAGCAACTTCTGAATATCTAAAATTTTTGTAAGTAAAATTTAAAAGAATTGTCAGAAACAAAAAAAGGCTAAAATCTTTAATATAAATAGTTCATACAAATTAATACAACAAACAACTCTAATATAAGTATCACAAACTAGAATATGAGAAGCTATTAAAATTCTATAAAACTCTATCTGTTCATGAAGCAAAATAAAAATGTTTAGGTTACAAAATTAGTATACTGTATACATTTTGGTCCCATTTTTATTAAAAAAAAACTTTTTTTAATGTTTATTTTGAGAGACAGACAGAGACAAAGACAGAGCATGAGTGGGGGGGGCAGAGAGAGAGAGGGAGACAGAGAATTCGAAGCAGGCTCCAGGCTCTGAGCTATCAGCACAAAGCTCAACATGGGGCTCGAACCCATGAACCATGAGACCATGACCTGAGCCAAAGTCAGACGCTTAACCGACTGAGCCACCCAGGCACTCCCAATTTTTATTTTAAATTGTGTCTATAAATGGATCAAAAGGATCTAGGACAGAATAACAATTTCAGAGTGGAAGACAATTTTGGGTGTTTGAAATTATTTCAACTTGTCTGTTTTAAAAAATAAATTCACAGGAATATATTTGCTTTTGTAAAGATTTTATTCCAAATTTCACTTTAGAAAAAAATGAAAAAAGCCAAATGCTACAGAGAAAAGATAGTAATCAACCAGAACAAGGGCTGTCCAAACACTTCTTGATCTATTCTTCCTTCTGTTAGTGTGTGCCACCTGATTTGTATTTTGTCAATCATAAGCCCAGTGATGACAGTTGTAGTCCAATCCAAAATTCTTTCTGCACTCTGGGGCCCCAATGATTTCCATTCTCATATAGAATGCCCTCCAGGACTCTGCCTTTATGTTGTCCTCCCAACTCATGAGCTGATAATGTAAGGGCATTACATTCTCTTTGTTCAATTACTACCACTATGATGGTAGCAATCAAAACCTCTATTCACTTATCCTGAGCTTTTTTTTTTTTTTTACTTTTTTTATTTTTGAGAGACAGAGCAGGAGGATGGCAGGGGCAGAGAGAGAGGGAGACACAGAACCCGAAGCAGGCTCCAGGCTCTGAGCTGTCAGCACAGAGCCCAACGCAGGGCTCAAACCCATGAACCGTGAGATCATGACCCAAGCCAAAGTCTGACACTTAACTGATTGAGCCACCCAGGCACACCTCTGCCTTTTTTGTTTCAACAGTCCCAGAAGCTCCTCTTCTTTCTTATTCAGGTTAGATTCTATAGTCTCTCATCTCCACAGCATTTGATAACATTCTTGGACTGTATGTCTTTAATAAATATCACCCTGGAGGAACCCTACTATTAATATTTTACCACCTGCCCTAAAGAATCTGAGTGCTGCTTAAGAAAGTTACACAGCCGGGCTAATTAATATTCATAAATTCATTAATATCAACATTAAAGGTACCCTGTGATCATGCCCAGAGTCCAATTATATTTCTGTGGTAACTTACTCCCCCCTTTCTTTACAACTATTTCAAACTTGTCCATATTCTTCAAACTGCCAAAACACCCACACTTCCCTCTACTCACAAAAGACTGCATGTCATTCTTTAAAGAAAAAAAAGTCAATGCTATTATATGGAAACTCCCTAAACTCTCCACTATTAAATTTATAAACCTAATATATATCCATCTTTTTCATCTTTACCTTCCCTCCTTTCCTTCTCCCAACTAAGGCCCATTCCAACTTTTATATTTGAAATTATATTCCTTCCCACCTTTCTCAGAAACCTGATATGCTTTATTATCATTAATGTTGTCTCTTCTGTATATTCAAAACGCTCTAGTTATCTGAAGCATATTTTTAACCTTCTTGGGTCTCTGCCATACAAATCTCACTCTCCATAGTAATCTGAGGAAAGACTAAACTGGTCATTGACATCTTATAAGAAAACAGTAGAAATATGAGAGAAATGATTTTAATTTTTAATTTTTTAATGTTTCTTTATTTTTGAGAGAGAGAGAGAGACAGACAGACAGACAGAGTGAGCAGAGGAGGGGCAGAGAGAGAGGGGGAGACATAGAATTCGAAGCAGGCTCCAGGCTCCATGCTGTCAGCAAAGCGCCCAAAACGGGGTTCAAACTCACAAACTGTGAGATCATGACCTGAGCCGAAGTCAGATACTCAACCGACTGAGCCACCCAGGCACCCCTATTTTATTTGTTTTTTGAAGTTTGTTTGTTTGTTTATTTATTTAAAGAGAGAGGCAGAGCGGGAAGGAGAGAGAATCCCAAGCAGGCTCTTCACTGTCAGTACAGAGCCCGATGTGGGGCTTGAACTCATAAACTATGAGAACGTGGCCTGAGCAAAGTCAAGCAGGCACTCAACCGAGCCACCCAGGCGCCCCTATTTTTAACTTTTTTTTAATTGAAAATATTTGACATATAACATTGTGTAAAATTTAAGGTGTACAAAATGTTAATTTGATACATTCATATATTGTAGAGAAAATGATTTTATTTTAAAGTAGGCTCCACACCCAATGTGGGGCTCAAACTCACAACCCTGAGATCAAGAATTGCATGCCCTACCAACTGAGCCAGCCAGGTGCCCTGAAAAAAATTTTTTAATACATATTTGATCATGTCACCTCTCCGTTAAAGCTCATTTCTTACAACTCTTTTATTCTAAAAAAATTTTTTTCTTAAACCTTTATTTATTTTTGAGAGAGAGACAGAGTGTGAGCAGGGGAGGAGCAGAGAGAGAGGGAGACACAGAATCCGAAGCAGGCTCCAGGCCCTGAACTGTCAGCACAGAGCCTGATGCGGGGCTCGAACCCACGAATCATGAGATTATGACCTGAGCTGAAGTCGGACGCTCAACAGACTGAGCCACCCAGGTGCCCCATTTTAGAACTCTTAATACTCCATTATCCAACCAACCACACGACCTTCGTATATGTTGCTACCTTTAATTGGAATGTTTTCCCCCTACAGCCAGATTGCCTGGATTTAAATCTCACCTCTGCCACTTACTAGCTGAGTGACCTTGGTTCACATATTTGCAAAATGGAGAGGGCAATATTACTTATCTGAGATGTACTCTAGCTTAACAGTTAGGAGCCCAGACTCTGGAACCAGATTGCCTGTGCTTGACATGTGGTTCTAAGACTGTGAGACTCTGGGCATATAACTTAGCCACTCAGTTTCTTCTTCTGTAAAATAAGATAATAACCTACTATAAAGGTCTATTATGTGGATTAAAAGAATAAATACACAAAGGGCTTAGACAGTATTATTTTTACATACATTATATATACCATATATAGAGTATGTATATATACGTATACACACACACACACACACACACACATATATACACATATATCCTGGTTTTCTCAAGCAGTTAACCCAAGCAAGGGTCCCTCTGTTATTTTTACCTATAGTATTGTATCCCTTTTAATCAGAGCCCTTATTTCAGTTTCTAATTATATACATTTGTTGGTAATTAATTTATTGATCCACTATATTATAAGTTCCATGAAAGAAGGAACTGAGAGAGGTTTTGTCCACTTAGGAGGCACCCTCAAATACTTACTGAATTAATATTGAAATGACTAACCAAAATCTTTCAAAAGGGTTGTATTCTATTTGAAAATGAATAGAAATATTTTATTACCAATAATGTATTAACATGATCAAGTAATATTAATTTTCAGATCTGGGAATATAAATGGCCTTTAGAGGCTTAAAGTGGAATACAGCCAGGCTTTAAAGAATATGAATGACAAATAAGTGATCATTAATAACTAGTACCTTCTCAAATTTAAGTGTTTCTGTTTTTCATTTACTATAAACCATTTAAAAGTTTTTGCAACAGGGGTGTGTGGGTGGCCAGTCAGTTGAGCATGTGACTTCAACTCAGGTCATGATCTCATGTTTCATGAGTTCAAGCTCTGCACTGACACAGCACCTAGTACAGAGAAGGCCTCTAGAAATATCTGTTCTCTAACTACGTAAACATCAGCATGAATTACTGCATATAATATTTATGTGTTACCACCAAGAGCTGGAAAGTTACAGCATTTGAATTGCTGCAGAAAGAGGTATGGCAGCCTCCTTTGTTAGGGCACATCTATAAAACCAGAAACTCTGGAATCGACTTTATATAACCCACAGACCACAGTATACTACAGTTGCTACTTGCCAAATGAAAATCTAATGAGAGATTTTTCATCTGACTGGAAATGCTTGAGATGAACACACTGCCTTCTTGCAGTGTGCTAAGGGCACAAAGGAGTTTCACAAATATTCACAAACACCTGCCCTTACTGTAGCGCTGGGGATTTCTGGTAGCTCCAGATAAACGACTTAAAATCAAAATTCAACCTTCTAATCTCCTTATAATAAATAACTACAAAATAACAGCTAATATCACATCTAATATTTAAAGTCTACACGAACTTTACAGACGAGGCATATGTTAGGATTTTTATTGATTATAAGTACTCTATTGTAAACATTCTAATACAGGTTTCATTGAGTAACTTTTTATTCATTATGAAAGCAAGCTCTGTGGTAAACCATCACAACTCCCCATACCTGGTGTATAAGTAAAACGTTGAGACTGGCTTTTTTTCCTCTTGCCATTGCAAAGATAAAAGTGCACCTGCACTGCAGCTGTAACTGCTGGGTTATGATATGGAGGAACTTCAAGGACAATGTGAGCCTAAGGAGCATGGAAAGTAGTAAGATTGTGTTACATTCAGAACTAAAAATGAAATGCACCTGCTAAACTCAGCACAACTCATGAGGCTTAACTACCCAGTGTCTCCCATCATAGATCATTATGCACATCAATTGGTCATGTAAGTCATCTGGAGATTTACTCTATGAAACTCTAGTCTCAACAGAGATAAACTCTTGAAAGTAAACCATTAAAGGAGAGATTGCCTTTTAGTCATCCAATTGGGTTTCTAGTTGGAGCAGAAATAAAAACAGTCTTATTATGTACCATGTAGTGAGATATTCTGCACTACTGAATATTACACGTTACTATGTATCTTAACTGGAAGTCTGTCCTGGTTTTCAATCAGGTTTAATATTTCCTCAGTTGTGTTATAATTTAGATTTCTTACCTTAAATTTGATATTCAGAATGTTCGAAACTAGCAATATAAAAAATTCATTTCCATATAAAAAATAATTTTACATAAGCAGAGTGAAACTGCAATCCTTAATCTAATTTCTCCAGGTCTCTGGAGAGCACTGTGGAAAGTGTTATTCTCTACCCCACAAAAAATTCTGTCTCCATTCCAATCAGGATGAAGGGACCACAGTGTTTAGTGTTGAATCCCGGAAGGCTTACTGCTGAAAACTTGCAAAAATTGTGCTAAATACACAAACTCCTTAGGGCTTGTTCTCTCCCTATTTTTTCCCATTCTATGTGGGCTTTACTGAATTTGATTTTTTCACTGAATTCAGAGAAATAAACTAATGATAACAGTAGTAAGAACCTTTTAATTTCTCCTTTCCTATACACAAAAAAGGCAAAGACACCAATTGTTTATCTTTCCTAAACTTTAATTTTAGAAAAAGGAGAGTACCTATTTCATGTCCAAACTTCTAAAAATTCTAATTTACTTTTCTATTACTCATTAGATAAAAGACTCCTCATCTATAATATAAAGTAGCATTATCCAATGTTCTAAGCTTCTTAAATGTTTCTAAAGAAATAAATTTCTTACCCCTTGACATTTTTCCCGGATTATTTTCCCTTCTACCTCCCACTGAGGTCGTCCATCTATTAAAAGAAACAATTTACAGTTAAAAGTAATTCAAGTCAGAAAGTATATAAACAAAATCTAATGTATTTAGTATCACAAGCTTATTGGCAAAGGGAATCTTTTCCTCAATGACTTCCATTATGAAAATAAAATGTGTACCCATGAGAAAAAATGGGGAGAAAGACTTTGGGCTGCCTTAGTTAGCAGGCCTCACAGTTTATTTATGTTGGAAAATCCTCTGAGAGCACCTTCACCAAGTGGTAGCCAACTCCTGCTTGTATGCCTTAGGTAATGGGAAACTCACTCTCTCACCAAGTAACCCATTTGATCTTTGGACAATTGCTGTTCGAAAGCCCTTCAGGACAGATGAAATCTGCCTCCTTCCAGTATCCCACCACTGGTTTAAGAACTACTCTTTGCAGCCCCCCAATCCAAAATATTTTGAGTGGTTTTCTGAGACAGTATTTAAGATGTTTAAAAACAGCTATGTTTGGGGGCCCCGGGTGGCTCAGTCAATTGAGCATCCAACTTTGGCTCAGGTCATGATCTCAGGGTTCATGAGTTCGAGCCCCACATCAGGCTTGCTGTTGTCAACACAGAGCCTGCTTACGATCCTCTGTTCCCTTCTCTCCCTGCCCCCCACTCACACGCACTCTCTCAAAAAAAAAAAAAAAAAAAAAAGCCCAGCTATGTTTACATGTGTCTCCTTCTACTGATTAACACCCCCAGTTCTGCATTTACATCTTACACAATATTTAGCCTTCCTGCCCACTCTTCTATGAACACCCCTCCAGTGTGAACATCTCTCTCCAAATGCATCAAGCCCAGAACTGAATAGCCCAGGTGGGAAATGACACAGCATGGTACAGAGTGACTAAGGCTCTTATTTCCACTTTATGTGAAGATGCTGAGTCTGTTAATAAAAGTTTTCTGGGGTAGGTGTGCCTGGGTGGCTCAGTCAGTGGAGCATGGACTTCAGTTCAGGTCATGATCTTGCAGTTCGTGAGTTCGAGCCTTGCATCGGGCTCTCTGCTGCCAGCACAGAGCCCACTTTAGATCCTCTGTCCCCCTCTCTCTATGCCCCTCCCCACTTGCTCTCTCTCAAATATAAAAACATTAAAAAAAAAGTTTTGGGGTAGCTGCACCATGCTGCCTTACACTTAGTGTGTGGTCAGCAAGATTCCCTCAGTCTACTACACTTCCTACTGCTAAGTTCAAACTCCCACGCTGCACTTACCTGGTTTTTCCCCCAACCCTTCTTAGGTTAACTTCTCCCTACAAGACTTGGTTTGCCAGGATCTTTTTCAATACTGACAGTCTTTAGGCGCCCGGCTAGCTCAGTCGGTAGAGCATGGGACTCTTAAATACTGACAGTCTTTGAATATATTTGCTAGACTTTCCAGATTTGTGTCACCTAAAGATCTGGCCAGCACATTTTCTGTCTCTTCATCCCAAGTGAATTGTCACCTGGGGAGAACCCCAACTGCTACTATAGCTCTTACTCCAGTCTGATGTTCAGTACTCTAAAGCATTCTTTTTAAGTCATGAGCATCTGCCCATTGACTAAACCCATATAAGTATCTTCACAGCTTGCAGGACTTCTTCATCTGGTCTGTGAAAACATCAGAAAAGACTCAATCCAATGCCTTCTAAATTGTGACTCTCATTTTTCAGTCCAATAAATAGATAATAGCTAACCCTGTGTATAACAGACACTAGAGACAAATGCTATGTCTACAAAGAAATATAGCTTAGTTCAACAATCATTTGTTGGGTCCTGACATGCCAGGCACTTTGGGTTACTGAGATAGTGAAGATAAGATACTCTTACCTTCAGTCTATGAAAGGCAAATAAAAACAGTTCATCATAATAAATCGTGGTGGTTTCAATGACTAATAAAGGTGTACTCTAGATACGCCAAGAAGACAGAGTTCAGGGTCCTTACCCTACTCTTGGCATAAGGATAAGAGACAAGGAAGGCTTCCTGAGTTCTTGAACTGAGGCTGAAAAAGAAGGTAGAACTCAAGTGATATGGGTGGAAGGTTGGTCTAGGCCTAAGAGCACAAGCAAAGCCAAGATGGCAAGAAACTACACGACAGAGGAAACCATAAGCAGCTGTGTTGATGGAGTAAAAAGTATGAGGTAGGGAAAAATAAGAAATGAGGCTGAAAAGAAAGGCAAAAGATTGTGACCTAAATGCCACATGAAGGGCCTTAAAATATGAAGAGATTACTGAAGGTGCTTTCAGAATGGGAGTTACATAGTCACAAAATGCAATCTCATCTGAAACCAGTAATTGTATTAAGACAAAAGTTCTTAAAGGTAAAGCTCTAGTTAAATGAATTCTATAATGAAACTGCATTATATACATACATATTTATTATATTCAGGCACAAATGAATTTTTTTTAATGTTTGTTTATTTGAGAGGGAGGTTAAGTGTAGAGAGAGGGGGACAGAGGATATGAAGCAGGCTCTGCACTGACAGCAGAGAACCCGATGTAAATCTCATGAGATTATGACCTGAGCTGATGTCAGACGCTTAACCAATTGAGCCACCCAGGCGTCCCTCAGTGGGTACTTTAAAGTGCGTGTTACGGGGCTTCCAGCTGGCTCAGTTGGTAGAGCATGCGACTCTTAATCTCAGGTTTGTAAGTTCAAGCCCCACATTGAGCATGGAGCCTATTTAAAACAAACAAAAAACAAAAACAAAAGAATAAAACACATGTCAGAAGTTTGAAAGAAATAATGTAGTTATAGACAAAGATTTGACCAGCTGATGAAATTTCCTAGAATGAGGGAATATAATGAAAAGAAAGCTGAACCACAGAACCTTGGGAAACATCTATTTTTAAGGGCCAGAAAAACTGATTAAAAAAACCAAAACAAAACAGTGGAGACATTTAAAAATGCGCCAAAAACCAGGTGAGTACAATCACACAAAGGTCAAGAAAGAAAAGAATGTCAAGGAGGAGGGTGGGTAGCTGAGTGTCAAATTTTTAGGTTATGATTTCAATATACTAGAAGTCAAAAGAGTACATAGCAGGTAAGGAAATGGCAGATGGTAGTTGACAGATTACTTGAGAGGTTGGATGATAAATGAAAACAAAATAAAACAACAGCTTATGAGGTTGACAGAGTCAAGGGAAAGGAAATGGTTTAGTATGAAAAGATTTAAACTTACCTAAACTCCAAGAAAATGTATTCGGTGAAAAAAGAGGTAATAAAATCATAAGAGATAGGCAATGAAAGCAATGTATAGCCTTAAATCTGTAAGTTTCAAAAGGATAAAAAACAAATGAGATTACCATTTAAGAAAAAGAAACAGGGGCGCCTGGGTGGCTCAGTCGGTTGGGTGTCTGACTTCAGCTCAGGTCATGGTCTCACAGTCCGTGAGTTCGAGCCGTGCGTCAGGCTCTGTGCTGACAGCTCAGAGCCTGGAGCCTGCTTCTGATTCTGTGTCTCCCTCTTTCTCTGCCCCTCCCCTGCTCTGTTTCTCTCTGTCTCAAAAATAAATAAAAACAAACAAACCAAAAAAAAAAGAAAAAGAAACATATTGGGGCACCTGGGTGGCTCAGTCGGTTAAGCGTCCAACTTCAGCTCAAGTCATGATCTCATAGTTTGTGAGTTTGAGCCCCGCGTGGGACTTCTGTGCTGACAACTTGGAGCCTGGAGCCTGCTTCAGATTCTGGGTCTCCCTCTCTCTGCCCCTCCCCCAGCTCATGCTCTCTCTCCCAAAAATAAATACATTAAAAAAAAAGAAAAGAAAAGAAAAGAAAAGAAAAGAAAAGAAAAGAAAAGAAAAGAAAAAAAGTGAAAAGAAAAAAAATACAGACACTTGGAAACAGAAAACAAATACACAACTTAAAGGACCAATAAAGCCAAAGTACTATGGAAACACTGACTAAAAAACCAGAGATGGCACAAATAAATAATAGCAGGAATAAATTTTTTAAAAGGGATAGAATTCCAGGGGTGCCTGGTGGTTCAGTCAGTTGAGCACCCAACAGTTGATTTCAGCTCAGGTCATGTCCCTAGGGTCGTGATCAAGCCCCAGGTCAGGTTCCACGCTGACAGCAAGGAGACTGCTTGGGACTGTTTCTCTCTCCCTCTCTGCCTCTCCCCCTCTCTCCTGCCCGCATGTGCGCTTGCTCCCTCTATAAAAAGGGAGGGGACATAATTCAAATGCAGAAATAGAGTATTATAAGCAAATAAATGTCAACAAATTTGAGAACTTGGGTGAAATAAATAAAATCCTAGTGTGAAATAATAGGGAAAATATATATTGATCTCTGCCTCTGGCTCCTGGTATAAAGCTCCTAAAATTCTTGTAATTTCCAAGTGGTAAGAAGAACACTAGGAGTACCTTTTGTTTTTATACTTGGTCTTTGACCCCAGTTATGACACACAGAAGTCCTAAATCCCTTGGAATTTCCTGTGATAAGACTATCTTTTGTTCTAAGGAGGTGATTCTTAGTAGGCTCCTGGATGGAGGCTGGTCACTAGAAAGACTTTCAGTTCTACCCCTGTTCTCCAGAGAAGGAAGAGGGCTGGAAATGGAACAGTCAATCAAACCTGTGTGAAGCCTCCATGAAAATTCCAAATGCAGTAGAGTTCAAGGAGCTTTTGGGTTGCTGAACACATGGAGGTGGCTGGGACAGGGGCAATGTCTATAGAGGACACAGACGCTTCATACCCCCTTCCCACATACCTTATTCCATGTATCTCTTTCATCTGGATGTTCATCTGTACCCTCTGATATCCTCTATTATGTAACAAACTGGTAATGGTACCTAAGTGTTTCCCTCAGTTCTGTGAGCCGCTCTACCAAATGATCAAAACCAAGAAGTGAGTCACGGGAGCCTCTGATTTGCAGCCAAGCCAGACAGAAGTGGGTACCTGGGCATCTATTACTTTTGATTGTCATTTCAAGTGGCGGGCAGTCTTAAGGGACTGAGCCCTTAACTTGTGGGGTCTGCACTAACTCCAGTTAGTGTCAGAACTGACCTCATTCAGAACACCCAACCCAGCTCATATCAAAGAATCAGCTGATATATGGGAAACCCACACATCTGGTGTCAGAAGTGTTTTGAGTGTGGTAACACTATGAGAGTAAAGGAGAAACACAGAGTGTGTTTTTCTATTTACCTGGAAAAATAAAAATCATGAAAATTAACTCAAGAAGAAATGGTCCCATACCTATGAAATGGCCCATACCTACTTAAATGGTCCGATACCTCTGAAAAGAATTATATCAGAAATTAATAGTACCACAAAGCCCCCAGCCCAGAAGGTTTCAGAGATGAGCTCAGCCACATGTTCAAAGGAAGGTGAAATTACAGGGCACACACTTGGTAAGTGGGAAAAAATGAGGCACTTTCCCAACTTGCTTTGACATCCAGAATACATAAAGAATACTATAAGGTAGTAAGAAAATGAAAACTGATTCAATGGGAAAAAGTGGACAAAAACATAAAGACATTACACAAAAAAGGAAACATGAATGACTAATAATCACCTCAATAAGATGAGGAAAATTCAAATCCAAAGTTCAAGATACATTTTACATCTACCAGATTAACAAAATTTAAAAATTATGACATTCTTACCTATGTCTACCAGGTGATAAGAACCAAAATGTTCATGGTCACACTATTAGCTATTGTTTGGTAATGCCAAAAACTAGACACAGCCCAAAAGTCCAGTAGGAGAGCAGATAATAAATTGTAGCACATTCATACAGTGAAGCTATATAGTAATAAAAGTGAATGATCTTCTGTTACGTGGATCGATCTTAAAACAATGTTGACTTCCAAAAAAAAGCAATTTTCAGAAGAATACATGAAATGTTATATACATAGCCCAAAACCAGAGAAAACGCATAAAACTATAAAGAAAAGCATGGATTGACTTAGGAGTGGGATCCATTTGGGAAGGAACATCAAAAGGCCTTTCAGAGATAAATGTCTTACTTCTTCAACTGGGCGTCAGGTGTGTGGGTATCTCTTATATTATTCTCATAAAAAGGTATTTCACAATTTTAAAAATGTTTAAAAAATGAGAAGGAATAATAGATGAAAAAATGTATTAAATACGCTCAGAAAGGTTTTAAACACCCTGAAAGACATAGGATTCTTCTACACTTACAAAAATGAAGATATAATTTATATATAAAATACATAAAATTCACCCTTTTAAATTATATAATCAAGAAGTTTTCAGTATATTCACAGAACTGTACAACCACCATCATTATCTAATTCCAGAAACCCTGTGCCCATCAGCAGTCACTCTCCACTGATCCCTCCCTCCAACCCTGGCAACCACTAATCCACTTTGTCTCTATGGATTGCTGATTTTGGATGTTGTGTGCTGAATCCTTTCACTTAGCATGTTTTCAAGGTTCATTCATGTTGTGTTATGAATCAGTACTTTATTCTTTTTTATGGTTGAATAATATCTCATTGTATGGACATCCCCATTTTGTTTAGCCATGTAACAATTGATGATTGTTTGGGTTGTTTCCAGTTTTTGGCTATTATGAATAATGCTGCTGTAAGTTTTCTGTGCAACACATCATCAATTCTCTTGAGTGTGTGTGTGTGTATATATATATATATATATATATATATATATATATATGAGTAGAAATACTGGGGATTCTTCTACTTTTGAGATACCCTTAATGAGAATTTAACATTTATATGGAAAATTTAAGAAATATACGGCTTATCAAAAAATCTGTGTAAATGATGTTTGTAGCTTTAGAAAAACTATTTTGTTTTTGTCCATGAAACATGGGAATAATTCATTTTACTCATTTTGCCCCTTATTTTGAAGCCAATCAACTCAAATCTTATGTTATTACCTTGTCCTTTCTCAAGAAAAATGATTTTGGATTCTGGAAGAAAATTAGATCCAGTCACAATCATTTCATGACCTCCATTTACAGAACAACTGTTGATACTATACTTCTCAATATGAGGAAGTTCTTGAGCAGACCGCTGAGCTGTTTGTTTTTTTTTTAGGAGTTGAGAAGAAACAAAATATTAGTTTACAATCTTTCATATGTAAATGACAAATTCAAGCTATACAATGAAAATAGAAGCAAACTCTGGGCTTTGAAAATTCAAGACAACGGTAACAAAATCCACTAAAATAACCACATTATTTAGAAAATAAGACTTATTAGATTTGTGATTTCTAAATAATTTTCTTACAACTGTAAAGAAACCAATGACGAAAAATTAATCAATGCTTGCAACTTCATATTGACTCCAAAACATTAATTTCACCCACTTTCCTCTTTTTAGCTTAAGTCTTCAATGTATTTCTTCCCTACAACTGTTAAAATTGATGAATTTAATATAACTATAAAAAGCAAATTAATCCAAACATATGTAATTATACTGCATACAATTAAAAGACAAGTTTCTGAAGGATAAACACAAATTAGCTCTTTCATCAAGAAAATATCCAGGTCAGGAGTGCCTGAGTGGCTCAGTCGGTTAAGCATCCAATTTTTGATGTCAGCTCAGGTCATGATCTCACGGTCGGTTGTGGGATCGAGCTCTCTCCCTCTCTCTCTGCCCCAACCCCTCCCACATGTGAGTGCATGTGCTCTTTCTCTCTCAAAAATAAAAATCATGTTTTTTTAATCCTCTTAAATAAAAAAGAAAGAAAATATCTAGATCATCACCAAGACAACAAGATGCCATTCTGGACAATTTTCCAAATAACTAAATAACTGAAGCATACATGAAGTACACACTAAATTTTTAAAAACGGAAGTAAACGTTTCTACAGTGCACTGCACTTTTCCTTCTAGGGTATGTGAACATAATTTTTAATGCCTCAGAGCCATTCTTTAAATTATCAACTTTTATAAACAGTACCCTTGGTGCCACCTTTCTCTGATATTGCCTGATTCCAAGTTGTTATATTTTGTGGAGATCCTATTTCTGGATTCTCTTTCTTTATTTCTTTATTTCTTTTTTTTAACTGCTTGAGCTTTAAGCTACACATTACAATTCTTTTGAGGGCTTAGGTCCTCTAGGGGTTTCTTGCAAATGCCTAGATAGTTAGGTTTTTCTCTGAATTAAAACAAAAAAAGTGTGGATTATGCTCTCTTCTTCACAGTTGGAAAATAGGTCTACTTTTCTACTTCCTGGGTGGAAAACTGGTAGCTCTGAGGGTCAGCTGTTTTGTTTGAGTAGAACAACATTTTAAAGAAATTTAAACTTGAATGCCTTTAGGAAGCACACACTCTCAGTTCACTGTGGCTCTTGTTTCTCCCAACTATTTAAAACCAAGCCACAAAATGTATTTAAATTGGGATCAATGCTCTATTCAAAGAGAATGCTAGGGGCACCTGGGTGGCTCCGTCAGGTAAGTGTCCAACTCTTGGTTTCAACTCAGGTCATGATCTCATGGTTCGTGAGTTCAAGCCCAGCATCGGGCTCTGCGATGACAACGTGAAATCTGCTTGGGATTCCCTCTCTCCTTCTCTCTCTGCCCAACCCCTCTTGCACACACGCATCTGCGCTCTCTCACTCTCTCTCAAAATAAACAAAAATGAAAAAAAGAGAAAGCTAAAATAGACCCTTTCATAGGACATGGGTCTGGGATTCAGGACCAACTATCACTTGGAAAGTATCAAGCACCAACCTAGATCTCAGAAAATACTTATGTCCCTACTTATGTTCCAAATGACTCACAGAGAAGGGGCATGAAGACAAGCACTGGCTGGCCTAGGAAATACATTAATTCATGTTTTAGATATTTATGGTGGAAACTAGCCATCATGGGTACATTCAAAGTAACAGCAAAACTGTGTTCACCAGGGGAGCCTGGGTGGCTCAGTCGGTTAGGTGTCCAACTTCAGCTCAGGTCACGATCTCAGTCTGTGGGTTCAAGACCCGCATTAGGCTCTGTGCTGACAGCTCAGAGCCTAGAGCCTGCTTTGGATTCTGTGTCTCCCTCTCTCTTTGCCACTCCCCTTCATATATATGAAGATACTTCATATATGTATGTGTGTGTGTGTGTGTGTGTGTGTGTGTGTGTGTGTATATACATATAAACAATAAAAGAAAAAAGAAAGAAAATCCAAAGAAAGGTTAATAGTGACTACACCACAGGGTAGTGATTACAAAAGATTTTGCTATTATTCCTTGTTCCATTCTGCATTTCTTCTTTTTCCATTCTGTGTTTCTATATTCTCAACAATAATCACATATTAATCTAATAAACTAAAAGAAAAAATAGAAAATCATTTTAGAATAACTTCATCTCAAAAACTCAAACTACTCTATGAACTTAAATTACTTAAATTAACTCTGGGGCACCTGGGTGACTCAGTCTGTTAAGCTTTCCACTTCTGCTCAGGTCATGATCTCATGGTTTGTGAGTTTGAGCCCTACATCGGGTTCTCTGCTGTCAGCGTAGAGCCCATTTCAGATCCTCTGTCCCCTTCTCTCTCTGCCCATCCCCACTCTCAAAAATAAACAAAACAATTGAAAAATTATCTAAATGAACTTTGCTAAAAAATAGAGGCATATATGCTTATATGGGCATAGAAAAGTCTGGCAGGGTAATAAAAACGCTGGCAATGATAGCTGCTTATAAATTTTTTTTCAACATTTATTTTTGAGAGAGAGACAGAGAGAGCACGCATGTGAGCACAGGACGGGCAGACAGAGAGGGAGACACAGAATCCAAAGCAGGCTCCAGGCCCTGAGCAGTCAGCACAGAGCCGGACACAGGGCTCAAACCCACAAACTGTGAGATCATGACCTGAGCCAAAGTAGGACGCTTAACTGAATGAGCCACCCAGGCGCCCCCCAATAGCTGCTTCTAATAAGGGGAAATAGTTGACCTGGAAATTTGCTTTTCACTCTATATTCTTTTTGAATTTTAGTAAGTACCTGTATTGTCTGTTAAAAATACAAAACTATTTCTACAATGAATTCTATTACTATGTATTTACTCAGTGATTTCTCAGTTAACTGTGAAATAATAAAGTAATAGTTCAATTTCATAAATAGCAAAAGGAGGCACAGAAAGGTACTACAGTAGGTTTGATCCCAAATAAAGAATGCATGTGTTTAACAGAAATAACATGGTATAATTGAAAGAGTACTAAGAAAACCTGTGTTCTAAGGACAGTTCTGTCACTAACAAGCAAATAAGCTTGCAGGAGTACTTCAGACACTTGTGCCTCAGTTTCCTCCAACACAAAATTAAGACATGAATTGGAACACTTATAAGTCTATGCCCTAAACATCTAAACAGCAGTTTCAATACTACAGTACTACCAGCTAACCTACCAGAGGCCCACAGTTCTCCAGGGTGTAAGTAGGTACATGTTCTAGGGCCTGTTCTCATTTCTTGCCTTTGTAAATCAGGGGGAAAAAGCATTCACTTTCTCAATCTGATGTTGTAAACAGGTTAATGGTTTAAAAAAAAAATCCTTTAAGTCTTTATTTAGCTGAGGTGTCAGCTTGCAGAGATAGGCATCTTCCAACAAGGTGGCTCATGTTTTAATGAAACAAAGGTGACCAAGGGATACTTAATCATAGCTTCATTTTGTCCTCAGGTGTCATCAAGCCCACCTTCCTCATTTATAGGTTAAAAAAAACTGTGGTCAACGGGGCCCCGAGGTGGCTCAGTTGGTTAAGTATCCAACTTAACCTTAGCCCTGAGGTCATGATCTCAGGGCTCATACCCGGACCCACATCACGCTCTCTGCTGTCAGCACAGAGCCCACTTTGGATCCTCTGTCCCCCACTCTCTCTGGCCCTCCACCCCCCTCTCAAAAATAAACATCAAAAAAACAAAAACAAAAACAAAAACCTGTGGTCAAGAGAATGTGTTTATAGTCCCACACAACCTATGGTCAAATTATAATGAGAACCCATTTTCTAACTCCAAGATCTGTATTCCTCCCACCTAAACACATAGCTTATTTCCATACAAGAAAATCTCATCAGCTATCCAGACTCTGTGCCTCAGTTTATACTTATAATCCAAATATTACATTAAAAGCAAAATAGGAAATTGCCTATTATAAACAAAATTTGAAAACATCATCACAAGCTCACTTACAGCACTCAACAGGTATGGAAGCTGTCTGAAGAGAAAGGACTTTTCCATTGGGCTGTGGGATGTGCACACGGAATACAAGTCGTACTCTAGTATTCTTTCTGCCAATATCAGTTTCTCCTTTTCGAAGTTCTATATCTGAATTGCGGAGTTTCAAAATACCTGCACAGTCAATACTAGGGAGAAAAATATACACATTTTATTTGCTTACTGGTATTTAATGGTTCCCAATAACTTAGCTAAACGTGGCAGGGAAGAACTATCACTACCTAAAATAAGGTCCAAAAAGAAAGATGTACGATTGCTATTTCAATTCTGAGATTAAAAATGTTTTGAATGACAAAAGTGTAATAATGGTAAGTATGGTAGATTGTCTAAAAAGATGGCTGTCAATTATTCCCCATTCTTGCACCTGCATGCCACTTTTCCCATTAAGAGGTGAAAGCTGGCCTTATGATTTGACAAACAGAATGTAACCAAGTGATGCAGTGTAAGTTATGAGCCCAACATTAAGCCTCTTTTGCTCTCTTGGAGCCCTGAGCCACCATGAAGTCCATCCAGGAAGCTGGAGAGAAAGGCTAAGCCAATCCTCAACTACTCCAGCCACCCCAGACAGCTTCTATGTTCCAAATCCAGCTGAGCTCCCAGCTGAATTTAGGTGCATGAGTGATCTCAGCTGACACCACATGAATTAGACCAGCTGAGTCCAGCCAACCCTAAGAATCATGAAAATAATGAACAGTTATTACTTTGAGCCACTAAATTTTGGAGTGCTTTTACAGAACTAGATAAGTAATACAAAGTAAAAAGACCTTAATTCTATGTAAGTAACTAAGCCAGAAAAGATTAACCTGTAGGACTCTAAATCAGTCATTAATAGCATATTTAGACTTTTCTAGTGATAGGTTTATTAGTAAAAACAATCCATCAGGCTAAGATTCTTTTAGTTTTAAAGAATACACATAGAAGATTAAAGTTTCGGCATTTAGGGTCTAACTTTTCATTATCTTCAAAATGCATTACTTGTATGGCTGCTTAACACACAATCAGGGTAGGAAACAGTACCTACAACATGTGTTTGTTATTCACATATTGAAAGAATAAAGCAGATGGAAAACTAGCAATCAACATCCTAAAGTTTACTCTCTCTTGTGGTATTACTTGTCATCCATCCCTTTGCCTTATCTACCAATAGTCCCAACTCTAGTGCTCAACTGTCCAGAGGCCACAGAAGTTGCTGTAAAGGACAATATGTGTTAGAAAACTAGGTTATCAAGTTAAGAACCAGTAAAGCACAAGAAAGAATCCCAAAGGGTGAATATTTTCACCTTCAGAAAGACACAGGAGAAGAAATTTCCAAAAAAGGAAAACACTCTTGAAAGTATTTGTCATTTATGGATAATGAATTATACTTAATTAATATTGAACAATTGCACTTTAGCTCAAAGCAGTACTGATCAAATTGTATCAAGTAGTGATTATTCATGCTAACATGCCAATGAGCCTTTAGGGGGAAATGCCAGAGATCATCCATTTTATTGAGTTTTGAGGAAAGGTATTTTATTTTATTTAAGTAAACTCTACCCCGGACATGGGGCTCAAATTCATGGCCTCAAAATCAAGAGTCATATGCTCTACTGAGGAGCCAGCCAGGTGCTGAGAGGGAAGGTATTTTAGCAGAGAGCTAAGTTTCTAAGAGAAGAGTTAGAAGAAGAGTATCAGAAATGACGATCTTAAAGCTCTGCCTATGAATTTCAAGAAAAGATAAGACCAGACCAACAAGAAAACTACACATGTAGGAATAAATCACTATTAATTCTGTTTACAGATACAACTATATTTTATTTATTTTTTTAAGTACGAGTATATTTTAGATCAGAGTATAATAATGCCACATCCGTTTTCATCCAGTTTTAAAAACAGGGAGGAGTTATGAGTAGGATAAGGCAGTAAATACTGGAATCCATACTGAATGGCCAGAAAAACTTCAGGTGTGTGTGTCTCTAAGCTGGGTGGAATGAGAGCAGTAGTTGTGTTTGTTAACTAGAAACAATGATATTTCTGCAGCTTTGTCCTTTCTGGATTTATCCAGGTAGGCAGTATATGCCAGAACTGGTTGGGCAAGGGACATGAATTCTGACTACAACCTATTTCATGTGCTAATAGATGAGAAAAGGAGAAGGTAGATATGTTCAGATCCTACTATTTTTATTTTTTCACCTTATTTGATATGTGAAGCTTTCCCAATTTCTTGAAAATCTTACAAACTCATGTACTCTTTTTAATTTAATTCACTGATTTATACATCACTTTTAAAAGGATGAGGCATTTTACAACATAAATACAAATAAGGTCAAGGAAAAACAGAAAAAAAAATTAAATAGAAGCAACAGGAAATAAATATGTTCCAAATCTAGGGGTATACAAATTACTATACCTGAACTTGACCGAACTTCCCAGAAGCCAAGGCAAAAAGGAAATGTGATAAAGTTTACAGGTCTCTCCTTGTCTGGTAAAGCAAAATCTACCATGTCATCAGTCTTTTCCCTTTAACTTGAAAAGATTCTGTGTGTGTGTGTGTGTGTGTGTGTGTGTGTGTGTGTGTGTGTGTAATGACCAAGAGATAATATCTTTAATAGTGGTTTTTCAGATTACGAAGAGTTATTCATATGGATATTTCTTATTCTATCCTTCAAACAAAGTTAAGAAGTATAAGAAGCTTCTGGTGATTTTCTATTTAAATTTAACTTGATTCAAGTCTAGTGCTTTGAACACCCAGAAGAATGAATGGAAACGTGGCCTATAAACCATCTCCTAGGGATCAATTTTATGAGTTCTTAGAAAAAGATGATTCAAAACTGAGTTTTAAATTCCCCTCTGCAGCTACCTGTATATTCATATGCTTTTTTTTAATGTTTATTTATATTTGAGAGAGACAGAGCATGAGAAGGAAGGGGCAGAGAGAAAGGGAGACAAAGAATCTGAAGTAGGCTCCAGGCTCTCTGAGCTGTCAGCACAGAGCCTGACTCAGGGCTTGAACCCACGAACCATGAGATCATGACCTGAGCCAAAGTCGGACGCTTAAGTGACTGAGCCACCCAGGCGCCCCAGTATATTCCTATGCTTTTGATTCTAGATGAAAAAGTAAGATCTTAGAGTAAAAGAAACCTACATGCATGCATTTCTCATTCAATGGTTGGCTACCTCACTTATTTGAAAATGGGTCAAGGGGCCATTAAGCGTCAAACTTTGGCTCAGGTCATGATCTCATGGTTCGTGAGTTTGAGCCCCGTACTGGGCTCCATGTTGACAGTGCAGAGCCTACTTAGGATTCTTGCTCTCCCTCCCTGCTCCTCCCTCATTTATGTGTGTTCTCTCTCTCTCTCTCTCTCTCTCTCTCTCTCTCTCCCTGCCTCACTCCAAATAAATAAACTGAAAGAAAGAAAGAAAGAAAGAAAGAGAAAGAAAGAAAGAAAGAAAAGAAAAAAAAGAAAATGGGTCAAATGGATGCCTGGAGGCAGATCACTGTTCTCTTCAAGAAAGAGCTTTGCTCAAGTGGGAAACAAGCATTGGTTGAGATTCCAAAGTTCTTTCTATATCAGAGAACACAGAAATTTTAAGAGTAGAGACCACTGGGGCGCCTGGGTGGCTCAGTTGGTTGAGCGACCGACTTGAGCTCAGGTCATGATCTCATAGTTCGTGAGATCAAGCCCTGCAATGCTGACAGCTCAGAGGCTGGAGCCTGCTTCAGATTCTGTGTCTCCTTCTCTGTCTCTGTCTCTGCCCCTCCCCCATTCATCCCCCCTCCCCCCTTCTCAAAAATAAACATTAAAAGAAAAAAAAAAAAAGAGTAGAGATCATCACGGCTCAGTTAAGCATCCAACTCTTGACTTTAGCTCAGGTCATGATCTCGTGGCTCCTGAGTTCGAGCCCTGCACTGGGCTGACAGTTTGCGGGGCCTGCTTGGGATTCTCTCTCTCCTTCTCTCTCTGCCCCTCCCCTGGGCTCTCTCTCAAAAATAAATAAATAATCTTAAAAAAAAAAAAAAAAAAAAGAGTAGAGACCATCAGCTAGCTATCTGCTTTGCCTTAAAAGAACTCTGTAGTAGCCCCTGTGTGATGACTTATTGGGTTGGGTTCTCCTGTACTGCCCATTTGAACAAAGCAGGTAAAAATAAGGTTTTTAATCTCAATATTAACTTGTCTTTCCCAGTAATAAGTAGGTAACAAGGTAAGTTCTTAAGGCAATTCTTATTTTATAATAATATAATTATATCACAATATTCAGTTTACCTAAAAAAGTTATTTAAGTATAAATTTCAAGGAAGAGATCTAGAGACCAAAATCTAATTTTATATAACTGTTCTTGCAATAGCCTGGGACAGATGTTACTGCCATTTTAAGAAAGGTAGTTTGAAACAATTTCTGTAATAAACCTCACTATAAGTTTCAAATACCTAGTTGTGATGGGATTAACAGTTGCCTACTAAATAAATATCTACTTCCCCCTTCTTTCTTAGTAATAGATCCCTGTATCATTAGACGTAGCAATGTGCTCAAGTAAAAACAAAACAAAACAATCCCAGACCTTCCTTATTTACAAGGATGAACAATAAAATATGCTAGATAGGTTTCTGTAACAAGCCTCTTGATAAAGACAGATTAGACAGACTAACTTGCGGCACCTGACTGGTTCAGTTGGTAGAGCATGTGACTCTTGATCTTAAGGTTGTGAGTTCAAGCCCTACAATGGGCAGAGAGCTTATTACTTTTAAAATATATATAAACAAATACAACACAATAAAATAAAGAGGCTAACTCAGATGGAAGTTTTCTTTAGCCCTTTTTCCTTATTCCTTCTGGGACTATGGTTGTGATGGTTAGAGTTCCAGCAGCCATTTTGTAACATGAGACAATCTTGAGGACAGAAATCACACGTTAAGAATAGCAAGGGGGCGGGGGGCACCTGGGTGGCTCAGTCAGTTGAGTGCCTGACTTCAGCTCAGGTCATGATCTCGCGGTCTATGAGTTTGAGCCCTGCGTTGGGCTCTGTGCTGACAGCTCAGAGCCTGGAGCCTCCTTTATATTCTGTGTCTCCTTCTCTCTCTGCCCCCACCCCTCCACTCTCTGTCTCTGTCTCTGTCTCTGAAAAATAAACATAAAAAAAAAAAAAAAGAATAGCAGAGGGGGCACACGAGTGGCTCATTCGGCTGAAGTGTCCAACTCTTGATTTTGGCTCAGGTCATGATCTCAAGGTTCATGAGATCGAGCCTCACATCACGCGTGCCAACAATGCAGAGACTGCTGGGGATTCTCTCTCTCCTCTATCTGCCCCTCCCCTGCCCACATGTGCACACACTTTTGATCTCTCTCAAAATGTACACGCACGCGCACACACACACAAAGAGGGGCACCTGGGTGGCTCAGTCAGTTAAGCGTCTGACTTCAGCTCAGGCCATGATCTCATGGTTCATGAATTCCAGTCCCGCCTCAAGCTCTATGCTGTCAGCACAGAGCCTGCTTCAGATCCTCTGTCCAGACCCTCTCTCTCTCTGCCCGTCCCCCACTTGCTTTCTCTCAAAAAAAGTATTTTTTTTAATTGGAAAAAAAAAAAAAAAAAGACCATCAAAGAAGAAAAACAGAGTTTGGGGCCCCAATGACTTATGGAGTTCCTGTGCTAGCCCTAAAAATGCCTATTTGTACATTTCTTTTATGGAATAACAAACTAAACGTTGACTGTTTAAGCCACTGCATTCCTTGTGTGACATATAATCCTAACCTGAACAAAACTCTAAAGCATTCTCATTCAGAAGCTAGCCACCTCATTTTGTTTGGAAAGGAGTCAAACAAGTAATCCTGGAGACAGTAAAAGTTTCCTTAAGGAAATTTGACAATCATAATAATTGTACTGCAACTGTTCTTTTGTCTACCCTATTAGACTGTGAGCTACTTGCAAAAAGTCCATATATTTTTATCTTTAACATTTAACAAAATGCTTGGCTGGTACCACATGGTTCATAAACTTCTGCTGAAGTGCATTTCCTTTCTGGAAATCTGCTACCAACTTTAGCTAATGTCTTACAATTATTTACATAATGTTATTCTGTTAATTTAGAACCATGAATAATTCATTTCTGTACTATAAAAAGAAGTATGTTTTTCTCTGAAAGTTGTTTTAGGGGAAAAAAAAGAACTGCCCATTTTGGGGTATGTTTCCAGATACCTGGCTGACATATTGTTTTCAGGAAGAAGGGGAATTTCCAGAACCTTTGTGCTGGCAATTATTATCTCTTGACTTGCAGTAGCAACAGTCTTCCCAGTGATTCGATGCACCTGGTAAAATGCATGAGGTCGTAAATATCGATCATCTGCTGTTCCAATAAACATCTGTAGATTTATCGGCTTTTCATTATAGCCCAGGAGCTAATTAGAAAGAACAAACAAAAATACAACTCATTATCCATTATATTTATAATAAGTTTACGACAGGAAGTTTATTATATCTGTAACATATATTATTGATACACAAAATGTTATTTCAAGAAGGTAAAAATAAAAATGTAATAAGTGAACAATCTTCCAAATTTCAGAAGATTATGAGTTGTAAAATGCTGGCATGTTACAAAGGAATGAGGGGGTTTTGGTTTTTGTGTTTTTTGTATATATATCCGGAATAAAAGTTTTGCAAAGCTTTCTTATAGAGTAATGTGACAAACCACAAGGAAAGGGTGCCTACATGGCTCTGTTGGAAGAGTTGCAACTCTTGATCTTGGGATTGAGTCTGAGCCCCATGTTGGGTGTAGAGATTACTTAACAATAAATTAAAAAAAAAAAAAAAAAAAAAAGGTGCCTGGGTGGCTCAGTTGGTTGGGCATCCAACTCTTGATTTCGGCTCAGGTCATGGACCCAGAGTTCTGAGATCAAGCCTCGTTTCGGGCTCCGGGCTGAGTATGGAGCCTGCTTAAGATTCTCACTCTCTCAGCCTGGGTGGCTGTCAGTTAAGCGTCCAACTTCAACTCATGGTTCGTGAGTTCGAGCCCCATACCGGGCTCTCTGGTGTCAGCGCAGAGGCTGCTTCAGATCCTCTGTCTCCCTCTTTCTCTGCCCCTCCCCCAGTTTACTCTCTCTCTCTCTCTCTCTCTCTCTCAAAAATAAATGTTAAAAAAAAAAGAAGGTTATCTCTCTATCCCTCTGGCCCTCTCCCCAACTCGTGCTCTGCAAAGAGAGAAAGGAAATAAGGAAGAAAGGAAGGACAGACTGACTCTGTACATTAACCATCCAGCCCAGACTTAAAAGACGTGGGTGTACAGGGGGCACCTGGGTGGCTCGGCTAATTAAGTGTCCAACTCTTGATTTTAGCTCGGGTCATGATCTTGCATTTTGTGGGTTCAAGCCCCATGTCGGGCTCCATGCTGACAGCGTGGAGCCTGCTTGGGGTTCTCTCTCACCCCCCCCCACCCCACTCCTCCACTGAGTTCTCAATCAATCTCTCTCTCCCTTTCTCTCTCTCTCAAAATAAACAAGTAAACTTTAAAAAGACTTGGGTGTACAGGAAGGTCCTCTAACAGGCTATTAAAATCAGAAAGTTTGTTTTAGTAAAAAAAATCTCAAAAAGCCTATTATATATGTTATCAACTTAAAATTTCAACTGACTTAACAGGCTGGGCTACTTGACTTTCTCTGGTGTCCTTCACTATTTTTGAGGTTAAGATGTGTATATAGGAGTAGGACCAGGAGGTGCTGGAGGTAAAAATAGCAACCACCAAAAAAGGAGGAAAATAAAAGAAATAGAGCCTGAAGAAGTACACATATAGCACTTAGGGAGATTCCCCTGTCCACTCTGATGCTGACTAGCACCCAAATGACCCACCATTATGCAGGTAACAATGACAAACAGGAACAAACATAAAGAACTACTTCAAAGTATGGAGAGCAAATATAAGTATATACTGGAAGCAAAGTGACACATGCTAGAATTGTAACAAAACAGTGTCTCCTGTTTTTAAGGCTTTCAACCTGAGGGAAGGCCACAGACCATGCCTTACAAAGTGGTTGAATTTCCTATACAAAATCTAGTCTTGAAGGGCCTCAAGAACCAAGGACAGAGTTTGGGACAACTTCAGCCTCTGAGGAACTCTGAGTTCCCTCAGAGTAAAAGGGAACTCCCAGAAAGGAGACAGCCAGAGAAGGGGAGCTCCAAGTTATACAAATAAACTTTGTCCAGTCCTTTGGCTGACCTGGAAACCATCCATGAACAGGTCAGATCCCAAGGAGTCTAAGGCTAATATAACTGAAATGAGACTATGAGCTCCCACCAACCAGAGAGACAGATTTTACAGACTGACTCTAAACAAGTTAAGTGACTGCTTTAACAACAAAAAAATTCATTCTTTGGGGTTACATTTGGGTATATATGTATATCTGGTTTTGAATTGAATTTCTTTATATATTCTGAATCATTAATCCCTTGCAGATATAGGATTTTTACAAATATCTTTCATTCTGTAGGTTGTTGGGTTTTGTTTTGTTTTTTTCACTTTCTTGGTGGTGTCCTTTGATGCACAAGTTTTTAACTTTCATGGGAGTCCAATTTATCTAGTTTGTCTTGTTGCCTGTGTTTTTGTTGTCATACTTGAGAAAGCACTGCCAAATCCAATGTCAAGACTTCCCTGAATGTTTTCTTCTAAGAGTTTTTAGTTTTAGTAAAGTCTTACATTTAGGACCTTGATCCGTTTTGAGTGTATTTTTGTCTATGATGTAAGGTAAGGGTCCAACTATATTATTTTGTGGGTAGATATCCAATTTTCCCAGCGCCAATTTTCCCAGCACCATTGGTTGAAAAGACTGTCCTTTCCCCCAGTGAATAGTCTTGGCATTCTGTAGAAAATGAATTGACCATGTGTGAGGGCTTATTTCTGGGCTTTCTATTCTATTTCATCACTCTGTTTGTATGCCAATACCACAGTGTTTTAAACACTGCACCTTTGTAGTAAGTTACAAGTTAGGAAGAGTAAGCCCTCCAAATTTATTCTTCTTTTTCAGTGTTGTCTTGCTTATTTGAGGCCTCTTGCAATCCCACATGAATCTGAAAATATGCTTTTCCATTCAACAAAAAAGGCTGTTGGAATTTTGGTAGGAGCACTCACTCTCTAGATTGCTTTGGGGGGGGTACTGATGGCTTAATGTTAAGTCTTCCTATCTATGAACATGGATATCCATTTATTATGTGTACTTACATTTGATTTTTATTTTACTTGTTTCCATCTATTTTTATTTTTCTCAGCAATATTTTATAGTTTTCAGCATATAAGTCTTGACACCTCCTTGGTTCAACATATTCCTAAGTATTTAATTCCTTCAGATGCTACTATAAATAGAATTACTTTTAAATTTCCTCTTCAAGTTGTTCATCACTGGTACACAGAACCACAAATGGTACCTGTATTTTGATCTTCTACCCTGAAACGTTGAATTCTTTTATTAGCTCTAGTAGCTTTATTGTGGATGATGTGATATTTTCTATGTACAGGAATATGCCATCTATGAATAGAGACTATTTTACCTCTTCATTTGCAATTCAAATGCCTTTTATTTCTTTTTATTGTATAGTTCTGGCTAGGACTTTTAGCACAAATGCTTAACAGGAGTGGTGAAAGTGAGCCTCCTTATCTTGTTCCTAATCTTAACTCAGTCTTTTTTTTTTTTTTAATGTTTATTTATTTATTTGAGAGAGAGGTAGAGAGTGAGTAGTAGAGGAGGACAGAAAGAGGGAGAGAGAGAATCCAAAGCAGAATCCAAATCCACACTGTCAGCACAGAGCCCAAAACAGGGCTCAAACTCACAAACCATGAGATAATGACCTGAGCCGAAATCAAGTTGGATGCTTAACCAACTGAGCCATCCAAGTGCCCCTAGCTTTCAGTCTTTTACCATTAAACATGATGTTAGCTGTGGGCTTTTCATAAATGACCTTTCATGGTAAGGAATTTTCCCCTTTTCCTAGTGTGTTGAGTGTTAGGGTTTTTTGGTGGCTTTTGTTTTTGTTTTTAATGAAAGGCTGTTGGGGCACCTGGGCAGCTCAGTTAAGCATCTGACTTCGGCTCAGGTCATGATCTCACAGTTCGTGTGTTTGAGCCCCGTACTGGGCTCTGCACTGACAGCTCAGAGCCTGGAGCCTGCTTTGGATTCTGTGTCTCTTGTGCGCGCTCTCTCTCTGTCTGCCCCTGCCCCCACTCACATGTGCTCTCTCTCAAAAATGAATAAATTACAAAAACAATTTAATGAAAGGCTGTTAAATTTTGTCAAATGGCCTTTTCCATGTCAGCTGAGATGATCATGTGTTTTTTATCCCATCTATTAATGTGGTGTATTACATCAACTGATTGTCCTATGTTCAATCCCCTTTTACATTTCTGGGATAAATTCCACTTGGCAATGCTATATAAACATTTTAATGTGTTGTCGGATTTGGTTAGTTTTTTTGTTGAGAATTTTTGTGTTTAGATTCATTAGAAATCCTGATCGCTAGTTTTCTCTTCTTGTATCTTTGTCATTATTATCCTTTTGATTAAAAATTTTTTTCATGCTTCCACAGAAATCCCTCCATCTCTTCACATACCTAGCCTACTTCTACTAACTGGTTTAGTATTTTATTATGGTTAAATGAAAGACTCTTTCTGGTAACTCCAACATAGATGAAGAGGTAGAAGATCTAAGCCATCTCATCTCTAGGTCTGCTTCTACTGATTGTTTTCTTTTCACTGTGGGTCACACTTTCGTGTGTGTGTGTGTGTGTGTGTGTGTGTACTGTTGAGCATATACTGAACATTCTGTATGACAGACTTCTAAAGACTCAAGTAGAAATGTATTTACCTCCAAAAAGAGGTATGCGATTTCTTTTGTCAGGTTACAGTTCTTAAG
Source organism: Panthera leo (assembly GCF_018350215.1). Taxonomy (NCBI): domain Eukaryota; kingdom Metazoa; phylum Chordata; class Mammalia; order Carnivora; family Felidae; genus Panthera; species Panthera leo. Next base: position 43,323,846 of record NC_056693.1, on the reverse strand, counting down.
CTATGTCTCGTCTTTGTTGCAGATTTAGTCTGATTCCTCTGCTTTGAGTTAGTCGCTTCCTTATAGTTGGTGGTCTTAAAAGCTTCAGAGAGATTTCTCTCAGTAATCTCCACTGCTACTTTTAGCCACAATTGGGAGAAAGATGTGTTCCATGGCTGCTTTAATCCATTGAACCAACAAGGGAGCGACATGATAATATAGGTTGCATGAAGTCCATTTTTCAGTATGCAGAGTGGAGGAGGTGTCCAGCACTTCAAGGCAGTACTGGAGTTTCTGGCACTCAGTCCCTAGTATTGTCAGAACAAGTTGTGGTCACGAGTTACAGTGTCAGTGATGTTTTCGCTACAGCAGTACTGGGTAGGATGGCTAGACAATGTTCTAGACCATGTAGCTTCCAAGCCTGAGATTTCATAATACCCTTTAAAAAAATTATCTTCTATTTCTGTACTATGACTTATAAATTATCCTGATAGATGATATCAAATATAAAGTGCCTAGTCATGTCATATAGGCAGTGATAAACAAATATTAGCTATTATTCTGCATCCATGATTCTAGGTATGTAATATAGTCAGAGTTCAAATGTGTAGAAAGAGTTTTTTTCTACTATGTAGTCTTTCAGATGAACACTTTACTCCCCCTGCTTGCCCATCCCTAGATTACAGTGGAGTTTGTAACCCAGCAACATCATAATTCAGTGATTATCCTCTACTTAGGAAAGGACATGAAGATTTCTGCCTATTATTGGGTAGTATAATTTACCTAGGATGGTTTCCAATATTGTAACATTTATAAAGAAGCAATTAAAGCTTGGACCATTGCAATAGCCTTGTAACTGTTCTCCTTGTTTTCACTCTGGCTCCTTTACAGCCTACTCGCTGTGCAGAAGCCAGAGCAAACTTTAACTAGATAATTTCAAGCCCTGCTCAGAATTCTCTAATGGCTTCCTTTCAACACTCAACTAAATTAAAATGTCCTATGATGATTTACAAGGCCTATGTGATTTGATCCCTGGCCAACTTGTTGCCTTACCTTCTTTAACTCTCTTCCCTTCAATGATTTGCTCTGACCATCCTGGCCTTAATGCTTGAACCACCCAAACTCATTCCTAACCTCATGGATTTCACACTTGATATTTTATCCCTCTGGAACATTCTTCCCTCTGATCTTCATATTACCTCACTCCTTCAGTTCCATACTCAAAGGTTACCTCCTAAGAGAAGACCACCCTACCTAAAATACCACATCTCTGTCCCCTTATCCTGTTTTATTATTTTTCATAGTATGGATCACTATGAAAAGTGTATTATGTATTTATTATCTATTTCCCTCAGTACCATAAGTTCCAAGAAGGCAGACACTTTGTTTTGTTCATTCCTCTACCCTTTCCTTTTTTAACTGAGGATCTATTATAAAAATATCCATATTGAATGCCACTGCTTCAGCCAATATTATATAGGTGACACTAAAATAAAGAACATACGCTATATATTAACTAAAACTTATTTAATATTTATTTTTGAGAGAGAGAGCGTGGCCAGGGGAGGGGCAGAGGTGGGGGGGAGGAACAGAGGATCCCAAGTGGGCTCTGTGCTGACAACAACGAGCCCAATGTGGGGCTCAAACTCACGAACTGTGAGATCATGATGTGAGCCAAAGTCAGACACTCAACCACTGAGCCACCCAGGCACCCCAACTAACTAGAATTTAAATAAAAACTTGAAACAAAAAGAATTTTTAAGAAGTAAAATTTAAAAAATAAAATAAAGAACAAAGTGGCATGTACTAAACTTTAAGAAATTAGTGAAGACTCTAAAAGGCAGAAATTTACTTATAATAAAAAGGATGTATGGAAGCATATGATAAAAATCAATGAAGGCTCTATGAAGGAGAGAGAGGACAGAATCATGGAAATCAGTTAAGAGGCTGAAGCACTAGGTACTAACATCACATGTATTGGAAGTTTAAATTAGGGTGGAAGTGAGAACATAAACAGAAAATAGAAATGAAGAGGGATGAATGCAATAAATATTTCCCTAAAGAAATTTTCTTTAACTGACTACACACATAATAATGAGAAAGGAAAAAAAAGAGGTTAGAAGTTCTGAGCTTCAGTATCTAGGAGAATGGTGGTATCACTAGCAAATAAATGAAGAAGTCACTGATTCAGAACAGGTTTGGAGGGAGATAAGGTAAGGTTTTCAATGTTAGTCATGGAGTATTCAAAGTAACAATGAGACAGCTAGATGGAAATAATGAGGCTATATAAGATGTATATCCTTTTAGCCCAGCCAAAAAATTACTGAACAATAAACACAATGCTTTGCTATCTATTTTGATAACAAAATAATACAGTCTAATATTAAAGGATGTCTTTAAAGGATGACATTTATCCATTTTCCTTTCCTTATTTTGAAATGATGAGCATGGACTGTACAAGTTCCAGTATAGCAATACTCAGAGGACTTGAAACACTACTGAGTTTTAACTTCAACATTGTGGTTTACAGTGCCCTGAGCAAAGTGTGAAGTGGTAAGAGTACCACACATGTTCTAACTACTCTACCATCGTTGCACAAAAACAGTCACAGTCAATACATAAATGAATGAGCATGGCAACACGATGAGTGAGGTATACTACAGGCATTTTATGACAAAGAGCCAAAGACTGAAATTCCTATCAATGCATGGGATAACTAGTTCTTCAAAGTACAGAACTAGCCTATGTTACGTGGAACTTCAGAATGTCCCACATATATTTATGTATACAGAGAAACTTATGAACTCAGAACCCAACTCCTTAGTATAAATAAGTGCCAAAAAAAACTGCAGTTTTAACACATGAATTTGTAATGAATATGACCACCATATAAATTGAAGAAAACTTTAGCAAGAGTTCATCATTTCAGAAAATCATGTCATTGCCAGTAATGCCACTCATTCATGGAATTTAGGGTGCTAATCAATATGCCTGCCTTTGTACCTGCAACACTTGCAGTGATACTGCAGCTACAAATATCTAACTGCTTCACTGTCAAGCCTTTTCAATGTCAATGTCAAGCCTTTTCATTTTGAAATGTAACTATTTTGTTATAATTTAGTTCTAAATTTACTTCCCTGTAATATTACAGTATTATATTGATATTCTTACATTTGTATGTGCAAGTTGATTATATAATCTTTGCATTTCCATTTCAGGTTAATGAAGTAGTACTATAAAATATTTGTTCAAAACAAAAAAGTGGGGTTGGGTATGACAGAGTTGAGAATCATTAGTCTAAAGATTTGCAAGTTGAGGCACATATGAATTTTCTCTTGGACCGGTCTGTCTAAAAGCAAATCTTCCAGTCTCGTCTAGGGAGCATAAACTTGTCATAAACATTTTGAGAGTTAAGAAAAGGGGTCAGGGGCGCCTGGGTGGCTCAGTTGGTTAAGCGTCTGACTTTGGCTCAGGTCATGATCTCACAGTACGTGAGTTCGAGCCCAGCGTCGGGCTCTGTGCTGAAAGCTCAGAGCCTGGAGCCTGCTTCGGATTCTGTGTCTCCCTCTCTCTCTGCCCCTCCCCTGCTCATCCTCTGTCTCTGTCTCAAAAATAAATAAAAACATTTAAAAAAAGGGGGGGTCAGAAGTCTCCATATTCAGTATGCAGATTTTCACTATGCCTCCCCTCCATCCACCCTCCATTTTCTGTACAGATCTTCAATCTCTGCCTTCAGGTATTCTAGAACCTAGAATGTCTATTTCATTCCTGCTGAAGAGCAAATCTCCAATATTCTCCCAGGGTAAGACAGTGATAATCACTTCACTATACTACATAAGAGAAAAATCTGTGAACTCTAACTGCTTCTTTTGTAGACTTTCAACTAATCTTTCTGTTTTCAGCTTCATCTCACACCCCACTTTCAGAGATACCCAGTGCCTCACATTCCTGAGTCTTTCCACAGTTCTTTGATATAAAATGACTTGTGCTCTTCATTGACTCTTTCTCTCTATCCAACAAGGTTAAGTTACAGCTGTCTAATGTCTAATGAGAGTAAACACATGTGTTCAATTTACTATCTTTAACTGGAAGTTGCAGTTTTCTGTAAATATTTATATAGTCAAAAAAATCTATCGATATTTTCCCTTTTAAAAAAGATTTTATTTTTAAGTAATCGCTATACCCAATGTAGGACTCAAACCTATAAGTGCTAGATCAAGAGTCGCACACTCCACTGACTGAGCCAGCCAGGTGCCCCTCAATGTTTTCAGTTGTGATTTCTTTTTATATATTTTGGTAGACAAAGTTAATAAATTTTACATAGGTTTAATTAAATTGAAAATATTCCAGGGGCACTTGGGTGGCTCAGTCAGTTAAGTATCTGACTTCGGCTCAGGTCAGTTCATGATCTCGCTGTTCATGGGTTCAAACCCCGCATAGGGCTCTGTGCTGACAGCTCAGAGCCTAGAGCCTGCTTCAGATTCTGTGTCTCCTTCTCTCTCTGCCCCTCCCCTAATCCTGCTCTGTCTCTCACAAATAAATAAACATTAAGAAAAAATTTTTAAAAAGAAAAAAATATATTCCATAAAAAAATAAAATGCCAACGTGATCACAATAAAAACAAAAAAGCCTAAATAAGTCAGTAACTGAAGAAGAAATTGGAAACTCATGGCTAATAAGTGATTATTCTGCTATATCCGTTGCTCTTTCATGTCTAATCTAAATTGAACAAATTATTCTATGGAACTGTTCATCTAGGGGAAGAAGAAACACCAACAACTTTACAATTTGCCCCTAAGTACTGTGAAGGGGACAGGGTCCCCAGAGCCCAATATGTTATCCTCAGAGCCCAATATGGTATCTAGCACATTACAGGCATTCAATGATTGTTGAATGAATGAACTTTGGAATAAGAGTACAATTTGGTGGCAAAAAATAACTCATGAGGTTTGTCAACAGAATTATTTAAATAAGAATTATAGCCACTAAAGTAGGCTGCTCAAAATGAAGTTTAAAATAGAAAATACAAATAAAAACTTTATTACTATCTATTAAGCTACCCAAATATCACATAACGTACCTAAGTACTATATACCAAAGTATCCTAGTCATATTAGATAGCTCACTTTAATACCAGCTTGGCAAAGACATAAGCCACCTGTCCTTTATACTTCAATAGTAAAATAAACCAGTGATGGGGGAACGTAATCATGCATATAAGATTTCAAAGGGAACATAGTTCATAACACATACTTCAGCCAACATATGCTCCAAACATATGTACTATATAATATGTGAAAAATAGCATTTTTCCTATGCATCTTAGGAATTTTAAAGCAACATCAAATAAATTACCCAGTCTTCCCATCTCATTTCCAGATGAGCATTATGTTGAGATCATAAACAAATTATTGCTTTTAACAGTACTCTCTAAAAAAACTCTCATCTAGTATCAGTATACCTCTTTTCAGGCCACCTTCTGCTTTGTAGAAGAAAGTAAGCCAAGTTGTTTGTTATGTTTCGTATCGTTTCCATAGCAAAAGTCTGTGCCTGCTTAATTTAACTAAAGCTGGAGCGTTAAAGCCGAAAGGTCACTATAGGACAGACTAGAGCAGCTTCAATAAGAGCAATTCTATTATCAGGTCTGCTAAATTACTTGGGGGGAAGGAATCTGAATATATCAGAAACATGAGAACACATCATACAGATACTAAAAATAATTAAATTTCCATAATATAAACTGCTTCAAACTGAAAATGTGCATATAACATCATAATAAAAAATCACCTGGAAAATGATCTTGGTATATGATGAAATATAAAGTCGAAATATGAAAAAAATTCTACAATCCCCATTTTAAAAATTTCAGTAGCTTTTGGGGCGCCTGGGTGGCTCAGTCGTTAAGCGTCCGACTTCGGCTCAGGTCATGATCTCACAGTTCATGAGTTCAAGCCCCGCATTGGGCTCTGTGCTGACAGCTCAGAGCCTGGAGCCCGCTTCAAATTCTATGTCTCCCTCTCCCTCTGCTCCTCCCCCATTCATGCTCTGTCTCTCTCTCCTTCAAAAATAAATAAAAACATTAAAAATAATAATAAATTAAAAATTTCAGTACCTTTTGAGCTACTGAATTAAAATATTTATGTCTGTTTTTAAAATGTTTATTTATTTTTGAGAGAGACAAAGAGAGGGCAGGGGAGGGGCAAAGAGAAGGAGACAAAGAATCTGAAGCAGGCTCCAGGCTCTGAGCTGTCAGCACAGAACCCGACGCAGGGCTTGAACTCATGGACCACAAGATCATGACATGAGCCAAAGTTGGACATGTAATCAAGTGACCCATCCAAGTGGCCCTAAAATATTTATGTCTTAGTAAAATTATTACTGTATAATATAACGTATGTGTGGTTTTATGTAATTTTATCCCATGTGTAGATTCAAGTAATCACCATCACCATCAAGATAAGGAACTCTTCTGGGGTGCCTGGGCGGCTCAGTCAGTTGAGCATCCGACTTCGGCTCAGGTCATGATCTCGCGGTTTGTGAGTTCGAGCCCCGTGTCAGGCTCTGTGATGACAGCTCAGAGCCTGGAGCCTGCTTTGGATTCTGTGTCTCCTTCTCTCTCTGCCCCTCCCCCACTTGTGCTCTGACTCTCTCTGCCTCTCAAAAATAAAATAAAAATGTAAAAAAAAATTTTTTTCTTTTTAAAAAGATAAGGAACTCTTCCATCACCACAAAGCAACTCTCTTGTTCTACCCCTTTCATATTTGCAACGTTCAACCTATCTCTGTTCCCTGGCTTCTAAACTAGCACTGCCCAACAGAATTTTGTGCAATGATAAAAACTTCTACATCTGCATTAAAAAAAAAATCCATGAGGGGTGCCTGGGTGGCTCAGTCAGTTGAGCGTCTGACTGGCTCAGGTCATGATCTCGCAGTTTGTGAGTTTGAGCCCCACGTCAGGCTCTATGGTGATAGCTCAGAGGCTGGAGCCTGCTTCAGATTCTGTGTCTCCTTCTCTCTCTGCCCCTCCCCCACTTGTGCTCTCTCTCTGCCTCTCAAAAATGAAATAAAAATGTAAAAAATACAAAATAAAAAATAAAAGATAAGGAACTCTTCCATCACCACAAAGCAACTCTCTTGTTCTACGCCTTTCATATTTGAAAAAGAGAACCTGTCTCTGTTCCCTGGCTTCTAAACTAGCACTGCCCAACAGAATTTTGTGCAATGATAAAAATCTTCTACATCTGCATTAAAAAAAAAATCCACAAGGGCGCCTGGGTGACTCAGTCAGTTGAGCGCCTGACTTCGGCTCAGGTCATGATATTACAGCTCATGAGTTCAAGCCCCGCGTCAGGCTCTGTGCTGACAGCTCAGAGCCTGGAGCCTGCTTTGGATTCTGTGCCTCCCTCTCTCTCTGCCCTAACCCACTCGCATTCTGTCTCTGTCTCTCTCAAAAATAAATAAACAATAAAAAAAATCCATGATTCATGTACAATCAATTCTTGTGTAAGATGTGAGGTTTAGGTTCCAATTTATTTTCTTGCCTATGGATGTGCAATTGCTCCAGCATCATTTGTTAAAAAGACAATGTTGTCTGTCATTAGCCACATGCCTACCAAGTCTTGAAGTTCTGTTGATGCAACTCAGAACTGAAATTTTAATTTTGGTTAATTTAAATTTAAATGTGGCTAGTAGCTACTGAATTGGATAGTGCAGCTCTAAACTCTTCCCTAAGGAGGTTCAGTGGTTCAGTCAGTTAAGCATCTGATTCTTGGTTTTGGCTCAGGTCGTGATCTCACGGTTCATGGCTTCAAGCCCTGCATCAGGCTCTGCTCTGACAGCAAGGAGCGTGCTTGGGATTCTCTCTCCCTCTCCCTACCCCTCCATTGCGCGCTCTCTCTCTCTCTCTCTCTCTCTCTCTCTCTCAAAATAAACTTTAAAATAAATAAACTCTTCCCTCTGCTTCATACCTTTCCTTACTTAGTATCTACCTTTTCTCTGGCTAATGTTTTTAATTAGCTAGGAATTTTCCTCAAATAAGCAGTGCCCATTTCAACCCCTTCAGCTATGTCCTCTTTGAGAGATGTGAATTTCATCCTTTAAACCTTTATCATACTTTATTGTTATCTCATTTGCAAGCTTCACCAAACTGTAAATTTCATGGGAGTAGGAAACATGTCTGATCTCCCCCCACTGAATCCCCAGCTAAGTAACAGACTGTCTTGGATGTATTAAATAGTTGCAGACCACATTAATTACTAAGGTTGTTTACTTTAAACAAAAGAAATCAACTTATTAGATGGCTAGAAGGTAGGAGGTATTTTGCAAAAGCTTCAGTTTTGAGTTCTTCCATAATTTCAAAAAATATATACTTCAGAAACTTCTTAGCTCTCAATGTATAAGTATACTGAGAACATCTGAAATTGTCCTTTAACAAATACCAGAAAGATTTCTACAACTAGTGCTTAAGTGCCCTTCTCTTTTCATTTTGATACAATACTAGCCCATGGAATGCAAACACAACTCTTTCAAATGACACTAATCATTCCAGGTGAATTCTAGGATGCCAATGTTGGTATCTTACTCGGCTACTTACTCTTCATCAGGGTTCACAGAATACTGATCAACATTTGTTGACATTTTCTGAGCATTTACTATGTGTAAGGTACTATGCCATGTTCTGTCCATGCAGTGTTTCATTTAATCCTCCTATCAGCTCTTAGGGTGTTATCCTTGTTTTATAAAAAAGGAACCAGAGGTAAAGTTCCTCCCATAATTAGCCTCTTATATCTTATTCTAATTCTCAATATTTTACCTAATACATTACAATATTATTTTATTTACTTACTCATTGTCTCCTCTCAGTATAATGTAAGAAAGGCCCATGTGGGCAGAGACTTTATTTTGTTCATCTCTAGATCCCCAGCATCTACAATACTGTCTGTAAGGTATCGAGCAATCAAAAAATATTTATTCAGTGAACAAAAGGATAGATGGGTGAATAAATTAGGCAATGAATGATTTAATAAAAAAAAAAAAATCTACAACATTTTAGTTACTTGGCCAAAGACACAGTACAGCCCAGGATTCAAACCTAAGCAGTGTGACTGAAGAACCCATATTAGTCACTTAGCTACTACTAAACTCCTGAATATAATCAAAAGACCATACCGTATAGGGGATATGGCAGAGGAGACAGTGACACCAAAGATTTATGCAGAGCTGTGATGTATAGTACAGTATAGAGTTGTTGCTGAGGAAAGGCTCCCAACAACAACTACTTTTCACAGGGACTACTTTTCACAGTCTCCTTGTATTTAAGTAGGGCCATATGACTACTTTTGGCCAGAGGTCTGTGAGTTGTAATAACTGGTAGTAACTTCCAGGTTCAAGCATCTTATGTGCCTTCCCTATACTCCCTTTGCTTTTCTCAGGAACCATGGAGGCTATGTGTTGAAGATGATGACATCACAAGAGGACAGACCTTGAATTCATGAGTGACAATCTAAAAGAAAATAAATAAGCTTCCTTTTTTTAGGTCCTAAACCACTGAACACTGGGAAGTATTGGTCACAGTAGTTAGCCTAACATGATTAATCCAAGAGAGTTTAAACTACAATAATGGTAAACAAAAGTCTAAGATTTTGACTGAGGACTTTATATAAAGGTAGTAGAAATAACACATGACTTTAAATCAAAGACCAGGGTTTCTAAAAAGGCTTATCTGGAGAATTAAATGAAAGAATGTGAAAGTACTTAATAAAAAGAACTATGACATTATAACATAGCTGCAGTCTAAGAGGCAATATGGTAAAACAGAAAACAGAGTAGCAGAGTCAAAAGACCTGGGTTTAAGATCTCTGCCAATTACATCATGTGTAATCTTAAATCATCTGCACAATGTACTTGCCTTGCCCTTTACCAAGAACTCTTGTGAATATTAAATATAAACTCTGAGAAAACATTTTATAAACTACAAAGCACTGAAAAAAGCAAGTTTTTGCAATTAACATCAGCACAAATCTGCAAAATGTCACTGAATTTGGCATTGTTGTGAAGTTGCATGTTGACTTTTAGCACTCTGGGGATACATGTCCATTTGAAAATCAAATTATTTTATTTTTAAATTTTTTTTTAACGTTTATTTATTTTTGAGACAGAGAGAGACAGAGCATGAACAGGGGAGGGTCAGAGAGAGGGAGACACAGAATATGAAACAGGCTCCAGGCTCCAAGCTGTCAGCACAGAGCCCGACGCGGGGCTCAAACTCACAGACCGTGAGATCATGACCTGAGCTGAAGTCGGACGCTCAACCGACTGAGCCACCCAGGCGCCCCTTTTATTTTATTTTTAATGTTTATTTATTTTTGAGAGAGAGGAGACTGAGTAAGAGTGGGGGAGGGGCAGAGAGAGAGGGAGACAAAGAATCTGAAGCAGGCTCCAGGCTCCAAGCTGCCAGCACAGAGCCAGACAATGAACCCTGACATCATGACCGGAGCTGAAGTCAGACACTTTGACTGAGCCACCCAGGTACCCCAAATTCTTTTAAAATAACTGTTCTAAAACTTACTCTAAAAGATAATGAGAATCTGTAATATGTTAAAACATTTAAAACAAAATTCAGAAAGTTAAGAACTACAAGACTCTTCCAATCCTAGTGAATGAAAACGTACATTTTCACTATACAACTCCAATAAAAAACTATGGACTTTATTTTCCCATATTTAGATAAGTATTAAAAAGAAAAATAATCTGATTAAATACTACTTATAAACTATATTAAACTTATTAAAGATTAATTTCTTGGCAACAAGTAAACAATTTAGTTTCACTTCAGACTAAACTGCATCTCTTTCTCAATTGTGCTTATGCATTCTAAAGGCACTATAGAAATTTTTTACCCCACAAAACAAAAACACTGTGAATGTGCAAAACCCAAAAAAACCCCACTGGTAATGTGGAAGAGCAGTGCTGCATAATTCTATAGTCCCTAACCATAAACTAAAAAAAAAAAAAAAAATGAGACTCTACACACACACACACACACACACACACACACACACACACACATACACACACACACCATACATCTACCAGACCAATTTAATAATAAAAGAACATTTAGTTTCTATTTTTGCACTCTCCATTTATAAATTCACCACATTTTTCTTTTTCCCCTTCTGGAAGACACATATTAAGACTAGGATATTAAAAAAACAACTGCATATCTGGGGAAAATTAGAAACTAAACACTCATGCTTAGGGAAAGGCTCAGAAAAGACCAGGGAAAAAAAAAAGACCAGAGATCTTAAATTTACACCTCAGGCTGATCCTTGGTAAAGAAACAGCCTACAGCAATCAAAACACCAGAAACAGGGGTGCCCGGGTGGCTCAGTTGGTTAAGAATCCGACTCTTGATCTCATCTCAGGTCACGATCTCACAGTTCGTAAGATCGAGCTTCGCGTCAGGCTCTGTGCTGACAGCACGGAGCCTGCTTGGGATTCTTTCTCCCTCTCTCTGCACCTCTCCTCCCTGCGAGCATGTGTACATTTTCTATCTCTCAAAATAAATAAACTTAAAAAAAAACCAGAAACAATAATAAAAAACAGCAATCCTTGTTGGAAGAGGGGGGGAATCTGATTTCCAGTTGTAAATTCATAACTTTATAACTTCAGGAACTAGAAAAAGGAGGACAAACTAAACCTAAAGCTAGCAGAAGGAAGAAAATAATAAAGATTAGAGCAGAGATACATGAAATAGAGAAGAGAAAAACACTAGAGAAAATCAATGAAACCAAAAGTTGGTTATTTGAAAAGATCAACAAAGTTGACAAACCTTTCATTCACTAGATGGACTAAGAAAAAAGAGAGAAGACTCAAATTACTAAAATCAGAAACGAAAATGAGGACATTACTACCAACTCTACAGAAATAAAAAGGATTAAGAGTACTATAAATATTTGTATACCAACAAATTGGATAACCACACTGGACAAATTCCTAGAAACTCAAAACTTTCTAAGACTAAACTATGAAGAAATAGAAAATCTGGGGGTACCTGGGTGGCTCAGTCATTTAAGCATCTGAGTCTTGGTTTCGACTCAGGTCATGATCTCATGGTTTGTGGGATCAAGTTCTATGTCAGACTTTGCACTGACAGTGTGGAGCCCGCTTGGTATTCTCTCTGCCTTCCACCCCCAGTTCATGCACTCTCTCTCAAAATAAATAAATAAACTTAAAAAAAAAAAAAAAAAAAAAAAAGAAATAGACAATCTGAAAATTCCTATAACTAGTATGAACACTGAATCAGTAGTTAAAAATCACCTCAAGAAGGAAGTCCTGGACCTAGCGAATTCAACCAAACATTAAAGAACTAATACCAATCTTTCTCAATATTTTCAAATAAACTGAAGAGTACTGAACATTTCCTAACTCATCCCATGAGGTCAACAGTACCCTGATATTAAAGCCAAAGACACAACAAGAAAACTACAGACCAATATTCCTTATGAACACGGATGCAAAAGACCTCAACAAAATACTAGCAAACTGAATTAATCAGCATGTTAAAAGGGTTATATACAGTAACCAAGTGAGATTTATTCCTGGAATGCAAGAATAGTTCAACATATAAGCATCTATCAATATAATATACTACATTAATAGAATGAAGGGAGGAAATCACATGATTATCTCAATTGGTTCAGAAAAACTTTAGCAAAATCCAATACTCTTTCATGATAAAAACACTCAACAAACTATGGGGCGCCTGGGTGGCTCAGTCGGTTGAGTGTCCGACTTCAGCTCAGGTCACGATCTTGCGGTCCGTGAGTTCAAGCCCCGCGTCGGGCTCTGGGCTGATGGCTCAGAGCCTGGAGCCTGCTTCCGATTCTGTGTCTCCCTCTATCTCTGACCCTCCCCCATTCATGCTCTGTCTCTCTCTGTCTCAAAAAAAAAAAAAAAAAAAAAAAAAAAAACTCAACAAACTAGAAGGAAATTAGCTCAATATAATAAAAGCCATATATGAAAAACCCACAGGGGCGCCTGGGTGGCTCAGTCGGTTGGGCGGCCGACTTCGGCTCAGGTCATGATCTCGCAATCCGTGAGTTCGAGCCCCGCGTCGGGCTCTGTGCTGACAGCTCGGAGCCTGGAGCCTGTTTCAGATTCTGTGTCTCCGTCTCTCTGACCCCCCCCCCCCCCCCCCGTTCATGCTCTGTCTCAAAAATAAATAAACGTTAAAAAAAAATTTTTTTTTAAAAAGAAAAAGAAAAACCCACAATGAACATCATACTCAAAGGAGAAAGACTGAGAGCTTTTCCTAGAAGACCAGGAACAACCCAAGTATGCCTGCTTTCACCAGTTCTAGTCAAAACAGTACTAGAAATTCTAGCCAGAGCAATTAGGCAAGAAAAAGAAATAAAAGGCACCCAAATTAGAAAGAAAGAAGTGAAGTTATCCTTGTTCTTAGATGGTATGATCTTATATGAAGAAAACCCTAATGATTACACACACACACACACACACACACACACACACACACACACAGCTATTCACAGAATTCAACAGAGTATCAGGACACAAAGTCGACACACAAAAATCAGTTGGTATTTCTATACACAATCTGAACAATCTAGAAAAAAAATTATGAAAACAATTCCATTTACAATAGTAAGAATAAAACATTTTGGAATTAAGTTAACCAAGGAGCATGATCAACAACAACCAAACTATGGAAAGAGCCCAAATGTCCATGGATGGATAAAGAAGATGTGGTACACACACACGTACGCACACACACCCACCCACACACACACAGGAATATTACTCAGCAGTCAAAGAGAATGAAATCTTGCCCTTTACAAGGACGTGGGTGGAGCTACAACATATTATGCTAAGTGAAATCAGAGAAAGACAAATACCGTATATTCCACTCACATGTGGAACTTAAACAAAACAGATGAATTTTGTTTGGGTAAGGGTAAGGGGAAGGGGAAGGGGAAGGGGAAGGGAAGGAGAAGGGGAAAAAAGAGGGAAACAACTATAAGAAACCCTTAAAGATAGAGAAGAAAAACTGAGGGTTGATGGAGGCAGGTGGGTGGGGAATGGGCTAGATGGGTGATGGATATCAGGAGGGCACTTGTTATGATGAGCACTAAGGTGTTATATGTAAGTGATGAATCACTGAATTCTATTCCTGAAACCAATATTGCACTGTATGTTAACTAACTAGAATTTAAATAAAAATTTGAAAAGAAAAAAAAAGCTTATCAAGGAGGTGAAAGACTTGTATAATGAAAACTATGAAACACTGCTGAAAAAAGTAAAGACATAAATAAATGGAAATGCATCTCCTGTTCTTGGAGTCAAGATTTATACTGTTAAGATGACAATACTACCTAAAGCAATCTGCAGACTTAATGCAATCCCTAAGTAAATCCCAATGACATTTTTTGCAGAGATAGAAAAACCTACCCTGAAACTCCTATGGAACCTAAGGGACCTAAAGAGCCAAAACAATCTTCAAAAACAAAGAACAAAACTTGGGGCCTCACAATTCCAAGTTTCAAAACTTACTACAAAACCACAGTAATAAAAACACTGTGGTACTGACATAAAGCCAGACATATAGAGCCACAGAATAAAATTAAGAGCTTCGAAATAAACTCTTGCACATATAGTCAAACAATTTTTGACAATAGTGTCAAGACCATTCAACGAAGAAAGGAATAGTCTTCAACAAATGATGTGGGGACAACTGGATATCTACATGCATAAGTATAATGCTGAACATCTAACTTGACATTTATCAAAAATTAACATGAATGGATAAAAGATCTAAATGTATGACTTAAACTACAAAATTCATAGAGGAAAACCTAGGGCAAAAGCTTCACAACACTGAATTTGACAATTCTTTCTAGGATATGAAGACAAAGTCAACAAAATAACAGACAAATTGGACTTCATGAAAATCGGAATTTGGGGGCATTAAAGACATTATCCAGGGGAACCTGGGTGGCTCAATCAGCTAAGCATTCAACTCTTGATTTTGGCTCAGGCTGTGATTTCATGCTCGTGGAATCAAGCCCCAACTCAGGCTCCATGCTAAGCGTGGAGCCTGCTTACGATTCTCTCTCCCTCCCTCTCCTTCTGCCCCTCTCCACCGCTCTATCTCTAAAAAATCTTTTTAATAGTAAAAATCATAAGGGGCGCCTGGATGGCTCAGTTGGCTGAGTGTCCAACTTCATGAGGATTTGATCTCATGGTTCGTGAGTTTGAGCCCCCTTCGGGGTCTGTGCTGACAGCTCAGAGCCTGGAGCCTGCTTCAGATTCTGTGACTCCCTCTCTCTCCACTCCTACCCTGCTCATGCTCTGTCTCTCTTTCTCTGTCTCAAAAATAAACATTAAAAAAATTTTTTTAATAAAAATCATAAAAACTAGAAAGATTAAAAAAAAAAAGACATTATCCATAGAGTAAAAAGAGAACCAAAAAAAGGGAGAAAATATCTGCAAATCATACATCTAATAATATAAATATATAAATTACATAAATATAGAGGCCCCTGGGTGGCTCAGTCAGTTGAGCGTCTGACTTCAGCTCAGGTCATGATCTTGTGGTTCGTGGGTTCGAGTCCTGTGTCGAGCTCTGTGCTGACAGCTCAGAGCCTAGGGCCTGCTTCGGATTTTGTGTCTCCCTCCTTCTCTGCTCCTCCACAACCCCCCCACCAAACCCTGTCTCTCTCTCTCTCTCTCAAAAATAAACATTTAAAAATTTTAATTACATAAGTATAAACTACATATATGTGTGTGTGTGTGTGTGTGTGTGTGTGTACACACACACACACAAACATGTGTTTTTATACACATATACATACACAGAGGAAGAGAAAAAGAGAGAACTCCTAAAACTCAACAACAGAAAAACACACCACCTATTTCAAAAAACGGGCAAAAATTTGAAAAGACATTTTCCCAAAGAAGTTATACAAATGGTCAATAAATCTAAAAAATGCTCAAACTCAATGACCAGAAGGAAAATGCAAATCACAACAATGAGACACCATTTCACACTCACTAGGATGGCTGCTATCAAAAAAACAGAAAACAAGCATTGGCAAGGACGTAGAAAAACTGGGACCCTTGTACACTGTTGGTGGGAATGGTGGTTAAAAATTAAAAGTAGAGGGGCACCTTGGTGGCTCAGGTGGGCATCCCACTCTTGATTTCAGTTCAGGTCATGATCCCAGGGTTGTGGGATAGAGCCCTGCATCAGGCTCCACGCTGAGTGTGGACCCTACTTAAGATTCTTTCTCTCCCTCCCTCTGCTCCCTCGCCTACTAATGCTCTCTCTCTCAAAAAAAATTTTTTTTAATAAAAAATAAATAAAAAATTAAAAGTAGAATTACCATATGATCCAGCAATTCTACTTCTGGGTATATACTGAAAAGAAATGAATGCAGGGTCTCAAAAAGATATTTGCATATCCATGTTCATAGCAATGTTATTCACAACAACTGAAATGTGGAAGCAACTCATATGTCTATTGGTGGATGAATGGACAAGCAAAATGTGTATACAATGAAATATTATGTAGCCTTAAAGAGGAAAGAAATTCTGTTATATGTTACAACATGGATGAACCCTGAGGCTATTACTAAGTGAAATAAGCCAGTCACAGAAGACAAATACTGTATGATTCTACTGATATAAAGTACTTAGAGTAGTCAACATCATCATAGAGACAAAAGAAGAATGGTGGTTTCTGGGAGCTAAGGGGACAAAAAAGAGGGGTATAGAGTTTCAGTTTTATAAGATGAAAAGAGCTATGGAAATGGATGGTGGTCAAAGTTATACAACATTATGAATGTATTTGATACTACTAAACCATACATGTAAAAATAATTAACATGATAAATTTTATGTTAAGTGTATTTCACAATAAAAGTTTTAGGGAAAAAAGGTATAAAAATTATAAAGAGGTAAAACGGTTATTATTCAAAGATGACCCAACTATTTAGAAAACCCAAAAGAAGCTAAAATAAACCGTTAGGTCAAGAAATATAAAGTCAATATTTAAAAAAATCAATTATATTTCTATATTCTAGAAACAAAAAAGTAAATAAAATAAAAAATACAATAATAGCATTAAAAACACTGAAACTGGAAATAACAAAAGATGTGAAAGATTTCTACCTTGAAAACTATAAAACACTGCAGAGAGGAATTAAATAATACCTAAATAAGTGAAGGGATAAACTATATCCATGGACTGGAAGCATCAATACTATTAAGAGGTCAGTTCTTTCCAAACTGACCTATACTTTCAAGGTAATCCTAACCAAAATCCCCATGGGTTTGTTTTTTTTTTTTTTTTTTAAGGGGGGATGGAGAGTGACAAGCTGACTCTAAAATTCATACAAAAATGCAAAGGACCTAGAATAGTCAGAAGAATCTTAAAAGAAGACTCACACTACCAAATCATAAGATTTATTGTAAAGCCATTGTAATTAAGGCATTGTAATGATGGTACTAACATAGACCAAATAGTCCAGTGGCATGGAATGAAGAGTTAAGAAAGAGTGCCACAGTATATAGTCACCTGATTTATGACAAAGGCACCAATGCAGCACAAGAGAAAAATGATGGGCTTTCAATTATGGTACTGAGTCAACTTTTATCGATAAAAAAAGGGGGGCTTAATCCTTACCTCTTTAGTCCATACACAAAAAATAATTTGAGAAAGACCATAGACCTAAATATAAAAGGTAAAGCAATAAAGCTTCCAGAATAAAACACAAGAGACTGACTGCCTTCATAACCTTGATATGTAAGCAAAGGTTCTTGAACAGGATATAAAAGCACTATTCAGGAAAAAGAATACTAATAATTTGGACTTCATTAAAATTAAAAACTTCCATTCATCAAAACACACATCAATGGGCGCCTGGGTGGCTCAGTGAGCTAAGCGTCCAACTCTTGATTTCAGCTCAGGTCATGATATCAAAGTGGTGAGACAGAGCCTCACCCTGGGCATGGAGCCTGCTTAAAATTCTCTTTCTCCCTCTCCCTCTATCTCTCCCTCTATCTCTCCCCTGCTTAAGCTCTCTCTCAAAACAAACAACAAAAAAGTAAAACAAAACAGTGAAAAAGCAAGCAAAAGACAATGAGAAGAAATTATATTTGCAATGCATATACCTGACAAAAAACTTACATTCAAAACACTAAAAAAAAAAAAACAAAAAAAACCTACAAATCAAAAAGAAAAAGACAATTTAAAAACTGGTCAAGAAATGTGAACCGACATTTCACAGAAGAGGACAGCCAAATGTCTGAAAACAAATGTGAAAAGATGTTCAACATCACTGGTCATCAGGAAACCACAAATTAAAACCAGTGTGATTCTTCTACAACCCCACTGAAATAGTTAAAAAATACCAGCAACCAAGTGTTGGTACCGGTGAAGATGTGGAGTAACTGAAACCTCCATATTATGACTGGTCAGAAGTAAAAACTGGTATGGGCACTTTGCAATACCAGCAATTCCACTCAACGGACATATTACCAAAACAAGTGAATGCCCTGTCTATCAAAAGATAGGTGTAGTACACCTGAAACTAATGTAACACCATATGTTAACTACAGTGGAATTAAAAAATAAAAGAGATGTGTTAAAAAAGAGAAAAAAGAACATAGGTTTATTCAAAATAGTCCAGCAGCTTTATTCAAAATAGTCCAAAACTGGACACAAACCAAGTGTCTATGAATAGGAGGACAGATGAAGAAATTATAGCAAATTAATACAATAGAGTAATGCACAGCAAAGAAAAAGAAAAACTACCCGCCGCAAATGGATGAACCTCACAGTCATAATGTTGAATAAAAGAAGCCAGACAGAAAATAGGATATTCTATATGATCCCATTTATATGAAATTCAAGAATGAAAAGACAAATCTATGATGAGAAGAAGTTCAGAAGAATGATTAACTTTGGTTGGGGGATACAAACTGGGAAGGGCACAAGGGAGTCTTCAGGGTGCTTAAAATACTCTATATCTTAACCTTTGTGGTAGTTATATGGGTATGTGTATATTAAAAATTCACTGAGCTGTACATGTTAAGACTTGTGTACTTTAATGATGTGTTCTTAGCAACAAAATGTTTAAAAGAAAATAAGCCACTACTCAGAGAGCAAAATCAAGGCTTTTTTTTTTTTTTTTGTCTTGAGAACCAAGCATGCCACTCTTACGTGTGATGCTCAGACCAGTCTGGAATAGCAAATGATGCCGTCCTTTCCCGAGCATTACAAAATTCTCAGAATAGCAGAGAAATCTACAAATAGTCCTCTTAGTTGCTGAAAAAGGGCCACCTCTGTTAATGGAAAAAATGAAGTCTCAGAAGTGGACATACAGAAATGAAGAGTGTCCCTACAAAGCACACAACCCTGCAAGTGTGGTAGAGTATACAGAGTCAGGCATCAGTTTCATTTCCAGTTTGAGATGACCTGTTCTCATCATGTAATGCTTATTTGTCTCTGATTATGAGGAAAATGATTTCTCTGATTATCTGATTTTGCATAAAGACAATGGAATGAAGTAGTATCACAATCTTCTTTACTCAATAGGTAACAAAATAACCAAAATGTATGTGTGTGTGGTGGTGGTGGCAGTACGAGGAATGTGAAACAGAGGATTAAGATTTATATGGCACAACTACTAACTAATCCATACTTCATCCACCAGGAAAAGCAACAGCAGTAAATAAAATTAGTAAGTATAAACTAACTAACTAACTAACTAAATAAATAAATAAATAAATTGGGGCACCTAGGTGGCTCAATCAGTTAAGCATCCAACTCCAGGTTTCTGCTCAGGTCATGATCTCATGGTATTGAGACTGAGCCCCAAGTTGGGGTCCGCACTGGGGTGGAGCCTGCTTGGGATTCTCACTCCCTCTGTCTTTCTCTGCCCCTCCCCCAACTCGTGGACACATATTCTCTCACTCTCTCCCTAAAAATAAATTTTAAAAAATAATAAAAATAAAATAATTACATTAATGGTATAAAAGTAATAAAACGAGAAAACAAAATAGAAAACACTAACTCATGCTAATTTACAGCAAAGTAAATCAAAGTTCTAAGTAGCTAGCTCCGAAAAAAGTTAAGGAAAAACTTTTCCTCAAGAATAAAAGATACTACTATGGGGCGCCTGGGTGGCGCAGTCGGTTAAGCGTCCGACTTCAGCCAGGTCACGATCTCGCGGTCCGTGAGTTCGAGCCCCGCGTCAGGCTCTGGGCTGATGGCTCGGAGCCTGGAGCCTGTTTCCGATTCTGTGTCTCCCTCTCTCTCTGCCCCTCCCCCGTTCATGCTCTGTCTCTCTCTGTCCTAAAAATAAATAAAAAACGTTGAAAAAAAAAATTTAAAAAAAAAAAAAAAAAAAAAAGAATAAAAGATACTACATTATGCTCCAGGGCTTCTGGCAGGGCAGAAAAGGTCAGGAGTGCTGACCATCTTCCAGGACTCTGTGCTGTATTAGGGGAATAAGCACAGCTCATGAAAATATGATACACACTAGAGTTCTGGGAGTGGGCCATAATACATGATATTGTTCACTCTCTTGAGCCAAACCCAACAAGGCCTACCCTAAAGTAACTCTGTACCTCTTTACCCCAATCTCCTCAGGCTACAGACCAAAGCTCTCAAACAAAATGGAGGAGATAAGGCATGACAATTAGGCAATCATAGTATACAGTTTTTGTTCTTGTTTTTATTTAATGAAAAATGGAACAAATTATATAAGACATTTGACTAATGAAATAAAAATGAAAACAAAACCTCCCCCTCAAAAAAACATACACACAAAGACAAAACCCAGAAATTGATTACCAGTGAATGTTCCACACTAAAAAATCTAAGAATATAAATTCAGTAGGGGTTCAGTCCGTTGAGTGTCTGACTTCAGCTCAGGTCACGATCTCATGATTTGTGAGTTCAAGCTCTCATCAGGCTAGCTGCTGTCAGCGCAGAGCCTGCTTCGGATGCTCTGTCCCCCACCTCCCTCTGCTCCTCCCCTGCTCACACTCTCTCTCACACTCTCTCTCAAAAATAAACATTAAAAAATATATATATAAAGTCTTTTTTTATAAATATATTTATATAAATATAAATAAAGAATATAAATTCAATAAATCAGGAGATAAAATATAATGATAAAATATCAAATGAGTGGAAAATGGACCTAAAGAATCAAATTAAAGTTCAAGACACAACTGCAGATCTAAAAGCTAATTTAGAGAAGCACCTGGGTGGCTCAGTCAGTTGAGCATCCAACTTCAGCTTAGGTCATGATCTCACGGTTTGTGGGTTCAAGCTGCACATCAGGCTCTGCGCTTACCGCTCAGAGCCTGGAGTCTGTTTCAGATTCTGTGTCTCCCTCTTTGTCTGCCCCTCCCCTGCTCACACTTTGTCTCTCTGTCTCTCTCAAAAATAAACGTAAAAAAATTAGAAGCTAAATTAGAAACAGCAAGTGACGAATAGATCAAAAACATCAGAGCAGAGCTTTAAACACACACACACACACACACACACACACACACACACACAAAGTAGTAAGACATTAAAATAACCAGAGGAAAAAACACAAAGACATGGGGGATAAACAGACAAGTTGACATTTGACTAGTAATTGGAGTCCCTGAAGTAAAGGACAAAACAAATGGACAGGAAAGGTATACAGATACATAATACAGATTTTCTTGTACAAAGGAAGAAATAATCTCAGATTGAAAGGGAGTATCATAGGTACTTGGAAAGACTGATAAAGAACCATCAGCATCCAGACATACTCTGGTTAAGTCAGTAATTTCAAGTGTAATGATATAATTCTTCAGGTAAGAAGTTATAAAAAAAAAAAAAAAAAAGTCACTCACAAGGACAATATAAAGCAACGATGATGATACCAGAAGTGCCAGTCTCCTCCTAAGAAGAGAACCAGTTTGGTTTTTAAAAAAAATTTTTTTTTTAACATTTATTTATTTTTGAGACAGAGAGAGACAGAGCATGAACGGGGGAGGGGCAGAGAGAGAGGGAGACACAGAATCGGAAGCAGGCTCCAGGCTCTGAGCCATCAGCCCAGAGCCCGACGCGGGGCTCGAACTCACGGACCGCAAGATCGTGACCTGAGCTGAAGTCGGACGCTTAACCAACTGAGCCACCCAGGTACCCCCAGTTTGGTTTTTTAAGTAATCTCAACACCCCAATTTGGGGCTCGAATTTACGACCCTGAGACAGAGTTGCACACTCCATGGAGCCAGCAGGAGCCCCAAAAGAGAACCAGTTTTTATTTTTTATCTTTTTAATTCTTCTTTTAAATGTTTATTTACTTATTTTGAGAGAGAGAGAGAGAGAGAGCGAGCAACCATACAAGCAGGGGAGGGGCAGAGAGAGTGAGAGAGGGAAAATTCCAAGCAGACTCCACACTGTCAGCACAGAGCCTGACACAGGGCTACATCTGATGAACCATGAGATCATGACCTGAGCCGAAATCAAGATTGGCTTCTTAACCAACTGAGTCACCCAGGCACCTCAGAGAACCAGTTTGTAATTAAAGGAATACTGTGGCATCTCAAAAAATTTTTGTTCACTTAAGGACTTGTAAATAATTTCTTTCCTGGTAAGAAAACTCAAAGATACAGTAAATGAAGCAATCTTCTTCCTTAATAAAACTGAAATAAGCTCTCATTTAAGAGCAAAATGTGACTCTAAGAACAAATAGCAGGGCACGCCTAGGTGGCTCAGTCAGTTGAGCATCTGACTTCGCTCAGGTCATGATCTCGTGGTTCATGGGTTCGAGCCCTGCATCAGGTTCTGCCCTGACAGCTCAGTGCCTGGAGCCTGCTTCGGATTCTGCGTCTCCCTCTCTCTCTATCCCACACCCACTCATGCATGCTTTCACTCTCTCTCAAAAATAAACATTAAAATAAATTTAAAAAATTAAAAAAAAAAACAAATGAGAGAATTCTTATGACAATTGACATAAAATAGTACATAAATTTAAGGTATATAAATAACTTGATTTTTATGTTGTGAACTGATTACTATGATAAATTTAGCTAACATCCATCGCCTCATATACTTACCAAAAACTGACAGAGATATGGCAGTGTTAACTGTAATCATTATGTTGTACACTACATCCTCAGTACTTATTTATAACTGGAAGTTTGTACCTTCTGACCACCTTGATCCAGTTCCCTCACTGGTAACCACAAACCTGATCTCTTTCTGTAACTGCTATTTCTTGCTACAAGTCGTTTAAAAACCCACCTAAAATGTAAAGCTTTGTCAAGAACTATTAAATATTGTTTAGATAATAATGATAAATCATAAATCATGGCTGATACAGGAAATGATAGTTCATAACCTGTATTGTTCAAATTCACTTCAGATAAAACTAATTCGTCCACAATACACAATGCTGTTAAGACAAGTCCTGAGAGAGAAAATAGGTGACTCAAGATTTTTTTTTTTTTAATTTTTTTTTTTTAACGTTTTTATTTATTTTTTTTGAGACAGAGAGAGAGACACACAGCATGAACGGGGGAGGGGCAGAGAGAGAGGGAAACACAGAATCGGAAGCAGGCTCCAGGCTCTGGGCCATCAGCCCAGAGCCCGATGCGGGGCTCGAACTCACGGACCGTAAGATCGTGACCTAAGCTGAAGTCGGATGCTTAACCGACTGAGCCACCCAGGCGCCCCAAGATTATTATATACAGGCCATTCTGATGTTTGAGTATTTAAGCCAACAAACATTCTCAAACATGAAAGAACCCAACAAATACAGAATCCAAAGCCCTCCTTAAACAAAACACTTAACAATAAAACATGTAAAAATCAGTAGTAATCACTGAATCCAACTAGACATAGGACTAAAGCTAAACAATGGAGTGTGGAAGGGTACAAGGGTGGGAAGATGGCTGTAGATCTGCAAGGGAAAATAACAGAAGCAACAAAATTCAGGAGGTAGAACCTGGGTAGAGCAGGAGAAGTTTAAGACAATCATCTCATTTTTCAAAGCAGGGAGTCAAAATTCAAACCATCTAAAACAGTGATTCAGTTTCTCAATAATTTAGTATGTTTAACCTTAGATCTTCTTAGGATCTCTGAGCGGGAAGAACAATATCTAAGATTCAGTAGTTCTTACTTTTTACTTCTGTTTCATTTTATAAATACTTCATTCAAATATTAAAATTAACATTCAACTATTACGATTCAAAATTTACCTATTAAGTATATTTCACATGCTCAACTATTACATATTTTTATGATTTCATGTTAGTTTTTCCTAATAAATTCAAATAAAAATAAACATTTTCATCACAAAGATGTTCAGTATAATGCTATCCATAAAAAAATTCAATCTATTTTCTAGCCATCCATTCAGACTTACACTAAATATACACAGAATTATCTGGAATGTTAATCAAATATTAACAATTGCTTATTTCTGAGGGGTTTGTATTTGGGGTAATTTATTGCTTTATTTTTGGTATTACTTGGATTTGGATTAAAAAAAATTTTTTTAATGTTTATTTATTTCTGAGAGAGAAAGAGCATGAGCTGGGGAAGGGCAGAGAGAGAGGGAGACACAGAATCTGAAGCAGGCTCCAGGCTTTGAGCTGTCAGCACAGAGCCTGACGTGGGGCTTAAACCCACGAACTGAGAGATCATGACCTGACCTGAAGTCGGAAGCTCAACCGACTGAGCCACCCAGACGCCCCAGTATTACTTCGATTTTAAACGAGCATGTATTATGTTTATAATACAGTTGTTTTTTGTTATTTGGGGTTTTTTAATAAGAAAAACAACTGTTTGACCACTACAATCTTTCCTCTCAGCTGGAGAGTCAGTCCACAAGCAAAAGAATATGTTTCAACTTAGCAAAAAAAATAACCTCAATGCAGAAGTGCCATATGAACAAAAACATAAAACCTCAACAGAAGTTTTAAGCTTTGAATTTTCTTTTTGTGCTCAGCAGTACCTGAATGAACAGACTTTATCATTAAAAAATGTATGATATCTCCAAAATAAGTCCCAACTCATACCTTGACAACAGGATGTCCCCCAGTAGATGCTTTTACTGCTCCTCGGCTACCTTCAGTTTCATAATGGGCTCGATGATGAGTTTTAGGTTGCACTTCTATTTTCAGTTCACATTGTCCAAAATGAGTTGGTAAAGGCCAGTCTAGTGGAGGTAATGAAGATGTGCTATAAACGAAACACACAAAAAATGCATTTCACCATGCTATTACTGCCAAGCAAGGATTTAAATCCCTTCTTTGCCAGCAACCAACATTTTTTTCCTCCTGTGATCTCTGAAGCAGAGTATTCCAAAATAAAATTTTACTTAATAAGTTATAACACTGGATATGATGGGTACTTACGAAATAATTCTTTAACTCAAATCAATTTCATTTACGTTTTGGTTTCCTGTATTTTTTAAAAAGGACAAATTCTAACATTTTGCAAAACTAAATGATTTTCAACTATGTGTACCTAATTATAAAAAAACAACCAAAAGAATAATTTAATTTTTAAGCAAAAATGTCCATTTCTGTGTATGTGCTATCAGTGTCTAAGGATCCAAATACTCCTGTATCTCAGTATATATGTCTCCATCCCTGGTGTGTAGCTATAGAAGTTAGTCTATTATACCTGTTGCTTACCCACTTCCTTCTTATTCTTGTTTCTCTGAAATACTGTACACCGCTTATAGGCAGCAGTATACTGCAATTTGAGGTACAATTTAATTTCACTACACATTTGGCTGAAAAACTATAAGGTCTATCATTGCAGATTCTAAATGTCAATTTTAGAGAAAACATCAATTGATCAATAAGATAATTTAAACAGCTTAAAGGGATATAGGTTCATTTAGATATTTATGTATACATATTTTTTAAATGTTTATTTATTTTTGGAGAGAGAGAGAGAGAGAGAGAGAGAGTGGGGGGGGGGGAAGGGCAGAAAGAGGGAGACACAGAATCTGAAGCAGGCTCCAGGCTGGCAGCACAGAGCCAGATGCAGGGCTTGAACTCACGAGCTATGAGATCATGATATGAGCCAAAGTCAGATGCCTAACTGACTGAGCCACCCAACCACCCCTCATTTAGATATATTAACAATGAAAATACGGGATTTAAAAAAGAAACAACTTATATGTCTGTAGGTCAAATGCTAAAGGACCCAACCTACAATAATTTATATTAAAAACATCTTTTGGGGCACCTGGGTAGCTCATTTGCTTGAGTGTCCAACTTTGGCTCAGGTCATGATCTCCTTCAGGAATTCGAGCCCTACATTGGGTTCACTGCTGTCAGCCTGTCAGCGCAAAGCCTGCTTCAGATCCTATGTCCCCCTCTCTCTGCCTCTCCCCTGCTTGCGCTCTCCCAAAAAATAAATATTAAAAAAAAAAAATCTTCTTAGTGACTGGTGAAATTGGACTTTTAAGGTGTCTTCCACCAATGAAATGCTACCATTCCTACATTGCTTCATTCATTCACTGCTAGCATTCCTAAATTGCTTCTCTCAATGTCCTCAGCCTAGCTTTATTATGAAGCTCAAAGGTATTAATTTTTATTAGTCTGAAACAACTCAACTTCAACTCTCAGCTAGTTTCTACACTTGTTCTGCAGACTTAAGCAAACCCCTACAAAGATTAAGATACTTTTCAAAAGCAGAATGATAGGCTCAAAGATATCTTCAATACCATAATTCCACATATTTTTCTAAAGATCTGGATCCAGAAATAAACACTCATACCACTGAAAAAGCATTTTAAAAAAAGTTGTCTCTTCTAAACAATTATATAGACTAGACTGATTCTATAAAACAGGATTATGACAACTGAGAAGTCATTTGGAATGAGTCATGCTGTTCTTACTCCAGTTATCTAGAATTCCTTACTTGCTCTTACACTCTTACTTACTTACTTTTAAACTGTTCTCTACTCCAGCTCCTAGCTAGACTCAAAATTCAAATATATATTCATATATATACAATTATTAATATATAATATATGCATGTACATATAAATATAATTAATATGTATTATATACATTATAAAGCTAATGCATACATAAAAATTTTATTAAAAACATGTGCAAGTTAGAGTGTTATTTGTAATTATTTTAGACTGGGGTAAGGCTTTCAAATATAACACAAAATCCAAAACCCATGCAGAAGACAAATTTAAATACATAAAACGTTAAAATTTCTCTACAATAAACAAGTCAAACTTATAAAATCAAAAGATAAAAAATAAATTATGAAAAGAACTTGCCACAATAAACAAATTTCATTTGTATAATAAGGTCTTAAAAATATAAAACACATGTTCCCAATTAGTATTTTTTTTGTAATTTAACTCATACTGTAATCAATGTTTTACAAAAAGCTTTTTAAATAAGAAAATTTTTTCTAGGGAATCTTCAATATA
Organism: Panthera leo; assembly: GCF_018350215.1. Taxonomy (NCBI): domain Eukaryota; kingdom Metazoa; phylum Chordata; class Mammalia; order Carnivora; family Felidae; genus Panthera; species Panthera leo. Next base: position 43,296,380 of record NC_056693.1, on the reverse strand, counting down.
ATTTATTACTATCTACAATTCATTATCTATATACTTTTAAAATGATAAGCCTAGCCTATCTGAAGGCTCTTTTAAGACTAAAGGGAAAATAAATGAAGACTTTAATTGATTTGTCTGGAAGACACTAGAAAAAAAAGGGGGGGGGCATCAAACCATTCCATATATATAATGCAGTCACATGCCACCAGTAACACATAAGCATGAAAAATGACCAGCAGCCATTTCCATCAACTCACCGAAATATTGGGGTGTGGCCAGGCTTTGGTTTGCTCCAGGTAAAAGGTGAAGGAACTGAAAGAAATTGGTCACCAGATGAATCTTTCTTTAAAGGATACTGAGATCCAAGGCCATCATCTACTGAAGTCTCCCGGGATGGTGATAAACTCCCTTGGTCATCTGAACAGAGCTCTAATTTTCCTGGTAGTATGGTAGCTTGATCTTCAGAAGTCTTCCTTGTTTTCAGAGGGATATCAGTCTCTACACAGTACTGAAATGGAAAAAGTGCAGGGCCAAGGCCTGATCCACCCTGGACAGAAGCATTAAGCCAGGTATCTTCTGTTACACTTCCCCTGGGGGAGTGACCAGGAGAAGGAACAGGTGAATGATGGGGTGAAAGGGACCCAGCATAACAAACCTCAGCACTGGAGTGCCGTCGCTTCCCACAGGGGGAAGTAGGCCTTGATGAGGGTCCTGAGGCTGGCCTGGGGCTCAGCCAATTCTCATCAGTAACACTAGATCTAGGAGAGTGGCAAGGAGATTGCCTGGGTGACAAGGAGTGTCCAAGTCCATATTGTTGATGCCAGGACTCTTCTCCAGGGCAACCTCCTGGTGAGCCACCAGGAGAAGTCAGAGGGGATCCAAGAGTAAATCGGGCGGCAGCTTCATTCAATTCCGAATCCACATCATCATAAATGTGTGAAAGAGATTCGCAAGAAGATGCATCTGAGAACCAGCTCCTAGAAGAGATGCTGCTGGCAGGACTAGGACTAAGGGAAGACTCCCGGTAGGATGGCTCAAGAGGAAGATAGAGATGATCTCTAGAAGGCCTTTCCAAATATTCCCTTTCTGGATCATTTATGTGTAGGTCATCTTCATGAGTATCTATTTCTTGATGACAGTTAGGAGAGATGGATGTAATTTGAATACTTGGACACTCAAAGGGTTTGGGACCACTTAAAGGGCTGTATTTAGATTCAGGAATCTCACAAGTTCCTTCATAGTTTTTGTGACCTTGGAGCTGAAACGATGGTGACAAAACAGAAGAGTGAGACGGTAATCCATGATGTGGTAAGCAAAGTGGTGAGTTTAAAGTAGATGGAGGTGGATCTACATTAAAGATGTAAATGGATGCACAATCATCTGGCTCAAGATCTATGGGGGGAAAGCAAAACAAAAACAAAAACAAAAACAAAAAAGAACAGAAAAAGAAAAAGAAAAAAATCAACAAAACAAGAAATTAGAAAATTTAGATGTATAAATTACTGGATGAGAAAGTAAATAATAATCTTGAGAGAAAAAAGTAGGACATAAAATGTGTACCATTAGCTCCACTAAGAGAATGGTATGTATGTTTTATTTACATTCAAACCACTTCTTTGCCAGCACCAACAATTTTAATTTTTTTTAAGTAATCTCTACGCCCAACGTGGGGTTCAAACTCACAACCTCAAGATCAAAAGTCGCAAGCTCTGCTGACTAAGCCAGCCAGGTGCCCCGACGTGTGTTTTTTTAAAAAGTTACCTGGTTATTTCCACAGATACATGTAATTATTATATATTTATATTTGTGGTTATATATGTAATTTTTTTCTCTTCTTGTTTCCATTTTCTAAAATGAGAATCAGAAACCATCTGAAAACAAATGCTTCTATAAAAGAAATAATCATATCCATAATTCTAAAAAACATTCATAGAACTATAAAATGATATAATCACGTAAATTCAGCCTCATCTGGGGTCTGCAAGTCAAAATGGAATAAAGGATAGAACAAAGTCTTTGAAAGGTTTTTAGTTATAAGCACACACACTACTAAGTTTACTAATTAAAAGAATTACAGACTCAACTCAGAAGACCTAGATTCTATGAGCTCTTAGTCATATCATTTAACCGAAGACCTCGGTTTCCTTATAGTAATCCTAGAACTTTTCGATAAAGAAATTTTTATGATTAACAGTAGCTTTTTGCTCCACTGTCATACCATCAAGAATTTGTATCTTTTAATATAGCAGACCAGGTTGCAAGAGCCACGTGATCCCACTGGATCCTTTACCTCAATTAGAAAATAACTCATCACAGCTTTTAACTTATGATAGATTATTAAAGTAAACCTCATAACGGCAGAACTTTTAAAATGTGGTTAGTGAACACATTCAGTAAAGAGTTTTTACATGTACTAAACAACAAAACCCTCTAGGTTTAAACCCTGGCTCTGCCATTCCAAAGCTGTGCAAACTTGGACGAGTTATTTAACCTCAGTTTTCTAAGGCAGGCTTTTTTTCTATAAAATTGTCAAGAGGAGGGGATCAACATCAACTAAAACACACAAGACAATCTGAAGACAAGCAACCTAATATAATGACTAATATTTAGCAAGAACTCACTACCTGCTAATAACCTTATCTTTCCCTTTTTAAAATTTAAGATGGGTATGTTATATTATTTTTTTTAATTCTGAAGTATTTCCTAATAAATTGAAACATCCTTTGAAGTACATCACTCAGTCAACTCTCTCACTCCACTTACTGAATCAAGATAAGTAAGAAGGTCAGAGCTCCAAAGAAGAAAACCCACATTTGACATTAACAAAAGGTGGAGGAAAAAGCTTTTAAAAATAAACAACTGTGGTGAGCACAGCATAATGTACAGAGATACTGAATCATTATGTTGTACATCTGAAACTAATGTAACATTGGGTGTCAACTATATTCAAATAAAAATAAATATTAATTTAATAAACAACAAAAAGAAGAGGTTTGGGGAAAATGGGAAGTAACTTCTAGTGGATACCGGGTTTCTTTCTGTACTGATGAAAATGTTTTCATATTGACTGTAGCGATTACACTACTCTGTAAATATTGTATGGTATGTGAATTATATCCCAATAATGCAGCTATAAAAATATAAATAAAAAGCATAGCATTGTGTGCACACACAATGCTATGCTTTTTATTTATATTTTTATAGCTGCATTATTGGGATATATATAAATTTTTATTAAATTTATTAAATTTTTATATTATTAAATATATATATATTTAAACTTTTAAGTCAACTCTGCACCCAATGTGGGGCTTGAACTCATGACCTGGGGATCAAGAGCTTCATGTTCTACCAACTGAGCCAGCCAGGCATCCTTAATATTATGCATATTTTATCACAATTAAAAATGTTTTTTAAAAGTTAAAAACATTTGCTTCTTATCTGACTTTAAGAAAATCATAAACAAATGCTATCACCTAACAATATTTTCATGTATATATTTGTCTATATATGTATATATTTTTATAAAGCCATGGATCATAATATTTTGGAGGTTTTTTCCTAAAAAAACCTTTTATTAAAGTACAAGATACATCATAAAAGTGCACACATCATATATAGCTCAATAAACTCACGTAGGACATACTCTATAACATTACCCTTAAAAAAAAAAAATCCTGGGGCGCCTGGGTGGCTCAGTTAAGCATCCGACTTTGGCTCAGGTCATGATCTCGCAGTTCATGGGTTTAAGCCCCACACTGGGCTCTGTGCTGACAGCTCAGAGCCTGGAGCCTGCTTCAGATTCCGTATCTCCCTCTCTCTCTCCGCCCCTCCCCCACTTGCACTGTGTGTCTCTCTCCCCTAAAAGCCCCTTTTGGCTTGCTTCCAAGTCATTACCTTTCCACCAAAAGTAACCACTATACTGACTTCTAACAGCCTAGATATGTTTTGCCTATATAACATACAACCTTGTCCTTTAATGTTTTTTATATTTTATTGAAGCTTATAAGAAATTCCTAAGCAATTTTCAAGGCCATGTAAAATGTCAAGTCAATGATCATAGCTATTTCCTACTTTTTATTTTTATAAATAATGTAGCATTGAACATGTCTATACATACAGCTTTTTCTCGTTTTGAATCCCTCTCCAAGAATAAATTCCTAAAGGTAGAGATACTAGACCTTAGGGCAACCATTTTTAGCACTCCTACTATGTAGAAACATTTGTTTTAGAAGACTTGTTTTAATATACAACATTAGGACATGAGTATCAGTTTTACTTTAGTTTCTCCAATCAGGATATTATTTTTAATTTTAATGTAATTTAAGAGTTAAATGGTTCTGTATGAAATACAATGTTCTAGGCTGCAAAAACCAGAAAACCCAATTAAAGTACCTGAAGGGAGGGGAGGGTATTTTCCAACATTAACAAGAGGTCCAAAGGTAGGATAGTTCCAGAACTGGTTATTTCATCAGTTCAACAAGGTCATCAAGAAATCAATTTCTTTGTATATTCCCATTTTGCCACTTCTGGGGTGCTAACTTTGTGCTTTTCACTTTTCAACCATATATGTGTATTTTGTCCAAAACCAGAAGCAATGTGATCATTCATTTAAAAAAACATTTTCTGAGTAGCACTATATAATGGTTCAAGGCATGTTCAAGACACTGAAAACACAAGAGTGGACAAAACAAAGTCCCCATTCTCATAGAAATTTCATTCTACCGTGAAAATTAATAAAAGGAAACTTTATTTAAAATGGAGTCAGGAGGCCAGCAGGGGGAGCTCTCACACCCTACAAGTGTGAGAATGCACAATTGCAGAATGAACGGGAAGTTAGGAACATTCCAAGCGGACACCAGTTTACCATCCCAAGGAGGAAGAAAAGCTTTTCTCCTCCCCAGGCAACCACCCAGCCAATGAGAGGCTGTCACAACTCAGCCAATGAAAAGCTAGTATACTTTGAACTCCAATTAACGTCAAAGTACTTTTCCTTTAAAACAGCCCTCCTAACTCCCCCCACTTTACTCTGTAGAAGAGCTTTCCTCTCCTTTGTTCTCAGATTTGCCTGTGGTTTTGCCATTGCTTGCTCGCCCCAAATCACAGTTCTCTGCTATTCTAAACAAACCCATTTTTGCTGGTAAAATAACTGACTGGTTGATTTTTTTTTTTTTTTTTTTTTTTTTTTTAAAGTAGTCTTCATGCCCAGCGTGGAGCTCAATGCGGGGCTTGAACTCTCCACCCTGAGATCAAGACCCGAGGAGAGATCAAGAGGGAAGCTTAACCGACTGAGCCAATAAGCCAACCTTATTTTTTTTTAATTTTTTTTTACATTTATTTATTTTTGAGAAACAAAGTGAGACAAAGCCTCGAGTGGGGGAGGGACAGAGAGAGAAGGAAACAGAATCTGAAGCAGGCTCCAGACTCTGAGCAAGAGGTCAGCACAGAGCCTGATGCGGGGCTCGAGCCCACGAACTGTGAGATCATGACCTGAGCTGAAGTCAGACGCTCAACCGACTGAGCCACCCAGGCGCCCCAAGCCAACCTTATTTTTAAGGTTATGTCAGGTAGTGATATTTGCTATAAGGAAAAATCAAACAGGTAAGGAGAATAGAAGTGAGGGAAGGAGTGAAATTAATTTAGATAAGGGGGTCAGAAAAGTATTTTCTCCAATATTTGTTAAGATTTTATCCAATACCTGTGACTATTTCCCCAAAAGGATATGAGGAGCTAAGCTATACAGAAATCTATGGGAGGGGCACCTGGGAGGTTCAGTCGGTTGAGTGTTGGGACTCTTGATTCTGGCTCAGGTCACAATCTTGCCGTCGGTGGGATTGAGCCCTGCACGGGCTCCGTGCTGACAGTGCGGAGCCTCTTGGGATTCTCTTTCTCCCTGTCTCTCCTCTGTTCGTGCTCTCTCTCTCTCTCTCTCAAAGTAAGTAAACATTAAAAAAAAAAAAAAAAAAAGATGATGAAATCTATGGGAAAAACACTGAAAATAGGAGAAATAGCAAGTGCAAAGGTCTGGAGACAGAATTTTTGGATTTTATGAGGAAAAGCAAGGAAGCCAGTGGGAAGAGAACTGAGTGAGGGGGTACAGTTTAGGGCTGGGGATAGAGCAGCATTGACCATAAAGTGAGGTCTCATAGAAAAGTAAGGACATTACAACTGGTTTTTATTATGAGATGAGAAAATACTGGAGGGCTCTAAGCAAACGAATGACACAATCTGATATATTATACATATTTAAGAGACTATTGTAATAATCCAGATGCAAAATAATGGAGCATAGGACATGGTGGTGGTAGGCTGTAAAGGTAGAAGAAATAGTAAGAAGTGAGTTGTGGTTTCTGTTTTGTTTTGTTTTTAAGGTAAAGCTGACAGAAATTAGACTGGATGTGAGAAAGAGAGGAAAGTCAAGGATGATACCAAGGTTTAGGGCCTGAACTATTATAAGATCAGTATTCCTAATTACTGAAATGAAGAAGAAAAGTGAGATAAATGTGGGAGACAGGAAATCGAAAATCCTACTTTGGACATAAATGTGAGATGCTAATAAGCTTTCCAAGTGGAGGTATCAAGGAGACACTTCTACCTAAAGTCTCAGGTTGGCCATATAGATTTGGGAGTTATTAATCTATAAATAATATTTACGGTTATTAAGACTAGAAGAGAGGACAAGGGAGTGAATGCAGAAGGAGAAGAAAGCAGGCAACTGAGGCATAGGAGATTCCAAGTTTAGGGATCAGGGAGACAAAAATGAGGAAGGAGAAGGGACAGTCACCTAAATGGAAGAAGAATCAAAAGAGGGAGGCATCCCAGAAACCAAGCGCTCACTCATTCAACAACTATTTATAATGTCATTATTTTCTAGCAACTGTTCCATATGCTAGATATCTGGAATAGTAAATGAATAGTAAATAATATATAAGCAGATAATAAGACATGCATGGTCCCTGCCCTCATAAAGTATACAATCTCAGAGGAGATTGACAAAAACACAAATTAAACACTGAAACTACTACTAGGTGATAGAAATTTCAGAGACTAAAGAAGGAACATATTTTACAGAAAGTACAGGGAAGGCTTTTTGAGAAGGTGGTATATTAGCTAAAACCTAAAAGATTAATAGGAACCAGAAAGAAATGAAAAGGGGGGTGAGTACGGGCAGGCATAGGTGGAGAACACAAGGAGACAGTATAAGCAAACACTGAGTCAGATATTACCTTAGCTTCTTTGAGGAAGTGGAAGTCCCAATATGTGGCTAGAGCTAACAATAGAAGGAGGAGAACTGAAAAGCAGTAGAACGTAGAATGATCACGGTAAGAAGTGTAAATTTTATTCCAAGGATAATGGAAACCATCAGTTTTAAAAGGGGAGTGACAAGATCTCTATTATATTTGAGAATAAGGGACCACTACTTATCTAGTACCTAGAAAGTTCCTGATGTTTATTGGAAGGTCTATATAAAAGACCTTCTAATATAATTGGAAGGTCTATATAATATATTTGTTAAAATTGTTGTCTTAAATGTCTTAAAGCATTGCAGAGATCTGAATACAAAATTTGGGAGAGTGAGGTTTTATCTTCTTCCCAAGTATCACCAAAGCCCCAGCTCTGGAAAAATATGGGCATCTGCTATAATCTCTCCACAATAAATAATTCTAGGTCCAGATTTCCAACTGTAGAATTCTCAAATTCATGGTGCTTCAGAAATTTGACCATCTCAAGGCTTATTTGCTCTGTTCCTTCAGCCATCACAGGACCCCACACAAGAATGTGGTAATATACAATGTCTTACAAGGGTTGGCAAAATATAGCCCATGGACCACACCTAGCCTCCACCTGTTTCTGTACAGCCTACAAGCTAAGAAGAGTTCCAAATGCTTGGGGGAAAAAAAATCAAGTAATACTGTTTCAATGACACATAAAATGATATGAAGTTCGAATTCTGATGTCCACAAATAAGGTTTATTGGAACATATTCATATTCATTCGCTTATGTATGGTCTATGGGTACTCTGCTACTACATGGGTAGAGCTGAGCAGCTGTGAGAAATGACTGCTTCCCACTGCTACTTGGTGAGCTAACAAAACTGCAGTGACACAGTTCTAACTTAACAGCATTTTGAGTGCAATGCATATTGATGTACTGCAACACTGTTTTAAACTTAGCAGTACACACCTATAAAATCAAAACAGGACAGAGAAAAGGGGACTTCAAATTGAAATCCCACTTCTAAGGCACATTGGAATGTGGGTTATTTTGTTATCAAATTAAATGGCAAAGCATTATGTTTATCATGCAATGACATTATGGCTGTGCTCTAAGAGTACCTTATTCATCAGCATTACTGCATTAATACACCCAATCACACAGAAAATACACCCAAACACAAAATACACCCAACCCACAGAAAAACTAGAAGAAAAATTAGAGGGGCACCTGGGTGGCTCAGTCAGTTAAGCATCCAACTTCAGCTCAGGTCATGATCTCACACTCCGTGAGTTCAAGCCCCACATAGGGCTCTGTGCTGACAGCTCAGAGCCTGGAGCCTGCTTCGGATTCTGTGTCTCCCCCTCTCTCTGCCCCTCCCCTGTTCATGCTCTGTGTTTCTCTGTCTCAAAAATAAATAAAAACATTAAAAAAAAAAGAAAAATTAGAAAACAAAAACAAAAATAATACCTTATCACAAGAGGATTTCTTCACAAAAATAAGGAAAAATGAGGCTGCAACCAAAAAACATTTCTGAATGACTCATTTGTTAGCCAACTGCACTAATGGTAATTTATTTAAATTGAATGCAACAACTGAAGAAACCAGCTCAGAGAAAATAAACTTGTATTAGCCTTTCAGCAAGAATGGTTGATTTAAAAATTGAGAATGTTGTAGCAACATCAATAGGCAATTACAAAACAAGGCAAATGGTTTTCAAGTGGTTTTCTCTAGGTCCTGATGTGTAACCAGATGTTACAGATTCAATTACTATTTATTTAAAGAGTCAAGGCAAAACTTAAAAGTGACTGAGGAATTAGCCTCTATGAATAGTCGGCATGGAACACCTTCAGGCAAGAATACTTCTGAAAAAGTTGAGAAAACAATAGTTTTAGTACAACTTAAATGGACCCTGTTAGGATATATAATAACTGTTGGTGGTAAAAATACATATGAGAATACTATGATAATAATACTATGCAAAATTAACACCACCAAATTAGACAATGTAGAACAAATGAGCAAATTCTTACAAACACACAAATTACCAAAACAGACTCAGAAGAAATAGGAAAATCTCAACAGACCTATACCAAGTAAAGATATTGAACTGGTAGCCAAAAAATCTCCCAACAAAAAAGTCCAAAACAAAATGGCGTCACAGGTGAACTCTACCCAACATTTAGAGAACATTCCACGAGACTACCCTATTACCAAAGCAAGACAACGATATAAGAATACTACAGACCTGGGGTGCCTGGGTGGCTCCAGTCAGTTAGGTGTCCAACTCTTGATATCAGCTCAGGTCGTGATCTCGCAGTCGTGGGATCATCCTGCTTAGGATTCTCTCTCTTTCTCTCTCTACCCCTCCCCTGTGCGATCGTGCTCTCTCTCTTGTTCACTCTCTCTCAAAATAAATAAACTTAAAAAAAAATACTACGGACCCTATCTCTTATGAATATAGACCTAAAAATCTTCAACAAAATACTAACAAACCAAATCTAACAGCATATTTTTTTTTAATGGAATTTAGCCCAGGAATACGAGGGTGATTTGACATTTGAAAATTAATTACTAGAATGAAGGAAAAAAACATGATTGAATTGATACAGAAAAAACATTTTACAAAATTCAACACTCTTTCATGATAAAAGAAAAAAAAAACTTAGCAAATTAGGAACAGAAGGGAACTTCCTTAAAAATGATCAAGGGATTTATGAAAACCCCAAAACTAACATCTTGCTTATTAGTGAAAATTGAAAGCTTTTTCCCTAAGATCAAGAACAAGACAACAATGCCACTTTCATCAGTGCTATCCAACATTGCACTGGAAGTCCCAGCCAGAGCAATTAGGCAATAAAAAGAAATAAAAGGCATCCAAATTGGAAAGGAAGAAGTAAAACTATCTCTTTGCAGATGGCATGATTCTATATATAGAAAATCCCATAGAATCCACAAAACACAACTAGAGCTAACAAACAAATTCAGGAAAGTTGCAAGGTAGAATATCAACACATAAAATTCAGTTTCGCTTCTATACACCAACAAGGAACAATCCAAAAAGTAAATTAAGAAAATAATTCTATTCACAAAACCTCCAAAAGAATACAGTACTTAGGAATAAATTTATGTGTACACTAAAAACTACACAATATTGCTATAAGAAATTAAGGAATTAAATAAATGGTAAGAATTCCTCCCTTTTTTTTTTTTTTTTTTTTTTTGACAGAAAGAGACAGCATAAGCAGGTGAGGGGCAGAAGGGAGAGAGACAGTATCCCAAACGGGCTCCACATCCAGCACAGAGCCCAACATGGGACTAGATCCCAAGACCATGAAATCAGGACAGAAGCTGAAATCATGAGTCAGATGCTTATCCAACTGAGCTACCCAGGTGCCCCAGTGGTTAAGAATTCCCTTGTTCAGGGATTGGAAGATATTCTTGACACTGAAATATTCCACAAAGCAATCTACAGTCAATGCAATCTCTACCAAAATTTCAACGGCTTTTTCTGCAGAAACAAGAAAACTAATGCTCAAATTTATATGGAATTGAAAGAGGCTCGGAACAGCCAGAACAATATTGAAAAAGCAAAAGCAAAAGGATTCCCACTTCACAACTCAAAACTTACTACAAAGCAACAGTAATCAAAACTGTGGTATTGGTATAAGGATAAACACATAGACTAATGGAAGATAAAAGAGTCCAGAAAAAAACCAAAATATCTATGGTCAATTTGATTTTTTAAGATGATTAAATGGGAAAAGAATAGTTCCTTCAACAAGTGGTGCTAGGACAACCAGATAACTACATACAAAAGAATGAAGTTGAACCCCACCTCACACCACATACATAAATTAACTCAAAATGGATCAATGACATAAATATAAGAGTTAAAACCATAAAACTCTGAGATGAAAACATAGGTGTACACCTTCATGACCTTGGATTTGGCAAAAGTTTCTTAGATTTGATATTAAAAGCAGGAGCAATAAAAGAAAAACTGGATGAAATGGACTTCACAAAAATGAACTTTTGTGCATCAAAAGATACTATCAAGAGAATAAGAGGGTTCCTGGGTGGCTCAGTTGGTGGTCTGTCCGACTCTTGATTTTGGCTCAGGTCATGATCTCACAGATCATGAGGTCGAGCCCTGTATTGGGTTCTACGCTGACAGAGCCAGTGTGGAACTTACTTGGGATTTTCTCTTTTCTCTCTCTGCCCCTCCCATGCACATGTGCGTGCACACTCCCTCTCCCTCTCCAAATATATAAACCTTAAAAAAAAAAAAAAAAAAAAAGGACAACCCTTACTTAGCCATAAAAAGAATGAAATCTTGCCATTCATACCTAGAGGGTATTATGTTCAGTGAAAAAAAGGGAAAGACAAATACCATACAATTTCACTTATATGTGAAATCTAAAAATCAAAACAAACAAAAACCAGGAAAAGACTCATAAATAGCGCGAACAAACTGGTGGTTGCCAGAAGGGAGAAGGGAGAAGGCGGAGGGATGGGCAAAATAGATGAAGGGGATTAAGAGGTACAAACTTCCATAAAATAAATTAAGTCACAAGAATGAAAAGTACAACATAAGGAATATAGTTAATAATACTGTAATAACATTATTTAGTGACAGAGTAATTGTACTTATGTGGTGAACATGAGGTAATGTACAGAATTGTGGAATCACTATGTTGTACACCTGAAATTAACATAACACTGTATGTCAACTCTACTTCAATAATAAAAACTTCTAAATAAATATTTAAAAAACAGTTCTTGAAAAATGCCAGACCCAACAAGCCCCTCTGCAGATGATTTTCTGTAATAATGACATTTTCCCTTCAAAACTTGATTTCCTCCATATATTAAAAAAGAAGGGTACTTGTGTGGCTCAGTCAGTTGAGCGTCCAACTTCAACTCAGGTCATGATCTCACAGTTCATGAGTTCAAGCCCTGTATCAGCCTCCCTGCTGTCAGTGCAGAGCCCGCTTCGGATCTTCTGTGCCGCCCCCCCACTCAAAATAAACATTTAAAAAAAAATTAAAAATCTGAAAATTGACAGTGGGGGGGTGAGACAACCCAGAGAATGAAAGAAATTACTTGCAAATAATATATCTGATAAGGGGTAAGTATCCAGAATATATACAGAACACTTACAGCTCAAAAACAAAAAGACAACACAATTTTTAAAATGGGCAAAGGACTCAAACAGACATCCCTCCAAAGAAGATATGTAAACTGCCAACAAGCACAAGAAAAGATGTTCAACACTGGTCATGTAAATCAAAACCACAACAAGACACTATGACACACTCGCCAGGATGGCTTTAATTTAAAACAAACAAAAAAACAATGCTGATGAGGAAGCAGAAAAATGGGAATCCTCATATATTAAGTGGCAATGTAAAAATGGTATAGCCACTGTGGAAAACAGTTTGACAGTGCCTCAAAAAGTTAAACACACGGGGCACGTGGGTGGCTCAGTTGGTTAAGCGTCCGACCTCGGCTCAGGTCATGATCTCATAGTTTGTGAATTCAAGCCCTACATAGGGCTCCATGATGACAGCTCGGAGTCTGGAGCCTGCTTCAGATTCTGTGTCTCCCTCTCTCTCTGCAACTCCCCTGCTCATACTCTCTCTCTCCCTCTCTCACTCAAAAAAATAAACATTGGGGGAAAAAAAAGGTAAACACAGAATTAGCATAGGACCCAGAAATTCCACCTCTAGGTATATGCCCGAGAAAGCAAATGTACAGTCTTCATAGAAGCTTGTACACAAATGTTTACAGCAACATTATTCATAATAGCCAACAGGCAGAAACAACCCAAATGTCCATCAATGGATAAATAGGGAAGCAAATTATGGTGCATACAAACAATGGAAGCCATAAAAAGGAGTCAAGTATTCACAGATGTGCAACCTGGATGAACATGGAAAACATTCCCAAAAAAATCACATATTGTATGATGTCTTTTATATGATGTACCCAGAATAGGTAAATCATGCAGACACAAAGCAGATTAGAGGTTACCAGAGGATGCAGGGAGAAGGAAATGGGGAGTGATGACTTAATGGCTATGGGGTGTTTTTAAGGGTGATGAAAAAGTTTTGAAACTAAAGAGAGCTGTGGTTGTACAACATTGTAAATATACTAAATACCATTTAATTGTATACTTTAAAATAGTTCATTATATACTTTAGAATGGTTAATTGCATGTTGTGTAAATTTTACCTCAATAACAACAAAAATAAATAGAACTGCCAGAGAACTGAAGACATACATTTGCCCATTCCCTACTGAAACTCCACGGAATGATAGTAAAGGATATTTTTTAAGGGTATAAATTCACACAGACACACACACAAAAAACATTAAGTCATAGCAACAAAACTTTTAGAAGCTGGAATGCAGAGCACATAGTAACTGATTTAGCATATGAAAACTGTGAACACTGATTCCCAACAAAGAACTCTAAACACTCAGGAAATGAACTACCAGGTACTTCCAGTGAAGGCAAAAATGAAAACAAGATTGGCACAAAGTTTAATGAGTCACTAACCTTCCCAATTTCCCAAACCACCTCACTTTGGGCTCCTGGATGACTGTCTCCCTAGGCAGAACACTGGAGACTTTCTGAAGGGGTAAAACAGAAGGAGAAAGAGAACCAGGGTAACCATACTGGAAACAGAGTTGATGAAATAAAAGTCTCTCTAAAACTTGCATATTAAAGCCCCCAACACTCTTTTCTCCCTTGGCTCACAGTACAATGTGCTTATACTCTGCAAGCAATAAATGAAATTCTTCTCTTGGGAACCTCATTAACCTAAGAGAAAAGACTTACAGTCAATGACATCACAAGGTAACCTAGTAAAAACTCCTACAATGAGGCCTGTAAGTTAACAAGTGCCACTTCTAAGCACAAAATTGCTATTAAGGTTTGGTGCCTCTTTTTTGTTTAAGATTTTATTTTAAGTAACCTCTACACCCAACGTGGGGTAACCTCAAATAACCCCAAGACAAACTCCCACACCACCAACTGAGCCAGCCAGGTGCCCACTGATGCCTCATTTTTTAAAATAAGCAGATAGCCACAGATCATGGAATATCTGAGAAAAGGTTCAACGATGAATAAAGAGGCAAAAAGAGAAGTGGGGGGAAAGGCTATGCAGTAAGATGGAAACCTCAAAAATAAGAACAAAACCTACCCTCAATAACCTCAAAGAAGAAACAAGATACTGTAACCTTGAAACAAGAACATGTGCTTATTTAAAAGATGAAATAAGAGCCCCTAGGAATGAAAGCAAATTGAAGTCTCCAAGAAAAACTGAAAGATCAAGTTGAAGAAATTCTCCAAAGAATTAAGCAAAGAGAAAAATAGGAAATAGGAAAGAACATTAGAATCTGTCCAAGATTAGAATCTCAGAGTTGAAACTTCAAGTTCCAATAGAAGAGAATACAAAATGAAGAGTAGGGGCACCTGGATGGCTCAGTCAGTTAAGCATCCAAGTCTTGATATCAGCTGAGGCTGTGATCTCACAGTCATGTGATCGAGAGCCTGCTTAGGATTCTCTCTTTCCCTCTCCCCAGCTCAGCATGTGCGCATGTAAGTGCTCTCTCTCTCTCAAATAAATAAACATTAAAAAAAGAAGAAGTAAGAAAGAAAATGAAGAGGAAGAAATAAAGGATCACTAAAGGTCAGATAAAAACAGATCCATACTAATGCACATTATCATGAAATTTCAGAACACAAATGACAAACAGAAGAATCTAAAAAACTGGGAGAGAACAGGTTATACATGAAGAATTAAGAATCAGAATTTCATCAGACTTCTCAAAAGTAACAATGGATCCCAGAAGAAAGTGGAAAGTAGTACCTCAAAAATTTGAGAAAATATTATATCTAATGTAGAATTCTACAGCCAGCAACAATTAAGTGTGACAGGAGAACAAAAACATCTTAAAATATGCTTCCCATTGGAGTGCCTGTGTGGCTCAATCAGTTGAGAGTCCAACTCTTGATTTCAGCTGGGGTCATGAGATCAAGCCCTGCGTTGGGCTCTGAGCTGAGCATGCCGTCTGCTTAAGATTCTCTCTCCCTCTGCCTCTCTCCCCCGCTCATGCTCTTTCTCTCTCTAAAATAAAAAAATTATTAAAAAATTAAAAAAATATACACCTCCCATCACCTTCAGTAAGCTACTGGAGGAAGTACTCTACTAAAAAGAGTGCAAAGTAACAAGCAAAAGGAGAACATGTCCAAGAAACAGGTGATCCAACACAACAGAAACGCAAAGAAAAGGCACTACTCAAGATGACAGAGGAGATCTCAGAATGACATGTACAACAGCCTGGTTAACAACCATTCCAGATTACAAAAGTTCAGAAGGTTCTGAGAGAGAAATCTCCAAGAAAATAACAGACTAATTAATGTATTTACAAGTACTGAGATTGAGATTAAAGCACCAGGAAGAGACTTTAGGAACAAATTAGCATAAAAGTACACAGAACTTTAACAACAACAATCATTAACTCTAGAAACAATAACAAATTGTACAAGGAAAGGAAATAATAGTATACTATAATGACTTGACTGTGAATAGCACAATATATAGTTATAATATAAACAATATTAATTTAACCACAATTATGATACAACCACATTGAAGAATGAGAAATGAGCCCATTGTAATTGGGAATGACTGTGTGCTAAAACTTCATTTTCCATAATGGGAAGTCAATAGAAAATGACTAAAACTGAAAAATCAACAAATTGCTGTGCTGTATGTATGTATGTAAATACCAAAAGAAACTGATGCAAGGGAAAAAGGCAAGGTAGAGGCAGAATCAAGGAACTACTTTTATCCAGAATTAGCTTTACTGAACAATTTGATTCTTTTTTTTATAATTTTTTTTTTACATTTATTATTTTTGAGAAACAGAGTGAGACAAAGCATGAGCAGGGGAGGGGCAGAGAGAGAAGGAGACACAATCCGAAGCAGGCTCCAGACTCTGAGCAAGCAGTCAGCACAGAGCCTGATGCCGGGCTCAAACCCACGAACTGTGAGATCATGACCTGAGCTGAAGTCGAACGCTCAACCAACTGAGCCACCCAGGCGCCCCTGAACAATTTGATTCTTTAAACAAAGGCATGTATATCACTTTGATAATACTTGTAATAACTAAAAAAAGAAATAGTACTCTGTAAGAAAAATGAGAGTTAACAAGCTATTTATGGGCTAAATTCAAAACTCAACCCGTTAAGTATCTGACATGGGCTCAGGTCATGATCTCATGGTTCCTGGGTTCAAGCCCTGTGTCGGGCTCTGTGCTGATAGCTCAGAGCCTGGAACCTGCTTCAGATTCTCTTTGCCTCTCCCCCAACTGTGCTCTGTCTCTCTTTCTCTCTCTCAAAAATAAATAAACATTAAAAAAAAATTTAAGGGAAAATTATGTTGAAAATGAGATTATATTAGCACAGCTAGAATATGAAAAAATAATGCAAAGAAGAGAAAGTGAACTAATTTATACCTCAAATTCATTAAGCAAAGGAAATCCACTTTATTCTAGAACATATTAAGAAGCAGTATGCTAGAATGAATGTGGAATTTTACACAGGTACTTAATTATACTATATCCCACCAAAGCAGGAAGAAAATACTTACTGAGTTGTTTTTTTTTTTTTTAATGTCTGTTTATTTTTGAGAGAGGGAGAGAGAGCATGAGTGGGAGAAGGGCAGAGAGAGAAGGAGACAAAGAATCTGAAGTGGGCTCTGTGCTGACAGCAGAGAGCTCGACACGGGGCTTGAACCCACGAACCGTGAGATCATAACCTGAGCGGATGTCAGACACTTAACCAACTGAGCCACCCAGGCATACCTTGAGAAGAGTTTTAAAAAGCAAAGGATTCCCTATCTTTAGGTTCCATCACTGCTAAAAACAAACAAACAAAAAATAGTAACAATGAACAATTGCTCAAAGGAATTCTCACATGAAAAGAAAAAACCAGGAGAATCATTTAGCACTATTACACTTGATTACAGGGACACAGTCAACAATGAAGAAATGATGCTGCAATGACAGCTGAACATCCACATACAGGAAAAAATAAGTAAGGTCAATTTATAGTCATCTAAGAAAATACAGAATATATACTAGAATGATTTTGTAAAAAAAAAAAAAAAAAATACCAGAACAATTTAATTTTTTCCTAAAATAGCCATTATAGTGGGCTATGAGAAGAAAACAATTAGGAGAAAATCAAATCTACCTAGATTATAACAATAAGCCTTTGTTTGAATCCATCACATATGATATTATGACCAACAGGGCAAGAAATCATGGTAGCAATTAAGTACATAAATTGTTTTGGAAACAGTGAGTGACCCATAGATATCAACTTGTCCTTTTCAAATTACTTATGAATAAATAATATATATTCATGTTTCCAAATATTATAGTACAGTAAAACCTTAGATTGCGAGTAACTTGTTCCGTGAGTGTTCCACAAGACGAGCAAACATTTCTAATAAATTTTAACTTGATAAACGAGCGATGTCTTGCAATACAAGTCTTAAGTGATGCCCAATGTCACATGATCACAACTGAGCCAATGGTTCTTGAAATGTGCTTTGAAACAAGTGCTTTGGATTACAAGCATGTTTCTGGAACAAATTATGCTTGCAAACCAAGGTTTTGCTGCATTTGTAATAACTATACATAATGGCATGGGAACTACTATAGAAGACAAAATTCTAAATGACTATGAAAAACTATGGCAAAATTTCCAAAAAGCAAAGAGAAAGCAACAGTCATAGAATTATGATTACAACATAAATACAGACTACAGTAAGACCACATTAGACAAAAAATGGATTGTGTATCATTTAGAAGGTAGTGTAGGCTAACACACAAGTCAAAGGTGAGGGGGAATCAAAAGAGAAAAACACAATGAAGAACAGTGACTCAGGCACCACCTGGGTGGCTGGCTCAGCTGAGCGTCCAACTTCAGCTCAGGTCATGATCTCACGGTTGGTAGGTTCAAGTCCCACATTGGGCTCTGTGCTGACAGCTCAGAGCCTGGAGCCTGCTTCAGATTCTGCCTCTTCCTCTCTCTCTGCCCCTGCCCTGCTAGCACTCTGTCTCTTAAAAGTGGATAAACATTAGAAAGAAACAAAGAAAGAAAGAAAGAAAAAGAAAGAAAGAAAGAAAGAAAGAAAGAAAGAAAGGAAGAAAGAAAGAGAAAGAAAGAACGAATGAACACTGACTCTGGAGTCAAATATACCACTTACTAGGCACCTTTACCTTCATCAAGTTAATTAATCTGAGTTTCAATTCCCTTATCAGCAGATAAGGATAATATCTACACTGAAAGGTTGTTTTAAGGATTTTGGACAATCTGTATCAATACCTGCCATTGTAGCTGGAACAGACATCAAATAAATGTTTATATATATAAAATATGTTGAATATATGGGTAACATTTAACAGAACAGAAGTATATCTGGTTCTCAAATAATCTATGTATTACTATTGACTATAATTTTTAAGTCAATAGAGTTGCATTATTTAAAAAACAGCACATTATCAGAGAATAATAAAAGCATAATACATGAACTTTAAAAGTAGTCCTCTACTTAGGGGTGCCTGGGGGGCTAAGCATCCAACTCTTGATTTTGGCTCAGGTCATGATGTCAAGGTGGTGAGATAGACCTAGGGTCCAGCTCCCTGCTGGGCATGGAGCCTGCTTAAAATTCTCTCTCTCCCTGTGCCCCTCCTCTACTCTCATGTACTCTTTTTCTCTCAAATAAAAAATAAAAATAAAAATAAATGTAGTCATCTAATAAACCACATCAGTAAGTCCTTTACCATAGTGACACAAATGCTGACCGATATGCTTCCAAGATCCATGATTTCCAAAAAAAAATGTCATGTACTATATAGTCCCTCCATTTCTCCCAAAACCAGCATTCTCTTTTAGATACCATTTCTTTTCTTAATCCTTTATTACTTCACACTTTTCCCCTAGACATCAGGCTACCAACAAGGATGACACCTCCCACCAGACCCCTCTCTGGTCTTAATCTCTTAACAGAAGAGATCCTCCATCCCCAGCTCTCAAACTTAAGGCTAATTCCTTTGAGGACACTGCTTCTCTGGAAGTCACTGTAGTGTACAGCTGTTCATTCACCAATTCTCAAATGTGTACTCTGGGGCCGCTCTCTCAAGTACTCCCACACATCACTTTCAGTTTTTGGAACATTTCTTAACAGTCTTAGGAAGGCCCACACCATCCAGCTAAATCACCTTCCATCTGTTATTACCATTATCTTATGTCCTCTAAGTCACTGGCATCTGACACAGGCTCCCTGTATACTCCAAGTCTACTTGACCCTGGGCATCTTCAACAGTCAAGTCCCTCACCATCACCTCAGTTCAGCATCCAACTCCCAAGAACATAACTTGGACTTTGACATTGCCAGGGCCCATTTGGTTACTATAATATTAAAACTCTAAAATTCCTATCTCTGACCGCTATCCCTAACCATTCTTCACTCTGTCTCTTACTTCATTACACCGTGTTATCTCACCTACATGCAGTCTCTTAACCCCTCCCCTTTCTCTCAATCTGTCTTTCATCTCCTGGCTTTACTTATTACCTTATCTAGTCTATATCTCAAATTCCATCACTTCAACTGCCTTCTTCCAGGCAGCGCATTTCCATCCACTCTTTAACCTTCCACCCAGCAAATTTCAGCCCAGAATCAATCCACTCATCTTTTTCTGTTATTACACACAAGCAGGGGGGATAGATGGGATGAGGTGGCACATAAGCAGGGGGGATAGGTGGGATGAGGTGGTTGGAACAGGACAACAACCATCCAGACTGGTAGAAACACAAACAGCAGATAGCAGAGACGCACTCAAAAATATATGATCTCTACAAACATCTATATTTACCCTTTTCATTGTTTTCTTTCTCAGAAAAAAGTGACCTGTCTCCCAGATAAAGCTACTCTTCTCCATCTATGCTCTAAATTCTATTCCCTAAGTCCCATCAGTTATCTTCACTTTCATAGCTGTAATCTTCACATTCTCTCCACTGGCTACTTCCTTCAGTCTGTCAGTTCCTTTAAAAAGTTTCCCTGAGATCGGAATTCTTCAGGGTCTTCACTCTTCTTCACAGTCTAAAACACTGTTCTCAAGACTAGGCAATTTTGTCCCCAGGGAAATGTGACAATGTCTGGAGGCATTTTTGGTTGTGACAGCTGAAGGAGTACTACTGGCAAATAGCAAGTAGAGGCCAGGGATGCTGCAATGCACAATTCAGCTCCCTAAAACAAAGAATTATCCAGTCTAAAATGTCAACAGTGCCAAAGCTGAGAGACCCTGCTCTAAAAACTACACTTCAGAAAGAGTTGTATACTGTTACTGTCTCCATTTCCTTGTTTTTCAGTGTTATCTGGCTTCCATGCACTCTAACACTTCTTAACACAGCTAATTTTTATCCATCTCCCTGAAGAAGTAGATATTAACCCCTTCTCCTTCCTAAAATCTTCTACTTGAAAAGCAGCAATGAAGACATGAAAGCAAAAAATAAATGAAACAGAAAATAGAGAAAAATAAATGAAACCAAAATATGATGCTTTGAGAAGATCAAGTAAACTAAAAACTTATGTTTACACAAAAACCCGTGTGTAACTCTGTACAGATTTATTCATATTTGCCTAAATCAGGAGGAACCAGGATGTTTTCCGAAGGATGAATGTATAAACTAACTCTGGTACATATATAATGGAATACTTCATAGTGATTAAAAATAACTAGCTATTGATTCATACGATGATATGGATGAATCTTAAATGCATTTTGCAAAGTGAAAAAAACTAGACATAAAGGAAGAGGGAGTGACTACAAAGAGGACTCATGGGAGAATTTTTAAGATGAGGAAATGTTATATGGTAATGGGGTAAAGAATATGTAACTCTATGCATTTGTCAAAACTCAGAGAACTGTACATCACAGAGAATGAACTTTAATGAATGCAGACCTTTTAAAAAACCAACCAGGAGTTTGGGGAGTTCCAGGATAGAATACACACAATGTAAAAAGAATGTACTGTATACAGCATATGCTATAACCTCAAAAAAGTAGCCATAATATAGAAATAACTTTTCCAACTCAACAACAAAAACTCAATTTTATTAAAAAAAAAATTTTTTTTAACATTTATTCATTTTTGAGAGGGAGGCAGAGGGGCAGAGAGAGAGGGAGACACAGCATCCAAAGCAGGCTCCCAGCTCTGAGCTGTCAACACAGAGCCCAATGTGGGGCTTGAACCCATGAACCATGAGATCATGACCTGAGCTGAAGTCGGAAGCTTAACCAACTGAGCCACCCAGGCACCCCAAGACAACTCAATTTTATTTTACTTTACTTTATTTTATTTTATTTTATTTTATTTTATTTTATTTTATTTTATTTTATTTTAACGTTTATTTATTTTTGAGACAGAGAGAGACAGAGCATGAACGGGGGAGGGGCAGAGAGACAGGGAGACACAGAATCGGAAGCAGGCTCCAGGCTCTGAGCCATCAGTCCAGAGCCCGACACAGGGCCTGAACTCACGGACCGCGAGATCGTGACCTGAGTTGAAGTCAGACGCTTAACCGACTGAGCCACCCAAGTGCCCCTCAATTTTATTTTTTTTTAATTTTTTTAATGTTTATTTATTTTCAACAGAGAGAAACAGAGCATCAGTGGGGGAGGGGCAAAGAGAGAAGGAGACACAGAATCCAAAGCAGGCTCCAGGCTCCAAGGTATCAGCACAGAGCCCGACGCGGGGCTCGAACTCACAGACAGCGAGATCATGACCCGAGCCCAAGTAGGACGCTCAACTGACTTAGCTACCCAGGCACCCGGACAACTCAATTTTAAAACAAGATTATTTTTAGGACTTGAATACACATTTCTTCAAAGAAGATATACAAATAGCAGATAAACACACAAAGAGATGCTCAACACCGTAAGTCGCAAGGGAAATGGCAATCAAAACCACAGTGAGAAACCAAAAACAAAAAATAACAAGTATTGGTGAGAATGTGAAAAAACTGGAACTCTTGTACACTGCTAGTGGGAATGTAAAATGGTGCAGCTAGTGTGGAAAACAGTTTGGCAGTTTCCTCAAAAAGTTAAACACAGAGGGGTACCTGTTCAGTTCAGTTCAGTCGGTTAAGCATCAGACTCAGTCAGTTAAGCATCAGACTCAGGACATGATCTCAGGCTCAGGTCATGATCTCACAGTTCGTGAGTTCAAGCCCCGCATCAGGCTCTGTGCTGACAGCTCAGTGCCTGGAACCTGCTTTGGATTCTGTGTCTCCCTCGCTCTCTGCCCCCTTCCCTGCTCCCACACTCTCTCTCAAAAGTAAATAAACATTAAAAAAAAAGTTAAACACAGAATTAATATATGATCCAGCAATTCCACTCTCAGATATATACCCAAGAGAAACGAAAACATGTCCACACACAAACTTAGTCTATCAATGTTTATAGAAGCACTTACAATAGAAAGACCTACACATTGAAAACCATAAAATATTGCAGAGAGAAATTAATAGCAATATATAAAATAATAATAATGATATATAACAAAATAATAAAATAAATGGAGACATTTTATCTATGAGTTGGAAGATTCAATGCTGATGAGGTATCCGTTCTCCCAAAACTGGTCTATAGATTAAACACAATCCGGGGTGCCTGACTGGCTCATTCGGTAGAATATATGACTTTGATCTTGTGATCATGAGTTCAAGTTCCACTTTGAGCATAGAGATTATTTAAAAAAAAAAAAAACCAGATTCAACATAATCCTAATCAAAATTCCAGTAAGTTTTATGTTTATTTATTTATTGGGGGGGGGGGAGGAGGCAGAGAGAGAGAGAGAGACAGAGAGAGAGACAGAGAGACAGAGAATGCAAGCAGGGGAAGAACAGAAAGACAGAAAGACAGAAAGACAGACCGAGACAGAGAACCAAGCAGGCTCCGGGCTCTGAGCTGTCAGCTACTTGACTGCCTGAGCCACTCAGGTGCCCCATAATTTCAGTAGGTTTTTTTAAAAAAAACAGAAATTTGGGCGCCTGGGTGGCTCAGTCGGTTGAGCGTCCGACTTCAGCTCAGGTCACGATCTCACGGTTCGTGAGTTCGAGCCCCGCGTCAGGCTCTGGGCTGATGGCTCAGAGCCTGGAGCCTGCTTCCGATTCTGTGTCTCCCTCTCTCTCTCTGCCCCTCCCCCATTCATGCTCTGTCTCTCTCTGTCTCAAAAATAAATAAACATTAAAAAAATTTTTTTAAAAATAAATAAATAAACAGAAATTGACAAGCTGATTCTAAAATTTACATGGAAAGGCAAAAAGAATTTAGAGTAGTGAAAACAGGGTCGCCAGTGTAGCTCAGTCAGTTAACTGCTGACAGCACAAAGCCTGCTAGGGATTCTCTCTCTCCCCTGCATAACTCTCTTCCTCTCCCTCTTTCTCAAAATAAATAAACAGACAAAACATTAAGAAAACAAACTAAAAAAAAAAAAAACAACCAGAATAGCCAAAACAGTTTGAAAAAGAATGAAGTTGGAAAAGTGATACTGATTTCAAGACTTATTATAGGGGTGCCTGGGTGGCTCAGTCAGTTAAGCGTCTGACTTCAGCTAAGGTCATGATCTCGTGGTGTGTGAGTTCGAGCCCTGCATCAGGCCCTGTGCTGACAGCTTGGAGCCTGGAGCCTGTTTCGGATTCTGTCTCCCTCTTTCTCTGCCCCTCCCAAACTTGTGCGCGCACATGCTCTCGTGCTCTCTCGCTCAAAAATAAACATTTAAAAAAAATTTTTTTAATTATCATACAGGTACAGTTATATCATGATAGTGTAGTATCAATAAAGAACAGACATAGTACAACACAGAACAGAGTTCAAAACTAAAATCACACATATACGGTGAACTTATTTTTGACAAAGGTACAAAGGCAATGCTATGGAGAAAGAATAGCCTTTTCAACAAATGGGGCTGGAAAAATTGGATATCCATATAACAATTGGATATCCAGTAACAAATGAACTTGGGTTCATACCTCACACCACACAGAAAAAAATTAACTGAGGGGTACCTGGGTGGCTCAATCAGTTAAGTGTCCAACTTCAGCTCAGGTCATGATCTCACAGTTTGTGAGTTCGAGCCCTGTGTCAGGTTCTGTGCTGACAGCTCGGAGCCTACTTCAGATTCTGTGTCTCCCTCTCTCTCTGCCTCTCCTCCACTCATGCATGCTCGCTCGCTCGCTCTCTCTCTCTCTCTCTCTCTCCCTCCCCTTCTCTCTCTCAAAAATAAAAATAAACATTAAGAAAAAAAGAAAAGAAAAAAATTAACTAAAAATAGATCACAGACCTAAATGTAAAATCCCAAGCTATAAAATCTCCAAAAGAAAACCTAGGAGAAAATCTTTGTGAACTTAGGTTACACAAAGATTTCTCAGATATAACATCAAAAGCACAATCCATAAAAGAACAAATTGATAAACTTCATCAAAACTAAAAACTTCTACAAAAAACCATTAGTGAAAAGACAAGACATACATTGGGAGAAACTCTTTGCAAACATCTATCTGATAAAGGACTGATGTCTAAAAACAGTAAAGAACTCTTAAAAATTAAACAATAAGAAAACAATCTAATATATATATATTTATTTATTTATTTTATTTATTTATTTTTGAAAACAACCTAATTTTTAAAGAGGCAAAGACATGAATGGACACGACCAAAAATGATATACAGATGATTAAAAAATGCTTAATAGTATTAGTCATTAGGGAAATATAAATTAAAATCATAATGAAAAAACACTACACACCCATCAGCAGCTAAAATAAAAAATTGTGATAATACCAAATGCTGCCTAAGATTATAAGAAACTGGGTAATCTGTGCACTGCTGGTGGGAATATAAAATTTTGGCAGTTTCTTATAAAACTAAACTCACATGTTGGAGGTTGGGAGGCAACTGTACTTTTGTGCTTTTACACAACAGAAATGAAAACTTCAAACAAAAACCTGTATATAAGTAATGTTCACAGCAACTTTATTCATAATAGCCAATAACAGGAAATAACCAAGTGTCCTTCAATGGGTAAAAGGTTAAACAAACTGTAATACATCCCTTTCATAAAATACTTGTCAGTAATTAAAAGGAACAAACAATATAGACAACAACTTGGAAGGATCACCTGAGAATTATACTGAATGATGAAAGCCAAACTCAAAAGGTTAAATACTGTATGACTCAATTTATATAACATTTACTTGAAACAAAATTATGGAGATGGAGAATAGATTAGTGGTTGCCAGGAATCAGATACTGGGGCGGGGAGGAAGGAGGGAAGTAGGCGTGGTTATAAAGGGGTGAAATGGAACTTTGTGGTAATGGAACAGTTCTGTATCTTGATTATGGTGGTGGTTACATGAATCTACACATGATAAAATCACACAGAATTACACATACAAATACAAACACACACACACACACACACACACACACGAATGAATGCATGTAAAACTAGTGACATCTGAGTAAGTTTGGTGGATTGTATCAACGTCATTTTCCTGGTCTTGATATTATACTGTAGTTATGCAAAATGTTATCATTGGGGAAAACTAAGTGAAGGACTCTCAGAACCTCCCTCTCCTTACATATATTTTTTGCAACTTTCTGTGAATCTATAATTACTTCAAAATTCAAGGTTTTTTTTTTAAGTTTATTTTTTTTTAATTTTTTTTTTTAACGTTTTATTTATTTTTGAGACAGAGAGAGACAGAGCATGAACGGGGGAGGGGCAGAGAGAGAGGGAGACACAGAATCGGAAGCAGGCTCCAGGCTCTGAGCCATCAGCCCAGAGCCCGACGCGGGGCTCGAACTCACGGACCGCGAGATCGTGACCTGAGCTGAAGTCGGCCGCTTAACCGACTGAGCCACCCAGGCGCCCCTAAGTTTATTTATTTTGAGAGAGAGAGAAAGAGAGAGAGAATCCCAAGCATGCGCCGCACTGTCAGTGCAGAGCCCAATGTGGGGCCCGAACCCATGAACCACGCAAGACCTGAGCAGAAATCAACAGCTGGATGCTTAACTGACTGAGCCACCCAGGTGCCCCCAAGGTTTTTTTAAATAGGCAAAAAACCTGAATAGACACTTGATGAAAAAAGATATACAGATGGTGAAAAAAAAGCACATAAAAAGATGCTCAACAGCAGTAGTCCTTAGGAAAATATAAAATAAAACCACAAGGAGATACTACTACATACCTATTAGAATGCCTAAAATTAAAACGACTGACAATACCAAATGCTGGTGAGGATGTACAAATGTACATTTCCACTAACAGGAATGTAAAATGATACATCCACTTTTGAAGTGGAAACAGTTTGACAGTTTCTCATAAAGTTAAACTTACACCTATCATACGATCCAACCATTCTGTTCCTAAGTATTTATCCAAGAGTAAAGGAAATATGTGTTCACATAAATACTTATACATGAATGTTCACAGCAGCTTTATTTGTAATAGCCAATAGCTGGAAACAATCCAAAAGTACATCAAGAGGTGAATGGATAAACAACTGTGGTATATGCACATACAATGGAACTACTTTCCAATAAAAACGACCTGATATACTCTTTAATATGAAAGAATCTCAAAATAACAATGCCCAATAAAAGAAGTCAGACCAAGAAAAAAAGTACATACTCCATGATTTCATTTACATGTTTTCTATAGTGACTTCAGTGGTTATCTGGGTAAAGAGGAAAGGTGAGTGGGAGGGAATGACCACTAGTGGGACACAAGGAAACTTTTGGGGGTAACGGATATATTCACTATCTTGAATGTGGGAAAAGTTTCATAGATACACGTGTCAAAACTTATCAGACTGTACACTTTAAATAAGTATTACAGGAGATCAGAATATACCACCCCAAATATGTCACTTTGGCGTAAGGATTATTTGAGCTGAAGGCAATTAAAAAACACCAAGCACAGGAACAACTCTGCCCTCTCCCTTTCTGCCTAAACGCAGGGCATAAATTTTCCTTCACCAAGGTGATATAAATTTCCATTTGTAAGTGTTCCTCCTCTTCAGTACCAGGAAGAGAAGCACTCTTATCTGCTTAACAAATCTTACTAAACAACCCTTATTTATCATACATTTCCCAATCGCCTTCCCTCAACTAACACCACCACGCCCGGAAGCCCAAACCCCCTTTTTACTTTGTCTAGTCTCTTCTCCACCATTTATCACCCAGGTAAAATGGTATATAAGCCTCACAGACTTTTCATAATGCCTAGCACATTTTATTAAATGGAATCACCTTTCCCTCTCTCCACCTCCAAATCTGCTTCTTTCCCTACCACAACTGACCTGAACTAGAAAAGCAGAAATAATCTAGCTTCCTTCCTCTCCTTATTCAATGGATACCAGGTCCTACTGATTTATTTCCCCTAAATCTATTTCAGTTTTATTTCCACCTTGCCATCTCTACTCCCTTGCCCTTAACTATTTCTCAGATACATTTGCTGCCCCCACCCACCCCACTCTCCCTTGATTCCTGCCTTAATCCATGATCCAATGTAGCCCAGTGATCTAAGCCACAGATTTGGCATTCCTACCCAGTTTCAAATCCTTCAGTGGCTCCCTGCTATCTTCATTCTCATATCCAAACTCTTCATTATGGCATACAAGGCTCTCCTTCTCAGACCAAATCTGGATACTATAGACTGATCTTCAACCTTTCCAAATTAAAGGACTCTCTCTCTAACTTGGGTCTCTGGATCTGGTCATCAATGAACCTGAAATATACTTGCCTCCTTTATCTATCTATAAAACTCATTCTACTGGATTCAGCTCAATGTAACCTCTTCACTGACCTCTCAAAGTTAAGCTCTTTCTCATTTATGCTTTTAGAGGACCTTCTCTGTACCTGTATTATATAGATATTGTTGTGTTCATTTACATGTCTGCTCCAATAAACCGAACCATATTCAAACATAATATTGATATAATAAATTTCGTTAAAAGATTGAATGATTTTGTACATTTACTCAGCTAATGGTTTTAAGGTCCCCTCCCTCTCAGTTACTCTAAAATCTTATATAATGTTCCTGTCTGGTTTCTACTTTCTCTTCCCAGTGCACATCCTTCTATTTTACCACTTAACAAATGCTAGGTTCCTTTCAGACTAGTCTTAAAGACAAAGAGTGAAATAAAACATTTAACCTATGCAATTTTGAAAAATCAGGATTGGTTTAACTAGGTGACTGTCTTTATGCTTCTGTATGTCCGCACAGCCACCCAATTCCACTTGAACAGAAGGAACATGAATTTGCTGTCCCACATATCCCACTTATCAGACACCAAGCCACCAAAACCTACTAGCCATAACTCATTCTTTCTCTGCATTTATAGGAGTTTCCATGTCCACCCCAAGAACTTTGACAAAGCAAGAAAAAAAGCATGTGCCAGAAAAAGTAACTGCACAGTAAAAGTTGCATTTACATTTTAAAGTTCTTCAACTGCTAGGGGCACCTGGGTGGCTTAGTCAGTTGAGCATCCGACTTCGGCTCAGGTCATGGTCTCACCGTTAGTGGGTTCAAGCCCCGCATTAGGCTCTGTGCTGACAGATCAAAGCCTGGCACCTGCTTTGGATTCTGTTCCCCCGCTCGCTCTCTCTCTCTCTGCCCTTCCCTTGCTTGTGCTTGGTCATTCTCTCTCTCTCTCTCTCAAAAATAAACATTTAAAATAATAATAATAAAGTTCTTCAACTGCTAACAAAGTGCAGAGTATTCTTTTGGTTGATCCTCCCTTCCCCCTTCATTTTCCCCTTCCTCCTTAATATCTGTTCTTCCATGCATCCACTCCTCTCTCATGTACCCTGCGCTTCAGGGGAAGTCAACCAGGCCAAGGGATGGGCCTGGTTGGCTAAGAATAATTCTCTCGGTCTTTACCAGTGACTAATTTAGGAAAGGGAATGTAACCCAATTTTGGTCAATGAAATGAGAGGTTAAGTTTGCTGTAGGCTTCTGGAACAGTCCTTCCTCGCTCTTAGAAAGATTCCACGGGTTTATGTCTGTTTCCCCTACCAAATATATTTTGTTTATATGTAAACTAGTATTTAAAGTATTACTATTTCTTTCAAATAGTGATCAAATTATAAAAGTCAACAAAGTTTCAAAACAGTGATCAGTCAACATTTACTAAGTAATGTAACAAAAAGGCTTTCTTGCCTTTGCTCTGAAAAGTAGAGTTCTGGTAAAGCTCAGAGACAATTGGGTGCGTGTAAAAACAAACAGGTAGTAGACAAAAACAAGCCCAAAAGGCAGTGCTGATCCTGAGAGATAAGAGTAAGTGACAGATGGCAAACTGACCAAAATATCAAGGAAAAAAATGTGAATCAGTGTTAGTGGCTATAGAAGGTACATCAGTTTTTATTTAGGTTCTAAATTCAACCAAAAAAAAAAAAAAATAGTATGTACATATCTTTTGGAACACATGAAAGCAAAATTCAAACTTAAAACAAACAACCAAAAAAAAACTGCCCTGGGGCACCTGGGTGGCTCCCTCGGTTAAGCATCTGTCTGACTTCAGTTCAGGTCATGATCTCACCGTCAGTGGGTTTGAGCCCCATGTAGGGCTCTGTGCTGACAGCTCCGGGCCAGGAGTCTGTGTCTCCCTCTCTCTCTGCCCCTCCCCCGCTCACGCTCTGTCTCTCTCTCTCTCTTTCCTCAAAAATAAATGTTAAAAAAATTTTTTTTTTAAATTTTTAAAGCAACAACAAAAAAAAACTGCCCTAACTAGTAATTTCACATTTTTTAAATTCTGAACTTTTCCCTCATTTCAGTTTAGAGCAATTCTGATGACTAATCGAAAAATGCTTTACATTTTAAATCATAAGCGCAAAATAGCCTGTAAAGGTCACAAATCAGACCCTAATCAGGACAACACGGGAGGGAGTTGCCAAAGAGAAAGGCCAAATCCTCATTACTTGAAAACCTAGAACAACATGACCTCTTGACCTCCAGGTCTGCAAGGAAGCAAAGAAAAGAGGCCTAACGGCTAAATTTGGGCCTAGCACAGTTAGCTGTGCAGTACCTTCTATTGATCTGGCTGTAATGCTATACCATTTTTCTAGAGCAGGCAGGAGTAGAAGCATCATCTCTCAAGCAGCCATTCTGAGCCAAAAGCAGAAAATCTAGTCACAAGAACACATATGTAACTTGTAAGCCCTGTTTCACCATGAGTCTTGGTTTCATCAAATGAAAAACTGACTATTTCTGTACTTCAGCTCTGAGAGGTGAGAGGCATAGGAGAAAGAGCCGAGGGAGGGGCGAGGGGGGGGGGGGAGGAGGGAGAAAAAAAAGGGTTCAAATGCCAAATCTTCCACTATCTAAATGCTCAAATCTGGCATTTCTGTTTCCTCAGGTATAAAACGGAAGTAACACACACCTCTTCAGATTATCCTAAGACTTAGAAATAATGTACATAAAAATATCTTGCATACAACAGGTACTCAATTAAATTAAGTACTTACCTAATAGAACACTAACAAAATAGGAACAGTTACCAAAATGATCAAAATTATAAGCCGTGCAAAAACAACTCTATAATTTTCAAGCAGAAATCAAGCAATTTACTAGACAAGAATGAAGGAATAGGAGTCAGGTCCTCAGATCTTCCTTTTAGAAACTGTTTAAATAACCCTGGACAAGTAAACTTAAACCTCAGTTTCCTCTCTTATAAAACGAAAGGACTGAATTAGCCTAAAACTATCCTGTGCTTTTTAAGCAGTGTCACACAACCAGCAACAAACAGGAATCTAGAACTTAGACCTAGCTCAGCACTACCTCAAAATAATATTTTTAGAGTGACTCAAAAGAGAAAGGCACATGGATGGCAGAGGCAATTCAGATAAATGGGTTCAGGGAAAGATTTCACACTGGGACTTAAAAGAGATGAATAAAATTAAAGATGACAAACTTGTTATTAACATACAGAGTGAGGGATATAAAACAGGTAGAGCATAATGAAAAAGACCAGTGTGGAAGCAGGTTATAGATGCAAGCAAGGAGCAGGAATCAAAGATGCCCTTAGCTGCGACTTTCAAAACAGATTTTGGAGGAATAAAATATGAAGAGAAAATTTCATGAATCCAAACGTCATTTTTATTGAACAGCCTCTACTGAAAGGAGATGAAAACTATAAAGAATTTAATAGAAAAATATCAAGCTTCTTTGAAACTCTTATGTTGCAATAAAAAATGAAAAAGTAGCATTTAGATGAAACTTTATTTTCCCCAAAGGGTTTTCTTTTATAAAGGACAAGTTTATTACTTCTATTCCTTTAGTATCCAATATGATCTCACAAATGGCAAGATGTAAGACATAAATTTCGGATCCTGTTTGCTCTGAAATGTTCACAAATCAGAAGATTTTATATGTCAATTATTTTTGTGAGTTAATCTCTATCAATTATATAGTAAACTTAAAAATCTAGTCTTAAAATTAAGACCAAGTTCAGTAGTTTAATTTCATCATAAATCTAAAAGTTCAAGGAAAGTGACAGTACTTAATAAATATTAGACTGATAGATACAAGCAATATGATCAAACATTAACATTTTAAAAAACAATTTCAGGCCCTTAAATTACCAAACAATAAGTGAATTATTCTGAGCCCACAGTTAGAAAACATTTTAAAAATTAAAAAATACCTATTTAAAAAAAAAAATTTTTTTAACGTTTATTTATTTTTGAGACAGAGAGAGAGCGAGCATGAACGGGGGAGGGTCAGAGAGAGAAGGAGACACAGAATCCGAAACAGGCTCCAGGCTCTGAGCAGTCAGCACAGAGCCCGACGCAGGGCTCGAACTCACGGACCGCGAGATCATGACCTGAGCCGAAGTCGGCCGCTTAACCGACTGAGCCACCCAGGCGCCCCAAAAAATACCTATTTAAAAGCATACCATAAGATCCATTCACCTCCTATTTATGTATACTAACTCACTTCACCATCCTACTACTAATTAAAGAGTGAAATAAGTTTTGTAAATCAGATATACCACAACTAATTTTTATCCTATTTATTTGTTAAACCAGTTTTTTAAAAAATTACACGCAACACCAAATCTCACTAACTTCACAATGCTATTTTAAAACACTTTTCCTGGGGTGCCTGGAGGGCACAGTCAGTGAAGTGTCCAACCCTTGATCTTGATCTAGGCTCAAGTCATGATCTCACCGTACGTGAGTTCAAGCCCCACATCGGGCTGTGTTGATGGCACAGAGTCTGCTTGGGATTCTTTCTCTCCTTCTTTCTGCCCTTCACCTGCTTGTGCACGTGTATCTCTCTCTCTCAAAATAAACTAAAAAAAAAGAAATTTTTTTTTTTTTTTTTTTACTATCCTAACCTAGAACTTTAAAAACTTGAAGAGTTTCTGAATGCCATTTTTTAAACTTTCTATCATGGAAATTTAAAAACATACACAAAAATACAAAGACTATTACAACAAACTCCCATATACCCATCATCTAGCTTCAACAATTTTTTAAGTTTATTAGATTTTTTAGGTAATCTCTACACCCAACATGGGGCTCAGACTCACAACCCCAAGGTCAAGAGTCAAATGCTCTTCTGACTGAGCCAGCCAGGCACCCCTAGCTAGCTTCAACACAACTTTTGAATGTCATTTTTTTCCTGTCATTTTTATTTAACAACCTTTTTTACTTCAAAGCAATACCAAAAAATATTTACATTTAAGTACAACTCACAAACTGTCCATTAAAGTGTTCTGGCCAACGATTACCTTGATAGGAAAAAATGCTTTCAGAAATATTTTTCAGGGGCGCATGGGTGGCTCGTCAGTTAAGCATCCAACTCTTGATTTGGCTCAGATCATGATGTCATGGTTAGTGATATCAAGCCCCGAGTTGGACTCTACACTGATAGCCTTGAGCCTGCTTGGGATTCTCTCTCTCTCCCTCTCTCTGCCCCTCCCCCTCTCAAAATAAATAAACATTATAAAAAATAAATAAACATTTAAAAAGAAGTATTTTTCAATGATATAAATTAACATCACCAGAAGTTATTAATATTAATCTCAAAGCTCATACAATCCTAATTTCTAATTAAAATAAACAGCAAAGATGATAAAAATTTAACACAAAATTCAGAACTATAAATATTATTTTAAAATACTAAAAACAGTTATTTAAGACATTTTAGGGGCGCCTGGGTGGCTCAGTCGGTTAAGCGTCCGACTTCAGCTCAGGTCACGATCTTGTGGTCCGTGAGTTCAAGCCCCATGTCGGGCTCTGGGCTGATGGCTCAGAGCCTGGAGCCTGCTTCCGATTCTGTGTCTCCCTCTCTCTCTGCCCCTCCCCCGTTCATGCTCTATCTCTCTCTGTCTCAAAAATAAATAAAAGACATTAAAAAAATTTTTTTTAATAAATAAATAAAACATTTTAAAAAATTTAAACTCTCACCTGCTTTTGTAATGTAAGACATACTGAAACTTTACATTTTGGGGTTAAATGGGGCTTCAAAGTTACTTCTCCGGTGTACCTGGGATTTTCTAGCTTTCACAGACATGTAGTTCCCTTACACACAGGAATACCAACATGATAACCAGAACTGTCCCAATGATTAAATTTCAGCTAGCAATTCAAAGAAAGTTCATAGCCAACACTATTTACTTATTTATTTGTTTCTTTTTAGGTTTTTTTTTTTTTTTAAGTTTATTTATTTTGAGAGAGAGAAAGAGAGCAAGTGTGGGAGGGGCAGGGAAAGAGAGGGAGAGAGAGAATTACAAGCAGCCTCTGCACTGTCAGCACAGAGCACGATATGGGGCTCGAACTCACAAAGCATGAGATCATAACCTGAGCCAAAACCAAGAGTCAGAAGCTTAACCGACTGAGCCACCCACGTGCCCCTAAACCACACTACTTAAATCTTTCAGGTCCAATTGTTCTTCTCTTCTAAAGTGTACCAAGCAGGTGAGAGTCATGCAATACAATTATATAAATATTACCAGAAATGCTAAAATATATGCAGATTCACACTATGTTTAAAGTTAAACGCATGGCTCTTTAAAAAGCTTACTCCTGTTTGTGACTCTGCTAAGCCTCCAAGAACAAACTCACTCCTCTTAAATTCCACTGTTACTTGAACCTCAGACGGCATGCCTGGGCAAATTTGATGACTTGGATTTTGTTTTAGAAGCCAGGCTTACTGCCAACTCGGTTGTGTCTACTCCCCTGACCCACCAGGACAGCTTTAGACAACACCTCCCTTATTTATGTTACTGCTGTGAGCAAACTACAGCTTACTATCAAATGTGACTCAACCTACTCAGGTTTCCTATCTCTTAAGAGTAATGCGACTGACTTCACAGTATTATGGCTTCCTCAACCCCACCTCTTATTTAAAATAAAACATCACCATCATCATCTACCATCATTATCACCATCACCAACTACTCAATACTAATAAGGAAAGTAAAGGATGCATTAAACTTCATCATCAGTAACACAACTGCATATTTTCTCTTAATAGGTATCCATTTTTATATATCAGTATTTTATTATTTTCTCTGAAATGTCCTTGTGATCACATCTCATTGAAAAAGTAAATAAAGAGCAAAACTCAAAAGCAGGACTTGGGATTTGCCCTCAATAAAAATATATACAATTACTGGCAAAGTTTACTGGTTGCCCCAGAAAAGGCAAGTCATAATAGTAAGTTGATTCTACAACTTACACTAAATTAATAACTTAAATGACTTTAAATGCCTAAGATACAGGCCTTACAAAACTCCTACAATTTCTTGACCATGTATGTAATACTCAATTGTTATATTAGGTAATATAACTACTACAGTATTACCTCTACGAATAGTTTAGAATATATTCCAAAATATCCCTTTTGTATTGGCAAACGGAAAACCTAACAAAGTGCAGGTATAGCAATGCTCTTCCATTTTTGAAGTTTCAACACAACATGTGACATTGAAATTTTTTTTCTTCAATTTTCCCCATATTCACTCAACTACATTTATTCATTAACCTCCATCACAAAATTCTGCTAATGCCCCCAGGAACATCTACCCTTATCAGGGAAAGTGTCAAACAGAATATTAAGTTATTCTTCCAACTGAAATGCTGAAATGTTTATCAGTGATGCAATCACCAAATACATATTCTCACTTACATTCAAGACTAAAGAAAAAGCTGACCTATGGTATGAAAGTAAGGCTCACCAGTAAACATCTCCTCTATACACTACCTAACGTGCTGTACAAACATACCATTAAATTTCTACAGGAAACCAGAGAAGTAACTTCCCTTTTTTCATACTGATTTAAATATCCAATTATACTTAGTATGGGTAGCAAATCTACCAACTTTCACACCATACTGAGTAACAATTTGATTCAAGACACTAGAAAAATATAAAAGCTAGTGGCCTTCAGCACTTTTATTTAGTAAGATATGACAAATGAGGTTAACAAAAAGAATAAAAGATAAAATACAAAAGTCTATGACAAATATTTCAACTTACCTAAGTAAGGTTTAAATAACTGGATCTCCTATCTGCCCCTATTCTCTCTCAGTGTTTTAGTTTAGCATAGGGAAAAGGGTCTAGGGAAGAAGAGGAAATAAAAAATAACCTATCATCAGGGATGTGTGTGTGTGTGTGTGTGTGTGTGTTAAGAAATGTTAACTACCAGCACTTAATGAGTACTACTGGACCAAGAACTGTGCTAAGAGCTTTAAATACATCATCTCATTTAACATGGATAAAACAAACACTTTAAAAATTATCAATAGGGGCACCTGGGTGGCTCAGTAGATTAAGTGTCCGACTTCAGGTCACGATCTTGCAGTTCCAGAGTTCAAACCCCACACTGGGCTCTGTGCTGACAGCTCAGAGCCTGGAGCCTGCTTCAGATTCTGTCTCCCTCTCTCTCTACCCCTCCCCCACTCATGCTCTGTCTCTCTCAAAAATAGACATTAAAAAAATAAAATAAAATAAAGACTATGACAATCATCTAGGAAAAGTTCCTCAACTTTATATGGGAAAAAAGTTGTGTACTGAAGTGCTATCTGATGAAATTACACTTCCTATCCTAAAGCAAATTTCTTATAAAAATACATATTGTATCCACGATATTTCTCCCTCTTAAAAAAGCAACATTAGGAAAGATATTATGCAGTCAGTATACAGCACACACTCCTCCCAGTGACTCTCATTCAGGACTAGAGAGTCAGTATTTAACAACGAACCAAACCCTGAGAGTGAAACTTTGAATGTGAAAAATTATGACATCAAACTAAATTAGAGATATACAAATAATAAATAAATAAATACATAAAGCATGAGAGGCTGCCCTTTATAATGGCAAATAATGCTAGTGAAATACATGAAACACTTATCAATTTAAAATTCTCTATTTACTATTGAAGTATGTCTTCATTTTGAAGCTAGGTTATTAAGAAAAAACTTAAAATAGTTAGATTCATTTATATATATATACATATATATATGTACATATATATATATGTACATATATATATATGTATATATATATATGTATATATATATATTAATGTTTATTTTTGAGAGAGAGAGAGACAGAGCACAAGCAGGGGAGGGGCAGAGAGAGAGGGAGACAAGAATCCAAAGCAGGGTCCAGGTTCACCTGTCAGCACAGAACCTGATGTAAGGCTCAAACTTGGAAATGTTGAGATCATGACCTGAGTCGAAGTTGGATGCTTACCATCTGAGCCACCCAGGCGCCTCTGATTCATTTTTAACTGAAAAATTAAAACTAGCACTGACCTCATATTAAAAAAGAGAGAGAGAGAGAGAGAGAGAGAAAGAAAAAGGCTAAGGACTCCAGGGTCTTAATCTCTCTCTTCTCTCTCTCTCTGCTCTCTCTCTCTTCTCTCTCTCTCTGCCCCTACCCCCTTGCTCTCTCTCTCAAAACTAAACAAGCATTTTTTTTTAAAAAGTCAATCATAAATGTATCCAACATTATCAAGTATCAAATCATCTAATGTGTACTTTTAACAAGCTTGCTCTTAGGACATTTACTAATTCGGCCCCTTAGCTTGTCCTCAGTTCCCGTCCATTATCCTCTCCACCAAATATTTTTCAAAAGTCTTCTGTATGGAAAGTTAGAGGTGATACAAGGACTCTTACACCCTCAGACAGATGGAAAACCTGCTGCCAAAATTACCAAGATCTACTGTCTTATGGAACTGACTGATAAAAGCCAAAGAATTGAAACAAGTCTCATTAACTTCCTCTACCACAAAAAAAAAAAAAAGTGAGCAATGACTCAAAACTTAAGAAGGAGTATTTATTAATTCAACAAATACTGGGTGCCCACTCTTATGATAAAGGCACTGTGCTAGGCACCAATCATATAACTATGAACAAGATACAGACACTATCCCTGCCTTCATGGAACTTTCAATCCAGTGAGGAAAAGAATCCAAAAACAAGTAAACACACTGATATAACCCAACATTGATCTGAATTCTACCAAGCAATTTTATTCTCATGGCCCACAGTACTGCATATTATCATCCTAAAAGCATGTCAGTTAATCCACTTAGTTCCTTCAAACTACACACTCTAATTATGCTTATTAAAATGAAAACGTGGGGCTCCTGGATGGCTCAGTTGGTTAAGCAAATGACTCTTGATTTCAGCTCAGGTCATGATCTCCTGGTTCAAGAGTTCGAGTTTCGTGTCAGGCTCCACGCTAATAGTGTGGAGCCTGCTTGGGATTCTCCCTCCCTCTCTCTCTCTCTCTCTCCCGCTACCCTCCCCCTTTCTAAAGATAAATAAGTAAATTAAGAATAAATTTGGGGGCGCCTGGGTGGCTCAATCGGTTGAATGTCCGACTTCAGCTCAGGTCATGATCTCATAGTTCGTGAGTCCGAGCCCTGAGTCAGGCTCTGAGCTGTCAGCACAGAGTCTGACTCAGGGCACGAACTCGTGAACTACTGACAGCTCAGAGCCTGGAGCCTGCTTCAGATTCTGTGTCTCCCTCTCTCTCTGCTCCTCCCCTGCTCACACGCTGTCTCTCTCTCAAAAATAAATAAAGATTAAAAAAAATTTTTTTAAGAATAAATTTTAAAAAATAAAATAAAATGAAAACTAATTTTGCAAACAAGTAGTTTTGAATATACAAAACATCCTGCCCAGCAGAATTTTTAACTTAGCTGCTACGTGTTAAAAGCAGCACTAGTCAAGATAACCGAAGGATAGAAACAGCCCAAATGCCCATCAATGGATGAATGGATAAAATGAGGTATATATAAAATATTCAGCCATAAAAAGGAATGAAGTACTGCTGTATTCTACAACATGCATGACCCATGAAATACCATGCTAAGTGAAAGAAGCCAGACACAAAAGCCCACATTTGTATGATTCCATTTGCATGAAATATCCAGAATTGGTAAATCCATACAAACAAATCCCATATTAGGGACTGGGAAGCCAGGACTAGGAAGGGACAAGGGAGAATGAGGAGCAACTACTTAAATAGGTTTGGGATTTCCTTCAGGAGTGATGGAAATGTTTTGGAACCTGATAGAAGTGGTTGCACAACACTGTCAATGCACTAAATGTCACTGAATTGCTCACTTTAAAATGGTTATGTCATGTATATTTCATCTTAATTTGAAGAAGAAAGAACACTTAAAAACAGCTGCCATAATATTTTAAAGTGGACTTTTTGTCAAATGAAACTATTCAAGTTTAAATTTGGGAATTTCAGTTACAAGTCAAGTTTCAAACCTTAACACCTACTAGACCCATTTTAATACCAAAATGGTTTGGAGAGTTTCATGGCAAAAATAATCTCTTAAAAAGCTGTTTTCATAGCTTTAAATGCTGTCCAATACTTTGGATGTACATACAATTCCTACTTACATGAGAATACTACTTTATTGATCATGAATTTGCTTTACAGCATGCTCTAATCACATTTGTCCTCAGTAAAAGTTTGCAGACATCAACTATTTATTTTCTTATAATAAAAATACTCATTAAAACAAGTTGTTTTTACTTTGTTAAATCTCAATAACCTAAACACATAATTCAGTGCCACTACTCTCCACACATGTCACTTTCCCATTTGTGCCTATGTTATAACACACACCACCATTCAGTCTGCCTGGAAGCAGAATTACTTGGGTTATATGTCCCTCTCCCATTTCCCAAGCTCCTTGAGGGCCCTTCAGTCCTTTTTTGCACCCATCATAACACTACAAAGTGCCTAACAGTATCTTCAACATACAAGGTGCTCAAGTAATGTCAGTGGAATTGAAATAAATGTATTTTGCTGAAATAATTATGCTAAAAAGACAACATATGAAGACTAAAAGGACTAATAAGACAATACCGTCCAGAGAATCCTTAAGCCTCACGTTTAGGCATGTTTTTCATTGCAACTCAACTGAACAGTCTACTGAACATCAATATGATCATGAAGTAACTCAACTAATACCCAGAAAGAATAAGGATTAATCCTATCCATCTCTTTTGAAGTTCGTCTACATATGAAATAGGGAAACTGAACTTAATGAACCACAGTATTCCAAACCAGGTCACAGGAGAGCTCTAAGTCCCCAGCCATCCTGTTTCTATTTCCTGATTGGTCTGACCTCCAAGCATTACGGTGTTCAACCTTCCCAATTCACGACCTCCTTTAAAACATCTTCTGAGGTGGGCTTTTAATTAAAATAAAAACTGACTCCCAGAACTTTCTAGAATTATGAACAGGGCACCCCACTTTTCTTAATCTTTCAAAACACTCTGCTCAAGAAATGTAGTTTTCAGAAAAGACCCGTTATAGTTACACTTCGAATTAAATGTGGGCCATAAACTTGCCCAAGTGTTAACACGATGGCATTACTCTAAGAAAGCATATTTAAACAGACATGTGCACGAATTTCAGAGAACTCCTACACCTCAAGAATGTGCATCTTTAAAACAAAAAATATTAAAAAAGCTGAAAAGTTAAGTGCGCTTACACTTCACAGGGTCAGCTTTTTCTCCGCACCACGCAGGCAAAGCAACGACAAGCAGACACCACTTGGGCAGCGGCCCCGACCCTCAGCCTCCAAACCGCAGGCGTCCACTGGCCATAGGAGTCCCGGAGTCGAGTTCCCCACTAGTTCGCATCCAGCCAAGCCCGCGCGCGACCACTTCCACGTCGCTGCGACCCACACAACTCTTCAAGCGATTTAAATCTGCTCTTCATTCACCGCAAGCACAAACACACACTAACACCCACACCCACACACACAAATCCGCTCTTCGCTCATCGCGCGCGCGCGCGCGCGCGCACACACACACACACACACACACACACACACACACGATATTACTAAGCCCCAGACAACTAAGCCACCAGGGAAGCGGCGAGCTCTTGCGAACGAGGAGAGGAGACGCTTTTCGGTCCCGCCCCGCCCGGCACCCACCTGCAGGCCGCGAGCCCGAGGACGGCGGCGCCGGCGCCCCGTCCTCGCCAAAGACGAGTTTGAAGTCGAGCTCGTCGTGGGCGCCACAGTTTGCAGTAGTCATCGGCGTGGCCCAGGGTGCTGCGGCTCCTCCTCTGGCGGCGGCGGCGACGGAGGCGGCGGCAGCGGCGGCGGCAGTTCCTCAGCGCCGCTTCATGCCCGGCCGCTCGGGCCAGGAGGTCGCGGCTCCGCGGCAAAGTTTCCGCGCAGGGACCGTGACACCGAGCGTTCCGTTCCGAACTTGAGAGCTGGCCACGCGCCGAGCCGCACCAGGAGCCGCCGTCACAACCCGTCGCTGGTGCCTAAGCCGCCACGGTCGCCTTAGCTGATATTCCCCGCCCCCCAACAGCAGCCTCAGCCAGCGCGCTGCCGCGCAGGGCTGCACGACTAACCCCGCCCCCTACCGCGCGCCCATCAGAGCGTGCTGCGCATAGGCCACTAGCGCCCCTGCTAGCCCAATGGCTCCGCCCCATCAACGGCCTACCGCGTGATTCCCTCTCCGGGAGAAGGAAGTCACGTGCATAAGGAGCGCTGGATAACCCCAGTATCTCTTGGGAGTTGTAGTTCGGCCGCTATCCTTTCCTCAACTTCTAAACCAGGGCCCTACACCCGCGTGTGAGGCAGATAGCCCTCTGTTATTGGATTGAATGCAATCCAATCCACCCGCCAATCGAAGATCCCATTCCTTACTGGGCAGAGCTCACGTCGAATATGGTTATGGCTTCGGTGAAGGGCGGCTG
Organism: Panthera leo; assembly: GCF_018350215.1. Lineage (NCBI taxonomy): Eukaryota > Metazoa > Chordata > Mammalia > Carnivora > Felidae > Panthera > Panthera leo. Next base: position 43,254,821 of record NC_056693.1, on the reverse strand, counting down.
AAATGTTACTCTAATGGCTGGGTTTGGGGAAGGTGTCAGGGCCCCGGAGGGGTATTACGTGAACGCCACTCACACTCTTATCCCGCCACCCCAACCCTAATGGCGGAGCCCGGGGTGAGGCCCGCTGAGCTTCCAGCTCGGTTGGGGCGGAGTCCGAGGAGACCTGCGCAGCGCGAGGAGTCCAGAGTCTCTGCTCCTCAACGATGCAGATCCACCCCTTCGGGGCGGGGCCCGCTCCCGGCAGCGGCGCCTTTGTCCGCGTCGGCTAGCGGGCAACTACTCCCTGGCGGACAGCCAGCGCGTTAGAGGACTCGGCAGAGCCCCATGGGCAAAGTCTGCCCGTTGCTGTAAGCCGACTGAACCAGAAAGCCCGTCGTTAACTCGCACCACTCACGGGCTCGGAGACCTCAGCATCCCGGTGCACATCCGTGAAAGGAGGGCCCGATACCCAAAATGAGTGGTTTGTTAGTGGAGAGGAAGTGACACTGTCTGAAGAACTGTTTTTCGCTCTCGGTTCCTCCCCAGCGAGACTGTCTTCCCTTGAGACCCAAGACGCCTCCTCCTGGGCCTGGGGTGGAAGTTGTGCCAGGGGACGCTGAGCCTGGATTGTTTACCTAGGACTCCAAGAGGCAGGGTGGACTGGGAGCTTGAATTGGGAGAAGGAGCGGTGACCTACTTCCCTAGCTCTAGGCCCCAAAGGGCACAGTATCAATAGAAGCATGTTGCGTAGGAACTCAGGGCACTAGGTCTCGGCCTTGGGTGCAGGTGCAAAGGCCCAGGAGCTCTCCCACAAAAAGGAGAAGAGGGCAAAGTGGAGTGCTTTGCAGAAAGGTTTCAATATATGGACCGATACCTGAGCCCTAGGGAAGGCCTAACTAGGCCTCAAGTCAGGAGGACAGGTAATGTCCAGAGCAGATAAGATGTTCATCTTGGATTGGGCAGAAAACTTTTCCTGCTGAGTGCTCTGTACCCATACCTGTGCTGAACCTAGGAAAGCAAAGATAAATTAGTCTCCCTTCAGGAGAGGGGGAGAGGACAGCAAATCTATAATCACTGTGTGAAGAGATTAGGCTTGTGCCAGGATCTCCAAGAAGGTTCATAATTCCACTGGGGTTACAGGGCTTCCACAGGACTAAGTAGGAATTGGAAAGATGGCCAAGAAGTGAGGAAGATGGTTCCAGGCAGAAAACAGATTGCCAAAAACTTAGAAATCAGAAAGTACCTGCAGTGAGCAGAAGCCAAAGATAAGGCCAGATGAATGGGCAGAGTGCTGCAGGCCACTACAAAGTACCTAGATTTTATCCTGAGGGAAGCAGGGAGCCATAGAAGGGTTTAGAGCAAGGAACCTAACATACTCAGAATTTTGGATGAATTACTGAGTTGTACTGGGGGAGGGTGAAATTAGGGGTAGAAGAAAATAACAGGTCAAGGAGAGGGAGCCAATGGCATTGTGTGGGTGGTACCCTCCTAATGAGCAATTTCAGGATGTGTTGTCCATCACCACCCCTGACCTCCCCCCAACATACTTTCCAGGTTATTTATCATCTGGATTGAGAAAATGGATCTTTACCTAGCCCCTCTGCCCTCCAAACAAGGGACCCAGCTAGCCAGGCCACAGAGAATGCAAGAGGGAGACCCTGGACCTATCAGCCCTACCACCGGGAAGGGACCACAGAAGCTGGACATGGTTTGAACAATTCACCAAAGCATCCATCTGTGTGTCTGTTTTACTCATCTGTGTTCCCAGCCACTGTGCACCTGGAGAACACTTTAGAAGGGGTCATTTCTTGGGAAGGCTTATGGTCTGGAGAAACAGAACTCTAACCTAGATTGATAAGGGCTAGAGCATCAGTAGGCACTGACTGTAGGAAAAGTGTCACCATCTTTGTAAGAAAAGCAGCAATGGCTTAGAGCTCTGCAGGGTGGGACAGAGGTCTACCCCACTCACACACACCAAAACCTGAACTCTCTCCACTCCTTTTCCTCAGCCAAGGCCTCCCTATCAGCTCTTCCTCAGGCCAGCTCTTCCTCAGTCCAGCTCAAAAGCTCTTTTAGATGGTAAGAGGCCATATGACTGCCTCCAGCCTTCTGAGGGCCCTGTGAACCAGGAGGCCAAGGGGACCAGTGCAATGGGACTCCCGACTGGTGGACAAGGACTATGGGGATTGCTATTCACCCCCTTCTTCCTCCTCTATGAATTCCGGCCAGGCCTGAGACTTAAGAAAAGCCATTACTTTCATCAGCTGCCATAGGCCTGGACCTGAACCCCACTGCTGAAGGCTCTCCCATGGCCTCTGAGCCATGGGATGGTACAGCTTAGCCCGGCAGGGCCCAGCCCAACCCCTTTTGTTCCACATTAGGGAAAATAGGAGCTTTGGAGGAAAGTCAGAGTTTAGAAAAGTTCTTTCTATGCCACATATACCATGCAATAAGCTTATTTGAGTCTTCTTTTGTGCCTGTTCCCTACTCCCATGCTGAGGCTGGCCATAGGGAACACGAGGACTGCCCTTGAGCAGCTCTCAATCTGGGCAGAGGCAATACCAGCCAACTACAATTGACCAAAGTTGTTTGCTGAAGTCAGCACAGGGTGCTGAGAAGACAGGGTCAGCATTTTGTCCTCAGATGCCAGGCTGAGGAGTTTGGACTTGATCCAGAGGGGAGTGGAGAGCCATGGAAGAATTCTGAACAGGATTGACACTTGGAAGGAACTAAGTGTGCAGGGCTGGATGGTTAAGAGATTCCCCACTCATCTTTTTACATTTTCTTTCTTTCTTTCTTTCTTTCTTTCTTTCTTTCTTTCTTTCTTTCTTTCTTCCTCTCTCTCTCTCTCTTTCTTTGAGAGAGAGAGCATGAGCTAGGGAGAAGGGCAGAGGGAGGGAGAGAGGGAGGGAGGGGCAGAGAGAGAGAGAGAGAGAGAGAGAGAGAGAGGATCCCAAGCAGGCTCTACACTCAGTGCAGAGCCCAACATGGGTCTCAATACCATGACCCTGGGATCATGACCTGAGCCAAAATCAAGAGTCAGACACTCACTTGACTGAGCCACTCAGGCGCCCCAAGATTCCCCACTCGTCTTTGCACAAAGTTGTCTTCTTGCTGTGACCTTTGGAAGATGCGCCACCCTCTCCAGCTTTATTCATCCCTCCTTCTCATGTGCCCCCAAAATGTGATGAGCTAAGAGCAAGTCCTCAATCTAGGTGGCTGGAATGGATGACTATGTGTTGTGGACACTAGCCCAGAGAGAGGTTTGGGCATCTAAATGGCCTTAGTTTAAGGTGGGCATGGTGAGAACAATGAGTGGAGCTTTCAGACCCAACTGGGCCCTCCCAGTTGGTCCCAGACCTTGGGAAGGTCACTGTGAGACCATGGCAGGCATCATTGAGGTATGCTAAGATGAGACCATTTGAGAGCCAACATATTCAACCAGGAACTTTGCCAGACATCCTCAGTTATGGAACATACACTAGCCCCTCTCTCACCTGCTCCCCTGTGAATGTCCCTCTCCTCAGTGCTTTTCCTGGGCCCTCTAAGTCCCCATACTCCAGCCTCTATCTTAACAGCTGACCTCTACCTCACCTCTCCTTCTCCATAGCCCAGAAATAAACCTGACACACCAAAGAAGGGGCTTCCCCAGGGAAACTACACTGGTGGAAGAGGCCTGAGGGTACAGTCCAACCCCACAGGAAAATGGATCTTAAGACTTGGTATTTGGCTCCCATAGGATCCTTCCATAAGCTCTGACTAGCTCAGGATGCCTGGGGGTCCACTGGGGCCTCTCTGTCTGCCCTGTTCCAGTTGGGATATGAGGAAAGACCAAGGGGCATTTTAACTGAGATAGTTTGTGAGAAAAGTCAGAAACTGTGCCTAAAGCTTGATGGTTAAGACTGCAACAAGCCTCAGTCTGTCTCCTGGGTGGGGCTCCTTCTCTTGGAGCACTGGTCTGGGAAGCTAGGGCAGCCCTGGCATAGAGTGACCCCATTAGCCACAGAGTGCCCTATCATAGGCCTATTTATCCTCCAGTCAGCCTCATGCAGGCAGAGCAGCTGATCTCCCTCTCAGAGAGGGCCCTTAGGCCCAAAGAGAACTAGAAGTGACTTGCCCAAGGTCAGACAGCAATGGGCTCTGGGAGGCAGCTGGTAGTGCAGTATCCTTATCTGCATACAGAGGAACAAGTGTGCAGACAGGTGCAGCTCCAGGACTGAAACAGAGGCATCGCCGCCTGATCCCAGGCCACCAGGGCCAGTGGCTGCTGGCTGGCATAGGGGCCTGACCCTAGAGACATGGGAGAAACATGGCCTTGGCCTAGAGGGGAATGCCCCTCCCTACAGCACTTGGAAAAAGGGAGGAGAAGTAGTGTGTTTACAGTGGAGGAAGCGGGGGTGGTGCAGGGCAGGGACCTTTGGTCAGAACGCCCCTCCCAGTAAGAGGGGGAGGCCCCATGAGATGTGGTAGCCGTTTGTTTGCTTCTCACTGCCAAGAGGAAATTAAAGAGAATCTGCCACTTCCTTCCGGCCCAAGTGGGATAGTGGGGGCTGGGGGCAAGCAGCGGCGTGGGTGGACAATTTTAAGGGACCCAAACTGCTGGCATCAGCAACCTGTGTTCTCAGTGTCCCCTACCCAGAGCAGACACCTCAGCAGGTCTGAACTCCAGCCAGCTGGGGGTCAGACCCAGGACCTGCCCAACGTATCTGAGCTGGTCCCTCACTAGGGTACCAGATACCCTAGCTGTTCCCCAGATTCTATAGCACCTGTCGTCAAGAAAGTCAGTTGATGGGCAGTACCTCAGGTTTGCCATCAGTAGAATGGGCTTCTTGGGCCTTTCTGGCTCAGCCCAAGTCCAATGAGCATTAAAGGATACACCCAACCCCCTACTTCCAACCAGATCCATAAGGATGGGTAGGGGATATGCTGTTGGAAGCTCTAGCTCTGCACAGAGGGTGGGAGTGAAATAATTATGCCAGGCCATGAGTCTGTGTGTGACAATGCCCAGGGCTGAAGCAAGTAGCCATGGGTAAGGGTAGAGGTGTCTTTATTGCACTGTACCAATGTCAAGTTGAGGAGGTGCCACCCAAAAAGTTCCTGTTTTCAAAGAAAATACTGAGGTCACTAGGAACTTGGCCCTGTTACTCAGATCCACCAAGGAAGATGTGCACCCTAGGAACCCTTTGGTTCAGGCTGATGGACCAGGCCAGGACCTCTTAACTCCTGCCAGGAACAGTCAGCAATTTGTCCAATGGCATCAGGTTCATGCTTTGCACCCACAGCCAACTTACGGCCAGGCCCCTAGGGAGGATGGCCAAGGTAGGGACCATGGTCACCAGCCTTCCAGGGGGCTCTCTTCACCACTTCCCAAGGCCACAAAGGGCTTCTTGCACAGCTTCCCAGGCACTGCTGACTCCTGAGCTCTGGGACCCCCAGGATCTTGGTCAGGGGCTTCCCGCTTGCGCTTGTGCAAGGAGGGGCTCTCTTCACCCAGCCGACCTTCAGGGAGGCCCCGGCTCCGCAGACAGACGATGGCTGCAGCCTGCTCTGCCAATTTCTTAGACTTGTCCCTGGGCAGATGAGGTATGGGACAATAAGGCAGGTAGACAGGCAGGCTGGCTCCAGGACTAGAGGCTGGAAAGGCCTGACTCTACACACCCTTGACAAAGATTCTGACAAAACTGAGGAAGGGGTCATTACCCAGGGATGCCACTGCCCAGGTACACCATCCTCCCCAAACCCTCTTACATCAGTGTTGGGTACAGGCCCCTCATCCCAAGCCCCAAGCCCACTGATGAGGAAACTCACCACAAGGTGGACTGGTACTTTTGCTCAGCAACAGTCACAACAGAGCAGAAGAGGCGATCCAGGGGGCGCTGAACCTGGTGCAAAGAGAGCAAAGGCAACAGGGATGGCTACATGGGGACAAGAGGAATGAGCCCTGGGGCTCACCTGCCAGGATCACAAGGAAGGCAGATAAAGGAAGTACTTCCCACCTAAGTTAAATGAAGGCTACTTGTATCACATGCTCCTCCCTAGCAGAAGTGCCTGGGCATCTGCCAGGGAAGAAAGACAGATACACAAACAGGTAACGACATTCCAGTATTTCAGGAGTTCAATCAGGGACCTAAGCAAAGGGCCATCAGAGCCCTTAGCTGCTCGTGACTATGGATCCTGCTTCTACTGACATCTGGATGGGCTAGGTCACCCAAAATGAGGAGGAGTTCAACAGATGGCAAAGGGGTAAGAGGGGGCAAGGATGTGGCAGAGAAGGTACACTTGGCAGAGTGACCAGATGATGTGGCTGGACAGAGAGCAGAGTGGATGAGACATGAAGCAGAAAGGCATGTGGGGGGCCCTGTGCTCTGTGTTGAGGTGCTGGAGCTTGATCCCAAAGGCACTGGGGAGAGGATGAGGACTTGAGCAGGGAGGCAGAAGTCAGATTCGCTTTGGAAAACTCACTCTGGGAGAGGGGGACACAAGTCCCAGAAGGTACAAGTTTAGAGGTCAGAAGGTCAGTCCAGAAGAGACAGTGCAGCTTAAATAAGACATGGCCATGGGGACCAGAGGAGGTGAAGCAAGACTGTCTTAAAGTTTCCACCAAGGGGCCTCAAGTCTGGGGCCCAATTCTGTGCCCCAGTGGCTAAGGCCTGGTCCAAAAACATGTCTAACTTTTAGGTTTGAGCATTCTTCCTAAGTAAGCCAATAGGCCCTTTCCAGAGAAGTCTCCCTTGTCTAAGCAACACCACTGGCAGGGACTGGCCCAAGCAACCCCTTACATAGGCCTCAAGTTCAGTGTTATGAAAGTGGCCAGAATTAGACAACAGGCCCACTGACACAGAGAAGGGGCTATCATATCAGCAACTGGTCCGGCCACCAGCAACCATCACATATTGCAAGCCCACGGAAGACAAAGCCAGGCTCCAGCCAAGTAGTCTTGAGTTCAGGGTACAGGCTATGAGTGTGTTGGGGGTGATGACATCGGCCGTGGGAGCACTCTAGGGCCAGGTGCAGGACCTCACCGTGTCATACACAGGCTGCGCCAACTTCTCCCTCCGGCACCACTCCAGCAGGCACATCTTGGGGGTGATCTGGGGTGAGTATGCTCTCCTGGGGAAAGGAGAGGAAGGAGTCAGGGCTCACCCACCATCACCATCAGGCTTCTGCCTCAAGACTTCTGTACTTATTCCCCTGAGCTCCCATTTCTGTTCCACCAGTGGGGTGGGGCCTGGGTTCTGCCTAAAAGGAAGATGGGCTTCAGCATGCTTGAGGAATTGCGATAGGATGCGAAATCCCGGCACTCTGAACTCTAGCCTGGAAAACAGCCTTCAAAAGCCAAAAAGGAAGGTCCAGTTTGCCTCTTAAAACAAGACAGGAGGACTGGGGCGCCTGGGTGGCTCAGTCGGTTAAGCGGCCGACTTCAGCTCAGGTCACAATCTCGCAGTCCGTGAGTTCGAGCCCCATGTCGGGCTCTGGGCTGATGGCTCAGAGCCTGGAGCCTGCTTCCGATTCTGTCTCCCTCTCTCTCTGCCCCTCCCCCGTTCATGCTCGGTCTCTCTCTGTCTCAAAAATAAATAAAACGTTAAAAAAAAAAATTAAAAAAAAAAAACAAACAAAAAACAAGACAGGAGGGAGTGGGTGGTGGTTGGGAATATAGATGGCCACACAGCGGTCTCGGATCTAGCTTACTACCCACCCTTATCATGTCCCCTGAGTATCAAGATGATCTGTTTCTGCCTTGGACACAGTGTACTCTTATTTCCAGAGTCAGAGCCAGTCGGTGATAGGGTGACAGAGTGGGAGGCACTATGTTCCAACTTCCCACCAGGAGCTCTCCCCAGATATGACTGACCAACTATGCCCACACTCCGTCCTCCCAAGCCCTTGCCAGACAAGACTGACTCCCAGTATAGGCCCGGGGACCTGAGAAAGGCTCAGATCCCAGATGGCAGAAGACAAGGATGAGGACCTTACTCCAAGCTGAGTCACACTCTGAAGGAATAGTCATCTTGAGGCTACTTCTGCCTAAAGAGGGAACCACAGGGCTGGTATGGGGCAGTGAGTATGGGGCAGTAGGTATGGGCAGGGGTTGCACAGCCAGATGAGGGCGAGGGTACCACTGCCTTGGAGGCAGCTAGATGCTCAGGGCCAGGGGAATAGCATAGGCTTTCAAGAACAGGAGACAAGTTCTCCATCCCAAGTTGTAGGAGGGGGTGGATCAAAGAAAAGGTGTTTAGTCACACTTGAGACAACATGCACACCCCTGACAGTGCTGCCTGGGCTTTTTCAGGGGCCGTGTTCCTCAAAATGCCATCTCTGGGACACTGAAAAATGAGAACGAGTATCCAAACCCAGAAGACTTGTAGTCCCTAAGCTTAGCATTAACCATGTACAGCAGCCAGCTGAGGGCACTGGCCCCAGCCAAGCTGAGGCCAAGCTGCGGACCTACCGGTCAAACTTGACAGCCATCTTAATGATACCAGAGGTGTCTTCAGCTGGTTCCCCCGCTGCCTCTGGGGTCCTGGCTAAGAACTCAGCCCGCCGGGCATTCAGCTCTTGTGTCATCTCCTCGTAAAAGGCACCAAGGCCAAAGGCCTCACTGTGGAGGGATAAGCAACGCAGTGTAAATCCTTTAGTGGAATCAACATCTAGGAAACTACTGCAGGAGCCCAGGGCCTTGCCATTGAGAAATGCCCCTCCTCCCCACCGCCGCCCCACATATATATGAAAACACCACTGAGATCTAGCCATCAGGGGGTGCCTCCTACCTACCCCTGGGATCAGCCTGGACTGGCAAAGAGTGAATGTGAGCCTCTGGGGGTGGACACTGGAAGACAAGCTGGGGTGGGTGGAAAAGGCTGTAAAGGTCACCTCTACCACCTAAGCCCAGCCTCTCTTCCAAAGAAGAAAACACATGCAAGTGACCCTAGCCAACAGTGAGTGAACTGACCTACACTGAACAAGCGCCTGGCTTATGCACAGCCTCATCCTCATGTGGACCCAAGGGAGAAAGAGACAGAGGCCACGACCACTAAGTGGTTCCCCACTTCCTGCCCCGGCCACAAGCAGTTAGGCCTAGACTAAACTGAGGTACCATCAAGAGCTACAAAATTATACTCTTTCTCTTGAGCTCATTAGACACCTGAGTCAACCCTGGTTAAGCTATGTGGGATAGGGACTGAACCAACACCACAAGCACAGGGTTGGGAAGACCCTTCTGGCAACTCTTTTCCCTGCTAGGAAGCATCTTGAGGACCAGAGGGTATTTGTGAGGATGGGTGCCTGGGCACAAGCATGGTTTAGAAAAGTTTCTTTGATGGGGCACCTGGGTGGCTCAGTCAGTTAAGTGTCCGACTTTCAGCTCAGGTCATGATCTCACACTTCATGGGTTCAAGCCACACATCGGGCTCCGTGCTGACAGCTTGAAGCCTGGAGCCTGCTTCAGATTCTGTGTCTCCCTCTCTCTCTGCTCCTCCCCTGCTCATGCTCTGTCTCTCTTTCTCAAAAATAATAAACGTTAAAAAAAATTTTTTAATTAAAAAAGAAAAGTTTCTTTGAGGAAGGAGGAAGCAGACAGCCAACATGAGGAGGAGAGAGCATTCAGGCAGAAGACCCAGTTTGAGTACAGGTGTGGGCCTAGGGAAATAGGTAAATATGGAGCCAAAGGAACAGGTACTAGGCCACGTTGTGAGGGGCCCCAAAGGTCAACCACCTGAACTGGAGCTATATCAAATGTAGAGGACCATGGGGTAGCCTCCCAGACTGCAAAGTGATGGGGTGTGGGCACAGGCTCAGGCCAGGGGCTCAATTCTGACCATTGGGTCTTGATGGCCTGGTGTGTGACAGATCTGTTACTGGGAAAGTCCCTTCCTCCCCAGGAATTCCCAAGCCCAGTCCCCAGATTCCTCCAACCTACTGGCACTCTAGTTCCCAAAATTCTGCTGTGAGATCAGTCCAGAGATGGAAATTTCCAAAGGTTTCTTAAGTATCCTATTCTGTGAGGCAAAACTGCATCACCACCCCACTCCAGTACATCCACCTCCAGAAGCTGTATCCCTGGTCCCCTGATAGTCAACTAGGGCTCATAGTCAAGTCTGGGCAACGTCTGCAAGTAATTATGGGTGGCCATTGCCTCTCTCACCAAATTTCCTGAGAAGACTGGGCGGCATGGAGCAACCTTCCCTGGGGCGACTCCAACTGTTCTCGTAGCATCTGGCACAAGCAATACTTGGTGTTGGTGTAGTGGTTTTCATACTGCACAGCCTGAGGGAAGAACCAACATGAGCCTACTTGCTGCCCAGACAGGTTCTGAGGCCTGAGCTATGGCAGGGAAAGGGCCTCCAAGAGGGCATCAGAGGTATGCTTGCAGATGAGGTAGTGTGACCTCATAAGAAAAGCCACCTCCATCCTGGCCATTTACTCCTCCTGTTAGTGGCACAACGCTCAAGAGTCATAGCTGAGGGTCAGGAGCATATTCTACTGAACAGCCTGACAGAAGTCCAGATGTGTGGGGACCCCTTCCTGCTTCAGCCACCATAGGCTACCACAGAGGACCTGCTGCCATTCCAGGGCAGGGAGGAGGAGCAAGTCAAAATCTGGTGCGACAGGAACAGCACCAGGACAGGGGTGAGATTCTTCCATTTCTAAACACAGTGTAGAACAGCCTGTCTCCAGTCTACGGGCATACCACCCTGAACACGCCCGATCTCATCTGATCTCGGAAGCTAAGCAGGGTCAGGCCTGGTTAGTACTTGGATGGGACAACAGCCTGTCTCCAATCTCCCCAGCCATGGGTAAGGCACAGCACAATGTGCCAGTCGTGTTCACATGTTACTTGTCACTTCACTGAGCTTCACAAGCGTGAGGTGCAGTTGTTACCCCTACTCCACAGACTGAGAAATGCAGCCTCGGGAAGCAAGCTGACTGCACAGGGATACCCAGTAGAAGCCTGCCTAGCTGGGCAGACAGAAAAGCAGTGAGTGGAGGGTGCCCCAGTCTCTAGAACATCCTCCCACCCTTCGCCCCCTACACTCTTCTAATCTCTCCACCTAGGCCTGTATCTTCAGTAACCTGGAAGGTACCGTGACATGCTGAGGACAAAGCAGACATACGTTGGTAAAGCCCCAGCCGGTGGCAAGGCCTTGATCCAGCTTGTCAGAAGGCACCTGACTAGACCAGCAGCAGCCCTGCCTAAGCTTGAAAGCCACTCCCCTCCTTCAGGACTACAGCTCTTGAGAAGCTGCCAAAGGATGGACTGAGCAAGAATGACAACATCACCTTTTACCCAGTGAGCAAGCTCAGCACAGCTGAATGTATCTTCTCTGCTACAGACTTGCTACTCAGGTGGAAGAGCTAGATAGGCGACCTAGGCTAAGGCAAGGTCTCTAGCTGACTCAGGGTACTGGATGGCCTGGTGGTCACAAACCTGCCCAACAGGACACCTGGAACCCAGGGGATGAGGGCTGTAGTATCAAGCTGGGGAGGCTCTAGGGACAGAAACTGCCCATCTTTGGGCAGTTAGAAGCCTCAGGGCCTCCTACCATACCCAGCTTGCACAGTCCCAGGGATACCCACATGCCATGGCAGCCACAGAGCCAAAGGCATGGCCATGGCCTGAAGGGGGCATGGGCAGTCTGAGGATCTGAGAAGCTCCTGACCCTCCTAGGAGGGTGCAACTCCCAGTATCGAAGAGGATGAGGGCTAGACTCTCTGCTCAGGCCCAGTGCACTGATGAATTAGAAGTCTACCGACTGTCTCTCTGCCTGCAGACATGTACAGCTAATCACAGAGACTCACACAATTCCAGGATTGTACCAAAGGGACAGGGCAGGTGAACTGGTCAAAAAATTCCTTTAGAGGGATGGGGCATCTGGATGGCTCAGTCGGTTGAGCATCTGACTTAGGCTCAGGTCATGATCTTGTGGTTCATGAGTTCACAGCCCACGTTGGTCTCTGTGCTGACAGCTCAGGACCTGGAGTCTGCTTTGGATTCTGTGTCTCCCTCTCTCTCTGCCCCTCCCCTGCTCATGCTCTCTCTCTCAAAAGTAAAAAAAAAAAAAAAAAAAAAAATTAAAAAGAATTTTTTAAAATTCCTTTAGAGGGAAATGTTTCTGGCACTACAATCAAGCTCTCAGTGAGAGGAAAAAGCTAGTCCCTAAGGAGAGGGTTAAAGTTAGGCTATTCCCTAAGTCAGAGGTTAAAGCGTTCTGGGAATGAGCAAGAGAAGAGTTTTATTTTATTTCAAATAAGTCAACTCTATACCCAGTGTGGGGCTTGAACTCACGACCTCAAGATCACCAGCCACATGCTCCACCAACTGAGCCAGCCAGGCACCCCAGCAAGAGAATAGTTTTAGAAGTGATTCTGACGCATGACAAGATGCAAAGTCTCTATACAGATAATCTATCCTCAACAATAGTTACAATGGCTTTTCTTAGCTGTAGCTGTTCAGGCACCAACCACTGGTATGAGTGTCTTCAGTGACACAGATCCCATTGTCGTTGTGCATGCGTGTATATGTGTGTGGAGGATGTGAGAGAGAAAGATTCACATGTTTGGGGCCTTAGCAGCATCCTGAATCCCAGGGTCCTTGATAGGACCTCATTGCCTAGAAAGCTTTAGAAGGAGGTGATGGTAGGGGTTGCCCCAGCATCCTCTCTTCACATTGAAACCAGGGAGACCCAATGCTACATTATAAGAACTACAAAGAGAAGGAGAGGGACAACAATGGCTGCTGGGGGCTGGGGGCTCACCCAAGGCACCTTCTGCAGGAATGTGGCAGACAGTGAAAAATGTTTCTTTTGAAAAAGTGCATAGACGTACATATCGGATGTACTTCTGCATGACCTCCTCCAGGGGTCGCAGACCCTCCTTGAGGAAGATGGATGGGTTCCACATGGCGGCTCGGGCCACCATCACAGAAGAGGCTGCTGTGGCTTGTCGAAAGTCCTCTATGTCCAAATATTCTTGGATGTGGTCATGAGATCCTCCGCTGAAAGGCAACAGGGGAGTGAGGGGTATCCTCATACTAGCATCTTCAGAAAAAAGCAACTCCCAGATCTGCTACTCATTAACCATGTGGCTTTGACCAAATCCTTCAGCTGTGAGTACTTTGGGAGACTGGAGGTTATAACACACACCCCACTATGGGGTCAGAAACACCAAGTGAGATAACACAGTGAAACAGCCTGAACCAGGCCTGGCACTTAACAGGTGTCTCAGAGATTTTACCTTCCTTCCCTCCTCCTCATCCTAAACAGTGGCTAAAGCCAGCCCAAATCTGAAGACATAGGTCTGTTAAGTGGATGCTGGGATCACAGAAAGATCCCCAGCCTGGAGCACCTATATACCTACTAACAGATGGGTCAAAAACCACAGACACAGTGGTGATCATGAGAGGAAGGAAGGAGGCCCAGTTTGGTTGCAATTTCCCTTCCTGCCACCCCGAGGCCCCAAGGGCCCCCTTGGAAACTGCTCCATTTGCATCTGTTCCATTGGGGCCAGGTGGCAGCCTCAATCCAGGCACAGCCTTATATGTATGGTGGGGAAGACCCTCAGGTGGCAGCAGCAGCAACAGGATCCAGGGTCTTGAGTATCCTACCCTCTCCATGCCAGCCCTAAAACTCCTGGCCTGGGAACAACCAAGCCTGGCTACCACCCCCAACCTTAACTCGCTCCCTCCTTCCTACCAGGCAGGCATGCCCTTTGTCAGGACTTCGGGGCTTTAGAATTTCTGTTCCCATCTTGCCATCAGGCTCTATGCCATCCTAAGGTACAAGGCTGCACTGGACTGGCCCACATGGCCAGCGCCCCAATGACAACTGGACACTGTCTTACTGCTAAGCCTCTGGGCTGGTCACTGGTACCTCAGAACTGTCAGTCTCATCCCCTGGTCCTATGGCTGCCCAGAATGCTTGTCTGGGCTTTGGACTGTGACCTGCCTTATGCCCCCTGAGCCATACGTCTGTATGCTCTGGCTTGGGACTACTCACCCTACACCCTGCACACCTAACTCTGGGTGTGACATCACTTTTGCCTTGGGTCTGCTTTAGAGGCCGCTTTCTTGCTCTCCCTGTCTCCTGAACACTCCTACCCTCAACCCCTCTATCAAAATGCCCTGGGACCCTGCCTACTGCACACCTACATCGGCCACTCACCAGAGGCTAGTGGACACAATAGGTACTTTTCAGCTTCATGTCCAACCTCATTTTTTTGTACTACCCTTTTCTCCTTTTCCCTTAGGTCATTTTTTAATGCTAGCTCATTCCATTTTTTGTATGCCAGCTCAAACTTCTCTGAGTGAGGTGGAGCACAAAAAAGTAAACGATGAAGAAGAGAGGCTTACTTGGCTATGACAGGAATGGAGAGGGTTTCAGCAATGGCTCTGATGGCTTCACAGCTTACAGGGTGCTGAGGTCTTTCTTCCCGCTTTCTTGGAGATAAAGAAAAAAGGATGGGCTGAGGGCTGAGGCCATATCACAGTTCAAACTAAGGTTTACCTTAGCCAAACCCTACCATCCTCCCTACTGAACCTCAGGAAGGCCATGTGGCCATGAAGGACAGGGTTCTGGGCTGCAGAGGATGGCTCTCCATGACCTCTGTTGTAAGGGGCAGGAGCAGCAGAAGTCCCTGCTGAGAAGGCAAGTCCAGCCCTTGCAGGCCTGCAGGTGAGGCGTGGCTGCACAGGGCTGGTGTGGGTGGCCTGGCTCCCGAGGTCACACTGCCTTTCCTTGGCTTCCCTTCACCTGTGCCAGAGATGAGGGACAGTGCTATAAGAATGCTGCCCCTACTGTCCCGGTGCTGCCCTCCCCACGAGACTGGGAACAGCTGCTGCCCTCAGACTGGCCACTCCCACACAGCTGCCTATGCTGAGGCTGAGTTGGGCAGCTGATCCTGGGGAGAGGCACCTGGCACAGGGCAGACCCAGCAGGCAGGACAGGCCACAGATCATGACTGTCACAACAAGCCCTGGAGAGGTAGGACCACAACCTAAGCCCTCTCCTTCCAAGGTCAACTGCAAGAGGTTCTTGTGTATGAGTGAATGAGTCTTAGAGATGCTGAAGTGAAGCCTGATCTAAGCTATGCTCAGGAACAAGCAAGAGAGATGGTCAACCAGACAGCCCTTGCTCAGGTCTTGTCTGCGTGCATCTCCTCTGGTATGCTCCTCAACAAAAGGGTCAGGAGGCTCAACAAAAGCCTCAGAAGGCCCTGTCAACCCATCCTCACCTCTACCTCCCCACACCCCAGCAGCCCGTTTCAGCCCAGAACCCATCCTCAACAGCTTTGATGGCCAGAAAGCCCCTCTTTAAACTCACCCGAATCTGTCTTCCTGGTGTTTCCAACTACTGGTAAAAAGGAATAGCTGTATTTATTCAGAGAACACCATATGCCAGGCACTGTGCCAAGGCTATATATTCACAACCTCATAAAAGCCTCAAGACAACCTTATAAAGCAGAAACTATCTTAATTTCCAAATGAAAAATGTGGTACTCAGAGAGGTTAAGTGATTTATCCAAGGACATACAGCCAACAAGCAGCAGAAATGGGAGCCCAAACCAGGCAGTCTGAGCCTAGAGCCTGCTGCCACAGGGAGGAGCTTGCATGTACACGTGTGTAGCCTTTCCCCGCCCCCTACTGGCTTCAGCCCACACAGCTCTCCTTTTCTCTTACACATGTTGGGAGTTAACATTTTCTCTGAAAATGCTGTCATAGACACATCCAGCAAAAAGTGGGCTGTTCCTATAAGAACCCTGAACCCAAAAGGAACATCACTCAGAGAAGAGAGGTCACTCTGGCCAAAGTCTGTTGACCTGGGATTCTGTACAAAACTACATCATAGGGGTGCCTGGGTGGCTCAGCCGGTTAAGTGTCCAACTCTTGATTTCACCTCAGGTCATGATCTCACGGTTCATCAGGCTCTGCATTGACGGCACAGAGCCTGCTTGGGATTCTTTCTCTCCCTCTCTCTGCCCTTCTCTCACTCGCATTCTTTTATGTGCTCTCCCTGACTCAAAATAAGTAAACTTTACCAAAAAAAATGTACATCATGGACACACGGAACAAGTCTAACTGGGAAACCAAAAGTAGCCTTTAGCAACACCTCAGCTCCCAGAAGACAGCATATTAGCTACAGATACAAGAGCTGTTTAAAGTAGTCACTGTGACAGCTGGCAGTCCAAGAAGGGCAGACAAAAGAGACAATGCCATTAAAAGCAGAGCCATCTGCATGGGGTCATTTGGGGGAGAAGCTATTGCTCAATGTAGTGGAAAGCAAATGAGATTCAGAGTCAGAGTTCTAATTCCACCACTTCCTGGCTGCACAGTACAACTGTGAACCTATCACTCAATCTCTACCATTTACACATCCTGAGGGTAGAGGCGTTTCCCCTTCCTCTTGTGTCTTTAAACTCAATCTTCCTCTCCTTCTCTGTCTCTAAACTCAGTGTAGTGTCTACCACCAGTAGGTGTTCAGTGAATGAAACAAAGAAAAATGCCTACCCATGAAGGGTTTAGCTGCCCTCAGGACTCAAAAGATGTCAAAGAGCTAGGCAGAGGCAGGCTGCATATGTAGAGAAAAAGTTGGCTGTCACCTAGGGTCTGACAAAGGATTGTTACGATGGTTGAGGACTGCAAGTCAGTCACTAGATAGGGAACCACTCACCTCCCATGAACTGCAACGGCAGCAATGCCAGTCCTTTCTATCCGCTTCACAAGGCTCAGGGTATCTTCCAGCTGGGGAAGAGGACAGTCCAGGGTGGTTAGAGAAGCTACCCAGCGAATAGCTGCCAGCTCCAAAAGTGAGCTCAGCCCCACTCCCTCCTCCAACCTAAGTCAACTGTCCTCGAGAACCATTCACCTCCTCCCAAAACAACATCCTTTGAAAAAATGGACCTTGAAATGTAACACGTCATCCTTACCGAGGGCAGGATGCGAATCTTGCAGGTCACAGGTCTGCGAGTCCCTTTAACAAGAGTGCTGAGGATCTGCAGAGAGGAAAACACAAACACTTCTGGAAAAACCACCACAACTGCTCATACTATTTTTTTTTTTTCAACGTTTTTTTTTTATTTATTTTTGGGACAGAGAGAGACAGAGCATGAACGGGGGAGGGGCAGAGAGAGAGGGAGACACAGAATCCGAAACAGGCTCCAGGCTCCGAGCCATCAGCCCAGAGCCTGACGCGGGGCTCGAACTCACGGACCGCGAGATCGTGACCTGGCTGAAGTCGGACGCTTAACCGACTGCGCCACCCAGGCGCCCCACAACTGCTCATACTAATTAACTCTGTTACAGACCTGTGCATTAGGCGCATACAGTGATGTATGTCAATTTCTTGGTAAAACTAGAAAATCTTTTCAATTTTTAAAAAAGTTTCAGCTTGGGGCGCCTGGGTGGCTCAGTCGGTTAGGCGGCCGACTTCGGCTCAGGTCATGATCTCACGGTCCGTGAGTTCGAGCCCCGCGTCAGGCTCTGTGCTGACAGCTCAGAGCCTGGAGCCTGTTTCGGATTCTGTGTCTCCCTCTCTCTGACCCTCCCCCGTTCATGCTCTGTCTCTCTCTGTCTCAAAAATAAATAAATGTTAAAAAAAATTTTTTTTTTAAATAAAAATAAAAAAGTTTCAGCTTAACATACTCCCTCCTCCAAAGGATTCTGAGGCCTAGTCCTGGTTGAGAACACATGGCTGACAGCTTCATTCCTGCGTGAAAGCAATGTTCCCTGAGTGCTGTTCCAGGATCTACTGAGCGAGAGAGCAAGGAAGGTTTTACAGGTCCTGGGCCCTGTCCTTATATGCCTCTCTTTAGGTGAGTCAGATATACAGAAGTGAAATGGCAAAGGAAAAAACAACATATTCAACACATTATAAAGTGTTAATTTGCACAGTAATTGCAAAGGACTTCAAAGAAAGATCAAGAAGTTATACAGGAAAGTGTCAGAGAAGTGTCAAGGCCAGGTCACGTATGAATCAGAGATCAAGAGACATGCAGATGACAGTGAATGTCTGTGGCATTGCTATCTTCTTCCCTTATCGAAAATTTCAGGCCAGGGGTGCCAGGCTGTCTCAGTCATACAGCATCCAACTCTTGATCTCAGGGTCATGAGTTTGAGCCCCACGTTGGATGTAGAGATTACTTCAAACTAATAATTTTTAAAAAACTTTTTTTTTTTTTTAAATTTCAGTCTAGACAAGCTGGAGGGAAGGTGATCCCAAGAGCTCTCTTCTAAGAACTGACTGCCAGAAGAGCAGAGAGGACACCCACGCAGCTGGTGCCAGTCTTGGTTCTAGACAAGTGGGGGCAGCAGAGAGCGAGACTGAAAGAACCAGTCAAGGAGGCCTTTCAGGGACATTCTCTGGCAAACCGCTCCAGAAGACATGAGACGAAGAGGCTGGGCTGACAAGGCACGTTAACAGATCACAGGCAAGACAGGGCCTGTTGGCCCAAGGACCAATGCCAAAGACTGGCAGGAAGGAACAGTCCCCAGATGCTGCCCCAGGAGGCATACTGGACCTGTGGTCCTAGGGTCACTCTGGCAGGCCTTCAGGGGGCAGCTACCCTTTAAGGCAGTGGGGGTGGGGAACTGCCAGATCCACTGAGATACACAATAAAAAATTCTCCCTTGAGTCCTATCCCTCACGCTAACCGTAGCATATCTGGAAGGTTCCTTTGCTATTGTGGACTTAGAATCCCATAATGTTTGGGGTGCCTGGGTGGCTCAGTCAGTTGAGTGTCTGACTATTGATTTCGGCTCAGGCCATGATCCCATGGTTGTGGGATTGAGCCCCGCTTCAGGCTCCGCGCTGAGCGTGGAACCTGCTTGGAATTCTCTCTCCCTCTCCCTCTGCCCCTCCCCTACCCATGTGTGTGTGTGCTTTCTCTCTCTCTAAAATAAATACAATGAAAATTTTTTTTAAAAAAAATACAAGAACCCCCTGATATTTGGTGACTGAAGCAACATGAGCTGGTTTGATCCAGTTCTCTGTTTTGCAGAACTTCCTTTGCTGTATTTCATCCAAGTAGCTCTAAGCACTTTCTTTGGTATTTCTGTTCATTTCATGTGCTTGTTCAGAATCAGGAAGGAAATTAGTAATCAAAATGCCCAGCCACCTGCAAAGGTCACATTAAGGGGAACGGGTGAGAGAAGCTGTCTTCTGGCTAGGCCCTAGCATGAAACCCCCCTAGACTCAACTCTCCCAGATCCAAGTCACACCACCTGTCTCTGTAGTATGAAAATCAGTGAGGGAGAAGGACCTGAGATAGGCTCATAACAGATAACACAGATAACACAACACATCTACCCACAAGCAGGCTCAACTCACCAGATCTACCAGCTGACTCAAGAAAAGCAGACTCTTAGCTCCCCTGGTTGTTGGGGAATGAGTGGAAAGGAGGATGGAGAGCATAGGCTTAGGTATCACTGAGAACTGAGTTCAAGTTCTGGCCCTGCCAGTTGTTAGCCTTGGCCCAAGTGCAACATGCACAGGGGGATGCCCTGGGCAGCCACGGGGGTCAGATCTTGGAGTCCAGGGGTTAGAGAAAGGATATTACCAACTAAGAGTCTAAAACTAAGGTCCTTGGGGCACCTGGGTGGCTCAGTCGGTTAATTGTCCGACTTCAGCTCAGGCCATGACCTCGTGGTTTGTGAGTTCGAGCCCCGCATCGGGCTCTGTGCTGACGGCTCAGAGCCTGGAGCCTGCTTCGGATTCTGTGTCTCCCCTTCTCTCTGCTTCTCCCATGCTCATGCTCTGTCTCTCTCTGTCTCTTGATAATAAATAAATGTTTAAAAAAATTTTTTATTAAACTAAGGGTCTTAACCTAGGAAAGATGTATCAGTGTTACCAAGAAAGATTTTTCGAAAGACTAATTAATACTTCCTCCCTGCCCCTATCTACCCCACGCCTATACAGAATTCTCAACAGATAGAACACCAAAAAGAGAAGAAGCAGAATGAACTGAGCAGTTTAACTCTTCTGCCTCATGTGTGAGACATGTCTTATCCACAGAGGGGCAGTGGAGAAGACAGAGCCAACAGCCTAGGTAGGAGAAGCCAGAAAACTGGAGAATAATAAAGATGTCTGAGTGCATGTGTTGTAAAGCAACACCACCCCATACCGGGCCCTCTTCCCCAAGGGGGGGTGATGAATTTGACATCCACAGTTGTCCACATCCACTCCATCCTACACAGAGGGGTCTGACTAGAGGTTCCTAAGTACAGATGTCAACTGATCCATAGCTAGACACTTCTAAACTACACCCAGGCACCTCTAAACTGAGATGCCATCAAGAGGGAGCACTGATATTGGCATAGGGGTCACAAGACCATGGCTCTAGACACTGCTCTGCCTGCTACTTACTTGCTATATAATCTTGGGCAAACTACTTTTATCTCTCTGTGCTTTAGTTTTATTATTGTTGATCAAATAGAGATAACAAATGCCTGCCCTATTTACTTCAAGGGGTTTGAAGAACAAATGGAATAAATGCTAGAATATATTTTGAAAAGGAAATTACCCTACAAACTGCAGGGATATACTATAGGTACTATATACATATATAGGCACGTTATATATATTACTACAGTACATACTATATATATTACATATGTTATGTTATTTATATATAAGTATTATATATTATTATTATACATACAGTGTGCACATATATGTGTGTGTGTGTGTGTACCTATCTTCACATGGGGAAAATGAAAAGGCACCAAGCCCCTCAACACATTGATCTTCCAATATCCCAAAGACAGTGGGGCTGGAGGAATATATATGGTTGAGCTGCTGACACAGCAGCCAGCACAAATAATGGCAGCTTTCATTGGTGGTTCCCTATCTCAAGTTACTCTAGCCTATGAGAGGCACTAGAAGGTTTAAAGCGCAGACAGGGAAGCCGGAATGGAGGATGAAAACAAAGGAACTAAGAGGGGCAACAAGGAGAGAGCTGGTAGACTGACAAAGAAGTAAAAGATGCATATGGCTTGGTAGAAAATGTCACCCCTACAGGCCCTGGCAGCTCACAACACGGTGACAAACGCCAACCTGTCTGCAGGGCCTCATAAACCTGACTTTTGGAATCACCAAGGGAAGGGGAGCAGAGGCGACCAAGTTCAACTTGCCTCACATGACACTGGCCAGGCTGCTCTCAAAGGCTGGTGGTGGACTCTGCCAGTGTGGAGGGGACCCACTTTTGCTCTCAGTAAGCCCGCTGGGAGAGGCCAACCCCCACCACCACTGGCACAGAGTCTGTCCACAATCTACAGATAGCCTGGCCTATGCTCACATGATCTTCTCAGAAGGTAGACAGGCAATACAGAGGAGCCTCTAAATGACTCCTTAAGCCCCTCGGCTCTCAGTTGACATGTCTCCAAGCCCCGGACTTTGGAGGAACTCCAAGGCTGCTATGGGTTCGCTCAGGGGTTCCCAAACCTGACTGTATGTCACAGTCACTGGGAAGCCTTTCAAAAATTTTCCAGACTCCAGGGGTGCCCACCTGGCTCAGTCACTAGAGCATACGACTCTGGATCTTAGGGTCGTAAGTTTAAGCTCCACACTGGGCACAGAGCTTACTTAAAAAAATTTTTTTTCAGACTCCGGGGGGGGTAACTGATAAACTGAGTCATTAAATCTTGGGGGAGGAGGGGTTCCTGGGTGGCTCAGTTGGTTAAGCGTCCGACTTTGATTTCGGCTCAGGCCATGATCTCATGGTTCATGAGTTCGAGTCCCACATCGGGCTCTCTGCTGGCAGTGCAGAGTCCACTTTGGATCCTCTGTTCTCCTCTCTCTCTGCCCCTCCCCTGCTCACGTGCACATTCTCTCTCTCTCTCTCCGTCTCAAAAATAAACTAACATTAAAAAAAAATCTTGTTGGGGGAGATGAGGGTGGGTGCATGTTCAGACAACTCTAGTTCACAGGCAAGTTTAAGGACCTCTATTTTCACTCCTGCAGGACTTACCTTCTCAATCTTGTCAGGGTCTGACAGCAGAGCAGCTCCCATTCCCCCCTAAGAAAAAGCACACAGAGGGTCTTCTTACACTTGGAGAAGGGTGGTCCCTCCCCATGGTATGGCAACGTGGTGTGGCAACCTGGCACTCACAGCTAAGAGACCAAGCAAGGTTCACTGGCAATTAGCACTTCCCCTCAGCAAGAAGGAAAGCAGCAGCAACTAGGCTCACAATGCCAGGGATCAGAGTTTGATGAATTCTAAAAGTCATCACTCTGATCCTCTTAGCAAAATCCACAGATCTATCCAGAAGTGGGTTCTACAAAAATTGTTTTTCAGGAGTGCCCATTCCCTACTCAGGATCTCAGTGTCTCAATAAGCTAAACCCCACAATCTCCCAAGCCCTTTAAAAAGCAATGAAGCATTCTCCCTTCGAAATGAGATCCAATGTACCTTCATCCTATCCTACCAACACTTGCTTTGGTACCACCACCGCCAGCAAAGCGACTTAGAGGAATATAACCTGCAAATCTTGTCCGGGCTCTTCTTCCCTGCCAACAACAACGCTCCAGACCAGCATCAAACTCTAGCAAAAGCCCCAGCTAATGGAAACCAACAACTTGAGGAGCTACTTAAATCCTGACATTAACACCAGTTGAGTTTTGACGGTGAGATTATTAGTGATTGGTGTTTTTTGTTTTTTGGGGTTTTTTTTGTACTTTTCTATATCACACAAGTTCTGGACAATGGTATGAATTACTTTAATAATCAGGAAAGGGAAGGATCTCTACAACGGTAAAGGGAAAAAAACAAACCCAATAAATAAATTGCTTGTCAGTATATAGACTGCATACCAATGAATGCTCATAGGATGATGGGCTCAGAAGTTTTAAGTTATTACAGTGTAATTTCCTATTTAAGGATGACAGAGTAGAATCAGAGAACTCTGAACCACCACAGACTCAGCCAGCCTGAGCTTGCATTTCAGAGGAAAATGGGAAAAGCAGAGGAGCTACCAGCCCTGGCCTATCTTGTTACAGATACAACCTTAGAGGCCTTAAGGAAAGCCCTGGCCACTCACCCCAACTCCGTGTGTCCTCACGCATGATCCAGCCCTTCCTTGGGTAATCACAGAATCTAAAATCCAGTCTTACTGGCCCTTCCACAACAATGGTTTTCTCAATTAGTATTTCCTTCCTTCCTTCCTTTCTTTTTAACTTAATTGCTTTTTTGAATAGGTGACACATTAAAAATTTTCAAGGTTCGGGGCGCCTGGGTGGCTCAGTCGGTTAAGCGGCCGACTTCGGCTCAGGTCACGATCTCGCGGTCCGTGGGTTCGAGCCCTGCGTCATGCTCTGTGCTGACCGCTCAGAGCCTGGAGCCTGTTTCAGATTCTGTGTCTCCCTCTCTCTCTGCCCCTCCCCCGTTCATGCTCTGTCTCTCTCTGTCTCAAAAATAAATAAACGTTAAAAAAAAAATTAAAAAAAATTTTTTTCAAGGTTCAAAAGGGAAAAAGTAAGAACTCTCCTCCCTTGAGGAATGGAAAACTTTTCATATTATGTTTTCTATAAGGCTTCAATTTTTGAACCACGAGAAGAGAGTGGCTATTCAGGTGGCATGTACTGGTATAGCACACTGGTAGACATCTGTTCTGACCCGTCAGGGCCAGTGCTGTACCAGTTGTTAGTTATTTTGAGAAGCACCCCTATAATGGGAATTTATTCCCTATGCCAAACCAAATAAAAACTTGGTTTCCTTCCCCAGGGAAAGGCAGTGTTACTAGTTTCCTGTGTGTCTTTCCAAATATATTCTATGAAGAGAAATGTAAATATATACATAAATATTCATTCCCCATTCCTCATATATAAATGGTGGTATACCATATCTAATTTGGCTCCTTGCTTTTTCATTCCACAACGTGTCAGGGAGATTATGCCACTAATTTAAACTCTGCTCCTTACATAACTCAGAAGCACAAAGGAGTAATTAGAAGACAGCAAAATATGGTCCCAAGTTTTCAACTCCTCATAGACAATTTCAAACCTCCATAATCCCTTGAAATAGCTGTCGACAAGCCCTGTGGTTTTCAAGCATCCAAAGATCCTTTCCCTCAAGTAGCCTTCTGCCTCCTGGCCTAAAGCCAAAGCCCCAAGCCACATAACTCCTGGGAGCAGAGTGCCTGACTCTGGGCAGTGGATCCAGGGGGACATCTGCTATGTCTACGCTGCAGATCCTGACCATGAACCCTGTGATAAGATTCCCAGTGGCAGCCCTGCAGTCAGTCCCAAGCTGTTCTTGTTTTCTGCCCCACACATGCTTTTCTTCCAGCAGTCCCAATCACACTGAAGACCAACTGTCCTCCTGGCTACTGGTCTTTCCTCCCTCTCCCGCAACCACTCACCCCACCTCCCCACACCCGGTCTGATCATTTGCCACCCAACTCCTATCAAATTCTACTCCAGTTTCACTTCTCCTCTCCCCATCCCTGGTCTCCCCTATGAGCCCAGGACATTCACCTCCTAAATCTGTGTTTCTAAGTATTTCTACACAGAATATATTTGGAAAGAGATAAGAAAATAGTAACACTGGTTTCCCCTAGGGAAGGAAACTAAGTTTCTGATCACATGCCTTCTCTGTTCAAAAAGGTGAGAAATATCAAAAGTCCAAGTTCAGCTAATCTGGTCCTAACCAAAATTTACAATCCTGTGCTCCTCTGCTTTCTCTTTGTCTTCCGCTACCCAACTCTCAAGTCAAATCAAGGTTCTCTGCCTCTACCTCATGTTGGCCTCCAGGTCCCTGCCTCTGCCACTCCCTCTGCCTGCAGGGTCCCAAATCTCCTCATCAAGGACCACATTTCCCTATATGATACTGAGTTTAAGGGCTGCCTTTCCACTCCTTTCTGTGAGCTACCCTAGCACTATGTTCTGACCTTCTGATATGACAGTGGGGACACATGTATTGCATGCTCTATTTTTTTAAATATATGTCTCAGTTTTATTCATGAAACAACAAAGTCCTGTTCACATTTTTTCTTTTAACATTCACATCGTTAATTACTCACGCATAAGTGCTCTGTGTGTGTTTATCTATGTGTGTATGTGTATGTGTGTGTATATATATAAAATTTTTCCTGAACTATTTCCAGGTAAGTTACATTACATGATAGCCCTTCACATTGAAATATTTCAATGTGTATTTTCTAAGAATAGAGATATTCTTGGGATGTCTCATTGGCTCAGTCAATGGAGCATGCAACTCTTGATCTAAGGGTTATGAGTTTGAGCCCCACATTGGGTATAAAGATTACTTAAAAATAAAATCTTAAAAAAAAAAAAAAAAGAATAGAGATATTCTTACAAAACCGTAGAAGAGTTATCAATTTGATAAATTTACACTGATACAGTATTTCTAGCTAATCTACTATGGTCCATATTCCAATTTTGCCAGTTGATCTAATAATATCCTTTTGAGCATTTTTCCCATCTACTACAGGATCTAGTCCAGAGTCAGGTACCATACTTAGCTGTAATGTCTTGTTAGTTGCCTTTACCCTGTACCTTGTACTTGTAAGGCATATAAACAAATCAGTTTACCTTGGTGGAATACTCTTTTGGGCAGCCCATGTTGACATCAATCCCAGCCACATCATTTTCCCTGGAAAAACATGAAATAGAAAAGGTAATAAATATTCAACTTAAGGAGAGAAGTTAGAGTCAAAGGCACGGGTCTGTGTTCATGAACCTCTTGCTGTGTGCCTCAGTAACAGAAGGTGAAAAAACTGGTCTCTGAAATGTACAACTGCCTTCCCTGAGCAGAGCTCAAGAGGAAGAGCATTTTGTGCTCAAACATCTACAAAGGGCTAGTTGTAGAGGACTTTGCTACTTGGGAATTTTACCAGATAATCCAAATACTGAGTGACAGCCACACTGAACCCAGTCCCCAGAGTTCCACTTCTGACTGGGGTAGTGAAAGCTATTTGTCAATGCAAAGAAGTGACATGAGTATAAGAGCCCCTTCCCAGAGCACTGGTTCTAGTAGAAGTTAAAGGACTGTCTTTTGTTTGCTGGGCTGCACAGATGGCTTACTCCAAACAATTTTCCGATGTGGAAGGACCCTTAGCTCATCTTCCATTATGTATACAGTTAACAGTCTGTAGCTACTGCCTGAATTCCTTCTCACCATTATTGTAACTAATAACAACAGTTAACAGGGCGCCTGGGTGGCTCAGTTGGTTAAGTGTCTGACTCTTGTTGATCTTGGCTCAGGTCATGATTTCACAGTTCGTGAGATCGACCCCTGCGTCAGGCTCTGTGCTGACAATGCAGAGCCTGCTTGGGATATTCTCTCTCTCTCTCTCTCTCTCTCTCTCTCTCTCTCTCTACCTCTCCCCAGTTCACTCTCTCTCTCTCTCAAAATAAATAAATAAACATGAAAAAATTTTTAAAAATAATAATAGCTAATACTAAATGCTACATGCCACTTACTGCAAAGACATCTATATGCATTATTTAATTTACCCTCCCCTATAATGTTAGAGGTAGGTAGTACAACAGGTCTCTTTTTTTTTCCCTAAGATTTTACATTTTATTTATTTATTTATTTAATGTTTGTTTTTGAGAGAGAGAGAGAGTGGGGGAGAGGCAGAGAGAGAGTGGGAGACAGAATCAGAAGCAGGCTTCAGGCTCTGAGCTATCAGCACAGAGCCTGATGCAGGGCTCAAACCCATGAACTGCGAGATCGTGAACTGAGCCGAAGTCGGACACTTGACCGACTGAACCACCCAGGCGTCCCTATAGGTCTCATTTCAAAGATAAGGAAACTAAGTTCTCAGTATGGTTAAGTAACTTACCTACGGTCACTCAGCAAGCAGCAACCCAGAATTCCAACCCAGGTCTGTCTGACTCCAAAGCCTATCTCCTTAACCACAGTACACTCCCGCCTTCATTAATTTAGGCAGCAATGAGCCTTACCTACATTTCATGAGACTTAAAACCTTAGGGCTCATAGTCGTGAGAATCCCTGGAAATCCATGAATAACCCCTAAAAAATAGTCACCCAAGCAGAGGTTATCTGGGATCTGGGCACAGTGGGTACATGTGAGTCCCAGGCCCGCCCTTGAATGCCACAAACAAAGAAAAAGAAAACAGACATTCTTCACCTGGAAAGAGAAGGTAATGAGTTAAGAGTCAGGAGGGTGGTCACCTCCAAAGTCACCAGAAATAGTAAAGCTTCACAGGAGAGGCAAGGCAATCCTAAAGGGAGAACTTACACAAGTCTGGCCACAGCAAGGGCTCGCTCTGCATCTGAAGTCCCCTGGGAACACAAGAGGCTGCATCAACCACCATCCCTGACACAGAAACACATGCATAGACAAACACATCTGTGCATGCCATACGTGCGCATGCGTGCACACGCAGCCACAAATAGAATCTGCTGGCATTCTCTTAAACAGCCAGCCAGCCCACTGGACTGGCTGTCGGAGGTAAAAATTGGACTTAGAAGGGCTAAAAAATGTCCTCAAAGCTGTGATTACTTTCAAACATATAAAAAAGTTAACAAAATTTTATAGTGAACATTCATATACTCACTACTTACATTCTACAATTAACATTTTGCTATATTTGCTTTATCATGTCTACCCCATTATTCTTAGCATTTTTTAAAAAATTTAAACATCATTCAAAACCTATTTCTGAAAAGTCACCAAAAATGCCCAAAGTGAGAGAAGAGCACTAGGAGTCATTATAACCCTAACATGAACAAACTACTCTTGAGGAAACCTAATTTTCTTTCTATGGGAAATATATACAGACTATACAAAAACAAAGAACATGAACTGAATAACCAATTGTAGGGGGTAAAAATATTTAAGTCATGCCAAACAAATAATTAAGGAAATTAAACTTGGAAAGGAAATTAAACTTGACACTGGAGGCATGTAACAGAGAACCATGGCCTGATTTCCTTAAATTGTTTCTACCAGTGTAATTGCGCATGAACAAATCTTTGAAAAACATTAAAGCAGAGTCTTAGGAAACCACAACTATGCAACAGAGCCCAGGCGTTTAAAGATGGGTGAGCCTTGGGAGGGCGCTCAGCCCTGGGATCTCATACCATCTGGAAGACAACCCTGCTCTGTTCTCTTTTGCAGGTGCGGAAGACTACTCGGTCATCAGGAGCAACAAAGTCCACAGTGCTCAGCACCTCTGCAAGAAAACACAAACACATGGGGTCACCCAATGAGGAAGCGAGTTCAACCTAGCCTATTCCCTGGAAGAAAACACAGCAAAAGTATCACTTTGAAGGGGAAAAAGGGATACTGGAAGTACACACAATTCTTAAAAGAAATCAGTGTATACATGGAGGCTTCTGAGGTGCTGATGATGGTCCCTTCCCTGACTTAGGTGACGGTTAGTTACACGGTTGATTGCTTTACAGCTATTTGTTATACTGCATGCTTGTGTTTTATGCACTATCTTGGTGTAGTGTTTACATTTCACAATTTTTAAAACACTGGAAAAAAATGTACATACAAGAAACCTTGTCTATGTTTCAGATTTGGCCCATATTTTCCCAGATGTCACTCTGAAGTTCAATAAAGTTGCCCTTTCTTTTTGTTTGTTTGTTTGTTTGTTTTTAATGTTTACTTTTTAGAGAAAGGGAGAGAGACAGAGTGCAAGTAGAGGAGGGGCAGAGGGAAAAAGGGGGTTGCACAGAATCCGAAGCAGGCTCCAGGCTCTAAGCTGTCAGCTAAGAGCCCAATGCAGGGCTCGAACTCCACGAACCGTGAGATCATGACCTGAGCCAAAGTCAGACGCTTAACCGACTGAGCCACCTAGGCGCCCCTTAGTTGTTCTTACTTAATTATTTATCATGTGCTAAGTACTATGAGTGGAGATTTATTCAATTACAGTCAACTCTCATTATGTGGACTTATGTACTTGCAGATTTGCCTGCTTGCTAAAATGTACCTATAACCCCAAAATCAATATGTAGAACTACCAAAAAATATTCGGTCACCTGATGCATGTCTTCCCAGCTGAGATCAAACAAGGCAATACTCTACCTTCTTGTTTCAGCTGTCATTCTGTAAATAAATGTCCTTATGGTGGTATATTTAATGCCACATTTATGTGCCTTTTGTTGCTCCCACCATTTAAAATGGTCCCAAGCACAGTGCTGAAGTGCTATCTAGTGTTCCTAAGCACAAGAAGGATGTGAAGTGCCTTCTGGAGAAAATGCATATCAAACAACCTTTGTTCTAACATGAAGTTGTAGTGCTGCTGGCTGTGAGTTCAATGCTGGAGTAGAAACACACGTAAAACAAGGTTATGTATCGATCTGTTGGTGAAAATGTTGTGACCAGAGGCTCGCAGGAATCTAATCCTGTATTTCCCTTAAGAACAATGGTTCAGTATTTGCTAGTTTGGGTTTCAAAGCAACTTTATAGAACATAACTATTGCAAATAACAAGAATTTCATATGCTCCTTCAGAACAGAGCTCTATGGTAGGTACTACCATTATTAGCTTTCAAAGATGACTGCCACATGAAAGAGATCCAACGTAGCAGATGAGAGAATACGCCTACCTTGTGCATTTATTTTAAGAAATAAATGAGATCTTTAATACACGTCAAGCACTTCCACAAATGGAACCAGTTATTATCACCCCAGCACTAAACAGATTAGAAGGTTAAAAATGTAGGATAGAGGTGGTGACACGTTGGGAGCGGTAATTGAAAAGAATTCCCACAGTACAGGCTCATGACTGGCAGTAGGAAGACTGGGAGAAGAACCACAAAAACTCAGTGTGTTTATACAATAGCTTTATTATAACAGCAAAATACCGGAAACCCCTGTTAAAGCACGGATGAAATCAATTCTGATATAGTTATCTGTAGGTACTAACATGGGAAAATGTCCTAGCAAAAAAGTAAGAGGCAAAATATGCACAGCCTGATCCTAAGA
Source organism: Panthera leo (assembly GCF_018350215.1). Classification (NCBI taxonomy): domain Eukaryota; kingdom Metazoa; phylum Chordata; class Mammalia; order Carnivora; family Felidae; genus Panthera; species Panthera leo. The sequence goes on along the minus strand of NC_056693.1, from coordinate 43,224,932 downwards.
AAGGGTGTAGATATAAACATGTTCTATTTTTATATACACGCTTTACTAAATGTATAAAAAATATACATTATTCCTCTCTGTGATTACTTCTTCAAATAGCAGATAATGGGGGATTTTCATTTTCTAGGTTATACAGGTCTATAATAATAAATTTTTCATAACAAAAAAACTATAAATCTAAAACAATTAAAGACAAAATTGAGTCATAACTTCTGGCAAACTGATATTAAGGTTTCACAAACGTGCGTACATTTCGAAAACCTCAAACAATACCACAATTCTAATCAAAACAGAATCAGCCTCATCAATAAAGCACCAGCAAAACCACAATTTAGCACAACCACTTCTATCTGCAAAGTACTTACATGTACCTTATCTTATTTGATTCTCACTCCAACCCTATGATTTAAGTAAAGCAGGGATTTTGATTTCAATTTTACAGCTGAAGAAATGGAGGCAGAGAGGTCATATGACTTGCCCAAAGTCACACAGCTATCGGGTGGCAGAGCCAGGAACAATGCTGAAGCCATCCCAAGCCCAAGGCTTTTCTATGTCAATTTCTATGCCAGCAAGCCTGTGATGGAAGGTTATCTCAGCCTGTTCCACATCTGGCTCTTTGTCACAGTCTCTGGAGAGTAGTGACTCTTTTCAAGGGAGCACATGATCCACAAAATTACACAGCCAGACAAGGAGCACAATGGAAGGACACCGTCACCGCAGGCAAGGGCAGTGATAGTGCTGCATGGCCCTGACCAGGCACATGCACAATCCTGGGACCAGAACTGCACTCACCATTAACAACTCTCTTGCACTGAAGCATCTTGAGGTCAATCAGCTCCTGCAGAGGAATCAGAGGGCATTTGTTAGTGCTGGTCATGTAGGTAATGGGTACAGGGGGAGGGACCTTCATCACAAACCTAATGGGGGTCACTTGGCCTGTCACCCTGCTACTAACCAACAAATTATGGCTTTGGGGAAATGTAGTGCTGACCTCCTCACCTAAACATGGCAAGCAGGAGCCTGAGTGAGCTACCCTCAATCAGCTGCTCTTCCCAGGGCCCTTGGAGATGCTGGGGGCCTAGAAAGGGTGAGCCACTCAGGGAACCAAAGACAAGACAATGGCCCAGATTATGGACACCTAGACACTCTCCTCACCTACTAATCTCAGCTCCAGTCGATCCCCTCAAAGAACCTCGCACCTCATCCTTATACAAACAGCAGACAATGAAGGGCTGCCAGGAAATATCCAAATGACAGAAGCGGGACCAGTGAATAAAAGCAGAGGGAGAAGATTTGAGTCTAAAACTCCTGTCCAACATGGGTCATACTGTGTGGAAACAAAAGGGGTGAGCTCTTTAGCTCTGGACATATTCAAACAGACTCGGGAAAGAAAGGACAAAGAGGTTTCTTCAAAATCAGTATCATGAAAATGAATGACAAGCTGATGTCTCCTGAAGGATTGAGATTCTCTGCCTCTTGGTAGGAGACAACTGTTTTGCTTTGTTCAGCGATCATTTCAACAAATGTGTAAAATAAATCACAAGAGCCAGGCACCTGTCACACTTCCCAGAAACTTATGCCCAGGGGTTCTGGGGGTTGAGAAAAATACAGGAAGGAACTCTGTCCCCTGGTCCTCATCCCCATACTGACTACCCATGAGCCTCAGCAACTCTAGCCAGGTAGGCACAATAGCCTTTGCTCCCTCAGGGGAGCATGTAGGGCTAAAGTGGCCAAAGGGCACCTACAGCATCCGTGGGGCTCCCCCTAGCATACTCATCATCAAGGTTAGTACACACTGTTGGTGTTTCTGTGGCTCCCCACTCCATGTTGCAGTCAGGTCAACAAGTATCTAATGTCCACCAGGCCTGGCCAAACAAATCACCACTACCAAACAGTTATGGATAAACAGATGCCATTTAAGCCCCAAGAATCAATGTGGTGTCTCAAGGGATGGACAGAGCCCAACCAGACCCCTATCGCCAGTGATCTCAGTTGCAGGAGCAAGCAAAAACGCAAGGGGACAAGTGGGCGGCACTGAGTGGCCTGTACTCATAAAAAGAAGTTCTGCAAGGGCGCCTGGGTGGCTCAGTCTGTTGAGTGTCCGACTTTAGCTCAGGTTATGACCTCACGGTTTGTGAGTTTGAGCCCCGCATTGGGCTCTCTGCTGTCAACATGGAGCCCACTTTGGATCCTCTGCCCATCTCTCTCTCTCTGCCCTCCCCCACTCGTATTCTCTCTCTGTCTCTGTCTGTCTCTGTCTGTCTCTGTCTCTCTCTCAAAAAATAAATAAAACATTAAAAAGAAGCAGCAGCAGCAGCAGCAGCAGCAGCAGCAGCTCTGCAGCCAGGCTGGGCTTTGGCTGGAGAGGAGCTGGGTAAAGCAAGGGTGGCCCGTGCTGGGGCCCCAGCCCTGCCAGCAATAACTTGTCCTCCCCAGGATTCCCAAACCACCCTCTGCCGAGTCCACCTTTACTACTTCTTCATATGCCAGTTATAGATACACCTGTCATATCTTTACCATCAGACTGTGAACCCCCCCGAGGAGGATCCTGTGTCCACACAAGAGTAGGCTTTGAGGACCCAGGCCAGGTAGCCTGAGTCCCAAGAGGAGGAGTTAAGGCAAAATGGTCCTTGAGATGTCTTATTTTCTTTTCCATTGCCCCACCATACCAAAAGAGCTTTTGGGGCCTGGGTACTGTCTTCAAATCAGCAACATCCAGCACGTTGCAAGTTCTCACTTAACATCTGCTGAAACCTCAAGACCTTACACAGACCTTACACAAGATCTTACACAAAACCTTTCTCAACTGCTTAAGTGGAGAAATTCATTTAAATTGTCACCAATAAAACCACAAGTGTGTCCGCTTACTCACGTACCCTCAACACCACTGTTCATTTTAGTTAGTTCTATGGGTATAAAATGGAACCTCATAGTTTTGTTTTGTTTTTCACTGTATTTCCTTAATTAGTGAAAACAAACATTGTTTTTCCAAGTGGGACAGTTTATCATCTGTGAATCTTTGTAGAAAACTGCCTTTTACATCTATACAAGTTGCAGGGAAAAGTCTATTCTTTGTCAAATTTCATATTGAGTTTTTCTGTCTCTATTATCACAAATACTTTTCCTATATCACTACCACTCCTCAATTTTTTTTTTACCTACACCCCATTTTTTTCTATTTTTAATTGACATAGTTGACATCATTTTTTTTTTTAAGATTTTATTTTTTAGTAATCTCTACACCCAACATGGGGCTTGAACTCACAACCCTGAGATCACCAGCTGTATGTTCTCCCTGCTCAACCAGCCAGGCACCTCAGCTGACATATAATATTACTTTCAGGTCTATAACATAGTGATTCAACAATTCTAAATGTTATGAAATGCTCACTACAAGAAGTGTAGTTAGCATGTGTCACTACACAAAGTTATTACAATATTATTGACTCTCTTCCCTATGCTGTACTTTTCTTTTTGTTTTTTCCTTTTAGGGAACTATGCTATACTTTTCAACCCTGTAACTTTATAACAAAAAGTCTGTACCTCTCAATCCCCTTCACCTATTTCACACATCCCCCCTACCTCCTCTCCCCTGGCAACTACCAGTTTGTTCTCTGTATTTATGAGTTTGTTTCTCTTTTCTCTGTTGCTTTTTGTTTATTTGCTTTGTTTTTTAGAGTCCACACGCAGTGAGATCACACAGTATTTTTCTTTCTCTGTCTGACTTATTTCGCTTAGTATAATACTCTCTAGCTCCATCCATGTCGTCACAAAACTCAATTTCTATCAGACATAACATTCTATTTTTATAGAAGAGACCACCCTAACTTTGCCATGAACAGTGCCTTCTCATTGCTAAATATATCTCTATCGTATGGTTAAGAATATAATTTTAATTGTTTTTTCTTTTTAAAACTAATTTAGCTTTTTAATTTATCTGAAAATTAAGGCCATTTATAAGTCACTTTTTCCTCACATGGCTATCCAATGTTCTGAACATTTAATTTAATTTAATTTAATTTAATTTAATTTTAATTTAAAAAAAAATTTTTTTTTTAACATTTATTTATTTTTGAGACAGAGAGAGACAGAGCATGAACAGGGGAGGGGCAGAGAGAGAGGGAGACACAGAATCTGAAACAGGCTCCAGGCTCTGAGCTGTCAGCACAGAGCCCGACGCAGGGCTCGAACTCACGGACCATGAGATCATGACCTGAGCCGAAGTCGGACGCTTAACCGACCGAGCCACCCAAGCGCCCCAATTTTAATTTTTTTAAAGTAGGCTTCACACCCAACATGGGGCTTGAACTCACGACACTGAGATCAGGAGTCAAGTGCTCTTCCAATTGAGCTAGCCAGAAGCCCCACAACACTTAATTTAAAAAAAATTTTTTTTTAACATTTATTTATTATTGAGAGACAGAGAAGAGACAGAGCATGAGCATGGGAGGGGTAGAGAGAGAAGGAGACACAGAATCCGAAGCAGGCTCCAGGCTCTGAGCTATTAGCACAGAGTCCGACATGGGGCTTGAACTCACAAACCGCAAGATCATGACCTGAGCTGAAGTTGGACACTTAACCGACTGAGCCACCCAGGTACCTGATCACAACATTTATTTTTAAAATGCCTTATCAGGGGCGCCTGGGTGGCGCAGTCGGTTAAGCGTCCGACTTCAGCCAGGTCACGATCTCGCGGCCCGTGAGTTCAAGCCCCGCGTCAGGCTCTGGGCTGATGGCTCGGAGCCTGGAGCCTGTTTCCGATTCTGTGTCTCCCTCTCTCTCTACCCCTCCCCCGTTCATGCTCTGTCTCTCTCTGTCCCAAAAATAAATAAAAAACGTTGAAAAAAAAAATTAAAAAAAAAAAAATAAATAAATAAAATAAAATGCCTTATCAGGTGGGAATGCAAGCTGGTGCAGCCACAATGGAAAACAGTATGGAGGTTCCTCCAAAAACTAAAAATAGAACTACCCTACAACCCAGCAATTGCACTACTAGGCATTTATCCAAGGGATACAGGAGTGCTGTTTCGAAAGGACACATGCACCCCAATGTTTATAACAGCACTATCCACAATAGCCAAAGTATGGAAAGAGCCCAAATGTCCATCGATGGATGAATGGATAAAGAAGATGTGGTGTATATATATACAATGGAGTATTACTCGACAATCAAAAAGAATGAAATCTTGCCATTTGCAACTACGTGGATGGAACTGGAGTGTATTATGCTAAGTGAAATCAGTCAGTCAGAGAAAGACAAAAATCATAAGACTTCACTCACATGAGGACTTTAAGAGACAAAACAGATGAACATAAGGGAAGGGAAACAAAAATAATATAAAAACAGGGAGGGGGCCAAACATAAGAGACTCAAATATGGAGAACAAACTGAGGGTTACGGGAGGGGTTGTGGGAGGGGAGATGGGCTAAATGGGAAAGGGGCACTAAGGAATCTACTCCTGAAATCATTGTTGCACTATATGCTAACTAATTTGGATGTAAATTTAAAAAAATAAAAAATTAAATTTAAAAAAAAGTTAGCATACTAAAAAAATAAAAATAAAATAAAATAAAATAAAATAAAATAAAATAAAATGCCTTATCAGGGGCATCTGAGAGGCTCAGTCAGTTAAGCACCTGACTCTTGATTTTGGCTCAGGTCATGATCTCACAGTTTGTGAGATTGAGCCCCACGTCAGGCTCCATGCTGACAGCAGGGAACCTGCTTGAAAATTTCTCTTTCTCTCTCTCTCTTGCCCCCGCCCCTGTTTACACATACTCTCTCTCTCAAATAAATGAAATGAAATGAAATGAAATGAAATGAAATGAAATAAAATAAAATAAAATAAAATAAAATAAAATAAAATAAAATAAAATGCCCTATCATTCATGTATGGGCTTATTCTTCTTTGTCTGTCACATGTTATGCTCCTGTGTCTAAAACATGCCCTGCACCTTCATCTCCTCCATTCTACTGGGCTTGCTTTCTGTATGAGCTGGTCATAAAGTTTATCACCAGTGTGTCTCTTGGGGCACCTGGGTGGCTCAGTCAATTGAATGTCCATCTTGATCTTGGCTCAGGTTGTGATCTCATGGTTCCTGGGATCATGCCCAAAGTCAGGCTCTGTGCTGATGGTGTGGAGACTGCTTGGGACTCTCTCTCTCCCTCTCTTTCTGCACCTCCCCTAGTCAGATGCACGCACACGAGCTCTCACTCTCTCTCTCTCAAAATAAATAATAAACTTAAAAAAAAATCCAAATGTCAATCAATTGATGAACGGATAAGTGAATTGTGGTGGACACATACAATCATTAGTCAGCCACTAAAAGGAATGAAGCACTGATACATGCGATGACACAGATGAACCTTAAGAACATTATGCTACAGGAAAGAAACCAGGCATAAAAGACCACATATGGTATGATTCCATCTATATGAAATGTTTAAAACAGGCAAATCCATAGAGACAGAAAGTAGAATAGTTTCCAGAGATTGGGAGAGACGGAAACTGGGGAGGGATTGCTAACGGATAAGAGATTTCTTTCTTTTTTTTGGTTAAGGTTTCTTTTTGGTGTGATGAAAATGTTCAACAATTGACTGTAGTGATGGATGCACAATTCTGTACATATACATATCTGCATACAACCATATCTCAATAAAGATGTTAAAAAATGCTTAGAGGAACAAAGTTGGGTCAACTGACAAAATTAGAACATGGAAGGTAGATTTTAAAAAAGTATTGTATCAATGTTAAACTTGCTGAAGATGATGCCTATGTCATAACAGTACAGAAAAAAAGACTTTATTTTTAGAAAAAATATATACATTATATAATATATATATATATATATTAGATACAGCACAATTTATAAAACAAATCAAGCAAAAATGTTGACCATAGGTCAATCTGGGCAAAAGGTATATGGATACTGTCTATTCCTGCAACTTTCCTATAATTTTCCCTTTTTTTAAATTTTTTTAAAAAATATTTTCTATTTTTGAGAGAGAGAGACAAGCGCGAGTCAGGGAGGGGCAGAAAGAGAGGGAGACACAGAATCTGAAGCAGGCTCCAGGCTCTGAGCTGTCAGCACAGAGCCCAACATGGGGCTCAAACCCACAAACCATGAGATCATGACCTGAGCTGAAGTTGGACGATTAACTGACTGAGCCACTCAGGAGTCCCTAATTTTTTCCCTTTCTAAAAATTTTATTTTTTAAATCCTTTTTATTTTTTTTTAAGTTTATTTATTTACTTTGAGAGAGAGAGAGAGAGAGAGAGAGAGAGAAAGCAAGTGGGGGAGGGGCAGAGACAGGGAGAGAGAGAGAATCCCAAGCAGGCTCCTGACCCTGTCAGTGCCACCTAGGTGCCCCTAAAAATTTTTATTTTTTATTGAAGTATAGACATACAACAAATTTTCTATAAATCTGAATACTTTTTTAAGTTTTAAAAAATTATCTATTCTGGGCAGAGGACTTGAATGAAAATTTCTCCATGGGTTCCTGGGTGGCTCAGTCAATTAAGCAACAGACTCTTGGTTTTGGCTCAGGTCATGATCTCACCATTTATGAGTTCGAGCCCACGTCAGGCTCTGCACTACTGGTCTGGAGCCTGCTTAAGATTCTCTCTCTCTCTCTCTCTCTCTCTCTCTATCTCTCTATCTATCTCATTCTGTATCAAAACAAATAAACTTAGAAAGAAAAATTTCTCCAAAGGTGATACACCAATGACCAACAAGCACATGAAAACATACTCCACATCACTCATCATCAGAGAAATACAAATTAACACCACAATGAACTATCACTTTTCACCCATTAGGATGGCTACTATTTAAAATAAAAATAAAAATAAAAATAAAAAAGAAGAAGAAGAAAGAAAAGAAAAGAAAAGAAAAGAAAAGAAAAGAAAAGAAAAGACACCAAAGGGGCCCAAGGGATAGCTCAGTTGGTTAAGTATCTGACTCTTGATTTCAGCTCACGTCATGATGTCACCATTTGTGAGATCGAGTCCCCCATCAGGCTCTGCGCTGACATTGTGGAGCCTGCTTGGGATCCTCTCTCTCTCCTTCTCTCTCACCCCTCCCCTGTGCGCTCTCTCTCTCTCTCTCTCTCCCAAAATAATAAATAAACTTTAAAAAATAAAAATATAAAAGTAAAAATAAATTTAAAAAAAAGAAAAGAACAAATGTTAGCAAGGATGGGCAGGAATTGTGCACTGTTGGTGGAACTGCAAGATGGTGCCTCTGCTAGGGAAAACAGTACAGAGTTTCCTCAAAAAATTAAAAATAGAACTACCACCTGATCTAGCAATCCCACTTCTGGCTATATATATCCCAGAATTGAAAGCAAGATCTCAAAGATTTGCATATCTACGTTCACAGCAGCACTATTCAAAATAACCAAGAGGTGGAAGCATCCAAATGCCCATCAACAAAATGTGGCATATATATACAATGGGATATTATTCAGCCTAAAAATAGAAGGAAATCCTGTCACATTCTACAACATGGATGAACCTTGAGGAAGTTATCCTAAGTGAAGTAAGCCAGTCACAAAAAGACAAAAATCGCATGCTTCTACTTACAGGAGGTAGCTAAAGTAGTCAAATTCATAGAAACAGAAAACAGAATAGTGGTTACCAGGAGCTGGAGAGATGAGGTAAGGGGGATTCGTTTTATGGGTATAGAGTTTCAGTTGTGCAAGATGAAAAGGTTCTAGAGATCTGTTTCACAACTTAACCCTATTGAACTGCACACTCAAAAAAATGGTTAAGATGATAAATTTAATGTTATGTTTTTTTTAACACAATAAAAAAATTTTAAGTACCCATTCTGGCCATCGGGGCCTCTTAAGAACACTGCCTCGTCCCTTAATCTTGCTTATTAAAAGTTTTAAATCTAACAGGTAGGTGTCCTCTCACAGTCTGGGCAACTAGAGACCCCTTGTTTTTATAAAAAGGAATAGATACAGGCCATTTGAGGAACTCCTAGAAAACCCCTATCAATGTGGCAGACCTTAGCAGGGATTCAGACTACTCCTCCCTTGACTTTGGCTAAGCTAGTTCATCCTTTCTTCACCTCCAGCTGCTGAAGGCTCTGAAGGGCTTTTAAGGAGGTGCCTGCATGCCTGGTATGCCCTAGATCCTATACTCTGGTTCTGGGAAGTGGGTGGGGTGGTTTAACTAATCCACAGATGGGCCACCTCATGTGAACCCAGGAAGATCATCCTGCAGAGAAATGCCAGCCTGCACAGACAGCCTGCAGAGAAATGCCAGATCCACCAGGGGGCACCAGGCACCATACTACGCCACACCACACCACATCCAGTACTCAGCCTAGTCCCTAGCCACCTACCCATGCCAAGCAAGGGTCTCTGGCCAGCTTGCTTCTGCTCTCCATAGGGTATAGGCCTGGATGGAAGGCCTAGATGTCCTCTTCCAGAGGCCTCTCTGTTTGTTCATAAGCCATATTGACTCTCCCAGAGTAAGCGTCTATCAAACATGCCAAGGGGGCATCACAACCAACAAAACAAGTTAAGTTCTCTGGGATTTGGTCTTTTGATACCTGTTCCTCAGGCTCTGAGACCACGAGTCCTCACAATCCCTCACAGTCCATGAGTCCTCACAGTCCTTCCTTCCTCCCAATCCCTTTCTAAATCCAAGAGGTTTTTCTGGAGGGCAGGAGGGTGCAGGCCAGGACAGGCTATATCTAACCCATGGCTGACCACTTGGGGGCCTGAGTGTGGGCTCAAAGGATGAGTGACAAGATTAATAATGCTCAGTGCACTACCACATTTCCCTGGGACTGGCCCCTGGACACAGGTTCCTCCCTGCCCTAGGCACATTCTAGCAGCCTGCCCTCAGCACATTCTGGCAGCCTGGAAGGCTTATGGATGCCCAGCTCTCATTTCTTGGAACTCCTTGCCTTTATTTCAACAAACTGCTTAGAAGTCGGGTCCTAAGCCTGTGATCCTGAACACGGGAACCTCCTTTTCTGACTCCCACATTTGGACAACACATACTCCCTCCCTCCCATTTCACCTTGCTAGCACCCTAGATGGCTCTGCCCCTGCTGTGCTATAGACACTGGCATGCCAATCCCCAGCCATGGGCATCCCCTGCCAAGCTTTGCAGATCTCCTTCCCATAAAGCTAAAAATCAGTATGACTATACACACCTAGCTGCTAGGCAAACACCCAGCCCATTCTCCACAGGAACAAGACCAAAATGCCCTCACTTTCTTTCCTCGGTCCCCACCCCACTCCCGCCACCCTCACTGCCAAGATGTGGGACTGGCTTCCCACATCTTGTAAAACAAGTCTCTCAGGAAAAAACCCTTGGCTTTCCTGCCTTCTATGGTCCTGCCACTCTTCTCCTTGCCCTATCTTGGAGCTAAGCCCCACCACCTCATCTAGAATCTATCCCTCCAAGACCAGGCCCTACCTACTCCCCACTGATCTGCCGAATCTTCAGGTCCCTCCTCACTGCTAAGTGCTTCCTCTTATGTTGCAAACATGCAAGTCACCCAAACACAATTCCCTTCAGGGGTGCCTGGGTGGATCAGGAGTTAAGCGTCCCATTCCTGACTTGGGCTCAGGTCATAATCAAGCCCCATGTGGGGCTTGACGTGGGGTCCCACACTGGGCATGGAGCCTGCTTAAGATTTTCTCTCTCCCAAAAAAAAAAAAAAAAAAAACGGGGCGGGGGGTGAGCCTGGGTGGCTCAGTTGGTTAAGCATCCGACTTTGGCTCAGGTCATGATCTTGTGGTCTGTGAGTTCAAGCCCCGTGTCGGACTCTGTGCTGACAGCTCAGAGCCTGGAGCCTGCTTCAGATTCTGTGTCTCCCTCTCTCACTGTCCCTCCCCCATTCATTCTCAATCTCTCCCTCTCTCAAAAATAAACATTAAAAAAAAAAAAAAGATTTTCTCTCTCCCTCTGCCCCTCCCCCACTTGCATGCTAGCTCGTGCTCTCTCAAAAAGAAACAAAAAACAAAAAATACCCAATTCCCTTCATCCAGCTTCCTTTGCCTCCACTACCTACATGTACTCTTTTCCTCCCCTCACCTCCTGAATTCCTAAGGGGTAGTGAGCAGCTCTGCTTCTACTTCCCCATTTGCTGCTCACTCCACAATCCATTGCCCTGTCAGATGTATCTCGGTGCACTTTGGATTTTCAAATCAAACACATTTTTGGTCTTTTTGCAATTGGACTTCTATGCATCATCTGTCACACCTGACAAACTTGACTTTTGCCTTCCCTGACACGTTCTTCTTAATTTGCCTATTTCTCTCACTCTTTTACTTTACTTTTCTTTTTTTTTTTTTTTTTTTTTAATTTTAAGTAGGTTCCATGCCCAACATGGGGCTCGAACTCACAACCCCAAGATCAAGAGTTATATGCTGTACTGACTGAGCCAGCCAGGCGCCCCGCTCTTACTTTTCTATCATAAATTACTAGCCTGAGTATCCAAAATCTGTAAGAGCTCACCAAACTCCACACCCGAAAAACAAATAACCCAGTGAAGAAATGGGCAGAAAACATGAATAGACACTTCTCTAAAGAAGACATCCGGATGGCCAACAGGCACATGAAAAGATGCTCAACGTCGCTCCTTATCAGGGAAATACAAATCAAAACCACACTCAGATATCACCTCACGCCAGTCAGAGTGGCCAAAATGAACAAATCAGGAGACTATAGATGCTGGAGAGGATGTGGAGAAACGGGAACCCTCTTGCACTGTTGGTGGGAATGCAAATTGGTGCAGCCGCTCTGGAAAGCAGTGTGGAGGTTCCTCAGAAAATTAAAAATAGACCTACCCTATGACCCAGCAATAGCACTGCTAGGAATTTACCCAAGGGATACAGAAGTACTGATGCATAGTGGCACTTGGACCCCAATGTTTATAGCAGCACTCTCAACAATAGCCAAATGATGGAAAGAGCCTAAATGTCCATCAACTGACAAATGGATAAAGAAATTGTGGTTTATATACACAATGGAATACTACGTGGCAATGAGAAAGAATGAAATATGGCCTTTTGTAGCAACGTGGATGGAACTGGAGAGTGTGATGCTAAGTGAAATAAGCCATACAGAGAAAGACAGATACCATATGGTTTCACTCTTACGTGGATCCTGAGAAACTTAACAGAAACCCATGGGGGAGGGGAAGGAAAAAAAAAAAAAAAGAGGTTAGAGTGGGAGAGAGCCAAAGCATAAGAGACTGTTGAAAACTGAGAGCAAACTGAGGGTTGATGGTTGATGGGGGGTGGGAGGGAGGGGTGGGTGGGTGATGGGTATTGAGGAGGGCACCTTTTGGGATGAGCACTGGGTGTTGTATGGAAACCAATTTGACAATAAATTTCATATATTGAAAAAAATAAAAAAATAAAACAATTTAAAAAAAAAAAAATAAATAAATTACTAGCCCGTCTCTCCCACACACAACATCCAATACATTAGGGTGTACTCTTTCCAAATCCCCTCTTAGGCCCTTCCTTCTCTCTATACCAGTGGCTTTCTTTTCAATGAAAATTTTTTTTTATTTTGAGATAATTAGAGGCTCACATGCAGTTGTAAGAGTGTGAGCTCCTACGTACTGTTTGCCCAACTTCCCCAATGGTAATATCTTACAAAAGTACAGTATAATGTCACAACCAGGATACTGACATTGATACAGTTAAGACACAGAACAGCTCCATCCCCACCGGGATTCCTTGTGTTGCCCTTTTGTAGCCACAGACCCCATCCCACCACCAGCGGGACAAAAATATCAGAAGCATTTGAGCAGCTTCTTCTTTAACTTCTCACACATACTAGGGGGACATATCAGGACTGGGGACTGGAGGGAAGCTCTCCAGATAATTCTGTTAGATATCCAGCTGAGAAACACTGCTCACACCTCCACACTATCCAATATCAGCTACTCCTACAACGCTGTTTTTCCTAGAAAATGCTTTTTATTTATTTTTTTAAATGTACGTATTTTGAGAGAGAGAGAGAAAGAGAGAGAGTGCACATAAGTGGGGGGAGGGGCAGAGAGAGGGGAAGAGAAAGAGAGAGAGGGGGAGAGAGAGAGAATCCCAAGCAAACTCTGCACTGTCAGCAGGGAGCCTGATGTGGGGCTCACACCCACAAACTGGGAGATTTTGACCTGACTCCGAAAATAGGAGTCAGACACTTAACTGACTGAGCCACCCAGGCGCCCCTAGAAAATACTTTTGAAACCTTGGTCTGAAGTCATACTATTCTCCAGAGCAGCCAGGACATAGGCAACCTACCAGTTACTGCCACCAGAAAACCCTACGGTTCCCAAAACCAACCCCATACAGCTTCCTTCTCTTCCTAACCTTGAGTTCATTCATTCATGCACTGAATGTATATTAATTCCTACAGGGGCCAGGGCTGTGACCTGATACAACACTCATCTATCCACCTGGCCCAGGCGTTCCGCAATGCCTCCTTGCTGCCCAGGCTCCTGGCCCTCAACAGGGCTTAGAGAACTCCTAAGAGTCATACATGTTTATCTCCCACTGCCTTCAGCAAGCACCTGTGATGTGAGTGCCCATTCTGCCTCCCACCAACTCCTGATTACTCCCACCTACAGAGAAGGAGGTTGCACTGGTGAGGAAAAAAAAAAAAAGAAAAGAAAAAGCCCTCCAGGAAAATCAGGAGCCCCTTACCTCACAGTATACAATGTCTGCTCCATAGTCCAGGGCCAGCAGCCGCATTGGGAGAGTGCCTACCCGAACCATAGGGGCTAAGATAAGTTTGTTGTGGTAGCACAGCGACAGGCTGTGTTCAATCATTCCTCCTCTGCTACTGCCTGCAGAAAGGGAAAACAAGAGTCAGAAATCCAAACAAAGAAATATCTTCTGGGGCGCCTGGGTGGCTCAGTCTGTTAAGCATCCTACTCTTGATTTTGGTTCAGGTCATGATCTCTTGGTTCATAAGCTTGAGCCCAGCGTTGGGCTCTGTGCTGACAGTGAGGAGCCTGCTTGGGGTCTCTCTCTCTCCCTCTCTCTCTCTCTCTCTCCCTCTCTCTCTCTCTCTCTCTCTCTCTCTCAAAAATAAATAAACATTAAAAAAAAAAAAGGGAAAAAAAAAATCTCTTCTGTTACCCAGGGCAGGCTTTTCCTCTTCTTTCCAACACACAGGACTTTGTTTTCCTTTTCTCTGATCATAAAAATAATGCTTCCTTATTTATTCATCTAAAGAATATTTATTGGGGCACCTGGGTGGCTCAATCGGTTAAGCCTCTGACTTCAGCTCAGGTCACGATCTCATGGTTCATGAGTTTGAGCCCCACATTGGGTTCTGTAGCACAGGCCCTGCTTCAAATCCTGTCTCCCTCTCTCTCTGCCCCTCCCCCATTCACTCTCTCTCTCAAAAATAAAAATAAACATTAAATAAATAAATAAATAAATAAAATTTATTAAGTGCCTAGTCTTGCCAGTCACTGTCCTAGTCTGATACATGGACACAAAATTGCTGCTCTGGTAGAGCTTTCAATCTAGCAGGGGAACAAAGGCAGAAAACAATACATAACAAACTATACAGTATGTTGGAAAAGTGGTAATGCTACAGATTAAAAAAGCAGGGAGAAAGGAAATTGAAAACACTGGGGATGTGACTGACACATAATGCTGTATCAGTTCAAGGTGTACAACAAAGTGATTTGATATACATATATACTACAAAACGATTACCACAATAAGTTACGTCCATCACCTCACACACTAATAATTTTTTTCTTGTGATGAGAACTTTTAACATATACTCTCAACAACTTTCAAATACACAAAATTATCAACTATAGTCGCTATGTTATACATTACACCCCTAGAACGTATTTATCTTCTCACTGCAAGTTAACACCTTTTGACCACCTTTACCCATTTACCCCACACCCCAGCAGGAAAAATGTAAATAATTGGTATATCAATGGTATATTTTATATGAAAATATTTACATTAAAATATGAAAATATTTATATTAAAATATAAAATTTTAAATAGGTAAACCAGGGCACCTGAGTAGCTCAGTTGGTTTAGCGCCCAACTCTTGATTTCGGCTCAGGTCATGATCTCATGGTTCATGAGATGAAGCCCCAAGTCGGGCTCTGTGCTGACTGCACACAGTGTGCTTGGGATTTTGTCTCTCCCTGTCTCTCTACTCCTCCCCCACTTATGCTCTTGCTCTCTCTCTCTCTCTCTCAAAATAAATAAATAAATAAACCAAAAAAAGCTCAAAATGAAATAAATAGGGAAAACAAGATAGACTTCAATGGGAAGATAACATTTGAGCTAAGATATGAGTTAGCCAAGTTGATATCTAGTAGAAGAATACACAGAAGAAACAGCCAGTGCAAAGGCCCTCAGGCAGGAGCTTGCCTGGTATGTTAGAAAAACATCAAGGAGACCAACATGGTTGGGACACAGAGAGGAGAAGAGAAACTAATGTTTCTCATTACACGATGTTTCTCAGATACACAATGTCACAGCAGTAAACAGGTAGGGTCAGATCCCATATGGCCTTTGTTAGCTCTTCATGAAATAGAAGTCAGCAAAGGGTTTCAAGTAGAGGAGTAGCATGACTGAACATGTTTTCTCATGATCACAGTGATTGCTATAAAAAGAGCAGTCTGTTAGGGGCCAGAGTAAACACAGGGAGACCAGGTACAAGGCTCTTTAGTAACCAACATAAGAGATGAGATAATGGTCGCTCAGGCCAGGTGGTGAGAAGTGGTCATATACCAAAACTACTTTGAAGGCAGAGCCAACAGGCATAAAAAGAAGAAAATCAAAATCCCATATCCCAGAGAGAACTGTTCATATTAATTTATTTATTCTAAGCAAATATGGACCCCTCCAAAAAGTCATAAAGCTGGCTAATCAATGCTGTGTTCTGCTCCATTACTAATACTGTCTACATTTTCTTTTTACTATTCAGCCCATTCTGGTTGGCCCCCACCTCCACCGTTCTATCAAAACTGCTCTAATTAAAGTCACCAATTACCTGGAAGTTAAGCAATCAACCAGACACTTACTTATGACATGGTTGAAACTCCCCTCGTCCTTGATCTCTCTCCTCCCTGGGCTTCTCTGACCCCACACTTTCCTGGTTTTTCTCCCACCAGTCTGCCCTGCTTTTCAGTCTTCTTTGCTGGTTTCACTTCCTCTACTTACCTGTTGAGGTTCTTCCTTAGTCTTGAGTCCTCTTTCCTTCTAATTCCACACATCCTCCCTTGAAAGTTTATTTACTCCCATGGCTTAAAATGTTGATAAAATGCTGGTGATCTCATACCAACTGCTCAAAACACGTCCCTACCCGGCTATCTTAAGGGCATCTTATACCAAACATGCACAAAACAAGATCTTTATCTGCCCTCCTAAGCCACCTCCTCTGTCTTCATTAATTCATTCAACAGAAATTTATCGAGCCCCTCTGATATGCCAAGCACTGGCTGGCACTAGAAATAAAATGATGAGGAGAAGGAGGTACAGTAGAAGAGAGGGTTATAGAAAGGGAACTTAGAAATACGTGTGAAATTATAATCACGTACAGTGCTATGTGAAGGACATGAGGATTTAGGAATTTGTGTCAGAAGGAAAGGGATGGATGGGGGTTGAGGAAGGCTTCCCTTAAGAAATAGTTTCTGATTCGAGATCTCAAGGGAGAGAATTAATCAGGCCAATACACGGAGAGAAAATGTTTCCCATTTCAGCAATTAGCACCTCCATTCACCCAATTACTCATCATTAATCCACATTCTCCACATTCAATCTGTCACTAACTCCTGTGAAACAACCTTCAAAATATAACTCTAATCCATCTGCTTTGCTCCAGTGCTATCCATCTCCAGTGCTACCACTGTGCACAAAGCCAGCCTCCTAATGGGTCTCCCAAATCTAATCTTACCTCCTCCTATCCTCTTTGTGATACTGCGTGGCATTTGAAAAAGGCAACTCTGATAATACCGCTCCCCTGTTTATACCCTTCAATGGCTTCCCACTAAGTTTAGGATAACTGCCAAACCCTTCTGCTGGCCCAAGAAGCCCTGCATGACCTGTCCCTGCCCACGTCTCCAGCTCACCTTGAGCCTTTCTCCCACTCACTCTCCTTGCTCTGGCCACACTGACCTTTGGAAGTCTCCCACACCAAGACCTCTGCTGCCCTGGGGCCCATGTACCCGCAGTCCTCTGTCTGGAACACTCTCCCCGACTCAATCACACACACTCCCACTAAGATCCTCTTGACTTTGAATGTCCCCTTTTTGGAGACATTTCCCTACCAGACAACCGTACTTCAGGTCCCTGGTCACATGCTCTCACAACACTCTGTGCTTCCTGATAGCTCAGTAACAATCCATGTGTTCACACTTATTTGTGTGGTCTCTTCTTTAACCCTTAGCTGGTCCTCTAGATCACCAGCACAACAAGTTCCATAAAGACAGGAGCGTGGCTGTCTAGTTTACTGCCAGGCTTTAGCACGGAGCCCAGCACTTGACCCTTAGCAGCTGCTTTGTAAGGAAGGTGTGACTGAACACCCACCTCTCTGGTGGCTGAGGACACCCTCCTGCAGCATGGTTGATCCAGGAACTCCCTCTGGCACCAGGCCAGCAGTGCCTGACAGGGCCTGCCTCCACGAAGGCTCCTCTCAGAGAAGCTAGGCAGCCCTACCCTTTCCCAGCTACTGGCACAACCATTCACCGGCCCTGAGATCACACCCAGATCACCATTTTAGCACAAACAGAAACAATCTCTCTACCATTCTTTCAAGGAAGGGCTGGTCTTCTCTATGACAGTTTTGATTGCCTTCTCAGACTATAACCTTAACTTCAGTCGCATGGATACAAAATTCCATTAGTTATAATGCCTTCAGATTGAAGATAACAGTATTCAGGAAAAGCAATGAATGGAAAAAACTTTACCAGTCCCATCCACGTAAATTTTCCTGTAGACTACGACCTTGCTTAAAAAGCAATTTCTTTAAAATACAAATTTAGGGGCGCCTGGGTGGCTCGTCGGTTAAGCGTCTGACTTCGGCTCAGGTCATGATCTCACGGTCCGTGGGTTCGAGCCCCGCGTCGGGCTCTGTGCTGACAGCTCAGAGCCTGGAGCCTGTTTCAGATTCTGTGTCTCCCTCTCTCTGTGACCCTCCCCCGTTCATGCTCTGTCTCTCTCTGTCTCAAAAATAAATAAACGTTAAAAAAAAAAAAAAACTTAAAATACAAATTTAGAGTTAAAATGACAATTAGGATTAAATACTTAGAGAATTATCCTATTTCCCACTCAAACCTGTGTAGATAAGAAAAAAATTGAAGCAATCTATTATATTTGTAAGACAAAGAGGTGATATAGCATATCACCATTAAGATTCTGATCTCTGAAATCAGACAGACCTGCAGTGGAATCCCAACTATGCCCCAGGCAGATGAATTAACCTAGTGGAGGCTCAGCCTCTCTCTCTAGAATAAATTAACCTAGTAGAGGCTCAGCTTCTCTCTTTAGAACGAGGCTCCAGCAGAATCTATGTCAGGTGAGACGCTGTGAAGAGTCAATTCTAGGACACACAATAGTTCTCAACACAGAGTAAGGGTTAAATGTTTTGTTTTTTATGTTTATTCATTTTTGAAAGACAGAGAGAGACAGAGCACAAGCAGGGGTGGGGCTGAGAGAGAGTGGGACACAGAATCTGAATGAAGCAGGCTCCAGGCTCCGAGCTGTCAGCACAGAGCCCGACGCAGGGCTCCATCTCACGAACCTTGAGATCATGACCTGAGCCGAAGTCAGATGCTCAACCAACTGAGCCACCCAGGCGCCCCTGTAAGGGTTAAATGTTAACTGCTCTCATTATTGGGCTTTTTACACTTGCAACACATTCTATGATTACATCAACAAACATCTACCAGTTCTTTTAGGATCAAGGCACTGTGTGGGGTGTTGAAGGTAAAGAAATGGAAGGAACTAAGCTCTTGACTTCAAGGAGCTTCTCGGTTCTGCCACTGCCACCTATCAAGTGAATGATGGCAACAGCCTGCAAACCAGTCTCTGCTTCCAGGCTCATTATGTTCAATTTATGTTCTTTCCAGCAGTCAGAGGAGTCTTTCAAAACACAAATCAGGACAAGATATTCCATTCTCCAAATGGAATTCTTGCCCTTAGAATTAAGTTGCAGCTCCTTAATATTGCAAACAAGTCCTCCCCCTGCCTTCCTCAGAAGCACTATCTTTCATCACTTGCCTCCTGCCCTCTTACCTCCCCCATGCTAAGCTTCAGCTATTCTCAAGTATTTCTAGTTCCCAAATTGTCCTGCTCTCTCTCTCTCTGAACAAGTTGCCCCTACATAGAACACATATTCCTATTCCCCCACCTGGCTGACTTCCAGTAGCCTTTCAGAACCTCAGTACAGATGTCACCTGCTCCAGAAAGCCTTCCCTGACACTTACCTTCCAGAGTAAGGGCACCTCCTCTTAGCTCATGTCTTTCTTAGCATTAAGTACACTCTTGTAATTCCAAGAGCAACTAACTATCAATCTGCCTCCCACATCACAAGGTGAAGGCAAGCACTGCACCTTGCTCATCACCAGGTCCTGTCACAGAGCACACAGTCTGGCATAATGTAGGTGTTTAGAGTTTGTTGTAAAAAGAAGTTAACAAGTCAAGTGGCAACGAGAATTTATGGTTCATGCTTCAGCCACAGAAGAGCTCTATCAAAGACAAATGTGCTCTATCACAGAGCATTTAAAGTGCCTCATCACAACCCCTATCAAAATAACACCAGCATTCTTCACAGAGCTAGAACAAACACTCCTAAAATTTGTATGGAACCAGAAAAGACCCCGAATAGCCAAAGCAATCTTGAAAACCAAAGCTGGAGGCATCACAGTCCCAGACTTCAAGCTGCATTACAAAGCTGTAATCATCAAGACAATATGGTACTGGCACAAGAACAGACACTCAGATCAGTGGAACAGAATAAAGAACCCAGATATGGACCCACAAACATATGGCCAACTAATCTTTGATAAAGCAGGAAAGAGCATCCAATGAAATAAAGACAGTCTCTTCAGCAAGTGGTGTTGGGAAAACTGGACAGCGACATGCAGAAAAATGAACCTGGACCACTTTCTTATACCATACACAAAAATAAACTCAAAATGGATGAAAAACCTAAATGTAAGACAGAAAGCCATCAAAATCTTAGAGGAGAGGGGCACCTGAGTGGCTCAGTTAAGCGTCTGACTTCAGCTCAGGTCATGATCTCGCAGTTTGCGAGTTCGAGCCCCGCGTCAAGTTCTGTGCTGACAGCTCAGAGCCTGGAGCCTGCTTCAGATTCTGTGTCTCCTTCTCTCTCTGCCCCTCCCCCACTCATGCTCGCTCTCTCTCTCTCTCTCTCTCTCTCTCTCTCAAATATAAATAAACATTAAAAAAATTTTTTTTTAAATCTTAGAGGAGAAAGCAGGCAAAAACTTCTTTGACCTTGGCCACAGCAACTTCTTACTCAACACGTCTCTGGAGGCAAGGGAAACAAAAGCAAAAATGAACTTTGGGACCTCATCAAGATAAAAAGCTTCTGCACAGCAAAGGAAACAATCAGAAAAACTAAAAGGTAACCGATGGAATGGGAGAAGATGTTTGCAAATGACATATCAAATAACATACCAGCTAAAGGGTTAGTATCCAAAATCTATAAAGAACTTATCAAACTCAACACCCAAGAAACAAATAACCCAGTGAAGAAATGGGAAAAAGACATGAATAGACACTAATCCAAAGAAGACATCCAGATGGCCAATCGACACATGAAAACAATGTTCAACATCACTCATCACAGGGAAATACAAATCAAATCACAATGAGATACCACCTCACACCTGTCAGAATGGCTAACACTAACAACTGAAGCAACAACAGATGGGGGTGAGGATGCAGAGAAAGAGGATCTCTTTTGCACTGCTGGTGGGAATGCAAACTGGTGCAGCCACTCTGGAAACAGTATGGAGGTTCCTCAAAAATTTAAAAATAAAACTACCCTATGATCCAGCAATTGGGCTACTAGGTATTTATCCAAGAGACACAGGTATGCTGTTTCGAAGGGGAACATGCACCCCAGTGTTTATAGCAGCGCTATTGACAATAGCCAAAGTATGGAAACAGACCAAATGTCCATCGATGGATGAATGGATAAAGAAGATGTGGTAGGGGCGCCTGGGTGGCTCAGTCAGTTAAGTGTCCGACTTCGACTCAGGTCATGATCTCGCGGTCTGTGAGTTCAAGCCCCACATCGGGCTCTGTGCTGACAGCTCAGAGCCTGGATCCTGCTTCAGATTCTGTGTCTCCCTCTTTCTCTCTCCTCCCCTGCTCATGCTCTGTCTCTCTCTTCTCAAAAATAAATAAACATCAAAAAAAATTAAAAAAAAAAGATGTGGTACACACACACACACAATGGAGTATTACTTGGCAATCAGAAAGAATGAAATCTTGCCATTTGCAACTACATGGATGGAACTAGAGGGTATTATGCTAAGCAAAATTAGTCAGCCAGAGAAAGACAAATAGCATATGACTTCACTCCTACGAGGACTGTAAGAGACAAAACAGATGAACATAAGGGAATGGAAGTAAAAATAACATAAAAACAGGGAGGGGGACAAAACATAAGAGACTCTTAAATATAGAAAACAAAGACAGGGGGCGCCTGGGTGGCTCAGTCGGTTAAGCGTCCGACTTCAGCTCAGGTCACGATCTCATGGTCCATGAGTTCGAGCCCCGCGTCAGACTCTGGGCTGATGGCTCAGAGCCTGGAGCCTGCTTCCAATTCTGTGTCTCCCTCTCTCTCTCCCCCCCCCCCGCTTTCATGCTCTGTCTCTCTCTGTCTCAAAAATAAATAAATGTTAAAAAAAATTAAAAAAAAAAAAAAAAAGAAAGAAAACAAAGACAGGGTTGCTGGAGGGACTGTGGGAGGGGGGATGGGCTAAATGGGTAAGCGGCATTAAGAAATCTACTGAAATCATTGTTGCACTATATGCCAGCTAACTTGGATGTAAATTAAAAAATAAATAATTAACTAAATAAAATTAAATAAATAAATAAATAAATAAAAATAAAGTGCCTTGTACCTCCAGTTTTGGTTACAGAGCAGACAAATGCCGCCCCACTCTCTTGCTCACCCAGTAAAGGACTGTAAGCTCTTTATCCTACTCAAATGAGAGCTACCACTTGAGTGAACAAGATTCAGATAAGAAAGCAGCAGGAGATGAAGTTGAAGCCAGATTCTGGAGAGTGACTAGGAGATAAGCTGTAGGCCATGGGCATCCATTGATGGCTTTTGAGTCAAGGGGTGACACGGCCATGGCTGTGCTTAGGAAGATCACTTGCACAACAGACGATGGGCTGGAGGGTAAAGGACAGGAAGGAGATAAGGAGTTGGATTAGAAAGAAGGTGAAATAGTCTAGGCATATAATGACAAGAGCTGAAAAGAAAATGGCCAGTACTTACACAACAGCCCTGATGTAGGCTGGGAAATGAAGGAACAGGGAGGGAATACTAATAGCCACTTTTCATTTTTATAATGCCTTGCAATTTCCAAAATGCTTCATTTATAAGTATTGTGATTCTCAAACCTGGCAGCACATTAGAATCATCTGAAAGGCTTAAAAAAATACCAATGTTCAGGGGCACCTGGGTGGTTCAGTCGGTTGAGTGTCCAACTTCGGCCCAGGTCATGATCTCATGGTCTGTGAGTTCAAGCCCCGCGTCGGGTCTGTGCTGACAGCTTAAAACCATGGAGCCTGTTTCAGATTCTGTGTCTCCCTCGCTCTCTGACCCTCTCCCGTTCATGCTCTGTCTCTCTCTGTCTCAAAAGATGAATAAACATTTAAAAAAAAATTTTTTTTAAATACCAATGTTCAGGCCTTACCCCAAACGAATTAAGTCAGAATGTAAACTCCTGTTTTGTTCACTGTCTCTTTGAATAGTACCCAGCACATACATGGTGCTCAGGAAATATTTATTGAATGAATAAATGAATGAATGACTATACCATTATCAGCTGAGATCCAAGGGACAATTGTGTTGAAAACTTACGGAGTAACCAGGCAATATGAATTACCATGGCAGCCCTGGGACAAAATACTACCAAGTTAGGCCCCTACTCCCAGGAGCTTACATTCTTTCCACAATAAGTAAACCTTTCTTATTTCTAGAGCACTATACTATAAAACATGTATCTCAATAACAACTAGAGGTTACTCAATGTCTGCTGTGAGCAGAAGGAAAATAAAGGGGACTTATTCAGTGGCTGATGAACTGAGAAGAAATTAAGGGTCATAGGCAGAGACCAGCTCAGACAGATTCCAATCCTTATGAGATTTTGTAAGGGCTCAAGCATGATGAGAAAGCAGCCATATACTAACCAGCTTCCCTGCCCCAAATATTTGGACAGAACCCAAATGCAAGTACATACCTATGTAGTATTCTTTTCTGATAATTCTTTTAATATATCTGTTCTGGCTTTGTGCAAATCAAGTCTTTGTTTTACATCTGAAATAAGCAGTGGCACATGCAAATGGATAAAACCTGTTGAGTTAGATATACATAGATAAGAAACAAGGAGCCCTGAGTCCTTGAAAAGAATCATAAAAGTAGTATAGAATTACAATCTGTCTGACCATTCATTCAGAGTCTCAACAAAGATATGGGCAATTCTAGTTGTTACAGCAGTTCTTTGTAGCAAATTCAGAATCTGCCAGTTACCTATAGGTCCTAGTTCTGCCTTCTGGAATGGTATACCTCACAGTATACCTCATCTCTTTTCTTTTCTTTTCTTTTTAATGTTTATTTATTTTTGAGAGAGAGAGAGAGAGAGAGAGAGAGAGAGAGGCAGAGCATGGGCAGGGGAGGGGCAGAGAGAGGGAGACAGGATCCAAAACAGGCTCTGCGCTGACAGCAGAGAGCCCAATGTGGGGCTCAAACTCACAAACTGTGAGATCATGACCTGAGCCAAAGTCAGACACTTAACCAACTGAGCCACCCAGGTGCCCCTGATCTCTTTTCCATCCGGTATACTGCCCAAATACATGAGGACAGTTTTGTACTCCCTAAACTTCTCTTCTCCAGCTTCACTCTCTTGAATCACTTTTTCTTGCGTTTATGATTTTCAGGGTCCCCAACGTTCCTGATCTCAAGGGCACAGCAAGCAATGGCATCAGTGTACTTGGCTACCGATTCTGGGGAGGAGGCGGACTCAGTGCAAGAGCTTCCCAAATGTGCCTACCTAAAGGGAAAGTTACATGTACCTCAGCCTCTCTTCAGTCCTCATCTTGTATGCAGGGTTTCTCAACAACTCACTATTCATGTATTGGTCAGATAATCATTTTTTGTTAGGGGCTTTCCTATGCATTGTACAATGTTTAGCAATATCCCCAGCCTCTACCTACTAGATGCCAGTAGCAACTTCCCAGATGTGACAACTAAATATGTCTCCAACCTCTGTCAAATCTCCTGGGGCGGGGGGGGGGGGGGGGGGGGGGGCGGGCAAGTAGGGAGGGAAGGATGCAAAATCACCCTCACTACAGAGTCACTGCTCTATCCAACGACTCTGTTCCCTGGTACTACTCAAAACTCTCTCCTCTGCTGATTCAACAGGTAACTCTCCAGGAAGTCTACTTATATATCAAAATGGCATTTGAAAATTTAAAAGTATTTATCTTTTTGGAAACAACATTTGTTGGCGAGGCTGTGGAGAAAAAGGAACCCTCCTGCACTGTTGGTGGGAATTCAAACTGGTATACCCGCTGTGGAAAACAGTATGGAGGTTCCTCAAAAAATTAAAAATAGAATTGCCACATGACCCAGCAATTCCACTACTGGGTATTTACCCAAAGAATACGAAAACACTAATTTGAAAAAATATATGCACCCCTATGTTTATTGCAGCATTATTTACAATAGCCAATCATGGAAGCAACCTAAGTGTCCCTTGATATTTGAATAAAGAAGACCATAAACACACACACACACACACACACACACACACACACACACACACACGATACATATATATATCCTATATAGGATATATATATCCTATATA
Organism: Panthera leo; assembly: GCF_018350215.1. Lineage (NCBI taxonomy): Eukaryota > Metazoa > Chordata > Mammalia > Carnivora > Felidae > Panthera > Panthera leo. Next base: position 43,199,831 of record NC_056693.1, on the reverse strand, counting down.
GGATATATATAGGATATATATATGATATATATGATATATATATCCTATATAGGATATATATAATTCAGCAATTAATAATGAAACCTTGCTATTAGCAACAACAGGATGAATGATCTAGAAAGTATAATGCTAAGTGAAAGAAGTCAGTCAGAGAAAGACAAAAAAGACACGGGGGTTTTGTAACCTAAACATCTGAATTCAAGTAAAATACTGTGTCTGACTAGGGCTATGTGAGGCAACCCACACATGTGAGGAAGGACCCTCCTCACCACTGTTCAAGCAATTTAGCTATCTGGCTGGGATGCTGGTAGAGGTGAGCAGACTGCAAGAATGTAAGGTTCAGAATGAAAAGTTGGGAGTGGTGGCAAGAGAATGGAGAGTGAAAAAGAAGGGGAAAGGTATAAAGAGAAGGGTCTGCTTGAAATAAAGCCTGAAGGTCTTACCTCCCACTTCACAAAGAGGCCATCAGCTTGCCCTCTCGGCTCTCAGCTCTCGGCCAAGAGGAATGGGAGTGCCTAGATCTAAGACATCTGGCTCTTGTCTTGTCCCCCAGGCCTGACCATTCATTCAGAGTCTCAACAAACATTTATTACCAGACCTTGCGCGTGGACCATATCTGGGAAGGCACCACCGCACCCTCCGAATTTACAGGAGGAGACCAGCACTGGACAAGTCATCAAAGGTGCGGTGAGAGCGAGAAAGGAGAATGGCAGGGATCGGACACCCGATCACCAGAAGCCCTCCGCCCTCTGGTCCAAGAGGCCAGGCCTCCATCGCCGCTTATCGCCAGACCCGGGAGCCTGCCTCCATCGCGCCCTTTTCCCCAAGGTTGGTCCGGGTCTGGATGTCACCAACCCCGGTTCAGACCTACAGACCTCACCACAGTTGAACTTTACAGATTCCCCCTCCTTCCTCACGGTTCGCCGACTCCGCAAGTCTTACTGAGCCACGCCAGACACCGTCCTCGAGGCTCTTGCGCGCCCGTGACGTCACTGCCGTGCGCCTCTCCTACATCAAAGAGACTATGGATCTCACACGGCCGCCGCGGTTGGTGTGGCTCGCATCTCGGTTACTTCTCGCTCCTCGACGAGGCCTGGTGGTCCGCCGTCCCGACGAACCCTTGCCCGTGGTGCGCATCCCGCGGGCTCTACAGCGGCGGCAAGAACAGCGGCAGAGCGGGCGGAGCCCCCAGCGGCTGGTGTTGGCGCGACCTGGCCCGCTGCTGATCTCAGCGCGGCGGCCAGAGTTGAACCAGCCGGCGCGCCTCACGCTGGGCCGGTGGGAGAGCGCGCCACTAGCTTCGCGTGGCTGGAAAAATCGGCGCTCCCGCCGGGACCACTTCTCCATCGAGCGTGCGCAACACGAGGCGCCGGCTCTTCGGAACCTCTCGTCCAAGAGCAGCTTCGCGGATCTGGGTCTGGAACCTCGCGTGCTGCGTGCTCTACAGGATGCTGCTCCTGAAGTCGTTCGGCCTACGACCGTGCAGTCAAGCACCATCCCCTCCCTACTTCGCGGCTGCCACATCCTTTGCGCGGCGGAAACCGGCAGTGGCAAGACTCTCGGATACCTACTACCTCTGGTTCAACGGCTCTTGGGCCAACCAAATCTGGACTCCCATAGTCTGCCTGCTCCTCGAGGCCTGGTCCTTGTGCCTTCGCGAGAATTAGCCGAACAGGTGCGGGCGGTGGCGCAGCCCTTGGGCAGCTCCTTGGGCCTTCAGGTGCGGGAGCTAGGGGGAGGCCATGGCATGAGCAGGATCCGAATGCAACTGTCCAAACAACCTCCAGTAGATGTACTAGTGGCCACTCCAGGGGCTTTGTGGAAGGCCTTGAAGAGTCAACTAATCAGCCTGAAGCAGCTCTCCTGTTTGGTATTGGATGAGGCAGACACGCTTTTGGATGAAAGCTTCCTGGAACTAATGGACTACATCTTGGAGAAGAGCTATATAGCAGAAGGCCCAGCTGACTTAAAAGACCCCTTCAATCCCAAAGCTCAGTTAGTGCTGGTGGGGGCCACATTTCCCGAAGGTGTAGGCCAGCTGCTGAGTAAAGTTGCCAGCCCAGACTCTCTGACCACCATTACCAGCTCCAAGCTCCACTGCATCATGCCTCATGTCAGACAGACATTTATGAGGCTGAAGGGAGCAGAGAAGGTGACTGAATTAGTGCAGATCCTCAAGCAACATGACAAAGCATATAGGACTGGCCCCTCCGGAACTGTTCTAGTGTTCTGTAATAGCTCAAGCACTGTGAACTGGCTGGGATATATTCTGGACGATCACAAAATCCAACACCTAAGGCTGCAGGGACAAATGCCAGCCTCAATGAGGGCCGGTATCTTCCAGTGCTTCCAGAAGGGCTCCCGAGACATTCTTCTCTGCACAGACATAGCCTCTCGGGGCCTGGACAGCTCCCACGTAGACTTAGTTGTCAATTATGATTTCCCCCTCACTCTGCAAGACTACATCCACAGAGCCGGGAGGGTGGGCCGTGTAGGGAGTGAGGTGCCTGGCACTGTCATCAGCTTTGTAACCCATCCCTGGGATGTAAGCCTGGTTCAGAAGATTGAGCTGGCAGCTCGCCGGAGGAGAAGCCTTCCAGGACTAGGGTCCTCAGTGAGAGAGCCTTTGCCCCAGCAAATCTGATGGCAGCCGGCTTAAATATGATGACATTAACAGGGATCCTTCCCTTTGTCCTGGGTGGGTGAGCACACTTATCGTAGGATGCCCTGGGCTGCCCAGTCACCCCCCCTGAAGCCCTGGTGAGCTGCTATCTGGCTTCCAAAGGTAAGATGTGGCCAGATGTAGAGAATGAGCTACTGAGGATGATTCCTTGTGGGCTTTGACATGACTCATGAAAAATAAAGTAGATTTTTGTCTTTGTATTATGTCATAGTTTCTAACAGTAAATGATGTGTTCATTGAATTGTGAGAAGATTCACACTCCAGACTACCACACCTAGGACAGAGGCTCTTTCAGTTGCTGTTTGAATTAATAAACGTTTAGATTTTATTTCCTGCCCCCAAAACATCCATTAAGCCCCCAGAGAAGGGAAAGGGGATGTGACTAGCAGTAGAGAGATTTTCTTCACCAACAGTGCCCATGGCAAGCTTGGGCATTCTTGGTGAAATCTCTCTGGGAAGTACTGGCAGAAGAATAAAAAACAGGCTGACACAAAAGTATTGCTTGGTGTGCATTTCCAGGCTCTACCTTCTTTCTCATCTCTTCACGGCAGGGGAAGAGAAGAGAAACAAAACTGTTTACAAAATTGGCAAAATAAGCATATAGCTTCCTCTCACTATCTCCTAGGTTCCGGCTTCTGCAGCATTATACAAGCCTAAGTAATGAGGAGCAGCTGAGGTCAAATATAATACTGCACAAAACAACTTAAAAATACTTCCACACTGAAACAGATAAGGAGGCAAAGAACAGAAATGGACCCATGGCAATCTTTGCCAGAAGACAATGTTGTACTAAATGTATAATCATAGCTCTCTTTTTCATGTGAGGAAACTTGAGGCTCAGAGGGATAAAACAACTTGCTCAAAATCATACACATAAGTATGATAGAATCTGGTCTGTCTGCACTGGGGGTTGAGTTATTTACCAACTTTTAATAGTGCCCACTTGGACTCTCAAAAGCAACCCAATTTGGACAATAATTTGGTCACTCTGTCCATGAATCAGTGTGGCAAAACTGCCCAGGAGGCTTGTCTAAAGTACAGATTCCAGGGGCCCCTGGCTGACTCAGTCACTAGAGCATGCGACTCTTGATCTCAGGGTTGTGAGTTCAGGCCTCACAATGGACGGAGAGATTACTTAAAAATAGTTTTGTTTTTTTTTTTTAAGTACAGATTCCTGAGCTCAGAACCATTTGTCTGTGCCATTCTGCTTTCCCCAGAGACCCAGCCAGGTCCTGATAAGGTATCAGTAACCCCACCAGGTCAGAGTGATGTTCCCAGACAATAATCTCTCTGGAGCCTTGGAGAATCTTAAGTGGTCTTATGCTGGCCCACCTGCCAGAATGAACCTCCTCCAGAGCTCTCCCCTTCACATTTTACCTCCTAGCACTCCCTAGGGGCAGACCTGATTTTGTGTGTCCTAACTTGCATCACACTAATTCAAGCAACTTAGGAATAGAAAATGATGTGGTTCTCAACCAGGGTTGCCCAACCTCTAAAATAGTGGTCTAATCATTCTCTACCTCCGGGACATCTCTCCTTCCCAACTGCCCCAGGAGACAAGCATCCCATCTTTGCATGTTCGAGGTCAGCAACAGGGGGCCCCCTCACAAAGAAGGTTCTCTCTCATTGCTAGGATGTCCTTGGCTGCACTGTATCAAAGTCGGGCCCAAATATGGTTCCTTCCTATAGGCCTGATCAGGCTAAGGGCAGAGTTATCTCTACTCCTCCTCTCAGGAGGATCCAGCCAACATAGTAACACCTCTTCACAGTTTGACCACGTTTTTCACCTGGACTTCTCCTAAGCCCATCCTAAGCTTCATCCTTTCATGGTGGTAGTAGCATTGTTAATACAGTATTTGCCTTTTGGGGGGAGAGATGAATGTAATGATTAGGTTGTCATTTTGTGTTATGTCATTTTGTCATGAATTTGTTTTGAATTTTATATTAAAATGGGCCCACTATTCCCACTTTGTGAAGCCATTCAGGACCCTCATTTTGCCTTGGAACACGTTTGATATCTCTCCCAGTGTCACTTTGAAATGTGATGAGCTTGCCCACACATTTCTTTCGGGTATAAATCCAGAGCCCAACATGAAGCCCTACCGTCCAGCAGAACACTTCTCCACTACCTGTGGAACCTTGGTTAGGCCCCTTAACCTGCTGGTTTTTTGAGCCCTCAGTTGTAAAAACTTGAGGGGTATGTGAATTTACATTTGGGGCACAAGTTCAGTAAGAGCTTGTCTTTGCTTTTATTATTCCCAGCTGGAATGTTTTCCCTCACCTCTCCATGGGTCCAAATCTAACTTGTCTTTCAGGCCCACTGCCAAGGAGCCTTCCACACAAATTTCTGCCTGTCTAGCTATTGAATACTTAGGGTCAGTACCATACAACCAGGCTGTGTCTTAGGTTAATCTTGTCTCTCAAGCCAATGGCAGAATGTGGGTTTCTCTTCCCCTCTTTTGGTCCCTGGGGCTGTGCCGGCCTATAGGTATGCTCCACGGGAAGTGGCTGGGTGAGGAGAAAGATGGGAGGGCCCAGGCAGGGTGTTCCTCTGCCTCCACTCTGCTCTCCTCCGATAAAACTCAGAGAGCCTAAAAGCTGCCCCTCAAGTCACAGATTCCTTATGTGACCTCACTGGGTAGTGATGACCTCACAGGCCTTTTCACAGTTACCATGACAGGGTAACTACACAAACGTGGTGCTTTCAGGAAAGCTTCCCTACCAGTTCTCTACCAGATACCAGTCTGTTTGGATGCCTGAGAGAGAATGTCTGACCGGATCTTCTATATTCATTCTAATTTGTCCTCTGTCCCCTGGGAGGGCAGCACAGCAGGTAAGCGTAGGCCAGGCATCTGTACAAGAGTCACTGGTGTACACACAACTTCACATGGCTGCCACATGTTGCTTTGGGGCTTGCCCGCCACACCTCTGAGCTTCTCCAACTGTAAGTAATAGCCCTCAGGGACCCACAGTGTTCCTGCTCATTGCCGAAGACACGTAAAATGTCATCCCTGGGCAACTATTCAGAAAGCTTCTAAACTTTATAAATGTAGCTTTTCCCTTTTGGGCTACAAGATGCTTCCATTCTGACCCTTTCCTGATCGGCCTCTTAGCAAAAGTCGAGCGAATTTTTGTTGGCAAGTAAGAAATGGAGCAGTTTGAGGAAGAACCGTTGAGGTCCGCTCATGAACCTCGCCTTCAAACCCAGGCACCTTCACCATGCTGTCGTGTAAACATCCACATGGGGCCCCTCAAACACACCCCAAACGGAGCTGCTGAGTACTGGGGTAAGGGTGGTGGTGTCATGTGCACGGGCAGAACAAAAGAGCCAAGGAGAGTGATGAAGTGATACCAAGACTGGAGGGTTGATGAAATGGTGTCCCAGGAGGTTGGGTTGATGTGAGCCTAGACTTGCTACCCAGAATCTGGCTTTGAACCTCCTGATCATTCTGCCTTAGTATTTGGCCATTTTCTAATCTAGATAAAAATATTAGAGGGCTAGAGGACAGTGTGGTTGAAACAGGCAGTATGAATGGGGCCCAAGAGGAGTTGCCCAAGAGGAGATGGGAGGGTTTCTTAATCCATTTATTTTAGGTTATTTTTTCCAACACTTGAAAGGTATTTCCATTAAATCTTCAGAAGTTACAGACCTTAGGAATTTCCCCCCTATGGAAGGGAGAGATGGAGGGGATCCTGGTTGCAACTGTTTTCAGGCTCTACTGTTTCCTCTGAGAATGGGGAACAGATTTCCAGGTCTCCTGCTGCTGCCATGAGCTCCAGAGAATCACCTTTGCAGCCATGTTCCTTCTCTAGGGGACCCATTGGGGTGACTGGCCAAGGCTGTGTTTTGAATACCAAGCAGATTAAAGGGCTTCAGCCAGAAACTGGGAGAGACATGAGACGGGAGGTCTGGCAGGACACTGTATACAGCAGAAATGACTGATTAGATCTGATTTTCTTTCCAACAGCAGGGGCTCCCTCTTCTCCTACACCTGGTCACTACCATGTCCTCTACCGAGGGTGTGGAGAAACCCAGGTGGGCTGGCATGGGGAGACGTACTGCCTGGTTGGTGGCTACCGGACCTATGGGGATGCTCCTGTGGCCACCCCAGCAAAGATGGAAGCAGAGAAACCAATTCCCAGCCAGGCTCCCAAAAGACGTCGAGCTATGGCAGAGTCAAACAAAGATGTAGGTTGCTCCAGCCCCAAAATTCGGCGATTGAAGCACAGTGGCAGGAGGCTGACCCCAAAGAAGCTTGCTGACTGAGCCACTTTACAGGAATGGCAAACATTTAACTGCTTAAGACAGCTAATGCCTCTTCCTGAAGTGACCCCCCACTGCCCACCACTGGAGATTAGAACCTGAGCCATTCTGTCTGAGCCTTCCTCAGCCAGGAGCCTCCTTCCATACTAACTGGCCATGGGCAAGGAGCCATAGAAGCTGAGATTTGAAATGAAAGCCTGCTCTGAACATCCCAGAGCCAAAACTGGCCTGGAAGAAACCCTGATGTTTCTCCACTCAATCCTGTAGAGTCCCTTCTCAGGAAGAAGAAAGCAAAGTTCGCACTCTTTGAACCAAGGAGGATGCAGGAGCAGAGGGAGCATTCAGAGTGGCCTTAGCAGGGACTCAGTCCATCAGATGGACTCTTGCCCTGAGTCATTCATTGCCAGCAGTCACCAATTAAACCAAGAGGAGCTGGACTTTTTTAAACTGAAAAAAGCAATATGGGTCTACCGAGGGAGCCTCTTGTCTGGAGTGGCAGGAGGCAGAAAAAGGAAATCCAGGAAGACCCGCTCCCCAGAGCAGGAAGAAAATGGAGAGTTGGGTGGCGCCACCACTGAGGCTCACGTGCTCCTTCATTCCCAGTCCTTCTTAGCCCCAATGGGATTTCTTACTGTTCAATAAAATGGTTTTCTCTAACATATTTGACTTGAAATCCAGCTTGTCCAAGGCCAGGCCCCAAATCTTCCTTTTCCCTTGAAGTACATTTCCACATGGGGTATCTGGTGCTCTAACACCTTCTGCCTCCAAAAAAAGACCCGTGAGTGCAGCTTCTAACTGTATGGCTACCATAATGACACCCGTGCAAATTGGGGTAGGACACAGGCAGGTTCTTTAGGAGCCCAAGGGTGGCTGGGTGGTTCAATTGGTTAAACGTCTGATTCTTCATTTCGGCTGAGGTCATCATCTCACAGTTCGTAAGATTGAGCCCTGTGTCAGGCTGCACGCTGACATCAGGGAGCCTGCTTGGGATTCTCTGTCTCCCTCTCTCTCTCAGCCCCTCCCTGGCTCATGCTCTCTCTCTCTCTGTCTCTCTCTCGCTCTTGCTTTCACTCTTGCTCTCACTCTTGCTCTCTGTTGCTCACTCTCTCTCTCTCTCAAAGTAAATAAATAAACTTTAAAAAATGGTGAGCTTAATGAGAACTTCCCCCTGTTTTGTGTGCGTGTGTGTGTGTGTGTGTGTGTGTGTGTGTAAGGAGATGGGAGGCAGGACTGAGAAGATGTTCTGTGTGTCAATCCACTTTCCAATTTACTCAACAAATATTTATTGAGCACCTGCTAGTTGCTTGGAGTATATCAGTGAATAAGATGATTGAAATCCCTCTCTTCAAAATACCCACAAACTAAAGAGACAAGTAAATTTATATAGTTTCAAGTAATTATACCTGCTATAAAGAAAAGTAAAATAGGATAAGAGTATAGTGTGATGAGGGGGTGCTAGGTTCCACAAGGTAAGCAGGGAAGGCTTCTTTGAGGAGGTGACATCTCAGTGAAGATGTGAGGGAATCCTGTGAAGAGCTGGAAGGAAACTATTTTTGGAGGAGGAAATGGCAAGTGCAAAGACCCTGAGGTAGGAATGAGGCTGGCCTGTTCTAGGACCAATAGAAAGGTCAGTGTGGGCAGAGAAGAAAGAGAAGAAAGAGATGGTTGGAAAAGTAGACATGGGCCAGACCATAGCAGGCCTTGTCAGCCATGTTGAGGAATGTGGATCTGAAGTGTGAGGGGAAATCCTAGGTGGGAGTTGAGCAGAGTGGTGAAATGATCAGATATAGATGCTAAGAAGATCATTCCAACTACTGTGTGCCATGGCAGCGAGATGCTGGCTGTTACCAATAAATGTCTCTCTCAGCACTTATGGGGACAATTGGTCCTGGGGAGTGGGGGTAAGAGAAGATCCTCAGAGAAGAAAGAGCACAGGGTGTGTGTGGGCCTCTGTGCTAGGCCCACCCGCCTCAGCATCCCACATCAAAAGGGGGCACTGTCAGCAGCATGTAGCCCTCAGGCCCAGATGAAGCCACTCACCCTGTGGATGGCACACACACCCTCAAGGGCCACAACAGCGAGAGTCTTGCTCCTCCCTAGACACCCTCAAGGCCAGGAAAGGTCCCGATAACTTAAGGAGTTTCCCTAACCTGGGTTAGAGGAAGGAAGCAGCACAGGCCCTGCCTGGGGCATTCCCACTTTGAGTCTCAACTAACCCACAAGACAGCTAATGCCTCTTCCTGCAGCAGCTCCCACTCCCCACCACTGGAGATTAGAACCTTACATTGCTGATACTTGGTGTGACTGAGGAAGATTTGCGATCCTAGAGGAGTCAGGTAGGTTGGCAGTTCCCAAACATGAGGCAAACAGATTCACCTGCGGCTCCTAGGGAAACCAGAGATCCCCAGCACCTGTATCAGTCCTACTGAATACATTTTTAGGGTGGGATCTGGACATCTGCAGTTTTACATTTTTCTCATAATCATGATTTCATAGCAAATACAAGTGACCGAGGAACCTGTAAAAGAACACCATGGAATACAATCAGCAAATTCCAAGACAGAAAACTCTAAATGACAAAGGACATGATTTTTTCAACAAATAAATTGCAAGGAAGAAAGAAGAGGAACAACAACAAATGCAATGCAGTTGGCTTTATCTACATTATAATTAAAACAATTATTTAAAAATTAGGCAACCAGGGAAATTTGAACAGAATAGATAATTTATGATATTGAGGAAGTATTGTTGACTCTCTTAGGTGCCATAACGTTATGGTAGTTGTCTTTTATTTTTTATTTTTTTTTAATTTTTTTTTCTTTACGTTTATTTATGTAGTTGTCTTTTAAAAGAAGCTGTTATCTTTTAGAGATGCAAACTTAAATATGGAAGGACTAAATGTTTGATTTGCCTTAAAACTATTCTGTAGAAGGGGATGAGTAAGGTATAAATGAAACAAAATGGGACATCCATGCTTGTTAAAGCTGGATGATTGGTACATAAGTGTTCAATACACTCTTCTACTTTGTTTGAAATTACCCTAATAAACAAATTAAATTGAAAGTAACCCTAAGTTTAAAAAGGTGCAGCATCAGGTACAGCCAGATGTTCAGCCAGATTTGGAATCAGTGAGGACTCGGGTGGTCAGCGTCATAGGGTAAACTAGCTGGCGGGAGCCACGGCAGCCAGGCAGAGGAAGGCAGAGTTCCTGCATAAAAACAGGAGGCACGGAGGGCTCTGAGGCAGGGTGTGCCGTGTAGCATGTTGTTGCAGATCTGACAGGCCTCAGAGACAAGCACGCTAGGTTGAGCAAAGAGATAGCATGTCTGAGCTTGAGGCTAAACGACAAATCACATACGCCAGACGGTAGATGTTTGTTTGATCAGAGCTGGTTCCCGACACCTGGTGTCCACGCAGCCCACCCTTCTGGATGCTTATGTCAGCCGATGTGGTAGACAACTGAAGACTCGTCCAGACCCCTCACTGCGTATCCCAGTAAGGGACCAGCTCCAGGGGCTGATCAGTAGTGAATATCTAGACAAACAGATGATGTAAGGGGCTTAAAGCCCCTCCTGGTGAGAGAGGCAGCAGCTGGAAGTCAAGAAGTCCGTGGAACCCCTATCTGACTTGGCCAGAAGGGCATGATGTGGTCATCTGCCTGTCCAGCTGCTGGTCTCCCTAACTTTCCTCCCCTTCCCCCAGGGTCAAGGAGGGTTATGTCCTAGGGCTAGTAGGCTACTCTCTCTACCACTGCTGGCTTCCCCAGATGGCTTCCTTATGTCCTGTAAGGCCACACTGAAGACAGAGCCAGTCTAGTCCAACTTTGGCGAGCCTGGCAGTGGTGAACAGATGAGTGCCATGTGCAGAAGCAAACAGGACAGACCTTATGAAATGGCTGGCAGTCATTCTCCAAAGTTCTCTTTCTTCAGGGCCTGGAGCACCCACAGAGGAGGAGCCCAAAGAGATAAAAACTCTGAGTAACTCTGGCCTGGGGTCCCAGAGAGCCCTGGAAATCAAAAGGCTAAGTACAGTCCTCTACCACAAACTCAGTCCCATTGTCCTCACGAGGTGACCCAAATTCATGAATCCCCCTGCCCAGTGTTCTGGATTTGGATTCAGGGAGGTCTTCCGACAGAGGTATACAGAGGTTAAGAAAGGGCATCTATTAGCTGGGGCAACTGCTTTATGCCTGGAGTGGTCACAGATGAAGAACAGATTTAGAGAGATCAAAGCTTGAAAATCTAGGAATAAGGGAATTTTGGTTTCAGGTCTCAGCTCCACCTGCCAGCTTTATCCAGCTGAACCTCAGTTTTCTCACCTAGAAAATGAGGCTGGTAAAAACCTACCTTGTGGGCCATTGTTAAGATTTAATGGACTGAAACACATCAAACTGGTAGCACAGTTCTGGACACACAGTAACTTTGACTGCTCTGACACGTTGTTACTGTTGTCACATGCTCTTACTCCCTGAAGGAAGGAAAGGCAGAAGTCTCCTGAGCTCTTCCACGAATGTTGGTTGAACATTTGTTGTGTGCAGGTGTGGTACTAGGGGCCAGAATATGGTGGTCATGGCCTCACTGAGTTCACATCCCAGCTTCGTCCAGGCCAGCCGCTGCAGACTTCTGTGAGGAGGAGGCAGATGAAGGCGAAGCGGGTGGGGGGGGCGGGGGAGAGAGAGAGAAGTTCCAGCAAACCTGAACCAGAGCAATCTGAGAGGCTCATCCATGTTCCTGTTTTTATTTTTGTTTTTAATGTTTATTTATTTTGAGACACACACACACACACACACACACACACACACACACACACACAGTATGGGGTTAGGAGCAGAGAGAGAGGAAAGAGAGAATTCCAAGCAGGCTCTGCACTGTCAGCATAGAGCCCAATGTGGGGCTCGATCCCACAAACCATGAGATCATGACCTGAGCCGAAACCAAGAGTCGGATGCTTAACTGACTGAACCACACAGGTGCCCCCATGTTCCTGTTTCTAAAGAGGGTAGAGGTGGGGCATCTGTGTGGCTCAGTCAGTTAAGCAGCCGACTTCAGCTCAGGTCATGACCTCATGACTCATGAGTTCAAGCCCTGCATTGGGCTCTGTGCTGACAGCTCAGAGCCTGGAGTCTGCCTCTGCCTCCCTCTTCCCCGCTTGCATGCATGTTCTCTCTCTCCCCCGCCCCTCAAAAAATAAACAAACATTAAAAAAAAATTTAAAGAGGGTAGAGGTACCTGGATGGTTCAGTCCGTTGAGTGTCTGACTCTTGATTTTGGCTCAGGTTGTGATCCCAGAGTCGTGGGATCGAGCCCTTTGTCAGGCTCCGCACTGAGCATGGAACATTCTTGGGATTCTCTTTCTTTCCCTCTACTCCTCTCCCCCACTCATACTCTCTCTCTCTCTCTCTTAAAAATAAAAGAAAGGAAGGAAGGAAGGAAGGAAGAGGGTAAGTCACCAAAGAGGGTTTGGATTAGAGTTCTCCATGATATGTCCCCCTCTCTAGGTAACTGCATATCACAGTCCAGAAGGTGCCATCTGAATCCCAGGGATGCCCTGTAGGATCTTCCTCAGTAGATCTCCTGTACCTCATGCCCCTCTAGCCTCCCCCCAGCTGATGCACTACCTCAAGAACATGGGACAGCATGCAGGACAAGAGTCCCAAGCCCTGTGGACTTTACACTTAAAACACCAGAATATCTGGTCCCAGGAAGCAGCCCAGTCAGACACTTAAAGCCTGTCAGACACCATTGTGACTTTGCTCTGGGGATCTTGTGTACTGGATCTTCCATACTGCCTGAAGTCAGGCAGAGCCTGGCTGCAAGAGACCCGAGATGGGCAGAAAGGCTGGCAAGGACATGGAAGACAAAGCTGGGGATTTGGGAGAAGGCCAGGTGGAAGCAGGAAACACAGATGCATTAGGGCTTACTGCACTTCTAGCAGAGTAGATGGTGGCTGCCTTTTGAAGAAGGAAAATGTGCTAGCTGTTGGTCACTTCTGGAAAGGTAGCCTCAGCTTTGTGATTAGAGGATGTGTGTCCATGGTGGCCAAGCTGTCTTTTGGCCAGGGAGACTGCTGTTTCTTGAGAATTTGGCTATGTCAGTCATCATGCCAATGGAACCAGAGCAACACCCAGAAAGAAGCAGGGGCAGCATGAGTCTCTAGGAGCAAGGAGCCCTGAATGAGGATGAACATCACCTGGGCAATGCTGGATACTGAGGAAGCTCCCCCACCCCATTCCCCTGCACTATGAGCATGTGAAGTGGTCTGTGTGATTACCAGTCAGTCGCCATTTTTCTTCCTCGCATATTCTTGTAATACACTGGAGATCAGAGGGGGTGGGTCAGCTCTGCCACCGTACTAAGCTTGGTCCCAGCAGAAGCCTGTTTCTACCACTGCCTCCTCTGCAGATCTTGATTTAGGTAAACACTGCACAGGTGAAGAATTAAAAGAGAAGGTGCTTACTCACATACCCCTACCTGGTGTCAAGATTTCCTGTGCTGGCCCTGCTTCAACAGCCCCACCAGGTGGAGGCTAAGGGGATAGCACGTAACAAGGCCCTGTGGTAGTAGGCAGCAAGAGAAGCAGGGGGGAAAGAGGATTTGTGCCATTTGCTGAGACTGGAGAGGCCAGTGGGACACTCGCCAGGAATTGAAAGCCAAATAATGGAATGTGGTAGCCAGACCTACATTGGTATGGTAATGGCTTTCTTCCTAAAAGCAAAAATCCTCTTCAGATTTCTTTTGACTGGCAAAAACAAGTACTAAAGTAGATCTTTTGTAAAAGCAAAGTGGCATAATGCAAACTTAGGAAAGCAGGGATACCATCAGTTTACACCGTTCTGATTTATGAAAGGTTTCATGGGAAAGTTCTGATTGCAGCCAGTGGGGAAACCTATATCCTAAGAGCAATGGGAAGCCATGGCAGAACTTTAGGCAAGAGGACGACAAGTTTTTTTTCAAAGAGAGATATGTCTGACTGCACACTGGGGAAAGGACTGGAGGTGGGGACACCAGGAGAGGATAAGAGATAAAGGTTACCAGTACTGGGGAAGAGGTAGTGGGAATGAAGAAGAGACACAACTGGTAGATGTTTGGAGGTTGAACCAGAAGGATATGGAGATGCTGTCAAGGAGAGAAGTGGGCAGAGGGTGGAAAGCATCACAGATGACATTCAGGTCAGCTCTGGAGCCAGGCCCTGGGCTTCCCTGCCTCCCCTGTTTCTTCTTCTGTCCATAGCCAGCATGCTCTTTCCCCAAATTGTCCAGGTCTGTCCACAGACAGTGTGTACTTATTTTGCTAGTGTGTACTTATTTCCTCCTCCACAGGACAGAGCAGACAGACGGTCTTGGGCAAGGTCAAAAAGAGAACAGGCCACCCAGATGGCTGAAATCTGCTTGCTACTTGAGTAAGAGTATGCACATGTCCCTGAGTGTATAAGGGTCTGGGTATGTCTGTGTTTCTGTGCCTGACTTTATACGGTCATTTCAAGGCCATGACTAGCAGTGCCAGCCTGTTTAAAGACTGAAGTTAAACATTACGAAAAAATCGTGCCGCATAACTAATCTTCTACAGAGATGATACCCACTTTCTATGGTTCAACACAGACTGTCTCTACTGGGCTAGAGTTTCTTCCAAGTCTTGGGGTGTAAGACATCTGGCCCCTGGAGAAAAGCTTTAAAAAAAAAAACTCGAAAAACTAAATTCTCCCTTCTCATTTCTCTGTCAGCAGCTATTTATTTGAATAGACTTTTTACCTCTTCCCCATTGTTTATACTCCCCACTTCCTAGGGGCGCGGGGGGGGGGGGGGAAGGGGAGATGCTAACAAGAGTGGAACAGATAAGTTGTTCATCCCCCAAACCAACGTTTTTGCCCTGGAGATCAGAGGACCCAAGAGTTTTTCCTCCCTTTCTCCACTCTGCTGGCTGCGTGGGTGGACGTGGGGCTGCTGACCAGCATCAGGGGGAAAGAGAGGAGAGAGACCAGTCTGAGTTTGGGTTCCCCAGCCACCCAGGGCACAGACACACCCTAGGGGACTCACATTCCGGTAGTGGGGCTGCCTAAAGACCCCTGCAGCTGCAGTAGTCAGAGAGTAGACCCACCTTCAACACAGTGCCACTCCCTGGACACTGGACACCATCACATGCCCAAACACTCAAACATACCCAAGCTGGGACCTGTCCCCTCCTAGGTAGCTCTGGAAAAGTTTTGCTCATTTCCTTTCTAGGATGGTTTCTAAGGTCTCTAGTCCTCAGACTTAGGTCACTACCTCTGCGCTGGTCACTCCTGCCACCTGGAAAAGGTTCCAAAGGTGAAGCAGCTCCAGGGGGTGCCAAGGTTCACAGCAGAACCTTGGGAGGCTGGGGATGAAGGAGTTTGGTCAGAAACTCTGAAGCCTCTCAGTGGCAGAGCTTCCAGAAGATGCCATCCCCATTTGTGAGGTGTGTGAAGGGAGGTGGTTCCTGGAGAAGGCAGCTAGGGTGAAGGCCTGAGGCTAAAATGGAGGTGGGGCCTTCAGAGGAACCCAAATGCCAGGCCTTTCCTTAGGACCCATACCTCTGACTTCAATGAAGATGGGGCTTCCACACTGAGGTAGGAGGGACCCTAGCCAACAGCTCAGCCAGCAGCTCTGGGAGGAATGTTGCTGGGATGGGGGATAGGGTGCTATGCTGACCTAAAAATGACTTAATTTCCTTCCACTCATAAAGTTTACTGAGTTCCTGCTCTGTTCAGTAAACTGTCCCTGACCCCCCAGATGGTTGCTCAGTTCACGTCCCAAAAGTCCCTCCATTCAGACCGTAGGGAGCACTAGCATTTCCTGAGGAGGGAGGTCTTTCCTGAGACACACGGGGGAAGACAGGGGTAGGGGCACCCCTGACAGTTCCCAGTTCTGGCTGGAGTCCCCAGGGGACAGACATGCAGGCAAGGGAGTAAAGTAGGGGAGAGAGAGGTCAGGGGCAGAGGGCCTCTTCCTGAATGCAAAGTCCACAAGGTTAACCCCTCATTTCCAGAGACTTCCTCCTCCCACCCCCACCCCCACCCCCACATGGCTCAGCACCAGGAAACCGAGAGCCCAGAGACACTTGCGTGCAGCCCTCAGGGTGGCCGGTGCAGGATGCAGGCAGGTGGGGACATAATGTTGATGACAGAGGCCTCAGAGCCCAGGGCTACACTCTGAAAGGAGTAACCTTGCCTCTCTTGGAGAACAAGGTTAGAGGCAGAGCAACCTGGGTCAGCCCCTCAGAGCGCTGGGAGTGGGGTGAGGGGTAAGAACAGAAAGCCCGCCCCTCTGGTGAAGCCCTGTAGGCTGGGGCAGGGGGGCGGAGGGAGGGGAGGGCGTGCCTTCGCCTGGCGGCCAAGCTGCTCCGCGTCGCGGCTTTCCGCGGCTGGGTCCGAGGTCCTGTGACTCGGTTCTCCCCTTGCAAGACCGCACCGCCGCGTGACCCGAGTCGACGGTCGGGACTCCATCGTCGCCCTCTGCCCCTGTCGCCCCCTCAGGCTCTCGAGACCGGCCCCTGCCCACCTGTCCGGCTCGTGCAACATGCGGCCCCTGGGCCTCGATGGTACCTCCCCGCCCTGCCGGCGACCTCTGCTGCGTCTGCTGCTCCTGCTGTCGCTGCTGCCGCCGCTGCCGCCGCCCTTAACGCGCGCCCAGACCGCTCAGGGAACCCCCAGCGCCCCGACTACGCCGGCCACCTCCAGCACCCCAAGTCTGCGGAAGCGCGCGCGGGCTCTGATGCGAGACTTCCCTCTCGTGGACGGGTGCGTAAGTGCGATGTGGGGGCAGGTGGAGACTGAGCCGACCCCATGGCAGGGCTAGAGGTCCTCATGCAGGGCTCCTAAGGAAGCCCCTTCACATCACCCCTGGATTCACTCTCCCATCATCCGTGGGTGCCTTTTCCCTTCCTCTGTCACTCCCTCCCTGGTGGGAACTCCCCAGCCTAGGCCTCGAGGGGTCCTACTATAGTCTGTGACAGTGTGGTGTGGGGGACATCCTCCCCCCCCCCCATTGCTGGCCCCATGTCCTGCCTAATCCCAAGGTCTAAGGAGCCCACCCATTTCCCCCTGACTTGACCTTGCCTTGCTCTCCCTCCAGCCACAATGACATGCCCCTTGTCCTGAGGCAGTTTTATGGCAACAGGCTACAGGATGTTAATCTGCGCAATTTCAGCCATGGCCAGACCAGCCTGGACAGGCTTAGAGACGGTCTCGTGGGTGCCCAGGTATCACAGGGACACACAGCATGGCTGAGAGGGAGTGTTGGGGCCCCAGAAACCATGAGTTAGTCACATGGAAACTCAGTTATCATAGGGCCCCCCAAAATTCTACAACATGGATGCTGGGGGCTACAGGGGTTGCAGTGAACCAGTTTGGTGGGCATCCAAGTACCACCAAACAAGCAATGCATCACATGTGACCCCATTTGCTGTGTGGGCTGTGGAGGCTATGAGAAGTCCAGGGAGCTCCAACCCCTGGCCTTCCCCCAGTTCTGGTCAGCCTACGTCCCATGCGAGACCCAGGAAAGGGATGCTGTGCGCCTCACCCTGGAGCAGATTGACCTCATTCGCCGCATGTGTGCCTCCTATTCTGAGTTGGAGCTTGTGACCTCAGTTAAAGGTAGGTAGACTGGTGGGGGGTGTTAGGGACTTGATTGAGATACCCCAGCCTCTGAAAGTGATCATCTGACCTACCTGCCCCCAGCTCTGAACAATACACGGAAGTTGGCTTGCCTCATTGGTGTGGAGGGTGGCCACTCGCTGGACAGTAGCCTTTCCGTCTTGCGTACGTTCTATGTGCTGGGTGTGCGCTACCTGACGCTCACTCACACCTGCAACACACCCTGGTGAGCACAGTGCAGATGGTATGCACCCACTGATGCAGTGATCTGCCCAAGATCACACTGGGGCTCAGACCAAGCTTTACCCCTGGGATCTGGCACTGACCCTGGAGTGGGGGGGGGGGGGGGGAGCAGGGGTTTGCAAAGCAAAACTGGATCCCAGTAGGGACTCCCTCCTGCCAGGCCCAGCCCAACTTGGGTCCCTACTCTTGCTCCAGGGGTTGCAGGTATAGAGAGGTCAGTAGGCTCTTGTGGCCAAGTCATGGCCACCATTCAGACTGTCTCCTGGCCATCCTGCAGGGCAGAGAGCTCATCTAAGGGCATCCATCCCTTCTATAGCAGTGTCAGCGGGCTGACCAGCTTTGGTGAGGTGAGGACCCTGATTCCATACCCCGCCCCGCATGAATGTGCATGCCCCACCAGTTCCTACAGATAAATGCACGCACATGTGCACCCCTGACGCCCTTTCCCTAACCTGTCTCTGCAGAAAGTGGTGGTTGAAATGAACCGCTTGGGCATGATGGTAGATTTGTCCCACGTCTCTGACACTGTGGCACGGCGAGCCTTGGAAGTGTCACGGGCACCTGTGATCTTCTCCCACTCAGCTGCCCGGGGTGTGTGCAAGAATGCCAGGAACATTCCTGATGACATCCTGCAGCTTCTGGTGAGAGACTACCCTGACTCTCAAACCTAAAACAAAAGGTTTAAACCAGGAGTCCTTGAACCTGACCCCTGTTCCCTCAACTTCCTCAAACCCTAGGCTGAACATCTTCTGCCCTCACAAACCCACAGTCCACAGCCCGTGGATTCTTGAACCCAGGTGTGGGGGGTTCTAAGTGGTAAATACTCCTCTACTCTATAAGCCCCCCAATGGTCAAGACATTTCCACACCAACCAGAGCTGAGACTCCTCCATTCACGTAATCCTAGAGTGTAGAAAGGTGAAGTCTCCTCTGACTTCAAAACCAGAGCTGAACACATTCCTCACAGGAGCCTAGAGGCAGGTGGTTGCTCTGGGGGCCAAGCTGATTGTCCATTTGTCCACCCCTGCAGAAGAAGAATGGTGGTATCGTGATGGTGTCTTTGTCAGCGGGGGTGCTGCAGTGCAACCTGTTAGCCAATGTGTCCACTGTGGCAGGTAAGCCCTACCTGGGCTCTCTGAATAGCTCTGATTTGGGCCCGAAGCCTTGGGGGGAGGGCCTCAGAACAGCCCCAGTGGTCTGACTCATTGTTGGCAGTAGACACAGTGCCCAAAAATTCAATGATGGACAGTATAAAGCATCTTGGTGCCATGTGGAACTGAAGATACAGAATTGATACTACAATACTGATGGGTAGAAAGGAGGCAGTCAGACATAGAGCCCAGGTGCTAACCATCTGTGCTTCTCTAGGGGCTCATAAAGCTCCCTGCCCCTGCCTCTGGCCAAGGGATTGGGCAGCCCCTTAAGTCTCTTTGGTCTTTATCAGTTATATTCTTTATCCATCTCTCATCCTCCACACCCATGGAAAGGAGACTGGAGGCAAGGTGAATCCTGAATGAGAAATGGCCAACTGGGGTCCACTCCAAATCTAAATTCCAGTCTAGAGCCAACTGGAATCTACCTCCTCAAGTTGGCACACTGGGTGCCAAGCCATGAAGGAATTGGCCTCCATAGCCTACAGGCTTCAAGAAGGGGAATCAGTAGAGACCAGTCCCCACCTCACCCCCGTCCTAGAAGCCCCACACTGCTGACCCTTCATCCCCCAGATCACTTTGACTACATCAAGGCAGTCATTGGATCCAAGTTCATTGGGATTGGTGGAGATTATGATGGGGCTAAAGGGTAAGTGCTTCTCTGGGGCTTCTCTGGGGCTAGCTGTGCCACAGTAGGGCCTTGATAGTCACCATGCCCACCACACTGTGATCCTCATGGACTTTAGGCCCACCTGGCATCTTCCCACACACAGAGTGTGTTTCTGTTTGTCTGCGACCCATTGGTCCCACCCCTAGGTCATGATCTGCCCACCTTTAGTGCCCCACCCTTAGTTCCAGCAGACCCACTGCCTTTTTTTTTAAGTTTTATTTATTTAAGTAATATCTATACCCAATATGAGGTTCAAACTCATGACCCCGAGATCAAAAGTCACATGCTCTTCCTACTGAGCCAGCCAAGTGCCGCTGACCCACTGCTTCTGAGCAGACTCTTAGCAAGGTCTGGTGTGGACTGACCAACTCCTCTGCCTACAGCTGGGTCTTAAAAAGCTTTCCTTCTAGGGGCGCCTGGGTGGCTCAGACAGTTAAGCGTTCTACTCTTGATTTCAGCTCAAGTCACAATCTCACTCTTTGTGCATCGGGCTCTGTGCTGATGGTGCGGGGACTGCTTGGGATTCTCTCTCTCTCTCTCTCTCTCTCTCTCTCTCTTTCTCTCTCTCTCTCTTTCTCTCTCTCTCTCTCTTTCTGTCCCTCTCTCTCTGTCCATGCTCTGTCTCTCTCTTTCTCTCAAAATATATAAATAAACTGAAAAATAAATAAATAAAAGCTTTTCTTCTTTTCATAAATGGAGGAAAACCTTGCATTCCGTGAAAGGCATAGATCCAAAAAGTATAATTTGATGAGTTTTTATGAATGTTCAAAGAGGTTGGGAGTTTCCTTCTGCAGGATGAAGAACAGGGGTGAATCACTTACTCTCTCCAAGTATCCATTTCCCGTGTCAGACAAGGGCTGGGATTCAGTAGTCCCTGGACACATAAGGCTATGGTTTTGAGTCATGAACAAGGAACAGGGCTGAGGTTCCACAGCTGACTGGCTCACGACCATATAGGTTCCCTCAGGGGCTGGAGGACGTGTCCACATACCCAGTTCTGATAGAAGAGTTGCTGAGTCGTGGCTGGAGTGAGGAAGAGCTCCAGGGTGTCCTTCGTGGAAACCTGCTGCGGGTCTTTGGACAGGTGGAACAGGTATGCTGGGCTGGACAAAAGAGTAGCGCAGGGGCCTGAGCAAGTGTGTTGGGGCTTCTGTGTGAGCTGCTGACCACTGACTGCCACCTCCAGGTACGGGAGACAAGCAAGGGGCAAAGCCCCTTGGAGGATGAATTCCCGGATGAGCAGCTGGGCAGTTCTTGCCGCTCTGTTCTCTCACGTCTGCCTCAGACACGGTGTCTGGCTCGAGACCAGAAACTAACTGAGACTTCGGCACATTGGGCACCTAAGTGTTCACCTAAACAGTTATTGTCAAAATCTTCCCCCAACGTGGCCCCAAGCCTCACAGTTATTGCTGCCTTTTCAGTCCTCATTCTGTGGCTCTGGTGACTCAGTTAATCCTACCAGATGTTACTATGGCAGTTGCAGATACCCCACATTGCCCTCCCCCACCCCCCACCCCCATCATGCAGACAGGCACATTTCCTGAAAATAAATGTTTTACACATGGAAACAGGCATGAGTGTCCTTCTCTGTGGCGGGGTCTGGTGGTGCCAGCTCCCAATTCTGGTAGTTGGTGGAGGAACCTGCAGTTCAGCCACCATTTACTCTAGTAACACCTGAGTCTCACTAGCATGGCCTGAGAAGGCCCAGATGGTTGGGCTCAGCACTAGAAGAAGACAATGAGTAGCTCTGGCTGTGGGAGAGTGGACCTTCCTCTGGGATGCCTCTCAATAGCTCACCTCAGTCCACATCCTGACCCACTGACCACCACCTGGGGATCTTGAGGGAACTCTGGTTCATATTCCCAAGAAAGGAACCTGCCTGGATCACAAATGATCTTTGTTCCTGTTTGGATAGAGCCCAGAATGCCAGGCTACAGGATAGTACATGGGCTTCCAATGACTGAATTTCCCTGGATGTAGATCCACTCCTTGCCCTGCCCTTCAGGGACTTCCTTTCTGAGAGGCACAAGCTACTTAGACAACCACACTATCTTACCCCCAGGCAATTAATGGCAATAGCAACTCTGTTAATTATAGCCAAAATTAAGAGTTAATACTCATGGCAACAGCTAATAATAATAAATAACATGATAATAGATAATGGCTAATAAAAATAATAGTTAATACTAATAGCCTATGCATACCCCATGACTGAGCAGTTTTGCCCCAGGTATATATCGCGACGGGAATGCATACATAGGTTTTCCAAAAGGCATACGAAATAATATTTAAAGCAGTGCTGCTCATAATAGCCCCAAACTGTGTACTTTAAAGTTAGACTGCAAGAAGACAAAGACAGGAGATTGTCTTAAAAACAGTCATATTTTTAAAAAGTTATATTAATTTGAGGAACATCAATAAAACTGACAAATGAGTTTTAATGGAAATAATAGAAATCCATACACAGTGGAATATCTTTAGCCTGATGAATGAAAGTAACTACCAATGTTCCATTCTATGCACAGTGAAAATATTCTTCAAAAATGAAGTGAAGGTAATACATTTTCAGACCAATAAAAGCACAGTGAGAAATTGAAGATATACAAATCATGAGGCACCTGGGTGGCTCAGTCAGTTAAGCATCTGACTTCACCTGAGGTCATAATCTCATGGTTTGTGAGTTTGAGCCCCGAGTCAGGCGCTGCGCTGACAGTTTAGAGTCTGCTTCGGACTCTGTCTCCCCCCCACCCCCTCTCTGCACCTCCCCTGTTTATGCTTTCTCTCTCTCAAAAATAAATAAACATTTTTTTAAAAAACATATAGGAACACATTTTTCCTTTTGCCTCAGCCTCCAAATTGGCTGTACTCTGCAGCGTACTCAGAAAGTTCCAATAGTGTTTTCTATTCATTTTACCTATTCCCTCTTTTCTTGACTTCTTTTGGGCGGATTAAATAGCACTCTGAGATGGCCTTAGTCCCTTTACAGACCCTTTCAGGGGGAGCTGATCCAGCTCACTGTCCATTTAGGGGAAAAATGGGAAAAGGTGGTAGAAGATAGAAGCTTACAGCAGGGCCCTGTGTTGCTAGGGAGCAGACCTCTAAGGACAGGGCCCTGTGAGGTGGTGCAAGTGTTCTAAACGTGAGCTGGCAAGGCTACTCGATGACAGCCAGAAGTTGCAGACTGCAGCCAACTGTCACTGTTGGAACAGGAAAACCTCTTTCAGTTTGCTCTGTTGCCCCTATTGACAGAATGTAACAGGAAACCAGCTAGGCTTCTAGGAAATGTGGTTTTGAGAGTTGAGCACCAGGGGCACCTGGGTGGCTCAGTCAGTTAAGTGTTGGACTCTTGATTTCAGCTTAGGTCATGATCTCACAGTTGGTTCTCATGGGTTTGAGCCCGGACTTGGGCTCTACACTGACAGTGAGGAGCCTGCTTGGGATTCTGTCTTTCTCTCTCTCTGCCCCTCTCTTGCCCAATCTCTCTCGCTCTCTCTCAAAAATAAATAAGCATTAAAAAAAATAGGGGTGTCTGGGTGTCTCAGTCAGTTAAGCATCTGACTCTTGATTTCGGCTCAGGTCCTGATCTCACGGTTGGTGAGTTTGAGCCCCACATAGGGCTCTACACTAACAGCACAGAGTCTGCTTGGGATCCTCTCTGTCCCTCTCCCGCTTGTGCGTGCTTTCTCTTTCTCTCAAAATAAATAAATAAACTTTAAAAATATAATTAAGGGACACCTGGGTGGCTCAGTTGGTTGTCTGACTTCAGCTCACGTCATGATCTCATGGTTCAAGAGTTTGAGCCCCACATTGGGTTCTCTGCTGTCAGCACAGAGCCTGCTTTGGATCCTCTGTCCCCTTTCTCACTGCCCCTCCACCGCTCACTCTCTCTCTCTCCCTCCCTCTCTCTCTTTCTCTCAATAAATAAGTAAACTTTAAAAATATATTTAAAAAATAGGAAGAGTTTGAGCCCCAGCCTCACAGAGCTGAGAACAGAAGACTGCATCTGGAGTTGAGAGACAATTGCTTAATAACCAGAATTGCTGCAGACCTGGAGTAGAAGGCCCTAATTCCAATTCATTCTTTCTCCTAGGTACATTTTTTTGTGTTCCAACTCAAAACTAAGTGTTCATCAGGATTCTCCTTATTTTGGTGGACCCTGGACACTAATCTCTGCCTCTTTAGAGCACCACACCCCTAGTAGAAGAACTAGCCCAAAAGTTGGGCTCATCTCTAGGTTTCCACTTTCCTTGGATCCTCATCAAGTAATTTTGTAATATCTTGTTTAACTTTCTGATGTCTTCAGGAAGATCCTTTTTATATTTTGCCCAACATTTCCAGTTATCAGGAAGAGTATAACTCTGATTTACTTAGTCAACCAAAATCAGACATGTGAAATGGTGTTTATTTATTAATTCAATAACATTAAAAATCAATCATAGGGGCAGTTGGGTGGCTTAGTTGATTGAGCATCCAACTTCAGCTCAGGTCATGATTTCTCAGTTCATGGGTTCGAGTCCCACATCGGGCTCTGTGCTGACAGCTCAGAGCCTGGAGCCTGTTTCGGATTCTGTGTCTCCCTCTCTCTCTGCCTCTCTCCCCCCACCCAAAAATAAATAAACATTTAAAATAAATAAATAAATAATAAATAAACTTAAAAAATCAATTATAAACATTATGTTCCCTACTTTCACCTAAGACTATTACAGGAAACAGCTGTATGTGCAATACTTCTGAACTTTTGATAAAGTTTTGAATTAACAAATTCATCATTCACTATATTGTTTATATCACTTAAATGAAGACCTCCCCTGGCAAGTCAGCTTGGTATATGAGACCAGAATAAACATTCCCTCTCTTTCTCCCTCTCTTCTGAGATAGCCAAAGCTGAAGGCAGCAGGGTCAGACTTAGTCCTTAACCACTAGGCATGAGAAGGGAGCAGTGATGGACACGAGGCAGTAGTGGCCAGAGGTCAAGGCCCTTCTTCTGGCACCCAAAAGGGGAGGCCCACCTATCAGGGAGCCCAGGTGGGAGAACAGCTGACAGACACAGATACAGAAGGGGGCAATTCATATTTTAGTCTGTGTTATAGACCCCTTTCAGCCTGGTAGGACCTCATGCAGGCCTAGGAGGCCCAGACGCCACCCAGGTGCAGTTCTGAGATCAGTTTCCCCTGTGTCAGGGCTTTTTTTCTGCAGAAAACAATGAATTATACCGCTCAGGCCTCCAGCCATCCTGGAAACCGCCTTACCTTGAAGGAGGATTTCTGCCCCACATGAAGTCATGTCAGACCAAGTCCCCTCATGTTCTTAGCAGTAAGAATTTTTGTCCCACTGTTCTACACCTTTGAGGACCTTCCAGCTCCTCCCTTACAGACAGCCATCCTGTCGGAACTAGACCTTTGCTTGAGCTATTGGCCAACTTGGGATGCCCTCTCCATCTCCCTGCCCAATGCAGACCCCATCCTTTCCAGGCTCAGCTGCTGTGGTGCCTCCACTAATCTCTTACCAAACGGGCCAGCCCTCACCAGCACTACCCACAAAATCCCTCAGCCAGGATGACCATACTACAGAAAAACATGTGACATAAATTGACCAGGGAGTAATTTACCCCCTTTCCAAGATGGCTATAGTTAATTAATGTTTAGAATCTAGAGTCTTTTTTTTTTTAATTTTTTAATGTTTATTTTTGAGACACAGAGAGAGTAGGGGAGGGACAGAGAGAGAGGGAGACACAGAATCCGAAGCAGGCTCCAGGCTCTGCACTGTCAGCACAGAGCCCGACACAGGGCTTGAACCCACAAACCATGAGATAATGACCTGAGCTGAAGTCATACGTTTAACCAACTAAGCCACCTAGGAGCCCCTAGAATCTAGAGTCTTTTTTGTGTGTGCCCATATATTAACAAATGTACAGATGCAAATTTCAATACTAGTTACTAAAACAAAATGGTTTCCCATAATATTATTCTTTTTTAATTTTTTAAATATTTTTAAAAATGTTTATTTGTTTTTGAGAGACAGGGAGAAACAGAGCACGATCGGGACAGGGGCAGAGAGAGAGAGGGAGACACAGAATACCAAGCAGGCTCCAGGCTCCAAGCTGTCAACACAGAGCGAGACGCGGCGCTCGAACTCACGAACCGTGAGATCATGATCTGAGCCGAAGTCGGACGCTCAACCGATTGAGCCACCCAGGCGCCCCTCCCATATTATTCTTAAATTTCATTTTTATTAAAAAATGTATAAGGGCACCTGGGTGGCTCAGTCGGTTGAGCGTCACGCTCAATTTCCTCTCAGGTCAGGATGTCATGGGATCCAGCCCGGGGTAGGCCCTGCCCTGAGCACGGAGCCTGCTTGGGATCTCTCCCTCTCTCTTTGCCGCTCTCCCACTCGCGTGCTCTTGCGCGGCAGAAGCTGGTCTGGCCCCCTGGGGCGCCCTCTAGTTGAGGGTGGAGGTCTGTGTCGCCCCCTCTGGCCACGCTGCGCAGCTGCGTCGCGGATCCCTGCTCGTCTGGAGAAGCATTCTGCCTGCAGCCCCTCCTCACGACCGGTCACGTAAATCCGGTCGGGACCCCACCGTCGCCCTCTGCCCCTCGCGCCCCTCCTCTCGAGACCGGCCACTGCCTGCCCGGCCGACCCTGCGCAACATGAGGCCCCTGGGCCACGAGGGCCCCCACGCGCTTCGCTGGCGACCTCTGCTGCGTCTGCTGCTCCTGCTGTCTCTGCTGCAGAGGGCGGTAACCCGTGCCCAGACCACTCCTGGCACCCCCAGCGACCCGACCACACCCGGAGCCCCCAGCAATCCGACCACGGCCTTCTCTAGTTCCCCTACCACGCTGCTTACCTCCAGCACACCAAGTCTGAGGAAGCGCGCGCGCGCCCTGATGCGGGACTTCCCTCTCGTGGACGGGTGAGCAGGGGCAGTGCGGGGGCAGGTGGAGACTGAGGCCACACCTGGGTAGGGGAAGGGGTCCTCAGCATGCAGGGCTAGTGAGGAGGCTTCCTCACACCACCCCTGGATGAACTCTCTCCTCCATCAGCCAGGTCCCCTCCCCCCACTACCCTGTTCCTGGTGTACACTACAGGCCCCCACCCCTCCCCAAAGCTGCACCTCAGGAATTTTTCCATACTGTCTGTGTGGGGGGGGGGGGAGAGGGAGGGGGACAGGACATGCCCAGGTACTTTGACATGCCCTGTCTGACCTGAGTCCATGTTCTCCACTCTACCTTTGTCCTGATGCCCCCAGCCACAACCACTTGCCCCTGCTCCTGAGACAGCTTTTCCAGAACAGGCTACAAGACGTTAACCTGCGCAATTTCAGTTATGGCCAGACCAGCTTGGACAAGCTCAGGGATGGCCTCGTGGGTGCCCAGGTACTACAGGGATACACAGGGTGCCACGACATGGCTGCTGGGGAATGTCGGGGGCCACAGAAACCTGGGTAGGCAGGCCTCTCAGTGATTAGAATCGTAGAACACACAATGTGTCATCGCATGACTGCTGGGAATGTGGGGGCTCTGGAGGCCAAGACAGGCCAACCACATGGGTACCCAGGTTCTGTGGAGACACACAGAAAGTGACCAGAAAATCCCTGGTGAGTGTGGGGTTAGAGTTAGAGCCACAAAGGATATAGTGGATTGGCCTTGGGGCATTCACATAGCACATGGACAAACAGCAGACAATGATATTTCACAGTCCACAGTTTGGCTGCTGGCAGCAAGCTTAATAGGCATCAGGATACCATAGGGTCATGTAGTGTTTCGTTCTGGGCCAATGACCCAAATGAGCACCTTGGGGGCTGAGAAGGAGTGGCAGGCCAAGGACATTGGAGACCACTCTAATCTCATTCTGGACCCCCGGGGCCTACCTCTAGTTCTGGTCAGCCCAAGCCCCATGCCAGACACAGGACCAGGATGCTGTGCGCCTCACACTGGAGCAGATTGACCTCATTCGTCGCATGTGTGCCTCCTACTCTGAACTGGAGCTTGTGACCTCAGCCAAAGGTGGGCTGGCAAATGGGGAGATAGTTAGGGGCTCACTCTGATGGTTCTGGCCCTGGGCCCTGACCACTTGATTATCCATCCTCTTCTAGGTCTGAACAGCACTCAAAAGCTGGCCTGCCTCATTGGTGTGGAGGGTGGTCACTCACTGGACAGCAGCCTTTCTGTGCTGCGCAGTTTTTACCTGCTGGGAGTGCGCTTCCTGACACTTACCTTCACCTGCAACACGGCCTGGTGAGCATAGTGCCTAGCCACGGTGAAATGGTAGATGACATGGTGGGGCAACTGCCAGACAGGTGAGGACAGAGGGATCCACAAAAGGAGGCTGGACTCTCAACAGGTCCTTCACACTCCCAGAAAGCAGCTGGCCCAGGTCCTTACTCTATTCCAGGGGTAGTGGGGGGGGGGGGGGAGAGGGGGTGTGGATAGACAAACAGAGGGACTGCAGAGCCCCCAGGCTCTGATGCCCAGGATGTTGAGACTTTCTTTGAGACTGCCTTCTTCTGGCTGTCCCACAGGGCAGAAAGTTCCACCAAGTTTAAACACCACTTCTACACCAACGTCAGTGGGTTGACAAGCTTTGGTGAGGTGAGGATTCCTGTTCCATACCCTACCCCACCCATTCTCCACCTACAGATAGTGTACACGTGTGTGCATCCTTGACATCTCCCCCACCTCAAAAAACAAACTGTCTTTGCAGAAGGTGGTAGGGGAAATGAACCGCCTGGGCATGATGGTGGACTTGTCCTATGCGTCAGACACCTTGGTGCGGCAGGCACTGAAGGTGTCTAGGGCTCCCGTGATCTTCTCCCACTCAGCTTCCAGGGCTGTGTGCGACAATTTGCTGAATGTTCCTGATGACATTCTGCAACTTCTGGTGAGCAGCTACCTCAGCCCTCACACCCAGAGCTAGGCGCGTTTCATGCAAACATTCTTGACCTGAACAAAGCTACCAGTCCAGACCTCACCCTTGGACCCATGGCTGGTTAACCTTCCCCATCTCTGAAAATTGAGGCCAAATCAGCTCCACTCAGGCGCCCACAAACCCAGAGCTGAAACCTCTTCCAGCCCCTGAAGCCAGGACTGAGCACTGTCCTACTAGGCCCCCAGGGCACAGAGCAGGCCATCAGGCTTGAAGAGCCAAACTGAGGGGGCTGAGTGTTCATTTCTTTATCCTTCTAGAAGAAGAATGGTGGCATTGTGATGGTGACGCTGTCCATGGGGGTGCTACAGTGCAACCTGTTGGCTAATGTGTCCACCGTGGCAGGTGAGCCTCGCTTCAACTTCTTGTGCAGTTTGAGCCTGTGGCCATGGGGCCTTCAGGACAGCTCCAGCAGTGTAGCACACCTGTTGGGCAATGGGCAGACCTCTGACAACCCAGGAGAGGAGACATGGCTCTTCGCTGCCACCCAGATCTGGGGCCACAGTCAATGTTGATGGGTTTGGGGGAAGCAGCTGCCCCTGCCTCTGAATGTCTTTTGCTGTCACCTCTCTGGACAGGACAGATGGGTTCTCAAGGAACCCAGAGGCAGGGTGGCTTCTGGGCAGAAAAAATTCTAAAGAGACACAGTTCAGCCTGTAGTCACTTCAGAACTCACAATGGGCTGGGAGCTCCATGAAGTCAGCTGCCATGGCCTGGAGTGTTGTGGGCAGGAGAACTGGTCAGGACTGAGTTTCCCCAGACCAGGGCTGGTCCCAGGGCCTGACTCCAGTGTAGTGCTGCTCACACTAACCCCTGCCACCTAGATCACTTTGACCACATCAGAGCTGTCATTGGATCAGAGTTCATCGGGATTGGCGGGAATTATGATGGGTCTGGTCGGTGAGTATTTCCCTGGGGTTTCTCTTGAGCAGGGCACAGCAGGGAGTCCTTTAGTCTCTCCATTCCATGGTCCTCCTACCCTTCAGACCTCATCTACAGGCTCTGGTTTTCCAGCTCACTTGACGTCTCTCCACTCCCAGGGGCTGATTCCTGGGCTCTCCCTGTCCCTCCTGTGGCCTGGTGGACCCACTGCCACTCCAGATCGTCACATTAATTAAGTATTCCCCGACACCCCACCCCAGCAGAGCCCGTTTGCCTAGCACCTGCTGCAGTCCCAGCTCAGCAGATCTGTTGTAGGCCAGCCATCTGCTCAGGGGGTAGACACCACAGAAGCTCTGTCTTCAAGGAGCTTCCAAAGTGACATTCAGTAGCCTGGAGAATATGGCCTTCAATTTCACATGTGTGATTGGGGCTGGTGGGACACTGGGCCCTAGACCAGGATCAGGGCTCAGGTTCCACAGCTGGTGGCCCATGGCCACACAGGTTCCCTCAGGGACTAGAGGACGTGTCCAAATACCCAGTACTGATAGAGGAGTTGCTGAGTCGTGGCTGGAGTGAGGAAGAGCTCCAGGGTGTCCTTCGTGGAAACCTGCTGCGGGTCTTCAGACACGTGGAACAGGTATGCTGGGTTGGGCAAAAGGATGGTGCAGTGGTTAGAGTGGGTGAGAGAGGAGCTATGGGAGCCACTAACTGCTGACTCCCACCCCCAGGTGAGAGAGGAGAACAATGGACAGAACCCTGTGGAGGATGAGTTTCCAGACAGGCAGGTGGTCAGGTCTTGCCACTCCCACCTCCTATCTCAGCTTCAGAGTGAACACCTCGCCACACACCTGGAGGTGACCGAGTGGCCAACCAGTCAGGTCCTCCGGAGGCCCTCAAAAGCTTCCCCATACTTTGTTCTAAGTTTCTTGTTTGCTGCTACCTTCTCAGCCCTCATCCTGTAGTTCTGGTGAGCTGGCCAGTCTCCCAGAGGTCTCTGTGGCAAAGTCTCACAAAGTCCCCTTCCTAGTCATCCAGGCACAAGTGTATGCTGAGAATAAACATTTTGGGTATGGAGCCAAATGTGAAAGTCCTTCCTTCTCCCTGGGGAGCAGGGGAGTGGGGTCTGGTGGGCTCTTGGTTGGTGAGGGGTCTTGTAGGTCTCACCTCAGTTTCTCAAGTGAGTGGCCTCCAACTTTGTCTCTTTTGGGAAGGGCAGAGGCATCTTACCATGTTATTATGATAAAAGCCTGAGCCCACAAAAGAGCACAAAGAAATCTAGTTCAAGTGTGGTATCTATCCCATCATGGAGTGTAACAATGGGTGGGTTACCAGTCTCTGAAAGGTTTACGTTTGTTTGTTTGTTTGTTTGTTTGTTTGTTTGTTTGTTTGTTTTTAAGAAGCTGAACCTAGAGGGTGCCTGGGTAACTCAGTGGGCTAAGTGTCAGACTCGATTTTGGCTCAGGTCATGATCTTGTGGTTTATAGGTTCAAGCCCCACATCAGGCTCCACATGAGGAGTCTGCTTGGGATTCTCTCCCTCCCTCCCTCTCTCCTTGCCCCTTCCTCTCTCTCTCTGTCTCTCTCTCATGCCCCTTCCCCCCTCTCAAAAATAAATTAATTTTTTAAAAATTTAAAAAGAGTGAAAGAGCAAGCCAAAGAGTAAATTTTCAACGTATATAATTGACGAAAGGCATATATCCAGAGGCAGACAACCCCATATAAAAATGGAGAAGATATTTGAATAGGAACTTTACAAGAATGGATATTCAATTGGCCAATAAGATGAAAAGATAGTCAACCTTATTAGCCATTAAAGAAATGCAAAATAAAACTCATAGTAACGACAACTAAAATTTAACAGGTGAACAATACCAAGTGTTAGCAATGATATGGAGCAAGGAGCGTACCCTGCTGGTGGCTGATTCAACTGATAAACACTGCTTTGGAAGACAGTTTGATATTTTTTTTTTTTTACTAAAGTTGAAGACATATACCCAAGGACAGTTACACACAACGTGCAAGAATCTCTCAAAGTAATGTTGAGTGAAAGGAGCCAGTACAAAATAATATATATTATGTCATTCCATTTATATAAAGTACAAGCAAAACTGATCTATACCATTACAGTCAGTTTTCGGGGAGGTATTGCCTGGAAGGGGGCATGAAGAAGAGCTTCTGGGTTTCTGGTAAAGTGCTGTATCTTGGGTCCTGGTTGCATGGGCGTGTTCATTTTGTGAACATTTCAGCATGCTGTATACACTTATGTGAACTTTTCTGT
Source organism: Panthera leo (assembly GCF_018350215.1). Lineage (NCBI taxonomy): Eukaryota > Metazoa > Chordata > Mammalia > Carnivora > Felidae > Panthera > Panthera leo. The sequence goes on along the minus strand of NC_056693.1, from coordinate 43,168,132 downwards.
ATGGATATTTTTTTCTCAATGAAAAGTTTTTTAAAAAACTGGGGCCCCTGGATGGCCCCTGGTAGAGCAGGCAACTCTTGATCTTGGGGTTGGAGTAGAGCCTTCTGAAAAAACAAAACAAAACCCAGAAAAGACTAAACTTAATGTTCAGGGATGCATGATCAGGTTGAGACTTTAAATAAGGAAACAAGAGGGCACCTGGGGGTTCAGTCATTAAGCTCTGACTTCAGTTCAGGTCATGATGTCATGATTCAGGAGTTTGAGTCCCACATTGGGTGAGCTTGAGCCTTGCTTCCAGTAAAACACAAGCCCTGCTTCTCCCTCCCTCCCTCTCTCTCTCTCTGTCTCCCCCACTGCCTCTCCTGGGATTCTCTCTCTATCTCTGCCCCTTACTCACTCGCACCCTCACTCTCATAAATAAATAAATAAATAAGAAAACAAGAAGTGGTATCATCAAACTCAGATACTTAGAAAATGCCTGACTTACACAATGTTATGTGTCAATTGCATCTCCATTTAAAAAAACAAAGACTAAAAAAAAAAAAAAAAAGTGTCTGTGGTTGGTGGGGAGAGATGGGGTGGCAATTGGAGGAGGCATTAAGGAACTTCTGGAGTTCTGGCAATGTCCATACCTTGCCTGGGATGGTGGTTATTTAGGGGTGCACTTTGTGGTAATACACTGAGCTGCCAGGTGGGCTGAAGAGTCAGCTCCCCAACTTCTGTCCTCACACTCCCATTCCCCAATTCTGTTCTCCCAGCAATCACTCAGCACTTTTAACTGTTGATATTTACTGGTATTTTCCTCCATATTTCTAAATAATGTATTTAATTGCCAGCTGTTTATTTGTTTTCAGTTTATTTATTTGAGAGAGAGAGAGAGACAGAGCATGCACATGAGCAGAGGAGGGGGAAAGAGGGAGAATCCCAAGCAAGCTCTGTGCCCAACAGAAGAGCCCAACGTGGGTGGGGGCTCAAACCCACAAACTGCAAACGCATCACCTAAGCCAAAACCAAGAGTCGAACAGGCTCAACTAACTGAGCCACGCAGTCATCCCAAATGCCAGCTCTTTAGACATACATTTTAGATATTATTTATTGACTCAGTAATTTGAAAAGTGAGGATTTTGTTTTTATTTTCTTAACCCTTTTTAAAGTTTATTTTGAGAGAGAGATCATGGAGGAGAGTCAGAGAGAGAAGGAAAGGGAGAATCCCAAGCAGGCTTCACACTGTCAGCATGGAGCCCAATGTGGAGCTCGAACCCACGAACCATGAGGTCATGACCTGAGCTGAAACCTAGAGTCAAGACGCTTAACCTACTGAGCCACCCAGGTGCCCCCCAAAATGAGGACTTATAGCTCTCACTCCCCCTCTCTCCTCCTATCATCCTCTAAATATTAGAATTATTTGGTTAATTACATCTTGGATTTTTTGTTTGTTTTTAAACAAGCTTACTGAGATAAAATTGATATACCACACAATTCACCCATTTGAAGTGTACAGTTCAAGGGCACCTGGGTGGCTCAGTCAGTTAAGTGTCCAACTCTTGGTTTCAGCTCAGGTCATAATATCACAGCTCATGGGTTCAAGCCCCGCACTGGCTCTGCACTGCATGGAATTCTTTCTCTCTCCCTCTCTCTCTGTCCCTCCCCTGCTCACATGATCTCTCTATTTCTCTCTCAAAATAAGTAAATAATTAAAAAAATAAAGTGTACAGTTCAATGGTTTTCGTATATCACATTATTTTTTTAATTGTAAAAGATATGTAATAATTTGCCATTTTAACCATCTTCAAGTGCACAAACCAGTGGGCTTAAAAACACTCACAAATGTTGAACAAACATCATGGTATTTCCAAAACTTGGTCATTATCTCAAACAATGTAATGTAATTATTAAGCAATACCTTCCCGTTTCCCCTCACCTCAGCCCCTGGTAACCTCTATTCTTTTTTCAGTCTCTATGAATTTGTCTATTCTAGATAACTTATATACAGCATTTGTCCTTTTGCATCCAGCTTATTTTATTTAACAAAATGTCTTCAAGGTTCATCTACCTTGTAGCATATATCAGACTTTATTCCTTTTTATGGCTGAATAATATTCCATTGTAGGTATAGATCACAGTTTGTTATCTATACATCTGGTGATGAAAACCAAGGTTGCTTCCACCTTTCAGATGCACAATGAACACTGGTATACAGATACCTGTTCAAGTCCCTGCTTTCAATTCCTTTGTTTTTTGGGTTTTTTTTTTTAAGTTTCTTTCTTTATTTTTGAGAGAGAGAGAGAGAGAGGGAGGGAGTGCAAGTGAGCAGGGGAGGGGAAGAGAGAGAGAGGAGGACAGAGAATCTGAAGTGTGCTCTGAGATGACCACGAAGAGCCTGATATGGAGCTCGAACTCACGAACCATGAGATCATGACCTGAGCCAAAGTCAAATGCTGAAACAACTGAGCCACCCAAGCACCCCTGTGTCTGGCTTCTTACATTTAGTGTGTTTTCAAGGTTTGTTCATGCTGTAGATTTTCTCCATTTTTCATTTTACTCTTTTTCTGGGGTTCCTGTTGTGCAGATATCCTATTTCCATCCTCCATCTTTGTTTTCCCTTTCATTGTTTTCTCTTTCTTCTTTTGGGACGATTGCTTAATTTGGTCTTTCCAATTTATTAATTCATTCTGAATTACAAATTTTTTTCAAATATTATTATGGTAACTTTAATACATGGTCCCATATTTCTTTGATACTTCTCCCATCCAGAGATGGGTTCAGTGCCTCTCCACCCTCTCTTGAATCTGGGCTTGGTTATTGCTTGAGCAGTAAAATACAGCAGAAATGATGTTGGGCCTGTTTCCAGGCCAAGACCTAGAGAAACTGTCAGTTTCTACTCCCTGCTTCTTGGGGTGCTTATTCATGAACTGCAGCCACTATACCATGAGGAAACCAAGCAGCCCGTGGAGAGGTACACATGTTGGGTACCCAATCCCCTGATCCACAGCCCCACTGAGCTCTTAGCCTACAGCCAGTAACAACTTGCTAGCTGTGTGAATGAGTCATCATGGAAATGGATCTTCTGGTTCCAGCTGATGCCATGTAGAGTAGAGCGGAACTTTACTCAGCCAGCAGGTTTGTGAACAAATGTTTTTGTTGATTGTTATTTTATTTTTTAAAAAAAAATTTTTAACGTTTTTTTAAATTTATTTTTGAGAAAGAGAGAGACAGAGCATGAACGGGGGAGGGGCAGAGAGAGAGGGAGACACAGAATCAGAAGCAGGCTCCAGGCTCTGAGCCATTAGCCCAGAGCCCGACGTGGGGCTCGAACTCACGGACCGCGAGATCGTGACCTGAGCCGAAGTCGGAAGCTCAACCGACTGAGCTACCCAGGCGCCCCGTGTTGATTGTTATTTTAAACCATTGTTATTTTGGGGTAATTTGTTATGTAGCAATAGACCCCTGGAACAATTATATTTTTTCATATCTTGTATTCCTTCTTGAGCTTTTCAATATTTTCTGGTTTTGTATTGCTAATATTTTACCTTATCTTTTTGTAATGTTTATTAAGCTAATTTGGAATTTTTGTTGCATGTGTTCTAATAATTTTCCTGATAGATGTATTCTTTATATATATATTATATATATGCATATAATATATATACATATATATAATATATATTATATATATACATATATATAATATATATATATATAGTTTTGGCAGTTTAAGTGTTCTTTTTTTAATTTTTTTAACATTTATTATTTATTTTTGAGAGAGAGAGACAGAGCACAAGTGAGGGAGGAACAGAGAGAGGGAGACACAGAATCCGAAGCAGGCTCCAGACTCTGAGCTGTCAGAACAAAGTCTGACACGGGGCTTGAACCCATGAACTGTGAGATTATGACCTGAGCTGAAGTCAGACACTTAGCCAACTGAGCCACCCAGGCGCCCCTAAATGTGTTCTTTACATGTGAATAGGCAATTGATTTTTTAAAAATGTTTATTTATTTATTTTGAGACGGAGAGCACACAAGAGAGAGTGGAAGCCGGAGAGGGGCAGAGGGAGAGGGAGAGAGAGAATCCCAAGCAGGCTCTGAACTGTCAGTGAAGAGCCTGATGTGGGGATCCATCCCATGACCATGAGATCATGACCTGAACCGAAACCAATAGTCATCACTTAATTGACTGAGCCATGCAGGCATCCCATAGTTCTCTTTTGAAGTGTCTGTGCCCCTCAAATATTTTTCTTTTTGCCTGCATGTACCCTGATGTTACAATCTACTTGGTCAGTCAGTAGTAACCGGGGGAAGTTGTATCCTAGCCACAAGCTCTCTCAGAGTCTAAGGTTGTCAGTTGGGCTGCAGTGACCTATCTCCTTCACACAGTACCTGACCCCACCCCTGAGGTGAGGCTGCATGTGAGGGTGCAGTGGGAGCTTTAGGAACTTTTGCAGAGCATTAGGGAAGATGGGAAGGAGGGGGCACTTATTCATTCTTTATTCAAAAGATGTGTTGGGACAAGGGACTGAGAATACCAAGGCAGCAATACCGAAAAGGTCCTGTCCCTGTGAAGTCTACAGTCTAGTGGGCATGAAAAATGTTAATCAAAGATCCCCACCAACACATTTCCCCCTGCAGTGGGGACTGTGAAGGAAAAGTGCTTAAGGACAGCCCAATCCAGTGGAGGATGAGGTGGGGTGGATGGATGTGGGTCAGGGAAGTCTTTGGGGGAGGAGGTGGTACTCCAGGATGAGACCTACCCTAATAGCAAGGAGCTTGGTTAGTGAGGGTGGGGGCAGAGGGTAGAAAGGCACTCTGTCAGAGTGAAGAACAGGTAATGCGCGGAAAGATGAGTTTGGGGAAGTGAAAGAGGCCAGAAGGCTGGAACTCCTTCTGTTGGAGGAGCCACTTGGAACAGGGCCTTGTGGGCCAAGAGAAGAACATGGGCGTTCTCTTCAGAAGAGGTGCCGCTACCATGAGCAGTGGGAGAGAACAGGGAGTCCATCTGGAAGGCTGCTACTGTGGACAGCTGAAGGTGGCGTGAAGGACAGGAGGTCAAGTCAACAGGCCCTGGCCGGGTGACTGTGGGGTAAGTGTCAGAATGGTGGTCAGCTTGGAAGTCCTCCTACAGGACCCAGTGACTTTCCTCATTCCATCCCAGAACTAAGGCTGAGAGGAGACGGTAGTCAGAGTCTGAGTTCTGTTGGGAGATACCACTGATTCTTCCGCTATGTTCTAAAGCTCTCTGAGCCATAAAAGAGAGGGAAAAAAGCAGATAAACAAGTCAGATGGGCTTGGGAGTTTTCTGATAGAGAAAGAAATAACTGAAAGGATAGCCTAGAGAGATAAAGGATGTTAAAGTAAAGCCAATGAGGATAAGTTATCTGAAGCAGGGGAGTGAAAAGTGAAAGAAAAGTTAAGAGTGAATAAGTAAACGACTTGGTAAAGGAATCCCCAGGAGGTGAGACAGTAAAAGAAAATTAAAATTAAGATGAAAGAACTTGGCTAAAGAACATAGTGTAGTGTTCCAAAGGGGCAAACGGGCCACCGAGGAGGCGGGTGGGTGTCCTTCCCACCAAGGAGGCAGCAGCTTCTGGGGAAGGGGCATGAAATTCCCAGCCACCTTCAGGGAGAGAGTGCAGTGAGGGGCACGGGAAAGGGACGGCATCTTCAAGGGGGTTCGGTTTACAGGGACATGGAGGACAGGTGGGAGACAGAGATCATGGAAATGGGGAGGGAATACCTTGGAATGGCAGGAGGCCCTGGGCAAGACTGGGATGGTCTGTGTGGTCCTGCGCGCCGGTCCTGCCTCCTCTTTCCCGTCCCTAAGTAACAGAAATGTCGCTGGATGCTTGCTAGGGCAAGCATCTTGCAGAGAGTGCAGAGCCAGTGCACCCAGCGCCCTATCTCACGGAGCACATTTCACCATTTTACAAGTATTGCATCTGAAGCTCAGAGAGGGCGGCCCCTAACCCAGGGTCACACAGGAACCGGGCTCTACCCAGGGCGTGGAGCAGCCAGCAGCACTGCCCCCGTTGGGGGGGAGGGGGGGGTTGCTTCGCGACCCCTAGACCCCCCTCGGGGAGGAGCCGGCCAGAGCCCCTCCTGCTCCCCGCCCCCGAGGGGCGGCCCGGGGGGCGGGCGGAGGAAGTGAGCGCAGCGGGGAGGAATGCGAGCGGGCGGGGCGCGGCGGCCGGGAGCGGCGGGGACTGCCCGGCAGGCAGCCGGGGCGGCGGGGCCGAGCGCGCGCGATGCCTCACTTCACCGTGGTGCCGGTGGACGGGCCGAGGCGCGGCGACTATGACAACCTCGAGGGTCTCAGTTGGGTGGACTACGGGGAGCGCGCGGAGCGGGAGGACTCGGACGGTGAGGGCGCGCGGGGTGGGGGCCTTGGCGGGGGCAGGGGAGCGGGCCACGCGTGGCCCGCGCTCGCACATACATCCGAACCGTGAGAGCACACGTCGATGCGGGCCCAACTTTTGTTAGCCTGCGCCGCCTCCACCTCCCTCGCTTCGCGGGCGCAGACACTATTTCCCTGGGCCCCCGGCGCCCGCGGCTGGGCTGCCCTCCCCACCCCAGCTCCTCCCATGCGGGCGGCGGGCGGGGGCTGCAGACGTGGCCGACGAAGGAGGCCAGGCCAGTGGGGCCGCCCGGATAGTGAATACCACCGAGCACCCCCATCTCTGGCCCTTCCCGGCTGGGAGCACAGCCACGTCTCGGACCCCAGTTCCTCCACCTCTGTGAACCTCCCCCAGCCTCCTCTCGCCTCGCCTGTCCATTTGCGCTTCAGTGACTCTTTCCCAGAGACTAACCTACCCTCTCTCCTCCCCCAGCCGTATGGCGCCAGGCTTTGCCTGCCTGAGGGGGTCTATGGCTAACTGCCTGTGAGCGCACTCGTGTTGATCCCACCTTGGGGCTGTAGGTACAGTGGGCATCTGTAGAGCACTCCACAGAACCAGGCTTGTCTAGGCGCTTCACGTGAATTAACTCGTTTAATCCTCCCAATTTCTCTCATGGGATGGGTCCTGTTACTCACACTTAGGAAGGAGTGAACTGAAGAGTGGAGCAGTTATATAATTTGCCTCAAGGGATTCAAACCCAGGCTTAAGAAACTCCAGCACCCTCTTAACCTAGGTGTTAGAACTGAGCTTAAAGGTATATCCACCCCCCCCCCCCTTCTCCCAGGTTCCTGCCTCCCTCCAGACCCCTTTCTCCACCTCCCACCAGGAGAGGCCAGGGGTGGGGGTGGGGGAGCTGTCATTGCCGAGACTCACTCTTGGAAAACGTGTCTATACATATAGCAGCAGCATATGTATGTGCTTGTGTAAGTGTGTAGCTGTGGCTCTCACACCTGACTGCTATGTGTGGAGATGGCACCGGACAGTGGTGTGGGCTGCTGGACATGTAGGTTTTACAGGCTTGATGGTGTGTGCATGCACACACCCCACCTCCACCCCCTGCCCCGAGCCTTGTTCCAGTGGTCAGCAAGAGCCAGCATCCCCTGCTTCCCTGTTAGCTCTGGAAGGCTCTTCTCCCCCAGAGGCTGGGCCAGCCTGCATCCCTAGGATCAGCCTTGCAGCAGCAGGCCGGCAGAATGAGCCTAGCCTCTGGCCCCGCCTTGGCTTCTCAGGGTGTCTGGAGGGACCTGGAGCCACATTGGCTGCGTCCTGCTAGGTCCCTCCAAGCCGGTCGAGCTCCTCCCACTATCCCCCTCCTTCTTCTCTTGCTCCTTTGCAGCCAGAACTTGGCTGTGTCTGCGGTATGGGGGACACAATGCGCCCTGGTGAGTGCTTATGATCCTTCTTGGTGGGTACTGCAAAGGGTCAAAGGGCACAAAACAGCCTCAGATCCATCTCGTGGGGCCACACCAACCTGGTACCTGAATCTCTCAAGGCCCCTACTTCTGCTCCAAGGGGTGCAGATGGGCCTCTCATCCAGCCCACTATGGCCTGTGGACAGGGGTGGGGAGCTTCCAGAGGCGTACCTCTGGCAGATGCCTGTGAGCACGGGGATGAGGAATCTCACCTGGGTCCCCAGTTATAGCTGGTGTGTTCACAGCTGCTGGTAAGGACACACATATATGTGTACCTCACAGGTAGTCCCCAAGGCCCACACCATGCTCTGATTCACTGGGGGTCTCAGGTTGGTATTTGAGCAGCTTTGGCTTGGCAGGCATGCCCAGACCTGCTCTGGAATTTTTGGAATAGCTGAAGGCTGTACAGACATCCAGGCACTGCTTAGGTCCCTGCACATTCCCACAGTTCTGTTGGAGCTGTCATTAAACAAGTCTTTGGGAAAATCCAAGGAATGACTGGCGCCAGATTGTCCCTTTTCTGATGCATCTGGGTAGTTGGAAGAGTGGCTGTTACTTATCTCTACTTCATTGAAGAGGAAACCAAAGCAGCACAGAGAGGGTAAGCAGATTGCCCTGGGGTCACACAGAAGGAGGTTCTGGAATCGAAGCCAGGCAAATTGCAATCCCAGTCACTCTTCTCTAGTTAAAGGTTTATAGCGCACCCTGGGATGAACTGGGACCCAGAGTAGGAGTAGGAAACCTGAAGGTTAGCTCTCACCTGGTTCTAGTGGATCCTGGGACCCAGATTTGGGCCCTCTCACTGGGTGACCTTGTCTCTGACTCTCTCTGAGCCTTATTTCGTTGTTACTAAAAGGGGGCAAATGGTATCTGCTGAAGTGTTGCTGTGAGGACTAAACACAACTCTTAGATGGGCTCTCAGCCACTCTGGAGTCATGGCTGAAAGGACAAGGGATTGGCTAGATTTTGGAGGAGTATTCACAGGCACTTTGGGAGGACTGCTACATGCTGAACTCTGCAGTTTTTGGATACTAGTGCAGTTTTCCTCAGACAGACAGGCAACAGTGGTGGGATAGACTGAAGTGCATGAGTTTAGCATAATTTATCATTTATTTCCAACCTACTTCCACAAAAGGGTCAGAAGAGATAAATGCAACAAAAGTGACTCCCCAAAGGACTGTCACTGTCAGATCATAACCATGAAGAGGAAGAGGGCAAGGATGAGATGAGACAGAGGGTGACTGCATCTAAAGAGTAAATTTAGCTTAGAGATTCCTGGCAGTCAATGCACGAAGGGAAGTAAGATGGGCTCTATAGTTGCCATTTTCTGACAAAATGAAGCATCTGATTCATTTAGGGCAGACACTTTTTTTGTTTTGGTTTGGTTTTTTGGTCACAAAACCCAAGAGTACGTTTCAGAGGGCTTCTCACTGAAGGGCTGGTAATATAACGAGCACTGTTACTAGGTTTTCTGATTTTTCTTGTGGCTCTTTATCCTGATCTTGAACAAATATCAAGGGCACGGCAAATGTCAGAGGGCATCTGAGGAGCTAAATGACCCCCTGAGGCTTTAACATGACTCGGTGGGCTGGCTTGACCTCCCGCTGCCTTTGTCACTGTGTTGTTGACGTTGACCTACACACAATCATGTAGCTCATGAGACTGAGCAGCTTGGCTCACTTACCTACTCCAGATTACTGAATGAGGCAACGTACTGTTTTCACATGCTGTGGGAAGGAAGAGCTGACTTTGCCCTGAAAATTGTCATCGACACGCTTTACTTCTCAGTCTCTGGGTCATAAAGAATCCATAGTACAGCACCTAATGAGTTTTGTTGCCTCAGAGAAGGCAAGTTAAACCTTATACCAATGGCGAGAGGATATATCAGATGGACGATGCATCATTCAGCATTCTTAGCTCCAAACAAGAGAAGTGACTTTTGGGCATTTAACCAGAGAAGGCTGACAGATAGCTCTCACAGAACAAGGCATGGCCAGTGCATGGCTGGAACATTCCACTAGGCTGAGTCGGTGATGACAATTCTGTTGCCACCTCCATCAATGGACACCAGGCTAACACTGCTGCCACAGTTATTGCCATCCAACACCAACATGGCTCTTTTGAACTAAGATGAGAGATTTCCATTTGCTATGAGGCCTCTAGGCACTACAGCAGTTGCCATACCGTCTTGAGGAGGGGGTGGGGGGGAAGCATTTAACGATCAGAAAAGGAGCCCTTCATGTCTTCTGCCTGCTCAGTGGAAAACTGGGAATGTCACCCACCGAAACTAACAAAGGATAAAGTTTGGAAAACAGGGCAATCAGAAAAAACAGGCAAGCTTTGAGACTTGAGTCAGGTTTATTAAAAAAAAAAAAGAAAAAAGCTCATCTGGCTCCTTTCTGGGAGGTTTCCTTGGCAGGAGACACTCTGACCAGCCCCAGGGTGGGTGCCTGGAAGCTGGTAATGGCCGCGCACCTAGTCTGGGGCAAGTCCCTGAGATCTGGGGACAGGGAGACCAACAGGGCTCCCGCTAGTAGCCCTTGCTCAGTGCAAGAGCCACCTAATCCGGCTTTGGTAGGGCTTTCTTAGGAGACCCTTGATGGCTTCTTGCAACTACTTCCGCCGGCTGGACAGCCCTTGCCCCTCCTCCCAGCATGCCCCGGGTTGCCCTCCAGGACGCCTCCGCGTGGTGCATGGTGGGATAGCTAGCAGGGGGCCCGCTGGCCATGGCAGCTGAAGGCGCCTTGTGTAGCTTCATTTATCTGGAAGGCAGCACCCAGTCAGGCCCTGAGGACGCCGAGCCCTTGGCGCCTAGCACGCTGGGTATGCCAGATAGGCCTGGGAAAGAGGAGTTGGGGCACAGGGGTGGGGGTGGTCTGAGGGCAGGCTAGAGTCTGGCCACGCCCCCCCAAGCTGGCTCCTCCCCTCAGCGTTAACACGTGGTTGTGCCAGTATGTCTCCGGCCTTCCCACCCATGCCCTAGGGCAAATGATGCGCACTCTTTTGATCATTTACCGCCCTGGCCATTCCGGCCCTTCACGGAGGCTGGCAGGGTATGCTGGTGAGCCTGAGGCCCAGCCTGGTAACACTGGCCCCTGAAGTGCTCCACAGAGATGATGTTTGTGGGCTGGCTTGTTGGGCTGGTGTGCTAGGGGCTCAGGAGGCATTCCCTAACTGGGATTCTGCCCCTCTCTCTTCACAGGACATGGCAACCACAGAGAGAGCAGCCCTTTCCTTTGTCCCTTGGAGGCTTCCAGAGGAAGTGACTACTACGACAGGAACCTGGCACTGTTTGAGGTAGCTGAAGAGCCATTCTGGGCCACAGGTGTGGCAGGCAGGTGGGAGTGGGGGCAGGAGCCTTTCACAACTCAGACCTTAGCTAAGCAGGCAGTCTGGACAGTTATGTCACCTAATATCTCGGCTCTTCCTTCAGTCTCCCTTTGTCTGTTTCCGTTGGCCCTTTGAACTGAAACTGCTCTCCCAGAGGCCACTCACAATCCCCACCTCCATCGCCGCCTCCACGGGTGATTTCCACGTAGCCCCTCAGCAGGGTAACCATCTGTCAGGATTTCTCCCCTCAGGATTTCTTTTTTTCCCCTTTACTCACAGTATTTCTCTTTCTTCCCTCTCCTGTGAGCTCTTCCTTGTCCTCTCTGGTTGGCTCCGCTGACTCTGTCCTCGTGTTTACAGAGGCCTGGTCCTTCTTACTGGATCTACTTTCTCTCTCCACACCTGCAGCCTAATTGGACACCTGTCTGGAAACATTCCCAGTTTTATGCCTCTGAACTTGAGTTTTATCCTTTTCAGACTCAAACTCAGAAGTTGGATGGAGATTTTTAAGACATGGTTTAGGCCTCTAAACTCTGACACACATTCAGCTAACTGTCCCATGAGAATCTCCTGGGCTTCTCAATCTCCACATGCCCCAAAAGACCTCCATCTTCACTTCTCACTCCAAACTGGTTTCTCCTTGTGTGTAGGGTCAGAAGGGAGCTGACAGACAGGGAAAAACTAAATCTGGGCAAGAGGTAGGTAGCACTACGGTGCTGGGGAGGGTGCAGGTGCAAAGCCTAGACTCAGGTGGCGGTTGGGGAGCCCGAGCCCTGGAAGGCCTCCTGGCCTAGAAAGCAGCAAATTTCTGCAGCAAAGGCTTTGACCTGGCTCCACCCCAAGATGGGCCAGGATCCTACCTTGGGGACTGAGGTGTGTTACAAGGCCTGGGGCCTGGGGGTAAGACCATCTGTTCAGCTCAGGGTTTGGGCAAATAAGAGAGACTTCACTTGTTCCAGACATCCCCCTTTTGGCTTCCTTGGTCACTGTGATGACTTTTTTATGGGAGAGTTGAGGGCAGACGTGAGTCCCAGAGGCCCACTTATAGCTGGAAGGAAGCCAGGCAGAACAGGCAGGATGAAGTGTGCCGTTTGCCTGTCTGCCAGCCCTGCCCTGCCCTGCCCTCACCCCTGAGGCAGGTGTTTTTCATAAATGTTCTGGTAGTGACTGTAGCCAAGATGAGGCAGAGAGAAGCAGTCACTGGGCTGAGTCTTTGAGTGGCACGTGCTGGGGTGTGGCACCCACACCTGCCCAGTAGGCTGGCTTGGGCTTCCCCAGGCAAGAGTGGCATCAGGCCCGGGCCTGCCTGAGGGCTTGCAAGGGGACAGAGGCCAGGCTGCTGGCCACCACAGGTAGCCTGGCACTGGCCAGGCCCATTGCCAGATTACCCTGTGGCTCTATTTACAGGAAGAGCTGGACATCCGCCCAAAGGTATCATCTCTCCTGGGCAAGCTCGTCAGCTACACCAACCTCACACAGGGCGCCAAGGAACATGAGGAAGCTGAGAGTGGGGAGGGCACCCGCCGGAGAGCAGCCAAGGTAAGCTGGTCAGGGGCAGCAGAGGGGCCATTGCCGGGAAGACTGACTCAACGCTCTGGAATTGGCAGTTGTGAGCAACCCAGGGGAAGTGGGTACCAGGTATGGTGAGCATGGATGATGGGCACTGAGTGCCTTGGGCTCAAGAAGGCTTTAAGGGGTGGGCTAAAGAGGAGACCCTGAAGGGGACAGAGGGCCAGGTAGGCCCTCAGCAATGATAGTGAGAGTGACAGCTGCTTTTTCTCTGACCTCTGTGTGTGACATCATGCTCAGCAGTGAACTTGGCTTCTTGCATTGTCATCTTTACGACAAAGCTATGAAACGTGCTACTTTCACCCTTAGTTTACAGATAAGGAAATTGAGTGTCAGAGGTGTTAAGTGACTCACCTAAGGTGACTCAGCCAGACAAGATAATTGTGTACACTAGAAGGCAGATTTGTGGATTCACCGTGAGCTATACTACGTAGAAGGCCAGAGCTCTGGCTCTATCCGTCAGGATAGATAATGGTGTTACCTTGGGAATCAGGAACCTGGTTGTCCATTGGGACTGTGTAACCCGGTGACCAAAACCTACCCATCACTGTGTTGCCTCCATTGGCAGACTTCTCCAACAGCCCCTGTGAGTGCCAGGGTTAGGGGGGTGATTGGAACAAAACACTGCCTCTTGGGGCTTCCCTATCCCTCTCCTGGCCCCATCCCCCATTGCTATCCAGGCCTCTGGCCCTCCAGCCCTCCTCTCTCTTCAGAATGACTTTACATGTCTTTGCTCAGCTCCCCTATAGGCGGGGCTCAGTTTAACTGAAGACTGGAGGGTTTTTTTTGTTTTTTTTTTTTACATTTTCAATTTGGAGGCAAGGAGCCCTCCCTCTCCCTTACTGACTCCCTGAGGTTTGGGAAATAGCTGTGACTTAGAAGGAGGTTGGGTTTGGCTGGTACCAGCTGTAGCGTTCTTGCTGGAGTTCAGCACAGACCAAAGAAGTTCTTGGTTGGGATAAACTGGGGACCCAGCCTCAGACCTGGTCATGAAATGTGGACCTTGAAGGGGTGGCCCAAGGAGAGGGTAGATGAGGCCGTTGTGCACCCCTCACTTTACTCCTCCAGGAGGCAAACCAGCCCCCACTTCAGGGAGGGCAGCTGAGATCTTGAGGTCACACAGACTGGACCCCCACCCTATCCTGCTGGTTGTGATTTTGCTGGCATTTTCTGGACTGCACATGGCAGAGAACCCTGAGTATCCCTGGCTATCCTTATTTAGCCCTGCAGAGGGTAGCCTCTGAGAGTGTTGCCTGCAGTGGATGGTAGAATCCTTTAAACAAAAAAAAAATTTTTTTTAATTTTTAATTTTGAAAGAGAGAGAGGAGAGAGCTCATGAGCAAGGCAAGGGCAGAGGGAGAGAGAGGGACAGAATCCCAAAACGGGCTTGATCCCATGATGTGAGCCGAAATCAAGGGTCAGATGCTTATCCAACAGAGTCACTCAGGTGTCCTCTTTTTAAAATTTTATGTATGTATGTATGTATGTATTGAGAGAGAGAGAGAGAGAGAGAGAGGTAGAATCCTTGATAAGAGCCTCTCTTTGTTCCTTAGGGCCAAGTCCAGGGACCTGGTGACGAGGAGTAAAAAGGTCCCTGAGAAAGGCTAGTGCACATCCCAACAGGACTGTCACAAGGAAGTCTGGGTTGGTAAAGGGTCATGGTCCCTTAGCTTTATGAGGAGGCTTTCAGGATGTTGGGGCTCAGTTTCAGCTTACCTGCCCAGCTTATTGGCCCTAGGGTTAGGATGTGGGAGGATAGCAAGACTGTCTCAGTTCCAGTGGCTTTTCCTATGGAGGAAGGAGAAGGCTGGTCCAGTCCCTAGTGAGTCAGCAGGTATCTAGGGAGTCGGAGCTACTGAGCTGTGGTCCTCACCCAGGATGGGTCCGAGCAGGGCAATCATGAAAGGAGGCATAAAGCAGGAAGGGTGGGCCCCCAACCAGACCCAAGGCAGCCTCTCCATGGCAGCTGCTCTGGCTCTGGCCTGATGACCTTCGCAGGCTGCCAGAGGTTATTTGGGGATGCAGAAAGCATTTCCGGCCCTGCCCTTTCCCACACTGCCCTTTCCCCAGAGTGACTCAGCTTAGAATGGGGGTGGGGCTGGGAGCTGCCACTATCCAGTGTGTGGTCCAGGGCCTCTGTGAAGGGCTCAGAGCCCAGATAAGGTGTCACCAGTTCAAGGGACCATTTGTTTTTACTTGTGCCTTTCCAGGCTCTTCTGAGGTCCCTTTATTTTTTTATTTTATTTTATTTATTTATTTATTTATTTATTTATTTATTTATTTTTAATTTTTTTTAATGTTTATTTATTTTTGAGACAGAGAGAGACAGAGCATGAACAGGGGAGGGTCAGAGAGAGGGAGACACAGAATCTGAAACAGGCTCCAGGCTCTGACCGTCAGCACAGAGCCCGATGCGGGGCTCGAACTCACGGACCGCGAGATTGTGACCTGAGCCAAAGTCGGCCGCTTAACCGACTGAGCCACCCAGGCGCCCCTGAGGTCCCTTTAGACTGCACAGAGATCCTGTCCCAGGCCTGGACCCTTCAGAAAAGTTCCTGTGACCACATAGTTCTCTTTGCCACCCCACTCCAGCTTGCTGGGTCTGTGGTGGAAGCTCTTAGGGCCCTGCTACCCTAGGCTGCATTCGTGGGGGCTCAGTTTTTCAAAAGATGCTAGCCTTGCCTCTTGTGTCAGCTTCTGCCCTGGCCTCCTGGCTGGCCCCTACTCTGCCCTTAGAAAGTTGAGAAATCCTGCCTGGATTTGCCCACTGGACCTTCCTTACCTGATCTTCACCTTGAGTTTTTATTGTCTATGCAGGATTTTCCTAGCAGGTTATCCCAGGGGCCTTCCAAGACACCACTCACTGGGCTTAGGACCACCTTCTGGGTACCTTTGGGGCCTACTCGTGATAGAAAAGTAAACAAACCAAGTATAACCCGATATGGTCATGAGACATTCAAGTGAACTGTTACCATGACCTGTAGTGACTACTGTGCTAGAAAAGTGTATCAGATGTGTTGAGGGGATGCAAGAGGAAGTACCAACTCAACCTAAGGCAACCCCGGAGAAGTTCCCAGAAGAGGTAACAGTTAAAGCCCCCTGAAGGTGTAACTGAAGAGTTTGCCAGGCAATGAGGCAGGACTGACCCTTCCAGGCAGAGATGAGCACACGTTGTCATCAGGGGCTGAAGCTGTCAAAGAAGGTGATGGGGCATACCTGGTGGCCCAAACTGGGGAGTCTGGCCCATACTGTGGATTATAGGAGAGACAATGCAGAGGGTTTTCGACAGGGATGATGAGATTGGCCTTGGTATTCAGTGACCCTCTACGGCCGCAGAGTGGGCTGGAGTGTAGAGAGGTCGACAGGCACCGGAAGGCACCATCCGGGTGCCACAGGTATAGTGCCCCAGGTTCAAGGGGCTGAGGCTGAAGTAAGGCAGGCTGATTTAGGGCAGCTTGGGAGGCAGACTGGGCAGGACTTAGTATCCACCTGGACTGGAGTTAACTGGAGTTGGGGGCTGGAGAGGGAGTCCCAGGGACAACTTCTTGGACTCTGACATGGGTGACATGACACCTGCTGGGTGAGATGGTGGGCATCAGGACAGACCTTTCTTTCCAGAAGTTTAGCAGAAAAGAGGAAGGGAAGGGAGCAGTACCTTGAGGGGGAGGTGAGGCTCAAAAGCTCACAGGTGGGGTTTTGAAAATAAGCAGGTTTTGTACCTTTCCAGTCCCAAACACCTTCATATATGGAAATCAACATAGATACCCCAGCTGTCACCCACCTACCCTGTGCTCCCCAGGACTTACACTTGGGATTTCCCTCTCCAACCTATTCTCTGATAGAACACCCTGGGAATAAGGGGATTCTGAGTGATCAGAGGCTGACCTTCCATGGTGCACCTGAGACCCCCTGATGTTCTTTGTTCCCCCCCCTCCCTTTTTGCTTCACAGGCACCCAGTATGGGCACCCTAATGGGGGTGTACCTGCCCTGCCTACAGAATATCTTCGGGGTTATCCTGTTCTTGCGGCTGACCTGGATGGTGGGCACGGCCGGTGTGTTGCAGGCTCTCCTCGTCGTGCTCATCTGCTGCTGCTGTGTGAGTATCCTCACCGGGGTGCGGGCCATAGCCCCTTCACAGAGCCCACCCGGCTGAGCTGCTCACCTAAGCCCTCCTTCCCACAGACTTTGCTGACGGCCATCTCCATGAGTGCCATCGCCACCAATGGTGTGGTTCCAGGTGGGTAAGCGCCTCCCAGGCCTGATGGGAAGAAGGGGCCCAGGATCTGCCTTGACATGCCCAGGAACCCTCATTGCCATGCCACGCCCTCCTTCCCCCCAAACAGTTCTCTGGTGAGGGCGTATTTGCTGACTCTGACGGTGCCAACACTTAGGAGCATCCTTGCTTGACAGAGTTTGAGATTGCTGTTATGTTTTATGTTTTGTTTGTTTAGTTTAAAAGTAATTTTTTTAAAGGGTACTGGGACTGACAAAGAAGATGATGGAACACATAGGGTGGCCCAAACCAAAAGTCTGGACACTATGGATTATAGGATAGACAATGTAGAAGGTTTTCATTTTCAGCAGGGATAATGAGATTGCACTTAGTTCTCAGAGACCCCATTTATTTACTTATTCAACCATTTAAAACAATTTTTTTTAATGTTTACTTTTGAGAGAAAGGGAGAGAGAATGATAGAGGGAGGGGCAGAGATTGTGAGACAGGATCTGAAGCGGGCTCTGTGCTGAGAGCAGAGAGCCCAATGTGTGGCTCGAACTCATGAGCCGTGAGGTCATAACCTGAGCTGAAGTCAGACGATTCACTGATTGAGCCACCCAGGAACCCCTATTTAACCATTTTTTCAAAAGTTTTAATTTATTTGTTATTTTGAGAGAGAGGGTGAGAGCATGAGTGGGGAAGGGGCAGAGAGAGAGGGAGAGAGAGAATCCCAAGCAGGCTCCATGGTGTCAGTGCAGAGCCCAACTTGGGGCTTGAATCCATGGACCTTGAGATCATGACCTCGGAAGAAATCAAGAGCCAGATGCTTAACCAACTGAGCCACCCAGGTGCCCCTACTCAACTATTTTTTACACTGATGTGGATTTCTGAATATGTATTTTATTTTTTGGATCATAATCTAGCACTATCGTTATTTATTTTGTTGCAAATGAATATTGAAGAATAATTTCTTCAAACTGTTTCACTTTGGCTGCTTAGCTATTCAGGTGGGCTTCTGTGTCTGGATTTTTTTTTTTTTTAATAACAGCTTTATTAGTAGTCGTGTAAAAGTAATAGGGGGAAAAAGGGAATATATGATTACCATAAAAAGGTTTGAAAATGAAGAAAAATATTTAAAAGAAAATTGAAAGAATCCATAATCCCACCATCCTGAGTTAGAAACAGTTTATTTGGTTATTTAAACAGGATTGATAGGATACCTATAGCTGTACCTAATATATATGGATTTTTCTCCTGCTCTTGGGATCTATTTCTCCACTGTTGTAAACACTGTCATTAGCAGCTTTGCACACAGATCTCTGTTCACGACCCTGTCAGTCCCTTAAGGAGAAGATCCTAGAGTTAGGATTACAGCATGGTGGCAGGCCCTGTGCTGGGCCCTGGGAACAAAAAAATGACAACACAGCCCTTGCCTTTGTCTGGAGGGGTCAGACTAACAGACACAGCCCTAGGGAAGGGTAAGGCAGGCTGAGATGGGACATACTTAGCTAGAGGAGGCTGTAGGGACTGGCCCGAGTGCAGGGAGTTGGAGGACAGTGGGCCAGCACTGGAGCACTGCTGTGGATTAGAGCTGCCCTAGCAAAGCAGTCATTTTACTGGCCCATGCTGGGTGTTGGAATCAGATGGGAGAGGGGTTCAGCCCCAGCCTGGCCACTTACTAACCACGCAGCCTTGGGCAAACCTCCCAACCCTCTGTTCATCTGTAAGTGGGAAAAACAGTCCCTGTCACGCTGGGTGGTTGTGAGGGGTTGTCTTGGGGGAAACCCCCTTACAGAAGAACCAGCCTTGACTTTCTTTGTTGTAGCCGGGGGCTCCTATTTCATGATTTCCCGCTCGTTGGGGCCAGAATTTGGAGGCGCTGTGGGCCTGTGCTTCTACCTGGGAACAACATTTGCTGCAGCCATGTACATCCTAGGTGCCATTGAGATCTTGCTGGTGAGTTAGGCTAAGCTCTGGCCAATTCTGGTCTTCTCCATGTAGTCCCTTTCCTATTGGTTCAGGCTGCTCATGCTCCCCTCACCTCTGGCCAAGGTCTGGGGCTTCTAATATGAAAGGCCTTCTCGAGGGAGAAAGATCTGTGCTCACGCCAGTCTCCCCTTCAACCCTTACCAGTTTGGGCCAGGCAGGGAAGGGGCCTGGCTGCCTTCACCTTGGCCCTAAGTGTTCCACCCATCTGGGCATATTTCAGCCATAGCAGGTGGTCTGTAAACTGTTGCATTTAACTGAGTGATCTTGGTGATCATGCAGAGCCTACTTCCTGGGCTTGTGTAGACTCTGGCCAGGTCTGTCTCCCCCAGGGCTCTATGCCAAGGATCTATGTTATCCTCATCCCTAAACCAGGGTGAACAGGACCTTGTCCGGAGGCCAGTGCCCCCTCCATGAGCCCCATGTGTGCTCTGACTCAGCTTCCCCCTCCCCACTGGACTTCCCCAGCTGGTGAAGAAGAGATGGAGGGGTAGTGGGGAGTGCAGGGTAACCAGTGCCCACCCCTGGAGATCCAGACAGTAGATGTTTAGAGGAACTGCCTGGCTACTCCCACCTCCAAGTTCTTTGCCTGTAGAATGGCTCTGCTCCTGGATCTCTTCTGGGGTAGGGGAGGGGGGTTGTTTTTTGTTTTTCTATTTCCCACATTCCTACATTTATTATTTGGATTTTTTCTCTAAGGAAAATGTGTCCTCTCTCCCATTTACTTATTTAACCGTGTATTTATATCAGTGTGGA
Source organism: Panthera leo (assembly GCF_018350215.1). Lineage (NCBI taxonomy): Eukaryota > Metazoa > Chordata > Mammalia > Carnivora > Felidae > Panthera > Panthera leo. Next base: position 43,148,473 of record NC_056693.1, on the reverse strand, counting down.
CTCCTGGATATTTATTTTATTTTTTGGCTCACAACCCAATACTATCATTTATTATTGTTGGCTGTTTATTTGTTGGTTGTTAGCTATTCAGGTTGTCTCCTGTGTCTGAATTCATTTTTTTTTAAATAATAGCTTTATTAAGATATAATTCACATACCATATGATTCACTACCTATTTAAAGTATACAAGTTAATGGTTTTTAGTATATTCACAGTTGTGCAACCATCACCACAATCGAATTTGGAACATTGTCATCCCCCCAAGAAGAAGAAACCCCATACTTGTTGGTAGTCACTCCCCATTCCCCCCAGCCCTAGGCAACCATTAATTTGCTTTCTGTCATTGATCACATTTACACATTTTGGACATTTCATATAAATGGACTCGTATACTATGTTTTTTTGTGTGTCTTTTTCTGAATATTAAAGGAAAAAGAAAACCAAAATGACAGGACTCACTTTCCAAATAGGAAGATCGAACTTTCTTTATCTGTCTTGTTTCAGACCTACATTGCCCCACCAGCTGCCATTTTTTACCCAGCGGGCGCTCATGATACATCAAGTGCCACCTTGAATAATATGCGGGTATATGGGACCATTTTTCTGACCTTCATGACCCTAGTGGTGTTCGTTGGTGTCAAGTATGTGAACAAATTTGCCTCACTCTTCCTGGCCTGTGTGATCATCTCCATCCTGTCCATCTATGCCGGGGGCATCAAGTCAATTTTTGACCCTCCTGTGTTTCCGTAAGTAACCTGGGAATACCTCCAGACATTGCACTGACATTCCTCCCAAGCAGTGGCCTTTGATGCCATGAGTCCTGAGACTGCAGGATGGGCCTCTAGCTGAGCAGGTGCTGATGCTTCTGCTCCCCCCCACCCCCCCTCACAGAGTGTGCATGCTGGGCAACAGGACCCTGTCCCGGGACCAGTTTGACGTCTGTGCCAAGACGGCCATGGTGAACAATGAGACAGTGGCCACCCAGCTATGGAAACTCTTCTGCCACAGCCCCAACCTTACCACTGATTCCTGTGACCCCTACTTCCTGGTCAACAATGTGACCGAGATCCCTGGCATCCCTGGTGCGGCTGCTGGTGTGCTCCAGGGTGCGTCCTCCCTCCCATCCTCCTGCTTCTGACCCACAGGCTGAGCAGGAGGCAGGCAGTACAGCACAGAGCTGTCCTTGTGTGGCCAGCTCAGGAAGGGGGGCAGGTCTGGCTGCCATCCCAGCCCAGCAGTGTCCTCTCAGCCTGGCTCCTGGCAGCTAGGTTTTGAGTGAAAAGAGCCTGTTTGGCCAGTATCCCAGGCATGCAGCAGCCCCCAGAAAGTTCTGGCAGCCCCTCTCCCCAGTCACCAGCCCCTGACGCTGCCTGGGATTGTTCTCACAAGAGCCATAAAGGGCCTCTGTCTAGGAGGCAGGCAGTGGTGATGCTGTGGCCGATGGTGGTTCAGCCACCTTTGCCTGTCAGACCTCTAGCCAGAAGAGCTCCTTCCCTGGGGCTGATGCTACCCCACCCCATCCTGAACCCCCAGAGCCTCTCACATCTGCAGCCTCTGGCTGGGCTGCCCCAAACTGCCCCTGGGAAGTAAGTGGGGCTGCGGTAGTGATACTGCTGCCCCCACAGAAAACCTGTGGAGTGCCTACCTGGAGAAGGGCGAGGTCGTGGAGAAGCACGGACTGCCTTCCACAGATGCCCTTGGCCTGAAGGAGAGCCTGCCCCTGTACGTGGTGGCTGACATCGCCACATCCTTCACCGTGCTGGTCGGCATCTTCTTTCCCTCCGTAACAGGTGAGTACTTCTTGCCCACCCACCCAGCCCTGCCCTGTCTCCCGGGGGAGCCCCTGAGGATGTCTTGTTTTTGGAGGCATTATGGCTGGCTCAAACCGCTCCGGGGACCTCCGGGATGCCCAGAAGTCCATTCCTGTGGGGACCATTCTGGCCATTGTTACGACCTCCCTTGTGTGTATCCTTTCCCGGGCCTGGAGTGGGCGGGGAGGGGGGCGGGAGGCACTTGCCTATGTGTAAGTTACCAGCTGGCACTCACAGACATACCACACACGTGTGGACACATACACACCTTACTCTTCACGTGCATTCACTTGAGGGGTGTGTGCACAACACGAAATCCTCAGCTGCGTCTACTGGCTAAGGCTAGGACAAGGGGCGTGTGGGTTCTGTGTGGGGAATGAGTGGGGACAACAGTGGCAGCAGAGGCCTAGCTTTCCTTGACACAGCTGCAGACTTCAGCAGCGTGGTTCTCTTTGGCGCCTGCATCGAGGGTGTGGTACTTCGGGACAAGTGAGTGACCTGGGCCCCTCCCTGTGGCAGGGGGCTCAGCTTTTGCCTGCCCTGACACCAGCTCCCCTCGTGCGCGTGGTCCCACACATGTCCTCAGGCTGCTGGTTGCCAATGGTGGTCTGTGCCACCAGGTGAGTCCGGCCCCACCAGGACTTTTTCTTCTGAGAGGATGGTGACATCAGGACCAGGGCTGGGCTGAGGGAGAGGATAGGGGCTGGTGGACTAGCCTTCTCTGCTGAGGGGCCAGAGCTCTGCCCACCATAGCCATCCTTCCTGACTGCTGACATCCCTCGCTCTGGGCAGCCCCACCCAGGGCTTGGGGGGCTCCTTGCCTGGAGCATGGCCTGAGCCTGGCCCCTGCAGGTACGGTGATGGCGTCAGCAGGAACCTGGTGGTGGGCACATTGGCCTGGCCTTCGCCCTGGGTCATCGTCATCGGCTCCTTCTTCTCAACTTGTGGTGCCGGCCTACAAAGCCTCACTGGGGCACCACGCCTATTGCAGGCCATCGCCAAGGACAACATCATTCCCTTCCTCAGGGTGAGCCCATCTGCACTCCCCCATAGCCTGGGTACTGCGGGTCTCTCACACTGGCTGGGGTAGAGGGGTAGTGGATATGGATGCATTGCATCCTGCTGGGGCCTGTGGTGGGGCCTCTGGTGGCCCCAGGGCCACGAAACCTTCCATGGGAAGTTGCTGAGGGCTGCCCTGGCCCTGCCCTGATGTTGGCAGAGCTCCTTGTGGCCACAATCCTCAGGGCCTGTCTATGGCTCATCCATAACAGAGAGGCCCGGAGAGATGGGAGGGGAGAGAAACTTGTGGTACCTATCGGGACAGGCGTGGGTGTGACCTGAGCCCCAGAGGGGGAACTTGGGGATGATGGAGGCCAGGCTGTGGCTTATGGCCCAAGGTGTGGGATGGGGGTGATGGGACCGGCTTCTTCCCTCACTGACCCTGCTCACTCTGGTGTATGCAGGTATTTGGCCATGGAAAGGCAAATGGTGAACCAACGTGGGCACTCCTCCTGACGGCACTCATTGCTGAGCTGGGCATCCTCATCGCCTCCCTTGACATGGTGGCCCCCATTCTATCCATGTGAGCTGGGGGGCAGGACAGGGGAATGGTCTTGGGAAGGGCTCCACGCACCCTCAGCACCCCTCAGCCAAGGGCCCTAGCACTTCCCTATGACTCTGTCTCGTGTTGAGGATGCGGCTGGGAGACGTGTCAGGCTGTATGGGGAGAAGTGTGCATGGCAGAACGCAGCCTACCTCTACATGCAGGAGTGAGCCTGGCACTTATGCAGGAGTTTTACAGAGACCAACAGGTCCCACACTCCTCCGTGGGAGACTCCCAGAGCGAACCGCCAGAGCCCTCCCCTCCCGGACACAGCAAGCACCTAGTGCCTAGTGCCTTGAGGAAGCCACCACTGCTCCACCCATCTGTTTTAGAAGTTGTTTGCTTTTACTTTGTTATTTTTAATTTTTTTTAATGTTTATATTTGAGACAGAGACAGAACGTGAGCAGGGGAGGGGCAGAGATAGAGAGGGAGACACAGAATCTGAAACAGGCTCCAGGCTCTGAGCGGTCAGCACAGAGCCCGATGCGGGGCTCGAATCCACGAACTGTGAGATCCCGACCTGAGCCGAAGTCAGACGCTCAACTGACTGAGCCACCCAGGTGCCCCAGAAGTTGTTTGCTTTTAAAGTTCTGTAGTCGGCTGGGCATTTGAGATCCCCAGTGCCCTGCGGGAGGTGATCAGCATGTGGCAATTTCTGGGGATCCCTGAGGCAGAGCTCATGTGGTTACCGTGTTCACCTCTGCCAGTGGCTACTCCATTTCTCCTCACACATCTCATTCTATTGCCCATGTTCCCTCTTGCTCGCTCGGTTATCACAGGACTACTACTCACTGCCCCAGTCAACCTATAGGCCTGAAAGGTCCTCCTTCCCCCTGGAGGTAGCCCCCCCAGCCTCAGCCAGGCCTGCCAAAGTCTCTTATTCCCCACTGCAGCCCAGCTCCACCAGTGCATAAATGCACACCTGAAACTGTTCTTGCCACCATCATAGGGTGGTGACCCCTCACTGCCCAAGCCAGAGCATGTATCTCAGCCTTTATCAGGTGGCTCTTCCTTGCAGCCCTAATGGGACTGACCATTTCCCCCTTCTGGGGGTTTCTGCCCCTGACCTGCCCTCTCTAGTAAGACTTCCTGCCTTCTTGTCTGCCCTTTCTTTCCAGCCAGCTGAAGGGCTCACGCAGCAGGCCTCGCCCATGTCCCCGTCTCCTACACCCACCACGGTATCCCTCAAGCATCTCTAGTTCAGTGTATGCCAAATGGCCCTTTTGTATTCCCTTGAGGTTCTCTTCTCCACACTCATGACAGCCCCTCATCCAACTGGTCACCCAGGCCAGAGGCCTGAATATTGTCCAGCCATCTCCAGACACTGAGCAGTCCTCAGCACCATCCTTTCCGCTGTTCCCCCTGCCTGCAGCCCACCTTCCCACCTTGTCAACCTGTGGACGCTTGCCCGTCCTCTAAGACCTGGCTCTGTGGATGCCCTTACAGAAGTCCCATCTGCCTCAGGCTGTGAGGCTGAGGCGACCTGGCTGAGCCCACATAGGGCAGGGCCTTGACACTCAGTTCCTAGTCCAGCTCTAGCCTGGGGAAGATCAGGTATATCAGGCACCTGGATCCCAAGGAGGCCGCTCTGTACCAACTATTCCCTGTGCTGCAGGTTCTTTCTGATGTGTTACCTGTTTGTGAACCTGGCCTGCGCTGTGCAGACACTCCTAAGGACACCCAATTGGCGGCCACGGTTCAAGTACTATCACTGGTAAGTGCCAGCTGGACCTCTGAGCCGAGTCCTCTGACACAAGAACTTTGAGGGAAGCTAGGAGCCCCATCCAGGATGGAGTTTGAATTTCGGCGACAGTGTTTGCTATTGGTGAGAGATTGGGGGGTTGGAGGCTTGGCTTGGGGCCCTACTGATCTTTCCTGATTCTGGCCCTTCCCCACTCTGGCCCAGGGCGCTATCCTTCCTGGGCATGAGCCTCTGCCTGGCCCTTATGTTTGTCTCCTCCTGGTACTATGCCCTGGTCGCCATGCTCATTGCGGGCATGATCTACAAGTACATTGAATACCAAGGGTGAGTGCGGGACTGCCGCCTGGCTGGGACAAGTGGGATAGTCTGTATGCTGGGTTTGGGGGAGCTGAGCCATCTTTCACTAGCCACCATGGGTGTGGGGCTGGCGGTCTGTGACTCGGGGGGCTGGCTGCCTTCCATCTCACATACACATGGACAGAATCCCATGGGTGGGCCCAGGGGCTCACCAGCTTGTGGTTGGCCCCTGCAGGGCCGAGAAGGAGTGGGGTGATGGGATCCGAGGGCTGTCCCTGAGTGCTGCCCGCTATGCACTGTTACGGCTAGAGGAGGGGCCTCCTCACACAAAGAACTGGCGGTGAGTTCACATCCAGACTGACAGGAGCCACTCAAGGTACTCAGGGGGTTGCTGTGAGGGTGGGAGGGTCAAGAGGTGCTGGTTCTCCCTCCCTAGTCCATGTTCCCTGTCCTGGGGTTGTCAGTGGTGCCCTTGGATCCCTGCTACTCACACTGGTGGGGGCATGTGAGCTGAGAAGGGAAGAAGAGGGGCTTCCTGGAAACCTCTGGCCCAGGTCTCAGGCTCCCCATCTGGCCACTGCAGGCCTCAGCTGCTGGTGCTGCTGAAGCTAGACGAGGACCTTCACGTGAAGTACCCACGACTCCTCACTTTCGCCTCCCAGCTTAAGGCTGGCAAGGGCCTGACCATCGTCGGTTCTGTCATCCAGGGCAGCTTCTTGGAGAGCTATGGCGAGGCCCAGGCTGCTGAGCAGGTGCCTGCTGTAGGGGGTGGGGAGCTGACTAGAGGTGTCTGGGCTGCAGCTGGCTCCTAGGAGAAGGGGACTAATCCTGACCAGCCAGGTGGACCACACGGCTGCCACGTGAGAGCTGGAGCAAGGGGGTATGGCTGTCCCATCTTAAAAACACGGCCTCTGGGTGGGCAGCTTACCTCCTTCTCCTCCCCCACCCGCACCTCCAAGTCATTCTGTTGGGAGGGAACCGAGGAGAGGGAACGCTAATGGCCTCGCCTTCTGACCCTGGTATGTTTCCTCCAGACAATCAAGAATATGATGGAGATTGAGAAGGTGAAGGGCTTCTGCCAGGTGGTGGTAGCCAGCAAGGTGCGAGAGGGGCTGGCCCACCTCATCCAGTCTTGTGGCCTGGGTGGCATGAGGCATAACTCTGTGGTGCTGGGCTGGCCCTATGGCTGGCGACAGAGCGAGGACCCACGTGCCTGGAAGACCTTTATTGGTTTGTGATGGGATAGATAGGTCCTGGGCTCGGCTGTGTGGGAGAGGGGCTGGGGATCAGGTGAGGGCAGAGGCCAGAGGGCCACGGGCTGGCAGTCAGCAGTGGCCTTCTTCCCCAGACACCGTGCGCTGCACCACAGCAGCGCACTTGGCCCTGCTCGTGCCCAAGAACGTCGCCTTCTACCCCAGCAACCATGAGCGCTACCTAGAGGGCCACATTGACGTGTGGTGGATTGTGCACGACGGTGGCATGCTTATGCTTTTGCCCTTTCTGCTGCGCCAGCACAAGGTGGGCCTGGTGGGTGGGCCCTGGTGGCAAGCGCTGGGCCCTTGGAGGGGTGGAATGTGACTAAACCACCCACCTGCTCCCGTGCCACAGGTGTGGAGGAAGTGCCGGATGCGCATCTTTACGGTGGCCCAGATGGATGACAACAGCATCCAGATGAAGAAGGATCTGGCCATCTTCCTGTACCACCTACGCCTTGAGGCAGAGGTGGAGGTGGTAGAGATGGTGAGTCACCTGCCCCTGTGGCCCTGTGGATACCCTGTCCCATGCAGCCCATTCTTCATGGCCCACTCTCTCCCTAGCATAACAGCGACATCTCTGCATATACCTATGAGCGGACACTAATGATGGAACAGCGGTCCCAGATGCTGCGGCAGATGAGGCTGACCAAGACAGAGCGGGAGCGAGAAGTCCGTGGCTTTCTTGTTTGGGGCAGGGGTGGGTGGCAGGTCAGGCCTTTGGAGACACCATTAGTTTGGGACATCAGAATGAGGCCCCCCTTTTCCCACGGAACTGAGGCCACCTCCTCTGATTTTCCTCAGGCCCAGCTGGTCAAGGACCGGCACTCAGCCCTGCGCCTGGAGAGCCTGTACTCGGACGAGGAAGATGACTCTGCAGCTGGGGCTGACAAGATCCAGATGACATGGACTCGGGACAAGTACATGGCAGCTGAGTCCTGGGACCCCAGCCACGCCCCTGACAATTTCCGGGAGCTGGTGCATATTAAACCGTGAGTGCAGCAAGAATGGACTCAACCACACTGGAGTGTGGGGGTGGGATGGGGCCGTACACAGTCTTTGGGGGTGGTGAGGGGTGGGGCCCACGATCAGCTGCATTACCTGCAGGGACCAGTCCAATGTCCGGCGCATGCACACCGCTGTGAAGCTCAATGAAGTCATTGTCACTCGCTCCCACGATGCCCGCCTGGTCCTACTGAACATGCCTGGCCCACCCAAGAACAGCGAAGGTGATGAGAACTGTATCCTTTTGTGGAGAGGCAGGCAGTGGGGAGGCGGACACACAGGAGGTCAGGCCAGGAGCTCTTCTCTCTAGATGAGGGGGTGAGAGCTTACCCCAGCTCTGATTAGTAGGCCAGATTTCCCTGGGTGCCCTTGGTCCTGGTGCTGCCTCCTTGACCTGATGTTCTACAGACATGGAGTTCCTGGAGGTGCTGACCGAAGGCCTTGAGCGTGTGCTGTTGGTGCGTGGCGGTGGCCGTGAAGTGATCACCATCTACTCCTGAGCCTCATATACACTTGTGGCTTAGAGTGGAGGTGTCCAGGGTAACAGCCCCCTCCCAGCACCCACCCGCCAGCCCTGCTTTGCCTGGCCCTGCCCCGGACCCAGCTTTGCTAGGTCTCCTTGGAGACTGGGACTGGGCCTGGCAATGGAGAAGGATCCAAGGTACTGACGGACCCTGAGAGGTTTGGGGATTTTCCCATCCAGCACCCCAGGAGAGGACTGGTGGGAGCTGATGTGGGATTTGAAGGCAGCCTGCCCAGGAATGCTATTTATTGCATATTTATTGTTTGGATGTCACCATCAGAGAGGAGGGGAAGGGTGGTGAGGAAGGGGGGTCTGGCCCAGCCCACCTGCAGGAAGATCTGGCTCAGGCTACTGTGGGCAGGGACCCCCACGGAGCAAAGCGCAATGGAACTGTCCAGCTGAGGCCTGACTTTTTTTCAATAAAACATTGTGTACTTCTGGGCCTCCTACTGCCCCGTCTCTGTTTCCCTTGGCACCAAGGGAAGAAGGCGGAACTGAAACCAGGCCCAGAGCTGGCTCCCTGAGGCTATGTCCCTTTCCGGCAATGTCTGGCCACCCCCATTGGCTGGGCTGTCCCTCCCACTGGCCTTAGGGCCCCTCCCACCCCCACTCCAGATAAGGCCAGCCCGGGACTGCTTCCCTGGGCAGTAGGCACTAGGGCTGGAATGGGGCCGTCGGGCTCCCCATGGCAATGGGGGCTGCTGCTGCTGGGGCTGCTGCTCCCCTCTGCCACCCCCTTCTGGCTTTTCAATGTGCTCTTCCCCCCGCATACCACGCCCAAGGCTGAGCTCAGTAACCACACACGGCCCGTCATCCTCGGTAAGCCCCCACAGGCCCCTGATGCACCAGGCCAGACCTCAGGGAGCTTGGGCCCCAGCCCCTGGTAGCAGACCCTGCCATGGCCCTTCTGCGCCTGCATTAGCCCTGATACCTGCCTCAGTGTTTGAGGGTCCAAAGGCTTGTCCTGCAGAGAAATCCACCCCTTCCCCCACCACCTGTTCCAGTCTCTGAGCTGATTTCCCTAGGGGGGTGGAGTTGGGGGCGGGTATGCCTGAGGGCTTAGCCAGGGCGTTACAAACTGTGGTCAGCTGCAGCCACTCAGCCCCCACCCCAGCAAGGACAAGGTGCCTGGCCCCTGGAAAACAGGTCTCCAGCCCCCATTCTCCCATACCTATTTGTTTTCACCTTGGACTTTGGCATTAATGGAGAGCCAAGCTAGGTGTTTTCCTTATGGGGACAGGGGTCAGTGGCCTTGGCCCCTGCACCTCCCCTGCCTGAGGGGAACCAGGGCTTTGGGCTGCCGGGGGAATGGGGTGGGGGGGGGGTGTTATCAGAAAGGATCACATCCTTAGTTCCTGGGGGTTGAGGGCATGGGAGATGAAGGGGTGGAGCTGGGGGGACAGGCAGAAGGGCGGGAAGGAATGCAAGGAATTCAGAATGAAGGCTAGTGCCCACAGTGCCTGGCTGCCTGGGGAATCAACTGGAAGCCAAACTGGATAAACCAGATGTGGTGAACTGGATGTGCTACCGCAAGACAGAGGACTTCTTCACCATCTGGCTGGATCTCAATATGTTCCTACCCCTTGGAGTGGACTGCTGGATAGATAACACCAGGTGTGTGCCACCCCCTCTGCCCCAGCCCCCACACTCTGCCCCTTGGCTACTGGGCTGCTGAATGTCCCACTGCCCTCAGGGTTGTCTACAACCGCAGCTCTGGGCGCGTGTCCAATGCCCCTGGTGTACAGATCCGTGTCCCTGGCTTTGGGAAGACCTACTCTGTTGAGTACCTGGACAACAACAAGCTGGCAGGTGTGTTTACTGGGGAAAGGGCAGGGCTCCAGCTGTGGTCAGCCCACAGGAGCCATGACCAGAGCCTCCAATGCTGCTGCCTCCCCTACAGGTTACATGCACACACTAGTGCAGAATCTGGTCAACAACGGGTATGTGCGCGATGAGACAGTGAGGGCCGCCCCCTACGACTGGCGGCTGGAGCCGAGTGAGTGTCTCTGAAGGCTTGGGGCAGGGCAGATGGGCCTTGACCCCATCCGTTGCCCTGACCCCATCCACCCTACTTCAGGCCAGCAGGAGGAATACTACCAGAAGCTTGCTGGGCTGGTGGAGGAGATGCATGCTGCCTATGGAAAGCCTGTCTTCCTCATTGGTCATAGCCTTGGTTGCCTACACTTGCTCTATTTCTTGCTGCGCCAGCCCCAGGCCTGGAAGGACCGCTTCATTGATGGATTCATCTCTCTTGGAGCTCCTTGGGGGGGCTCCATCAAGCCCATGCTGGTCTTGGCTTCAGGTGAGAAGGCCTTGGACCACCTGTGTCAATGAGGGGGTTGGAGTGAGGGGGATGAAGCTGACCATGGGCCTGCCCTCACTCCTGCTTCTTCTCACCATGTCAGGCTAAGTGTGTAATTTACCACCCCTGAGGCATGGCCCTGGTCACTGGCCCCCTAGCCTAGACATTAGAGTAGCTCCTGCCAGAAGTCTGGGTGATTTGGTGCTTCAGTGACAAAAGGAGAGTAAACAGAAAGGAAGTGAACCCCAACAATCTGACTCATGGACCTAGGTCTGTTTCTTGTGGTTTCAGGTCCTGCCCACTCAGCTTTCAGCTGCCTCTGTTTCCAGGAGCCCATTTTCCCAGGGATCTGTCTATTAAGGACAGATCTGCCAAAGCCAGGGCCAGACCCTAGAAACCCTTATGCCCTTCTCTGAGAAGTGGCATAGCTATCACTTGTTGAGCACGCACTGTATGCAGGGTATAGCCAGACTCAACTTGCCCCCTAGTAGCTCACAGTCTGCTGAGGGCAACACTCATCAGACTATGTCTGTAAGTGCCAAACACAGACACAGTCTAATATCCTTCCCAGAAGGGAGCTCTGACCCCTGTGCAGCGCAGGCCACAGGGGCCAATTAGCTGAGGGAGAACCACCAGCACCATCCTCCCACATTCACACATGTACACCCGTCCTCAGGAGGCCCCTCCTTCCCTGGCCTCCTTCTGAGGCTCTACAGCTGTGCCCCACAGACATGCCATCAGGGCTTCTCATTTAAAAAGCACACATTGAACACCTACTGATTGCCAGGCCTGCTCAGAGGCTCAATTTGGATTGGGTAGGGACAAGATTTAGCATCCAGCTGAACTTGGGTTGGGAGCAAGTTGTGGGCCCAAGGGACCCAGACCTGGCTCCCTGACCCACCTTGCTTCGTGTTCACAGGTGACAACCAGGGCATCCCGATCGTGTCCAGCATCAAGCTGAGAGAGGAACAGCGCATAACAACGACCTCCCCCTGGATGTTTCCCTCCAGAGAGGTATGGCCTGAAGACCATGTGTTCATTTCCACGCCCAGCTTCAACTACACAGGCCGTGACTTCCAGCGCTTCTTTGCAGACTTGCACTTTGAGGAAGGCTGGTACATGTGGCTACAGTCACGTGACCTACTGGCAGGCCTCCCAGCACCTGGAGTGGAAGTATACTGTCTGTATGGCGTGGGCCTGCCCACACCCAACACCTACATCTTTGACCACGGCTTCCCCTACACAGACCCCGTGGGGGTACTCTATGAGGACGGTGACGACACTGTGGCCACACGCAGCACTGAGCTCTGTGCCCGCTGGCAGAGCCGCCAGCCACAGCCTGTGCATCTGCTGCCTCTGCATGGGACACAGCACCTCAACATGGTCTTCAGCAACCAGACGTTGGAGCACATCAATGCCATCCTGCTGGGTGCCTACCGACGTCGTACCCCTGCACCCCCAGCTGCCAGCCCAGGGCCCTGGCCCCCTGAATAAAGACCCTCTTTTGCTCTTTAAGTTTTGACATGTGTGTTGTGGGTTGCAGAGGAGGCAGTGGCATCCAGGCACCAGTATCCACCAAGCAATAGCCATAGGCCTGGTGCTTTGTGGAGCATAAGGGCAAGATGGGCTTTGATGAAGCCTGAGATTGAACTGAGCACCAGGATGATAGCTTCCCACTCTCCCGGTTGAGCTGTTTATGTAGCACATAGCCTGCCTTGTGCCTGCCTCTGCTCTGGGGGTGGGCGACTGGAGGTAATTGCACACATAGCTGTGGGATGGAGGCACGTGGAGCTAAGGGTACAAGGCAGGGAAGATGTGAGCTGTCCCACCCACTCCCCCAAGGGAAGGCAGAACCCACCTGTGGACATGGACTTGTGAGTGCTAAGCCTGCGACAGAAGCACAAGAGTTTAGAATCTGAGGGAGATCCAGTCGCTAATCAGATCATTCTTCTAATGAAAGATTAATTATTGGAGCTAAGTGGTCTGAGAGAAAAGTTTAGGGAGCACCAAGGGGCAGAATCTTGTTTGTGGGTCAGGGAAAGCTTCCCAGAGGAAGTGATGGCTATTCTGAGATCAGATGGGATGAGAAGGGTAATGTGGGCCACTGAAAAGACTTGGGTTTGAGCCTAAGGGCAATATGCAGTTGCTGAAGGGGTTAACTAGGGAAAGTGTAACCAGATTTCCAATCTAGAAACAGTCCCTTCTCTGAAAGGTAAAGGGGAGCCTGGGGGTGGTGGGTAGGGGCAGAAACTTGGGGAAGGCAGGGAGGACAGTGCAGTACCCAGGAGAGAGAGGATGCTAGCTGAGGCTAAAGCGGTAGGAGAAAGATGTGGATAAATAAAGGGTCATTTGGGATGTGAAATAAGGCTTGTCCATGGGTAGAGCCCAGCATGCTTCCGGGCCACTAGATGGGCAGCCCCACGGCACCTGCTCTGTTAGATAGAAGACACCATCTGAGACAGGGAAGCTGGAAGGATCAGTGTCACCATGATGGAGGACTGAGCTTTGGGGTTTCAAGTTTCAGGGAGGAGGCAAAGGCAACAAAAGAGAGGAGCTGAGAGAAAGTGGATGCTGAAGGACAAAAGGCAGCCATGCCTGATAATGTTGGGAGGGCAGTAACAGAAGCCTGGCCAATATGACAGCCATAGGGCTGAGGGACTTGAGGTTAGAGTTGGGGTCAGGACAGGCAAGGCTTGGGGCTCAGGCTGGAAGAGGCAGAAGCTGCTGAACAACGGTCAGAGGGAGGGATCTGTTCCTCTGTTAAGACGGAGTACTAGGGAGCATGATGGAGAGCCAAGCAAGGAAACCTCCCCTTTGCCAAGCTGCTTAGGACCAGAAGGAGAAGATGCACAAAGGTGACAGCCAGGCTCTGAGGAAAGGTGAAAGCGAAAGCAGGAAGAGTCAGACGCCAAGGCGGGCGTGGGGAAGACGCTGACAGAGGACCAAGGCTTTGGTCTTTCTCACTCTGCGTTGGTCCCACATCGACCCCCAACCCCTGGACCAGCCTGCCCACCTCAAGATGCTGAAGCCAGCGCTAGAGCCCCGAGGGGGCTTCTCTTTCGAGAACTGCCAGAGGTATGTGGGGGTGAGCTGGCTCTGCAGCTTCTACTCCCAGAAACCCCAGGACCTTTATTTCTGGAGGGGGCAAAGGGACGGCAACATGTGTTGGGCGACTTGTATTCCCAAGCTCACCCTGAGAAGTGAGGGAGGCTGGGACAGAGTTGGAGGATGTGATGGAGTCCCAGAAGAGCCTCAACCTGGGCCTTAACACTCTGTTTCCAGAAACTTATCCTTAGAACGCGTCCTCCCGGGGTTCCGGAGCCCTCAAGCACACAAGACTGGTACCACCATCGCGGGCCTTCTGTTCCGAGTGAGCAGGGAGTTGGGACTGGGGTGTTTAGAGGGGCTGCTGGGGGATCCGACAAACACTGAGCTAGAGGCCCCTACCCCTCCCCAGGACGGAGTCATCCTGGGCGCGGATACGCGGGCCACCAGAGATTCCGTAGTGATGGACAAAAGCTGTGAGAAGATCCACTTCATCGCCCCCAAAATCTAGTGAGAAATCCCCGACCCCGTTCCCCCACGCATCCCCGACACAGCACATCCATCTCAGCCCCGCCCACACCGACCCTCCCTTCGTTCTCAGCTGCTGTGGGGCTGGAGTAGCCGCGGACGCCGAGATGACCACGCGAATGGCGGCGTCCAACATGGAGCTACACGCCCTGTCCACAGGCCGCGAGCCCCGCGTGGCCACGGTCACGCGCGTTCTGCGCCAAACGCTCTTCCGGTGCTGGGCGGGGCTAAGATGACCCTGGGGAAGGGCTGTTGCAGGGAGGGTGGGGCTGAGAGGAAGTGGGAGGGGATGAAAGGCGGGACTGCGACAGCCCCGGAGACCGGAAAAGGCAGGCCTAAGTGGAGCTGGGCAACAGGAAGGAGCAATGTTGGTCAAGGGACGCCAGACAACAGAAAAGGGTGGGGGAGGGGTGGGTCCGGGGCGGTGTCACGGAGGGGCGGGACCTGGAGCCGTGTGCTTGCGGCTCACCACGCCCATTCTGCGAAAGGTACCGGGGCTACGTGGGCGCGTCGCTGATAGTGGGCGGAGTAGACCTGACCGGACCGCAACTCTACAGCGTGCACCCCCATGGCTCCTACAGCCGTCTGCCCTTCACAGCCCTGGGTGAACACTTCCGCCCCTTCCCCACGAATCCCGCCCCTGCGACCCTGGCCTCACCTTCATCCGGCAATGGGATGGCAGCGACTTACCTCAGATGCCCTCCTGCCTGCAGGTTCGGGCCAGGACGCGGCCCTGGCGGTACTGGAGGATCGGTTCCAGCCCAACATGGTGGTGAGCAACACCTGTCGCCCACTACGCGTTCATTGATGGGAAGTGCACGCTGGAGCTGGGATAACACAGAGATAACCTGACCTAGTCTAGAGGTCAGGAAAGGCTTCTTGGAGGAGGTGACGACTGAGTCAAGACTGAGGGGCCAGTGGAGTCAGAGTGAAGAAGTGCTATTCCAGCAGACCACCGTTAGTGCCAAAGTTTGTACTCCTGGAGAAGTCAAAGCTCAGAGAGGACCGTTTGAAGCTCAAGGAGGAGGGAACAGCAAGTGGGGTCTGGATTTTGTTTGGGGTGGGATGGAAGTGGGTGACATGTGTTGCTTCAGAGGTGCCTAAGGACCAGAAGGGAAAACGCAGTGAACCAGTAGATTGGGGATCAAGACCATATTGGTTGGGTGGACAGCCCTGGAAGCAGAACCACAAGTGTAAGTGACTCAGAGGTTTATGAAGATAGGGAGCAATAGGAACACAGGGTCTTCTGAGAGAGGGAGGCAGAGACCAGGGCAGGGGAGCTTGGGCTGGAGATGGGAGTAGGGAAAGAGAGGGGTTTGGGTATGAGCAAATGGCAAATAGTCTGGGCTTCGAGACGAACAAAACCTCTAGGCTGTAGCCTGAAGGTGATACCAAAAGGGTCCATCAGGCATCACACACATGTATCATCACAGCTGGAGGCCGCGCAGGAGCTGCTAGTGGAAGCCATCACTGCAGGGATCCTAGGTGACCTGGGCTCTGGGGGCAGTGTGGATGCATGTGTGATAATGGGGACTGGCGCCAAGCTTCTGCGAACACTGAGCTCACCCACAAGGCCCTTAAAAAGGTGAGAGCATGGGAGATGGGGACCACTAGGGAGGATGGGGCAGTAGCAGGGGAGACAGGGGGTGCAAGAAACAGATGGGCCACATGATGGGCCCAAGTTGAGAGGCCATCCCTTCCCTCTCCCAGGCCTAGCCAGTACCGCTTTGCCCCTGGGACCACAGCTGTCCTGTCCCAGACAGTGAAGCCACTGACCCTGGAGCTGCTGGAAGAAACTGTGCAGGCCATGGAAGTGGAGTGAAGTAGGATGGTGCTCAGAGCTTGGAACAAGAGGGAAAAAACCCAGGAAATAAAAAAAAATATATATTTAAACAGATGGCTATGTTCTTCCTGGGTGGAGGGGGAAAAGCAGCCATGAGAACTCTGTGGCCAAGTTACATCTGCAGAAGCCACTCCCTGCCAAGGTTTCAGGGCTTGGCCTAAGAGGTGACCACCCATCGCCTCAGGCATCTACTCCTCCAGTCCCCCAGGCAAGCATTGCAGCTCCAGCTGGAAAGCCCCCTCCTGACTCTCCACACTGCAGAGGCCCCCCTGCCACTCCCATGCACTGCTCTTGGCCTCTGGTCCACTGGGGACTGTTGTAAAACCCGGATGGGCCACATGTGCTGCCCCTACCTAGTCTTTCCGTGGCTCATCAGTGTCCCAGGACAAAGCCCACAGCTCTCAGTCAAGGAGGCCCCCATGGACCCCACTGAGGGCTAAAGTGCTGACCAAGGAACTGCTCCCTGACTCCAAGAGTACGTTTTCACAAAACACTCCTCACCCCTGCGACACTTTTACCTGTGAAACCCCTCCTGTGACCAGGCACACCTGAGGTGCTAACACCAAACAGGGCTTCTATTTGCACATGCTGAGCTGTGAACAGGGGAACTGACTCCCAACTTTGCTGGGCTGACTGGGGTCAGGGCTCATGCAGAGAGAGATGACATGACACATTTATCCAGCAAACCCACTGCTGAGTACCCACTGCGGGCCAGCCTAGGTGCTGTGTGCTGGCAGGAGCATCCTGCCCTCAGAACGGCTGACTGAAACGGACCTCCGGAACGGTGAGCGTCTGCCCAACCTCTGGGGAGGGTCTACTCTGGGATGGACATCCTTGGGACCCTGATTATGCTTTTCCCCCCAGTATTTTACTATGAAGATTTTAAAACACAGAGGTTGAAAGAATTGTACACCAAACACCTATACACCCACAATCAACTTTGCAATTAGCATTGTGTTATAACTGCTTGATCACATTTCTGTCCCTCCATTGCTCTGTTCAACCACTAACTCATCTTATTTGCCTGACTGATGCTTTGAATCAGTCAGAGCCCCCACACCTCTCGGAGCCCAGCCAACTGACCCACTACAGCTTTGCACACAGGGTCGTCTTCTCTTCCTCAGTGCAGGCTCAGCCTGGAGCTCTACAACAAATGGGCTGCAGACACCAAGAGCTTGCCCACAGAAGCCCCAAGGCCTGGAGGCTGTCAGAGATTGATGGCCGTCACGCTTGTACCTGTAACCTCCATCCAAGGTCAGCCAGTCACCAAGGACTCACACCTTACCCTCCTGTGTGCTAGGCCCCTCCCAGATATCATTTCATCAACAAGAATATGGGCTTCAGAGCCAGACAGATGAAGGTTTGGAACCAAATGCACCATGTGCTGGTGGGAGAGTCACCATCTCTCTGAGCAAACCGACTCCTGTTCAAGTTGGTGAGGGATCACAGAGATGCTATCTGTTAGGATTTGTGACCTGCCAGAACCCCTGTGCTGGCCACATGGCCCTGGCCTTCTTCAGCAGGGCTGGTACAGCTGGACCTTCCCTCTACCTGTCAGGATCACCCCCGGGTGCAGGGCAGGCTTCTAAGTCTGTTGCCCCTGACAGCCCTGGGAAACTTCCCTGATCCCAGCCACCAGGTGGTTACCATAAACCTAATTTCACCAAAGGTCCTTGCTACCCAGTCCTCAACACTTGGGATGCAAGGTAGTTCAGGGAGCCAATCAGAGACCAGGTTTTGGAGGGTGGAAGTGAGAGCCTCACACCTGGGCTCTGATAAGTCCAGGCCTGAGTCCAGGACCTTGGCCTAGAGACCCTCCTCCTGACCGGAGCATGGCTTGCCTCAGGCCTGGGACTTTGGCCCAAGGACGAGGAGATCCATAAAACCAGGCCCAGTTCTCAACCTCACATCTGCCACAATGCTGCTGCTCAGCCTGACCCTTAGCCTGGGCCTCCTTGGCTCCTCCTGGGGTGAGTGGGCCTGGACCAGCCCTGACTGACCAGCCCTCAAGCAACCTAGCCCCCAAAGCCAGCCCAGGTTTCCTGCCCAGGGGCTCAGCTGGGCTGCCGGGAAGGGAACCAGGTGGACAGAATGGGTAAAGGAGAAAAGGATGTGCAAGGGCTGGAGGGGGGCAAGAGGTGCACAGGGGCTGGCCTCAAAATGGGACAGGAGGTAAGGCCAGAGCTAGGAGCCAGGGAGGGTTTAGGAAACTGAGAAATGAAGGTTGGACATGTAGTTCAGGGAGAAACCTCTGGCTCTGGAGGCCTGGAGCAGGTGCGAGGCTAGAGAGGAGACTATCCCAGGGGTCGGAGAAAAATGGCGGGTGGTGGTGAAGTTGGGGAACAATGGGGAGTAAGTTGGAGAGAGCTGTCAGAGAATGGACAGAATTGGGGGCCAGTTGGACATGGGTAACTGAGATACCTAAAAGTGCTGTGGGTGAGAAGGGGTAGTGACGAGCCCTCTCTGATTTGGACCTCTGGGGCAGAGCCGGGGGCACCCAGGAGGAGGTGGGGAGAGGTGGGCAGGCTGGTGTGAGAAGCAGGTCCTCACCAGTCCAATGGCAGAGCAGGCTGCGGCATTCCTGCCATCAAGCCGGTACTGAGCTTCAGCCAGAGGATTGTCAACGGGGAGAATGCAGTGCCAGGCTCCTGGCCCTGGCAGGTGTCCCTGCAGGTACATGCACCCTAGGTGTGGGGCAGGGTACCAGGTGCTTCCTGCCTAGGCATAGCCTGAGCCCACTCCCACTTCTGACTTCTGACCCCAGGATAGCAGTGGCTTCCACTTTTGCGGTGGTTCCCTCATCAGCCAGTCCTGGGTGGTCACTGCTGCCCATTGCAAAGTCATGTGAGTACTCCCACTCTGCCCCCTTGCCCTCCTCTCCAGTCTCCTTTCCCTGGATGCCCTTCTTTTGTTGCTCTGCTCTCCCTGCGGCTGCCCAACCCCACTCTCACTGCAGCCCTGGCCGCCACTTTGTTGTCCTGGGCGAATATGACCGATCATCCAATGCTGAGCCTTTGCAGGTTCTGTCCATCTCAAAGGTGAGTGTCTGGGCTATAGACACGGAAAGGAAGAGTGGATGGGGCAGGTGGGTGGGCTCTGGGGATGAGGAATTCAAGGCATGCCCTAGGCTAGCCCCTCAGCACCTATCAACACTGGAGGCCTGTGCCCACCCCCCATTCTACGTGGCCCCTTCCTGGTTCCACAGGCCATCACGCACCCTTTCTGGAACCCTACCACCCTAAACAATGACCTGACACTACTGAAGCTCGCCTCCCCGGCCCAGTACACAAAACGAATCACACCAGTCTGCCTGGCTTCTCCAAATGAGGCACTGCCTGCAGGCCTCACGTGTGTCACCACTGGCTGGGGACGCCTCAGTGGCGTGGGTAGGAACTTGGGCCAAAAATCTGGGTGAGAGCGCTAGGGTGGGAACAAGTCATCCCAGGCCTAACCACCCCCTTCTGGCCCACAGGCAATGTGATCCCAGCACGCCTGCAGCAGGTGGCTTTGCCCCTCGTCACTGTGAGTCAGTGCAGGCAGTACTGGGGCTCACGTATCACTGACTCCATGATCTGTGCAGGCGGCTCAGGGGCCTCCTCGTGCCAGGTGAGCAACAGCACCCTGTCTTATCCTCTCGCTGTCCTGTGGCACCCCCTAATCGCCGAGCTGACTTCTCCCCTCTCCTTCCCTCAGGGAGACTCTGGAGGGCCTCTTGTCTGCCAGAAAGGGAACACATGGGTGCTTATTGGCGTTGTCTCCTGGGGCACCAGCAACTGCAACGTGCACAAGCCTGCCATATACACTCGGGTTAGCAAGTTCAGCACCTGGATCAACCAGATCATAGCCTACAACTGAGACTATCACAGGCCCTCTCCCCATCTCAATCCAATAAAGACGCCATGCTCTGTCCTCTTGTGTATTCTTGTCTGTCCTTATAAGGGAAGGGAGAGGCTCCTGGGAGTCCCCTTCCCCTCTTGCGACTTTGACTTCTGGCATGGCAGGTATCTCCTCCCCTGGTCCACAGCAAGGAGCCTGGGCTGTCAGAATGGATGGGCAGCCTTCCCTGGGGAGGGCAGCCTGTTTATTGAGTACAGAGGATACATTTACAAACTGAGTACACAAAATAAATAACTGCACACTCTCCATCTACGGTCCATGGCATAAAGGCCCATGTCTCCAACCTCCCTCTGTCCTACCCTTAGGGTCAGGCCTATCTTGGACAAGAGAGGAAATAAATCCCCAGGGTTCAGGCCTCCAGAGGCACTTGGGGAAGTGAGGGGAATTCTGAGGCCACAGGGCTTGGGCTCTCTGCTGCCTTGTGCCAGGAGCACTGAGGATAGGAGGGAATGTTTAAGGCAGTCGACTTGGCCCAGAGTGTTCTCTTTGGCCTTGTTTCCCACTGGAGGTGGCACATGCAGAAAGAGGAGGGCCTGGCCCAAGGCTACCCACTGGGAAAAACTGAGTGAGGGCCAGTCTCTCCCTGCTGGCAGAGGCCCTGCAATCTAGCTACAGCTAAAGCTGGGCCACACCTCCTTTCCTGCCACTGAAAGCAGCTGAGAAAGAAGGGGACTTGGGTTCCAGCCTTGTTTGTGGTGGTGGGGAGGCACCTTGACTAACACAGGGATGGTCTGGCTCAGGCCTCCGGGAAAGCAGCCACCCAATTCCACCCACCTCCTGCAGGAGCTCCCTCCAACCTAAGATTCGGCAGGGCCCAGGCTGGACAGGTAATGCTGTGAAAGGAAGCAAGGACAGGCTGGACCAAGCAAGGCCAGCTGTGAGAAGGCCAGGGCCCCAGGCACTCAGGGTTCAGAGGCAGGTCACACAGTATGGCTAAGTTCCAACTGGAGCTGTGCAGAAGCTCAGCAGAAGGGGAGGGCTGAGCAGCCTGGGACCTTTCCTCAACACAGCAGCTCCTTCCCACTTCCTCTAGAAGATGAAGGGTGAGTACAGTGGTCATTCCCAGGCTGCCCATACTCATGCCAGACACTAGATGGCGCCTTTATGCCACTGCAGAGCCTGAAGGGAAGGGACATTGGGCAGTACCAAGGGTAGAACCAGGGCTGACACTGGAATATTGATGGGACTCTCCCTGGGAAGCCCCTGGCCTGTGCCTTGGCCCAGGTGCCCCCATTCCCCAGGTAGCAGCAGTGGGGCTCCCTTTAATCCCCCACAGTTGGGAAGGAGGCACCCAGGGAATAGAATGGGCATCCAAGGGGGAGAAAGAAGTGATAGTGGGCTCTGCAAAGAAGGCACTGAGAGCAATGGGCTGGTGGGCAGGAGCTCTCCCTCCCACTGTCAGAGAGAGGTTAGAGCCTGGAGCAAGCCTGCTACCAACATGGCCACACAGTCCAGAAGGGCCAAGGACTATGCCATGGCCCTACCACCAGAGGTTCTAGCCAGTCCTGAGTCCAGGAGGGGCCTCTGGGGGTACCACAAAGGAAGAGAGATCTTGGGTGAGAGGTGGGAGACTGTTTAGACTTAGCTGGGAGTCCAGCCAAGACACAAGCTTTGGGCCTACCTGGGCCTCTCTCTGTGTTACAGATCAGGATGCAATGGAATGTGGGAGGCCAGAGATGAAGGTTCAGTGGAGGAAAGAGGGTTTCAGAAGTAACTGTCCCAAAGAGTCCTGGGACAACAGGACACCCTCTACCTGGCACAGCTTGCCTCTTTGGTCTTGGGGAAGAGCCAAGGGGTGAAAGAGCCCGAGGCCAGGTCCTGCCCTTTTCCCAACTGGTAGCAGAGCAGTTGCCCACCAAAAGGAGCACCGGTGCCAGTTCAGAGGGCTCACACGTCCCCAGGCTCCCTCCACTTGGTCACACCAGGCTCAGGCCCAGGATGAGGATGGGGGCTGCTGAAGAGAAGCGGGTAGGGCCATTCACCTGCTGCCGGCCATACAGGCCTATCTCCAGAGAGGGCATCAGGGCCAGATGGCATAGTGATGCACGGCCAAGCTGGGACCACGGGATGTCTGCGCCGTAGCCAGCAGCTCAGCCGTTGTACTGCTGCTGGTATCGCAGGTTGAGCTCCCGCAGTTCCCGCTCACGCACACGGCGTGACTTGTTGGAGCGCGTAGAGCGGCTAGAACGCGTGGACTGGGCCGACTTGGTGCTCTGGCAGCGGGAGGAAGCACGTTTGAGGAGGTTCTGGGAGATGGAGCGGTGCAGATTCTTCATGGATGAAGAGGCTGCCATGCTTACCACCCACGGGTGCCTCAAGGCCTGCAGTGCAGTCATACGGGCGCCAGGATCCACCGTCAACAGGCGATCAATGAAGTCCTTGGCCAAGTTAGACACACTGGGCCAGGGCTAGAGGCCAAGAACAAGCATTAGAGCGGGAGCACTCAACTCTGCTCTCCCCATCCTGATGATGCCATCACCATAGCACTTAGCATTATGCAGCATTCCAGCACTCTCCCCCTAGAGAGAGGCACTGCCCAGCTCCTCCCAAGTACAGCATTCTTTCTGGACCTCCCCTTCCTACCCAACACTGGCCCAGGCCACCAAGCAGAGGCTGTTCTCTGGGTAAGGAGTCCATCTGACAAGTAGGAGAAAGACCTGTTCTCCCCCGTTCCCCCAAGCAGCAAATTTCTAAGGTATCTGGACTCGAAGCCTGGCTCAGGAAGGTGGTCCCCATCAAGATCCCCCAGCTACCCCCAAATCACTATAACTCAGGAAGATTTAAAGAGAATGACCCAAACCTTCCACCATATCCTGAGCCAGACTTAAGCTCCAAACTCTGGATGTCCATATCAGGCCACTTAGCAGGGAACTTCCTTGTCTTTTAAGAGGTGACCCACCTCTCTCCATCTGACAGAGTGATGGTGGGCAACCACTGCCTTCCCCGCATCAGCCTCCACCCCTCAGCCATGGGGAGACAAGGAAACAATTCAAGGCAACTAGATTTCTCCATCTGCTGAGAGGGCAGGGAGCTCTTGGGGGATAGGTGGGACCAGGGCCTTTCTTTCCAGTCTTCACGACCTCTTTAAACCACACAGGGGATGCCTGGCAGTGCTCTAGACCAGCCTCATTTTAGTACATTCTGTCCTCAGAGAAACTGCACAAAGCCTGATCTCCTACAAACACCCGTGGCTGCCTCACCTCAGCCATACACCAAGCAGCTGTCTGTCTCAGGGACTCAGCCTGTACAGCTTGTCTTCACCCGGCTGAATCCTCAGGTTCTCAGGGTAAAGGACACTTTCTCAGGCTTCCTCTTAGCCCCCAGAGCTAAGCAATTATTCCAGTGATTTCAAGTTCATTGTTCATTCCCATTAGACCAAGCTAAGCTGGACGAGCCCTAGTGCCTGGTGCTAGGCATACAGAGGCTCTCAAGGCCCTCAAGCCCCTCTACTGGAGGAGGGTAGACACAGAACTGTTCTGAGTGCCTGAGTCTTCTGGGAGCACTTTGGCATGGGTTCTGATATTCCCAAAGAATAGGCAAGTAGGACCTTTGCTGAGCCTACGGCAGGTTTGGCCGGGATATTAAGGGCACCGTCACCCTCCTTCCTGCCGAATGAGGTCTGCCTGTTCCACTTTATGGTGCCCTTTGCCCTGGGGCACAACTGAACTCAATCTCCAGGGGGTTCAGGAAAATCTAAGAGCCCACATTCAGGGCAACTGTATGCCCATTCAGCAGATACACTTACACACTGACTATTGCTTCCCCCAGTTCAACTCCCTTGACCTCCAATTCTTCCCCCGTACCCTTCCCCACTTACATACAGGAGGTGGAGGGGGAGCACCAAGGAGAACACTCTTCTGAAGTCCCGAAGAAGGGGTGGGGACTACTTGCAGTTGCTACCCTAACCTGGTTTTTGGAAGGCAAATCTCAGCTTTTACTAAACTGAACTGGTGGAAAATGACAGATCACATTACCGAACAATCACTTAACAGGGTCCTCCTCACCAATGTGCTAGCTCCCAGCAATTCCTGGGGAGACAAGAGCCCTCAGGAGGAAGACAGGGCCTCAGGATATGCAGGCAGGGGAGCCCATAAATACCTTGCTGAGAGCAGTGAGGGGGTGCAGAGCGACAGCCCTCCCACACACACAGTCTGGTCCAAGTTTCCCTGCAGGCCCGCGCAGCTCAGGGCTCCGCTACAGAGGCTGACATGCAGGGGGACTGGACTACACAGCTGCCACAGTAGCTTTTGGCTCACGGTTCAAGAAAGCTCCATGTCTTGCTCCTGCCATCTGAACACAAGAAGCCACTGTGAGGGGCCAGCCAGTCGAAACCACCGACACTCGCTGCAGCCCCGATCACTCACTTAAGTAATGGAAAGAAAGGCATAATGGGGCCCCCGACGGACAGAGCAAAACCTAGAAGCTGAACAGACTGGGTCATGGGAATACCTGTGCTGCCCTACCAGCCTTTCTGGTCTCCAAGAGAAAGAAAATCACTGAGAAATACACTGTGGCTCAGCAGGGCCTACTGGTGGGACAGCCCAAAGACAGAACTGGCAGCCCAGGCTAGCCAAACGGGGCTGGGACATGGATTCTGCCCATGCCCCCTTGGTCCAGCCAAGAGAGAAGAGGGACAACTCCTCTGATGACAAAAGAAACAGTGGTGAAGCTGGACTCACAAGCCACAAGCCAGGAACCTAAACATAGATGGGTCAGAGACACCCCCACTTCACATCCATACCCAGCCAGACCAAGCCAGACCCCTGCAGTTCCACACAAGTCCAGTGCAGTCCGAGACTGGCCTCTCACCAGACCCATCCTGTGAGCTTAAGCATTTTCATCTCCAGAGTGACACATGCTCACACCAGGCATCGACCCCTGCTGCTCGCCGAGCGGCCAGCCTGTTAGTGACAAAAGTGAGCCAGATTGATCTGTGCCTTCTGCTCCCCCAGATGCTTGCCTCCCCAATTACTGTGTACACGCAGCCGTGTGCAGAATGCCAATGAACTCATTTATCTAAGGGCCAGCCCGGCCCTCTTCAGCAGGCCCTGGCTCTCCCCATCTTTCAGGAGCTATAAGCAGCTGGACCAGGTGGGTCCCCCAAGCCAATGTGACTTAAGTCATCCTGACCTGAGAATCAGGCTGTGCCAATGGCACCCGGCCTAACCCTCATACCCTGAGAGGCTTGCGGCAGGAAGTCAGGCAGGCCAAAAGCAGGTAAGTGGTCCTCAACCCACCCCACTACAGTGAGACAGGGGCTCAGGCTGCCCTTCAGAACAGTGCGCCCCTGGGAGCACTGCTGAGGCCTCCAACAGTACTCAGCAAGGAAAAGCAAGACTCCACACTCACCCAGGGCCATGCTTCTGGTCAAGTCCAATTCAGTACCTCCTAAGAAAGCTTTCAATACCCACAGACCAACCCACTTGTTTCCGCAACATACTTGGGCCTCTAGAGCTCCATGAGTATGTCTGTCAGCCCATGACTGTCTGGCTGGGTAGCACTGTGGGCATGAGAAAGAGAATAGTGATAAACAGTCATGCCTTTGACTTTCCATAGCTCTAACTGCTGGCTCTGGGTAAAGAACAGAACTCTCACCTCAGTAAACTTGGAGTCAAGTCAGGGACACATGTGAGGCTCAGGTGGCTGACAGAAGGGACAGGCCCCAGGTACCACCTGGCCAGTCTCCCAGAGGCTTCCACCTGTTTCTGGACTGACTGAGAGTATGGGGCATGGAAGGGAATGTTAAATGTCAGTCTGCCATGCCTCCAGATTCAGGTCTCCCTCTGCTGTGGGAGCCTAGGGCAGCTTCAATACCCAGGGTGAGAGCCTACACTGTCCTTTCCATGAGCCTTTTATGAGCTGTGTGTGTGAAGGGCTGGGCCCTGTCCTGAAAAGATAAGGAGAGACTGTAGGAGGAGGGACATCACCTCCACCCTGTTTCTGACCATCAAGCTGGTTGTCCTTTTCCCTAGTCTGTGGCCCTTGAGTCCTCCTCCCCTTGCAGTTAGGGTACCTACCTTTTTTTTTTTTTCCCAAGTAAGATCTGGGCTCAACCTGGAGCTTAAACTCATGACCCCAAGATCAAGAGTCGCGTGTTCTACTGAGTCAGCCGGGCACCTCTAGGGTATCAACTCTTGATACTGTAACAGCAGAGAAGCCAAAAAGGGATAGATGGAACTCTCCCAGAGCACTTCCTTACCAACTTCACCTTCCTCATCCCCTGTTTCTGAGGGACCAGTCACTCCTCAGCAGCAGAATCCAACATTCCCTCTAAAGGGAAGCACAAAATCAGAAAGGACTTTCCACTCCAGCTCAGAGGATGAACTTCCCTCCTCCCCAGCCCCTTTTACTTGCTCTAGCTCTAATGTCACAGGGCCTGGGAAGAACACTGCCCAGGCCACACTACCAATGGTTTCTCCTTAAGCCTAAGGGCTAAAGGAACAAAGGATGAAGGCAGCTCTCTGGCCCAGACTGCCGAGAGAGGAGGAAGCTGCTTCCCTCCAGAAGCAAACCTAGCTCACAGGCCTTGCCCTAGACTCCCTCTGAGAGGCAGGTCTGACCACTCTTAAGTGAGGGCAAAGAAAGGCCTGGCTTTTCTGGATGGCATCTGGGTGACAAATTAAAGCATTAGGCTGAAAGCCCAGAGACTTCTAGAGCTTCTAGACATTCTAGGTCTACTTTCTCTGTGCAACCTTAGAGAAAAGAAGCCTCCTCACTTTTAATATGAAGGAGCCAGGGGCGCCTGGGTGGCT
The DNA here is from genome assembly GCF_018350215.1 of Panthera leo. Classification (NCBI taxonomy): domain Eukaryota; kingdom Metazoa; phylum Chordata; class Mammalia; order Carnivora; family Felidae; genus Panthera; species Panthera leo. The sequence goes on along the minus strand of NC_056693.1, from coordinate 43,121,911 downwards.
CAGTCAGTAAACATCTGACTCTTGGTTTTGGCTCAGGTCAGAATCTCACAGTTTGTGAGTTTGAGCCCCATGCAGGCTCTGCACTGGCAGCACAAAGCCTGCTTGGGATTCTCTCACTGCCCCCCCACCATCTCCCCCCACTTGTGCTGTCTCTCTCTCAAAATAAATAAACTTAAATTTTTTTTTTAATGTTTACTTTTGACAGAGAGAGACAGAGCATGAGTGGGGGAGGGGCAGAGAGAGAGGGAGACACAGAATCCGAAGCAGGCTCCAGGCTCTGAGCCATCAGCCCAGAGCCGGACGCGGGGCTCGAACTCACGGACCGCGAGATCGTGACCTGAGCCGAAGTCGGACGCTCAACCGACTGAGCCACCCAGGAGCCCCTCAAAATAAATAAACTTAGAAAAATATATGAAGGAGCCAAATGCAATGGATTTTAAGTGTCTTCCAGTTGCTAAAGTCCTGGATTCTAAGGACACGGCTTCCCAGCTTTCTTCCTCACTTGGCTGCATGTGAGAAACAGAAGCATAGCATCTAACATTTAAATGGCCTTGACCTCTTGACCTCTATGGGTTCTTTTCTAGGCCATGATGACTCGGGAAGGTTCCCTGGCAGAGAAGGTAGCCTCACCAAAGAGCTGCAAGAGCTGCTAGAGCTGTTAGGGGAATGAAGGGAGGAAAGAAGCCTGGGCTTTGCTCCCATGACTCAATCTTCCCTCAGCTTTGTCTCAAGATGTATTTTCAGAGCCAGTATTCCCACCCCCAAAGGCCTCCTTCCTGTACTTACGTGGGCCTGAACGAGAGCAGAGAAAAGAGCACGTTTCTGGGAAATGGAGCTTTGGGTTTACACAGGAGAAGAGAACTATTAGTACGACAAAAACAGCACACTCTGACATTGCCCATGAGGCGAAGTGTTTTGAAAAATTCGGCAGAGCTAGATATAGTGTGGCAGTGGAGCCAGCAACCCCTTCCTCTGGTCAAGACACTCACCATCCTGGTGCCTGGGCTTCCACACCAAACAGAATCCACCACCCTAGGACCTGGCAGGGGATGGGTGGGGGCTGAGCAGCAGGAAAGAGGACCTTAGGGGAGAGAGCCTGAAGGGAGAAAAAGAAGGAAGATAATAGAATTTTAAAAAGACGCAGAGAATGAAGATAAAAATAAAACAAGAAAAGGCGTGACAACTTAAAGGTTAGCAAAGCTGTGTTCTGAAACTTGAAATGAGTAACAAAATGAAATCCTGGGGGCGCCTGGGTGGCTCAGTCAGTTAAGCATCCTGACTCTTGGTTTCGGCTCAGGTCACGATCTCATGGTTCGTGATCGAGCGTCACATCGGGCTCTGAGCTGGTAGCGTGGAGGCTGCTTGGGATTCTCTCTGTCTCCCTCTGTCTCTGCCCCACCCCCGCTCATGCTGTCTCTGTCTCTCTCAAAATAAACAAACTTAAAAAAAAAAAAAGTGAAATTCTGCACCCCCACCTGTCCCTGTCCAGAGTCCACAAAGTGAAGGACAGGGACAGGAGGGAGACAGGGTACAACTCAAGAATCCGCAAGGATGCTACGTGCTCACTTTGGAATCAGGGGGATGCTGGCAACCTGTGCCAGCAACCAAGTGCTGTCTGCTTTTAATAATGTCTTGGAGCAGTCCTGGAAGGTTCTGGATTTTAGAGCATACTGCTGAGTGGTCTCTTTTAATTCCACTCACAGATTTTGCTGAGGCCAACCTGGCTCTTTAAAAAAAAAAAAAAAAAAAGTAAGAAAAGAAAAAACAAGGGGCGGGGGGGCGTCTGGGTGGCTCAGTCGGTTAAGTGTCCAACTTCATCCAACTTCAGCTCAGGTCGTAATCTCACTGTTCCCGAGTTCAAGCCCCACATCGGGCTCTGGGCTGACAGCTCAGAGCCTGGAGCCTGTTTCAAATTCTATGTCACCCTCTCGCTCTCTGCCCCTTCCCTGCTCACACTCTGTCTCAAAAATAATAAAATAAGCATTTAAAAAATAAAAAACATAGGGCACCCGGGTGGCTCAGTTGGGTAAGTGTCTGACTCGATCTCAACTCAAGTCTCAATCTCGAGAGTCCTGTGAGTTTGAGACCCCTTTTGGGCTCCGAACAAAACAAAACAAAACAAAACAAAACAAAAACACACACACACGAAAACAAAACAAAAAAACTTCCTCCCATTCTAATTTCTGACACAGTTTGGAGCCCTGGTGGCTATTAGCATGTAACACACACTGAGACTCTGTCCCTGAACCCTGGGTACACAGGACTTGGACAACATGGAACGAAAGGATGAGTGAAGAGATGAAGGAGACTTCTGCTCCAAGCTGGCCAGGCCATACTGAAGCAAAGCTCAGGTCTGGGCACCATACTTGCTCTGGGAGACAGATGAACTGAGGCCAGGCAGGCATGCACGAGAAGAGTGACCTTGTGAGATGGAAAACTGACCAAGGAAGGAGAGTCTGGAGAGGCATGGCCAGTGGGGAGTGGTTGGACCAGGTCATCTTTAGCCATCCCATCCACCTGCAAGTATGCTTCCGCCTCAGTGGGGGCAGGAGGGGATGAGTGTGGGAGGCCGTCAGCGGATTTAAAGAGGTCAGATCGTGGGAGAGACAACAGCCGTGGCAGCTCCCAGAGGAACTCAAGAGCCTAGAAGCGACAGGGCCTGTGAGCAGGCAGAGCTATCCAGGTGGAGACAGACAATGAGAAGAGCAGGAGAGGGAGGGGATGGATGGCACACACCAGGCACTGCTCCAACACAACCCACGATAACAACCCTTTGTTGGAGAGGCCTCGGTGGGGCCGGGGGTGGGAAACAGCAGTGATGAAAGGAGGATCTGACCCTGAGTTAATGAGAAGCTGGAGGTGGTCAGGGCCAGGCATTTTGGTAGGAATGGCTGAATGCAGCAATGTAGGAGATGGGCCTCTGTTTCTGCCACCACAGGAGAGAACTGCTCTCTGGGGACTGTGTAACCAAGGCAGCAGCGGCAGAGGGAAGCCTAGAGGAGAGAGCTCCAGGGAGCTGAGCGGTGGACCAGAGGTGGCACAGGAAGGGGATACTGCCCCCCTCCGCTCCAAGCCTGCCTCCTGCCCCCACCAGGAGGAAGCTACCCCTGCCTTCCTCCAAAAGGTCTCCAAGCACAGCGACCAGTGAGGGTCCAGTAAGGCCCTCACCTAGTAGACCAAATCATATCACCTTCCAGTGACCAACCAGTCAGGGATCTGGACTGCCAGCGTCTGCTCCTACAGTTAAGGAGGGAGACTTGTCTGTTGAATACTTACTGCGTACCAGGAGGTGTGGTGAAGTAGGGACAGCCCTTCCAGAGGGATCCCTCCTGGACAGGTATGGGGGCATCATGGGATCCTGGCATAGAGCCAGCACCATCACTCAGCTCTTGGCACGCAACAGCCACCAGCAGAGAGGCAAGGAGCAAGGCCTTAGAGATACCTCACAGCAAGGAATTCTAAATCAATTTGTGTTTCCTTGTGCTGTCAGCTATTGAGACAGACATGGGAAAGCCATCCACTTACTCTGGGAGCAGGAGGCAGCAAGAGAAGAGTGATGAACTGATGGCCCATCACAGCCCCCATCCACACTGGAGGTGGGAATGTGAGGCAGTTAAAGACAGCCAGCAGAATCCAAGCACAAGCCTGGAAACATGCTACCTGCCTCTTTGCATTTCATCTGCTGCCTGCACACAACGTCCAGTCTCCAGCTCTCCCACATCCCTGGAGAAGTCCTCTCCATGGTTCTGGGCCAAGGTCCTATCCCTACTCAGCTGGCTGCTATCTATCAGGGCATATGAATGATCAGCCCCCTCACAGGCGCATGATCAGCCCCCTCACAGGCACCGATGCCCTTCACCTACAGAGCAACAGGACATGGCACATTCCCCATACCTCCTTTTATCTTCAACATCCCAGGGTTGAATGACAAGCGTTAAGGTCTTTTAAAGAAGTAGGGCTCTCAGAACTACAAGATGGTCCAACTCACGCCCCTGAGCGCCTGCCCCTTGGTGCCACGTGGATGGGTAGTCAGACTGCAGCCCAGAGGCCATCCCTGAAAAGCCACCTCCCTCCAACAAAATCCCCCAGGGAGTAGCACGCTGGGTCTGCAAGTGGCCTTCCTCTCCCACCAAGATTCTGTCCCTTGCCTGGCAGCACTCTCTCTCTGAACAAGGCACTGTAAGAACCTCTGCCCCAGCCCAGCTGTTCGTGGGGCAGTCACTTGGGCTTGCCCACAGCTCAAAGACTGCCCAAGCAGAGGGCAACAATTAAAGGCTGCCAAATGAGGCAGACAGCAAAGCTGCTGATGGTACCACTTTGCCATCAATCCCACAAGAGCCTCTACGTCTGTCCTTACTCTAGGAATAGAACTCTTGAGAAAAGCAGTAACATTAGGCCGGCAACATCACATCTCACATCAAGTCAATCATAGAATCTCCAAGTCAGTGGGACCGTAACAGTCCTCTAGTATGGGTCTTAACAGATGATGACTCACCTTCTGTGTCACTCCTTTAGAAATAACTGCTCCAGTCCTTCTGGAATCTCTCATGACAAGAAGCTCCCTCTTTCGAGGTGGCTCTTTGTGTCTTCAAACTGCTCACACACTCAACACAGGCCTTCTTCACATCTGGCCAACATGTGTCTCCCATCACTTCCCACATGACCCTGGCTTGGCCCTCTCCACTCTGGCACCTCTGGTCCCCAGAGAAAATGCAGATTTCTCTTCTCAAAATTATCTGTCATAGCTGTCTCCTTCCCAGCATTCCCTCCTCTTCCAAGATTCCTGCAGCTGCTTCTAAGCAGGTCTGGTCACAGACTACTAGACACATCTCCAGCAGGCTCTTCACTTTTTCCTGGAGTCCAGCCCCCAGAAGAGGGGGCTGCCCCGTCTGCCTGCCAGCCACTTTTGGGTCCTTTCCCAGGGAATCACTGACCACCAGTGCTTCCCTCAGGAGAAGCCAGGAGAAAAGTACCGGGAACATAAGTATTGATACACATGCTGTCTTCAAGGACCTTACAGGCCTAAGAGATGTCCACAGACAACAGCCCAAGAAAGTGCTGAAACAAAGACTCCAGCAACATGCTGAGACATGTATGTCAAAGAACATAGACTGTGGGGATGGAAAAGCCAAGAACTCTGACACCAAGATGGCCTGGATTCAAATCCCAGGCCTGCCACCCTCTAGCTGTGAGACCATGGACAAGTTACTTAACCTCGCTAGCTTCAATTTCCTCATCTGTAAAATGGGGCATTACACCCACCTGGCAGCACTGTTGTGATTAAACATGTTGGATACAGAACCCCTAGCCCTGTGTCTGGTACTCAGTAGGCACTACACAGCACCATTCTTGATGGAAGCAATCTTTGAATTGAACCTTTTAGAGCTGGTCAAGTTTCTACGGCCAACAGTGGGAGCAGAGTGAAAAGCCTGAGCGTAGTACGTGGAGTGAGTGGAGCAAACATCTTGGGCCTATGGTGTGTAGGAAATGGGGCAGAGAGTGGGGCCAGGGCTATGGCCGGAGTATCTAGAGTGTCAGGGTTGTGGGGTAGGAGCCAGGCACTTGGTGTATTTCCCTCCACCACTGGGCCCCACCCGGGGATGTCAAGGCAGAAGCCTACATACTCTTTGGACCATAGGGCAGTCAGGTGTCTCTCAATCTGCCCCTGTAAGATGATGCTCCTACAGAGCTGCAGGAGGATTCTCTCATCTCACTATGGTTCACACCATAGTGGAGCTCATTCTCTGGAATCGCTGATCTGCCCCAATTACCCCAGGACATCAGGTTCCCCCATCCCCAACGGGGATTACTCCAACAGCGCCCAGTAAGCCTTCCTCCTGCGGGTCTCTCACAATACTTTCTGCTGCATTCCCCCTTTACTACCAAGAACACAGAGGACTCCCTCACACCTAATGCTTCCAATCCCCAAGTAGCCTCTGCAATTATGGAGCTCCCAACAGCAAACGGCAGGCCTGGCCCAGCCTCATCAACCTGTACTCCATTACCTCCAAACAATCTCCCATTTATTCTGAGCACAATCAGCAATGTCCCTTTCTCTGAGCCTCCTCCTTCTCAAAGCTCACCTCCTGTAGAAAGTCCACAGAAACCACTGAGCCTGACAGGGGGCTGCAAAGACATAGGCTTCAGGAAATAAGCACATTGGGTAGGCACATACAACACCACTACTAGAAGGAGGGGGGCAGGAAAAATGCCCCTAGAAAGGCACTACCATGCAGCTTACTGTCAGGTGAGGAATGCACATCTCCAAACCTTGCTGAGCTCAAAGTGGGTGGTCCTTCATTTGCAGAAGAAGCTAGATTAAAACACCCCCTTAACATGACATGGTCTCAGACAGGTTTTCTCACAGGGCCTTGCTCACTTAGATGGCCTTCAGAAGGGCAAATGACCATCACACAGAAGAAGACAGATGACTGGACTGAGGGTGGGAGCAGGGCCCAGCCCAAAGAAAGGGGACCAGTCCAGCCACCTGATCTGAGCCACACAGCTCACGTTCCAGACTGCCCAAGCCCTGTGTTGGCATGTGCCTGCCAACAAGGATTTGTTCTGTGGCCATTTCCTACTCCTAGTCCTTTCTCCCCAGGCAATCTCAATCTTCATGGGGATGGAGAACATGACTTCATGTCTCTATGCATCTTCCCCAGGTGCACTTATGGGTAAGGCAATGGCCAGGGGAACAGAGAGATGCTTGGTCCCCACCTCAGAGCACCTGCTCTAATGATGAGACCTCCCCACCCAGGAAATACCCCAGACAAATCCCACCCAAACCACAACTCTCTGTAGATGGTGGTAGAACCAGTTTTTGGAGTCAGATGGCATCTGTCTACTGTAATAGACAGGTGCTATCAGGGTTGGCCATGAATTTGACTCTGGAACTGGGAACTCATGCTTTCAGCTTCAAGTGAGGGGTTGGGAGGCAAGGTTGGACAGTGCCCCATTCCCCTTGCCACACACACACTGGAGTCCCAGACTGTGATTCCAACAGAGCAGGAAGCAGGCTCAGGACCCAGTCCTGTGGCTACAGAAGGAGCAGGAAGCCTGAGTCTATTCCTCACTACATTCATTTGTCATTCTCCCAGACACGGATAATCAACAGCCAGTTAGCAAGACTGCAAGCTCCAATTAGATAAACTGCTTGATCGATAACTGCCAGAATCAGGAACTCTTGGGCAAACCTACAGGCTTTTGAAAGAGTCAACACCTTCGTCAACATCTCTTGGGAAACCTCCCTCTCTGCTATAGCTAAGTCCACTACTCCCTCTGCCAGGAAGAACCCTAACAGCCTGGCATCACACAGAGCTCCTAGTGCACAGCAGCCAGGTCAGGCCTTGGCACAACACTGTCTCTGGCAGGTGGATGCTGGGTCTTCTGGCCAGTGATGAAACCTGGCCCAGAGGGTGAGCAATGAGGTGTCCTCTGCGACCACACCATCACAGCCTGCACTTCCCAGCCAGTCAGGGTTTGTTTTGTTGAATCCATTTGGTGCAAAGAAGATGTGAGAAACTTTAAGAGAGAGCTAGAGAAAGCCCCAGTTTCTCCTTCGCCTGTGGCCAGCACAGAGCTGGTCTAAAGATGAAGGCTTCTAGGGGCATCTGGGTGGCTCAGTTGGTTAAGCATCCAATTCTTGGTTTCGGCTCAGGTCATGGTCTTGTGGTTCATGAGTTCGAGCCCCGCATCAGGCTTTGCACTGACAGTGTGGAGCCTGCTTGGGATTCTCTCTCTCCCTCTTTCTGCCCCTCCCGCGCTCACTCTGTCTGTCTCTCCCTAAATGAATGAATGAATGAATGAATGAATGAATAAATAAATAAAAACTTTAAAAATAGATGTATATTTTAAAGATGAAGGTTTCCCTCCCTTCCTCATACAACTCTGACATGTGACCTGGAAATCCCCCTAGGGAATGCCAGCCCCCAACCTCACAGGAAGTCCTTGACTGACCCCACGACCACATCTGGAAGCTGATAGGGAATTGATGGAGCACAGGACATTAAACACTGAAGACAAAGTGGCAAGAGGCTTTGGGGTAACTTCTGCAGGAAATGCTGCTCTGGACCAGTTGGCTGGGGCCAGAGAGGACCCAGTCCAAAGTCCTTGGAAGGAAAGCTAGGTTTCAGAAGGAAGCTGGTCCCAGAGCTCCTTCCCCTCCACATGGGTAGTTCAGGAGGCATGGACAGCAGTCAGCAGGCCCAAGCCTGAGAGGAACACCATGGGGAGCACTCTGCAGGGGAACTTGGGGAGGGGCCCTCACTGCCTTGGCAGAATCCTGTTCTCCTACAAAGCTTACTTCACCTCCTATTTAAGCCATCACATATTCTTTTATTCACAACCTTCCCAAGCCCACCATTATGCTTGTAGCACCTGGTGGTGCCTATGGTCAGCCTCCTCTCCTACCCAGTCAGCATCCTGCCTAAGAACCAACCAACTCTTTCTTTTTGTGCACCTTCCTTCAGCTCCCACCAGTACTGAAACCTAGAAGATTTTTTTCAGGTATCAGGGAAATCCGTGGATCCAAAGACACAAACTCCTGGTTGACTCTGGCCTGCAGGTTAGTATTTGTTGGCACAGAAGACAGTACGTAAACATGTGAATGGATTCCAACATTTTACAATCAAATTTTCTGGCTTCTCTTTAGAAAACTGGAATGTCTGGGTGCACAGAATCCTCTGGGCTGTGTGGCAAAACTGGGAAAAGATGAGCAGCAGCGGCTCCTGTAGACAGGGCGTGGTCACGCTAGCTTGTCCCAGGTCCCTGTGGAGCAGATGTTGTGGCTGCCCTGTCCCATGTGCTCCGGCCCGCGCCTACGGTGCTGCTCCTGTGCATGTGGACAGCTCCCAGTGCCAGTGCCTGCATCTCCCTGCTTCTTTGCCTGAAGATTTTCTCCAGCACTAGCTGGCATTCAGGACAGCCCAGAAGTGCCAGGGATTTAATGCCCCACCCCCTAATAAATTCTCGACTCATACAGGAGTCAGTGTATTAACACCCACCCACCTTCTTGTCCCTCAGTGGTACAATTCTGAGGCATGTCCCATGTGATTATTCACAGGGCTCCCAGTGGGAGTTCCAGTGGCCCCCAGGAAGTCTACTTCTTCATATGCCCTTTAGTGGCTTCCTCCCTTTCTGCCTTACCTTCCCCACCCTTCATCTGTGCTTACTGGAATCATATCCCAATTAAATGATCTGCTCCCAAGTCTCAGAGCTCACTTTTGGGGAAACCCAAACTGAGATATCCTACTATTCTCTACCTGCCTGGCCCCATGAACATGGTCCTCAGAGCACATCCTTCTGATCAAGAGCTGCAAGATATCCCCCCACCCAGAGGCCTCCCAACATCCCTGAGACAGGGCAGACTCACCTCCCCCGAGTAACTGTACTTGCCCCTGAGGATTTGCCGGTACAGCCTGGTGCGGTTGTCATCCTCAAAGGGCATGGTGCCGCTGAGCAGGATGTAGGCAATGACACCCAGTGCCCACATGTCAACTGAGTTGGTGTAGGGCTTGCGGACCAGGACCTCGGGAGCAATGTACTCGGGTGTGCCACAAGTGGTCTTCATCAGGCAGTCATCACCCTTCTTGCGGGCACTGGCCAGGCCGAAGTCAGTGATGATGATCTTGGAGTCAGTGCCTGGGTGGTAGTAAAGCAGATTCTCGGGCTTGAGGTCTCGGTGTGTGATGCCCAGCGCATGCAGATATCGGACACCGTCCAGCACCATCTGCAGCACCCGTGTGGCATCACGCTCAGTGAAAGAACCCTTGGCGATGATGCGATCAAAGAGCTCTCCACCAGTGGCCAGCTCCATCACCATGTACACACGCTCCTGCGTCTCAAACACCTCCACCAGCTGGATGATGTTGGCATGACGCACCCGGCGCAGCACACGCAGCTCTGACTCACATACCTCTCGCCCTTCCCGGTACTTGGTCTCAATCATCTTGATGGCATACGGCTGCCGGGTTGCACGGTGCTCCACGCGTACTACCCGGCTGAAGCTGCCTCGGCCAATCAGGGCTTTGATGTCGTACTTGGCTGTCACACGTGGGTCAAACTTAGCCCTATACTTAGCCACCCTGGCCCTGCGTGGTGGTTCTGAGGGAGGCTCTGTGTGGCCGGCAGTGGGGGCACCAGGGCAGGGGTCTGCACACTGACTGGCTGCTGGGAACCCAGCTTTGAGAGCACCAACACTGTCCACCTCTGTGATGAAGTGCTTGTACACATCACTCTTAGTGCCACTGAAGGGCTCCACCTTCTTGACGAGATCCAGCTGGACATCCTTTGGCGGCTCAGGAAGGACCTTGCTTGTCCCACAGCCCATCACGGACACGGGGGCATCCTCTCCAACGAGGCTGGCAGGACCTGCTCTGCAGGCAGTGCCCCGTCTACACCTACGCAGACAGAAGAAAGGGCAAGTCAACATAGCCAGAGATAGCTCTGAAAGGATAGCAGCCACCCTCCTCACCTATTCTCCCTTGCCCCTCAATAAATGTAGCCTGAAGACCTGACTCTAATATGGTTGCCTGGAAGGGAGGATGGTGTTGGCCCCTGAGTGCTCAGTAAAGGGTCCAGATGAAAGGTTGGGTCTGAGCTCCATGGTCTTGACTTATATCTCCCTGGATCTGATTCTCATGCTGCTTTCCAACACCAAATGAAGGGCAGGAACATGCATGGGGCTCAGCTGTCACTGCCCCCACCCTCCTCCCTACTCTGTCTGGGCCCCTTATCCTAGTTGAAATTCTGTTTTTTTAAATGTTAAAATCATTCCTCTTATTACTCTGACTCATCTTTCCTGAAACGGGGGTGTGGAATGTTGGAAGCCGACTCTCCAACACTATCACCCAGCAGGGCTCAGAAAGCAGCTTCTCCAAGGTGTCCCTCATGGATATCTTTCCTCGCCCTCTAGCCTCCTGCAGGGGTTGATTCCTTCCTACAACTGCTGCCACCACTACCATCACTACCCTGGTTCTCTGCCCTAACCTTACTCTTTTCTAGATGGTTCTCATTACTTTGCTAATGCACCATCTTCACCTGGCAGTTTAACATCTTGTTCCAGGGTCTTTCACTTCCCCAGTTCACCATACAATGCCACACAACCCAAGGCTGGCTGAAATCAAACCCTGTGAACTTAGGACTACAAACCTTAGCACGTTGCCACCAGGTAGCCACCAAACTAGCTTGGGCTTCATTTAAGAGACAAAGGAGACCATGAACTCAGAAAGGACACTAACAGTTTCATCTAGATGTGACTCAGGCTGTGGATCAGAGTACTCTGCTTCCTTGGGATGAGGATCCAAGAGCTTCTCCATTTGCTTCCCAGACAGAGATGTTGCAACCATTAACACCCTGTGGCTGGTAGGGCCTGGATAAGGTAAAGTGTTGAAGTAATGCTTTCCAGAAGTCACTTCTACCCTGGCCATCCTTCTCTATCTTGAGGGCCCCATGGGTGAAAGAAGAGGGATGAGAATTTCCTATTGATGATACCATACAGAATTAGGAGTAAAATTATCAAATCAGAGCAAACATGTATTAAACATTGTAAAGGAAAAAACCAGCTATTCCCCCTTCCTATGTAAGGAAATAAACAGTTCTTCCCTACTGTGTATTTTTCTTCACTCTGTGTGTCTCCTCTACCTTCACAGAGAACACTTCATTTTGACACCTCTGATCACATGTGTGGAGTCCCCACCCCAAGCAATTCTTGTAACACCAGCCAGATGTCCTACAATTTAACTCAATTCTGACACTGTCTACCCAAAGGTAGCATCAGATCCCACAGGTTAAGGGCTCAGGCTCCCTAAGACTGCCCCCGCCCTTATACACACTTCAGGTACCAGTTACAAGTCTAGGTTATCACCTGTGTTTCTGACCAACCGATCACAGACAGGGGTCCCAACAACCTCCTCCTTGGGTTCAATCAATTTACTAGAGAGATTCACAGAACTCCCAGAAACACTTACTTACATTTACAGTTTATTAAAGGATATGATAAAGGATACAAGTAAACATCCCGATGGAAGAGATGCACAGGGCAAGGCACATGGGAAGGGGCATGGAGCTTCCATGCCCCCTCTGGGTACACCACTCTCCCAGCACATCTACGTGTTCACCAACTCAGAAGCTCCCCGAACACCCTACTACTGGGATTTTATGGAGGCTTCATCATGTGGGCACAATCAATCATTAACTCCATTTTCAACTCTTCTCCCTTCTCAAGAGAACAGGAGGCAGGGCTGAAAATTCCAAGCTTCTTATCATGGCATGAGTCTTTCTGGTGACTAGCTCCCGTCTAGGAGTCACCTGGGGGCCCACTCAAAGTCACCTCATTAGAATAAAAAACACTCCTATCACCCAAGAAATTTCAAGGGTTTCAGGAACCTGTATCAGGAACTAGAGTCAAAGACCAAATATTAGAATAACTGATGCTCTTTATGCTCTTATCAGTTAAGAAATTACAAGGGTTTCAGAAGCCATGTGCCAGGAACTGGGGGCAGACACCCATATGTATTTTTGTTTACCTCACAAACATCTACTAGGTGCTAGGGATTCAGGAATGAGTAAGACATGGTCCCGTGTAGATTATATTTTAACACACACACACAGACACAAAAGCAAAACCTGGTCACTAAGGTCACAGTGCAAATGAAGAAAACATCATAAAAACAGATCATTTCAATATAGCATGTTAAGTGTTAAGCTTGAGAAACAACAGTAGACATAAGGAGAGACACAGGAGTTAAGGAAACCTTCCTGGAGGAGGTGACCCCACAGTGAATTTCGAGTAAGGATGAATCAGGTGAGGAAACGTGGGAATGGTGTTTCAGGCAGAGAGCACAATATACTCAAAGATTCAGAGCCCCAGAATAATACCGTGTCCGGGAATGGGCAGTTTGGTGGTATGAAGACAGGACTGGGGGTGGGGTGGCTTCAAGTTCTTGAAGCAGCAGGAACCAGGTTGTGGAGAGCAGCACAAGGTAGGGTGAGAAACCAAGACCTTCCAGGGAGGTGACTGGAACTACCAAAGAGTTTACAAAGAGAGGCAATCAATCTGTGTTTAGAAAGAAGTGAACTGGAGGAGGGTCAAAGTAGATTAAAAGGGCCAGGGAGGAGGGTGGTGGCCCAGATAGCAGGGTGGGACGGAGGGGTGTCAGCAGGAGAACTGACAAGGACTAAAAGCTAGATATAAAGAGTGAAAGGAAGGAGAGAGGGTGACACGCTAGTCCTTTGCTTGGGCTCCTGGGCAAAACAGTCAGCAGCATACCAGGAGGGACAGGTTTGGGAAACGGTGGGAAAAGATCAGTGTTGGATGTGTTGCAGGGCACGTGCAACATCCATATGACATTCACTGTGGATCACTGGAAGTAGAATCTGACATTTGAAAAGAATCAGCGTCAGAGATTCCATGGCTAACCACGGGTGGTGCTTTGAGCTAAGGGGCGACGCCTAACCCACCCCCACCCTCACCCCCGGGAGAAGCCAGCAGGCCATCCCATCAAAGGCAGCGGAGGGAGACACAGGCAGGTTTTGCTGTGGCAACTTGGGCATCACAGAGAACCCACAGAGGCCACCAGATTCCAGTGAGTCAAGGGCCTGCTTCTAAGGTGGTGATACTGCCTAATGTGGCTAATTCTTTCAAGGAACAAGCTCATCACTGAAACATACCCAAGAGCTCGATTATCAATCAATCCATCAGATAAAAAGGAAGAATCTGGAGACCACAGATTAAGGGCTCAGATTTTAATCAACATGTGGATATGACTGTCAGTCGAATAAGGTATATCTTTCCTCACACGAGGGAAGATTCCTCCATCAACTCATCCACATTTGCTGCAATTCTCACCCAAATGTCGAGGAGATCCCACACAGTAGCTCAGGAAATCATGTTTAAACAAAGGCATTTAGAAACAAGCTTCTTTTTCACAGAGGCTAAAGATTAGAACCGTGGACAGGAATTCTGCAGATTCATCTCTTCTTTCAGGGAAAACACAATACTCTCAACGTAGTCAAGGGCTGCAGCTCAGGAAGAGGATAGTTCTTGGGCCAGGTTTCCTGAGGCACAATACAGGGCCCTGATCCCCAAGACCACTGGTAAGCAACATCTATCACCATTCAGAGAGAAGACAAATGGCACAGTGACCCAGCACGGCCACTCAGATGTCTTCTCCCTGGTGAGGCAGAATCCTAGATTCACAAAATAAATAACTGTTTCCAGGCATATGCACTGGGTCTTTTTGTTTAAATGTGCACATCTAGTCTGGTCTTGCTGAGAAAAACTAAGGTTTACAAAAGAAAAGGCCTGACTTCTCACTTTAAACAAATAAAGTATGGGCAGGGATCTCAAGTAAGCACTAAGACAGCCAAGGAGTATCCCTCTCTGACCTTCCTTCTTCCTTTCTGGGACACAGTTTCTCCCACATCTGTTTCAATTAGAAACTCTTCAAAGATAAGCTGATGCTGATACTCCACCTTCCCAACTACAGATGAAGAGCAGAGGACAGAGGCTGCTAGCTCAGGGGGAGGGCAACAGCCGACAGCCTCCAGGTGATCACAGCTGCTCCACACTCTAATCACATCTGTAAAAGTCTCGTTCGGCAGAGGTCAGGTGAAAAGGCAAACGGGGACAGGGAAGGCATCTGACAAAACTTCTGGGAATAAGGGCAGAGTGTTTTCCTGCCCCCCCAGCTCTCCTGTGTAGCCCCCAGCACAGTGACCAGGGTGTGAGACAAGACTCAGGAGGTCACACCTCGCCAGCTATCACAAGTCACTATTCCCTTTCGCGACACCAATCCTAACACATCTTTCAGAAAGAACTGAACTCTCTAAAGTCGGCCTCCATACCCTCAACTCCCAACCTCCTGCCAAGCACTCCTCAAGGAGTACCAGCATGTTGGATAGAGTGTGGTAGTGGGCATGAGCATTCAGCACTACTGTCCTAATACTCTACAGAAACGAAAGGCCGAGAAAAACATAAACTTGTCCACAGCCACTTAAGATAGTGACTGCCAAGGAAGGACCTAAATCTCCTGGTTCTCCATCCAGAGCTCCTTCCATCACAAGGGAGACTCCGCAAGTGCCTGGATCTCAGCAGAGGTCAGCAGGTCAAGGCCTCTACCCTTCCTCATACCACTCTGCTAATGAGTTAACAAACCTTTACTGAGGACCTTTTCTGAAGGATCTGTATTATGAAACCTCCATTCCAAGTACACTCTGGGTCACACTGCTCACTGCTGTACTCTAGATTGCCTTAGAACACTAGAACTGTCAGCCCCCTTGAAGGAAGAGGCCACTTCTTGGGTTTCTAGAACTCTCTGGCACCCAGCAAAGTGCTGAGCTCAGAGCAGTGATTCATGTTTGCTAACAATGAGTGAAAGGTGGACTGGCTCTTGGATTTCTACCTGCTGCAAGGCACCAATTTCAGAACCTCAAAAATTTTCAAGTGTCAGGAAGAGACCAGATTGGTGGTTAAAAGAGAGCTGTGCTCTTTCAGTGCCTGTGTAAATGTCCTCAGTGACAAAGGAAGCTGGAGCTCTCAGGTCTGTTTGAGTCTTACAGATTGTTAATTGAACTCCAAATCAAATTTGTCCACAAGCTGCCAGACCTGACCCATGGGAGAGAGGGGGCGGGGCCTACAATGGATCTTGAAACAATTTCCTGGCCACGGAAGCCAAGTGTGTGGCTCTATCCAAGGCAGGGGCCCATAGGCACCCAGCCCTCTCCAGTAACACCCCCTAAGATTGTTCTCCACAGAAAAGCTTCATAACCTTTCACCTGTAAAAGGTTATGCTCTATGTTTTGAAAGACTATCTATCAAAATGAAGTAGACAGTAATCTCCCAGTAATCCCAGAAATAAGGAACTATTAAACAACACTTCTAACCATCATGGGGCAACAGAGATACCAGGCAAAAGAGCTTGTCACTTTAGATGAAAACTCCTAAACAAGGACCTCTGCAACCTTAGGGAGAGCTATGTGATTCTGCTTTTTCAAACTGGGAAACTGGCACTGCATCTAGCAATTCCACTTTCAGAAATAATGCTATAAAACCACTTTCATGAGTATACAAAGGTGTATTTGTACAAGGAAGTTCATGGCAAAGTTCTTTATAATAATAATGGACATTACCCAAATATCCATCAGTAAGAGAATAATTAAATAAAGATCCATTCATTCAATGGAATACTCTGAAGCTGTTGAAATGAATGAGGTAAATCCGTATATACTGACAAAGAAAGATACCAGTCAATTTTATTGAATGGCTTCGTGCCAGGATCCATATCCGTGATATAGTAAGTCGTTTAAAATAGCATCTGAAGTATACATCCAATGAAGGGGTTAAAAAAAGATACAGACATATATGTAGAAAAAATATCCTAGAAAGGTAAAAGAGAAACTTGATGGTGATTGCCTCTAGGGTGAAGGGAACAGAAGGAAGGAAGGAAGGAAGGAAGGAAGGAAGGAAGGAAGGAAGGAGTGGAGGGAGGGAGGGAGGGAGGGAGGGAGGGAGGAAGGAAGGAAGGAAGGAAGGGAGGGAGGGAGGGAGGGAGATAGGAAGGAAGGAAGGAAGGAAGGGAGAAGGGGAGGGAGGGAGAAAGGGAGGGAAGGAGGAAAGCAAGCAGGCTTTGACTTCTCACTTTACATATTCCTGTGATTTCTGCAATGCTATTTTTTTTTTTTTTTTTAAGTAAGCTCTACACCCAATGTGGGGCTTGAACTCATGACCCTGAAATCAAGAGTCCTACGCTCTACTGACTGAGCCAGCCAGGTGCCCCAGCTATTTTTTAAAATCATCACTACAGGGGCGCCTGGGTGGCGCAGTCGGTTAAGCGTCCGACTTCAGCCAGGTCACGATCTCGCGATCCGTGAGTTCGAGCCCCGCGTCAGGCTCTGGGCTGATGGCTCGGAGCCTGGAGCCTGTTTCCGATTCTGTGTCTCCCTCTCTCTCTGCCCCTCCCCGGTTCATGCTCTGTCTCTCTCTGTCCCAAAAATAAATAAAAAAAAACGTTGAAAAAAAAAATTAAAAAAAAAATAAAAAAAAAAATAAAATCATCACTACATATTACGTTTTTAAAGTTAACAAAAATATATACTGTAGAAATGTACAGACTATTATACAAATTTTTTTAAAGTGCCAGAGGAATATACACCAAATTATTACAGTGTTTGTGTCTAAAGACACTGTGCATTATTCACTCCTATGTTTTAACTTTTTTTTTTTTTTAAGTAGGCTCCATGCCCAACATGGGGCTTGAACTCCAGACCCTGACATCCCAGAGTAGCATGCACTATAGACTGGGCCAGCCAGGCGGCCCAGTTTTAACTTTTAATATTATTTCATAATAAAAATTGTTATGACTTCCTTTTTTTGTTTTAAAACAGCTCCATGCCCAGCCCACACAGGGTTTGAACTCACAACCCTGAGATCAAGACCTGAGCTAAGATCAAGAGTCGGACGCTTAACCAACTGAGCCATCCAGGCACCCTGATTTCTTTTTAGAATATAGTAACTCAGGACACCACTTCCCAAGGACTCCAGTTAGGCATCACTGCTTTACATGGTAATAATTGGTGGGCAGAGACTCCTGTCTTAGGGCTGAGAGGAGAAAGTTCAAAAGTTTGCTGTGTCCTCATTTAATCATGACCCCAGCTCCATCTAACACATCCTACCACTGGCCATCCCACCATCAGAAATACAGACTCTGGCAATGTACCGGGAGTTCTCCTTCCAAAATCCCAAAGTTCAACCCACAAATATTTACTGAACTCCTGCTGTGGGCCAGGAACCCTGCCAGGGGCTGTGACAGGCAAAAAGAAGGTTGCCATAAACTCTACTCTCAAGGAACTTACAGTACAGATGGTCCCACATCAAGAGTCTCTCTTATGATGCCCTTTGAGGCCACTTCAAGACTGGTAGCCTGGAAAGGGACCCTCTGAGATAATTTTCCTCCGCAAAATGGAAACACGACATTTTTTTACTTTAGCATCGTATCAGACACCATGACAACAGAAGACTGTCCCAAGAATTAGCTCAGTGATGACCTAGCCAATACAAATCCGCTTAGTATTCACTGAATAAGATTCTTGGAAGGAAAGGGATTTCAAATAAATAAATCTCCTTCTAGCTCTCAACAAGCAGAATTACTTCCATTCTTCCAGGGCTGTACTTCTCAAAATTTTCTCTATGCACCCTGGTATTGAGGGGGACAGCTGTTCTCAGCTATCTGGAAACTCAAGGGTCAGTACTTTGGCATACCTACAGCCCATTCATATCATACAGTCGGGAAGCTCTGAAAAGGACAAAATTGCCCACATAACATGTGAACACTTGTAAAGTAAAACAGAAGGCCAAACTAAAGCCTCACTCATTTAACTATGAACTTGTGACTGACAGAGATCCCCAGTATCTATTTCAGATTCCAGAGACAGTAGGATCTTCAGGGGTATCCCATTCCAAGTGAGGTGCAACTCTAGCTCGGTGTCAGGGGCAAACAGGTTTCCTGACAGTTGTACTTTCTCTAGCTCATTTATACAACTTAAGAAGTTCAGGAATTGCAATTAAACGGGGAGAAAGCGCTTATACAACAAACCTACCCTCTAAGGAGTCAGCATTCCAAATTTCTTCCAGGGGAAAGACCAACTGCAACTGCCCTGAGGAGAAGCAGTTTTGTCATAGCTTTCCTTGATAAGCAGAAATTACCTTGAGGAAATTACATAAGGCAGCTTCCTACATGAGACTCAATTTGAAGAGCAAACAGGCTTCCTGAGATCTCCTTTTGATAAGGGACACACTCTGGGAGAACAGCCATTAATAAAAACGATGTCTTCCATTTCCTGAGTTCCAACTGTGTTAAGTATCTTATATGCACTCCCACTCTTCTATGCAACTACACACAGTAGCCATGATTACTGCTATTTTGGGATGAGCAAAGTGGGACTTCAAGGACCTCAAGATCTCACAAACACCAAGAAATGAATCCAAGTCTTTCTGATTCCAAAGCTCAAATTACTACCACAAACCACTCAAGCGAATCATACTGCCTCCCCAAAGTATGGGCAATGAGACTCTAACAGGAGTCCATATGGCACAGCTAAGCCCTTCCCAATGGACAAAGAAGACCCAACAGTTTCCTAGTGCAATGACAAAGATGTTCAACTAGGGAGCAAAGTCACCTGAAGTGTTGTTTTTTGTTTTTGTTTTTTTCCAAAATACAGTTTCCTACCAGATTCCAGATATTCTGAATCAAAATATCAGAGAGTGAGACTCTTGAATCTGTATCTTGAAAAATTACCCCATGAGATTTTAGACCATCAAAGTTGACAAGGCTGCACCACCTACCACATGCATACATGTGCATGTGCAAACAAGAGATACACATTTGCTGTGCTCATCTCAGATCGCGGCCCCTAATAGGGGCTCAGTAATATAGCTGAATCTGGTTCTAAAACCAACAACCCATCCCAGTCCATTCAGCTCCTACTTTATAGCAGGCACAGAGCCAGCCAGACACTCAGATGCAGACAGGAGACTCACTCCCACCATCACGCGACACAACATGATATACTCAACAGTAGTCACATGAATAAAATGACCGAGGAGCCAATGGTTACTTGTAAAGCAAGAGAGGCTTTTCCAAGGAAAGGTAATCTAAGATGGATTTTAAAGGATAGATGTAAATTTTCCATTCTGGTGGTTAGGGGTGGGGTAAAGAAGAGTATTTCAAAATGTATTACAAGTACAAAAATGAAAAAGTAGAAAAGTATTAAAACACTGAGCTCAGAAGGTAGAAGTGCCCAGGTATTGACTTCCGGGTCATGCCTCTACCAGATTATGAAGAACCCTGAATGCCTTACTAGTGAAGCTTGGACCTCATCCTATAGGCACCAGGGATCCAGTTTCATGCAGTGAAGGACTTATTCAAATTTTCAGGTGGAAATTATCGCTTCAGCAGCTTCGTGGAGGGAGAGTGGGCGTGGGGAGCTGAGTGTCCCCTTATAAACTGAAGGATGATGGTTCGCGGAGCAGGCAACCCGGCTAGGCTCAGGCCTGCTTTTTCCCAGGCTGAACACGGAAGTGACCAGCTGCCCCGACAGCTCCTAGCGTTCAGTCGCAAAGGCGAGGTGTGAAGTAGGTGCCGGACACGTAAAGGCAGTGAGGACAACCTGCTTAGTTCACCGTGACCGACGCCGGCTGGTTGAACAGGGGGCAGGGCAGCTGACCACGTCCACCAGGCCCACACAGCCCCAGACATCGGGGCCACCCAGCACAGCAGCACGTTTCGAGACCAGTCCAGCCTCGTACACCTGGGATCCCAAGCAGCCACCTGGCCTGTTCCCCAGTCCCGCAGGCCCCTGCACACTGGGCTCCTGCGGGGCTCCCTGGGCAGGGATAGGCCCAGTGCTCCAGGAAGCGACCGTGGCCGCAGGTCGTCAGTCCCTCCCGCCCGTCGGGCCGTCGCCCTGCGCCGTGCCGCCTCACCTCGCACGGGCGGCAAGGTCTTCGGCGTCTCGGCGGCTGTGGTGACCCTCTCCGGACCGCGGACAGGGTCGCCGCCGCCGCCGCCATCCTCAGGCGTCAGCGTCGTGACATCATCACAGCGCGCGCTTTACGCCAAAACAAACCCAGGCCGCCCCTGGGGCGGGGAGGGGGCGGACCCTCGGGAGAGCCCGGCTACGCGTTTAGCACCTCTCCCAGCGTGGCCTGCCAATCAACGCCTTCGGGGCCGGGACTTACTCTCTACCGGCTGGGTGAATCAAGTTAACCCTGAAAGTAGCTCGACCTTAGGCACCGAGAGGAACCGCGGGAGGTAGAGACAGAAGTGTCAAAATTTCTTGTTAGGGCAGAGGGTGCTCTGTAGTGCGAGGGTGGGGACATAGTGCGTTTCAACAGAGGTTTCTGAGGTGCCTCTGGAACTCCGCTAAGGATCGTTTTAAAGTTCATTAACAAATCAAAAATTTGTAACTGCAATTAAAGTAATTTAGGCATTCAGAAGTGTTAATTTGGCTGTCATCACGGTGGAGTTGCAAATGGTTGAGGATTGGTGAAGGTTAAGTCAGTCTTGCGCCTAGCTTCGGAGTAATGAGTTTTAAAATTTTTGTTATTGTTATTGAATTTAAGTGTATCCTGAGACTTTGCAAATCAAGTAGATTAAAAAAAAAAAAATGCTACCATTAAGACTTCTCTATAAGGGGCGCCTGGGTGGCTCAGTAGGTTAAGTGTCCAACTCAGGTCATGATCTCCTAGTCCGTGAGTTCGAGCCCCACGTGGGGCTCTGTTCTGACAGCTCAGAGCCTGGAGCCTGCTTCGGATTCGGTGTCTCCCTCTCTCTCTCTGCACCTCCCCCGCTCGCATTCTGTCTCTCTCTCTCTCTCTTAAAAAGTAAACATTAAAAAAATTTTTTAAAGACCTGTATAAGATCAGAATTATCTCACTACTTTACAATAAACTCAAACTGCCCGGGTAAAAAGTAGATGACACAGGTGATAAGGGCATTGTAACCTCCATCCATCTACCTCATTTCAGTCTGTTCATTTGTTAAAATATTGAGTATTTATTTCGTACGTGCAATTGTCTTTGTATAAGCCAATGTTATACTTTAAAGCTAAAAAATACATTAACACCAATAAAACATCATGGTTTGTTTTATGCAGTAGAGTTTCATAAAAGATTTTATTTAAGGGACACCCGGGGGGCTTAGTTGGTTGACTGTCCAATTTCAGCTCAGGTCATGATCTTGATCATGAGTTCCAGCCCCACATAAGGTTTGCTGCTGTCAGAGCAGAGCCTGCTTGGGATCCTCTGTCCCCCAACTCCCCCCCGGCCCTCCTCTGCTTGCACTCTCTCTCTCAAAAATAAACATTAAAAGGGGCTCCTGGGTGGCTCAGTCGGTTGAGCCATCAATTTGGCTCAGGTCATGATCTTGTGGTTGGTGGGTTTGAGCCCCACTTTGGGCTCTGTTCTGGCAGTGCAGAGCCTGCTTGGGATTCTTTCTCCATCTCTCTGTGCCTCCCCACTCACACTGTCTCTCAAAATAAATAAAGAAAAGCTTTAAAAAATTAAATGTTAAAGAAAAAGATTTTATTTAAAAAACACCTTTAGGGGTGACTGACTAGCTCAGTGGAGTGGATGACTCTTGATCTCAGGGTTGTGGGTTCGAGCCCCATACTGGGTGTAGAGATTACTTTTTAAAAAAATTAAAGGGGCACCTGGGTGGCTCAGTCCATTAAGCGCCTGACTTTTGATTTTGGCTCAGGTCATGATCTCACAGTTCATAAGATGGAGCCCCAAGTGGGGCTCTGTGCTGACAGCACTGAGCCTGCTTGGGATTCTCTCTCTGCCCCTCCTCTGCTAGAGCTCTCTCTCTCTCTCTTAAAATAAATAAACATTTTTTAAGCTATAAAAAAATGTTTTAATTAAAAAAAACCCTTTCAAAATCACTCCTCTCCCCCGCCCCCACAAAGAATCACTTCCAAAAGTCTAGTGTGATAATTAAGGGCCAAACAAACCTGGGATCATATCCTAGATACTTCCACAGCTGTGTGACTTTGGGCAAGACATCTCCCCTCCTTAAGCCTCATTTTTCTTATGTTTTATGGGGATCATAATCCTGACCCCACATCATTGTTGTGAAAGGTTAAAAGTAATATGAAATTCAATGGGGCACCTGGGTGGCTCAGTTGGTTAAACATCAGACTTTGGCTCAGGTCATGATCTCGTGGTTTATGGGTTCAAGCCCTGCATCAGGTTCTGCCCTGACAGCTGGGTGCCTGGAGCCTGCTTTGGATTCTCCCTCTCTCTCTCTCTGCCCCTACCCCACTTGTGCACTCTCTCTCTCTCTCTCTCTCAAAAATAAGTAAACATTTAAAAAATTTTTAATTAAAATAAGCGTCTCTTAATTTCCGCTCAGGTCATGATCTCACGATTTGTGAATGGAGCCCCACATCAGGCTCTGCACTGACAGCGAGGAGCCTGCTTGGGATTCTATTTCTCCCCCTCTCTCTGCCCCTCTCCCTGCTCTTTCTCTCTCTCTCAAAAATAAATAAATAAACTTAAAAAATAATAAGGAATTCTAGGGTTGATAAGGCGTAGAAATCCACACAACACCCCAGTTTTACAGACATTCAGCAACTTAATTCAACAAGTATTTATTGAGCCCTTGCTACTGCCAGGTGCTGGTCTGGGCTCTGGTAAAGATCAAAGGGCCTTGAGATGAAGAGGCATGTTAATGCAGAGGGACTCAGCTCTGGACATTCAGCCCCCAGGCTCTACCCTGAACAATAAGCTTTTCCATAGCCACAGAGCTGTAAATGTAAGACACATTATCACCATGATGCTCTGGGCTGGGCAGATGTGTCTGGAGCCCAGTCTGCCTATCAGCTCACCCCTCTCCTCCAGCTCTGGGATGAAACATACAAAGCTCTTAAGCCCTTGGCCAGAAAGCAGATTCTATCCCCACCCCCATGCACACACTCCAGGTCACTCACTTCCAGGGAAGAGCAGGGACTTAGCAAAAACCAGGGGAAAGTAGGGCACAGCAGGAGGATAGTAATCCCTCTGATGGCTGGCCATCACAGTTGGGCCCCTGCTCCTAGCCACCAATCAACAGTGGCTTTGAGAAGACTTTTGGGATTTGGATCCCCAGCATCATCCTGCCCAAAGTATGCCCAGGCTAGGTAAAGGGGCTGCCCCAAATGACATATCCTCCATGCTGAGGTCGTTCTTGGTCCAAGCTCTTATTGATATAACACTTTCTATGCTAGGCTTAGAGATTCTTTCATTCCACACACTTCTACAAGTGCAGCCTTTATACCCAGCCCAAAAGTGGGTGCTAGAGACATAAAGAATGAAGAATTCTGACCCAGACCCAAATAGTAGCAAGTCACTGTTATCAGTATTGAGACAGAAGACAGCCGGGGAGCTGTGTGGATCTGTAGGAGGCTTCTGATTCAGCTCGGAGTCAGGGTTCTGAAGGAGGTGATACTGAACAAGAAAAGGAGTTCACCAGGAGGATATGGGGAAGGGTATTCTGAGTACAGAGAATAAATATACAAAGACCCAAGGGAATAAAAGGCTGGCATTTCCTTCTGGAAAATTCTGGTCAAAGGGGGGCAGTTGTGGGAGGAGTTTTCTCCTGATTTTTCCCCTTCAAGTCATGTGAGAAGATGGGTAATGACTGGTTGGGAGATAAAAGTGGAGATAAAAGTACAGGTGAATGAAGCACAGAAGTCAAGGTAGGGCAGAGATTGCTGATTGAGGTATCTGAGCTAAGTGGAATGGGAAGGTGTTTGGGAAGCATGGATGAAGTAGGGCTCCTACATGTGAGGATGGAAGTCTCTGGAGGCACCTATCACCCTGGAGCCAAACAATGGTTCAATTAGGCCCGATTCTGTCCTGGGAACAATAGCTCCCCGGCATGGGCTCTAGTGTATACCTAGTCTGCCAAGCTCTAAATGCCAACCCTGATTCCTTTGGGCCCCTCTTGTAAAGCCCTGTCCAACTCAGCCCCATCCATTCTGACCTCTTCTATCACCCTCATCACATGCCTTCCCTGAAGGCTCCCCTGATGTCAAGGACTAGGTAGGCAGATCACTGCTCCATGCTCAAGCAGAAGGGAGTTGCAGGAGTGGACTGAAGCAACTGTGGGCAGAGCTGGTTTATGCAGGGCCTCACAGAATGAGGGCCTCATAGAATGAAAAAGAGCTTAACATCAGAATCAGTTCTCAGTTTTTAAAAATGGCAAATAAGGCAGAGGGAGTGTGAGCAGAAGTCAGTGAGTTCACGGCACTGCCCACACAAGTCATGGGGTGGTGGTGGAAGAATGACCGAGAGAGGGTCTCACCCTCTCTGAGGGCTCCTCCTTGCCTCAGGATTCTGCCCATGCAGATTCTTGCTCTTCGCCAGAGTGGACAGGGGCTCCTCACACGCATGCTCATTCCATGCTTCCAGAAAGTCTTCTGGGATTGTTGACTTCACAATGCATACCTCTTCTCAAAGAACAAGCTTGAGTAGAGTCCAGAGGAATCCTCATTATGACCGCAGTTAATAAGCTCCAGGTCACCTCAGGGACTTGAATACAGACCCCAACAGGGACTCCCCACTTTCTGGAACAGGCTCCACTCAAGTAGATCAGGACCCCGGAGAGGGAGAGGACAGAGCACTTAATCTGTCTTGAAGGCTAAGGTGGTAGTTAGGAGAGGGAGGATGAGGTGGTGGCATGACAGGAATGTGGAGGCTGGAATGTGGGGATGGGGGTGGACTGGCTTGAGGAGCTTGGGGGTGAGGTGGTACACTCCACGCTCTCACCTTGCCTGTAAAGGCCAGGATATGAAGGGCAGGCAGGGGTAGGAATGACAGCCTGGGAGAACAGAGGAAGGCTGTGCATTCCGGTAGATTTCAGGTCACCACCAGAGCTCTTGGAACCTGCACACAATGGAAAGCTTTGCACAGCCAGCCCTGGGAAATGAGTGTCTGTAAGTAGAAAGATTGAGTCCCCTGTGGCAGCCATGGGCCCCACCCATCCAGTCCTGGGGATCAGCTTCTGGAGGCCTCCGCCCCAGCCAAGCAGGCTATAGCCAGAAGAAAGGAAGGAGCTTAGTACAAATATAAATACCTTTAATGAAAGCCAAGGGCACTCTGCAGAGCCCCAGCAGCAGCCACCAGAGCAGGGTAGGAGGCAGGGGTGCCGCTACTCCACTAGACTGGCTAGGCCAGAGGCCCTAGGAGGCAGGCAAGTGCCAGAGCAGCTGCCAGCAGTGGGGGTGCAGGGGCTGGGCTATGTGCAGACCCTGTTGCCTGCAGTGTCTCCTGGTTGGTCTCAGGGCCCGTGCCATGCTCCCTAATGCGCACAGGGGTGCCACACAGAGCATGCAAGTTATCCGGGTGTGGGGCGCGGCGAGCTTCTTGCTGTAGTGACTCCCACACGGCGGCAGCCTCCTCCGGACAGCGCAATAGGACTCGGGAGGCACAGATGTGGAAGTCATTCCAAGACCTGTTAAAGGCTTGGGGTTAGGGTAATTAGGTGGGGCAAAGAGACTTTTCTAATGGGAAGGAAAAGGTTCAGGCCCCAAGGGCCTGGTGGTGGGGGTCTGGTGATCAGGTGGCTGTCGTCACACCTACCCTTACCTGCAGACAGTCTCCAGTTCGCCTCCCAGGCCCATGCTGTCCCCCAAGCGGATGAGACATTCAGCAAAGCCCTGGTATATGGTGTCACAGCCCCCTGGGCCTGTTGCAGCTGCTGCCAGAGGAGATACAAGGACTAGGGGTGGGGGTAGAAAATGGTAGAAAATGGTTGATAGCATGACTCGCCTGGCTCCCCTTCCCCGCTAAGCCCCCAGGGGCTTGTTTACCTGAGTATGCTCTGGGGACGTGACTCAGCGTGAAACAGAGGTACCCAAGAGAACCAAGGGGCATGTCTGGTGATCACCTGCATTGACCGCCCCACCTCTAGATGCAATGGGGACAGGATACATAGAGAGGGGGAAGAAGGTGTCCCATCCCAAGGGGCTGACTCTTCCTCTGAGCTTCTAGGGTTGCAGGCCAGGTGAGGATGTTCCAAATGCAGGAGTCAGGACACAGAGAGGAGGGGCAGAATCCAGGGCTATTGGGCTTCCTGAACTGTCCTGCAGCCTAGATAAGCTTCGCCTGGCCTTCCCACCCCATCCCCAAAGACAGGTGTTTTCAGCCAGGTAGAACAGGATACAGGGGTCAGGATCTAGGTGAGACCCTAACAGAGGACCTCAGGGGTCCCACAGCTGGTATAAGAGTCCCATCACATCCTATGTCTCCATTTATCGGAAAGGGGCTGTGGAATTTCAGGGTCCTTTCCCCACGACTAGGCCTCAGTTCATGCCCATTTTGCATCCTGAAACCACTGGAACACGTTATTCCTTCGCTGGAGCCCTTGCACCTCCTCTCCAGCCTGGTTCTCAGCACTCAAGGCTGTGCCTCTGCTCCCACACACCCTATACCCAGACTGGGGAGAGTGTGCCGCCCGGTTGCCAAGCTGGGTCTGGCACTCCCGCACTCACCAAGTGGTAGCAGCAGCAGCAACAGCCCCAGCACACCGGATGGTCGGGGCAGTCGCTGGCGGTGGTGACAGGAGGAGTAGCTGCGCATCATCCCCGGCTGGGAGCCTAGTGCCTGAGCTAGCAGCTTGCAAGCGCAGCCCTTCGGCCCAGCCTCCGGAAAAAGGGCCTGTGATTGGATGGGAGTCGGGGGCGGGGCCCAAAGCCAGCTGGCGGCCCCACCCCAGTAGGGAGATAGGCAAAGGCGGGTAGGGACCAAAGAGAGAAGAGCTGGGGACACAGGCATTGCAGAGCTGACCCCAGGGCCCTGTCTCAGAGATGGAGAAGGGTTTCTGGGAAGAAAGTTGCGCAGATGAGGGTGGGCATCCAGGCACCTGGGTTAGCCTAGACAGAACTCCACACAGGGAGGAGACGGAAGAGAGAACAGAGGCCCTTATCAAAGTTACACCAAATGCACACACATGCTCCATTTTATTCCAAAAGCATTTAATTGAATTTCTCAACATTTTTCAAAAACAAAAAGATCCAAATCGGAGGTAAAAAGGAATATGGAAAATTCAACTCAAGTGGTGTCACGATCTCAGGGGTCATGCTCCAGGCATGGCAGAACCCAAGAAGGCACAATACCCACCCTGGGCCCAGCCAAAACCTGCTGGCTACCACAACCTGTAGACCACATCCAGTGCTCTCCCCTCAAACACCCCAGAGGTGGGAGCCTAAGCAGGTAAAAGGACAGACACTAGCCTAAGCCTGTGTGCTGGCCTTCAGTGCCTCCCCACCCCTGGGCAAGGCAGGCTTAGCTAAGGGAGGCTAGGGGTTACAAGGCCGTGCAGCATGAGGCTGAGACGCCGGGCCACTTTGCCAAGTGAGTTGTGCGGCTCAGCCTGCAGGAACTGAAAGAGCTTCTGGCGCACCTGGGCCATGACGGAGCCCATGTGGTCCCGAGTGATGGGGTCACTGTGGTCCAGGTGCATCACAGCCTCTTCCAGGTAGCTGTGGTGGAAGAAAGGGACAGGATACAGGTGGGTTCCGGCAAATGGGAGTGCCCCCTAGTGGCACTGAGGCCCAGAGGGACGGCTGATGGGGGGTGGGGGGGGTGGGTGGGCGGGGAAGGGTCCTCAAAGTCTGAGATGGGTGGGAACAGAGGTGGGAAAAAATTAGGAAGCAGAGTCAGGCAGAAGTCTCTGCTTTGAACTGCTCCCCCACCTTCACCCCAGCCTGTCTCCTGACCTGAGTCCACTCACCTGAGCTTGAGGTCAGTTCGAGTACCAAGGTCAGAGGCCAGCTGCTGGATGAGGGAAAGGAGCACAGGCTGGGAGAGCGGGCAGGGTGGCTGCCCAAAAACCTGCCCTGGGTCCACAGTTTCACACACATACAGCACCAGGTTCAGGTCAGCAGCCGTCAGGGCCTAGGGTAAGAACAGTATTTATAGCTAATGTCAGAATGGAATACCTACTTGTCTGGCTGTGTGGCCAGGGAAATAATGACCAGGGTAGGGTACCGAGGGCTCCAGAGGGGGATGCTCAGGGGCCCAGAGACAGTAATATAGGGATGTGTTGTTACTTTAAGAGATCAGGAGAGGTTTCCTAAGAAGGGTAGTCATGAAACAAGGTAGACTGAGGTAAAAAGACCCTGGAACCAGGCAGAGAAGTAGGGGGAAATGGCCAGAAAGGCCAAAGAGAACCAAGAACAGCCTGTTAGGGTCAGACTGCCCAGAGCCTGACAGGTAGAGTATGGTGTGTGGGCCTTGTCAGGAAACACCTAACCCCTACCTGGACCTAATGCCTGGCGTACCTGCTGGAAGGCCTGATTGAGGTGGCCCTGCTGCAGCAGCTGTAGAATATGGGCTTGCTGGGCCTGGCAGTCGAGGTGGGCAGCGGGGACAGGTGTGCCAGCAGCTGAACGCATGGCCTGCATGATGCTAGACGTGACAGCGGCCTGTTGCTCCTTAAGTGCTACACTCACCTCACCTTTAACGATGCGCTGTACCTGTGCTAAAATTGACTCCTGCAGGCTGCAAAGGGAAGTGAGGGAGATGAGGTAGATAAGAAGTCCCATCTGGCACTTTCAAAACACACCACCTTGCCCAGCACCCTGCCCACACACCTGCCCACAGCCACGTGCAGCTGGTGCTGCACCTCAGCCCGAACGCTGCTGGATACAGTGGCTGCCATCTGCTCAGTGGCACCCTGCAGTGTGCTGACCAGGCCTCGCAGCTGGGCCAACACGGGCTCCCGTGCTTCCTGTTCTCGTGCCTTCCGGCTCTTCATGTGGCTCTCTAGCTGCTGCAAGTCTGAGAGGTCACCATAGGGGCCATGAGAGGGATAGTGGGGGAGAGGGGGCCAGCCCCTCCCACCTTGAAGCATATGACCCCACTCACATTCTTGCGTGCCCAGTCGGAAGCTATCATTGATCTGCTGGAACATGGCCTGGCAGCTCTTCTCAAAGGCTGGCAGTACCACGCTCTGGAAGGCTTCACGGTAGGCAGACTGCATTGGCCCCTGTAATGTGTCTGCAGCTGCTCGGGCAATGGCATCTGTCAAGTTCTGGGGGAAGAGGGAAGGCTGAGTTGAAAGGCTGAGCCCAAGTTGGCCTGACCTGGCCCACCAACCACCAATCTGTCATCTGGGGCCCTACAGCACCTTGGACTTTAGTAGCTTGGAGATATTCTCTTTCATGCTACCCTCCACAGCTGTGAGCTTGGTGGCCACAGAATTGCTCAGTTGGCCTGCCACTGGCTCCAAACTCCTGGAGACACCTGGGGCAGGGTGAGAAGGAATAGGTAGAGCCATGAAAGGCAGATTGACAGATAGGAAGCCCCACTCCCACCTGGCCCACCCAGAGTCTCCACACAAAACTCACATGGAGGCACAGTCTTCTTGATCTCATCCCGTATGCTGCGCTCTAGCCGACCAGCTATAGCTGAAGACAGTGCCTGGGACAGCTGTTGCGTCAGCTGCTCCTGCAGCTGCCCACCCCGCTGCTGCCCCTCAGCCAGTGCCCGCTCCAGCCGCCGCTCTGCGTTGTAGCTAAGGAATAGGCCTGAAGCGGGTCCCACATCCCTTCCTGGGGCCAAGAATGCTGCTGCTTCAACCGACCCCTGTGCCATGCCATGCCGCAACCCATAAGGATACGGTCTTGCTCATGCCGTGACTCTAGGGCGCGTTCTACGTGGCCCGTGACTGTGCTCTGCAAGCCTTCAAGTTGGGTGCAAAGACGCTGCAGCAATTCTTCCTGGCTGTGCCGCAGCTCTGCCAGCTCTCTCTGCTGTTGCCAAATTAGTGCTGGCCAGTCTTCAGGAGCTTCTGCCACCTG
This sequence comes from Panthera leo, assembly GCF_018350215.1. Classification (NCBI taxonomy): domain Eukaryota; kingdom Metazoa; phylum Chordata; class Mammalia; order Carnivora; family Felidae; genus Panthera; species Panthera leo. The sequence continues at coordinate 43,091,572 of NC_056693.1, read as the reverse complement.
CCAGAAGCACTGACAATCAGGTGATGCTGCCCCCTACATTCTCACCCACCAGACCAGGGAATGGCCCAGAGCCCTTCCCACCCTCACAGGGAGGATTCTCAGAAATGGAAAAGGTGTTACTTCACTTACCTGGTGCTCCATGAGCCGGGATCCTACGGCCGAATCCCTGCCATGGGCAAGAAGCACCTCAGGCTACGTCAGGCATGGCAGCCTGGGAACCACCCCTCTCCCTGGCCCCAGGACCCCACCCCCTACCCGTCATCTTTCTTGCCCTTTCTCTTAAGCTTGGGTGAGGCTCGAGGAGATCCCTTGGTCTTCCAGTCCTTGGCTGGCAGCCGTGGAGTGGGAACTTTGGTGCCAAAGCCCCCTGCAGCAGAGGCAAGGCTGGCCACTTCATCATCATGGTCACTGTAGGAAGGGGAAAGAGAAAGATAAGCACCTACCTACTTGCTGGCTCTCCCTATGAGAGGAATAGTGTAGGGTGGCACCAACCTTTGCTCAGCACTGGCATCCTGGCTATCATGTTGCTGCAGGAGGTGATAAGGTGGTCGGTGGAAGGCCAGGCTCTTGTGCTTCTCCTGGAGGCCATTCCTGGGACTGAAGGAACAGGCCAACTCAACAGTGCATGACTCTATCTGAAACCCCTACCACCAGCACACTTTGTCCTGCCAGGCTCCTCACCTCTCTGCCAGGCTGCTGCAGGTCTCACGAGTAATGTCTGGTGCCGTAGGCCAGACCTGATTGTCAGGGGCTGTGGCTTCCTGGGTCAAGGCTGCCTCCAAAAGGGAAGGGGTACTATGCCGATCCCCATCCCCAGGGCCTCCATCCAGGCCAAGCTGAGAGCCAAGCTCAGATGCTGGCCGGGGCCGTGGGGACAGCAGGTGTAGCGCTGAGGCAGCCGAGGCCATACTATCTGGTTCAAGACCCTCAGGAGCAGAGGAGACAAAACCACGGGAGAGGGCCTCAGATGCAATCTCAGGGATGTCCTGGGACAGGGCAGTGGAAGCTGAGGAGATAACATCAGGGGAGCGGGTACGGCTAGGGGAAGCCTGGGGTAGCCCCAGGGGCTCCACTTCCTGCAGCTCCAGTGATAGTGCAGAAGCAGCAGTAGGCACCTGAGGTGGAGCAAAGATGGGACTTAGGTGGTGGGACATGGGGATGGGAGAGCACAGAGATGAGGCCCTGACGTTTGTAGAGATGAGACACTGCAGTGGGGGATGCAGATCAAAAATCCCACAGCCCGGGAGGGGAGGAGATAGGAAAATAGGCTATGGGAGGTAGAAATATAGGATATAGGTTGAGAAGTTGCCCTCCAGGGAACAGGGAAGGCTGGAATGACCTCAGAGAAAGGCCTCAGGTGCTATGGGAGTAGAGTGCCACCAAGCTTCCCACAACCAGATACCTGCCACCCTGTACTTCATACACACTCCTACACACACACCTGTCCAGGTGCTTTGGGAGTCAGTTTGTCAGCTGGACCTGGGAGCAAGCTAGGCAAGAGGCTACGCGGGCTTGCCTGCAGGCTGCTGCTGCTGCTCATTGTCAAACTGCCATCCAGCTGCAACTTGGGGCTCAAAGTCAGCTCCTCGGGTGGCCTGGTGGCAGGAAGGCTAAGGTATAGCAGCCAGAGTTTGGTATCACCTGGCACCAGCCCCTGCCATCCCCCAACCCTGAGCCTCGCTTCACCTGGGCAGGGAGGGGTCCACAGCTGAGGTACTGCTCATGGCAGACACAGCTGTAAGAGAGGAGGAGCTGGAGCTGGAGCTGCTGCTGCTGTTGCTGTTGCTGGGGGAGGCAGCAATCTGGGGAGAGGCAGGGGATCAGCACTATATGGCCTGCAGGTGGGACATTCCCGGGTCCCCTTGCCCTGAGCCCCACACTCCTCCACCAGCATACCTGCTGCAGGGAGGTGCTAGGTGTCATGAAGGCGTCAGGTGTCATCAGCTTGGGCTTGGTCTCACTGCTCAGACTAAGGAAGTCAGCAGGTGCAGGTAGCTCCACTATGCGTCGGAGGTCAGGCTGGGAGCCTTGGGTAGCTGACCCCAGGCCCTCAGAGCCCAGTTCGGGCCGAGACTCTCCAAATGCTGTGGGGAAAGCTGCCACTTGAGTCAGATCTCAGAACCTGGTCAGTCTAACCTGCTTCCCTCTTACTCCTCACTCACCGAAGTCCTCATGGGCAGTGTGGGTGGGGAGTGGGGCCACCACATCAGGGTTCAGCTGTGGCTGGAAGCGGATCTGTACGTCTTGCAATGCCCTACAGGCAGAGAAGAGAGTAGGAGAGGACTCAAAGGGGCCAGAGCAGTAGGGTGGGGAGGAGCACAGACAGGGCACTGGTACTTCCCAACGTACTCACTTAGTATGCACACAGAAGAGTTTGATGAGCACACCAGCTGCAGACTCCACAGCACCAGCTCCGTGGGTTCCATCTACAAAGACAGTGTGGGCAACTAAGCCTGGCCCTCTCTGACTCCACACTTCCCTACATACATATACCCTGACCTTGACCAGCTCACCAGCCCCTAGGCTGTCATTCTCTTCCTCAGCAGGTAGCACTTCAGTGTGCCGCAGCCGGCAGCGACTCACAACCTGGATACCGAAGCTCAGCACAGGATGGGTGAGCAGGAACTCAGAGATGGAGCTGAAGCAGGCACGGCCCTCCTCCTGGTTCTGCAGCAGCTCCATCACGTAGAGGACCTGCACAGAGAGTAAACTCACAGCTGAGCCCAGTGGCTGTGAGGGTTGTGGATGTGCCCAACACCCCTGCTGCCCTGAAGATACCGGCTCTGCCCAGGGTGCCCCACTATAGGTTACCTTCCGTTGCACATCGCTGAGAATAAGGTATTCAGCTGAGAGGTCCAGACAAACCTTGAGGCTGGGGGGCACACTCACTGAGCTAAAGATATCTGGGGAGAAACTGAGGGGCCGGGGAGGCAGGATTAATGAGACAGAGAGTGGAAATAACCCACATCCATAACTCTGCTGCCCCTAGCCAGCCTCTGCTTACCGAATTGTCTGCAGACAGGTCCAGGACACTGTGCACCACATCTTTAGCTCTCGATTCTGGTCAGCGCCAGTAATAAGGAACCTCCAGAAAGGGACTCTGCAAAGCACCAAGGCATCGAATAGCTGGCTGGGCCCCCTACTGGAGAATTAAGGTCCAGCCCACTACCCACCTGCCTGCCCACTCACTCACTCAGGGTCCTGTTTCTTATGGTTGTCACAGAACAGGAGGCAGGAAAGGGACCTCCCATCATGAGGCTTCCATTCGTGCAGACACCTGCAAGAAGGCAGATGATGGGTCTGAGTGAATGATCTGGTCCTCACCTTGGTGGGGGAGGGGTGTCTCGATCCCTCAGGCTCTGCCTTACCTTGGTTCATCCTGCCCCTCAATGTAGATCTGCCAGAACTTGACAAAGCCATCATGGCTTGCAGTAGCCAGGACAGTCCCATCGGGTGAGAGGGCCCCTTCACTTAGACACTGGGAAGAACCCAAAGAGCCTTGCTTTGCCACCTGCCTAGTGGTGGGAGCAAGCCCTTCTCAGGTGAGGATGGTAGTGAGCTAAGCTGACCCACAGTGGGTGCGTACGTTTTTATGAAAGACCGATTAAATGGATGACTGTACAGAAGATCAGACCCCTAGGCTGAAGCCAGGCTAGGCAGGCATTCCATAGGTAAGGGTCACTTTGTGTTCAGAGTTCCCACGGGCAGAGTGCCAGTAAAGCCACCTGGGCAGGTGTGTTCAGGGGACAGATGAGGAACATAAGGAAAGTGGGGAGAGCAAGGAGGCAGTCAGTTGCAGGCTTACCGTGCTATGGCCTTTGACCACGATGAAGCCTTGCTTGATCTGGCTGACACGCACAGGCCAGGTGCTGTGGTTGGAGCGGAGCATGTCCAGGTCCCACACCTCAGCCTGCAGGGTACAAGATGAGTGTTCAGCCCATGCCCACACCATGGACGCTCTGTCCCCTCCTCTCCCCTCATGCATGGTTCCCTCACCCGGTCCTCATGCAACAGGGCCACCGTTGGGCTGCCCTCCTCACAGCAGTCCTCACTCTCCTCAGGGATGAAGGGGCACCAGATGATCCTACGGAAGTGGTTCAGTGGTGTACCCTCTGGCTGCTGGATGTGGACCAAGATCTCTTCTCTGAGCAGGGTGTTAAGGGCTAAACAGGTGGATGATGAGGTGTGTCTGGTAGCCCCAGTCCCACCCACCTTTCTTCAGTCCCCCATCCCACCCCAGGGAAAGGATACTGAATTTTGCCATTAACTAGAGCCAAGCGCCACACAAACAGGTTGCCTGCCTCATCTAGGCAGGCCAGCTGTGAGGAATTCAGGTGTGCAAAGGCCAGATCAGCCACGCTGCCTGTGAAGCCCTTGAGCAGGGTCCGCTCCGAAGTGCTTACACTGATCACCCGCACCATCGCTGAGCCATTGTTGGCGGCTGGAATCAGAAGAGCAGTAGGCCACTGAGTAAGGCCCAGGCAGTGGCAGAGAAGCCCTGCCCTTGCCTGCCTCATTGTCACTACCAGTCTCAAGCTCAGTTTTCCCGCTTGGCTCCCCAAGGCCTGTCTGAGGTGGGGGCAGCACAGATAAGCCTTCTATTGTACCCTAAAGGCTGAGTGGGCTGAATGGCCTGACAGTGGATTTGCATCTCTGAGGTTTCTAGCAGAACAGCTCCCTCCTCTCCCCTGCCCCTACTCACCCCGAATGGCATAGGCCAAGAAGGAGTTGGACACAGCAATCAGGTTGCCGTAGTAGTATTTCTGCTCCCAGTCATACTTGGCCACAGGCTGGATTTTCACCTGAGAAACAAGGGTGAGAAAGGTTGTAGAGGCTGAGGGCTAGGTTAGTTCTGCCAGAGCCCAGTTGGTCCCCAGCATCCCTGGGGACAGAAGATGCCCTATGTGTGAGCCCAGCCACACATTCACAACTCTTGAGGCCAGATTCCCACAGAGATTGGCAGCTAACCCTGGCTTTCTGAGACTGAGGCACACTACCTGTCACGTTGGTTCCCATAGGAATTGGCAACATGGGTTAGGGGAGGGAAAGGCTGAACATGTCCCCATCCACCATACATGCCACAACATCCTGGCACCCACCTTGTTGCTGCCCCGTGCCTTGCTTGAGATGCTAGAGTCACTGCTGGCCACAATCTCCACCTCCTTGGCCAAAATCCCAATGCACGTAGAGCTGTCATCTCCTGAGAGGCAGCTATGGGAAGGGATGAACAAGCTTGACTCCTGTTCTCACAAAGTCTCAATGGGCATGGTCGGGAGGGGGAGAGAATACAACCACTCTAGTAAAGGTGTCAAGTCCCAGGTGCTCAGCTATGCCTAGTCTACTGGTCCCCAAACCCACAGTTCCCTTTGCTCACCTCCCTCCTTGGTAATGGGCCTATTTCCATGCTAAGATGGAAGCTCAAACTTCAGATCCAGGCCAAGCTCTTTAGCTTGTCCTTTCCTCTCACTCTAGCACAAATATAACGTGATTAAGTGCATCATCCCAAAGACCCAGCACCACCACTGCCATTTCCCAGACACTCACATGACCTGCTTTTCCTGAAGATTAATAGGTGGCATGGCCCGGAGACCAGACTTGTTTGTTGAAGTACCATCACCTGAGCAGAGGGGGTCTGGGACCAGAAGCCCATTGAGATCTCCATTGTAGGCATTAGATGGCCGCTGGCTCTCTGCACTGGGACCTGGGGATAGAAAGGGCTGCTCTGAAGGTTGTTCCACCTGCTCACTGGCCTCTCCTCCTGTAGAATTTCATTCAAGAACCATGAGGTGCTCTAGGAACATTGCACTGAGGGAGCCATGTCAGTGGGGAGGAGGGCCCTTGGTTCATCTTTTGTCCCATAAACTCTGATAGTTAACTCAGTCTCTGCCAGGACCAAAGATGTGCATGGGGCTCTTCTACCTGAAGGAGGAGTAAAGCTATCAAGAACCTGGTGAAGTCAATTAATACTCAGGCTCGGGTCGGCACAGAGGGGCTCTGCGTACTTCAGGGAAGGCATGGAAAGGGTCAGGACAGACTTCATAGAGGAGATGCCATCACAGCCTGTGTGGCTGGAACACACAAACAGGAAAGATGGAGGGAAAACAAGCTACAGAGGTCTCAGGTATGAATCTTGGGTGCTTAAATTCTCCCTGTAGCAATGAGAGCCACAGAAGAGTGAGTGTATGTGTGTGTGTGTCTCTCTCTCTCTCTATATATATATACATACATACACACACATATCTTTTTTTTTTTTTTTTTTTTTGAGAGGGAGAGTGAAAGAGCACGTGCGTGCACATGAGCAGGGGAGGGGTGGAGGGGGAGAGAGAGAATCCCAAAGAGGATCTACGCTGAGAGGACAAGGAGCTCAATCCCACTACTGTGGGATCATGACCTGAGTTGAAATCAAGATTCAGAAGCACAATCGACTGAGCCATCCAGGTGCCCCTAGAGAGCCACAAAAGAGTTTTAAATGGGAAGGTGACATGGTCTGCTATGGCCAAAAGACTGACTGCTTTAAGTCAGCATGTAGCATAGTTGAGAATCCAAGTAAGAGATACTAGGTCCTAGACCAAGATAGTGGTAGAAGATAGAGAAGCGAGATGGACTCCTAACACATGAAAGGACATCAATAAGGAAGTAAGAAAGAAAGGAACCTGCCCCTCACAGAAATGGCTCAGAAGACGAACCACCTTGGGCATGTAAACTCAGAAAGAATGGACATGAAGGAGTTGGGACAAAGTAAAGAGAAACTATAGTCGGAAAAGACAGCATTTCAGTTGTTTGCCATTGGCTGTTTCAAGCACCCTCACAGTCTCAGAAACCACCCTAAAACTCCCAGGTGACAAAGAAACTAGGGCTCCACATTGAAAAACATGGTAAGTTTCTAGTCACAAGACAGTATGGAGTTTGACATGGTGCTCCATTGAGAGGAGACCAGCAAGAGCTACTTGGAAAACTGGGCAATTAGGTACCAATCAACAAATAAGGAATTAAGTGGAAAGCCTACAGGCCACTTCACTTGGATCAGAGCCACTTCAGCTGTTCAGGGAGAGGCTGGCCACTCTTCCTCCCAGGCAAGCTACCATGAAGACAAACAAGCTACAAAATACTGGCCACATCAGACTCTACCAAAGCTTTGTGCAGTCTAGTCTGCACAGAGGGGATGAGCAGGAGAGGTCCAAGCCAAGCTCACAAGTAAAGGGAGCACACATTCCAGGTCTGGGATGAAGTGCTTAGTGGTTTCAGGCAGCAGATGGATTTTCCTCAGGGGGTAAGGGGCAGCTAAACCCACCCAGGATGAGCACCAGTGCCTGCTTCCAAAAGCAGCCAGTTTGGGCCTCCCAGCAGGTTTAAGAACAGGGTCCCAGGAAACACCAATTCTCAGCTGTGGTCACTGCATACCCACACCACCATCACCAGCCAATCTTTCAACCACTACAACTTTTCACAGGTTCCTGCACCTGCCAGGAAACTTTGGTGCCTTCACACATTCTATTTGTTCTTTGCAGAATGCCATTCTTGACAATCACCTGTTCATATTATAACACCTAACCTAAACACTGTCTTCGGTCTCAGATCTGTTCTCAGGCACTCTCCAGCTCCAACCCCATCTACCATATCTCCATCACAGTACCAAAATACTCCTTTTTTTCAATGACAATTCCATGATGTTACAACCTCATTAGCTCTCTATGTTCTCAAGGCTCCTTGAGGGCAGGAGCAGCTCTATCACTACAAGCCCAAGTAAAGTTTAAGTAAATAGAAATAAACTAGGGCTTGCAAATGTTTGTAGCCTAATCCAATCAGTGTCATGCAGTCTGTGATTTGCTTTAATCCCAGAAAGGACACGGAAATGGGGCTGGTCATCTTTCTCCTGAAAATCAGTTTTAGAACAGCAGACCTCGAGTCTGTATTCCAGAGTGAAGGGCGAATTGCAGAGGGGGACCAGTGGCTCCTCAGCCCAGCGCCTAGGTCTAGACCCAGAACTCCGCACACCGAGGCCAGACCAGGCCTCAGAACTATGGCACAAGGATAGGGAACCTGAGCTAGCCCCAGTAACACTACAGACCTTGGGGCCAGGACACGAACTGAGCCCTGCGGATTCAGAGAAGGAGTCTCACCTTCAGCAGAGACGCTGAAGGACGCGAGGCAGAACGGCCCGGCTCCGGAATGGGAAGGGATTTGCACCCTTGACGGGCACGGTCAGCAATTTACCGCTCCAACCCCCGTCTTGCCTCACCAGCCAGGAGGATGCGGAATTGGTCCTGAGAGACCTGTGGGCCCTGAGGACGGCCCAGACCCACGCCGCCCTTAATGCCCGCTCGCCGAGAGCCCACCCCCGGTGTACTGGCTCACCCCCCGCGGGCCGGTCCAGCTTGAGGATGTCCCGCAGGTGCTGCGTGGCGTCCTCGATGTCGATGCTCGCGCAGGAGGAGGCCATGGGCCCAGGCGCAGGCGTCTCGTCCACGCCGCGTTCGTTTCGCTACCTCCGCGCAGAGTGCAGCCGCGCACAGCCCTGCCAGGACCAGACAGCAAGACAGCGGTCACTAAACTCGGTCCACCCGCCGCCCGCAAACCGCCGCCCGCGCCGCGTCCCTGTGCCCCACCAGCACCACCAACCGCCTCCACTTCCGGCCCGCCAGAGCCCTGGCTCCCGGAACCTGCGCAGGGTGAAGAAGAAAGGTTCCGGGCTGGGGGCGGAAGCTTCACCCCTCCCGGACCCTTTGGTCAACGGGTGAGGTAAATCAACCTTCTTCAGGGCTGAGGCAGAGCAAATATCTACGTAGTGAACTGCCCAAATCCCTGTGCACCTTGGGACATCCCGTCCAGTTTATGTCGATTACCAGAACATGAACTCACTGAGCCCAGAACTGGATCAACTTAGCCACCCAGGTTAGTCCCTCAGACCCTATCCAGGAAAAAGGTGAATTGGTAGGCCTCCCCTTTGCGAAATGGGGCAGGGCGACCCAAGGCCTCAGGGGAATTGTAAACCCAGGAATTTTAAGGGGAAGATAGTCAAATCACAAACATCGCATTGTTACTTAATATCCCCCAGCATCCCCTGCCCACTCAGGCCTGACAACCTCAGGCAGGAAGAAAGAAACCAGAGTTTAAAAACACCTCTTTATTGCAGAAATTTCAGGCACAGGTACATGGAAGAAGCTGTATTGCAGATTTTATACAGGGTGGTTTAAGAGGCAGCAGGCATCTACCTCTCTCCCAACCCCCATTCCCCCAAACACATAGCATCCTAAATCAGTCCCACTGAAATCTCCTAAGTGTGGTCTTCTAAACACAGTTCATCATCCAACCCTGTACCGAGGGTAGCCAGGCAACTTGTGGGGGGTCTGAGGAAGTCCTTGGCCTCCATCCATAGTGCAGGGGGAAAGGGGAGTACAGGTCAGGCTTAACTGTGGAGCCCTCACCAATCTTAAAACCCCTAGCAGGGCACCAGCCCAAGACTTGGGTTTGGTTCTAGCTTTTGGTTGCGATCTTGCCACCAGACTTTGTAACACCAGAGGTCTTAGGGCTAAGGGCTAGATTTGTAATGGGCAAGGCCTCTGTCCCCCAAACTGAGCAGAAACTGCCCTGATAGTTAATATTTCCTGGGACTTGAAGAAAACGTGAAGGTATGTGGTGAGGCAGGAAACAGAAGGCTTAGAGATGCCTTGCAAAGGTCTGAGGGGTATGAAGTCCCAAAGCACAAATCCCTCAGTCTCAGACTGCCTAGTTTCATAGCTCTAGATCTGTACCCCAGCCCAACTGGGCCTGGCTCTGCACTCTGCAGGCAAATGGAGGCTGACTGTTCTGGGCACTCACCTCTGGGCAAGGATATCCAAAACTGGATACAAAACTGGAGCTGCCCTCTGCTTGGCTTGGGGTTTATGGGGCCCCCTGGATGTGATCCTGACTGTTCTGGGGGTAGAACAGGATATTCTCCCTCAAACCTTTGCTCATTTTATACAGGGTAGTTTTGCTGAGCCCTCAGCCCAGAGCTCCTGAGCTTGATGAGTCATTTTTCAGTGGGATTCTAGATCATCTCTATTACCAGAGCCCTGACCTACCCAATGTAGGAGTTGTCAGAAGTGACTGCAAAGGCTTCAGTGCAAGGGAAGCTTCAGGCCAGACCCAAGCTGTCTGCAGCTCAGTTTTCCAGGACCAGGTGGGCTGAGGTGGGGCATACTATGCCCTAAAGGCTTCTGAGAGAAGCTATCTGGGAGTGCTGCTTCAGCAGTTTCTCTTTGTAACATGTATTGCTGAGTTGGGGGGAGAGGTGGGAAGGTGAGACATGAGAGAGACAATGGGGCACAGTAGTTATTGATGCCCAGCCAACTATTAACTCATTAAAACGATTTAAACTGTTAAGAAAATTTTTGTGGTTTTATTGTATCATGAGGCATTGAAACATCCGAACAAATCAATATCTGGGCGGTGAGGCAGCTGCTTTCTCCTTCACTTCTTTGGGTTACTAGAGCAACTTGTCAGTAGATTAAAAAACAAAAAACAAAACAAAACAAAACAAAAACAACCTTTTGCATTACTTAAGTCTTTCCAAGGCATGCGCTGGTACAACACAAACTTCTCCTGTCAGATGCAACTAGTCTAGCGTCCAAACATCATGCACAATACCCCAGTAGCAGCAGCGCACTGCGCCCGCTCCCACCGCGGCCCTGCTCATTTGTGTATGATATTTGGAGCATCTGGAGGAGTGTGAATAATATTGGGGAGAGGAGGGAGGAGGAAACAGCATGAGTGCCTGGCTGGGAGGAGGTCAGCCGAAGTTGTGCAGGGCAAGCCTGAACATGTCATTGGTGCAAACCCAAGCATCGTTGATGTTCTTTAATAGGAACATCTGGTGGAACCCCATGATGGGGTCTTCATCAGCCTGTGAGGAGAAAAAAAATGATTCAGTAAGTAGGCCAAGGAACAGGAAGGGAGTTTAGTGGCAAGGGAACAGGACAAAAAATGCTGACTTTGAGATCAGGCCCTACGGTCTTGGACTCAAATCCCAGTATAGCCAAAGTGTATTTATGAATGTGAATTGATATAATGTACAAAACATGGCACTGGGCACATAGGGGCTACAGATGGCAGTTCTCACTGTTACATGCACTTAAACTGTAGAATACATCACCAATTAGCCACCGTAAGAGAGCAGAAAACACACCTGCCTCTGAGCCCATGTCTCTAAGCAGTGATCAATTTGAAAGAGTTCTGTAGTGCTCACCGCATAACTTACAGTACCTAAAACCTAAATAATCTTAGCGTCTGATTACACCAGTTAGTCCAATTAAGAGAAACTACTGTTAATACTGACTGTGGCCAAGTAGGTGAGAAAAGACTCAAAATGGAGTTCACACTGTAATCACAGCTCTAACAAAGAGCAAAACAAAGAGCAAAAACGAAGCAATGTCACCTGGTGATGTTTCCTGTCATGTCATATATAACATTTGCAATGAAAAAAAAAAAAAGGCAAGACACCTCCAGCCAAACTGCAGAAGATCAGGATGAAGCATAGTTAAGGTAGGAGCCCAGTTAACCAGTGCTATCTCTAACATTGCTGGGGTTTCTGGGAATTATCATCAGCAATTAGGCAAATCAGTCTTTTAGGGACTCTTGAGTTGGGACAGAAACAGCAGAATGAACCTGAAGCCAAGTGGGAAATGGGCCATGCTTACTGACCCTATCCTGGAAAATAGGCACCGAGCCCCCTGAAAAGACCTCTTCACTCCCAACGGCCTATCTGAATACAAACTCTGGGCAGGGCATGTTGGACAGGCAGGAAAAAACTGACAGGAAAGTCCAGGCCACAAGGCAGGTCCTTCTGGGCCCATGGCAGAGGCCTATGGGGCCCCTCTTTCTGCCCTTTTATTTAACCCAGAAGGCCCCACCTAACCTACGGAGAAGGCCATGTGGGCCTATTATTCAGAGTCCCACCGTCACGCGGGTCCAGGAGACTGGAACCTGGTCAACGGGCAGCCAACCTGTCCTGCTTTGGAAAGGAGGAGAAGCTTTTCGGAAATTAAAAATCTGGCTTCAGTCTGCTGGAGCACAACAGGTAGGAGTTCCCATGAGGGTTCTTGGGGGACTGAGGAGCTGAAGGCTTTGAAGAGGATAGGTCTTGGAAGAGGAAAGGAGAATGCAAACAGAAGCAGGAGTTCCAGGAATCTGCTTTGCTCAGCAGGTGGCGGAGCCAGTAGCCAGCTCAGGAAGTGGCAACATGGACTCCAGCAAGGGATTGCAACTCAGCACCCAGCTGGCCCATCTAGGACCAGCTGCCGACAGAAAGCCCACCTATACCTCAGGGCAGTATGAAGGCCCAGTAGCTTAGCACCACAACCCCACCCTGCTCCTATACCTCTTGTCCCTTTTCCAGAAAGGCTCTAAACCTGTACTCTCCAATAGTACTTTCTGTAACAACAGAATCAGTCTGTGTCTGCACTGTCCAATAGGAAGTCACAGTGACTGACTATAAGCACTTGAAATATACTTAGTTTGGCTGAGGAACTCCACTTTAACTTTCATTTTAATTAATGCAATTTAAAAATTGCCATTAAAATTGAAATATAATTTAAAAATGTGACTAGTGGTTATTGTATTGAATTATATAGCTCTAGACAGAGTGTCCCTTGATAAGCAGGTCACATCACAGGGAAGGCAGGCGTGCAGGGCTCTCCTCTGCCTGCCCACTCCTCCCTACCAGCACTATTACCTTGAGCTGGCCCACAACCATGCTGATGATGCAGCTATCTGGCGTGGGCTGATGGTCCTGCGCCGTGATGCTGTGCTGGATTTTCTGGAACGGAAGGCTCTGCAAAAGAAAGAGGGGGTGATGGGCTGTGGCCAGCAAGGCAGGGAAGTAGCTGCTTGCAGCATGACCCTGGCCTTTACTTACAGACAACTTCTCCACAATGGCAGCTTTCCCCTGGAACTGCTGTCCTTCCCACGTAAGGCATGATGCGTCAATCTGAAAACCAGAAAACATGGGGTCAGGGCCTCAGAGAAAAAGGAATATATCTCTGAGTCCCTGAAAAGGACCTTGTTTGGAAAAATGAGTCCAAAACTCAATTACCCTATCTATAAAGAAGGGAACTGAAGGTAGTTTCCATACTTTACACTGCTAACAACCTCTTTAATTACACCCTATCTTCCCAGAGCCCAGGCTCTGAAAAGCTAACAAAATACAAACCTATTTAGTAAGTTCATTTCCTGGTTTTTATTCAAGAAGTTATATGCCCCCTGGGGGCATCTGGGTGGCTCAGTTGGTTAGGTGTCTGACTCTTGATTTCAGGTCAGGTCATGATCTCACAATTCATGAGCTAGACCCCTGTGTCGGGCTTTGAGCTGATAGCATGGAGCCTGCTTGGGATTCCCTCTCTTCTCTCTCTGTCCCTCCCCGCTCTCTCTCTCTCTCTCTCTCTCTCTCTCAAAATAAGTAAATAAACTAAAAAACAAAAACAAAGAAGTTATATGGCCTCTGATATGCATGAGCCCTAGGCTGCCTATTATGTGGTCAAGGCTCAGCCAAAAGTCATCCTGCTATGTGGTCAGTCAGCACCAGTACTAGAGAAGCCCATGAGAAATAACTTGGAAACATTCTATGTTCAATTACCATCTCTAGAGCTCAGGCTGAATTCTACTGAGGCCACTCCCATAAGGACACCCATGAGGTGAGGGAAGAATGGAGGCTGACAAGGCCTCCCAAGGCCTAGCCTGGGACCCTCCCTACATCAACATGCAACCCACTAGTTTCGTCCCCTCCCCTCCATATTTTTCCTGCCATAGACTTCAGGGGCAGAACTCAAAACTGCCTTTGCTACTTACCAGCTATAATATTTGGCAAGTTACATATTTTTCTATTTTCTGATCTTTAAAAGAGACATATGCTGATGATTATACAAAATGACATACATAAAGCATTCTTTTAGGACCATGCTCTCTTCTCTGGGTCAGGGCTGCTTTCATTGATTTTAAGAAGCAAATAAAACAGAAGTGCCAGGATCCCAGAGTCATATCAGTTCAAGTTTTTAAAACTCTCTATGATGACAACCAAATAATGCATTTACTGGATTTGGCTTTCCACTGGTAAGATCCCTTTCTTTTCTTCAGACTTGACCCCGAGTTTCTGGAGACACAGAGAGCTTTGCCCACAGCCCAGTCAGGTTCTCAGGCTATGCTGGATGACTCCTATCATTTCCATTCTGGACAGACCTGCTAGAAATGGCCTAATCAATCACATTACTGTGACTGAGTCCTGGCAGGGTCAAATACAAGTAGCTCTTGGTATACATGATCATTAAAATAGCAAGTGCCTGCCTAGAAGAGTTAAAGACACACCAGTCTCCCTGGGCTAACCCCATTTGTTTACCATGAGCATTCAGGGGTGTTTGGCCCTCAAAAGGAAACTTGGACCTAAGACCTCCAGGAGAACTCAGTTTTGCATTGATGATGCTCACACCTGCCACTTCCAGAAAGCACCATGAGCCCTAGCATCTGTCTGCTGCTGCCCAATCTGGAACCAGAGGCACTCTCAGGACCATGGAATGGCAAGCCCATAACAACCTGCCAAGGATACAGGATCCCTACTCTTATGGAAGATGACAGAAGGGAACGTGTAGACCAGGTAGTTGGGCTAAGCCTCAGGCCCCTTGTGCCACAGACAGAAGCTTAGATAGAAGAGTATAGCCAAATCCAGTAAGGGCTGCTAGAACTTGTGAACTGGACACACTGGCCCAACATCTGAATTGATCCCTTGGGGATCCTGTTCAGGCCCTAGAGCTGGAGACTTACATAAATTGCGCCTAGTTGGGTTCTGTCGTTATCAAATAACTGGTAGTAATGTTGAATGAAGCTGGATCCAATCTGCTCCCAAATTGGCTTGTCTCCCATTCTGGAGCGTCACCCGGCCTCACTGAGACCTGCAAGATCAGCAAGACATGGAGGGAAGTGTTGGTACCAAGGGAACAGGAGGTAGCCAGCTGCGGTTTCTTCACTGACCCCTACCCCTCCTGGCCTCCTCGAGGAGGGAGTCTTTTGGTGAGGTCTGTTATAGAGAGGTCCTGGGGAATTGGTAGGAGGCCCCTCCCAATACAGACCAGTGCAGGGAGCCCAGAGGTGGACCAGACTCAGACTCTCCTTTGAGGAGCTCTGGCTAATGAAACAAAGGGGCTCCCGGGATGTGGAGCACATAGGATAGGTGCGGAGGGTGGAGCCAGGACAGTCAGAGCAAGCCCTTCAATGCCCAATGGGGGGTGGGGCTTTAAGAAGGAGCTAATGACACACACTCTCCCCACATGTTTTCATTTAATTCTCTCAACAATCTGTTCTTCCCACTTTGCAGGTCAGAAATTACAGATATCTGTGTAATGTCCTTAGTCCCATCAACATTGTCCCAGGGCTATATCAAGAGGCGGAAGAAGACCCAGTGAGAGTGGGGGGAGATGTCTCCTCAAGTCCCCACTTGCAATAAAACAGCAAGTGATCCTCCATTTTAGTCTTAGGGGAGCTGTTTACTTCTTTGAGCACAGGTAACATCTATTCATTTCTTCATGACAGGGTTACCCCTACCCACTTCAGAGATGGGAACATGAATTCAAAGAATCAGAGAGTAATACTGAGGGGTTCTGGGAAGAGAAACAGAGGCGATCATCTCTTCACACTCCCCATCCCAGCACTGCCTCCGTTGGAAGGGGCTGCCCTTCTCTGGTCTTTGGGGGGGGGTGGGGAGACCCCCTCCCAGCTATAGACATCACAGCTCCAAGGGTTGCTAGAAGGAAAACTCAAGCCGTAGACGAGAGCCACTCTGGCTTTGCTAGGCCCCTCCCAGATAGGAAGCCCACATCTCACTGAAGGATACCACAATGGCAGACTTGTATGTTGTTCTGCAGTTGTGTCTGACTACCTCCCCATCTTCTGACAACAGGACTCTGAACCAAAGCAGTGAGGAGTTGCGTTGTGTCTGTTAATGGCAGACAACCATTAACAGTGGTGGGACCTGATGCAAGTCATTGCCCCAAGAAGGGCCTTATCTCCCTCCTCTGTAAGGGGGTTGGAACCCTGATGTTGCCAGTGGTTGTGAAGCCTCACCAAGGGAACCTGCTAGTTCACTCTAGTCCCTATGACCTCACCCAAGGCCAGAGGAGCCAGCCGGGATAGATAATGTAGAGGGCCAGTGGCTTAGTCCCAATCCAGCCAATCTCCCAGCCTATGACCAATACTTCAGCCAATGAGGGGCCAGGAAGATGAGCCAGCTTTATTTTAGGTCCCATAGGAGGTGGTGGCACTAAAAATAGGAGCTCAGTGCTAAGATGACTAAGAAATGTCCAAGAAAAGTCTAAAACAAGCAGAAGAGAAAGACTGGACCCAGGCACGCCTGCTACACAGGAATACAAGGTGTGTCCCAGTTTATACTCTGCCAAGAAACAAATCAACTTGTGGGAAAAGCATAGGGTCAAAAGCTAGTCTTAGCTGCTGTCATGGTCACATTTCCAAGGGGCCAGACTGTAGCTACCCCCCCACTCCCGGCCATCTCTGCTGCATCTCGAATCTCTGCCTCTTCCAACCTAATATTCACTATGTTTGGCTCATTCACTGTGGTCCAGCCCCATGGTATCCTACCCCAAGAGCTCTGGGGCAGAGGGAAAGCTAGAAGAATGGGTAAGGGCCATCTCTCCCTCTGTCCTCAGCAAGGTTGGGCAGTCCTCAGGGAAGGTCTTGGAGAAAGAGTATGCCGATCAGAAGAAAAAGCATAAGTATGTGTCTGGGCACAAGGAAAGAGATAAGGGCAGGGAACAGGAAAGCTGGAGATGGAGGGTAAGGGAAAATAAGGCTAAGTAAAAGCTGACCCAAAGACAAGAAAAGTGGTGCCATGTGGTAGGACAGTGATGCAGAGGAAGTATGGGGGGGGGGGGGGTGTCTCCTTTTTCAATATTGTTCTTAAGGTATGTTAACTTGCCAATACAAAAACTACTTGGCAGAAGTAGTGGTGGAGTGAAGAGAGTGGACAGATAAAGGGACAGAAAGACACTTTGGTCCAGTGGGGCAGGGCAAAGTGTGTTTTCCTAAAGAATGAGACTGCTTGGGGGTACCAGAAAGTGTGAGAAGGAACCTTCAAAACTATATAGACTGAGGCCTTTTCCAAATAGGGTCCCTGAAGCCAATACCAACCTTGTTCTTGGCCTGTTTGACCCTGATATGTTTATTTCCAGGTACTGATCATGGTAGCCATGTGGTCAGATTCCATTGTCATCCCACTTTACAGGTGGGAAAACTGAGGTTTAGTGATATGTCTTGCCCCAAGTCCATCTAGTACATCAGGGCTTATACTGGGTCCTCTGGTTGAAGTCAGCGCTTTCTTTCTGCTAAATATGTGCCCCTGAGCTCTAAACCACAAAGCTGGCCATGTCTCTTCTGTACAACAGCCTCACCTTTGGATTAAATCTTGAAACTCCACAGATGTGCATCCATACCTGTCCCTGTCTCCCTAGCATTCTGTCCTACCTCCATCCAGCTCACACACAAATAGAACAGAACTCACTCAGTGCTTGCTCACTGATTTTTGCCCCACCCTCACCCTATGAGTCCCCCTACTGGGATGTCCTCCCTCCTCTCATCTGTCTGGTCAAGTTCCTACTCTTCCCTCAGATTCCATCTATTTGGGTCCTCCTTCCCAGACTCATATGTTGACCCCAACCCCATGTGCAAAACCATATTAACACAGCCAGGGCTCACTCCTCTGCCTAAACATTATGGCTCTGGGCTGGGAGGATTCCAGTGTGGTTCCTGCCACACCCACTCCATCCCACCCCAATCCCTTAGCACAAAGTGTGGCTCAGCAAACTACAGGATTTACAGTTTGACTCCAAATCTCCCATAAAGCTTTCAACTCTTGGCTGGGAGGCAGCATTCCTGCATCCAGAAAAAGAAGCAGGGAGCAAAGTCCCCCCCCTCATCCCAAGCAACACAGGGATGGGTCTGGGCCAAGCTGGGAGGATGTTCCCCAGGATGGCCAGCAAGCCCTGACCTTGATTCTAATACATATACTGCAGAAAGAACAGTCTAAAAAGAAAAATGCCAAGGCTCAGAAGCAGCCTCATATCAGGTTGGGGACTGACCTTCATGACGGCTTCTCCTACAGTTCTTCCAAGAGGACCGCTGACCACGCCATCTCCTGCTTCACCCCAACAGTCCGCAGGCTGAGTGAGGCCAGGCTCCTCGAGGAGCAGAAATGACCTCGATGACCTCTCGCCCACTGAGCATCAGCCTTCACTGACCTTTAGGTCTCTGTGGGTGCAAAGACCCTCTAAGAATGTCTCAAAAACTGTGACCCTCTCCCAATAAATTTGCACAGAGGTAGGGATGTCCCAGCCTTGCGAATAATTTCAGATTGTTCAGACTCCCTGAGGCTGTCACAGATCCCAGGTTAAAATCTTTTGCCCAAAAAAAAAAAAAAAAAAAAAAAAAAAAAAATCTTTTGCCCAGAAGA
This sequence comes from Panthera leo, assembly GCF_018350215.1. Taxonomy (NCBI): domain Eukaryota; kingdom Metazoa; phylum Chordata; class Mammalia; order Carnivora; family Felidae; genus Panthera; species Panthera leo. The sequence goes on along the minus strand of NC_056693.1, from coordinate 43,073,088 downwards.
CCCCATTAGACAACAGAAAATTTTCATTTTTATCTTCAAATTCTGGGTCAGTGTTTCCAGTGACAAAACTTTTTAAATTTTTTTTAAAGTTTTTTTTTATTTTTGAAGGAGAGAGACAGAGTGTGAGTGGGGGAGGGGCAGAGAGAGAGGGAGACACAGAATCGGAAGCAGGCTCCGGGCTCTGAGCTGTCAGCACAGAGCCAGACGCGGGGCTCGAACCCATGAACTGTGAGATCATGACCTGAGCCGAAGTCGGACGCTCAACTGACTGAGCCACCCAGGCGCCCCTCCAGTGACAAAACTTAAATAGCAGTGTCTACCTGATAACATCTCATTTTTACTAGTACGTATTAGGTATAGACGTGTGCTAAAGGCTTTACATGCATTTGGTCCTAACACCCTATGACTTGATTCCCACATTAGAGATAAGCAAAATGAAGCTCAGAAAGGTTAGCTAACTTGTTCAAGGCCATAAGCCTAATGGGTGGTGGAACTAGATGGAACCAGGTTTAGTGGACTCCAGAGCCAGGACTCCCAGAGACAATAGATTGGAGGTAAAAATGAGTAGACCACCCAGTGAGAGAGGTGCTCCTGGGCACATAGCACTGAAGCCCTGACCTCTAACCTTGACTTTCTCAGAGAGGGCAAGACAGGCCTGAACCAGGGCTTCTGCCTCCAAACAAAGGCACCAGGCAGACTTCCACACCAAACCCAAACAAAAGGCGTTTTCATGGGGGATGATCTCACAGTTTTCCCAAACGTGCAAAGTCACAGCCCAGTTCTACCATCTCAGCAAGTCAGAGATCCTGGCCTAGCTGGACCTGGGGCAGGGCTGGGGGCAGGAGAGTGATGGGGAAGAGGATGTTCCAAACTCCAGACTGATACAGAGAAAGACCCATGTTTGTCTTTTTTTGAGCACCCATCACCAAGGCCTGCAGGGCATGTCAGCAGATACACCAAGCTTCTAGGGGGATCCTTGAAGTCAGCATCAACCGTGGCCTTTACTCTCATACATCCTATGGCCCTCCAGTGACTTCCCTCCCATTCTCCACTGACAGTCTCAACCACTTAGACTGCCTTCAAGGCCCCTGGGTGACCTGCCCTCCTGGCTGTCCAACCTCATCTGCCACCCAACCCACCCCTTGCCCCTCCTCTACTGCCAGTCTGGGCATGTCCCTGTTCCTGGAACATGCTGAGCCTGTTCTCACCCAAGAGCTTTGCAATGTTGATCCTTCTACCCAGATCACTATTCTCCCTGGATCTTCATTTGTCTGCTCCTTGTCACATATGTGTCAGCTCAAATGTCACCTCCTCACAGACACCTTCTCTGTCCGTTCAGTCTAAAGTAACTGGTCACTCATTTCACCATCTAGTATTGTTTTCTTAGCACTTATCACTGAATGAGATTGTCACACTTAACATATTTGTTTATGATCTGTCTCCCTGACCCGGGCATCCCTGTTGCCATGGTGCCTGGCCCAGCTCTCCTTCTCTGGAGGAGGAGCAAATTCTGGGTGAACCCTGCCGAATTTAAGTGGCCCACCTCCTCTCTACCTGCGCCTTCTGTCTAAGTCATCAGGAAACAGTCCTTTGTCAACTACCCAGTCATCTGTCTATTGGAGGGCTTGGCCCAACCCCCTCACTTATTCCCAAAGCCCTGGTCACCTGAAAGAAGGTCAGCTGTGGCTCAACAGCAGGCACACAACCACACCCTCAAAGGCTTGGCCTCTAGCCTATTCCTCCTCTCCCCTGTTGTATGACCCTTTGACCCTGTTTCCTCACCAGTAATTGGGGATGTTAGGGGTAATCAACTGAGGGTATAAAGGAAGACCCAGCTGCAAGGAGTCAGTCAGGTCCTAAGTGAACACTGAGGTCAAGAACTAGAAAGAAGGTGGTTACCTCAGCCTCCTGCAAAGATACCACACCATGGAACAGCCTCAATCCAGGACTCCCAACTGCCTAGTCCACCATTCCCCTGCCTGAAGTCTGGAGAGAAATCAGCCAAGGTCTAGTGCTGGAATGGCTGGCCAGGACAGAACCCTTTCCTGGGGCAGACCCCTAAGGCCTAAGTGCCTCCAGTGAGGGCCTTTTCCTCCTCTTTGGCCTGGAGGAGGGATCCAGAACCTTCAGGATACCCTGGCCGGCCCAGAAGCTAATTCCTGAGATCTGCATTCTGGTCCCTCTGCTCTGTACTTACTCAGACCCTAAGTAGCCTCCCTTTCCCACATGACCCAGAGATTTCTAGGGACCCTGTCCTAGACAGCTCCCATCCATGAACTGAACCCCAGGCCATGAACTTACTTGTCAAGTATACATGGACTTGGCTCCCCAGTTGGGCCTAAAGCCCCTAAGTGACCACCCCCATGGTCTGCTACCACCATGCCTGGCTAATACTGCCATGACACTCTGAGACTGAGGTGAGCAGAGGAATAAAGGGATGAACACGGAGTCTCCGGAGTGCTGAATGGAATGACTTCTTCTGTAAGCAAAACAGTTACATGTGAGGGCGCCTGGGTGTCTCAGTCAGTTGAGCGTCCAACTTCAGCTCAGGTCATGGTCTCACAGTTTGTAGGTTTGAGCTCCATGTCAGGCTCTGTGCTGACAGCTCAGAGCCTGGAGCCTGCTTCGGATTCTGTGTCTCTCTAGCTCTCTGCCCCTCCCCCACTCACGGTCTGTCTCTCTCTCAAAAATAAAAAAAATAAACGTAAAAAAAAACAGTTACATGTGTTCTCTCATTTGAGCCTCACAGCTGCAAAGCTAGTATGATTACCATCATTTTATAGATGCAGAAACCAGGACTCCAAGAGGTAAAAATTCAAGACTACATAGGACCGCTGGCATAGCCAGCATTAAGATATCCACAAAACTGGCTTGGACTAGAACAGCTGTGAGCCAATGTCAAGTAGCATAAAGTGTAGAGGTAACAAATGAAGTGCTGAGGAATGGAGCCCAGGCCTTTTCTTGCCCTCTGAAATCAACAAATCCCATTCCCCTCAGTGCATGCTCAACTGGTCAAAGTAGGACTATACCATAGGGACAAGTGAGTACTTGCGTTCGCCTGGGTGTAAAACCACCTCTGCAAATGGAACCAATGTCTCTACACACAGACATCACTCCAGGGGGCAGCAGTCTCTGCCCTGGTGAGACCCAGTGGCTCTGAAGTATCAGAGGCTTTAAGAAACACAGTCCAGGGGTGCCTGGGTGGCTCAGTCGGTTGAGGGTTCAACTTCAGCTCAGGCCATGATCTCGCAGTTCATGAGTTCGAGCCCCACATCGGGCTCTATGCTGTGAGCGTGGAGCCTGCTTTGGATCCTCTGTTTCCCTCTCTCTTTCTCTCTCACTCTTTCTCTCAAAAATAAATAAACATTAAAGAAAGAGAGAAAGAAAGAAGGAAAGAGAAAGAAAAAAGAAAAAAACATCCCAGAATTTCCTCAGTTTACTGAAGCAAACAGTCCTGAGTTCCCAGGCACCTCAAAAATACCACTCTCATGAGGAGGAGGTTCTCCTTCTCAGGGGTAGCTCCTCTCCACTCTAGGGACTTAGGGAGTCGGCACATAGCAGGTACCACAAACAGATAAGGAGTAAGACCCAGGGCAGTGAAAGAAAGCCATAGCAGGTCAGGTGGTGGTGGGAGACCCAGGACCAGTGAGCAGGGCCACCCCCAGCCCTCCAGTGTTCTTCCCTGGCCACTAAGACACTTCCACAGTCACAGCCAGACCTGCACAAAGGATTCTTCCTAGGAAGACACATTCTAGCTGACAGGATGAGAAGGAGGATGATGCCACACAAACCTGGTGCCCAGGATGCTGACCAAAATGATCATATCACGTGGGCCTGGAAGTCACTCCAGCGATAACCCACACACTGCTGACTCCCTCAGGGAGCGATTCAGGAATTCTTATCACATATGGTCAAAGCAAGAAAGTCTCAAAGCCAGGGAAGGGATAGCCAATTCAAATCCAACCTCAAATACACATTCTCAGAGGGCCCATCAGCAAAAATTAAATAAAAAAAAAATCTCCATGAGGAGGTTCAGTTCAACCCCTGCTCTTTAGAAATCCTGCTCAACTTTCAATGTCCATCCTGTGGAAACGTTTTTGGATCCCCTCTCTCCAAAAGGACTATTCCCTTTTATCTCTGGGGGGTGGGCAGCTCTGTTTCTCACTCTGGGCAGATGTCCTCATGGGTACCATTCAGGAGCACTGGGCATTTGAAAAAAAGTGACCTGAGAGGGTCTTACTGAAAGGGGCAGAAGCCACACACCCAGGCTCCACTCAGGGAATGGGAAGACCACAAAATGCTGGTGAGAGTCCCAGACAGTGGGAGAATGCCCAGCAGAGACCCCTGGGACAGAGAAGCAGGCTGTAGAAGACAGCAGCTAGACCCAAAAGCCACAGCAATCTGGAGTGGTGACAGCATTGCTCAAGGGACCCCAGACCTTCCTGCACCCACCAGTGGAAGAATGCCTTGCTCTACGGTTCCTGCTGGAAGCAGAGAGGAGAGTAGGCTCACTAACAGCCTTTCTTCATCTGTGCTCTAGCCCCTTCTTCTGTGCCAAAAGACCCTAAGTACATAATAGTAACGTTAGCCCTAAGTATGTAATAGTAACATTTCCTCCTTTCCCCAGCACCAGGACTGGGTAGGGCTCATTTTGCTACCTTCAGTTTCAGCTCAGAGCCTATTACACAAAAAGGGCCAAAGAATGGTTGCTGAATAATACTAATCATTGGTGAGAAAGGAAAAGAAAGTTCCAAGAAAGATACTAATGTTCCAGTAGAGGAATCCTAGAATATTTTAATATAAGGTGTCTTCCAGTTCTAAAATTAGACAGCGGAATAAAGTGAGATATGGCTCAGGGGCACCTGGGTGGCTCAGTGGGTTAAGTGTCCAACTTTGGCTCAGGTCATGATCTCACGGTTCATGGGTTCAAGCCCCGCATCAGGGTCTGTGCTGACAGCCCAGAGCCTGGAGCCTGCTTCAGATTCTGTGTCTCCCTCTCTCTCTGCCCCTCCCCCACTTGTACTTGCATGCACTGTCTCTCTCTCAAAAATAAACAATATATTTTTTTTTTAAAGTGAGATGTGGCTCAGAGAGGAGAGGTGCAGGGGCTCCTGGATAGTTCAGTTGGCTAGGCATCCGATTCTTGACATCAGCTCAGGTCATGATCTTGCAGTCATGAGATACAGCCTCGAGTCATGCTGAGAGTGGAACCTGCTTGGGATTCTTTCTCTCCCTCTCTCTCTGCCCCTCCATCTGCACACATGCGTGCTCTTTCTCTCTCAAAATAAATAAAAACTTAAAAAAAAAAAAGGAGAAGTGCACTCTATGTCACTAAAGGACCTAGTTTAGAGTTGAGAACCTAGGCATCCTCACACCCTGCCCCCATGATTATGCAGCCACATCTCGACTGCTTCATGCCAAACTCCACTTCCAAGTCAGCCCTACGTGAATAGAAGGTGCAGACAGATTCTGGAGAATCTCAGGATTCTCTTCTTATCTCTGAGATACAGATGGCCTGCCAAATTCCAGAAAGATCAAGGACTTCTGGGGGTCAGGATGCCGGGTAATGGCTAGTTAAGCCCAGACACAGAAGTTATAGAAAACTTCTAGGATTGGAATGAGGGAGAAACCGGAATTCTTCCTCCTACTGGGTAATCTTCAAGAAGGAATGGTATCTTTTTGACCCTGAAGAAAACCATTATCATAAAGTCACTTAGGGCCTTGGAATGTGCAAACTGATCCATAGCAGTAAGCCTACCTCACGTGAAACCTGTGTCCTAGACAAAAGGAATCCTGACAATCTTCAGAGGGTCTTGAAACAGCTGTCTCTAGTACTAAGAGATTCTATCAGAGGGATCCTGTGTATGTTCTTAGGGCAGTCCCTTCTTCTTGCCCATGTCCACTAGCAAACCAGACCTCTCCTGAGCTTGCTGAATGAACCTGACTTCCACATGTTTATGGGCCAGCATGTGGACTAGGAGGTTTGAGTACAGAGGGAAGGGAATCAGGAGATCAGGACAGATCTTTGCCTGTTCTCCTTAATCAGGGAGAATGACTAGACAAAGCAATTCAACTGCAGAAAAACTGCCAAAGCTAGAGCCCAATGACCAGAAAAATATCACCCGGGGAAATACTCAAGGAAAAAAAAAAGAAAAGTCCAGCGGTGTTGGCTTCCTGCATCATGGGCCTAACTCAACTTTCTTAAGAGATCTGCTTGCTGCTGAGGCCAGGCCTACGGAGACGTAGCTGCTTCTTTAATCCTCACAAAAACTATAGCTCAGAAGCTATACTGGGTCAGAGGAATCAAGACTCGACAAGCTGTCTCTTCCCAAAATCCCATGGTCCTCTCTGGACTGGTCTCTTAATATATCATCACTCAATCAGAAATACCTTTACAAAGCCTGTCAGAAGACTACTCTAAGGCTAGATACTCCTCTTCTCCCAGGACTCAAGGGGGTCATTGGATTCATCAATGAAGGCAATTTCTCAAGGTTCAACCAGCCTCCTGCCTGTAAACAGGTTACTCCACCTGGTGAGAAGTGAGCAAGCATGTGAGAGAAGCCTGACTTTCTGCAACTTTCAACTCTAGTTCTCCCACCCACGCTTCAGAAGAGCCCCAGAATCTGAATCTGAGCCCCGCGGCCCAAATGTGCTCACCGCCAATGTCACCTCAAGCCCAGTCTCTTATTTGGCACTGGGCTTATGGACTTCAGGTCTGAATCCTACTTTCCCCTCCATTAAATCCAACCTTATCACCACCAACCTTACGGAATCATTCTCCTCTGGGGAAGAGGGCAAATGACTGGAAAGGGCAGATGTGAGGATTAGAATGCACTGGAGCAGGTCTAATAACGTGTTGGGGGCTCTCATATCCAACCTCACCTCCTAGGCTTTTTCCTCCCCTCCTCCACTAACACAGCCGGCCAACCCACCCACAGCTGAGGCCTGGTCTCTGATAGAAGGGCGGGGTCTGAGCCTACCAGTCCAGAGCCGCTTCCTCGCATCAGGCCAGATCCTCCAAGGCTGGAGGAGGGTTAAGTCCCACATGGAACCCTCTCGCTCCAGATTCCCTGACCCTACTCTCCACGCAGGAACCTACGCATGAATTCCACAGAGTGGGAGTTAGGTTTTGTGCACTCCCAACGTGCAGACAAGCAGGGGAGCAGCGTTCACCTATATCCTAGCCTTGCTATGGTCGGGAAACGGATGGGAGCCCTAATCCCGGGCTGCGGCAGGAAAGCGCCCTTACCCAATGCTGACTCCGGAGCGGGCCGGGTGGCGCTTGCCCATCCCCGGATCCTTCGCTGGCGGGTGGCAGGACGTGGGGCTGGGGTCGTCCCGCTAGCCTGCCTGCAGAGCTTACGGGACTCGGGCAGGCCGGGCTAGGCCAGACGGGGCGGGGCCCGGAGAGCCCCATCCGGGTGGTCTGGACCAGAGAAAAAAAGGCCTGGCCACAGCGCAGTCCGCTGCACCCGCTATAGGCACCACACTGCCGGATAGGCGCCTGTCTCTGTGTTCCCCTCGGCCGCCGCCTCAGAGGACCGGCGGGAGGCGGAGCCGCGCGCGACACATGGCCCCGTCCCCGCGCGGCTTTGGGCCGCCGGTGGGGGTGGGGGGGGGCGCCCGGAGACTGGTAGCGGAGGCTCCAGGCGGCCCAGAGCGCGGCTCTAGCGGCCTAGCCCCCGCCCCGGCGCGCTAGCCCCGACACTCACCCGAGGGGCTGGCACGATGGCGGCAGCGGCGGCGGCGGCGGCGGCAACCCAGCGCGGTCTGCGACCGACTGTCCCTTCCCCCCTGCCTTCCCTCGCCACCCCGCTGCACTCTGGGAAACGCAGTTCCCCCGACCTCCTTTCTGGCGTAGGTGCGCCAGGAGAAAACTACAGTTCCCAGTGTGCTATGCGCTGGGGACCAGACACAGCCCTCAGCGCGGGAGGTGAGGCTAAGCCAGGGAGGGAGGCTGCCAGGGCGAGCCCCTGAGAATTGTGGTCTAGCGGAAGCCTCTGGAACACCCGAGGTTGGCGCCAGGCAAGGGTCAGGGCTCAGTTGTCGCCAGGTCCCAGCTGGTCTGGCCCCGCCCAAGTTGCGCGGTCTTTTGGAGTGGGCCCCGCCTCCGTTCCTGGCCAGGCCCCAAGCAGGCCTAGCCGCCCCTCCCTGGGCCCCTGGGCTGTTTCCGCTCCCGAACTCCCCTCCTCTTCGGTGCTCTGGCCACCACTTCGACTCTTCGGAGCGGTTCTCTAAAGCTAGCCAGGGCAAAAGCCATAGTTTCTGCTGTCCCAACGTTCATGCGCCCAGCCCGGCCCAAAGCTGGTTTCGAGTAGTCGAGGCTTTTCCTTCGGCTGGAGACTCAAATGCTCAAGTGGGGCTCAGCTGGAGACAAAGAGTAATCTTGTACAGTTCGGGTCTTCAAAACCTAGTCATACGGTGGGTTTTTTTTTTTGTTGTTGTTGCTGTTGTTCGTTTTATTTTATTTTTTGCAGCAGGCGGGGCCCCGAAGGGTTTAATTTTTATTAACGAGAAAAGAACTGGCTCACCCAAACTTTCCCCAGGATTTAAGTGACCAGATTGTCAATAATTTCCTTCCCACCCATTGCCCTTTCATCACTTATTTTCGTCGTTTCCTGGGCAATACAAACATTTAAAGTAAGGCCTGTTTCTAAGTCAGGGCTGTTGGGTAAATGCTGTGCAGCTAACCCAGGTGAACCACAGGTAAGGAAAATATTTTCCTGGCAGTTCCATGCGTTCCCTCCTGCCAAGACTCAGTATTCCTATTCTTCCATAAGTTTTGCACCTTCACCAATACCCACACACACACATATTCGCTTCTTGGGGATGGCTGGTAAACCCAGGCCGAGCTTCTGTTTATTAAATCCCAGGTCTGTACTAATTTGCCTGACTAGATGCTTCTTACTCATCCAGTGAAAACTCTGCATTGTCCTGCTTGTGTGCATCTGGGACCTCCCTTGTTAAGCTGTCAAGCCCCCTCCCCCTAAAAGCTAAAACACTGGATAGGCTGTGTGCACATAACCTCCAGACACCACAGTCCTGGCCAGAGCCTGGCCCTCACCTATCCTGGGAGTGCTGCTGAGAGGTCCAAGTCAGCCAAAGTAGAAAGTGTTAAGTCCCTTCAACAAATAGGAGCTAAGATACACTAAAGGACATAGACTGAGCCTAGGAAAGCTCTCAACCCTAGTGGAGACGGGGGACATGTGAGAGACTGGTTCAGTAGCCGTGCACGAAGGGGAATGCTGTGCTTCCACCACCTTATTTATGATTAGTTGGAACTAACCCTAGGAAGGCAGAGAACCAGTTCCTTCCCCAACCAGGCACCTGCACAACCTGTATTCCACCCCTCCTCCCCACCAGAGACTTGTTTGTTTCTCAAGTCAGTGCCAAGGGGCCGAGAGCAGAGACTAGAGAAACATTTGTCATTGCAGTTCACAGATAAACGGAAGTCCCCAGGGAAGTGGCTTTTTCTAAAGTAACAGAGAAGGGGGTCATGTTTTATGGAGCCCAAGAAGTGTCCATTTGTGCCCAAATACCTACAGTAAATAAGGCTAGCTTTAAAGATATTTGCCTTTCCCTATTGGCTTTGAGCTAAATTACTTGGACCTATGGATAAAAACATCACCTCACTCCTGTAATCTCCCATCTAAAGAAGAATAAAAACAGCCAAGAAAATGAATCACCGGGTCACAAATCCCAATTCCTCCACACTGAAAGTGTACCAGGGCCAAGGTATCTGTACAAGAGTTATGCCTGCAGGAGCCATGGCTGGCTCCAGCTGTGGTCTTCACTGACTTAAGTAACTGCAAGCCCATGTGTGCCAGACGCTGTACTAAGTGTCAGGGCTAAAATGGTGAGTGAAATTCAACCCCAGCTTAAAATCATGAAGAATTCAAAACCCTCAAGAGAAGTGAGGGGTCACAGTCGGTTTAGTTCTCAGTTGCTCCTTCTCCCAATCCACTGACAAACTGGGACCATTTGGTGCAGTTTCCAAACTCTGGAGTGAGCTGGGCCAGGAACTCTGTAAGAACATGTGCTCAGGGCCCCTTTATGGAGAAACATGGTCAGTGAAGCATTTCTACTCTCAGGATCAGCCTGGTCCTTGAGACCTAGGGCAGAGGCCTGTTGGGAGGCCTATTTCCCCATGTTTCAGGAATACTTAAATGAGTCTTTATCAAAATAAAATGGCGAAACCCAAATTAAAACCTTACTTTCTGTTTAATTCGTTTTGCCAAACAAACACAGTGAAAACTTTAGTCTGACTAATTGTACAGAAAATAGAATTTGTAACCAGTAGCAAACATAACAAGATAAACCTAAGTCCCTGGCAAGCTGGATCTTCAACAGCAGGTCACCTAGATCCCCTTGTAGATGGCCTCCTGGGGAGAGAGGTCCTAAATAGGCAGAGGCACAGTTCCCATCAGAATCACAGTCTGCACCTGGGAAGGAAAAGCAGGAAAAGGAGAACTGATGTTACTTGGATCTCTTATCACTACACACGGAAGAGTTGTCCCAATGCTGGCCAACCTCAAGGTGTTGTCTTCCTAAACCCATAGTCCTTGGGCAGCCGACCTGCATTCTGAGGGGTTAAGTTTCAAGTTCAGTGGTTCTGAAGCCTCTGCTTAACCAGAACCTGCAACATAAACAGGGGGTGAGGTGAAGAATGGGGGACAAAGTCATAAATGCTGGTGTCACCCGTGCAGAGTCTGAGGTCCCAAACTTCAGGACCTTGCTTCAGGAGAAAACAAGAGAGGGTGTCAGGTCACCAGCAAAAGAGTCCAGCTGCCCTAAGCTTCAGTACTGTCAACCAGTGTCCCAGGAATATAGGGGAGTTCACCAGCAGCGGCCTAAGGTCTCTCTAGGTCCGGGAGTCCAGCAAGCCAAAGGGGGGGGTGGGGGTGGGGGCGTTCACATTCCGTGCTTCTTTCGGATGACAGCCATGGCCAGCAGCCGATCCTTCTCGCGGAGTTCTTCTCGTAGCTTGGCCTCAGTGAGACGCAGGTGGCGGATGCTGCCTTTCATTTCCTTCATCTTCACCTCCATCAGCGCCAGGATGTCCCGCTGCTCGTTCAGCTTGCGCAGGAGCTCCTCCTCCGTGGTGCCTGACGACAACGAGTATGAGTGGTCGGAGCCAGTATCAGGGAAGCCCTCTTCACCCACCACCACCAACTGGGGACCCATAGGGCACTCTGCGGCCTCCAGCCCTGCTGTAGCAGCCTCTAGCTCCGACGCGGCGGCTGCGGCGGCTGCGCCCTCGGCGGCGGCGAACTCCACTTGCACGGTCAGGTCGATGGGTTTCACGTCTTCGCCTGTGGGAGTGGTGGGCGCTGGGGGCACGGACCCCGGAGCCTGGCTGCTGTCTACAGCGGCCTGAAGGGTGAGGAGCACAGCAGCAGAGGCAGACACCAGGTTCGGCTGCAACTGGGAGGCCTGGGCAGTGGAGGCTGACGGCGACGACTGCTGCTGCGGCGGTGGCTGTTGCTGCTGCTGCTGTTGTTGCTGCTGCTGTTGTTGTTGCTGCTGCCTGCGGCGAGCGGCTGCAGCCCCGGCGGGTCTGCGTGCTACTTTGCGCTCGTTGACGCCACGCAGCGGGAAAATGGTAGGGACGCGCACCGTGTAGGTCTTGCGGCCGCCCTGGAAGTGGACGCTGCAGAGACGGTGGCCCGTGGTGGGCTGAAAGGTGGAGAAGCACCCACTGACGCCAGCGCGGGACACGTTCTTGAGCCAGAGACGCCGCAGTTCAGCGTCCTTGGGAAACGTGTAGAAGTGCAGCGCCTTGTCCCGGTGTGAGTTGTTGTAGCAGCCCGGCACGCAGCACGTAAAGCCTGGCATGGCTGCGCCGCGCGGCCCGCCTCGGCCCTGCCCACCGGCCTTCTAAGCCCTTCGACGGCCCGGTCGGTCTGCCGCCGCCCGCCCCCTCGACGGGCGGCGCCGGGCGGGTCTTTAGGCGGCTTCCCACTAATGCCGCCCGGCGCAGCCGGCCTGGCCCGGCGCCCCGTGCCCAGAATACGCTTCCCGCCGGCCCGCGCCGCGCCACCCACCCGGCCGCCCGCCTGCGCTCCAGAGTCGGCCCCGGGGACGCCGCGAAGGACCGCCCGGGAAGGAGGACTACGCCCCCCACAATGCACCACGCCTGAAGCTGCTCACTTCCGGAGCGGGGGCGTGATAATTCCAGCCGCTTTCCTGGGCGCCGCTATGGCCCACGCAGAACAGATTCTTACTCCCACCCGGCTAATCCCCGGCCGACTATAGAGGCGTATTCGGTTGCAACGCCGTCTCCTGACCGCCCTTCGCAAGGACCTGGAATCCTAATACGGCGGCCGGGGGGTGGGGGGCGGGGGGAGGCGAGAGGCGCGCCTCTGTAGTGCGCAAGCGCCCTGGGTAAGCGCCCCACAAAAACTACAAATCCCGCAATGCCTTGCGCTTAACTCGGCTGCTGTGGCCTGCAGCGCCGCCTAAAGGAGAGGCCGGGTTACAGGGGACTAGGAGTTGGGTGAGGTTGTGCCAGCGGACAACCTTGCCGGAAGCGGTTCCCCAATCACTGGCGGTTGTGAGTCTACGGCATTCCTGCGGGGCTTGGGTGGGCGACCGGGGCTTCAGTGCCCAGAAAGACCTCAGGAGCCCCTTTCTCTGCGTTGAGCACTCTTCTAATTCAGCCGCTGTTTGCGATGACTCACTTACTGACCTAAACACCAGTCACCAATAGATACTTACTGTGTGGCGGGCACAGGGCAGTGAGTTGGGAACCCTGCAGGAGCTGACTGACCAGGCCTGACTGCTGCGAGGGATGAGGGTCCAACTTTTGGATAATAGATGTGAATGCACCTGAATGGATTTCTAATCACAGAAATAAGTGCTACAAAATAATGAACAGGACAGAGGAAAAAATGGGAGGCGGAGTCCCAGGAAGAAAAAAAACGGTGAAAAGCTGGAGTGGGGACGAGTAGCGGGCCCTGAGGCAAGAAAGAACTAGGCTCCGCCCTTCAAAACCTGGAAGATGCCAGGCTGGGTAGCTGGAGCGCCAAAAGATACCAAACTGGGCTAAGTTAAAAGATTTGGGATTTAATTCTGCAGAGGACTGGGAGCTGTTGAAGTGTGTTGAACCAGAGGATGGACAGGATTTGTATTGTAACAAGACCCCTCCCACTCCTCTACTTCTAAGGAGAAAACGTTCTAAAGGACCAGAGAGGCTGTGGAAAACCAGGGAGGTGGCTGGGAAGTCTTTAGGGAAGTTACTTGCAAACAGCCCTCCTTTGCTGAGTTCCCCCTTTCTCCGCTTCTTGACTTTCTTCACCCTTTCTCCTGATTCTCCCTCCTAATTTTTTTTCCCTCCTAATTTTTTTTCCCTCCTGATTACAAACCATGGGTGTGAAATTGGAGCCTACTATAAACTACTTCTAAGTATTTGATATAAAAACAAGAGTTAAATGCTAAAAAAAAAAAAAAAAAAAAAAAAAAAAAGGGGCGCCTGGGTGGCTCAGTCGGTTAAGCGTCCGACTTCGGCTCAGGTCATGATCTCACGGTCCGTGGGTTCGAGCCCCGCGTCGGGCTCTGTGCTGACGGCTCAGAGCCTGGAGCCTGTTTCGGATTCTGTGTCTCCTTCTCTCTGTGACCCTCCCCCGTTCATGCTCTGTCTCAAGAATAAAAAATAAACGTTAAATGCTAAAAAAAAAAAAAAACAAAAAAAAAAAACAAAAAAAAAAAAAAACAAGAAAGATTCGGCTATTTACAAGCATGTGAAAGAAAAAGGAACACCCCAAGTTAACTGTTACATTTTTTAAAGTGTTTTATTATAAGAGGAACCCATTCTTAAAATATTTTGTAAACATTAAAAAAAATTTTTTTTTAAATGGGGCGCCTGGGTGGCTCAGTCGGTTAAACATCCAACTTCAGCTCAGGTCACGATCTTGTGCTTTTATGAGTTCCAGCCCCGTGTTGGGCTCTGTGCTGAGAGCTCAGAGCTTGGAGCCTGCTTCAGATTCTGTGTCTCCCTCTCTCTCTCTCTGCACCTCCCCCATTCATGCTCTTTCTCTCTCTCAAAAATAAACATTAAAAAAAAAATTTTTTTAATGTTTTGGAAAAATACGGGACAATGGAAATGAACTATTTGTCTGGTCCAACATGCAAACATCACCCTTGCACTTTGTGTTCACAATCAACGTGCTCCATGGTTATTGGCATGGGTTTCACAGACCCATACCAGAAAGAAGTTCCATTCCTCCTGGCCTATGCAGCTGAGGTCCACAGCTTGAACCCCCTTCAAACTTAGAAATGCAGTTCATGTTGAAAAATGTGCATTCATTTGGATGAATATACAACAGTAAAAACATGAATACACACTTTGTTAAATGATTAAATGTTTATGAAATGTAAGCAGTAGAGATAAAGCAAAAGATCATTGTTACATTGTTTTGTATTTTCATTGTCATACTATTACTGATAGAATTCTATTCTTGTCTCAAGAGTACCTTCCTCAAAAAATGTTAATGAGGTCAAATTTATATCGTTTCTTCATGCACAGAACATTGAAGATGCTCAATAAAATCGTACCTTCCAGTACATAAAATCACCTCTAATCTACACATAATCTTTTATACTTAAAACATATCTAGAATGCATAGCTCTCTCCCCACCCCTACTGCCCTGCCCACCCTCTATCTTGTCACCTCTGGAAAAAGGCTACAACCTTGTCACAAGTCTCCCTGCTGCCAATCTTGCCTCCTCTACAAAATCTGTTGTTCACATGGATACCAAAAAAATATGGTTATGTAATTCCTCTGCTTAAATCCTTCCAGTGGCCTATTGCATTAAGAATAACGTCCAAACTCCTTTCCTGAGCCTGTAAGACCCCACATGGTCTGCTCCTTGCCTGTCTTACTCCTCCCTCCCTTGCTTCATGCACTCAGTATTTTTTTTTAAAGTAGCAAATATAAAGTTTAATCAATTATGTAAAACACATAGACACCTGATCTAGAAGCAAAAGGGTAAGTCCATAACTCAGAACTCAAGTTCTAATTAAATTTCCATGAAAATTTAAGAAAGGCTGTCTTGGTGAAAAATGTGCTAATAGAGTCTCTAGCATTAACAGAACTTTGAAAGCCAAATTTCGTCTCAAAATTGCACGTGTTTGGAGATCGTAACATTTCTGCTGCATCACAAACAGCCCACTAGCTTTTGAGCCTGCAGCCTGGTCTCTTCTGAGGCTGAGTAGTTTTCACAAATGCAAATCTGACCAGATCACATATAGGATAAAATTTTTTCCTGGCCCAAGTGTGCCTACTCAACTAGGAGAGGGAGATGGGAATAAGAGACATTCTAATAGTGACTGCTATTTATTAAGGGCCTAGCTTACTATATATCAGACACTGAGCTAAACATTATCTCAATGAGGGGCGCCTGGCTTGCTCAGTAAGTAGAGCATGTGACTCTTGATCCCAGGATCCTGAAGTTGAGCCCCATGTTGATGTAGAAATTACCTAAATAAACTTTAAAAAATTATCTCATTGGATCAGTACAAGCCCCTATTAGGTGGGTATCATCCTCAACTTACAGATGAAGAAACCAAGTCTTCCACTGATGGCACACATTTGCCCAGGTTCACTCCCTGGTAACAGTGCCTCCAATCCAGAGTTTACAACGACCGCGCCAGGGTCCTCTGAGCGGGTAGGGTTGGAACCGCAACTCCCGTGAGGCTGTGCGGCAGCCTCGCGGCCTGCCGACTCGCGAGAGTTGGCTCAAACGCGACGGCGGGAAGGCGGTGGAGCGGCCCACCTGAGCAGTTGGGTGGGAGAGCGAATGGCTGAGGCAATGGCGGATAGCTACAGCCAGGACAGCGAGCCTACCACACGCACGTTATTGCGGCGCGTGCTGGATACCGCGGACACGCGCACCCCGCAGCGACGCCGAAGTGCCGGAATTGGGTATGTGAGGGCGCTGCGCGAGCATATGAGCAACCAGAAGGATTAGGGGGTTAGGTGTCCGTGGGAGACCCCGTTTGGAAAGGGAAAGGGGAACTGAGTCTCGAAGAGGCGCAGGAGAACTGGCTCCACCCTTCTAGCTAGGCTCAGGTCAGCTGTTGGTGCCCGCCGCCCAGGCACTCCAGGCTGACAAGTCTCGGGACCACGGACCTCAAATCACGTTCGGGTCTTTGGGTTTCGGCCTCTGGTGAAGGACAGGCGCTCAGAATCTGGCCTTTTGGCCCGTTCTACGGGCCATCTTCCCCGACATCAGCCCAGAGTGTGTCCAAGCATCTGCCCTGCCTCCTGCGTGTCCTCCACCTTTCTCTGCACATTCACTCCCCTTTTCCTGGAGGGTCCTTCTGAAAGATGGAACAGGACCTATAGAGAACAGCCTACGTAGAATTCGGGAGGCAGGAACTAGAAAGATGTTTTGCTAGGGAGTAGGGAATTGGCTTGACGTAGTGGCAGTGACAGTGGATGAGGGCTGTGGTGAGCTCATGGTGCAGAGGGTGTGGAATTTGGCATCAGCCAGACAGGGGCAGTGCAGTTGTTTTATAGGCGCTGGGAAGCTGTTCGTTGTAGGTTTTAGACCTATAAGTGATGAGGTGGGAGCTATGCCTTGAGAATTTGAGGGAGACTGGAAAGAAGAGACTAGGACTGGCGTGACCCATGTAGAAGTTGCTGTCAAATCCTGACAGGCACTTAAAAGCTTTCAAAATATTTAAAATCCTTCTTGGGTTGTTATTTTTTTTAATGTTTATTTATTTTTGAGAGAGAGAGAGCATGTGCATTAGAGGGAGAGGGGCAGAGGAGGAGACAGGGAATCCCAAGCAGGCTCCACACTGTCAGCACAGAGTGCGATGCTCAACCGACTGAGCCACCCAGGTGCTCCCTTGGGTTGTTATTTTAATGTCAGGAATGGATACTGTTCCATTTGCTTCTCTTGTCTGTGTGGCTAACCTCTGCTTCTAAGAAAGTCAGTTCTGTAAAGGTTTCCTCAGTCCCTCTCTCTAGGTAGGTCATTATGGTCCCTCTCTATTCCCATATCCTTCAGGTTCCCCTTCATCCACAACCTTGTTGATACAGAGCTGAGAACAGGTGCTAGGGGAGGGGCAAGTGGTTTCTGGTTCCTTGGCCTTGAGGGAAAAGGGCTTTAGGCCAAGATTCCTGATGAAAGCACATCTCTGCATCCTCTAGTTTCCTGTCCCTACTTAATTCTCAGAGCAATTGGTCTTTACACAGTGCCCAGAAATCCCTACTTGAAACACCTTCCTCCAGGAGGTTGAGCAGCTCAACAAAGACGAATGCAAGGCGGCGTTCCCAAAGAGCCAGGGTAAGTGCCCCAGCCCATTGACCCCTACAGGGCTCTTGCTGCATTCAGGGGACCCTGAGGTCTAGCTCTGCTCTGGAGCCCACCTTGAGGGAATCTCAAGGCAAAGAAACAGACTGATTACTTGATGCTTTCACCCAAAGTCTATTGGCAGATTGGCCCATGTTCAAACCAGTGGGCACCTGGAGGAACAGACACCCCGGACTCTGCTGAAGAACATCCTTCTAACTGGTGAGTGAACACTGGCTTGCTGGTCAGGGTTAGACACCAGTCCCATGGTATCTCTCATTCAGGGCAGCCTGCCCTGCCAACCTTACTTTCTTCTTGCTATTTTGGCAGCCCCAGAATCTTCCATCATGATGCCAGAGTCAGTGGTCAAGCCAGTGCCAACACCGCAGGTGGTCCAATCCTCTAGACAGGAAAGCATTCGGGGCAGGTGCACAATGAATTCTCCCCTTGCACTGGGCTGTTGGGTAGCTCTGATCAGGGAGCCTCTTGAGGGTCCCAGAAGCCAATATTGGGCTTCCTGGCCTGAGATAAGTTTCATCCTTGTAGCCTGGAGCTGCAACTTCCTGAGCTTGAGCCCCCTACAACCCTGGCTCTAGGTCTGCTGGCTCCTGGCAGGAGGAAGCGGAGGCTGAGATTGTCAGTCTTTCAGCAAGGAATAGACCAGGGGCTGCCTCTCTCCCAAGGTAAGACCCTGGACAACACTTGTGGCCACCCTCTCTTGTCCTCTGGAGAGGCTGAAGAGGCCTGAGACAGGGCTGTCATGAGCCTAGAACTTATCATGGTTTCTTTTTAAATTCTCTTGCAGAGCCTTGTGGGAATGCTAGTGCCTCCTCTCTCACCAGGTGCTGTTGTCTGTTCTGGGGGTTGGTGGAGACGCTTGGGGAGGGAGGTATTGATTGGGATGGAATCTGACCATATTGGTCCCTGCCAGTATTAGCTTCATAGCATAATGGCTGTGTTCTTAGAGATGAGAGCCCCAGGGCAGATGGGAGTATTCTCCCAAAAATTGGGCTTCAGGTACCTGACTTTCCTTCATGGTTCCTCCCTCCCACCAGTTCCCTCAACTTGACCTTTGCCACACCTCTTCAGCCACAGTCAGTGCACAGGCCTGGTTTGGCTCGCAGACCTCCCACCCGTCGAGCTGTAGATGTGGGTGCATTTTTGCAGGATTTGCAAGATACTTCCCTGGCCTTGGCTTCTCCAGGTAAGGTTGAGATTTCCTTCTGCCCTATGGGGAAAGCTCCCCCACTCCCATGGGAGGTATGCTGAGTCCAGGATTACTCCTCTGTCAGGTCAAGGACAGTGAGCAAGCCTGATTAGTAGGTCTATGAAGAGTTTCTGCTTCCTTTCTACAAAATGTCCCTTGTCTAAATGGAGCCCCAGTCTTAGCCCCACATTCTTGAGAAGCTAGAGGGCTGAGGGTAGGAAAGGTGTGGTATGGTGACTGGAGCTTTTGGGAAGATTGATTGATAGGGCTCAGGTTTAAGGATCAGCTGGCCAGTCAGAACTGACTGGGGAGCCTGCTTCCAGAAGACAAGTCAAGTTTACTAGAGTAGGAGGATTCCAGGTAGAGGGAGCAGAGTGAGAAGTGGAGGCATGGGTGAGCAGTTTGGGTGGGACAAGCTGTGGTAGGTGGGAATATTAGGCCTAGAAGCAGGAAGATCACTGTGGAAGCTCTCTTAGAATACTAGGAGGTTTTCTCTAAAGGTCACTTGGGGCAAACTCATGGAGCCCACTGCCCAGGCCCTGGTGACGGAGTGTCAACTGCCTTTGATCTCCAGGTAACAGCCTCAGAACCCCTGTTGCTACCCTGCCAACCGACACCGTGTTGGAGGACACTCAGCCCTTCTCCCAGCCCTTGGTTGGCCATTCCCCCAGTGTGTACCACTCCCTGCCCTGTCTCTCTTACACTGAGGCTAAAGATGCTGAGAAGGCTGTCAGTCACAGGACACAGAGGAGTGGGCCTAAGCTGCAGAACCACAGTGAGTATGTGGGCTTTTCCTTCTTCGGGCCCATTTGTGTGTCCTGCAGAGCCCCCTGGCTGTTGGTCCCTCTTACATCTCAGAGCAGAGTTAGTGTTGGGCCAGGATACTCCACAAACAAGTACCCTGGGTCTCCCTCTGGGCTTTTCTCCTCAGTGAGCTAGAGTGGATTTTATTACTTTATCCTTGAGCTACATCCTTCTCTAACTTGTATTCTCTCCCTTGATTCAGGTCCTGGAAAACCAGCCCAACTTCTGGCAGGAAAGGCAAAGAAGGTTGATGCCCTTGCTATGAGCTTCCCAAACACCAGCAGTGCTATCGCTGGAGAAGATGAAGTAGAGCCCTTACAGGGTGGAGTTGGTGAGAACGCAGAAGAGAGGATGGAGGAAAGTTTGAGTGTGAGTGAAGTGAAGGACACAGCAGGAACACAAGGATCTGTTAGGACAGACAAGTCTGACAGAAATGAAACGTCAGAAGCTGTTGAGGCCAAGGAGCCAGAGGGATCTTCAGGAGATGAGAACATCTCTGGTAGGACAGGTAAGGGTCCCAGTGCAGGGACGGGGGAGTGACTTGGTGACAGCTACATTCAGTCCCTAATCTGAGGAGTTATATATCTGGGTTGTGTTTCTGGGCACAAGTAGCCTTGGGTCAGGGAGCCTCTAAGGGGCCCGTTGCTTGGCGGGCCAGACGTAAATGGGGCCCTTGAGGAACAGGACAAGGAGGCTGTGGGTCTTCAGAGTTGGGTGAGCCCCCTATAATCCTGCCCTTCCTCTACAGCAAGTCCAGAATTGGCCTCCAGCACCACTGAGTTTCTTCAGGCCAGGCAACTTCAGTTTCTTGAGTCAGCCCCACCGCCTAGCACTGCCATGTAAGATTCTATGACCTTGTTTTCCATGGGCTTCTCGGGAAGGGAGCAGGCTTCTGAGCTTGGCATTGAGTACCACAGGATTATCCCCCTTCTCATTAGTATGCAGATGATCACCCAGGAGAGCACCCTGAGGTGGGCTCAGTGAGGCTCACTGAGTACATCTGTCATCCTGGTGCATGCTTCCACATTCTGAGAGGAAACTGGGTAGGGGGATGTTTCTAAGTTAGTATATAGTCAGAGAAGGCTTCCTGGAGGACGATTAGCAGAATCAAATAGGCAGAAATGGGCTGAGGGGAAGGAATGTCCGTCCATACAGAGGCCTGAGGGTCATGGGCCTGAGCAAGTACCAATTTATGTAATAAGTCTAGACTAGGACATTGGGTCCAGACTGGAGGATCAGGGCTGCAGGGAAAGACCAGACCTCAGTGTGGTCCTCTGTCCCCACTACCCCTCAGCACATAGTTGGAGTTATTGGTTCAGGTTAGCCAAGGAGTAAATGGGCCCTAGTCTTGGCAGGAGCCAATAAGACTTGTTTTTTGTTTTGTTTTGTTTTTGTGTTTTGTTTTGTTTTGTTTTGAAGTTTATTTGTTTATTTTGAGAGCAAGAGAGAGAGAGAACCCCAAGTAGTCTCCACACTGTCAGCACAGAGCCTGATTCAGGGCTTGAACTCACGAACCAGGAGAGCATGACCTGAGCCAAGATCAAGAGTCGGATGCTCAACCAACTGAGTCACCCAGGCACCCCAAGACTTGTTTTTGACTAGGGGCCTCTTCGCATAGCATTTTAGCTAACTATCCACTCTTGCCCCCAGCTTATCCTCAGAGCCTCTGGAGCCTCTACCGACCAGGCTTCCTCCCAGGGCCAGAACCCTTGGCCCCAGGCCCCGTCAAGATCCCCACAAGACTGGACTGAACCACTATGTGAAACTCTTCAGCTTCTATGCTAAGATGCCCATGGAGAAGAAGGCTCTTGAAATGGTGGAGAAGTGGTGAGTCCTGGACACTCAGGGTGGGGAGAGGAGCCCCTCAGATCATGAACAGTCAGTTCAGTCTTTTCTACCCCAACCCTCTTTGGCAGCCTGGACAAGTATTTCCAGCATCTTTGTGACGACCTGGAGGTGTTTGCTGCTCATGCTGGCCGCAAGACTGTGAGACCAGAGGACCTGGAACTGCTGATGCGTCGGTAAGTGGGCAGAAGCAGGGAGGTGCTGGATGTTGGAGTGCTGACACTGATTCTATATCTATCCTCTGCTACAGGCAGGGCCTGGTCAACGACCAAGTCTCTTTGCATGTGCTTGTGGAGCGGCACCTGCCCCTGGAATACCGGCAGCTGCTCATCCCTTGTGCATTCAGTGGCAACTCTGTCTTTCCCGCTCAGTAGTGGCCAGGCCTCAACACTCACCCAGTCCCTACCTAGGGCCACTTGGCCCCACATATTCTTCCAGGTCTCTTCCCATCCCTCCTCACCATCAATAAAGTGTCACAAACAGAATGTGCTGTGTTTTGGTGCATATCCTGGGGCCAGCCAGGCCGGGACCAATACTCATCCCTCTTCTCAATTCCCCAGCACAACCTGGAGAATAGGTTCAGACAAATAATTTTATACTAAAAGTTAGGGGTTAGGAGCACTAGAGCACTGGAGCACTCAGGCTGCCCATAGTAGCCCTAGCTTGCAGGCTCCTGCTCTCGAGGCCCCATGCGCCTGAGGTCAATCATCTGAAGCTGTTCCAGGGCAATCTGGAGCTGTTCCATAATGGCTTCTTCCTTCTCTTCACCCTCCTCAGGCAGTTCTGTCATGGGGAGCTGGAAGGCCTGGCTCAAATAGCTATTCAGGGTCTGTTTGTCCAGGCCGGGATCAATGTTCATCAGGGCTTCACGTACCTTGGGTAGGGTTACTTTATCATGGCTACCCCACAAAGAAAGAGAGATAGGCTTTGACCCTTCTGTACCCCAGACCCCAAGATGTCCTCTGCTGAGCTTGAGCAGTATATAGTGCCCAGGAATAAACTCAGTGCACAGGGAGATCCAAGGCAATGAGATGCCACCCTGTGGCCCAACCTACAGGATATGCCTATGGCTAAGTGGGCCTGAGGACCTCAGGAGTTACTCACAGTTCCAGGCCCAGCTCCTGCTTTAGCTCCTGTAAGTACTCATCCTTTTCATCCATGTACTGTTCCCACAGCTTTTGCACAAAGGGCATACTCTGGCCCTCCTCATCCTGGGAGGGTCCGTAAGGCAGGGTGAGGACACATTGGTTGGGGTCCAGCAGAGGCCAGGGCAGGGCTGGGCAAGTTCCTGGACAACTCCCACTCCCCGACACACACCCATACCTACCTCTATAAACAATGAGTGGTAGTTGAGCAAGTCTGCATTGCTACTGTTGGAATGCCAGCCCCCTGCCTCCATCAACTCCTGGATTCTCTCTTCCTTCTTGAAGGGGAAGGTGCTCTTAAGGACAGTGCTATGGGGAGACACAAGGGCCAACAGGCCTGGCTCAGGCCTACCCACTTACCTTCCTGTACCACTCTGCCAGCCCCACTACTGCTCAAAAGGGACAACAAGTGTTGGGGCTGTGAGCCCTTCCTGTCAGGCTCCCCTTTCCCCTGCACACCTGGGAGCCTGGCCAGAGGAAATGTTGGGCAGGAGTTTGTGGTGGCTGGACTGGCCTCTCACCTTAAGTTTTCCATGGTTATCAGCCCCTCATTCTGACTGTCAGCATTTGTCATCTCCTTCAGCAACTGTACTACGGTCTCCTTCTGCTTGATGTACACACTCTCGCTCCTCTACAGGGAAGGAAGCATTGACTAACTTGCTGCTTCCTGCAGTGATAGGGATAGACCTGGCCTATGGTGGGGACAAAGGGTGGAGGGCCAGGTCCAACCTCACCTTTCCCATCAAGAGTGCATAGAACTGGCTCATGACCTCATTAGAACGGAAGAGCTTGATATTTTCAAAAATGGTGTAAGCCCAGGCCATGGCATCACCAGGTCCAAAGCGATTCTCCAGGAAATTGAAGAAGAAATCTGGGAATTTCTCTTTCTGCAGGGTTGGGGACGACTGCTTAGTAACCCTGCCCCATGGCGGGTTAGCCCTCCCCCCCAACACCTTGATGGAATTCCCTGGAGGATTCTACAGGTCACACCAGGCCCAAATGGCCCATGAGATCTGACCTGCTCCTCAACAAGACGTTCCTTCCAGGCATCCTTGAGTAGGTTTACCACATCCTTCTTGGTTGGCTTCTTGTTCTCCACAATGCCATCAAATCGAAGGAAAGAGGGGATGGCTTCCCCATAGCCCTGCAAGGTAGAATGTCAGCTCATCTCTGGGCCCAGGCAGAGCCCAAGATGGTTCCCCAGAATCTCAAGTCTTAGCAGCAAGGCCTGGCTGTTCTGACTCTGGCCCCAAGCCTCCCAAGCCCAGGGACCCCTACCAGACCAGGAAAGAAGTCTTTCTCCCGGAGCAGGCCCTCGCCAATCTCCTCCAAGAGCACATCCACCAGCTGGTCACTGTTTTTGCCCTCGGCCAGCATTTGCCAGCGATCTGGGCCCCCAGCCACCACATCTGCAGGTGGGAAGAGGGAGCTGGAGTCCAAACCACATCGTTGAGCACTCCCTGGGAGTCCAATGGCCATCATTACCTTCACACTTGGTCCAGTCAGGCCGTGGTGTAGAGGTGCGCTGGATCTCCTGGAGCTCAGAATAAAACTGGTCCCGCTCCTTCAGTGTGGTCATGTGCAACTGTAGCAGTATCTCGTGCTCCTTGCAGACCTCTTCATAGTCACCTCTCAGGCTGTCCAGCTACGGACAAGGTGATTGATCCTCACTACCTACCTGCATGACCCTTCCCTACCCTGCCTGACCTGCCTGCCCTGCCTGCCCACCAGCACCTGCTCCTGCAGATCCTTGTTGGTCTTCTCCTGCATTTCAAAGTCCCTCCTGGGCACCACATCTCCAAAGTTGGCTTTCATGGTGTTGAGTTCCATCTGTGTGCGGGTCAGGTCTTGCCGGGTCATCTTCAGAGCCAGTGTTAACTTAACGGGGTCCTCGCCCCAGATACCTGTCAGGGTACCGGCCAGCTTGCATCACCCTGACTCTAAGGCCTGTAGCCCAGGGCAGGGTTAGAATGTTCCTCAGGGCTTGTTCCAGGTCCTTCTCTCGCTGCTTGGGAAGCCCTGGGTCTTTCCTACAGCACTAATATCTTACAACTTCGAGCTTAAACAGAGAAGTCCAGGACACGAGGTACCAGGCCTGTCCTGCTCTCAGGGAGTCTCAGTTGCCTCAGCGGCCAACAATTGTTTCCTACTTAAACAAGGAGTCTATGATTCTCAGTCCAGCTCAGAAGATCCACAGACCCAGGCAGCAGCAAGAATATCCCCACCCCACCCCACCCCACCCCACCCCCCATCATTGTGAATGGGCATGGAATGAACAGATGTAGGAGAGTTGAATGGGGACGAATGGCGAGACTCCTCTAGTGCCTCCTCAGGGGAGAGAAACCCACCTCAGGCTTACCTGGGGACTGGGCTAGTGACATGTCTTCCCGCTGGTACCGCAGCTCATTCAAGTCTGCAATGAGGATCTTGCGGGCATCTCGCTCACTGAGATAGTGCAGGTACTCCTCAGCCAAATTCTTCCTCAGTTTGGACACCTGTTGGGAAGGTGGCTGTGTGGTCATGGGACTGTACTTAGCGAGCCATCAAAGGGGATGGGATGGATGCTGGGTGGCCACATCAGGGCCTGGGAAGAGAAAAGGTAAAAGAAGGAGGCTAGCCATTCCTGAGAATCCAACAAAGTGCCAATGCTTCCTCCTGTGGAGAAAGTCTGGGAGCCAAGAAGCAGGACTGCTATTATTTGGGGCCACATGGAACCAGTGCTAAGCCAAGGAGGAAGACAGAATGTGGAAGTAGGGCCTCTGGAGGTAGGTGGTGGCTCAGTATATCATTCCAGGCAGAAGGGTAGAGAGTTAGGGGTCACCTTAGTGCCCAAGGCTTCAGGTCACCCCTGGGCTGGAGGTAGCAGTAATTCAGGGAGCTGATCACCACACTACTCCCATTCACCTCGCTCTGCAATGAGATCTTCTCCTCGTTCTTTTTGTCAATGAGTTTTAGCAAATTCATCTTCTCTTTCTTCAGCATGGAGATTTCATATCTCTCCTCAGCCCGCATGGCCAGGATCCTCTTGTTGCAGTCCTCATTCACAGTGACAAGTTTGGCCTTCAAGGGCTCCAGAGCCCGAATCTTCTCCCTCTGGTGGGCTAAGCAGGGACAGGTGGGAGACTACCTTTGGGACCATGGAGAACAAACAGCCAGGAGACACTGATCGAAGGTAACAGTGAGTGGCTATGTCCCTTGCAAACTCCAGGAGTCTATGCATGCCTTGTTCAAAACATGGCTCCTGCTTAAGGCCTTCCTGCATTGGCTTTTAAACCAGAGACACAGTCTAGTTGAGGACTGGGATTTCATCTATGCCCTTTCTATAGCCTTTAGTCCTGTAGTTGTACCATGCCCGGCACCTCCTAAGCCTGGTTGGGAGCCTCTACTTCCCAAAGGTACTCACTTACTCCTGGGCTTCACTCTCAATAGTGAAGTTGCTCTCTTACCATACTTCCCAAGGACAGGAGGTGTTTAGGTGCTCTATCACAGGACAGTGTAAGCAACAAGGCTGAGCAAAGCTTGGTGACTTCAAGGCCTAATTAGTAGCTGCCCAACATGGTTGCATAACCCCAGAAGGTAAGAGTTGGATCCTCTCCATGCCTTCCAGACTGGACCCAGGCACAGAGGCTGCAGTCTTACCCAGCATCACCTCATATGCATTCTTGATGGAAGATAGCAATGGCTTGTACGTTTTAAAGTCCTCTATGAAGAACTCAAAGATTTCCCTGTAAGGCTGGCAAGAAAAGGGGACCTGTCACCTCCTGGCCTATAGCTGCCACTCTCTTAAGTTTAGAAATATTGTAGCATGAAGTTACCCGGTGACCCCACATTCAAATAAATACCCCTGGGCACCACATGGGTCGCTCATTGCCAGGAAGCTGAGGGGTAGCTATATCCCTCTCAACTGTTCTCTGGAGGCTGTTCTCCTGGTGCTATCTCTGAAGGCTAGCAGATGACCTGGGTCAGGGCTGTCCCTTATGTATCTGAGCCCCACTTTGGCTCTCCAGGCAGCCAGCCTCCAAGCACTGTGCCTTAGTTAGCCTCTCACCATCATCCCGTTGCCATCTTACAGACCTGTGAGGACAGGACATTCAAGCCTCTAGCTTTGTATTCTCACCTCCAAGTAAAGGTGTGGTTTCCTGTCCAATTTGGACACAAGTTTTGGGGCACAGCATTATGTCCTGGAATTAGCACAGGCTCTAGAATCAGTCCTGAGTTCATATCCCAGCCCTACCACTTCATAGCTGTATGCCTTCTCTGAACTTCTGCTTCCTTGTTGATGAGGTACCTTCAGCCTATGAGATTGTATACAAGGCCTCATTCAGGGCCTGCCACACAGATGGTGCTCAGCAAGTGTTTCTATCTGTGACTAAGTCAGAAGTAAGGGATTTCCTGTCATCATCCCTGTTAGAACAGGGATGGTGATTCCCTCCTTAGTATGTACCAGAATCTAATCTGCATCTAAGTTTCTCTATGTGTCTGGGCTAAGTTCCTCAAGCTTGAGTCTGTCATCTCTGGGCTGGTGAACACCATATGACCCTTGCTTGCCCAATTGCCAGGATTCAGGCTCCATTCACTGATGTCCAACAACCCAAACTAGGCACTGGGGATCACAAAGCTGAAGGAACTGGAGACAGCATCCAGTTCACCTGACTCAGGTGTGAAACTCAAGCCTCAGGAGAGTTTTGGTTCCAGCTTTGCCTGCTCGCTGACTTTGTCATAGAACCTGTTTCCCTTACCAGGAATAGGGACCCAAAAGAGAAGGGAGAGGATAGTCTCTCCTGAAGTCTGAATGCTGAGTCCTAGTGAGTAAAATTTCCTCCCACCTGTCCTCCTGCCCTCCCCACAGTTATTCTGTGGCTCTGACCTGCAACCTCAGCTCCTGGGCAGAATCTGTGCTCAGGTCCAGCAGGAGAAGCTCCTTGCGTAGGTAGTTCTCTAGCTGCTCCAGGTACCTCGGCTTAGTAGTGCCCAGGGGCTGCTGCTGCCAACTACTGCAGGGTATGGTGGGATGAGATGTGATGGGCACACCATGGGGCTCTTGCATCCTTGGTCTGGGGCAGCACACACCCCTGTGCTGTCTCTGGGCCCAATGCTAGGTCTGTACCAGCCCATCCACCACAGTGCTGACCCTGGCTTACCCTGCTCGTTTCCGGTAATCATATGAACAGGGCTTTCGATTATGCAGAATGGTCTGACCACTGGTGTATGTGGGCCATGGGGACAGGTGGCCACCAATGGAGAACTGACAGGACTGCAGGAAGAGACAGGTGAGGTTACCAAGGCAACATTGCTCCCATTCCTGATGCTCCTCTCCATCATCCTCCTTCTATTCTTAATTCCGCCCCCCCCCAACATCTCTTTTCTCTCTCTCTTTTTTAAGTAGGCTCCATGCCCAACATGGTGCTTGAACTCATGACCCCAATATGAAGAGTCACATGCTATAGCAGGTGTGTGCCTGAGCCAGCCAGGCGCCCCTCCCTAACATCTCTCTCTGTCTTTTTAAATGTTTATTTATTTTTGAGAGAGAGAGCGAGAGCGAGCAGGCAGGGGAGGGGCAGAGATAGATGGAGACAGAATCCAAAGCAGGCTCTAGACTCTGAGCTGTAAGCACAGAACCCAATGTGGGGTTGAAACTCACGAGCAGTGAGATCATGACCTGAGCCGAAGTCAGATGCTTAACCGACTGAGCCACCCAGGCACCCCCCAACATCTCTTAATATGGTTCATAATTAAGAATGTGGGCTCTAGCACCAGGTAGTGACTAAAGCCAATGCAGATTACCAGGTAGGGATGGGCCCTGACTGGAGGGGACCAGAAAAGGCTAACATCTTGGAGGAGGAGGTGATAATATCTGTGATGTTCATTCAGTAAAACTTGAATACGTATATGAGAGGAACTGAGGCCACTCTGGGAGAGGGGGTGTATCTCAGGTTTAAAGGTGGGGCACACAGACTGCCTGGGTAGCACTAACACCTCAGGGAAACAGCAAGAATTTTTTTTAACATTTTCATTTATTTTTGAGAGAGAAAGAGAGACGAGAGAGCAAGGGGGATACAGAATCCGAAGCAAGCTCCAGGTTCTGAGCTCTCAGCACAGAGCCTGACGCAGGGCTCAAATTCATGAACCACAAGATCATGACCTGGGCCAAAATCAGACACTCAACCAACTGAGCCACCTAGGCACCCCAACAGCAAGAATTTTAAAGAGCTACGGGGGCGGTTGGGTGGCTCAGTCGGTTGAAAGTCTGACTTCGGTTCAGGTCATGATCTCACAGTTGGTGGGTTGGAGCCCTGCGTTGGGCTCTGTGCTGACAGCTCAGAGCCTGGAGCCTACTTCAGATTCTGTGGCTCCCTCTCTTTCTGCCCCTCTCCTACTCATGTGCTCTCTCTCTCTCAGAAATAAACATCAAAAAACAATTAAAAAAAAAAGAATTTTAGGGGCACCTGGGTGGCTCAGTCGGTTAAGCATCCGACTTCGGCTCGGGTCACGATCTTACAGTTCGTGAGTTCGAGCCCCATGTTGGGCTCTGTGCTGACAGCTTAGAGCCTGAAGCCTGCTTCAAATTCTGTGTCTCCCTCTCTCTGCTCCTCCCCCGCTCATGCTCTGTCTGTCTCTCCTTCAAAAAAAAAAAAAAAATTAATAAAAAAAATATGAAAAAAAAAAAAAGAATTTTAAAGAGCAATGAATAGGGGCCAATGTCCAAGGAGAGCAGGCTGGTTGAGGCTGAGGCCTGGGGTGGCCAGTGTAGAGGGAGTCAGAGATGGAGCAGCAGCTTTATGCAGAAGGGCTGTCCTCAAAGCCTTACTTATGACTGTGGAAAAATTAATAAATTCCTAAATACCCAGAAATTAGAAAACTCCTAAATGTCTAAAAAATAAAAGTAGTCATGAAATGTTTACAAAAAGATTTAATGTGGAAATATGCTAACCCTACAGCTCTAAGGGTTAAGTAAAGCCTGAAATTAAGGAATAAGCACAACTAGGTAAAAATGGAAGTCTAGAAAAAAACAAGAAATAATGTAAAAAGTTATCAACAATTATTATTCTCTAATGATAGGCCATTGGATGCTTATTTTTCTACAATTGTACATTTTTCAAAAATTTCTGGGATCCGGGGGGGGGGGGCGGTGGAGGGGCTCAGTCAGTTGAATGTCCGACTTGGGCTCAGGTCATCATCTCCTGGTCTGTGAGTTCAAGCCCACATCAGGCTCTGTGCTGACAGCTCAGAGCCTGGAGCCTGCTTTGGATTCTGTGTCTCCTTCTCTCTCTCTCTGCCCCTCTCCTGCTCATGCTCTGTCTCTCTCCATCTCTCAAAAATGAATAAACATTAAAAAATAAAAAAAAAAAAGAAAGAAAGCCTTAAGATTTCTTTTTGTTTGAGTTTGAGAAGAACTATCAAGAATAAAATTTTTAAATAGTTAAAAAGAGAGTAAATAAAGTATAAATAGGCAAACTGGAAAAATGAGAGAATTAAAACTGCTAAAAATCAAGCCAGAAAAACAAGTTTTTTGAAATTTTATCAAAATTGTGATTTTGTGCCAAGTAATTCTGAAAGACATCTGGGAATTTGTCAAAGAAGCATCTAACCCTAGTGAACTGATAAGTTTTTCAGACTTTCAAAAGGCTAGGACTTGTGTTCTGTCTGCCGTTTGTGTGGGGAGAAAACATGGTCATCCTACATTGATTCTGGGGCAAGTGCGGCTTCCAGGTCGTTGTTATCATTACGAGCTGGCCTCCACCAGCCGACGGGTGCAAAATGTTACACTGGGGCTCCTACCTCTCTGCTTCCTCCTGCAGGTGAAAATGGGAAGGGGCGTGGCCAGGGGGCGGCGTGAGGGAGTAATGCCCTCTGGTGGTTGAGAATGGTGGTGCCCTCGCAGGAAGAAAGTGCTTAGGCCCAGGTACACCGTGGGATGGCAGCTGGGTGGAGGGGGGATCATGTGCCCCGTTATCGGTCTTCCGAGGCCCTGGCTGCGCTTGGTCTCTGCGAAGAGTCCACACTGATTCCCTTTCCCTCTCTGGAGTCTGGGTCCCCACGTTGGGAATCTCCAGCTTCATAAAGTGTGGGTCCCATGTGTCCTTAAATTCCCCATAGGGGACACACACAAAACTACCACACAGCCCATAATGCTCCACTGTGAACTGGAGTTATAAGTTTGCTAAACTGTGTGTTTTTTTTTTTTAAAGTCGGTTTGCTAATTAAATAATTACAACCCTATGATTGTATCAACAAAAGTTCAAAAGTACTTAATAAGACAGCATTCATTTTTTTTTTTTTTTTAAAGTAAGCTGTACGCCCAACATGGGACTTGAACTCAAAACCCAGAGATCAAGAGTCTCACACTCTACGGACTGAGCCAGCCAGGTGCCCCAAGACAGAATTCATTTTTATATAAAAAAATTAAAAGAACAGGAATGGTGGAAGGGCAGTTTCCTGAGGCTAGTAGAATCTCTTGCCACCAACCCAGAGCCAGCAACACAAGGGGGTAATAACATCTTTTTACTCGTGCCTTCACACATTTACTCACAGCATTATGGAGCTCTCAACATATGCCAAACACTCAAGTACCCTATCAGGGATCAGGGCCATACAGAAAAAAAACAAAACAAAACATATAGTCACAGCCCTGAAGGACCTTGGTAGATCTGGTGTGACCATCCCAGCATCTAGCACAGTGCCTGGCATATGGCAGGCTGAATGAAAAAATGAGGTCCACTCCAGAGCATTGAGCTGCAGGGGAAGGGTGTCGGGAAGGAGCTGAGTCTCTCTCTGCCAGGGGAGGTCTGGAAAGGCTTTTCAGATGAGGTGCAACCAGTTTGCAGACCTCTACCCTAAAGCCTGATGGGTCTGGCCACTGTAAGCCATGCTTCCCTGACTGGAGAGAAGCTGCTGGCTTCTGGGGCGGGGGGGGCATGTTTCAGGTGGGTGGTGCTTTTGGGTTGCAGAGAGGGAGGCAGCTAGGGTCTGGGAGCTGACATTTGGGTTTCCAGCAAGACATTGCCACTAACCAGCGTCTTCTGTCTCTGGGAAAACTTTCGGTTCTGGGAGCTCTTGGCTTCTGTGAGGTAGGAGTCATCTACGGTCACTCCTGAAGGCTGTATGTGTGTTCTGCACAGAGAAGGGGAAGACAGTGGTAGATGACAGAGCTCTGAGTAGGGAGAGCACCTCCAACCTTCCCAGATCAACAGGACATGGCCTCTTTTCCCTGCAGAGCTAGGCTCTGGGTCTTCCCAGCAGTGCCTACAGATTCACAGAGATGTTGCCAACAAGTTCCTGGCCATGGGCCCAAAACATTTTCCTACATTCCTGGAAACCTTCTCATGCTGAGGATCTCATCAATCCCTACAATGACAGGATACCTTCATGAGTGCCCTTCATGAGCCCAGAGAACTCTGTGGACTTAAACTTTCATTCAGTGTTCAGAGGAGTTTCATGTTTGTGACTGGCACATTCTGGGGGTGTGATACCAAAGGCAGCTGTTAGGACAAGAAGCACAAGGTCTGAGGTCCAAGAGCTGGTGTGTGAGTCCCCATCCTGCACTTACCGGCTGAAAGGCCTGGGGGTTGACATTTGGGGTTCCAACAGGAACCCCCAGGCAAGCCATTTGACCTCTCTCAGCCTAGTATGCTTATAAGGAAATGGAGACAATTCTTGCTTTTCCTATCTTATAAAGTTGTTGTGAAGTTTAATACAAGGAAAAGAGATATGCAAAAACAGCCTGTAAACTGCAAGGAGCTGTGCAGATGTTAATGATGACAGTAAGATGGGAGAAAAGTTGATTCTAAGAAGGTCTTTAGCTCCTAGACCTCTTGGGAGGGAGTGCCATCCTTCCTCAAGCTAGGAAGGCATTTGGGGATCAACAGGGAGGGCTGCCCTGGGAAGGCAGACCCAGGTGAAGAAAAGGGAAAAGTAATTCCAGAAATCCATGATGGCAGTGGGTGGGGGTCATTTATGCTGCCAGACAGACCTGTGTCTTCGTTCCCTTTGCTAGCCAATGACCTTGGGCATACTGTTTAACCTCTCTGAACCTCAGTGTCTTTGTCTATAAAAGTGAGACTGGGACTACCTGTATTCCAGAGAAGTTGAGAGCAGTAAATGTGAATCTAGTTGGGAACCTAAGGACTTGGTTCCTTAGTCCTACTCCATAGTGCGGTGACACCCCAAACGCTAGTCCTCTCTTATCTCTCAATGGGACAAGTATGAACAAACCATATCAAATAAACAGCAGCTATAGAAAAGGAAGGGTTTTTGCATTCGTGCACTCTCTCCATCTCTCAAAAATAAATAAACATTAAAAAAAAAATAGTCACATGCTCTACTGACTGAGCCAGTAGGGGACTGCCCCTATATTTCTTCTTTTCTCTTCCTTCCTTCCTTCCTTCCTTTCTTCCTTTTGATACTTTTTTTTACAGTTTATTTATTTTGGGGGAGAAAGTTCAAGCCGGGGAGGGGCAGAGAAAAAGGAGGACAGAGGATCTGAAGCAGGCTCTGCACTGTCAGCTTGAACAGTGCTGGGCTTGAACTCACAAACTGCAAGATCATGACCTGAGCCAGAGTCAGATGCTGAAGCAACTGAGCCACCCAGGCACCCCAATGCTTCCTCCTCCTCCTCCTCCTCCTCCTCCTCCTCCTCCTCCTCCTCCACTTTCTTCTTCTTCTTCTTCTTCTTCTTCTTCTTCTTCTTCTTCTTCTTCTTCTTAATGTTTATTTTTGAGAGAGAGAGAGAAACAAAGCTTGAGTGGGGGAGGGGCACAGAGAGAGGGAGGGAGACACAGAATCCGAGCTGCTGGCACAGAGCCCCATACGGGGCTCGAACTCACAAACCGCGAGATCATGACCCGAGCTGAAGTTGGTGTCTTAACCAACAACGCCACCCAGGTGACCCCCTATGCTTCCTTCTTAAAATAGATGAGGATTCTTCTTCTGAATCCATTTCATATCCCTTTCAAACATGACTGCAGTTTCCTAAATCATTCCAGTGCTGGGTAACAACATTCTTTCTCAAGCCTGCTGCCTGGTTCTTATAGTTTCATTCTAACTCTGGATAAAATAATCAAATTGGCAAACAATTTCCTGACTTTTGTAGGCTTTCTCTGTTGAGGTAGCAAACCCTGAAGGATTAGAGTTTAGGTGAGATCAAGTTTTTGCGTTGGAAATGAGTAGAAGGGAGAAACTACGTTCATTAAACAACCGAATGTTTAGTATATGCAAGAACTGTGATGAGAGCTTCGCATATTCTGCCTAAATTTTCCTGGCAATGTTTGTGAGGTGGGCTGTAACATCCCCACGTTTGAGATACAGAAGCAGAAGCCCAGAACTTAAGAGACTTCTTGGGTTCCCAAAGCTAGAAAGACATTTACCCCAAAATTTTGTCTTATTATGTACATTTTGTGGCTTTCCTGGCTAATAGAACTTGTCAAATTTTGCAATGCCCAGAGGCTGCAACCTCTGAATAGACAGCAATTCGATAAGCATCTTTGCCATAAACCAATGGGTGAAGAGGCCATTTATCTCTGTGGCTAAGAGCTAAGAAGTCTCACATGGCTGGGTTCAAATCCTAGCTCCATCACTTGTAAACGTGTAAAACACATGATCTCTCCAGACTTCTATTTGTAATAGAAGTATCCAGAAGATATTACTACTTCATAGAGTTGTGAGTTAAATATGCTATATATAAAGCACTTGGCACATCATATACGCTCAATATAAAGAGGCTGGCTCTTACTAATGTTAAAGTGCGCCAGCTCTTTTGCTAGCACGTAATGTCCGCATTCTGTTTCTGCCCCAGCGATCCTGTGGGGCTGAAGCCCCGAATCAACGGACAGAAGCTTTTCTCTTTCTGCAAGTTCTCCAAACCCTCCTCTCCGCCCTCAGTCTGGCCAGCGCCTACCTCGAAGTGGTCGCGAAGCTGGAGCACCGCGGCTTCGGGGAGGCCATGACCCTCGGGCAGCCGGACAGCCAGCATCCACTGCCTGTGAAGTTGTGGTAGTGTACAGCCGGTCGCTATGACGACCAGGCCCCAGCATCCCAGAGGGGGGCGGGGTCAAGGTTGTGCCACGCCCCCTCACCCCAAGGCCGAAGGCTAGGAGGAAAGCCAGTTAGCAAAGGTGGACTCGGACCCCGGGAGCAGGGTTCCCTCAGTCAATCACTACAGCGGACTTGACCCTAGCTATCACAACTGAGGCGAGGGGATAAACAGAGAGAGTGGGGGAGAGAGGGAAACTGAGGGCCTGGAGCTACGTTGCCAGCGGGAATTGTAGTTTTTGGTGTCTTGAAGTCTCTGCCGGGCAGGCTTATGACTGAGCAGATTTGTACTACATCTCCCTAAGTTCTTTACGATCCCGGGTTGGCCCGCCTCTGGAGAGCTCTGCATTGTGGGATATGGAGTCCGAAATGTGGCGAGGCGTGGCAGTGTCCAAAGAGAGATGCCGGACTCGGACTCGGTTTCCCTGCGGCCTCAGTAGGCTCGCGGGCCATTGGCTGAGCGGGGAGGATCTCGTCCCGCTCCTCCCCGCCCCCGGTGACACAATAGCAGCTCCCTCCAAGATGGCGGCGGCGACGGCGGACCCGGGAGCTGGGAGCCCGCAGGCTGGAGATTCCTCTGGCGGGGGCGCTGGGGGCGGGCTGCCGTCCCCAGGGGAGCAGGAGCTGAGTCGGCGCCTGCAGCGCCTGTACCCCGCGGTCAACCAGCACGAGACGCCGCTGCCGCGCTCCTGGAGCCCCAAGGACAAGTACAACTACATCGGCCTCTCCCAGGGCAACCTCCGCGTCCACTACAAAGGTATCGGCCTGTTTGGCCCGCTGGGGTCCGGCAGAAGGCCAGAGCATCTGTGGGACGGCTGTGCTGCCCGCCTCTGCCCCATCACGTCCCTTCCCGGGCCTGGGTGCTTCGGGTTAGGCCTTAGCCCCTGTGGGGTGTCCAGGGTGTTGAGGCTGACCAGGCCGAGGGTCGACTGCCTAGTCTGCTCTTATCTGAAACACCTAATGTCAAAAGAACTGCAACAGGTGTCCATACCCAGTGCTGGGCTGGAGCTTCCACCCCTGGGGGCCTCCTGCTTGTCCTGGGATAGCTCCCAACTCCAGCTGAACCCTTCACCACTGCTTAGTTTTTGGAGTGTCTGAAGAAAGGGGTGGTCACATCCCCTCCATTAGCCAGAAGCCTGTGGGTTTGCTCATCTGCCAGACATCACAGACAGGTCTTGGAGTTTTCTACTGAAGTTGAGGGGGGTGGTCTTCCAGAGCTCCTCCACCTCCCCTCCTCTCCCAGGTGGACTGCCTGTATTCCGGAGAGACCGCCAGCAGCACTTGGAAATCTCTCACATGTATGCATATTGCCCGTACCCTTGTTTAGTTTGTATGGGAAACAGTGTCTCTGGCAGGGCTGCTATTCACAGAAGGAGGTGAGCCAAAGGTGGGAGGTTTACGTGTTTGCTCAGTTGTTGTTTAGTTGTTCCTTGAACAATGTAAGGGCTTCCTCTAGCCACGAAGGGTTCACCCCTTCGTTGCCATGGAGCAGTAAAAAATGAGGTTTCTATTTATATTTCTTCTGAAATTTCTTCCTTGCTTTCTCCTCTTAGGTCATGGCAAAAATCACAAAGATGCTGCCTCAGTGCGTGCCACCCACCCCATACCTGCTGCCTGTGGCATTTATTACTTTGAGGTGAAGATTGTCAGCAAAGGAAGAGATGGGTAAGCCCCTTCTTACCACCTTTTTCCCCCAGCACTGACCTGTTTCCTGTGGCCAGAGTTTGATGACTCCTGGCCGACACTTGTGACTGATGTGAGCTGCTGAGCCTCACGGGTCTGGGCTGCAGAGGGTTGAATAGTGGGCTGCCTCTGTTTCCTGACTGTGAGCATGGCCTGGTGTAAGCAGAAGCCCTTGGTAGCAAGCATTGGGGGTAGAGGAGGGGACGTCTCTTCAGTGATGATGTAATGAAATACCTCACAGGTCAGGGAAACAAGTAACAAGTTTACATTAACAATTCAGTGTCCAGAATGGGATTTCCCCTACTGCTATATGGCGTTTGTGACTTCCCTCCTTTCACATTCTTGCTGTATTCAGGGTTCCTTTTTATGGCATTTAGTCATGTAGAGGCCCTTATAGGCTTCAAAGGGATAGTAGAGTCTTCACAGCATTCATCACAGCTGTGGCAGTCACTGGCCTGTCATCTCAGGGTAAACATCATGCACATGGTCAGAATCAGGTGACCTTGCTGCTCATAAACTTGTTTTTCAGTCCAGGGATTTGAACACCAGTTGGACCAGCTTTAGGAAGGTCCTCATTAAAGTCAGCATTAGGGAGGCTCCCCATTTTAGGGTGATCTAAGCAGACACAGGAAATCAGAGGGGAGATTTTTCAGTTTTCTTTTTTTCCTCCTTCTAGTCAACCTTTTTTACCATTGATTGTGACAAAGCAGGTGTTTAACTTATAAAAGAACATGATTTCAGCTGTCTTGGAAAGGCTTTCCTCATCAGACCTTAAATCTGATGTGGGAAGTTTGCCAACTACACCAGTGACCTTCGTGCCAACCCTGAATGTGTGTTCTTGAGCATTCAGAATACTTCCTCTCTCTTAGGGACTGCCCCTCTTATGGTGCATGCAAAATGCCCAGCCAACAGGCTGTGCTGGGGGAGGATTGCCATAGTTGGAGGTTTGCCTGCTTCCTCAGTGAAGTTGTAACGTCCTTTCCTGGGACGGCTGTGTGGTCATGGGTAGATGGTGGGGCTTCCATCTCGTTGTCTATACTGTGGGGAGCTAGGCCAGTGTCTAAGCTGCCTTTAACCCCAGAACTCTATGATTCTGAAATTCTGGTCATGGCAAGCTGTTGCATCTTTTCACTTTTATCCCCATCTAGTGGATTTACTGATAGGAAACATCCTATTGGAGGGTCTTAAAGTTTCCATTTTCCCTTTCCACCATCTGATAAAAACACATATATACCTATATAATGTGTTTGAACACCAGTGTGAATGAGAATGATCTCTTAAAACAAACACTACAAAAATAATTTTAGTATAGACTGAAATGGCAGTGGCAGGAGTCTCATATTGCCAGAAATTGAGGGGCATTTCTTAAACCTGTAGGGAGGAAAATCACTTGTTTTCTCTGTAGTCTGTATCATGATAACAGCTGAGCTAGAGAGAAAAGAACAGTTTTTCAAAAGGGGAGTGTTTACATGTAGAGACCTGGATTCCTTCAACTGGCTTTTCAAATTTCAGTTGTTAAATGGATCTTGAGTGTGAGTGGGGTAGGGGCAGAGACAGAGGGAGACACAGAATCTGAAGCAGGCTCCAGGCTCTGAGCTGTCAGCACAGAGCCTGTTGTGGGGCCCGAACTCACACACTTCGAGACCATGACCTGAGCTGAAGTTGGATGCCTAACCGACTGAGCCACCCAGGTGCCCCTGTTAGTGGCCTGTGTTAATTGACCACTGTCAGATGGCAAGTATGTAAATGTCTCTTCATGGCTTCTTTACGGAATCCCTGAAAGCGTTCTCATGGTTAGGATGTAGCCAGATATTAGTATGGCCCAGGAGTGGTTTTGAGGAGTCCAAGGGCAGTTACAAGGCAAAGTGATCAGCTTGTTTTTTGTTTCCTGTTGATATCAGAGGTGTGCTTCTTACCTGGCTTTGGTCCATGACTCAGGTGTTAACCGGTTGTATAGCTTTCCTGTATTATCTAGTTCAAGCCTCACAGCATCTCTGGAAAGTGGCTGGAGCAGATGATAATTTACCTGTTTTGTCAGTGAGCCCTGATCCCTAGAATGTTTGCCGGCCTACCCAAACATTGGTGCCATTGGTGGCACTGCTTTGGGTGTGCAGTGGAATAGCCTAACTTGTTAGATGCCCTTGCCTGATCCCAGACATGGGTGTCCATGCTGTTGCTGACTTTCCCCATTGAATCCATTCCCTGGGTAGAGTGAAGGAATGTCTAGTTGGATTCTTAGGGGATCACAGTGTTCTTAGGCGATAGAGCTACAAAGTGTTTACTGCTCAGTGGGGCTAGAGAAATGTGGCATGCTCTTTACTGGGCTTGATTGACTTACTGAATCTATAAACCTATTTTTCTTTAGATTTGAGTACATTTGTAAAAGGTGTTTGAACCCAGTTATCGGTGTCATTTTCTAGAAAGGGTTTGTTCTGATGATGCCTTTTGTAGAAGAACATACTAATCTAGTCTAGTTATAAAGTTTTATTTTGGGAGTTCAAGGAGTATTTATTCATACCTACTATGTGCTAGGCCCATGCTGGGTATAGAGAGAATAAAGGCAAAGCCAGCACAGGCCAGCTTTGTCCTCAGGGCACTTGTGGCCTACTCAGCAGAGAGTGGACTGAAATGTTCTCTGAAAGAGGTGGCAGAATGTGGGCTTGGTTTTGAGGGATGAGCAGGAATTTCTTAGCAGGTGAGACCTGTTGGACCTACAATGAGTCTGGTTGGTAACTGGCATGGAGTCAGAGTGCTGGGCATTCTGGGCACTCCTTAAATGTAAGAAAGAGCTGAAGAAGGAGGGGCTATGTTTCAGCTAAGAGCTTGGCACAAATTGATGGGCTTCAGCTGCATTTTGCTGAGTCACCAATACTAGGAACCTCAGGAGTGGGTCTGGTGGGGTGAGAAGACATCAGAGCCCTGCCAATGGTGCCAGGAGATAAGGGCATCTGGGTTGATCTTGTTAGAAAGCCAATAAGGCCCTGAAGCTGAGGATCCCTAGGGGAAATGATTGTTTAAGCAGAGTTTGTGGACCTGTGGGTGTCCCTGGCTCTTAGTGATGACACATGGAGGGTGTGGCTGGCCAGGCTGACAGATGCTCCAGTGTGACCCTCAAAATAGACTGTAACATCATCCCAGCAGGAGCAGTCTTCTGACATGTGATGGGTGGCTCTACCCAAGAACAGTAAGCCTGGGCTGGAGCACTGGATGGAGTTGAGGTGGGGCTCTTCTTTGCAGCTGGGGCCCAGGCCCAGGCCCAGGCCCTGGCCATAGTCAGCCTGCCTCTGCTTGAACTTGCAGCTGACTTCCTTTGGCCAGGCAGCAAAGCATTCATCATTAATTCTGTACACCACAATGAGGCACCCATTGTTTAGTCTTAGTCCCAGGCTGGGACCCATGAGCACAGGCATGAGGCCCATCCAGAGAGGAGGCAGATACGCCTGTGCACATGACCTCATGGGGTGGTGTAGAAAAGTCCATTCTATAGTGTACGCTATACCCAGGAGTGGCCCAGAGGTTGGGCTTCCTCCTGTACCTGAGAGTTTGGGGAAACCTTCATAGAAGAGGTGATGGTGCTAAATCTAGAAGGATGAATTAGAAGATTTCAGGTTCTCACTTTGTTGAGAAACATGCTGTAGGTAGAAGGAATGGTGCATAGTGCTCTGTGAGGAACACAGCATGAGGTAGGCAAGGGCCACATTGGAAATACCTTGTATGCCTTGGCAAGGGAGTATGGGCTTTATTCTGAGGGCAGTAGCAGTGTTTGAGGACTTTTGATCTGCCCATACTTTTGAGAGTGGATAGAGTAGAAGAGACTGCTGCTCTGGTGCAGCCAGTCCCCTCTTGGTGAGAGCCCTGTCCAGTGTGGGCCAGTAGCTTTAGGTCCTACACTCCAGGCATGGTTTTCCAAAAGCAGATGTCTTCTCTCTCTCTTGGCTGGTCTTTCTTCTGTATGGTGAGATATATAGAAGAGGGATGTAGAAAACTGGTGGGCAGAGAGGCTTTCTGGGGATGAAAGACTCTGCATGTGCTTACTCTTTGGTTTTTTGGTTTTTGCCAAGTCCCATCTGAAAGACAACACTGTCCATAATTTTCCATGGAGACTCAGAGAGCCACTCACTCAATCAAGATCTCACCTGCCATGTTCCTGGTCCAGAGAGCAACTTGAGATCGGGCCCTCCAACCTAGAGACAGCATGTGACTGGTCCCTCACCCTGAGTTCCTTCACTCCAGTCTCTGTACATTGTACAGAGCCATTGAGAAGTAGGTGTTCATCTGTGGACTTGGGGAAGGTTTTGTCCTACCTGCCCTCAGAAGTAGGGTCTGTCCTTGCCCAAGGCAGGTACAGATGGTGGTTGTGCCCTGTTCTTCCTGACTGCCCTGCAATTCTGGTGGCCTCATGGGCAGATGCTGAGCTTTGGGTTGCATCTCTCCCCAGCAACACATTGCACTGTTTCTGGAGACATGGAGTATTTGGGTTCTGGAACGTCATGGAGTGTGGTATTGCTTACCTGTGTTGGGGGTTAAAGCCCAGGTCTAGCTGGGCATACTGAGGTGAAGCTCTGGTACAGGGTGAGAGGACTGGAGTCCACATGTTGTTCACTTTTCTGGTAGGACTTGTTCCTGCACTGAGCACATCTGGGCTTCCCTGGGACCTCCCTGCTCACTGTACATCGTCACCCAGGCTCCAAGTTGTGAGCTGAGAGTGGGGAGTATGGCTTCTTTCTTTATAACTGGGGACTTCCTTAGTCAAGCATCAGCCTCTAGCGAAAGTCCTAAGATTCACTGCGTATCCCTCCTCCCCAGTTCCTGTCCTCATTGTTTTTTGTTTTCTGGAATGTTTGTTCTTTTCCCTAGATGGGTCACCATGCAAGGGAGATTCCCTGTTAGAGGAGAAGCAGGAGCTCATTGTGCTAGAGCACAGGAGGATGGACTCAACAGCTCTGCATGGCAAGCGTGTGCTATCCTATTCTGGGGCCATTAGGAAAGAATCAAGGGTCCCCGAATGGGTCTCTGTGGTCAGGGGTCAAATTGGAAAGAAAGGACTGATCACTGGGAGAGGGATGAATAACACCTATGTCTAAATGCAAGAATGTTCCTCTGCTTCTCCAGAAATTCTGCTCAAAATCCACATGAAATATCTTTGTAGCTCCAGGATCCTGGTGTTTTGTTGTAATTGAAATGTGAGGTCATGGCTCTACTGCTAGAAATGAGGCTGGGGAACTTAGTGATAGAACAGAGCTCAGCCTCTTGTCATGAAGGGGCCGGAAAGCACAGCTCTGGATTGTAGGGAAGTGGGAAGGGGCTGGGTAAGTCTTTTGCACCCCTCTTAATGTTCTCTTCCTCTTCTACCTCTTGGACCTTAGAGATGACCTGGCATTTCAGGGAAGTTTACCTTAGATTATAGAGATGGTAAGTGTCAAGGCTCAGATACCCCAACTGCTCACTCAGCTTCGGTAACAAATGTTACTGACTGATAACAGTGCTCGTCCTTAGTCAGAGCCCCAGAAGTTTTCCTAATGGGCAGTGTACCAGGCAGCTGCTATTTTTTGGTCAGAGTTTCATCATGAGACAAAACCTACTAGCTCCGGGGGTAGAGGCAGTTGGAAGATGAGAACCAGTGGAGAGAGGAGAAAGGCAGTTGTGCCCAGATGGTGAAAGGGCTCAGCTCATCTCTTCTGGAGGACATTGCTGAGGTGGAGCTGAAACAGAAGGAAAGAAGCAGAGGGGATGGTTTGCTGAGTAGAACTGGTTATAATCCAATTTGCAAAGCCATATATCTGTAATTTGCGTGGGCTGTTTTATAGAATGCTCTCTTATTTTTTTAATTTTAAATTTTTAAATTTTTAGTATTTTTAAACTTTTATTTAAATTCTAGTTAGTTAACATACAGTGCAATATTGGTTTCAGTAGTAGAAATCAGTGATTATCACTTACATACAACACCAGGTGTTCATCACCATTGCCCTCCTTAATACCCATCACCCATGTAGCCCATCCCTCATCCACCTGCCTCCATCAACCCTGTTTGTTCTCTATCATTATGAGTCTCTTATG
This sequence comes from Panthera leo, assembly GCF_018350215.1. Classification (NCBI taxonomy): domain Eukaryota; kingdom Metazoa; phylum Chordata; class Mammalia; order Carnivora; family Felidae; genus Panthera; species Panthera leo. Next base: position 43,031,019 of record NC_056693.1, on the reverse strand, counting down.
GTTTGCTTCCCTCTATCTCTTTTTTTCCCCTTTCCCATATGTTCATCTGTTTTGTTTCTTAAATTCCACATATGAGTGAAATCATATGGTATTTGTCTTTCTCTGATTGACTTATTTCATAGTACATAGTATTAGCATAGTATACTCTAGTTCGATCCACATCATTACAGATGGTAAGATTTCATTCTTTTTGGTGGCTGAATAATATTCTGTTGTGTGTATATATACCACATCTTTATCCATTCATCAGTCTATGGACACTTGGGCTCTCTCCATAGTTTGGCTATTGTTGATAATGCTGCTATAAAAATTGGGGTAGAATGCTTTATTTATTTATTTATTTATTTATTTATTTATTTATTTATTTATTGTTTATTTATTTTGAGAGAGAGTGTGGGGGAGGGACAGAGAGAACGGGACAGGGAGAAAATCCCAAGCAGGCTCCACACTGTCAGCACGGAGCCCTATGTGGGACTGGAATCCATGAACTAGGAGATCATGACCCAAGCCAAAATCAAGAGCTGGACACGCAACTGACTGAGCCACCCCGGTGCCCCTAGAAGCTCTTATGTATGTATATATGTATGTATGTAATCATATTTTTATTTTATCTTCAATTTTTTAATGTTTATTTATTTTGAGAGAGAGAGAGAGAGAGTGTGAGCAGGAATGGGGCAGAGAAAGAGGAGCAGAGAGAGAGAATCCCAAAAAGGCTCCATGCTGCCAGCACAGAGCCCGATGCAAGGCTCAAACTCACAAACTGTGAGATCATGACCTGAGCCAAAATCAAGTGTTGGACACTTAACCTGTTGAGCAACCCAGGCACCCCTATTTTTTATTTTTTTTTAAATGTTTATTTATTTTTGAGAGAGAGTGTAAACAGGGGACATACAGAGAGAGGAACAGAGGATCCAAGCAGGCTATGCACTGACAGCAGAGAGCCAGATGTGGTGTTCGAACTCATGAACCAAGACATCATGACCTGAGCCAGAGTCAGCTGCTCAACAAGTGAGCCACCCAGGTGCCCCTAGAATGCTCTCTTTTTTTTTTTTTTAATTTTTTTTTTTTAACGTTTATTTATTTTTGAGACAGAGAGAGACAGAGCATGAACGGGGGAGGGTCAGAGAGAGGGAGACACAGAATCTGAAACGGGCTCCAGGCTCCAAGCTGTCAGCACAGAGCCCAACGCGGGGCTCGAACTCACAGACCGCGAGATCGTGGCCTGAGCCGAAGTCGGCCGCTTAACCGACTGAGCCACCCAGGCGCCCCTAGAATGCTCTCTTTTAATAACAACTGTTGTGCCAGGAGTTTGTTGGTAGTTATATTTGCTTTTTTTAAAAAACCAAAATGTAAATAATACATAGAATTTATCAACATCTGACACAGTGTACGTATTTATTTATTTAAACTAAATTGTTCAAATTTTATCTCTAAGTAGTTTCTACACCCAGTGTGGGGCCCCAACTCACAACCCTGAAATCAAGAGCTGTACACTCCACTGACTGAGTCAGCCAGGTGCCCCTGACTCCATGTACATTTTAAAAATGGCAGAAGGACAGAGAGACGCAGTTTTAAACAAATCTAGGTTATTGCCGTTATGTATGTTCTGTCACTTGAGGCCAGTGCAGAAAGCAGATACCATTCCAGATAGTTTAAGCAGAAAATGGTTTAATATCTGAAATTTGATGTTTTCAAACTCATTGAAACTTAGAGCTTCCAGGTAATGGTGGGTGAGGTTACTTAAATAAGACGCCCTCCTGAAAATAATGAAAGATGCTCAGTTACAAACCAGCAAACTCAAGGCCAGTTTCTGGATGAATACCTATAACTAGAACATTAAGGGTAATGTCTGAGTAACTAAGGGCATTTGCTGTGTCCACACTCAGCTATGCTCTAGCTCTATAGTTACATAGGGCCAGAGAAGTAGAGGTTAGGGCCCGGAGCCTACTGGATATGGGGTCTGGTGGGAACTCTTTCATATTAAGTTAAGGTACCAACTAGCTATACACTCTGGTTAAGGGCAGTGTATTTGGTTTCTGAATGTGACAGGCTCTGGAAAGGCAAGGCTTGGTACTTGAGATTCCCACGATTCTTAGGGAAGAAGCCAGAACCCGGAGTGTGAGTAACCTGTCTGGGGCCACCCATGGGGACTGTTGTCCCCCTTTCTGTCTTGTGGGCTCTGTGGGTGTTTTGACAGTGCCCTTGGCAGTGGATGCATGAGGCACTCCAGACCCACATTCAGAAACACCTTCTTCCCAAGAAGCACATCCTGACTCAAGGCCCTTTTGCCTCAGGCATGTTCTTCCTTGGATGGTGCTGGGTTCAGTTCATTCATCTCTGTAATGCCCTGTCTCTCAGTGGGGGACCTGCACAGAATTGGGCTCAGCAGGTAATTGGATGGCTTCTTAGCAGAGGGGCAAAGTGGGGCTGTGGCTGCTAGAGGAGCAGCTTGTATACAGCAGCCAGTGTCCTGATGGACTGTGGCTTTAAGCAAGCCCATCAGACTATGAAATAAATATTAGCCCTTATTTCAGACCTAAATGCCAGTTGGTGTTTTTCCTGAAATGTCTCCCAGGGGCCATTTGTAACCGTGGTCCTAGAGATCTCTTGTTAGGGAGGCTGTTGATTTCTTTATCTAGGGCAGGTTCTGATAGGAACAAGATTGCCAGCCTGCTGAGCTGTGGCTAAGGGGTCAGATGTCAAGATGAAACTATCGGGTAAGATTCTAGTAGCTCTTCAGGGGTCTGGGGCAAGGGAGAGGAGCAGTGGTGACAGACAGCAGAGCCGATACCTTCCCTTAGCCTCCAAGAGCTGTCTCAGCCCTAAGGCTGAGGAGCTTGTCTCTTTTCTCTCCTCTTTGTCACTTCCTACCAGAGTTCTGTGGGCCTGGAGACATTCAGTTGATGGAGCTTAAATTTAAAATGTTCAGGTCCCATGATCCTTGGTTCATATATTTTAAACAGCATTTATTAAAAGTGCCTGTGGACTTGCCAGCCCATAAAATCCACATTTTCTATAAGAAGAAATTGATAGAAAATAAAAAGAGCTAGGTCTGTGTTTTTTACTTTTGTCATCTGTTATTTGCTTATGGTGAGGGACTTCTTTTGGCCCTGGTATAAGGCCAGAATCCTCTGATGCTTTCCACTGTACTCTGTGCCAAGGCCTCCTTGTCTCATCTGGAAAAGCCAGATGAGGCTAATGCTGACATGCAGGGCCCTAGGAGTGTTCTTGGTGACTGTGTGTGTGTGTGTGTGTGTGTGTGTGTGTGTGTGTGTATGTGTATGTGTGTATGTGTGTGTGTGTGTGGTAAAATATTGGTAAAAAAAATGTCATTTTAACCATTTTTAAGTATACAATTCAGTGGTATTAATTGCATTCACAGTCTTATGCAATCTTCACCACCATTTTCCAAAACTTTTTCATCACCCCAAACAGAAACTCTGTACCCATTAAGCAATAATTCCCTATTCCCACCCACCTCCCAGCACCTGTAACCTTTCTGTTTCTATGAATTTGCCTATTCTAGGTATTTCATATTGGTGGAATCAGACAAAATTGTCCTTTTATGTCTTGTTTATTTCACTTAGCATAATGTTTTCAGGATTTATATTTATCTCCTGAAACGTGAGATCATGACCTGAGCCGAAATCAGGAGTCAGAGGCTTAACCGACTGAGCCACCCAGGTGTCCTACCTAAAATAATTTTTTTTTTAAATCTTTATTTAAATTTGAGAGAGAGAGAGAGGCAGAGCATGAGCATGGGGAGGGGCAGAGAGAGAGGGAGATGGAGAATCCGAAGCAGGCTCCAGGCTCTGAGCTGTCAGCACAGAGCCCGACATGGGGCTTGAACTCACGGACAGTGAGATCGTGACCTGAGCCGAAGTCAGACGCTCAACTGACTGAGCCACCCAGGCGCCCCCTAAAATAATTTTTAAGTAGGTTTCATGTCGTGGAGCTTGAACTCACAACCCTGAGATCAAGATTGTGAATTCTACTGACTGAGCCAGCCAGATGCCCCCAGAATTTTAATTTTGATGAAATCCAGTTTATCTAATTTTTTATTTTGTTAATCATGATTTTGGTGTCTCATCTAAGAATCCATTGCCAAATCCAAGGTCATGAAGCTTTTCCCTGGTTTATAATAAGAATTTTATAGTTTTGGTTCTTATATTTAGATTGTTACTCCATTTTGTGTTAATTTTTATAAACGATATGGAGGAGGGGTTCATCTTCATCCTTTTGCATGTAGAAGTCCAGTTGTCCCAGCACCAATTGTGGAAGAGACTATTCTTGCCCCATTGAATGGACTTGGCACCCTTGTTGAAAGTAATTTGACCATAGATATGGGTTTATTTCTGGACTTTAAATTCTATTCCATTTGTCTATGTTCCTACCTTATGTCAGTACCACACTGTTTTGATTACTGTAGTTTTCTAGTAAGTTCTAAAATCAGGAAGTGTGAATCCTTTAACTTTGCTTTTCTTTTTTCAAGATTATTTTAGCTACTTGAGGTCCCTTGCATGTCCATATGATTTTGAGGATTGACTTCTCCAATTCTGCAAAAAACACTGTTGAGATTTCGGTAGGGATTGAGTTGATTTTTGTGGATCAGTTTGGAGAATATTAACAATACTCTCCATCTTAACAATACTAAGTTTTCCCATCCATGAACACAGGATGTCTTTCCATTTATTTGTGTCTAATTTAATTTTTTTCAGCAGTGTTTTATAGTTTTTAGTGTATGACTTTTGTTTCCTTGGCTAAATTTGTTCCTAAGTATTTTATTTTTTTGATGCTATATTATAAATGGAGTTATTTTCTTAATTTCCTTTTTATTTATTTTTTATTATTTATTTAAAAAATTTTTTTAACGTTTATTTAATTTTTTTTTGAGACAGAGAGAGACAGAGCATAAATGGGGAAGGGTCAGAAAGAGAGGGAGACATAGAATCCGAGACAGGCTCCAGGCTCTCAGCTGTCGGCACAGAGCCTGACGTGGGGCTCGAACTCACAGACTGTGAGATCATGACCTGAGCCGAAGTCAGATGCTCAACCGACTGAGCCACCCAGGCGCCCCTTTATGTATTTTTTTTAATGTTTATTTTTGACAGAGAGAGACAGACAGACAGACAGAGTGTGAGTGGGGGAGGGGCGGAAAGAGATGGAGACACAGAATCCAAAGCAGGCTCCAGGCTCTGAGCTGTCAGCAAAGAACCTGACACAGGGCTTGAGATCATGACCTGAGCCGAAGTTGGATGCTCAACTAACTGAGCCACCTAAGTACTCCTTAATTTACTTTTTAGATTGTTCATTGGTAATATATAGAAACACAACTGCTTTTTGTATGTTGATCTTGTGTCCTGCAACTTTGCTGAATTCATTTCTTTTAGCTCTAGTGAGCTTTCTGTGTACTGATGGGATTTTTTTATAAGATCATGTCATCTGCAAATAGAGATAGTTTTACGTATCTCTTTCCTGTTTGGATGACTTTTATTTTTTTTTCTTGTTTGATTGCTCTGGCTTGGACTTCCACTACAATGTTGAATAGCAGTGATGAAAGGTGGCCATCCTTGTCTTATTGTAATCTTAGAGGAAAAGCTTTCAGTCTCTTACCATTGGGTTTTCATAAATACCCTTTATTGTCTTGAGAAAGTTCCTTTTATTCCTAGTTGTCTGAGTGCTTTTATCATGAGGGAGTGTTGGATTTTGTAAAGTTTTTTTTTTCTACGTCAGTTTAGATGATCATATAGTTGTGTTTTTCCTTTGTTCTATTGATGTGTTTTATTATATTGGTTGATTTTCTTATGTTAAACCACCCTTGCCTTCATGGGATAAATCCTACTTGGTCATGGTATGTAATCCTTTTAATACATTGTTGGATTTGGTTTCCTACAGTTTTCTTGAAAATTTTTGCATCTGTACTTATGAAATATATTGGTCTGTAATTTCCTTTACTTTTGATGTTTTCTTGGTGGCTCTTTGATTGCTGTTTCAGGGTCTACCCCATCTTGGGCTTTCATCTGGGTACAGCACATTTGTAACAGTATCCAGACATTATTTTGCCAAGAATTAAAGTCTCTAGGTCAGAGCGGGGAAGGAGCTTAGGAGCCCTTTAGTCCAACCTCTCCTCTTCTTATAGGGAACTTGAGATGTGGGGTGAAATCCAAGACCCACAGTCCTGAATTAGACTCGAGTGTCTGAGACCGGGCTTCAGAGTCTGGGGTATTATCTCTGGAGCCCGGCTGCAAAGTGTTCCAGTTACTTTAAAACTCTTCAGGTGCTTCTCATCAGGAGGCAGGAAAGGAGTGTCAGACTTGTTGCCACAGAGGTTCCTCTGGTAGAGTGCTCCAGGCTGTCTCTCAGGACTGGTTGGGTGATAACAGCAAAGTGGTGGTCTCCTTCCCTCCACATGTTGTTGTATATCTCTGGAGAGTGTGAGATTCCAGAGGCCTGGTTTCTAAGGTCCTGTCGTCTGTTCACCACTAGACCAGTTTAAGTCATGGAAGAAACTCTAGTCAGTTGGAGCTGTGCTGAGCCAGTGTCACTGTAGGAGGGTCTCCTGGGTGTGTGCTCTGGGTTGCGCTTGGGCCGCACAGGGTGCTACATGAGCCAGAGTCCCAGCTTCTCCGCTGAACAGGGATTTTGACCATTTCCTGCTGTTTCTGAAGATGTGCTTTTCTGAGGTAGCCTCTGTCCTCCTGTCAAGGCTCAGGGAAGTGGGTGTACTGAGGAGCTGACCATGAAGGCCAGGTCCTCCAATGTGTCCCTCTGGCACTGAAATGTTGCCTTGGGACAATCCAGGGAGAGTCTGATGGGTGAGAGCCAATGACCTTCACAGTATGTGACCACCAACTGTCTCGAAAATGATTTTTCTCTATCAAAGTAATTCATGTTAATTGTAGAAAATCTGGAAAACCGAAGAGAAAAAAGAAGAATCCAAGCTGATCGGAGTGTGCTCGCATCTCCGCGTGACTGCAGGGTTTTGCAGACAGTTGCTTTTATGGGAGAGTCAGCAGAGGTGGGAGGTGGGGGGTGAAGGGCAGCACAGGCCCCAGAAACCACCAGTCCATTTTCATTGCAGGTCATTTTCCAGGGCCCCAGTTTGCCCCTACTGCCTGCCTCCATGTCTTCAGGGCAGACATGGCTCTGTGGTCAGCTGAGGGCCTTGCCACAGCTGCTGCTCTCCAGCTCAGCTGAGGCCATGCTCACTTGCTGTCCTCTTCTCTCTGGAGTCCACGAGAGACAGAGTTGCTCTTCTAGCTCTAGCTTGTGTTGTGTTGTTAGCAGTGAAGGATAGAAACTGAGAAGGTAGAGGCCAACTCATGGTCTCACTGCCATGAAGAGCTTATCCTCTGTTGTCCCTCCTCTACATTTACTGGCTGTCTCACATCTCTGACAAATAGTATTTTCCATTTTGCTGCCCTTTGGAAGAAAGGAGTAAATCAAATGGGTTTACCCTACTTTCAGTCATGATATGGGGTAATAACTTTGCCTCCAAGCTCCTCAGATATATCCTGCTGCTTGAAAAGAAAGCCCTAGTGAAGATGCTAAATATAGGGGAGCTAAGTGCTGTCTATTTCAGTTATCTGCTTAGGGAATGAGAACCCCTTGTTGCCTCTCTCCCGTGACGAAGTCAGCTTGTATCTGTTAGTGTTCCTACCATTGTCTGACCCATTACCAAAAAGGAAGCAAATGCTCACCTCCTCTTTTCCTTGGCAATTGTTTTTTAATGTCCCAAGATCTAGACCTTTGAAAATGGCCTACTTTACTAGATTCCAATGCTAGAAAAACCTCTAGTGCCTGAACTGAAGCACAGTGGGTTTGTCCAGTGTCCACCAGCAGCTCTTCCAGCACCGTGCCCAGGATCCAGTTCAGTGGCTACATTAACGGCTGTCTGGACTGATGGAGATAGCTGAGGAATAGTCTCTGACAAGCTGACTGGGGTGTATGATGAACCCAGTGGCAGAGGTGAGATTTGAATCTGGGTTTGTCTGATACGTTTGCGCTGATGCAGGTATGTTTTTTGTTTGGGTGCTTGAGCACAGTGTAAACTCCAGGGCTGGAACAGAGCTGGAAAAGGACTACTACTGACAGGCCAAGCACCCGGGCTCCACAGTTTGCAAGTGGGTCTCAGAGAATTGCCCTTTCTTTGGTGACTGGTTGTGCTTGGCTGTGTCCTGGGCAGCTCCTCCCCCATGCATAAGTTTACTGTGTTCTAAAGAACACTTGGCTTAGGGTTCTCTGGCTGGCTCAGTCAGTAGAGCATGGGACTCTTGATATTGGGGTTATAAGTTTGAACCCCACATTGGGTATAGAGATTACTTGAAAATAAAATCTTTAAAAAAATAAAGAGCACTTGGCTCTCTCCATGTCTTGCCATCCTCATTGCTTCTGTCCTGTGCAGCCCTGTCATCTTCCACTGGGACATTTTGGTAGCCTCTAGCTTTGCCTTTTCTTTTCTTTTTAAAAAAAAAAAAAATTTTTTTTTAACGTTTATTTATTTTTGAGACAGAGAGAGACAGAGCATGAATGGGGGAGGGGCAGAGAGAGAGGGAGACACAGTCGGAAGCAGGCTCCAGGCTCTGAGTCATCAGCCCAGAGCCCGACGCGGGGTTCGAACTCACGGACTGCGAGATCGTGACCTGAGCTGAAGTCGGACGCTTAACCGCCTGAGCCACCCAGGCGCCCCTCTTTTTTTCTTTTTTAAACGTTTTTATTTTTATTTTTGGGAGAGAGAGAGAGAGAGAGAGAGCGAGCGCGCGAGCCCATGTGCGTGGGGGAGGGGCAGAGAGAGAGGAAGACAAAGAATCCAAAGCAGGCTCCAGGTTCTGAGCTATCAGCACAGAGCCCGATGCGGGGCTCAGACTCAGAAACCTTGAGATCATGCCCTGAGCCGAAGTCGGGCACTTAACCTGAGCCACCCAGGTGCCCTTAGCTTTTTTGCCTTTTCAATCCATTTTACAAATATCAGTGGTTTGATCAGTGGTGCCCGTTTCTAAACCCTTTCTGCATCTTCCTATTGACCTTCTATGAAGTTCAAACTCCTTAAGCTAGCACGCAAGCTGTGCGTGAATAGCCTGTTTCCTGCTGCAGCTTTGGCTGTTTTTAGGTCTACCCAAGCTATGATGAGCCACACTGATTTCTCTCAGTTCCTTGACTGTGCGCTGCTTTTTTGACTTTATGCCTCAGCACATTCTGCCGCTTCTGCATGGAATGTCCTTCCTCTTATTTCCCCTCATCTCCTTTACCAGGGCTTGGCTCAGCCTTTATTTCCTCTGGGAATTCCCACGTCAGTGCACCCTGAGTCTCTGGTTTGCCCCTGACGTGCCAGTGGAAACTGTCAGAGTGCAGGGACTGAATCTAGGTCCTACCCTTGTATCCCTAGCACCATATTGGGCACAGAGAATCTTTATGGAATGGGTGAATGATCTCAAGAGCCTCTGTAAAAAGAAACTTACCACACCTGGGTTTTTTTAAGCTTATTATTTGACAAAAAGAGAGACCCAAACTGAAATTCTGTCCCCATTAAACAATAACTCCTGATTCTTACCACCCTCTAGGCCCTGGTAACCACCATTCTACGTTCTTTATGAATTTGACTGCTCTAGATACCTTGTATAAGTGGAATCATACAGAATTAGTCTTTTTGTGACTAATTTATTTCACTTCACGTGATGTCTTCAGGGTTCCTCCATGTTGTAGTATACATCAAAATTTCCTTCCTTCCTTTTTTTTTTTAAAGTTTTATTTTTTAAGTGATCTTTATGCCCAACGTGGGGCTCAAATTCACAACCCCAAGGTCAAGAGTTGCATACTATTTCATCTGAGCCAGCCAGGAGCCCCGGAATTTCCTTCCTTTATAAGGCTGAGTAATACTCCATTATGTTTATGTGTCACATTCTGTTTATCCATTTCATCCATTCAGCAGTAGACACTTAGGTTGGTTTGCTTCCACCTTTTGGCTGTTGTGAATAATGCTATGAATACACGTGTAAAGATACCTGTTCAAGTCCCTGTTTTCAGTTCTTTTGGGCATGTACCCAGAAGTGGAATTGCTGGATCATATGATAATTCTATGTTAAAAATTAAACATTAAAAAAAATTTTTTTTTTATTAACATTTATTTAGTTTTTGAGAGTCAGAGAGAGACTGAGCACGAGCAGGGGAGGTGCAGTGAGAGGGAGACACAGAATCAGAAGCAGGCTCCGGGCTCTGAGCTGTCAGCACGGAGCCCGATGCAGGGCTCAAATCCACGAACTGTGAGATCATGACCCGAGGTGAAGTCAGTCGCCCAACTGACTGAGCCACCCAGGCGCCCCCAAAATTAATTAAAAACATAGTTTAATTAAAAATTTTTTCCAAGTTAATCTATTTTATTTTCAAATTTTTATTTAAATTCTAGTTAACTTATAGTGTAATATTGGTTTGAAGAGTATTTACATTTTTTTAAAGTTTTTTATTTATTTAAGCAATCTCCACACCCAACATGGGACTTGAATTCATGAACCCCAGATCAAGAGTCTCACGCTCTTCTGACTGAGCCTGCTAGGCGCCTCTAAAAATATAGTTTAATTTTTTAAACTTAAAATTGCCATATAATTAACTACCATACTGATTTCCACAGCTGCTGCATCATCAATACACAAGGGTTCTAATCTTCACATCCTCACCAACACTTGTTATTTTCTGACTTTTTGTTTTGGTTTGGGTTTTGTTTTTGTTTTTGTTTTTAATGATAATAGCTTTCCCAAAGAGTATGAAGTGGTATCTCCTTGTGGTTTTGATTTACTTTTCCATAATGATTAGTGATGTTGAGAATCTTTTCATGTGTTTTATTAGCCGTTTATCTCTTCTTTGGAGAAATATCTATTCAAGTCCTTGCCCTTTTTTTTAAAGCAGTTTTATTTATTTAATGTTTATTTTTGAAGGAGAGAGAGAGAGTGCGTGTGTGTGTGGGGGGGGGGGGGGGGGAGGAGCAGAATAGAGGGAGATACAGAATCCGAAGCAGGCTCCATGCTCTGTATCGGCAGCACAGAGCCCTATGTGAGGCTTGAACTCACCAACTGTGAGATCATGACAGAGTCGAAGTTAGCCGCTTAACCGACTGAGCCTCCCAGGTGCCTCTTAATGTTTGTTTATTTTTGAGAGGCGCCTGGGTGGCTCAGTCGGTTAAGCATCCAACTCTGTTACAGTTCAGGTCATGATCTTAACGGTTTGTGGGTTCGAGCCCTGCGTTGGGTTCTGTGCTCACAGTGCAGAGCCTGCTTGGGATTTTCTTTCTCTCCCTCTCTCTCTGCCTCTCCCCTGCTCACGCTGTTTCTCTCTCGAAATAAATAAACTTAAAAAATTTTTAATATTTATTTCACTATTAAAATTTTTTTAATGTTCATTTTTGAGAGAGAGAAGAAAGAGGGAGACAGTGCGTGAGTGGGGGAGGGGCAGAGAGCGGGAGATACAGAATCTGAAGTGGGCTGCAGGCTCTGAGCTGTCAGCACAGAGCCCAACACGCGGCTTGAACTCCCGAACTGCGAGATCATGACTTGAGCCTAAGTCGGACACTCAGCCGACTGACTGAGCCATGCAAGTGCCCCTAATGTTTATTTATTTTTGAGAGGGAGAGGAAGAGAGTGTAAGCAGGGGAGGGGCAGAGAGAGAGAGAGAGAGGGGATCTGAAGTGGGCTCTGTGCTGTCAGCAGACAGCCTGATGTGGAGCTCCAACCCACCAACTGTGAATTCATGACGTGAGCTGAAGTTGGATGCTTTATCAATTGAACCACCCAGGCACCCCATTTTTAAATTTAAATTAAATTAAATTAAATTAATTTTTTTTTTTTTTAGAAAGCTTGCACACCCACAAGCAGGGGAGGGGCAGAGGGAAGGAATCTTAAGCAGGCTTCACGGTCAGTGTAGAGCCCAACACAGAGCTCAATCTCACGACTATGAGATCATGACCTGAGACGAAAACAAGAGTCAGATGCTTAACCTACTGAGCCGTGTTTTTTGTTTTGTTTTGTTTAATTAAAAAAAAATTTTTTAAGTAGGCTCCACACAAGAGTCACATGCTCTACCCACTGAGCCAACCAGGCACCCCTGTTTTTTGAGTTGTATGAGTGCTTTGAATATCCTGGGTATTAAACCCTCGTCAGATAGATGACTTGCAAATATTTTCTCCTTTCTCATCGGTTGCTTTTCACTGTGTTGATGGTGTCCTTTGAGGTATAAAAGTTTAAAATTTTGATGTGGTTTGCTTTTTTTCTTTTGTTGCCTGTGCTTTGGGTGTAATATCCAAGAAATCATTGCCAGTTCTAATGTAAACTTTTTCTCCTATGTTTTCTGCTAAAAGTTTTACAGTTTAGGTCTTTGTATTTGATCTGTTTTAAGTTAATTTTGCACATGGTGTATAGTAAGTCTTCAACATCATTCTTCTGCATGAGGCTATCCCATTGCCCCAGCATCATTTGTTGAAAAAACTGTCATTTTCCAATTGAATGGTCTTAGCATCTTTGTCAAAATCAATTGACCATATATGGGAAGGTCTATTTCTGTGCTGTCTATTCTATTACTATGGTCTTTATGTCTGTCTCCACCACTGTTTTGATTATCATAGCTTTGTGGTAAGTTTTAAAATCAGGAAGTGTAAGTCCTCTAACTTTTTTCGTCTTTTTCTAGATTGTTTTGACTAATCAGTGTTCCTTGAGATTCCATATGAATGGCATTAAATCTGTGTATCACATTGGGTAGGTAGTATTGGCATTTTAACAATATTGTCTTCCAATTCATGAACACAGATGTCTTTCCATTTATTTGTGTCTTCTTTAATTTCTTTCAGCAACATTTATAGTTTTTAGTGTACAAGTCTTTTGCCTCCTTGGTAAAGTCTGTTCCTAAGTATTTGATCCTCTATAATGCTATTATAAATGGAATTATTTTCTTAATTTCCTTTTTTGATTGTTCATTGTTAGCATGTACAAAAATAACTGCTTTTCATGTGTTGATTTTGTATCCTTCCAACTTTGCTGAATATGTTTATTAGTTCTAACAGTATTTTTGTGGAATCTTTAGGGTTTTCTACATATAGAATCATGTCATCTGTGAACAGAGATGGCTTTACTTATTCTTTCCCAATTTGAGCTCCTTTTATTTCTTTTTCTTGTCTAACTGCTTTGGCTAGAACTTGTAATACTCTGTTGGATAGAGTGGCAAATGCAGGCATCTTTGTTTTGTTCCTGATCTTAGGATACGTTTTTCAATCTTTCACCATTAGATATGCTGTTAGCTGTGGGCCTATCATATATGGCCTTTATTATGTTGAGACAGATGCCTTTTATTCTTAGTTTGTTGCGTATGACTGAGATGTAACTTAACATACCATACAATTCATCCACTTAAAGTATACAATACAGTGTTTTTTAGTATATTCACAGGGTCCTTACACCTTTTTTACCCTCTGCTTATCTCAGACTGGTTGGATAATAGTTTTCATGTGCATGAAGACTTGCTGGAAGGTAGAAGGCTGCATCTTTTTGTAATTTTAGAACATCATACTTTTGGAATAATGTCACCCATTGTTTGAAGAGTTGGGACTCATTTCTTTTGAACACCTACTCAGTGCTGACTTCATATGAATATGCAACTTAGGCTCCTGTGGGGCTGCTCCCAGTGTCATTGACACCTGCAGGTGACATAGCTCCCAAGTGTGGGTAATGGATCCTCTGGGTGCTTTACCCTTAGTTCATCCACTTGGATCTGCAAGTTGACCCTAGAGTTTATGTAAAGGCTTCCAGGCCATCCACTGGTAACCACTATCCCATCTATGGGGCAGAGAGTTTATAGGAGGGTGTTGAGGGCTAGCTTCTGGAAAAGGCTTCCACAGTGCAGAAGCCTAAGCAAGTTGTGTTTGAATACTTGTGCCTTAGTAGTTCCTCATTCCCATGGAAGCTTGTGGAATTAAACTCTTGTTGCTGTGGCCAAGCTGTTTGACCTTCCCTATTTGCATTGACCTTAAGTGGTCAAGGGTCATCTAGGAAACATGTGCTCCAAACACAAACCCTCATCTTAGTGTCAGGAAGCCTGCATGCCAGGGATGGGATAACATGTGGTATTGAGCAGAGGCTCAGGCCCCTCCAAACAGGGCAGGGTAAGTGGGTCGACATCCAAGTCAGGGAAATCCCTGGTTATGTTGTACATGATTATGTTGATTAATGACTTCAGGGCAGTTGAGGTCATTTGCTGCTTGGTCAGCTGAGGCATTAAGAGAATAGAGACCAGCTTTTGGTGGCCTCTACCATATAAAGTAAGGAAGCTGATTATTTGGGCTGCTGTTTTTCCAGGAAAAAGTACAGGTTTTAATCTAATGGGAATCCTGCCAGCAGTCTTACACAGCTTCTCCCAGTGGTTCTTCAAGGTCCTTTTTTGGCAGGAGGTAGCAGGCAGTTTGAGAGCCTGGGTCCTTTGAACTGTGCAAGTCCCTCTTTGAAGTGCTGTTCCTTTCCCTTCCCTCCTCTTTCCCTTCCCTCCTCTTTCCCCTAACTTCTGCAGGCCAAGTTATCAGGGTCATGTGTTGGTTGGTGTCCTTTCCTGGTTCCTGCCAGCATGATGGCGTAGCTGGTTTCAGAGGAAGATGTGTGGGTCAGAGCCTTCCTTCCTTGCTTGATCCGATCTTTATTTGGATGGTAGAGGCTGCTCCCCCAAAACCCAGTGGCACAGCCAGCCAAAGAAGGGCAAAGGGGCATTACTGTAGATGAAGGACTTGCAGAGACAGTAGCACCATGTTGTGGGAACTCTGGTAGTGGTAGAAACAGGTACATAGGTGCATGGAGCATGTCAGGGGTAAAAAAGAAATAGTCCAAGATGGGGAAATGTATGTGGAAGTGTTCCTTGCAGAATCATTTACAGTAGGGAACAGTTGGAATGTAAATGTATAGCCACTTGGAAGTGGTCAAAATAAGACAACCCTGTGTAATTGCTTTAAAAAACATTTTTTTGTGTGTGGTAAAATATACATAACAATATTGACCATTTTAACCGTTTTAAAGTGTAAGTTCAGTGACATGACCTGCAACCATAAAGTTAAACCTCAGCCCACTTAGTTGGTGTTTTTAGTATTCTAAGCTTCTCAACTACCTGTTGGCACTCACATGTAGTTGATATCAGGCATCATGTGTGAGTTTCTACTATTTTACTCTTAGAAGGTAATGACTTGTTTCTCATATTTAAGTTCTTGGGGAAATACCTGTTTCCTTGTACACTATAAACAGGCTAGAAAACCCTGTTCATTTCCTTTTCTTTCTTTTTTTTTTTTTTTTTACATGTATTTATTTTTGATAGAGACAGAGCACAAGTGGGGGAGGGGCAGAGAGAGAAGGAGACACAGAATCTGAAGCAGGCTCCAGGCTCCGAGCTGTCAGCACAGAGCCCGACCCAGAGCTTGAACTCACAAACCATGAGATCATGACCTGAGCCGAAGTCGGACGGTTAACCGACTGAACCACCCAGGTGCCCCTGTTCATTTCCTTTTCTGGCCTGCCCACCCATGAGTGCCACTGAGACATCTTTGACAGAGGTGTGCAGCATGGGCCCTGCCTTGCTGTGGGTAGCTTAGTTGTTTAGGTACCTGGGTAGGAGGAGTGGGGGGGGTGGTGTCTCTCAGGGACTTAAAACACCCTCCCCCTAACATTGGATGATCAAGGAGGTCAGCAGTGAATGTATGCAGTGAGGGTAATGAGTTTGGAGATACCCAGAGAAGAAGCCCCGTGGGAGGGGTCTTGACAATCCTGTGTAAAAGTACATTACATGGCTGTGCTTTTTCCATGTCTTGGTCCTTGTTGAAGAGTGGCATGTCCCCATGGGCTTGATCTTGTATTGCTCTGCCACGTACAGGATTGAACTACTTACCTTAGGCACTTCTTAGGGACAGATTCCACCACCTTAGCCGGAGCCAGAAACCAAGGGACTGGAAGCAGTGATTTCAGGAAACTTTCCTCTGAAACTGAAGGCAGTGGTTCCTGGGTACAGATACCACCTCTTGTTTCTCCAGCTACTTAAGGCATTGAGATGATTTTCATTAGAAAATCAAAATGTGGGCCCCCTGGGTGGCTTAGTCAGTTGGGCATCTGACTCTTGATTTTGGCTTGGAGTCATGATCCCAGGGTCGTGGGATCGAGCCCCATGTCAAGCTCCATGCTGAGTGTGGAGCCTGCTTAAGATTCTCTCTCTTCCTCTTCATCTGCTCCTGCCCTAATTGTTCTCTCTGTCTCTGTCTCTCTGTTTCTCTCTCAAATTAAAAAAAAAAGAAGGAATCAAAATGTGAAGGTTCTTTAAGAACCACTAGTGTGTTAAGAGTCACTATATTCATTGCTTGTCCTATTTTTCTTTTCCCAAGAAATATTTTAGAAGGGAGATACATAATCATTTGCTAACAAAAACTTTTATGTGTGTGATTTTTTTGAAGGTACATGGGAATAGGACTCTCAGCTCAAGGCGTCAACATGAACAGACTTCCTGGTGAGTCACTGGTTAAGAGAATATTTGTTTTGCTCTCCTTATCCATTCTATGATGAGAATCATGGTGGCAGCCAAGAAGCTAGAGAGAGCTTTTCTGGCTGCCCACTCAAAGCTAGGCCATTGGGTGGAAGATCCTGAAAGTTGGCCATGGCTGGGATGGTATGGGCTTCCATTCCAAAAAATTAATTGGCAAGTGATTGTCATTCATAGAATTTGCAGTCAAAACCAAGCAACCTGAGCTTGCTCCTAGTGGGGATATGCCTTAGTAGCTCTTCCTCCCATTGACCTTTGACCAGCCTGGGACTCTGGCAGCATATATGGAGAGGAAGGCTGTTGCCAACACTGGCTTTTTTGTTATTTTACCATATTAATGATCAGAGTCTTTAAGTGACCTCCCACTTGGGTTACAGTTGAGGCAGTTTCTTTCCTTTTTTTTTTTTTTAAATGCTTATTTATTTTGAGAGAGGGAGAGAGAGCATGTGAACAGAGAGGGGCAGAGAGAGAGAGAGACACAAACACACACACACAGAATCCCAAGCCGGCTTCTTACTATCAGCACAGAGCCCGATGCAGGGCTTGAACTCATGAACTGTGAGATCATGACCTGAGCCGAAATCAAGAGTTGGACACTTAACCGACTGAGCCACCCTGGCGCCCCGAGACAATTTCTTAATAAATAAGAGGATTTGTGCAAGACTTAGGTTGGCAGTCAGCAACCTCAGATTTGAGGAATGCTCTGGGCCCCACAGATAGTCCTTCTTTACTACCTAAGCACCCTTTCAGCTATTTTCTGCCCAGTGGCTCATGCCTAATCCTGAGCTGTGTATAGTTGAGGTGACAGAAACCTCTCCCAGAAGCTGATGAGTTCCAGAAGATGCTCCTAAGTCCATTTGTCCCTTCGGTGGCATAAGTGACACGGTACAAGCTGCCCCAACACCAGCATGGAGACAGGCAAAGTCCCTATGTTTTGGCCCTGGCCCTCTCTAGTATTTGTGCCTTGGACACAAGAAGGCAACTGTTTTTTTTCCAAAGAGAGAGCAGCACTTAAACGTTTCATCTTTTCCCATCTATGTTTAATATCACTCACAGATTTTTTTTCTCATTGACTAATTTCAAGTACTTGAAATCTACACTTATTCAGGATTCAGCTAATTGTCAGGAGTCTGACATTTTTTTAGCTTTGATCTGAGTAAAAACTGTCCTTGAGTTATTAACCAGAGTGCGTGTGGCATGTTTGGCTTTTGTGTAGCATGCAGCTGTGATCTTTGTTACGTAAGCCACTGGCCTGGGCTGACTACATGTGTCTATAGTGTTTGTAGCTCCGCCTCTTAGTAACCAAGGAGCTTAGAAAAATAATTCCCCATCAAGGGTAAACTGATTGTTAATCTTTTTCGTATTCCAGATGTGCTCTTTGAACTTTTGCACTGCTTTAGTGGCAGAGAAAAGAGGCTTTTATAGGCTTTCATACAGAAGTAACTATTATAATCAGTTATTACACGGCACTTAAGCAACCATGAACACTGACTGGTTAAATGAATTTTTGTTAATCCACAGAAAAGAATACAATGCCTCCATGAAGAGAATGAGGAAGCTTTTTAGGTACTTATTTGGAGCAATCTCTAGAATGTATTGTTAAGTTGAAAATATAAGGCATAGAACAGAATTTAATATGCTACCAGATATGTAAAAATAAAAAAGGCAAAATGACCATACCTATACCTGCTTGTACCTGTACCTGCTTGTACATGCGTAAGATACCTTTGGAAAGTTACAGGAAAACTTGTAGTATTGGCTGTCCCTTGGGAAGGGACAGGGTGGCTAGAGATAGGACTGGGAAGGAAATTTTTCACTTTCAAAGTTTTCAAATTTTCTTTCTTGTGAGTATATTATCTGTTTAAATAGAAATAAAGCAAAATGAACAAAAGCAAATGCCTTTCTATCAAGAAGTCTTGATGTCTGTCTTTCAGGTGGTTTTGGAGTGCAGTCTTTTACCATGTGCTAGGCATGGTATTGTAAGTTCCACATTCGCATCCTTCTTTAGTAAGAACCGTTTTTGCATGGCTCATTGGGTTTGGGATCCATGGAGTGGAGCAGATTGGGGGTGGGGAGTGCTTCAAGGTCTACCTGGGCTGATCTGAATCTCTTTTGAGTTGGAGCCATATGGAGCTGGCTTGGTCTGTTTGCCTTGTTCATAAGATGGGGTTTTTGACTCCCTCTGGGCCTGTTGGAGGCCAGCTGCTGATCATGTGCTTTGACATTGGTTTTTCTTGTTTTGTTTTGTCTTTTAATGTTTATTTATTTTTGTGTGTGTGAAAGAGAGAGAGAGAAGGAGCAGAGGAGGGGCAAAGAGATAGGGAGACAGAGGATCCGAAGTAGGCTCCAGGCTCTGAGCCATCAGCACAGAACCTGACGTAGGGCTTGAACTCGCAAACTGACTGAGCCAACTGACTGAAAGTTGGATGCTTAACTGACAGAGACATCCAGGAACCCCTTGGTGTTGTTAATACAACATTGTAGGGAAATCCATTTTGGGCCCTTGTGAAGTCAGACCCTGTCCAGGCACAGGGTGTGGGCCAGTAGGGAGAAGGGGCTTAGAGACAGTGGATGAGGTGTTAATCCCCACACTAACACATCAGGAGAGTTGGCACTTTTTTTAGCATCCCTCACTGGTAGATGTCTTGTTTGGCAAGAGAAAGGGGCCTCTGTGGGTATTGCTTCTGTTTTCATTTCACTCTGCCTGCCAGCGCCTGAGGGCTTTCCTTCCTGCCCTGATAATCTCCCTGATTATTCCTTAAGGTGGAAAGTAAGAATCAGATTGCAGCTAGATAGGGATTCTTCCTGGGAAGGATGGATACTCTGGCTTTCCCAGGTTACAGGGCTGGCTAAATGGCTGGGCAGAGCTAGTACTGGACAGATGTAGGGATAGAGGGGTGGCACTCTTAGGAATGATGGTGGGCCTGCCATTGTTCATCTCATTGCTGGATTTGGAAGATGAGAATCCCCTTTGGCACTTGCCATTTTCTGGGATCACTTTTTTCTTTTTTGGTGGGGGGGTGTTAATGAGCATACATCCTCCATAACTGAAAGTATCATCATTCATGAACAGTTGGACCTGAAAGTACTAGCATGTATTCCAGCAGGGACATGATATGGAGGATGACAGTAACTGAGGCCTTTCTGCCAGTTACTTCTGATTTCCAAGAGACCCTTGGTTGCAGTGAAGGCTATTTAGACTGTTTGGATGTATGGATGGTAGGAGGGGAGTGATGATGATGGTCTAGGCTGGGTCTGGAATTTGAGACTTTGGTGTTAACTTCAGATGAGATGTTTGAGGGTATATGTACCTTCTTGATAGATACAGGTGTGTTTGGTGGAGGGTAGTGGTTGGGGTGGTTACTGCAGCTTCAGAGTGGTGTTGAGAGACAAATAGGAGTTTGCCAGGTGGGTCTGGGTACAGTAAGGCCTGTGAGTAGATCTATAAGTTGTCTAGTGCAATGAGATGGCTTCCTGGTCACAGGATGAACCCGTTGAGGGAAGAGTCTTATGTTCCTCGTCAAGGGGACTGGACATCTTTATTTAAGGAGTGCGGGCTGCAGGAGTATTTTGAGCATAGACAAATGTGATCAGATTTGCTAATTGTACAGGAGACCTTCTAGAGGGGTAGAGGCTGAGCTTGGCCTCCTGGGCAGTAAGAACTGTTAAGAGCTTAAGCATGTGATGGGACTTCAGGAGGTGCTAGATGATGGTTTAAAAAAAAAAAAAAAAAGGATTCCTTTCCCTTATTCTGAAATATTTAACTGGAAGCATTTAATCAGAAGTAAACAGTTATATTTATAAATGCCTTAAGTGTGTATTTTGAGATAACACAGTATATCATGTTTAGTTAAGAAGACTCCTACTAGGTCATTGGGAGGGGTTCCTTATTTTCATGGCTATATGTAGATTACTTTCAATTTGTAAGTTTAGAAAAATTTATCAGTGAATCCGTCAGGGCTGAGTGATCTTTGGGGGAGGACTTTTTTGAAAAACTCCCTTCCTGTCTTGTTAGCTTGTTCACGTAACTTTCTTGTGGCATCACTTTCAGTATATTGTGCTTTGGCCATCTGTGATTCTCTTTTTAGGAAAATGGCTATGATTTTGATTAATTATCAAAACCTATAAAAAATCTCCATCATCTTTTAGATTAATTGAATCCATTTTGTTAATAAATTTTTTTTAATGTTTATTTTTGAGAGAGAGAGAGAGAGAGAGAGTGAGTGCAAGCAAGGAAGGGGCAGAGAGAGAGGGAGACACAGAATCCAAAGCAGGCTCCAGGCTCTGAGCTGTCAGCACAGAGCCCATTGTGATGCTCGAACTCATGAACTGTGAGATCATAACCTGAGCCAAAGTCAGACGCTTAACTGACTGAGCCACCCAGCACCCCTTGTTTATTTTTAGAGAGAGAGAGAGCGCGCGTGAGTGGAAGAGGGGCAGGGAGAGTGGGAGACAGAATCCCAAGCAGGCTCCACACTCTCAGCGCGGAGCCAGATATGAGGCTCGATCCCACGAACCGTGAGAGAGGAAGAGAGGGAGAATTCCAAGCAGGCTCCATGCTGCCAGCACAGAGCCCAACTTGGGGCTTGAACTCAATGAAACTGTGAGATCATGACCTGAGCCTCAACCAACAGTCGGATGCTTAAGTGAGCCACCCAGGCACTCCGATTCTGACTTTTCTATATCCTTGCCAATACTTGTTATTTTCTTTTTGTTTGATGTCCAAGAAGTATTTTTAATTTTAACTTTTTAATATTTTAGTTAATATTAACAGTGTTAATATATATTACTTATATATAACATCCAGTGCTCATCACAACAAATGCCCTACTTAATACCCATCACCCACCTAGCCCATCTCCCACCCTCCATCAACTCTCAGCTTGTTCTCTATTGTTAAGAGTCTCTTGTGGTCAGGGCACCTGGGTGGCTCAGTCAGTTAAGCGTCTGACTTTGGCTGAAGTCATGATCTCGTGGTTCATGGGTTCGAGCCCTGCTCTGTGCTGACAGCTCAGAGCCTGGAGCCTGCTTTGGATTCTGTGTCTCCCTCTCAGTCTGCCCCTCTCCCCCCCACCTCAAAAATAAATAAACATTAAAAAGTCTCTTGTGGCTTCTTTTCCTTTCTTTTCTCCCCCTTCCCATATGTTATCTGTTTTGTTTCTTAAATTCCACATAGGAGTGAAATCATGTATTTGTCTTTCTCTGACTTATTCTGCTTAGCGTAATACATTCTAGTTCTGTCCACATCATTAAAAATGGCAAGATTTCATTTTTTGATGGCTGAGTAATATTCCATTGTGTGTATGTACTGTATGTGTATATATACACATACACACGTACACTACATCTGTGTGTGTATATGTATGTGTATGTATATATGCATACATATACGTATGTACGTATACACACACACACTACATCTTCTCTGTATGTTAGGGCTCAGTGTTGTTGAACCAACTATAGGCTCACATTTAGTCATGTGAGGAAACAGACCTTTAGGGTTGTGGTCAGCTTGTGGAGCAGTATGTAACTCAGTGGTTAAGAGCATGGACTCTGGAGCCACCCTCTGCATTTGTATCCTGGCATCCCGAGATAAGTTACTTAACTTCTCTGTGCTCAGTTTTCCTTATCTGTAAAATGGGAGTGATATTAGTACTTAACTCTTATATGGAATGGTTATGAGAATTTAGTGAGTTAATTCCTATAATGTGCTTAGAATAGTGCCTGATAAAAAGAGGGGTACTGGGGCACCTGGGTGGTTCCGTCAGTGAAGTGTCTGACTCTTGATTTCAGCTCAGGTCATAATCTCACCCTGCTTCGGGCTCTGTCCCGAGTGTGGAACCTGCCTAAGTTTCCTTCCTGTCCCTCTTTCCCTATCCCATATGCATGGGGTGGGGGGAGGGGGGGCTTTCTAGTTCCCCCGCTTTCCCCCCCTCAAAAAAAGGGGGAGCATGCATGTTAGCTTTTGTTGTAATTGAAAAAAAAGTATTTTTTTCTACCTGAGGAAGAAAGTATCTATACATTTAAAATTTTTTTTACAGGAGTGCCTGGGTGTCTCAGTCAGTTAAGCATCCGACTTTGGCTCAGGTCATGATCTCATGGTTTGTGGGTTCGAGCCCTGTGTCAGACTCTGTGCTGACAGCTCAGAGCCTGTTTCGGATTCTCTGTCTCCCTCTCTGCCCCTCCCCCACTCATGCTTTGTTTCTCTTTTTCTCTCAAAAATGAACATTTAAAAATTTTTTTTAAAAATAAAGTTTTCAAATGTTTGTATATCAGAGTACAGTTAGATGTAATTGAAACAGTATTTTCTGTCAGTGCTTGTGTTTTCTGTATTTGAGTAACCATGTTTAGTACCTGCTAGCTGGACTTGAATTATGGAGGGTGAAGATGGTACAGCAAACAAAGTCAGGAAGTTGGTATTTCAAGTATTTTCTTGTAGGCTTTCCTTTACTGGCTCAGCCAGGACATCTTTGCCTCTAGGGCTGTCACGAGTAGAGAATAGCCACTCTAGGGGTCTCACTTAGCCCTGGGGCAGATGATAACAGAGAGTACCTCTTGTATGAGATTGTGGTGGTCGGACTTTCCCAGGAGCATATGGACATGCCTTAGCTTGCATGGTTAGAAGTTTCTGTTGGAAGATGTGGAACTTTTGATGTTTACCTTTTGTAAGACTTTTTGGCCACTGTTAAGTGTGAAACCAAGGAACACTTGTGGTCCAAAATAAGAATGTCAGAATCCTTGGCCAAATGCCTTGAAAGCAGGGCAGGATGATCTATCTACAGGCAGGTGAGTACCTGCAGCCCAACCCTCCCATCATTGAGCTGGCAGCAAGCAGCATAGACTGGGATCCCTGGATTGAAGAAGCAAGGAGAAAAAGTCAGGGTTGTGGATAGAGTTTTGGGCTGCTTCTAATCTTGGGTGCTTTGAGGGGGGTGAGGATGGGATAGATCTTCCTTTTGTGCCTAGCCCCATCTGCCTCATAGCTGGGCAGCTGATAATTTCCTCCTTGCCATTTCTGTGGAGGAGGTAGGTGTTTTCTTGGTGTGGCATATATTACCTTAATTACTGCAATCCTACAAAGGAGAACCCTTGGGGCACACTTTCTTCGAACTGTTGTAAAAGAAGCAGCTAGAAGAACCACAGCTGGGGACTGGGGGTGGGGGAACATGTCTCCTGAAGCAGATGGCACCTTGCAATGAGGCCCTGGTAGGGGGGTTGGAGGGTAGTAAGGGGACTGTGTGCCTTGCTCCCACAGGATAGTCATGTTCAAGTAAGCATCTTTTCCCCCACCTAGGGCTTGCCTTGCCTAAGCCTGCCCTGAATGGTCTGTTAGGAGCATGTCCCTGGGACTGTTTGTGTCCTGATCTCTGTGGCTGGGGCCTGATTCTACTGGGTGGGACACTTTCTGCAAACAGCTGATATTTCGCATTTGCACGTGTCATGGGAGAGGAACAGCAGATAGCAGAGAAGAGGGCAGAACATGGGTGTTTGTGCCAGGTTCACAAGTACAGAGGCTAGCCCCTGTCAGTGTGACAGGCACTGACAATAAGTAACAAGGTGTTCAATATCCTTTCTTTCTGCCCTCGTATCTTGCAGCATAAGGTGCCTATTCAGAGCAAATATCAATAGCAGTGGCTTTGCTCAGTCCCTCCGTGAGTCCAGTTGGGTGAATTGAACCATCAAAGCCCCACTGGAAATCTGGGTGTGCCTTCTCCTAACCGTGGTAGAGCACCTGGGAATAGTCCTCTGCAACACTGGCATGATTGTAGATACCATACAAGCCTCCCAAGTGAGTACCAGCTTAGGCTGGTAAAGGGAAGAGGCTGACTGGTGATGGCCTTGCAGTTCAAGCCTATAAGGTGCCTCAAAGTAGCCCTGCCTAGAAAAGTCAGGCAGCCAGGAGATTCTCTGAAACCAGGGGAACAGCTGCTCAGGACCGCAGCTGTGGGAAGAATAGGTTGGGGTTTGTGTGCATGGTGCTGCCCAGCCCCTCACTGCCTTGATCATTTTGTTTTGTCTCTGTCTGAGATATCCTTGGAAAGTGACCTGGAGGGGAGTGGAGGGGTAGATACCCACGTTCCACTGGGAAGTCCAGAGCAGAGGGTGGTTTGACAGTTGGGGCTCAAGGGCCAGGTAGCTGTACAAAATCCCTGGTGGTTTCCATAGATGTTAATGGTGCCAGTGCTTTAAGACCCACCGTAGTCCCTACTGCAGAGCTGCTTTCATGTAAGAGGCTCTCTGCTTCCCTGCCACTCCTTCCTGAGCCAGCAGTGGCCTTGGCCCCATGGCCAGTTGAATCATGGTCCTTTTCTGTAGGCCTCTTTTCTCACTCACAGGAAGACCTGTATTAAGTTCTTTGAGGTAACAGGTTTCATCGACAGCAGAAGGGCCAGCTCTGAAACCTGAGTTTGTCAGTGTCTGAAAACAGAGATTCTCAAGTGTCCTCTGGTGTGGTTGGAGCCTGGGGCCACATCAGGGTGGAGCTGAGTGTAGACTAGTTACTGCTCAATCCCTTGCCTTACTAGTGTTGGGCAGGAATCTGTATCTAGGGGTCCTGGAAATACTGTACTACTATGCCTGAGTCTCTTTTTGGGAAGGGTTTTGCACATGCCGTCTCTCAGGATCTGGCAATGTGTGCAAAGTCACAGGCTCCTACACTACCAAGGGTCACCCATCCACTGACTTTCCCCTGAGGTTCAAAAGAAGTTCAGTGGAGACAAGGAGAAGCCAAACCTGGCTCCAGAGGAAAGATACCAAGGTCTCAGAGCTGAGCTTGCTCCTCAGTCTTGTGGGACAGTGCTACACCTTTCCATAGCCTGATTCAGCATAGTAGATGACAGACCTAGCCTGTCCTGTGGGATCCTGAGATACAGGCCGGTAGCTCTGTTAGATATGGCAGATACTACTTGAGCCATATTCTAGCCAGACCCAGCAATACCCGTCCTGGCTTCCCTGGGCCTCCCCTGGCCATCAGGTATCTGTTTCTTTTGGGGTAGAGAAAAGGTATGACTCATGGAAGGCTGCTTTTATGCAGGTGCTGGCTATGTAGCCTCTCACCTTGCCCATGGTTTTGAGCTGACACCTGTCCCTATCTCAGTATAGGGCCTGGGTACCCCTGCGAGGGCAAGCTCCACCTGGTATCAGTCCCTGGTGTCACCAGCTACCTACCTGCAGAGAACCTTTTTCTCCTGCTCTCCTTACCTTGACTTCCATGCTGAGCAGACCCCCAGGGTATCCCTGACCCCTCTGGCCTGGAGCCGCCAGAGGCATAGCCCTAGGGTTGTGTGGATCCTGTTCCTTGGTTCCATGGTTCTGAGAGCTTGGGGTAACAGCCATGTGAGTACCAAAATGGACCCTCTGTAATGTCACTGCACTGTCTGCTGAGTGAAAAGATCTCTTTTGCTTTCCCATTGTCCATTGCTGAGCTGCTCCAGGCAGTGGATCCTATCATATTTTTTAAAGATACTTGAGGTTTGGGGAAAAGCATTTATCTGATGGATTCCAGGGAGGGATGCCTCTGAGGAAGTGACCATCTTTGAGAAGCAGCCCTGCCAGGAGGTCTCCCAAGGCACATGTGCTCTCTCTACAGCAATCCCAGGCTCAATAAGCACCCTGGCCAAGCTAGTCCAGCACCTTTCCTCCATAGCCAGTCTCATAAGTGACATTTTGAGAGCCACCGGGGATGGTTGTTGAGCTCTGTCAAGTGCTCTGAAGGCCAGATGGCCTCCCCGGGAAACCAGGGACAGGCAAGAGTGGAGCAGGCCTGGGGCTGCCATTGCTGGGTGTTAGTTAGGAGAGGTGGGTGGTGACCAGTTCCATCCCTGCTTGCTCCCTCAGGGAAGAAGGAAGTACGAAGTCTGAAGTGCCTAGGATTCACCATGGAACTGGTATTAGAAATGGAGAGGGAAGAGAAATTCGAGGGTGAGTGCCTCCTTTGGGCTGGTATTCCCTAGCCATTCTTGTTTAATTCTCTCACCAACCCTGAAAGAGTTCAGTCAAGAGAATTCAGCAGGCCAAGTGATAGAACTGGGATTCAAACCCAAGTCTGTCTAGTCCCAAAGCCCAATGGTGACTGGGACCCATTTCTTCGGGAGAGATGGCTGCCGTGGTGGCATGGAGGCCAAGGCTCAGGCTTACTTTGTGAGGCGTGGGCTAGACTCTGTGTGCTGGCTAGCCACAGGCCAGGACTAGAACCTCCTGGGCAGGCACAGCACCAGCCCCTTCCAAGATTCTGTGTTAATGTGCTGAAGATGCAGAAAGAAGTCTTTCTACTTGGCAGTGGGAGTCCTCTCCAATTGCTAGCTTCTTGGGACTAAGGCCCCTGACATGTCCTGGCAGATGGAAGTTGCAGTGGGTGGGCTCCTGGAGCAATTGTGTTGGAGTCCCTGGCACCCCCATGGGAGTCTTCTACCTCCAGGTCATTGTAACCAGGGATGGCATCTGGGAGTGCCAAGATGATGAACCATTTCCTTTCCTCAGCCGCCCCCACACTTCTGTGATAGAGACTTCCCCTCTGAGTGATCATGGAAGGGGAAGTGGGTGGTGCCAGAACATCGGAAGTGGGCACCTAGGGCTCCCTGGCCCAAATGTGGCTTGGCTTCCCCTTGCATCACTGGCATCTAATAGGTGTCTGACATGGCAAGGGGTAGGCTTTTCTGTGTGGGCACCCATAGGCTGGCTACCCATTCGTTCTCTCTGGGAGTGTCAAGGCTCATTCTCTTTGGAGAGGGAAGAATGATTAGTTGGGTGGCTCTTCTGTCAGAGTGTTTTCCCCATTGTATGGTCTCAGCTATCCTCTGACTCAGAGACACCTGGATCTGACTTCCTACAGGAGGGTGTGGTGGTCCAGGCAGCTATGCCCCCTTGTTTTCTTCTGGCCCTCACCTCTCATTGTCCTCTCAGACAGCTCGTTCCAGCCCTGTGATAAATGTGACAACTCTCATTCCCGGGCCTATCACCCCAGCTTCACACCAAGCCCATCCAAAGAGGGTGATTGCTCCTGCTGCCAACTTAGAAAGCTGCTGACTTTGGGTCCAGAAGTTCTGTTTGGGGTTCTCTTCTGAAGCAGAGGGTGGTGGGGCTGGAGGGGAGGCTTACCTAGAGGTGTGGGAGTGACCATAGCTGCTGGACACTCTTAATGGGGAAGGGGACTTAGAACCATGGACTCTTCCAGAGCTGGCAGAGGTATTTACATCTGCTTCCTTGTTTCATAGATGAGAAAACTGAAAGAAGTTAAATGACTTACCCAGGTGTAGAGCCAGGTCTCCAGCCTATCGGTAGTCCTCTTGCCAGGACCCAGAAGTAGCTTCATCATTAGTCTGTGTAAGTGGGGGCATGATGCAGGCAGACAGCTCTAATTGCTTTGCTTTTCTTACAAAGAAAAATGACAACAAAACTCCTTACACTCAAGCCTAGGATTGCCCACAGGCAGTGTGTCACAATATGGTCTGATCATTGACAGTCTTGTATTTCAGGCTTCTTGCCAGCCCTTGACTACATTTCCCTTTTTATTTCAACAAACATTTCTTGAGCATGTACTCTGGGCCAGGTGTTATGCAAGGTGAACAAAAAGATGCTTAGATGTGGCCCCGATAGCCAGAGAACTTTGGTTGCTTCAAGGGAGAGAAGCCCAGGGCGCCTGGGTGGCTCACTTGGTTGAGTGTCTGATTCTTGATTTCGGCTCACGTCATGATGCCAGGGTTATGGGATCGAGCCCTGCATCAGGCTCTGTGCTGAGCCTGGAGCCTGCTTAAGATTCTCCCTCTCCCTCTCCCCAGCTTGCTCTTCCTCCCTCTCCCTCTCTCCCTCTCCCTCTCTCCCTCTCTCCCTCTCTCCCTCTCTCCCTCTCTCCCACTCTCTTAAATAAATAAAATGATTTAAAAAAGAAAAAAAAAACAAAAAGGAGAGAAACCCATCTCTAACCAGCTGGTCAGCCAGAATTCAGGCAGGGCAAACAGAGGAGTGAGGTCTCAGGGATTCAAATGCTGTCTTGGACTTTCTTTCTCTGTCTCTTTCACCTGCTTTGTGCTTAATAGTTTTAGTCTGTCAAACTGGCATTCAACATAAGATTGGAACAATGGCAGCACAGAGCTTTGAGACCCACTCTCCTCCCAGCATCCTTGTAGAAAAATCAGGAAGATCTCTTATTGATCCAGTTTGGGTCAGGGAGGAGGAATTACTAGGATTAGTAGTCCACCCTGGAGACAGAATTGGTGTGGGGGTGGGGGGGGGTACTTCTTAAGAGAAGGTGAGTACTATCCCCTAAAGAAAGGGGGCTGGCAGGCAAATCCTAGCACTCCTTGTTCACCTACCCTACTGCTTGTTATTGCAGCCTTGGGGGAGGGGTGACAGGAGGCTTTGTGCCCAGGATGGAACTCATCCAGATACCAGTAGGGAGTAGTGTTGGACAGGTCAGCCAAATCTGGAGTTCAGAAACCTTGTAGGGGTTACGTGAAGTGTTTTCTAATGGAGCCCAGTCTTTGAGGAACTCACACTGTTCCACTTTCAGAGCATCTTCCTTTTTCCTGAGATTGAATTGTGGGCCACCTCAAGAAGGAGGAGGTGGTAGCTTCACCCTTGTGGGTACCTGCTTGGTACACACCTGAATGTCCCTCAGAGGGAAGGAGAATTGAGCTTCTGAGAATGTTATCTACAAGACCACAAGCCTTCATGTAGCCTCGCAGTGACTCAGTTTTCTCAACCTTCAGATGGGGATTATTGTACCTGCTGATTGGTTAGAGACTCAGTGTTTCTTCTAAGTAGATCTTAGGGCTCTTTGACCACGCTAATTGCTCCCACCTCACTTGGTAGAGAAGGGAACCTAGGTCCAAGGAAGTGAGTGACTGCCGAGGAACTGCCATCTTGGAGGGACAGGGCTGTATCCAGGACCAGACTGCAGAAGGCTTTCAGGCCATACTGCTGCCCTACCACCAAGGGTGATAGTGTCTCTTTCTAATAGAGGCCAGACTGCCCTCTGCAGTACCCTAGATTGAGACTGACAACCACAGACTATCTACAGAATGTGCAATGGCAATTTGACCTTGGCCTTGTTGGTTTGTCTCCTGTCTGCCTGATTCCTCAAGAATGGCAGGAGAAGTACCTGCTCCTTTCTGCTGTACAGCTTCTCAAGGCCTGGGGAGAAGTTTCATTGAGAGCGGGGTAACTTAATCCGCTTAGAGTAACTTCGTGCCCTTTAACATCTCTTCTTCTATTTTGAGCATCTAGTGCCTTGCTCTGTGTTTGCTCTGCCCTTTCTAGTCTTTGGTCTGAATTTTTCACCAGAAGGAAAAACAGGAAGCCATTGTATCAAGACAACACAGTAGGAAAATCCTCCATTGACTTCATTTAAAATTTTCTGTTTATGCTGTTTGTTTCATGAGTGTTCCCCATCACAATTTTGAGTGTCTGGGATAAGCCACAGTCATTTCACTGGCCTTGTACAGCCACCCACCTACTCAAACTTAACATGTCCAAAAGGCCTGCTCCTTCTGTTAGTAGGTGGTACTACCATTCACCCTTTTGTCCAGGACAGAAACCTGGGAGGCATCCTTGTTCGCTTTCAGACCAGCAGCACACACATCCAGGGAGTCCTGTCAGCTCTGCCACCAGTCTTCTTAAATCTCTCTCTGCTCCAGCCCAACTGGCCGCCTTTTCCTGTTTTTCAGACATGCTGAGCTCATTCACTTTACCCCTCAAGTTCTTTTTTCTTTTTTTGTTTTAAATGTTTATTTATTTTGAGAGAGAGAGAGAGAGAGAGTGAGGAAGTGCATGCGCACACATGCAGGGGAAAGGCAGAGAGAGGGAGATTGAGAACCCCAAGCAGGCTCTGAGCTGTCAGCACAGAGCCCGATGCAGGGCTTGAACTCACGAACCTTGAGGTCATGACCTGAGCTGAAGTCAGATGCTTAACCGACTGAGCCACCCAGGTGCCTGAAGTTCTTGTTTCTGATTTTCTCATCAAGCATGCCTCTGCTTAGGGATCACTCCTCGGCAAAGACTAACTTGACTACTCCATCCCAGTTAGTCCCTATCCCCACTCCCTTTTCTAGCCCATCACCTTGCTTTGTTTCCTTCAGAGCATGTTTTATCTACCAGGTGTTTTCTTGTTTGCTTATTGGTTTACTTTTTACAGTAAAAAGTAGTTTACTCTACTTTTACAGAGAACACATATATATTATGTGTTCTCTGCTGCTTTTCCACCTCCCACCACCCCGTTTGTCAGCTCCATGGAATAGGCAGGCCTTTGTTAGCTAGTTGGTGGCAAGTGGGTTGGTTGCTCTTCCTTTCCAGAGAATGAGAAGGTATAGCACAGTGGCCCTAAACCAAATTGCTGCCACAGCTGTTATTACTGAATGAGGTGTATAACATTCCGTTTTTCACCCCAGGCTGCCTTTCATATGCATACATAAACACTTTCTGTACATACTTTCTGTATTTAATTGTGTTTGGAAAAAATATCGGTTATAAAAATGATAGCTCCGAATGAAGATACATTATAGGCCTGTGATTTTCTTGGAAAAGCTTTTAACTTCATGGCACTTTGAGGAGCAAGAGACAAGGAGCTTGAGGTGTTGATTGTTTTACACTGATCGTTCCAGATGCTCAGTAGGTTCTTCTATAGCTATAAGGGACCATATTGGTTTTCTGTTGCTGCTGTAATAATAATAGTGACTTAAAGTAATTGTTTTAGGGGCATCTGGCTGGTTCAGATGGTAGAACATTGGACTCTTGATCTTGGAGTTGTGAGTTCAAGCCTCACGTTGGGTGTAGAGATTACTTAAAAACAAAATCTTTAAATAAATAAATAAAATAATCATTTTACAGTTCTGAAGGACAGAAGTCCTAAAACCAAGATGTCAGCAGGGTAGCATTCTTTTTAGAGACTCTGTGGGGAGAATCTGCTTCCTTGCCTTTTCTGGCTTCTAGTGTCCACCTACATTTCTTCACTTGTGTCCCCATCTCTCCATCTTCAAAGCCAACAGTGTAGCATCTTCCAGTCTCTCTCTGCCTTCACATCACCTTTTCTGACTAGACCCTCTTGCCTCTCTCTTACAAAGACCCTTGTGATTGCATTGCTTCTCCATCCAGATAATCCAGGACAATCCACTCTCCCATTTCAAGAGCCTTAATCACTTCTGCAAAATCTTTTGTACCATTAAGATAGCATATTCACAGGTTCTGGGATTAGGACATGGACATCTTTGGGAAGCCTTACTCAGTGTATGACAGGGACTATGCATTTTCTTCCTCTGGGTAAATCTATATAAATGGTAAGTGATTTGGGAATTGAAAACAAAAACAGGAAAACTTAACCTATTTTCCAGACAAACCAAGATGATGGTGAATCTTAAATCAATTCTAAGTAAATACTTTTTTTTTTTTTTTTATGAAGCTCTTCAGGTTTTTTTTTTTTTTTTTAATTTAAAATCCATATTTATAGCTCTATGGTAGTTTTTGTCAAAATAATTACATAGTTTATTTTTGAAGAAAACTATTCAAAATACTTAAATTTCTGTATTAGGTCTTTGGAAATGTAAGCCTCTGTTGTTTTGGTGACAGTTATTGAGCTCCTATACATGGCAACAAAAATAGCTTCCAGATATCCTTCAGTCATTGACTTAAGTAGGAACTGGTTCTTTTGGGCAATTTCACTATTTTTGATGGATCACATGGCTACATTTTTATTAAAATTGTTAGAGTAACTACCGCCTCAATCTGAGAAAGCTAAAACAAGGAAAATTTTCTAGTTCAAGTCTTGTACCTTCTAGCCAGTAAAATCTGTATACAAAATCTGTCATGCAGGGTCATCCTTGTGTGAGAGAGAAATGGGCTAAGACTGGTCACTACACACAAACACACAGACGTGTGTATATGCATGTGTACCACCTCTCAGACTCCTGACATCCTGGGCACTGGAGGAACTTGTGATGAGATCATGTAGACCCTGCGTCAGGGAACTCCTATCTTGGCCAAGGAAGATAGACAGGGACAGTCCCAGGACAAGTAACTACTGGTGACTGGAAAGGTTCAGTAGGATTCAGGATTGATCAGGGATGTGAGCAGTGTGCCAGGGCTAGGGGGAGGGGGGAACCAAACAATGTTATGGAAAACAAAGGAGCAAGCGTTGGGGTTGGATCATGATGCACTGGCACAAAGGGAGGACCCAGTGGGCATGAGCAGCTGTGGGCATGGTTCTGAGAGGGCGCATAGGACAGCAAGCAGCTCTCCCTAAGGATTCTTTGGGGAGGGCTAGAATGGGCAGTGGCTTTCCTGGGCAGTGTTCTCCCACAGCCACATGGCCTCAGGAGGTGGTGAGTGGTGGGCTTGTCTTTAGGGAAATCTTTTCTGCTCAAGCAGCATTGAGGAGAGCCACACCTCTGCCCCTGGCATCCCAGGCCCCTGGAGCAAAGTTTGGTCTCTAGTAGCTGTAGGGCTCTATAGCAGAGCAGCCCATCCTGGGGGATTCCATGCTGAGAACTCAGGCCTGTGGCCTAAAGTCAAGTGCTGCTATCTTTGGCTGGATCATATGTATGTTCTTTATATGTGAGAAGCGGGGCTTTGTGCTTAGGAAGCCTTTTTTCAGTGGGCACTGGGTGGAAGTGTGTGTTCTCGTCAGCTGGCTGTGGCTGCCTGGTGAGGTGGGAAGGTGGGGCCTCCCTGGAGAGCAGAGACGGCCAGCTGTAGCCTTCAGACAGGAGGCACCAGTACCTTTGTCTTCCTCTAGGGCTGGGGTCTGGGCCTTGCCCCATTTCTGGCCTGACTCACTGCAAGTCAGAAATCCCAGGTCCACAGCTCCTTAAAACCAGTGCATCTGACCACTGTCTTCTGGTGATGGGATAGGGGCTTGGGGACAGTTTTACTGCCTGAGTGGTTACCACCTCAAATGAGACAAGACACATGACAGGAAGGATGTGGGTTTTGGAATCTGAAGATTTGGTCAAATCCCATTTCAACCATTTCTCAGCTTTGCGGGCTGGTGACCAAGGCCCCCAGTCTCTTGATGAGGTGGAAGTGGCAGTAACTGTTGTGCCACACACACAGGGTTATTGCTGTGCTGCTCTCTTAACAGGTTGTCATGTTGTGGTCAGTGACTGTGTTGCATGTGGGAAGCCCTTGTGCTCCGTCTGGAGGATCTAGGAGGGGAGCCAGGGGAGGCCTTCTGTGACTGGTGTGGCATGTGGATGTGGATCCTGAGGCAGGGGAAGCTGGTGGGCATGCCCAGGGTCACCAAGTACAATCTGAGCCAGACCTAGAGGGATGATTGTCACTTTGGTCCTCACTGCTGTTCAGCTGGCACCCCTTCATTTGTAGCCTTCTGTGGCCCAGAGGAGCGGCTGCTACTGCAGCTGCTGCTGCCAGGAGCCATAGAGCCTCCTGTGTTGAAGCCTGAGAGAGGCATTGCCTATGGTAGCCTCATCATCCTACCTCTCAGGGCAGCAGTGGGCATCCCTGTGCCCGAGGAGAGCTGCTTCCCTGAGGCCAAATGATCTGTGTACTCACCAACAGTAGAAAGGCCCCACCCACCCTTGGGGTTAAGGAGCTTAGAAGTTGGGTTGGTGCCCAGAGCAGCACCTTATCCCCTGAGCCAGGCAGTCCCAGTGTCTCTGGAGAATGGGAAAGGTGAGAACAGAGCCTGGCTCCAGACCTTGGGCTTTCTAAAGCCAGCTCTGGGCAGTTCTCACAATAGTTTCCTTCTGATTGGTGGAAAGCTATTAGGAGGGGAGCAGCAGGTCTCTAGGTCCTGTACCCGCTAGTGAGAGCCGTTCAGCTTTGGCCTGCTGCCCACTGTGGGTTCTGGGGAAGCTTCATTTAACCAGGAACCAGGGTTCCTGGCTGAAAAGACATGAAAGCTCAGGGTATACAAGGCTTGGGATGGATACTGTGATTATGAAGGACACCTTGCCCTTGAGCTCACCAGTCCAAATGCAGGGCAGAGTTTGGGTTCCAGGGTGTGGTCAGTTCTACCTCTCCAGCCTTGTCCTGTATCTCCCATGCCAACCAATGGCCCTGTCATCCATCTGTTTTCACCCACATACCTTTGCTTACAGCCTGCTCATACCTCCCTACCCTCTCCCTACCCGCCTTTCCTCACCACACACATACTTACACACACTGAGAATGTTTGAACCCTGCCTTTCTTTGTGAGCTACTCAGATCCTTAAGCACTCTGCCCCTCTGGAGAGAGCTTCCCTACCAGAGGAGAACATCTACCCATGCCACTTGGGGGTGGGGGGAGGGGAAGGATGTGCTTAAGTATGTTGACATGGGCATGCTGCTCAGACCCCAAGAAGGCAGCAGAGGCTAGGAAAGCTATTTGGAGCGGCTACTTTGGGGAGCAGACCTGCTTGTCAGCCAGTCAGGCTTGCCTACCCTGTGTGGGTCCTGGCTTGCCATGGCTCTGTGAGCTCGACTCCTATTCCTTAGCCAAGCAGGCAGGCAGGCAGGTCCCTCTGTAGCTCACACCCTCTGGTCCCACCTGTGCTCATGACTTTACTGTACTTCTTCCCGGAATGACCTTTTTCACTCTTTTCCCTGTACCAAAGTGTGGTGCACTTCAGAGGTGTCACTTTTGCTCTCACTATTTCTATTCAGGCAGGAAAAAGAAATAAAAGACATGCAGAGTAGAAAGCAAAAATACAATTGTTTTTATTTCTCAGACAGTATGTTTAGAAATCCCAAAGAATCTTCATAAAAGCTCCTAGAACTAATTGGTGAGTTTTACAAGGTTTCAGGACACCAGGTGAATATATACAAAGTCAAATACATATGTGTGTGTGTGCTTAATAGCTTTATTGAGATAAGATTTTATGCCGTAAAAACCACCCATCTAAAGTGTATAAATCATGGGCCCCTGGGTGGCTCAGTTGGTTAAGTGTCTGAATCCTGATCTCAGCTCAGATCTTTTTTTTTTTTTTTTAATCTTTAAAAAATGTTTATTTACTTATATTTGAGAGAGAGATAGCGGGCAGGGGAGGAGCAGAGAGACGGGGGGAGACAGAGAATCCCAAGCAGGTTCTGCACTGTCAGCGCAGAGGCCGATGTGGGCCTCGAACTCACGAACCATGAGATCATGACCTCAGCCAAAGTCAAGAGATGGTCGCTTAACTGACTGAGCCACTCAGGCATCCTGTCTCAGCTCAGATCTTGATCTCAGGGTTGTGAGTTCAAACCCTGCATTGGGGTCTTTGCTGGGTGTGAAGTCTACTTTAAAAAATAAAACTAAAAACATTAAAAACAAAAAAAAAAACCCTGAAAGGTCAGTTGAAGCCCCCTCTCCATCATGAGACTTTCTCTGACCGCTTCCTTGCCGTGTGCATGGCCTTCTGGTAAGTCTTTTCCAGGTCAGTCATGGTTTTGGTTCTTGTTAACCACAGGTTGGCCCCCTTGACTGCTTCAGCTACTCAGGGGTGGTGACCTGCTGGAGTCACTGCTCCTTTGGCGTAGCCAGAACCTGTCCACAGTCAGCTCTGAGAGTCCAAGAGTACTGACTGAGGTGTTGGCAGGCTGGGGAGAAGGGCTCAGACCCAGGCAGGCTTCTGTGGCTGTCTCAGGCACCTCCACTCAGCTGTTGCTATTCTCTTCCCCAACAGGTTGGGATAAACATTCCTATGGTTACCACGGCGATGATGGGCATTCGTTCTGCTCCTCTGGGACTGGCCAGCCCTACGGTCCCACATTCACCACAGGAGACGTGATTGGCTGCTGTGTCAACCTCATCAACAGCACCTGCTTCTACACCAAGAATGGCCACAGCCTTGGTGGGTGCACAGGAGACCTTAGAGGGTCTGCCCTGTAGAGCCACTTTGGTTGGTGAGAGGCCTAAGGGGAGGCTTTAAAGCCAAAGCAATGCCACTGATGCTCTCCTGAGCTCTGGGGAACTGCAGCCATTTCCAGGCATTGGAGCCCTGCCAGGTGTGAAGGGAAGGTAGCAGTGGTGCTTCCTTTGTTAATCCATCCATTTAGCAGCATTATCAAGCCCAAGGTCAGTGCTGAGAAAGTAGCAATGTCATGGTCATGCTCCTGGCCTGTGTGACACTTGTTGGAACAGGTTTTGGCATTCATAAGAAGTGTGAGGGGCCCGAGTACATACCTGACAGTGGTCGGGGTTTGCCTGTGCGTGGCCTGGGCCCTGACTTTGCCTGGCCCTTCCAACATGCAAGATGCTGGTTGCTATGGAGCGAGCAATAGGAGGTCTGCTCTAGTACAGGAGGTAAACAGACAGGCTGGAATCAGGTGGAGCCAGGTCTCTTCTGGCCTTTTCACTGGTTAACAGATAGCAACCTGGACAGAGTTATATTTTAAAAGGTCCTTTGGTATAACTGCAAAAGATGGACTGACTGGAGGGAGGGCCTGGGGAAGAGGTTGTGATGTGTGCAGGGCATGGGGAACAAACTTGATAAAGGCCAGGGTGACCCAGCAGGTTTTAGTGACAGATGCAGTGCACTAGCAAGAAAGGAGGATGGGAAAGTGGCTGGATAGTGGTGCTTTCGAACAGGATCAGGACCCAGGAGGAGCAGCAGTCAGTGGAGGGAAAGGGGGCCCTGGAGGATCTCTTGGAAGAGCAACCCTGTACATGTGAAGAGATTTAGGATAAAAGCCTGGGAGATAGAGGGACATTGGCTATTGTGATGCCTTGTCCTACTGAGGCTGACTGGTATATGGTCCTTGAGTAGTGAGAGGAGCCTTTGGCCACAGTGGCCCTGAGGTAGTGCCTAACTGCTGGGCTTGCCTGCTTGGGTTTGCAGAGGTCTGATCTGGTAGAACCGTACCAGCCAAGCTGGCCACAGGCCTTGTCTAAAAAGAGAATTGGACATTTTACTTAGAAGCCTAACTTCTAGGAGGCCTGCATCCCTGGCCTGAGGGGCAGTAAAAAGATGGCTGTCAGTCCCCACAGAGACAACTTCTGTGTGGGTTCTCCATGAGATGAAACTGGGCTGAATTAGGGAACCTGAGTGGGAGTTGGGTTTGCTGGAGGCTGGGTGTCCAGGAGTCAGCATTCCTCAACAGGACAGATAGATGCCAGAGTGGGCAGCCAAGAGCATAGCACAGACACTGTAGAGGGGACCCAGGTGCATATCCAGAGAAACCCTCCTCTGAAATCCATAGCCACCTAGCTGTAATTGCATCCAGCTGGCATCCAGCTGGTGAGCAAGCATTTAGGGGGAAGGTCTCAAGATGTCTTCTTGATCCCCACTCTGCTCTCTTACTACAGCTGTTTCCTGGCTCTCTTTCTGCTGTCCCAGGGGCCTCTGTTGTGGGTTCTTATTCTTTACCCAGGCCCCCCTGTACCTGTCCCAGTCTCGGTCCTTCCCCTCTGCTCTGGATACCTGCCCTCATCACATCCCTCCAGGTTGTCCGCACTTTGCTTGGAGCATGGCACCTGCCATGGGATGAAAAGTTTGGGACATACCCTGCTGTCCTCTCTGCACCTTCAGCTCCTTCATCTGGGCCCTACATGCATGCCAAGCCTCTGAGCTCTTTGTCAGTTGGGTCCCTAGTTCCGTAAGGAACACAGCCACCTTAATGTCAGCCCAAACCCTCTCATTCTTTTTAAACTCTTTTCTCCCTATTTCATGCGTTGTATAGACCTCCTTCAAGACCTCACTCTGCTTATATTTAAACTTCATGTAGGAGTCTGTTGCCTATTTTTCTGGCCTGTCAGGATCTTCTGTGATCTTCCTTGTTCTTTCCCAAATATTTGATAGCCTTGTCAGCATTGTGTTAACCTAAAATTTGATAAATATGTTTATGTATGTTTTCATTAAGGTCTTGATAAAAAATAATGGAGGAGGACAGGCTGAGATTTGAGCCCTTCAGGATATATTAAGAATCACTTTATTGTGTTAGTTTGAAACTTGTGTTTTCTGTCTTGTCCACGAGGATATTAGAGAACTTATTAAAAAAATGTATCTGGCCTGGGGCGCCTCGGTGGCTTAGTCGGTTGGGTGTCTGACTTTGGCTCTGGTCATGATCTTATGGTCCGTGAGTTCGAGCCCCACGTCGGGCTCTGTGCCAACAGCTCAGAGCCTGGAGCCTGCTTCAGATTCTGTGTCTCCCTCTCTTTGTGTCCCTCCCATGCTTGCTGCCTGTCTATCTGTCTGTCTCTCTCTCAAAAATAAATAAAGATTAAAAAAAATGTATCTGGCCTGTCCCCTGCATTTTCTAGATCATAAAATCTAATAGAAAGGCAGTGAACTTGGAGTAATAGACTACTTGGTGAATCCTTATTTATTTAATTATTTATTTATTTAAATTTTAGTTAACGTACAATGCAATATTGGTTTCAGGAGTAGAACTCAGTGTGATTTATTACTCACATACAACACTCAGTGCTCATTACAAGTGCCCTCCTAATACCCATCATCCATCTAGCCCATTCCCTACCCAGCTCCCTCTATCAACCCTCAGTTGGTTCTCTCTTGTTAAGAGTCTCTTTTGGTTTGTTTCCCTCTCTCTTCTTCCCCCTGATTTCCATGTGTTCATCTGTTTTGTTTCTTAAGTTCCACATATGAGTGAAATCATATGGTATTTGCCTTTCTCTGACTGATTTATTTCACTTAGCAGAGTACATTCTAGCTGCATCCATGTTGTTGCAAATGGTAAGATTTCTTTCTTTTTTTTTTGATGGTTGAGTAATATTCTACTGTATATATACCACATCTTTATGCAATCATCAGTTGATGGACATTTGGGCTCCCTCC
This sequence comes from Panthera leo, assembly GCF_018350215.1. Lineage (NCBI taxonomy): Eukaryota > Metazoa > Chordata > Mammalia > Carnivora > Felidae > Panthera > Panthera leo. The sequence goes on along the minus strand of NC_056693.1, from coordinate 42,991,783 downwards.
ATAGTTTGGCTATTGTTGATAATGCTGCTATAAACATAGGGGTGCATGTACCCCTTTGACTCTGTATTTTTGTATCATTTGGGTAAATACTTAATAGTGCAGTTGCTGGGTTGTAGGATAGTTCTATTGTTAGTTTTCTGAGGAATCTTCCTACGGTTCTCCAGAGTGGCTGCACCAGTTTGCATTCCCATCAGCAGTGCAAGAGGGTTCTCCTTTCTCCATATCTTTGCCAACACTTGTTGTTTCTTGTATTGTGGGGTGACTGAATGGCTCAGTCAGTTGAGTGTCCCAACTTTGACTCAGGTCATGAGCTTGTGGTTTGTGAGTTCAAGCCCTGCATCGGGCTCCATACTGACAGTACAGAGCTTGTTTGGGATTCTCTTTCTGTCCCTCTCCCCTGCTCTCTTATACTCTCTCTCTCTCAAAGATCATAATAATAAAAATGGGGGCGCCTGGGTGGCTCAGTCAGTTAAGCATCCAACTTCAGCTCAGGTAATGGTCTCACAGCTCATGAGTTCAAGCCCCACGTTGGACTCTGTGTTGACAGCTCAGAAGCTGGAGCCTGCTTTGGATTCTCTGTGTCCCTCTCTCTCTGCCCCTCTCCTGCTCTCTCTCTCTCTCAAAAATAAACATTAAAAAAATAATATAAAAATAATTTTAAAAAGTCACCAATACCTGTTGTTTCTTGTGTTATTAATTTTAGCCGTTCTGACAGGTGTGAGGTGGTGTCTCATCATGGTTTTGATTTGTATTTCCCTGATGATAAGTGATGTTGAGCGTCTTTTCATGTGTTTGTTAGCCATCTGGATGTGTTCTTTGGAAAAGTGTCTTTTCATGTCTTCTGCCCATTTCTTAACCAAGTTAATTTTTTTTAATTTAATTTTTTTTAAATTTACATGCAAATTAGTTAGCCTATAGTGCAACAATGATTTCAGGAGTAGATTCCTTAATGCCCCTTACCCATTTAGCCCATCCCCCCTGCCACAATCCCTCCAGTAACCCTCTGTTTGTTCTCTATATTTAAGAGTCTCTTCTGTTTTGTCCCCCTCCCTGTTTTTATATTATTTTTGTTTCCCTTCCCTTATGTTCGTCTGTTTTGTCTCTTAAAGTCCTCATATGAGTGAAGTCATATGATATTTGTCTTTCTCTGACTAATTTCACTTAGCATAATACCCTCCAGTTCTATCCATGTAGTGCAAATAGCAAGATTTCATTCTTTTTGATTGCCGAGTAATACTCCATTGTATATATGTACCACATTTTCTTTATCCATTCATCCATTGTTGGACATTTGGGCTCTTTCCATACTTTGGCTTTTGTTGATAGTGCTGTTATAAACATGGGGGTGCATGTGTCCCTTCGAAACAGCACACCTGTATCCCTTGGATAAATACTAGTAGTACAATTGCTGGGTCGTAGGCTAGTTCTATTTTTAGTTTTTTGAGAAACCTCCATACTGTTTTCCAGAGTGGCTACACCAGCTTACATTCCCATGAGTTAATTTTTTTTTAATGTTTATTTTTGAGAGAGAGAGGCAGAGAGAGAGGGAGACAGAGGATCCAAAGCAGGCTGTGCGCTGTCAGTGCAGAGTTTGATGCGGGGCTTGATCTCACAAACTGTGAGACTGTGACCTGAGCTGAAGTCGGATGCTTAACTGATTGAGCCACCCAGGCACCCCTGGGTTGTTTTTTGGGTTTTGAGTTTTATAAGTTTTTTATACATTTTGGATACTAAATCTTTATTGGATATATCATTTGCAGGTATCTTCTACCATTCTGTAGGCTGCTTTTTAGTTTTGTTGACTGTTTTCCTTTGCTGTGCAGAAGCTTTTTATCTTTTTTTTTTTTTTTTTTTTTTTTTTTTTAACAGAGAGAAAGAGAAAGTGTGTGCACATACATGTGTGAGCAGGGTGGGGCAGGGCGGGGCGGAGGGAATCTTAAGCAGGCTCCATGTTCAGCATGAAGCCCTACTTGGGGCTCAGTCCCAAGACCCCAGGATCATGACCTGAGCTGAAATCAAGAGTCATATGCTCAACCAACTGAGTCACTTAGATGCCCAGAAGCGTTTTATCTTGATCAAGTCCCAATAGTTCATGTTTGCTTTGGTTTCCCTTGCCTTCGGTGATATATCTAAAAAGAAGTTGCTCAAACCGAGGTCAAAGAGGTTGCTCCCTGTGTTCTCCTCTAGGATTTTGATGGTTTCCTGTCTCACATTTGGGTCTTTCATCCATTTTTGCATTTATTTTTGTCTACGGTGTAAGAGAGTGGCCCAGTTTCATTCTTCTATGTGTTGCCATCCAGTTTTCCCAACTTGGTGAATCTTTTAATGACCTTGTTTCTTTTCCACAAGCCAGCTTATCAATATTGTGCTTCAGAGCCTCACCTGGAATCAGTCACTGCTCTCTAACCTCAGAACCCTAACCCTTTCCCCTTTAGAGAAGCAGAATTATGTTTCCTGCCTCTGGCCTCCCCACTCCTTTGCTTTGCTCCATCGTTCCTCTGTCATAGCACTTGCCCTTTGTGTCAATGGTCAGTTGCCTGTGTAATTATTAGTTGCATGGAGCCAGTAGCACTTTCAGGGCCTGGCTCCTGGGAGGTCTCAGCAGATACTTGATAGAAGGATGAATGAGCAAATGAATGGAGACAGGATACTGATGTCTCACCTACAAGTGGTCCATGCACTTGCATTTTTATACAGTTCTGTGTGCTTATAGGCTTTATACCCTCAGCCTCGCTGACCCCTGACCTATGACTCTTTGGTTCAGAGCACTTCTTATCAGCAAGTTTGAATGTTCTGTTTGCATCCTGGATCTTTGCCTGACCTTTTCCCCAGATTTTGCCACTACATTGGCCTTGCAGAGGCTCCCAGAGATCTGCAGGGCTGGGGGAGCAGGGTTGCCCTTGTTCAGTGCAATAGGGGGTGGAGTGGCCTCTTTCCTCATTTTCCTGGAAGCACCTCAAGGCCTTGTCCTTCCTGAGTGCCATTGTGAGGTAGATCTGGGCAAGCAAGGGTAGGTCATCCCCTGCCCAGAAATGTGGCAATTGCCTTACCCTGTGGCACAATTGCAGCCAGCTTGTACCAAGACCTCATAGTTTTTGAAGCAGCTTTCACCAAGTATGTCAGTTTCTCCTTTCTTTCTTTAAGTGTTAGGATTAATGTTCCCTCCTTTTTTCAGATGGGCTCAGAAAGATGGGGTAAATGATCAGGGTCACACTGCAAATAACTGATGGAGCCTCGACCTCCTTCCAGGGTCTGTGGGCCTTCTCCCTGAACTGGAGTGTAGCAGCAGCAGCAGCCTGACCACACTGAGATCCACAAAGGCAGCTCCTGTGCAGACCTGGAGGGTGGACATGAGGTCTTCTCATGGGTGCAGAGGGGCTTACAGATTCCATTCTGCCAGCTCTGTGACTGCCACTCTGCATGTGGGCCTGAGAAGTGGCCTTAGGCAGGTAGATCATGGAATTTATGAGCTTCCCTCCCTAAGGAGCATAATAACCTGGCAAAGAATGTAAACAGTTTCTCTGCACCTTGGTTTTTTAATCTGTAAACTAGTGTTAGAGATGGTATACACCTTCCAAGGTTGTTCTGAGGATTAAATGGTTCCTTGTAGGGCAGTGAGCCCGGGGCCCAGCACAGTGGAAGCGCGTGGTATACGCTGGTTGGCTGTCAGGATTCTGACCCCAGGTTTACTAGGAGACCTATTATCAAACCCTCACCTGTTCTTCTGTCTTGCTGGGTTTCGGTTTCTCTTCTGGGTAGGAGTTAGGGGAGCAGACTGGGACCTCTAAGGAGTGGTTTAGAAACTTGTCAGTCCAAAAGCTCAGGAGCTTCTAGAAGACATAAGAAATTTTCTAAAAATGGGAGGGCTGTGAGTCCTTGGAAGAGTCTCCTTTGGCCGTGAGTCATTTCTCACTCTAAAGAACATGAGTGTTCTGGTGGATATTCTGAGGTTCCTGCCCTGCTCATTTATTTGAGATCCCACTTTCCTCCCTTCTCACTTCCAACTCAAGGCTGAGGTACCTGGGAACAGCCCCTTCTCTTTGCAGAAGGGTTCAGAGGGTACACAGGTCATTTGTCAACTTGAAACTTCTGGAGACTCTGGATGGGTGTGGGATGGAGATCGGCAGCTGCCACCCTCCCTGTCTCCACCTAGAGCTGTCTCTGTCAGCTGTCTCTGTCAACTTAGGATGTTGGAGTGTTAGACTAGGAATGAGTCTAGGCCAAACACTTCAGCTAGCTTTATGACTGTTGGGAAATCTTTCAACCTCTGAGGCTTACTTTCCTCATTTGTAAAATGGGGATAAGAAAGCCTGCTCCCCAGAGCTGTTATGCAGATCAGATGAGATGATGGATGGAAAAGGGCTTGGCATACACAGTAAGTCTCCATAAATACATCTTGGATCAAAAGAAGGATCAGACTTGAAGAGGCCTTAGGGTAGATCATTTGAGTTTAGTCCTTCCTAGTGGGCTTTCCCTGAGAGGGTGGAAGAACTGTGAGTGAATATTCAAGTATTTGACTTTACTTCCAGTCAGACCCAGCAAATGGAAGGCCAAGGTCTAAACCTACCAGGCCCTAGCACATGCTTGGCCTCCATCATAGGGAGATGTGGTAACCAGCCCCTCCCCAGCCATCGTGATGGACCTTCTGTGGTCGCACAGAGGGGTAGGAGACCAAGTAGCCTGATTTCTGTTCTTTCCCTTCGCAGGTATAGCCTTCACAGACCTCCCGGTAAGTACTATTATTGGGTCTTCTCCCTCTGGGCTCTTTGGGGCTAACTGGGTTGGAGTATGGTGGAACCTGCAAGTACAGGGTGTGGAGTCTGGCTCTTTCCCCAAACAGGGATGTATGCTATGCTGTCAGCTTGAGAGTACCAGTAGGGGTACCTCTTGGCCTTCCTCTCTCTCCAGCAGCAAGGCCTGGTCTTCCTCTATGACTTTTAGCAGGTGACAGTGATCTGTGGCATTTCCAAAGGCAGCTGGGGGGATGGCATGGGTGGAGATGAGGGTGGCTCCATGGTTTAGCTAGTCTGGGCCAGTTCTGTGTGGCTTACAGCCAGTGGACTGGGGTGTGTAGAGAATTGTTCTTGAACTGTCTTGGAGCCCAGTCCCAGCGCCTACTCCTCAGAGATCCCTGAGGAAGGCCACTACCCTAGGGGACTAGGCCTGCTACTGTACAAGGTTCACCCAAGCCAGAGAGGTGAGCTTTGTTGGGTTTTCTTTTCTTAGAAAAGGGTGAGGTTTCTTGTTGGCTGAGTTCAGGACTCATCCCCATCTCTTGCACCCTAGTCCTTAATTATTATGAGTCATCACAGGCCTCGTCACATGCAAGGCCTCCACCCAGACTTCTGGGAGCCTGGACTGGCTCTGTGTACCCTGGCTGGGTTCTGGAAGGAGGAGAGGTTTGCTGACTCCAGTGGTAGCCTTGGGATCCTGAGCACCCCTGTGATGCCCTAGCAATGCCCTTGTATCTGCGAGGCCTTCTGAAGCCCAGACTACAGCTCCCAAGATCCTGTTAGAAACTCTTATCTGTAGATCAGAATCCTTCTCTCCTTACCTGGAAGCACCAGAGAGGGGCTGTGGTCTCAGGCAAAGAGAACAGACAGGAGAATTCTGACCCTGGCTAGGGAATGGTCTAGTTTTAGAGCTATGAATGTGGGCAGTCATCAGGTGCTAGAAAGTGTATGGCTGCTTCAAGGTAGGGGGCGTCACTGAGGGCATTGATAGGTAAGATTTGCTGGAGAGAGTGGGCTTTGCCTATGGCATGGAGGTTGGGAGGGGAAAGGAAGGAAGCTAGAGATCTTAGGATTCAAGGTTGTGGTGGGCTGAACCCAGTATTCAGTAAACCCAGTGTTCAGTAAAGTAAAGCACGTGATACTGAGGAATGACAGACAAATGGCCAGAGGATGGAAGGTGGGAGAGAGGACTGGGGCCCAGTGACAATGAGGAGGAGGCTGGCGAGACACTTGACTAGCAATGGGGAGCCACAGGAAGCACTGAGTGAGGGAGTGATCTGGCAAAAACTGGCCATGGCAGCGTATAATGGAAAACAGGGAGCCCCACACCCACAGAGGGACATGCCCAAACCTCACTGGCCAGAAGATCCTCCTCTTAGTGAGCCTTTGACAGGAAGGGCAGTGGCCTCTCTTTACCCTTTGCCAGCGTCTGGGGGTCCAAACCACCTACCCCCTTTTGCCGTGCTCTCCTCCTCCCCGCCTTCCTTTCCTGTCTCCCGCATCCCTTCCTGCCCTGTCATATACTCCTTTTTTTTGTGGCAAAGGGATCCTTGGTCATTCTGAAAGGAGCCATTATACGCCCATGTAGCAGATCTTTATGGGTACACCTGCAGGGTTGTGGAGCCTGGCCTTCCTCCCATGTGTCCTGGATGAGCCCCAAAGGGGGACCTTGGGCTTTGGGGACACCATAACCTCTGATGCAGGGCAGGAGACTCCACTTTGAGCCTGGCTTGATTTTCTTTTGCTTTCTCTCCTGAAGCTTTGGGGAGTAGCGTCTCTGGTAGGCAGGTGGGCAGAATGTGGCTTAGCCCTGCCTCCTCCAGCCTTACTGCAATTCTCTCAAAGCCGGAGTAGTGGCCTGCAGGAGCCAGCGCCTTCCCTCTCTGCACCAGAGGTAAGGCGAGGTCCTGCTGCCCCATTGCACTCAGGGCCCAACTGACATTTCATTCTCCTCCTCAGGCCAACCTCTACCCCACCGTAGGCCTGCAGACACCTGGGGAGATTGTGGACGCCAACTTTGGGCAGCAGCCCTTCCTGTTTGACATTGAGGACTACATGCGGGAGTGGCGTGCCAAGGTCCAAGGCACTGTCCATTGCTTCCCCATCAGTGCCCGGCTTGGAGAGTGGCAGGCGGTGCTGCAGAAGTGAGTGCCCCACTCCCGCCCTTACCCAGCCCTGGCCCATCCCAAGGGCCTCATTCTCCTCCTATAGGCCCCTGTACTGCTTCAAACTACACCTATGAACTCTAGTGGGTAGCTGTTCCTTCTGGAAAGCACTCCCAGGGTGACTCTGCCTCCTGCTCTCTTGCTTCCCTCTTAGTGAATGGACAGCTTCTGCTCAGTTCTCCAGATCTGTTCCTAACTAAACCTTTGCCCCCTCAACTGGATTGGAAGGCTCTGCCATATAGTATCACCAGCAGAGCTGTTTTCCTTCCCCACGTTATTTTGCAGAGGATGTACTAGGATGCCCTGTGGTCTCTTCATTTGTGGACTTTTTTCCACCATAGGGAATATCCATCATGCTGTGACTCTTGCCTGAGATCACCTCTCAGGGTCATCATCTAGCTAAGTTCCACACATTCCTGGCAGTGGTGGTGGGAAGAGAATCATCCTGAGGCCAGCCTATCTGGCTCTTGGATGATTAATTGCTAAACTGTCCTGGAAACCAGTCTTGCTGCATCCCAAGGGAGGCGAGGTTTGGGTCTCCCTTCTACTTGCCAGCTGCAGGCCTGAGTGAGGCAGTAACCAGTACCTTCTCTTCCAGGAGGTGGGTTAGCTTATTAGCTTGGCTTCCAAGGGTGATCAGGGAAGGTCTGGGCTTCTGCTAGCCCTGGTTATTGTCCCACAGAGGCACCCAGGTAGCAGAGTCTCTCAGGTGGGGCTGGGTTGCACACTGGGCTCTTTGTGCAGTCTTCCTTTCTTAAAGGATTAATGTTGAGGCAGGTTATAGGGGAGGGCTGAGGCAGGGGCTATGTGGCCAGACCCTTCTCAGGAGGAGCAGCACTGTCTTGTTTTCAGCCCTCAGAACTATTGGGAAGCCCTTCCTTGGAGGACTAGCCAGTATATGCCAGTCCCTGACACAGGCTTGCTGGGACAGGCAAGGGGAGAGGTGGAGCTGCTCCAGCTATTTGGGGGAGGGAATGATAGTCTCAGCTTACAGTGTGTTTGTTTATATGTGTGTATATGTGTGCCGGTGGGTGTTCATATGGAGTGTTTGCCAAGACCTACATATAAGCTGTATCCTGGCATTTCATACGACTTCATTTTATGAACATTGTTAATGTCTGTATTATCTTGGAGACAAATTTACCACAAGCTCCTTGGTGAGCTTGGTGAGCTCCTTGGTGGTTCAAGTTATTTCCTCTCTTTTGCTTGTATAGGCAGCATTTTTGCAGGTAAAGAGTTTTTCATATTTAAGATTACTTTCTTGGTGTCCTTTCAAGAAGTAGAATTATTGAGTCACTGGACCAATTATTGAGTCACTGGACCATCATATTAGTGGCATCTGATGTACATGTGGACCATTCATCTGAACCATGTTTTGTCAAAAATGTTTGCTCTTGAGTTTATAATAATAATAATAATAATAATAATAATAATAATATAGTTATTATAATTATTATTTAGGAGGTTTATTTCATTGACTTCTTAACTTTGTGCTGGGCACTTTATATGTATCGTCTCATTTACCCTTTAAAACATGAGGGGACACACACCTGAACTTCTGTGCCTTTCACATTTGTGTTTGGCAGTTACAATAAGGACATCAGACACATATTTACACCAAGGTATTCACTTCCGTACACATCAGATGTGAGGGCTCATCCTTCTGCTCTGCGTGTGTGCATACACATATACGCACATGTGCCACCGCTCAGCCAGCTGTGGTGGGATTAAATGGCTACTGGGTGTTGGGCTTCTCCAGGCCATTTCCCAAAAATTGTGTTCCTGTTGGCTGCATTGATGCCTATATCTTGGCTTCCTGAGCCCCTGACTTGTGGCATATTGTGGAATAATTTGGGTCATGGGTTAGCTTCCCATCACCCGCTAGAGCCAGCACTCCTGAGGGCTAAGTTCACTGGGTAAGCTGCAGTGCTTATGCTGGGCACACGGGGTAGCCTGCAGAGGAGTTTCTGTGTCTACAGAGGGTACGCACATGGCACACATCGTCTCTGTCTGGGCAGCTCCCGGGCTGATTGGCCAGCTGCCATTCCAGGAAGCCCTCAGAGAGCCTATCAGCCAGCTCTGGGCTTGCTGCAGTTCACAGGAGGCACCTGTTTCTGTAAGGAGATGGTATGTGCCTGTGTGTGTATTTTTGTTATCATATTTGCCCACTTGTGGGCAGCATATTGCAGAGAAACTGCATCCCCTCCTCCAAGCTACCAGGACAGCTCTGGTGACCAGCCCTTCTCCAGCCTGACTGCATGAGCACTGGGGGAAGTTTTCATTTTGTTTCAGCCTCTTTATTCTTATTCTGTGGAGGTTGGACCTCCATGATGTGTGTAAGGGAGCCCAGACAGGGAGATAGTTTGTCCCTTCAGGTGGTCAGTGAGAAATGCAGTTCTAAAGTGTCACCTTGAGCATTTCCTTTCTTCTAGCATGGTCTCATCTTACCTGGTGCATCATGGGTATTGTGCCACGGCCACAGCTTTTGCCCGAATGACTGAAACCCCGATTCAGGAAGAACAAGCATCCATAAAGAACAGACAAAGTAAGGTTGATTCTCCTTTCCTCTCTCCCTCCCTCCCTCCCTCCCTCCCTCCCTCCCTCCCTCCCTCACCTATCCCTAACTCTGCTGTCTGGCTCATGCCAGCCTTGGGTAACCTGTCAGGAGTCCATTCAGCTCTGGTCCTTACCACCAGGAGACTAGCCCACAGCCCCAGCCCAGCAGCATGGGAATGAATGTCTCAGTGCAGCCTCTTCACTACACACTCTGATGGCCCGGCACAGGCTGGGGCCTGGCATGGCTGGATCCCACTCCTCCATGCTTGTTTCCTTCCCCCAAATCCTGGCCTCTACTCAGCCTCCTGTTCATGGTCTTTTGGAAGAGTGTGTTTGCATCTTACCAGACCAATGTCCTGCCTTTCCCATTTACTCAGCTTTAGTAGTTCTGCTTGTTCCCGGCCAGAAAGAGGACTGAAGTAGTCAGACAGGGTGAAGGCTGGTTCTCAGTGGCTGCTGCGGTGGCACCTCTCTCTGCTCCCACCTCTGGTCCTGCCTTTTGCAGACAACCAAAGGAAGGAGTCAAAGGAAACTTTCCCAGTGTACATACTGGCCTGCATACTGTGTGTTTGGGGCTCTTTTGTGGAAGGAGGGTGTTGGGAAAGAGGAAACAGAGCCCAGTAAGGAGATAGGAAGAGGAGAGGAGAGTGAGGGAGAATGGGTGTGTGTGGATGTGTGTCTGTGTGTGCCTGCTTGCGTCTCTCTGAGCCTGTCGTCTCTGTGTATGTGCATGTGTCTGTGTCTCCCAGAGAAGCTACGCCCAGCCAGACAGACGGAAAGGGATCCCAGACTTGGGATCTACGAATGAGAGCCTCAGACCCAGAAGTCGCTCCCAGCAAGATGCACCAGGCCCCAGAGCAAGAGCAAGATGCTGATGGCCTGAAAGGTGTCAACGTCAGAGATGCCAGTGTGAGGAGGATGACCTCCTCTCCCCAGCAGGGAGCATTCTGCAGCCCCTGAAGACTGCCAAGACTTGGGTCCTGGCCCAGAAACCATTGTGCTCCCTTTGCCACCCCCCTGTGAAGCCTGACAGGAGAGAAATCTATCTGAAGAGGAGCCCCTAGGGCCACCAAGCTGCCTGGGTGCCCAACCCCAGATCATGTTCCCACAGCCAGAGCCCCTCCCCATGCCCAGGTCCCTGGCGAACTGACCTCCACAGGAGCAAGCCTCCAAATTTGCTCTCCTGCCTCTGCACTGAGTCCCACTTGTTTTCCCCTGTTATTCTTTGAAGACTCCCGACACTTGACAGAAACCAGGGTCTATTTTGGGGCTGGGAGGCCAGTTTCCTTCTTCAGCCTCTTCTGTGAGCATCTCAAGCATCATGCTACTCTGAGCTGGCCCACCTGACCATTGGCTAGTCCATGCTCAGAGCTGGTAGTATTGTAGGCATGTGATTATGAAGGAGCTCTACAGCCCCTCACTCACTGCCATGCTTTTGCTCTCTGCAGAGATCCAGAAGCTGGTGCTGGAGGGCCGTGTGGGTGAGGCCATTGAGACCACGCAACGCTTCTATCCAGGACTGCTGGAGCATAACCCTAACCTGCTCTTCATGCTCAAGTAAGTTTTGGGCACCACCAGCTGCCCCATAGTCCAGCCCCTCCCAGCTGGTGGTCGGAACATATAGCCCAGACGAAGCCCAGAGCATTGCCGCTCTGCTCCCTCTGCAGGTGCCGACAATTTGTGGAGATGGTGAATGGGACTGACAGTGAGGTCCGCAGCTTGAGCTCCCGAAGCCCCAAGTCCCAGGACAGCTACCCTGGCTCCCCCAGCCTCAGCCCCCGACACGGCCCTAGTAGTTCCCACATGCACAACACAGGTCAGCCACTCTCCAGAGGGCTCGGGGAAGAACTGGTGTGGAGAAGAAAGGCCACCCATATGCCCTTCCCTGGGCTGGGCTCAGGGCTCGCTGCTGGATTTGGGGGAAGGGAAATGGGACCACTGTGGTTATTCCTGAGACCCCATTTGATGGCAAACTGCCCCTCTTCTTCTGACTACCCTCTGGTTTCTAGGAGCAGACAGTCCCAGCTGCAGCAATGGCGTCGTATCCACGAAGAGCAAACAGAACCACAGTAAATACCCTGCACCCAGCTCCTCCTCCTCCTCCTCATCCTCCTCGTCTTCCTCATCCCCATCCTCCGTCAATTACTCCGAGTCCAACTCAACAGATTCCACCAAGTCCCAGCCCCACAGCAGCACCAGTAACCAGGAGACCAGGTGCCTGTCCTGCTCTGCTTCTTCCTCCTGCTTTCTGCTCTGCACCAGCTGGGCTTACTGCAGCCTGTCCTTTAAGTGCCACCCCCTGTCTTTCACCCCCACCTCCATCCCAAGTCTGTGCCTGGAGTAGTAGCTGCTGACCTGCGAGACCAGGCATTGGCTCCAGCTTCTGGCCCTACCCATGATCCAGCTGCCACTTTCCTTGGCCCTGACTTTTTCCAGAGGCACTGGTACTGCCAGGCTGAGAATGTGGTCTCCTGGGAGCAGACCTGGCAGAACCCCTAGGGTCTACACTAAAGAACCTTTTGCTGGGTGGGGCTTGAGGTCAGATAGGTTGGGCAGCAGAGGTATTAGGCTATAGACTACAGGTGACTTTCAGCAGCCCCCAGGCATGCCTCAGGTTTGACCTGGGTGTGACACCTAGAGATTCTTATCAGGGGTCTCTGGTCACTGGGGGGTAGGGGAGGAATGTGTAGAAGGGGTGCACCAACTCAGAGGAAGTCCAGGAAGGGGAGAGCCGCAGAGGCAGCATTGAGACAAGAGTGAGAATCAGATGAGAGGCCTCTGGGGATAGCTGGTGTCACACTAGGGTCCGAGTGTTGGAGCCTGGGAAGCCTTTCATGCTCCTAGGGTCCTTTGGTTTACCCACAGCAATCTGTGGCTAAAGCCTGAATGGAAGCCCAACCAGGTTGCTCCAGCCACATCCCTCTGGCCAACTCCCACCTCAACCCTTCTCCACAGTGACAGTGAGATGGAGATGGAAGCAGAGCATTACCCCAATGGTGTGCTGGAGAGTGTGTCCACACATATTGTCAATGGCGCCTACAAGCATGAGGACCTGCAGACAGATGAGTCCAGCATGGGTAAGAATGATGGCTCAGCATGGTGATCCGTGGGTGGTAATGGCTCTATCCAGATGTCTTCTGTCCCCCAGGAAGGGATTGGGAAGGGCAGGCTTTGACAGCCTGAGAAACTCTAACCAGACCTGGTCCACTGCCGCCTTAGCCGATCATGAACGGGTGGTTGAAACGGGAAAGCCCCTGCCCTGCTGCCAAGATCAGGGCCCCTGTGTCTGAGGCTAGAGGCAGTTGGTGAGGGTGGGCACTCTTATGAACACCCGTGCATCTGTAGAGGGTGGGAGAAGGGAAAGGTTCTAAGTCCAGACCCCTAGACAATGTGCTTGGTGGACTAAAAGCACCTTAGCTCCAGATGATCCACCTGTTCCTCCCAGCCCTAACTTGCCTCTGGCAGTCTCCCCAAGGTCCTTCTCGCCATGTTCCTTTTGGGGTCCCCACCCCAGTTCTCCCCTTCTCTCCTTACTCTTCCTGATTTGTTCTCTGCTGGGCTCTGGGTGCAGATGATGGGCATCCTCGGCGGCAGCTCTGTGGGGGCAACCAGGCTGCCACAGAAAGGATTATCCTGTTTGGTCGCGAGTTGCAAGCACTGAGTGAGCAGCTGGGCCGGGAGTATGGCAAGAATTTGGCTCACACGGAGATGCTGCAGGTATAGAACAACCTGACCTTCATACAGAGCAGGCCTCCATTTTTGGGGGAGGGAGCAGGGTGACTCTGGGAGGGCTGTGGGGGCAGCAGCAGCAGGACAGAGCGGGTTCTAGTGAAGTCCACAATGGGAAGCAGGACTTCGGGGGCATATGCTACTCTCTCTAGGCTCTGGGGAAGGCACAGTCCTTTCTGACCCTATGCTCACAGGGCACCATGTAGGGCTCTGTATGCCCCTGGAGTCATGGAGGTGTGTATGTGTGTGGCGTGTGCCACAGTCCTCTCAAGAATGTCCTGTCCCTTAGGATGCATTTAGCCTGCTGGCGTACTCAGATCCCTGGAGCTGCCCAGTTGGCCAGCAGCTTGACCCCATCCAGAGGGAGCCTGTGTGTGCTGCCCTCAACAGCGCCATTTTAGGTAAGCAGCTCTAACAATAACAGAAGCTGGTCCATGAATGCCTAGGGTGGCTCCTCCCTCTCTCCCTGGGGATTGCTGGTATTTGTCCAAATTAGGGCAGTGTGCTCTGCCCAGGCACTCTCTGGTAGCCCACAGGACTTGGGCTTCCATGGCTGAACTTAAATCTTGACCTCTCTCTGCCCAGCTGAATTGGCTGGCTAGATCATGATAGACTCTGGCCTGTGTCTATAGGCCTGGGCCAACACATTGCTCTAAAGAAAGTTAAGGTCCTCAGGTTCCTAGCATGGCTGCATAGCCATGCGCTGGTGGCTGGGACATACTCACACAGATATGTGAACACCATGTTCTAAGCGATTCTGTCCACTGACCCCACTTTGTGCTTCCAAGGGAACTTTGACCTGAGCCCAGTTCCTGGGCAGAGCATTTACCAGGCCTGTCTCTCCTTCACAGAGTCTCAGAACCTGCCAAAGCAGCCCCCTCTGATGCTCGCCCTGGGTCAGGCATCTGAATGTCTACGGCTCATGGCCAGAGCGGGCCTGGGATCTTGCTCCTTTGCCAGAGTCGACGACTACTTGCACTAGCTGACCACGCTGGCTGGCCCCACCTGGCCCTTCCTCAGCCCCAGGGCTGGAGCAGCCCTGCCCTCCATAGGCATCTGGCGCAGGGACCTGGAAGCCATGGGCAGAGTCCATTCCTCCTGCCTGGCCTCCCCAACTCTGTTTTCTTTTCTTTTCTTTTCTTTTCTTTTCTTTTCTTTTCTTTTCTTTTCTTTTCTTTTCTTTTCTTTTCTTTTCTTTTCTCTTTTCTTTTCTTTTCTTTTCTTTTCTTCTCTCTTCTCTTTTCTTTTCTTGTTTTCTCTTCTCTTTCCTTTCTCCTCTTTCTTCTCTTCCCTTTCTTCCTTCCTCCCTTCCGCCCCCCCCCCCCCCCCCCCCCGCCAGCCCTCAGTCTCTGTCTTCACGTGCAGCGGCCTCTGACACAGTATTGGCTGGTTACTCTCATGTAGCGCCTTCTAGTTTGAAAGGGGGGTTTTGTTTTGAGGAGGGGTTGGGGTTTTTTAAATCTTTTTGTTTTTTTCCTCCTGACTGAGCCACCAGTATTTATCTCTGGAGAGCTTGTGCTGAGCTGGTTTCTGCTCATTTAGTGATGAAGCCTATCCAAGTTGGTGATAGCTTACTATTTTCATAAGTAAAAAAAAAAAATGAGATTATATATATAAATATATATATTAAAAAAAGACACAGTATTTATCGTAGTGTTAGTGATCCAGCACCTCTTGGGTGAGGCTGTCCGGACACCATATGTTTTTATTTGAGACCAACTCATTAAAAAAGAATCATCTCTGTCACCTCAGCCAAGTGATTTGTTTATTTCAGGCTTCCCCTTTGTTGAGCCACAGGCCCAGCTGCAGCTCCTGGAAGCCCAGTAGGCTTTGCGGGGGCCACTTAGTGGGCAGGTCAGGCTAAGCTGGTTTGCAGCATCCGAAAGGTGTGGGTCCCTAGGCCCCTGAGAGTCGGGCTGGGTGGACAACTATAGGGCTGAGGCTTCAGAGAAGGAATGAGTTGGTTGGCCCAGGGCCACACAGCAAAGCAAGGGAGTAGAGGGTCCTTGGCCAGCACGCTATCTACCGTTCTACCCTGCCTCTCACTGCCTACCTTGCCCCTCCCTTTCTCCCCCCACTCAGCATCCTGTTTTCCCTTGTTAAGATGGCCAAATAATTCATTTACTCTAAATTGATTGCCTGGAAACTACCTGCCTTTGACTCGAGAGCTGCTGTGTGTCAGGCTGCGGGGAGGATGTCTCCATTCCAGGACAGAGGCCCTTGAGTACAGGGACTGCCTTCTTTCTGCCTGGATCTTCACCATCTCTGCACAGCTCTGATGGAATCCATGCTTTCTGTTGTGAAGCTAGGACCTTGTGGAGGCAGATACTTGGGCCACCAGTTGCTGGAGTGGATGGAACTCTTGACCTACTAAGCCAGGCTTCACTGCAGCTGTGCCAGGCAGCTCCCTGCAGCTTGGTCCCAGCCACTCTTAGAAAAGACTATTATGAGTATTTGTTGGCCAGAGGAAGGGACCTCATGGGCTCTACAAATGTCCCACCAGCCGTTTCAGATGGATCTTCATAGCTGGTGGGGTAGAAACAGTCCCGGTACTGCCATCAGGGAATCAGGAGAGGAAGGGCTGAGATGACTGTTGGGACTTGAGCAAGCCATCAGTGGAGAGGACTGACTGCCCAGGAGGAAGAAAAGGAGGAGGCCTACCCAGAGGAGCACCAGGAGGGGCTGGGCTTTCCCTACCTGCTTCATAGTGAGAGGGAGTGCACAGGTAGCCCTTGCCAAGGGGCAAGGCCAGAAATTGAACTTTGAGTCCCTGCCTGGGAAAGGGCTAGATAAGCTCCTGCTCTCTGGCAACAGACATAGGGATGGTTGGTACAGCCTGAGATTCATTGCCTGTCACGCCCATAGCTGGACAAGAAATGGGACTCAGTTGGACCAACTGCTCGTGATTGGTGTAAGGGCCCTGGCCCTGTGCTTTCCCCGAGTTCTGCCTTGGGGCATGATCCTATAAGCTGCTGCTTTTTCTTGGTCCCCACCAGGGCCTTGGCTGTCACCCCACAGACCATGGCCTGTTGGAGAGGTGTTGTCATGTCTGTAAAGGAAAACTCATCCTGTGCGAGGCTGGGGATGGCTAGCTCCCAAATGCAGAGGTTAAAAACATCAAGGTGTTAAAATGATCAGAGCTGAGCAGGATTGGGCATTAAAACCAGAGGCTTTTTTTAGCTGGAATGGGGTTCAGAGACCATCTACTCCATCAGTCCTCTCATTTAATAAGGAAACAGGCCTGGGAGATTAAATGACTTAGCCAAAGTCACAGAGCAGGTTAGTGGCAGAGCTGGGACTAACCTCATCCCCATGGGCTGTACGACACTGTTTAGTCTTGAAGCCAAATGGTGAGTGAAAGGCTTAGGCTGGTGAGGCCCCCAGCAGTGTCTAAGCAGCTGGTATCTTCAGGGGTGTGTCAGGGATGGGGATGGGTGGCTGGGCTTGAATTGTGGAGCAGCTGAGAGAGGGCCCAAGAGGGCCCAGGACAGCTGTGTGCTGCTTGGGGTTGAGTGTCCACCTGGCTCGCGCTCAGTTCCCATGGCCATCTCCCCATTTTCTGTGCCTTATCTCTCTGTTTCAGCTGAGTCCAAGTTGTTTACTCTGTTCCTCTCCAGAGGGGCTTTCTGTCCCAATTGGACAGCTTACCTTTGGGACATAAGCCTTTGCCCCACAAGCCATGGAGAGGATCAAAACCAAGCTGCTTGAGTCCACTATCTTGCTGATAGTCCAGGGCTGCCTGCCAGCCAGAGGAGCCCCTTATGCACACCCAGTCCTACCAGCCTGTTGTCTGGGAGCCAACAGTGGGGAAGGCACCTGGGAGGAGCCCCAGTGAAGGGCTGGACCTGACCCAAGAGGACAGGAAGAAGACCTGGCTCTGTTGGGTCATCCAGCCCTGGGGGAGCAGCCTTCCCTGTTTACCTTTTCCCCTTGTGCCACCAGATGTTACCTTCCAGAGCGGACACTGGCAGATGATGCAAAGAAAGCCAGAACCTCTGATCCTCACCCACATGGGTCTGTGGCTGGGGGTAGGCTGCCAGAACAGGGACACTAAGAGATGGGGAAGTGGGGACTGCCCAGCCACCCAGCACCTTCCTACCCCTTAAGCAAGCACAAAGAAGATGAGGCAGAGAACTGTCAGCGCTGAAAGTTCCTTTGGTTGCTCACAACTCAGGTATGCATGCATGTGGCAGCCAGGCAGCAGAGCCCCCACTTGACTGCCAGTCCCGTGCACCGGACCTGTGGCCAGTTCATGGGCTCTGGCTGCCTCAGGTGCCACCTCTTTGCATAGGGTTTTCCTCCATTAGTAACTACAGCTGAAACAGATGTCCTCCACATTGTGCACACTGGTTCTGCCTTTGTCCTTGCGAGTTGATACTTGGCATTAGCATGAAACTTGTGGGAGGGTTTAGAGAGAATTCTAACACAAAACATCCTATTAAATTGTACTTGAGAAATGAAAAAACTCCTGTTGTATTTTGACAGAATTATTTTTATTAAAATATACATCCATGAGCAGTCACGAGTGTCTAGTCTCTGTTTTGAGTCTTATTGGGGTTTGTACCCTTTGTGTGGCACAGTCTGTTTTGACAGTTTGGCCCCTTCTCAGCCCACCTCTTAGGTTGCCAGGCCCCTGGTACCCTTCAAGACTTCAGGTGTTTGCGAGAGCCCAAAGAGGATAGGAACTTAGGCTTCAGCTTTCTCCCCCCAGACAGCTTTCATCTAAGACAAACAAGGAGCAAATTCAGCTTCCAAAAGGTGGCCACAGGTCCTCCTGTCCACAGGGTAAGATTTTAATGGACTCCAAATACACTAATCCCAAACACTGGGTAGTCAGAGCTCTTCTGAGGGTTATTGAATTAGCTTCCAGGCAGTTTGAGGAGAAAGCACTCATACTCCAAATCCTAGTTCTGTTTACTAACTCTGGAAAATTAACCTTTCTCAGCTTCAGTTTCCCCACCCTTAAAATGTGATTAATCCTACCCCACGGAGGTAGGGGATTATAGCACATATAGGGCAGGCTTGACAGAGAGGGATAGATACAGTACATGCGTGCTTCACTCGGTTATTTTATAAGACTATTACTCGACAGAACTCTCTTAGGGAAAAGTTACTGTGGCGGGACAATGGAATGTTAGATTAAGAACAAAAGTCCTGGTTCCATAAAGCCAGAGTAGATTAATTTCTCTCCAGTGGTTCTCTACAGGGAGTGATTTTATCCACCCACCCCCACCCCTACCCCCACAGGGAACACTTGGCAGTGACTGGAGATATTGTTGGTAGTCACAACTTGGGTGGAGTGCTAGGCTAGTGGCATCTACTGGGTAGAGGCCAGGGATGCTATAAACATCCTACAATGCATAGACAGCTCCCAACAACAAAGAATTATCAGGCTCAAAATGTCAACAGTGCCACTGTTGAGAAACCCTGTTCTAGGGTGAATCTTGGGACAGAAACAGAAATATCAAGCACAAACACAAGCACATTTTGATTCTGCATGGCTGTTCAGAATCCAGGGGAAAAGATTAAGGGGATAAAACCCTATCAGAAGAGGGAGGTTAGAGGTTACAATTTCTCATCACTCTGGGAGTCTTCCATGCTCTGAAGGTGGCAGCAGTGGCAGGAAGTCCTGTCTCCTAAAGCAGTTGGACCCGGTTGGTCAGCAGTTCTGAGAATAACTGCCTCAGCTCAACTGACATATTCTATTGTCACAGGTTGCTCTGGAACCACGGCTGGGACACCTTCCTAATACCACCTGAGTGGGGGTCCAGACTCACCAGGAGTCAGAAAAGCAGGGGAGGGGCTCCCCATGTAGGAACAACCCCTAATCCTACATTTCCAACATAGCCTGTTTTACAGTAAGGCTTACAGGTTTCACTACTCCAGCGGACAATATGGTGAACTAAAGAGAAGTCTTGTTACAAAACGGTATTGACTTGGGAGGACACAGGCTCCAGTAGAGATCAGGGGCACTGAGGTCACTGTAGGACCACTAACATGTAAGTAACAACCGAAGAACACGCAAAGGAAGAGAAAGGAAAGAAAACAGGAACCAGAGAACAGAAAAGACAGTCATTAGTAGGAGTCAGGAGGCCAGGAAGTACGGCGAGTTCAAGAGAACTACCGTTTGCAACGACAGGTCGTTGTGTCCAACACCAGACCTTCCTTCATTCCAGAACAACCAAGGCCCACCACAGTTCCCAGAACCTGGTTGTTTTTGATGCTGGACGGAGGCCCGAAACAAGTAGACGCAGTAACACACTCGCCCACCAGCCACCACCGCCGGAAATAAAGGACCTAGCCCTTCAGCCAAGACACTTAACCTCCGCCCCTAAAGTGCGAGCATGCGCACATGCGCAGCCCTCAATCACGGCACCTCCCAGCGCAGGCCCACCCCCCCGTCAAGGAGCATGCGCAGACTACTCGCCGTCCCGCCCCTCCCTTTCCAGAGCTCCCGGTTCCTTAGAAACCAGGCGGCGCGTTCCCGGTGGCTGCGCTTTAGATTCCGGGGCCCGCGCGTCCCCGCCAGCCTACCTCTTGGCGGGCGGGTGGTGGTCGAGACCGGTCCGGACCCATGGTCTCTGGTACAGCGCGGGACGGGCGATGCCAGCATGCCAGGTGAGAGGCGGGCCCGCGGCGGCGGGTGAGGATGAAGGAGAGCGCGGGCATGGCGCGGCAGCCAGCGGGCGTCGACCGGGCCTCCGCGGCCCGGCGCCCGAGGTCGGAGGCGGAGCTACTCATAGCCTGGGCTGGAGGGGGCAGTTCTAACTGCCACCGCGGTCGCCGAGTTCGGGGGTCGCCCCGGAGTTTGTCCTCCCCACCGCAGAAATAGGACCTACAGATTTGGTCATAGAATTGTAGAATTTTGTGTCCTGAAAGGACCTCGGCCATGACCCATCCCTTTACCGGACGCGGAAACCTAGGTTCCCCTGCCTCGTGCCGAACAGACCCTACCTGTGTGAGGACTGACGATTTGTGGACGAGGATGTGAGGTGTGGAAGCCTCAGACAAAGGGCGCATAGGGTAGCTGGTACATCGTCTTTCAGAGTGAGATGGGACTTGTAGAAGGTAAATACTTTAAGGAAAGAGAGTTCAGGTGGCAGATGGGAGAAAGGACACTCCGGAAAGTGCAGGTGGCTCTGCCAGTTACAAAATGCCCACTGGCCAGGTCTCAATGGCCCTGGCCTAGCTTTGAAGCCCAGGAAGGAAGCAAATGGACTAGCGGAGACAAAAGGTGAGGTAAGGTGTTCCCATCGAGATGTTATCACACGAATGAGGTGGAAGGAAATGGGGGTGGGGAGATCAGGACTTGTGAATGGTTGTGTGAAAGTTTACCTTCCCTCTGCTGCCAAAGGTAAAGAACGGGACAAGAATAGAAAAGTTTAAAGTTGCATTAGCTAGACAGCAGGAAAGGTTATAAACCATCTTATAGAAGAAAGTGGGTGCCCTGTGAGTATCCAGAACCAAGTTGGGGCACTGCCCAGAAGACTTTTGTAGGCTGTGGGGCATAAAGGTCTCAGAAGGAAGAGCCTGTAGAGTATGACCCTTCATTTGAAGGGAAGGCTATTTAAGTTAGAAAAGACACTTAACACATTATTGAGATATGGAGAAGACAGTTGTCTTTGTGTTGGGGAAGCTACATTCATTCTTGATAAGCAAACTCCTTTTCTTCTGAAAAGCTATGTGCACCAGGGAACAAAAGACTTTTTTTTTAACGTTTATTTTTGAGAGACAGAGCACGAGTGGGGGAGGGGCAGAGCGAGAGGGAGACCCAGAAACCAAAGCAGGCTCCAGGATCTGAGCTGTCAGCACAGAGCTGACTCGGGGCTCCAACCCACAAACTGCGAGATCAAGACCTAAGCTGAAGTTGGACACTTAACCAACTGAGCCACCCAGGCACCCCAAACAAAAGAGTTTTTTAACTAAGGCCATCCATTTTACAGAAAATGTGAAAAAGTACTGGGTTTTGACTTGGAATATGGAGACTGGACCAAGAGATGAAAATTTTCAGCAGACAGTTCTGTTGGACTCCCCATTTTTACAGTTAAAAATTCTGTTGTCAGGCTTTCTCTTAGCACCCGGTTGTCTTACTTTTCCTATGGAATGATTGGTCTGAGTCTGATCACTTATATTTATTTGAGGGGGAAATTCAGATATTTCTTTAAGTATTGCTAGAATCCACTAGTAGTAAGATTAGCAATAACACCCCTTTTCCCCCTTCAAAGACATAAAGATTTGTAATATGGTCAAAAGAAGTGTGTGATTTTTAGAAGATGGTCCCTGATTCTAATCATCAAAATCAATTTCTTACTAGCTTGATGAAACTAATTATCAACGTATATTCGATTTTGCAGTATGTTTTCTTTCCCCCTCAGAGCGATGAGATACATTTAAAGTATGATGGTGTTAATAGGTCAGATTAGTTTAAGAAACGAAACTTTGTCTTAGGTTCATAAATCACTGCCAGACCTTATCCGTGATGTTGTGGCTGTGCATTTTATTGATTTTTCTTTCATCTGTGGAAATATTTTGTATAAAATATATCAAGAGATATAATGTGGTGTTATTAGAAGGGTTTGTAATCTGTGCGGAAAATTGGCACTGTTAATCAGATCCTGTCAGAAAAGCTTTATGAAAATCATTGTATTCTTTGTAGAAACTCAAATTACTTTAGCGCTGGCCCAGATAGAAGACAGGCTAATAGGCCAAAATCAAGGTAAGATGGAAGGGAGTAATTACCATCTGTGGAGCTGGATGCTGTGTGGGATGCTTTGAATGTAAGTGCAAATACTTTCTTGAATGCGCAGTTGAAGAAGATATTGCGTAAATGTGGTGAGTGTGCCCCATTGATTGGTGTACATTTTTTGAGCTCCTCTGTATAATCAGAAAGACACTGATTTTCTTTTCAATTTTCAAACGAAAAGACGGACTTACAGACTCTTAAAGTGTTTCTGCGTTGCTATAGCAATGAAACTTCGGACAAATAATTGCTTAATCTCAGCTCTGTTTTCTGGGGCAGCTGAGGGCAGTTATCAAATCTGACCTGTAATAAAGTAATCAGCAGTATTTAACAGGCCAATATACCAGATAAACCAGTAATGTTAACAGGATCTACTTTCACTGAACTGATTTTCTGGTTATACAGTAAGAGGAGAAATGCAGTAGAGATGCAGTGCCATCTGATAAAAGAAGTTGTAACACAGACGTTGGTGTTCAGAAAACACAGGAATCGGAGACCACTAACTTAGAAGTAGGAGAAGAGCCTTTCTGATGTCTGACAAGTCACTCAGGCATATTTATAGTAGGAGGTCCAATTCCTGGATAAATTCACTGTTGGAATAGGACAGTCTCTAGGAAAAAATTTCAGATTTTGCTATTTTTGAGAATTCATGTACAACATAGTAATGGAACATTATTTTTCTTAAATTAAAAAGTAGCAACTTTGTATTCCAAGGGAGTCCAAATATCCAAGTTACTTGAAAAATTTAAATGTTGGGTGTTTTTAAAAAATGGGCTCATGAAAATCAGAATGGTAAGAGATACTGAGAAAAATGTGAAAGCATTAAGACTTCCGACATTAACACTTACTATGAATTAGCCATTAGGTCAGGAATGAGCTCACTCGAGTATTATCTGTATAAACTGAGACAAAAGAAATGAGAAACGAAGTAAGTATTTCTGTCTCACGGGATGGGAATAAACACTTAGATAATACAGTTTAAATAAATATTCAGAAGGAAGAAATGAATATTCCTGCATTACTTAAATACACTCAAACTCTATCCTTAAGCACTTGTTCTTTAGATCCTTCTCTTAGAAGGAAAGTTGCAAGTAGTGCCTTTGTCCTAGATACTCGCAGTTTTCAGAGTAGCCATTGACAAAATGCCACATTCTTTGGGACCCAGGATAGACAGGAATTGCGGGAGAGATAGCTCTCCCCTGCCACTTCTCACAGCTATTCCATAAGGGTTTCTACCCGTCCTCTACCATGAAAGCTTAGGAATGAAGGCTGTGAGGAATGGGAATGGAGTATCGAATGCAATCCTTTTTCCTAGCTGGAGATAACTGGTACTCTCACACTGTCAGCTCTCAATTTCTCATGAGAACAGATAACCCCAAAATAGAACCTGCAACACTTCTACTTGGCTTTGAGATTTACCATATCACTTTACAACGTCAGGATCTTTTGTTATTTACTTTCATAATTACATTTTGCTTAGAATGCTGGGGCACCTGCCTGGTTCTTTCGGTAGAGCATGTTACTCTTGATCTCGGGGTTGTGAGTTCCAGCCCCACATTGGGTGGAGAGGTTACTTAAAAATAAAATCTTAGGATGACTGGGTGGTTCAGTCAGTTAAGCGTCCAGCTCAGGTCATGATCTCACAGCTTGGGGGATCAAGCCCTGCATCAGGCTCTGCCCTGACAGTGCAAGAGCCTGCTTGGGATTCACTCTCTCTGTCTCTCTCTGCCCCTCCTCACCTCACTCCCTCTCTGTCTTTCAAAATAAGTAGATTAAAAAAATAGTTTTTAAAAAAATCTTAAAAAAAAAAAATGTTAGGCAAATCTTACAACTTGTGGACCATAATTTCATAATGTGTATAATTTGTAGCAAAATAAATTGAAAATAGTACAGTTGTCTAACACTAGAGAAATAAAGAGCTGGTTCATGGAGTCAGTGAAATATGCAACCCTTAAAAACTGTGGTAACATAAAAAATGCTTATGTCAGAATGGGTACGTGAAAAAATCAGGATACAAAGTTATGAATACAGTTTAATCACAATATATTAAACAAATCTAAAAAAAAACCCAAAAAAACAGAAGAATACAGAATAATTGTTGATGAGTATATATTTTAAAATACAAACCTTCCTGGGGCGCCTGGGTGGCTCAGTCAGTTAAGCGTCTGACTTCAGCTCACATCATGATCTCACAGTTTCTGAGTTCGAGCCCCGTGTTGGGCTCTGTGCTAACAGCTCAGAGCCTGGAGCCTCCTTCAGATTCTGTGTCTCCTCCTCTCTCTGCCCCTCCCATGGTCATGCTCTGTCTCTCTCTGTCTCTCAATAATAAATAAACATTTAAAAAAAGTTAAAAAAAAATAAAAATAAAATACAAACCTTCCTAGGAGTTTCTTGCTGATGTAAAAGATGATTTGGAACTTTCTTTCTGCAGGCCTTCATCCCTTCATACTCTTTGACTGTATTAAAGTTCTGGGGAGGAGGACTGGCAGAGGACAGCACTGTTGTTTCCTGTCTCAGGTGTCAGGGAGTCAAACAGTAGTGTGGTTACCTAGATAATGAATTTTCATGTGTATAAATGAAGGGTACACTGTACATCTTATGTGTTCTCTGAGACTTTTTTTGTTGTTTTAAGATTTTTTACTTGTAAGTAATCTCTATACCCAACATGGGCTCCGACTCACAACCCTGAGAT
Organism: Panthera leo; assembly: GCF_018350215.1. Classification (NCBI taxonomy): domain Eukaryota; kingdom Metazoa; phylum Chordata; class Mammalia; order Carnivora; family Felidae; genus Panthera; species Panthera leo. The sequence goes on along the minus strand of NC_056693.1, from coordinate 42,967,168 downwards.
GAAGGGTTACATGCTCTTCCTTCTGAGCCAGTTAGGCACTGCCTAAGACTGTTTCATTGTTGTTTTTGGTGCTTGTTGATAGATAGTCTTGAGCCTGAGGGTCTCTTCAGTGTGTTTTGATGGATGCTTTAGTAGCACAGTGTTCCAAAGTATATTAGAGGATGTTCCATGTGGTTAATGTTTTCTGCCTGGTGGTGTGGTGGTTCCTGCTAGGAAATGGTTATCATCTCTGGGGGACCTCTCTGGGAGTAGCTCTGGGAGCATGTGAGATAGAATGTTTGTCTTCTCAGGCATCCTTTGTTTGTCCGGGAGAAGGGGGGATGGTAGAGACAGCCATATTTCCTGTTACTTTTCAGCCTTTTGCATTGGTTGACAATCCTGTGCCAGTGGCTTATGTTTTGGAACAATGGAGAAAATGATTGAACATAGTATTCCTTATCCGATGTTATTTTCAAAATTAAATCAGTATGCTTAAGTGGCTTGTTTTGGTTCCTCCAGGCCTGAGCTTGCTTCTGGTCATGGTGGTTATTCTTTTAAAACTATCTCTGTTTCTCGTTTCCTTTAATGACTAATAACCCTAATATACTAAGGTTGTTATTCAAAGAACACTTAAATGTCTTTAAGTAATTTCCAAAGTGTTCTGGGATTGTTACCAAAATACTTTGAAGTGTGAGGTTTCAGGGACCTGTTTTCTTCTGAAAACCGTATAAAACCCAGTCTTGGTCCCAAAAGAGCTTAGAGTCTCAATAGTGAGACAAGACATTGTGTGCATCATTTAAATAATAACCAAAAAATCTAAAATATAAAATGAATGGCTGTTTTCAGGAACGCATATCCCATATACATGCTGTGTTTTATAACTGGTCTTCTCCATTACACATTAAACATCTCCCCTCTCCCCTGCCCCCCCCCCCAAAAAAAAGGTAAAAAGAAGAAAAGGTGGTATGACAAAGACTGTCCTGAGATTAGATTATTTTAGATTTCACATGTAATAGCTAGATGATCGTTAAATGAAACCACAGCTGAGTGTGGTCATGGCCTAGTTGATAAGCAGTTTTCTTGCATATAAGAAGGAGATATGTTGGGCACCTAGGTGGCTTAGTCAGTTAGTGTCCAACTTTTGATTTCGGCTGAATTCATGATCTCATTGATTGTGAGATTGAGCCCCAAGTTGGGCTCTGTGCCAACAGTGTGGAGCCTTCTTGGGGTTAGGTAGGTAGGTAGGTAGGTAGATAGATAGATAGATAGATAGATAGATAAACTTTAAAAAAAAAAAAAAAAAAGGAGATGTTTGTGAAGGGCTTTGGGCATTTCCAGTCACCAGAGAACCACTTCATATTTAAACTGTTTGGTGACCAGAAGCCATGTAACACAGAGTTAGAGAATGACAGTCTGAGTTGCTATGCTCCAGGGTGCCCTACAAACGTCCTATACCCAAGAGACTCCTGGCTGGCTCAGTTGGTGGAGTGTGCACCTCTTGATCTCTGGGTTGCGAATTTGAGCCCCACATTGGGTATGGAGATTATTTTAAATCTTAAAAAAAAAAAAAAATGTCCCAAACTGAAATCCAGTGTCTATTACTGTCATAGATAAACCAGTTTTCCCAGGAGAAGAGTACTTTTCTCCATGTTGAAGGTGGAAAACACTTAGAAAACTTCAGTAAATTAAGTGTGCATTCTTGGTCCCTAGGTAAAACCAAAGTTTGTAATACACCTCTCTACGGTTGGCTGTTTCACATGCATCACGGCCAAATGTGTTTTACCTAAGTGATTTAAAAGTAAAGGCAGAGTCTTTGTTCACATGCCTGCTACAGTGAAAGATCTCTGAACACTCATTGTGTTTCTGTGTCAGATCAGTCCTTGGTATTCGGCTATGGGTGTAGCAAGAAATAGAAACTAAGCTCCAGGGACCTAGCCTGCCTGTCTAGATCACTGCTCTGTGTCCCACCTCCTGGCATAATGCCTGACTCATTGTGGTGCTTATAAATATTGGGGAATAAATGAGAAGAGGACTCTGGTGACTGGATAGTGTGCCACTGAAATGGGTGGGGGTGCGCAGAAGGAGGTTTGTGTTTGAGAGGAAAGACAAATTTGGGATGGGAGCAGCTGGTAGGTCACTTATGTGGGGATTTCCAGTCGACACTTAGACATTTAGTAGAGAGAGAGCTGGAACAAGTTGTTGAGGCTGGGAATTGGAAGTTAGTATTTGCATGAAGGTTGTAGTGAAATTGAAGGATTAGATTATGTTGCTTCAAAAGAGAGAGGACTGAGGATGGAATTTTCAGGTTGATGTCAACCTGGAACTCACTGTTAAAGTAGTCTTAGCAAAAAAATAATCTTCTTGTTCTTGCCAGATTTTCAAAAGCAATAAAGAACTAATATGGAGGGGGTGGTGCCTGAGTGGCTCAGTCTGTTAATTGTCCAACTCTTGATTTTGGCTCAGGTCATGATCTCATGGTTCATGAGATCGATCCCCACGTGGGGCTCCATGCTGGGCGTGGAGCCTGCTTGGGATTTTCTCTCTCCCCCTCTCCTTCTGTCCCACCTCCCGCCCCTATGTGCGCTCTCTCTCTCTCTCTCTCTCTCTCAGTAATAAAATAAAATCTTAAAAAAAAAAAAACTTAATGTAGCCAGTAAATAAGTAGTTTTTCCTACTGTAATCATCAGCTGAAGCTAACTTTTAGACCTGATAGCAATCCAGATATTTCTGTGGGTGTTAAATTTTTTCTTTATGACCCAATTTAGCTGACCCTTTTGTAGCTTGGGTAGTTATGCCTCATTGAACAGGTCATTAGGTCTTTCATTAGTGCCCTCGTAGGACACTGTGTGGACTGGAGCAGGGGGGCAAGGAACTGTCCTCTTTGGCCAGCTCTGGGTGTGCCCCATCACGTGGTAGCTGCCTAACAGTTTACCATCATATCAGCTTGTGGACCTGAGGGAATAGCACACCTGTCCTTTGTCCTGTTTGCGTTTTTGCTGACAATGAGAAGGTAGGAATCTGTGACCATGTCACTGAGTCAGTGTGGGCACTGTTAAAATAAAAAACAAATCATAGGAAAATGAAACCTTCTCCAGAGAGCCTCTGGATTTTTGAAACCCAGGGACCAAAACATTTATCACAACTAATTTGTAAAACTCAACACCTGTTTCTTTAGTTTGGCTTTTATTTTTTAATGGGAACATAAATGCAAGTAAAGAAACACTTCCACACATCTATCTGAAAGCAGTCCTGCTGAAAGCGTTCATGTTATCATATCAGACTCTTAAGTACATGCTGTAGGTAGTCCCTCTGCTATGAACTTGAGGTTTAGAACTCAGGCTGCATATCCCCACTCCCCCTCATGTTTATGCTCTGATGATGGGGTGTGGTTGTCTTTCCTCTTTGGGTCTGGCTCTTGTACTCAGGCATTGACCGCCTGTCTCCCATACTGGCTCAATTCCAGGTGTTAGGAGGGGCCAAAAGGAAGGCTGGGGGACAGTTAGACACCTCTTTCTAATTAATTCTTGGTACATGACTGGCGTTGAAGGCCTGATAGAAGGCATTCCTGCTTATTTCCCCAATAGGTCCTAAGTTTTGCAAAACAACAATTAAAATTGACCTTCATGGTTTTATTTTATCTCCTTTATCATGCTCAAAAATTAAGCTTGATGCCTGGATGGCTCAGTTGGTTAAGCGTCTGATTCTTGATTTCAGCTCATGTCCTGATCTCACAGTTTGTGGGTTTGAACTGCATCGGGATCCTCTGCTTGGGATTCTCTCTCTCCCCTCCTCTGTCTGCCTCTCCTCTGCTTACTCTCTCTGTCTCTCTCTCAAAAATAAATAAATAAACTTGAAGAGAGGGAGGGAGGCAGGGAAGGCAAAGAAGGAATTAGACACAAAAAGCTATTGTCCTCTAACCAGTGCACCATCTATACAGGTTTAACCCTACTTCCCGATCTATTCATTCTCACACTTACTTGTACATTAATTCTTCAATGATTACTCAGCACCTACTCTGTCAGCACTCTTTTGTCCTGGTGACAGCAGTGTGTGAGGTAGGCAAGATCCTGCTATCATGACAGATGCTAAATAGGTGATCCCAGTGAATCATGATGGGCACTGTGAAAACCAAAGCCCAGGCTGCTGGGAACTGTAAGCCGAATCACTTAACCCAGCCTAGGCCATGCTGGGTTAAGATGTAAAGAAGTAGTGTTTAAGTGGAGACCTGACAAATCTCCTGAGAATTAGCCTGCCAAAGTAAGAAAAGATTGTTCCAGGCAGAGCAAAGAGCTTGGACCAAAATCTCAGAGCAAGACTGAAAAAGATGTAGTAGCTGCTAGCATGTCAGGTACAGTGTAAGGGAAAAGTGGTAAGGTGGAGAGGTGGGGAGGGGTCCAGCTCATACTGGGAGATGCTTTGTGGACCTCATCAAGGAATTTGGGGTTTATCCTGGGGGCACTTAAAGTCTAGGGAAGGAAATGGTCAGGACAAGGAAAAATGTTAGGTGTCTGTTAGGAGACCAGAACAGTGGATGAATTCCAGGGGCATTGAATCCAGTTGGTGAGATGTAGTGACGGACTGGCTGTGGGGCAGATGGCTTCACTGCAGCCAGAGTGGTTTCTTATGGACTGGTTAGGACTGAATCACTGTCACCTGTTTGAGCTACTCTCACTTGCCTTCCCTTCACAATTACCTGTTGGTGTTTGACTGAACATAGTCACTGGGTCATTGTGGTCTTGTAAGGCCCTTAACATACAGTACACTTCTGTTACATGGAGGAAGCTTGACTGCAAGGGGATTGAGCTAACGAGTAATCATGAGTCATGTCATGTGGAGGAGGGAGGTTAGTTGAAGAGACAGCTCTAGATGAGGGTGCCCTCTTAGCAGGTCAAATTGTAGCTTAAGACTGAAAGTAGCAGCTCGTTTTCCTAATCCCAAGTGGCAGGCAGAGCTATTCTGTTATCATATCATGCTTGTTTTCTTTCCTGAACTATTAAATCAGATTTTGCCCCAAACTACTTAAATTCATGACATAAGTAATCTCTATTATATTGATGAACATATCCCAAGACCCTACTAAATTATATGCAGTTTTGATGAGTTCAGTATATGCATCTTGGTTTATTAACTAACTGTGCAGGAACAAGATCTGCAATCTTTATTTTTTCAGCAGTATGCATTGAATACCCACTATATATCAGGGCTTGTTCTAGGCACTGGGGATGCAACAATGAATAAACAGACAAAAAATCGCCTGTCTTAAAGAAGCATACATTCTAGCAGGGGTGATTGAGGGAATCAAACAATGAGGTAAGTGAGGGAGAGAGTAAGCCAAGTGGATATCTGTACAGAAAAGGGAACTGCAAGTACAAAGGCCCTGAGACAGGAGCATACCTGGCATGTTTGAGATATATTTAGTACTGAGCCACTGCTGCGGAGGCAGAGTAAGCAAGGGAAAGAGAGATAGGACATAAGGTGAGAGATGTAAAAGGAGGAAGGGAATGAGGGCAGACTATGTAGGACCTTGTAGGTCAGTGGAAGAGCTTGGCCTTTTATTCCAAGAGAGATGGGAAGCCTGTGGAGAGCTTGGACAGAGGAATGACTTTTTACTCTAATTTAATTTGAGTCATTCTCAATGCTATGTTGAGACTAGATTGGGGTGCAGTATGGGGTGGAGGAGCAGGGTAGAACCTGGGAGGTCACCTAAGCTGTTGCAGTAATGTAGGTGAGAAAGGTGGTTGTGACTTGAACTGAGATAGCAGTAGGTGTAGTGGATGTATCTTGAAGGTAGAAAGCCAGCAAGATTTGTTAACACATCAAATGTGAAGTGTGAGAGAAAAATAATAATCAAGGATTACTCCAAGATTTTGACTTGAGCTGTTGGAAAGTTTGTTACCAATTTCAGAGATGAAGCCATTGTGCACAAGTTTGGCAGGGGTGGGGGATGGAGGATTGGCAGGGGGTGGCATGGGAATTCCAGGAGTTTAATTCTGGACATTTAAAGTTTGGGATGCCTACTAAAATAAGCATCCAAGTAGAGATATCGGATAGGGAGTTGTTGTTTATACTAGTCTGGAGCTGAAGAAAGAGGACCTGGCTAAAATCTTTGGGAGTCCTCAGAAAATAGTGTGTATTTAAGCCATGAGACTGAATAGGATCATCATGGTTACCACGGGAGATTGGGAAGTAGCCAGAGAGATAGGAGAATAGCAGGAGAAATTTGTGTTCTGGAAATTAAGAGTGTTGCAAAGAGGGTGGAACATGCTATATCAGATGCTACTGCTGTGTCAGCACAAAGTGGAATGAAGATGAGAATTGGCCCTTGGATTTGGGGATTTTGGATTTTGGATTTTGGATTTTACAACATTTTAATTGTATTTGACAAATATCGGGTAGCTGAAGTATTTATGACCATTCCTATGGGGTTGTCAGCCATGATGCCTTGAATACATAAGATACACAATTACAGTTTGAAGTTCTGAACATTTCATTCTTCTCCTACTTCCTTTGGCCCATTTTATTTTACCTTTTATTTATTTTTTTGTTTTTTAAGTAAACTCTTTGCCCAGTGTGGGACTTGAATGCATGACCCTGAGATCAAGAGTCGCATGCTCTACTGACTGAGCCATTGGGCGCCCCGGACCCATTTCATACTGAGGAAATACTGTTAGGTAGAGGCTTGAACACTACTCTAGGAGACGGGAGTGTCTGCCAATTACAAATTGACTTTTTAATGTGCTTGGACTGCTGTGCTCTTTACTGAACTACCAATATGTCAGTGTTTTTTCATAATTCAATCCTGCAGTGTGAGTAATGCCTTCCTCATGTGGAACTCGGAGTGCATTACAGATATGTCATTTAACTTTTTTTTAAAGTTTATTTATTTTGAGAGAGAGAGAGCATGCGTGTGAGAGCGGGGGTTGGGGAGAGAGAGAGAGGGAGAGAGAGAATCCCAAGTAGGGTCCACACCATCAGTGCAGAGCCCGATGCGGGGCTCGAACTCACCCAACTGTGAGATCGTGACATGAGCCGAAACCGGACACTTAACCAATGGAGCCACCCAGATGCCCCTAACGTTTTTTTAAAGATAAAATTAATTCATATCCTGTTGAATGCTCTTGTAGTACCCTCTTTGCCTTTATAATGCTTTTCTCAAATTATAATGACATATTTATGTGATGATTTGTCTTCTCGCTCCTGCTAAACTGTAAACTCTATGCAAACAGAAACTATCTGGTTTGTTCACCAATATAACCTGTGCGTTGCCTTGGCCTGGCCAATAGTACGTAATTAAAATAAGTATTTATTAATGAATCAATGTGCATAAATTACAGGTGTCATTTTATATATGAGCATCTGAAACACAGACTGTGATTAGCTAAGCTAATGTCGTAATCTGTTTTAAAACTAGGTTGAGGCCCCATCTCACTTAATAACTAGGGTCCTGGCCTCACCCCTGGCCACAGTACTTTATTTTAGCATATTTTATATGAAGATATAATTACTAGAAAAACTCATCCACAGAAAAAGCTGGCCTCTTGATACTGGCCCTTTGGAATGTTTGAAGGGTCAGAGATCTGTGGCAGTCTGTAGAGGCATCTCAGAGGAAGAAGGAGTGCCCTAAGGATACACAGCTTGGGATGGCTGCTTGCACTGGGGAACTGCAGGTGTAAGGCTGGTTCCAGGGAAAGACGGGGGTGGGCACTGAGTGAAGGCTTCTCGCTCTTGTGGTGTTCCAGGTCTTGTTGCCCAACCTGTACAGCTACGGCCACAAACTGTTACACATCATTTCTCACTTAGAACCATCATTAACTTTATTTGCCTAAAGCAATACACAAGAATTCTTTTTGAACCCTCCCTTCCTTAGTATGAGTTGTTCATGAGTGGTAAGGACTTACTTACCTAATACCTGAAGCTCAGTAGCTTGTCCAGTTTGGCATTGGTTAGTGGAAAGTGCCATCTTCAGATACCCTCAGCAAGTGCTGAGACTGACTAGATCATTGGGCCTTGAAGTTAATTCATCAGAAAACGTACTCTCTTGGCTCCAGCCGTTGTCTCTGTACTGTTGATATCTCCAAAAGTAAGCTGACAAGGTTTTATGTTGTTTTTAAGGAAAGAGACTTTTAGTTCACATGTATCCATTTTGTTTGATTATGAACCTGAATCTTCAAGATGTGAACAGGTCGTTCTATGCTCTTAGAAACAACAACTTCTGATTAAAAATTGAGGTATAATTTACTTAGAAGTAATGCACAGATCTTAAGTATTCAGTTTGATGAGTTGTTACCAGTTGCATCACCATGTAAGTACAGTGCAACAAGAATGTAGAATATTTCCATCACTCGAAAATGTTTCCTTATGCCCCTTTCCAGTCAGTCCCATACCCCTACCACCACCAATACCTTCTGCTATCACTATAAATAAAGTTCACCTGTTCCTATACTTCAGATTAGTGGAATCCTACAGTATGGGGTGTTGTGTTTTGTTTTGTTTTGTTTTTGGTGTGTATGTCTGGAATCTTTCACTATACGTATTTTTTAGATTCATACCTGTTGTTGCATGTATTCATAGTCCATTCATTTTTATTTCTTTACTATATTGTATTGAATGATTCTACCATAACTTGTTTATCCGGTCTCCTATTGATAAACATTTGGATTTGTTTCCAGTTTGGGGCTATAATGAATAATGCTACTGTGAGCATTTTATTTTTATTTTATTTTTTAATGTTTATTTATTTTTGAGAGACCGCGAGCATGAGTGGGGGAGGTGCAGAGACAGGGGGTACAGAGGATCCAAAGCGGGCTCTGTGCTGACAACTGGGAGCCTGATGCAGGGCCTGAATTCGCGAACCGTGAGATCATGACCTGAGCCGAAGTCAGATGCTCAACCTACTGAGCCACCCAGGTGCCCTTACTGTGAACATTTTATGTAAGTTTTTGTGGACATGCGTTTTTGTTTTCTTGGGCAAATATCTACAAGTGGAATTGCTATGTTATTGGGTTAATATATGCAGGGTTGTTTTAATGTTTATTTATTTATCTTTGAGAGTAGGGAAAGGGCAGAGAGAGGGAGCGGGAAAGAGAATCCCAAGCAGGTTCTGCACGGTCAGCACAGATCCGGACCCGGGGCTTGATCTCAAGAGATGGAGATTATGACCTGAGCCAAAATCAAGGGTCAGCTGTCAGCACGGAGCCTGACATAGGGCTCAAACGCATGAAACTATGAGATCATGAGCTGAAATCAAGAGTCAGATGCTCAACCAAGCCACCTGGGCACCTCCCAACACTATTTCTTTAAGAGTTTCTTTTTAGGGCACCTGGGTGCCTCTCTGCCCCTCCCCTGCTCGTGCTCTCTTTCAAACTAAATAAACTTAAAAAAATTTTTTTAAAGAGTTTCTTTTCCCCGTTGAATTGATTTAATACTTCAGTTGAAGATCAGTTGACTGCATTTGTGTGGCTTGCAGGGTAAATATAGTATTACAAGGCAGTAACTTTGTCTATAGAAATCCCTAATGGCTCTTTTTGAAGCCTGGTGCTGAAAAGTAGAAAGGTAAAATGTGGAAGCAAACCAAGTGTCCCTGGTCAGATGAATGGATAAACAAAAAATGTAGTGTATACATAAAATGGAATATTATTCAGCCTTAAATAAGGAAGGAAATTCTGACACACCCTACAACATGGGTGAACCTTGAGGACATGATACTAAGTGAAATAAGCCAGTCACAAAGGTACAAGTATTATGTGATCGCACTTATAGAGAATCAAACTCATAGAGATAAAGTAGAATGATGGTTGCTGAAGGTTGGAGGAGATAGGATGTTCTTGTGTAATGGATCTAGAGTTTCACTTTTACAAGGTAAAAAGAGTTCTGTGGGTGGTGGTTGGTGGTGATGGTTGTGCAACAATGTGAATGTTATTAATGCGGCTGACCCATACGTTTAAAAATGGTTAAGATGGCAAATTTTATGTTGATGTGTATTTTGCCACAATTAAACATTTTTAAAACCTAACGATATACGTACAGAATAGTTCTTAGGACATGTGATTCCTACTGTGTATTAGGATGACAAGGCTGTCTAAATTCTATAATGAATGTAAGCTGCTTAATAGGAGTATAGTATCTAAAGGAAGAAGGTCAGACAGAGTATGCTCAGGATATGGCATTTAGTTCTGGGGGCCCCATTTCAGGGGGATGTTGGCAAACCAGAGATTGGGCAGGCCAGAGCGACCTTGGCTATTCTTTTGATAGAGAGTATGAGGAAGGCCCGAGGGAATTAGAGTTCTGTCTGTAAAGGAGTGTATCAGTAAGCTTTTGCTATATAACAAACAACCTCAAAATTCAGTAGCTTAAGACAAATATTATGTCTCATGATTCTTTTTCCTCCCCAGCTTTATTGAAATATAATTGACATATAACATTGGGTAAGGTAAAGGTTTACAGTGTATTAATCCGGTTTTCTTATGATTTTGGGGGAGGTCTGGATGGTTCTGGGTTAGGTGGTCTCAGCTGGAACTGGATGACGTGAGATGATCTCACTCATATAACTGGCGTTTGGCTCAGTGCCAGGTGGGGCAGTGAGGATGACTTTGGTCACATGTCTCTTGTGATCTAGCAGGATGGCCTAGGCTTGTTCACATGGTGATGGTCCCAGAGAACCCACGAGCAGTGTAAGAGAGCAAGCCTCCATGCATAAGTACTTTTCAAACATCTTGTGTCATTTTGCTAATTTCCCATTGGCCAGAGCAAATGGCATGGCTAAGTCCAGAGTCACTGTGGGAGGTGATTGACTATCTGATGGCATGAAAACAGAAAAGGGAGTTATTGTGGCCATTTTGCAAACAACCTACCACCACCTATGAAGTTTAGAGGAAACATGACAGTTTGATTAGAAACATCACAGATAGTTCCACAGTGTAGAAGACCAAGGACTTCAAGTCCATCCACAGAAGAGTTTTTGGACTAAAATGGCCACAGAACAGAATCAGGCCACTAATAAAGGGAAGGTCTTGTCATTGGATGGGTTGGACAGGCTGTGTGACCTCTTGTCTTTCTGACCAACTTGGACCTGTTACATCATCTCTTCCAGGAAGCCTTTCCTGCTTGCATACCACCTGTGGCCCCTGTTGTTAATGATGGCTGTTCTCCATGTGACACACAGATTTGTTGCTCTACCTGTTGTAATGAATAACAAATGTGTTTACATGCCTGTCTAGTCCATGAAATGGAGTTCCTTAGGGTGATTCACCATTTTAGTACCAATGTCTGTGGGAAATTGTGTTCCATCCTCAGGTTGCCTCCTGGTGGTCATTTGACTGTGGCAACTCCAGCCATAGAATCTTAGACTTAAAGCTGAAAGGAAGGAGAAGGAGGGGGGAAAGTGCCTGTCAATGGAGATTACCTCCTTACCTCCCTTAAAGAATGTTCTCAGAAGCTCAACCAAACTGTATCTTCATCCTATATTTATCTTCTTTCATGCGTCTTTTTTGCAGGAGAGGCTGGGAAATACAGGTTTTAGTTCTGCATGTCGCATCTAGTAGTAAAGTATTCATAGGCACCTACTGCCCAGGGTCTGACTCCTACTCAAGCTGCCTAATCGATGAATGACCTCTCTGACATTATGCAGGTAACACCAGAATTCCCAGAATCTGTGACTCCTCAAACAATGAGGTAGAATGGTTTTTAATCATAATCCTGACTATCTTCATGATTAAATTCTGTCATTTGAAGCTCCTAGCTTCATAACTCATGGGATAGGGCAGGGGTCAGCAAATCTTTTCTATTAAGTGCCAGATGGTAAATATTTTCAATTTTGTGGGCCATATGCTCACTGTTGCACCTACTTTGCTGTTATATTACAAAAGTAGCCATAGATAAAGGAATGGATATGACTTGTGTTCCAGAACTTACAAAAACAGGGGTAAGACTGGATTTGGCCTACCCCTATGGTGGGGAATGAGTCTCTTCCTATGATTTTGCAGAAGCTGTGGCTCCATGGACCAGGCATACAGAAGGTAAGATGATATCCCACCAGTCTGGGAAGAGCAGAATCCACAAATCCCAGCTTCTGCACAAGTTTCAACAAGTCAGGCCTTTCGGGTTCCCTGTTTCTCTAAATGACACTACAACTTGTCATTTATGCTTAGAACTTCGGTGTCATTTTTAGGGTGTCACATTTATTTATTTATTTATTTATTTATTTATTTATTAAAATATAGTTTACATATCAGTAAATTTACCCCTTTTAAGTATACAGTTCTGTGAGTTTTGGCATGCACACAGTCATGTAACTAACAACCTTGTCAAGATAGAGAACAGTTCCTTTACCACCTACCCCCCAAAATTCCCTGTAGCCCTTTGCAGTTGACTCATTACCTTTGGCAATCACTATTTTCTGTCCCTGTTTGCTTTTTCTGTAATGTCATGTAAAAGGAATCACACAGTATAGAGCCTCCTGAGTCTGGCATCTTTTAGTTAGCATAATGCACTGGAGATTCATTTTGTCATTGAGTCCATTAGTAGTTTGCTCTTTTGCGTTACTGAGTAGTATTCCATTGCCTGATACACTACTATTTGTTTATCCATTAACCACCAGTTGAAGGACATTTGTGCTGGTTCTAAGTTTAGGCAGTTACAAATAAAACTAGTGTTAAACATTAGAAGATAGACATTCACATACGGGTTTTTGTGTAAAAATCAGTTTTGTTTTTCTTGGTAAAAACCCAGAAGTGGGGCTACTAGGTTATATGATAAGTGTATATTTAACTTCGTAAGATGACAAACTGTTTCCAAAGTGGCTCTACCATTTTTCATTTTCACCAAGAATGAACAGTTGCTTTATGGCCTTGCCAGTATTTGATACCAGGTTTTCTGATTTTTAGACATTTTAGTAGGTGCGTAGTTGTATTAAATAAGTTTTAATTTGCATTTTTTTTACACAAAAATTTTTAACGTTTACTCACTTTTGACAGAGAGACAGAGACAGAGTGTGAGTGGGGGAGGAGCAGAGAGAGAAGGAGACACAGAATCCAAAGCTCGAACTCCAAGCTCTGAGCTATCAGCACAGAGCCCAACATGGGGCTCAAACTCACAGATGGCGAGATCATGACCTGAGCCGAAGTCGGACACTTAACTGACCAAGCCACCCAGGAGCCCCTAATTTGCATTTCTAATTAATGCAGTCTAATAACTAACTACTATTGATATGGTGGATTATAATAATTCATTTTATTTTATTTTTATTTTTTATTTATTTATTTATTTATTTGTTTGTTTATTTATTTATTTTAAATGGTAGATGTCTTTTAATGTTTATTTTTGAGAGAGAGAAAGAGAGAGCACACATGAGTGGGGCAGGGGACAGAGAGAGAGGGAGACAGAGGATCTGAAGCAGGCTCTGTGCTGACAGCACAGCCAGATGTGGGGCTTGAACTCACAAACTGTGAGATCATGACCTGAGTTGAAGTTGGATGCTTAACCCACTGAGCCACTCAGGCGCCCCTGTAGTAATTGATTTTAGAATGTTGAACCAGCCATACATTCCTGGGATTAAATTCTCTTAGTCATGCTAAGACTCTGATCTCCTTGAGGTACTTCCCATTGGCTGGACCCAGAAAGTCCAAACTCAGGTTAGTGCTTGGTGCCACCAGCTCTGGCTCCTACACACTTTTCTGACTTATTGGCCCCAAAATTGGGGTGTTTTGTTGTTGTTGTTTTTTTTAATCTTTTTATCTCCACAGCCTCCCTGTTAGGCCCTCAGTAAAGGTGTGATGTATGAACAGATCAATATTGGTTTGAGTGGGGGATCTGAGGCAAGCACTTGCCAATCCAGGCAACAGAATGGACTTTCCTGGCTCATACTTCTTACAAAAGAATGAAAGATTTATTCCACACATATAAAACCTCTGTTTTTACAGAGGCTCAGAGAAGCTAAGTAATCTGCCCAGGGCTTCACAGCTGGTTGTGGCAGCTCTAACATACACAGCCAGCTGCAGAGCCTTGGAAAAGTTGTCTAGCCTCTTTGAGCTTCTGTATCCTCATCTGCAAAATGGGATTGTGTGGACTTAGATGTACTATATGTTATACTAAACATTGTTTGGCCTATTGCATTTCACTGCATATTAGCTCAGAATATTATCTTCGTAGTCCTACACAGCTTTTGAAAAGGAGACATCTAAGTCAGTCATAGAAATCTTTTTAAAAATTATGGATGTATGGGGCTTCCTGGCTGGCTCAGTTGGAAGAGCATGTGACCCTTGATCACAGGATTGTGAGTTCAAACCCCACGTTGGGTGTAGAGGTTACTTAAAAAAGAAAAGTTGGTTCGTTGAAAAGATCAACAAAATTGACACACTTTTAAAAATTAAATTAGGGGCACCGGGTGGTTCAGTCTATTGAGCGTCTGACTTCAGCTCAGGTCATGATCTCGCAGTTCCTGAGTTTGAACCCCGCATTGGGCTCTGGGCTGACAGCTTGGAGCCTGGAGCCTGGAGTTTGGAGCCTGCTTCAGATTCTGTGTCTCCCTTTCTCTCTGCCCCTCTCCCACTCATATTCTCTCTCTCTCTCTCTCAAGATAAATAAACGTTAAAAATTTTTTAAATTAAATTAAATTTTTAAAAATGGTGTATACAGTGACTTACTATTATAGGCCCTGTAATAAATGCTTTACAAATATTAACTCGTTTAATCCTTAACTCCCCTATGAGGTAGATACAATTATCCCCATTTTACAGATGAGGAAACAGAAGCATAGAATGATTAAGAATTAAGAAACCTATCTGAGGTTACCTAGCTGGTAAGTGGTAGAGTCAAAACTTGAGCCAGGCAAGTTGGCTTTAGATTCCATGCCTCTAATCTCTGTGCTATCTTCCCCATAGCCTTGTGAAGGTGTATATAGCCAGTCCTGTCCCAACCAGTGTGTGGTGATTGGAATGCATGTGAGCTAGGTAGGGTTGAGTTTGTGGAGATCTTTGGAGAATGCAAAAGGTCTACATATATACAAGAAAGTTAGGGGCTGGGAGTAGGGAAATTTTAGGGGTTAGAAAAGGGTAGTCACTGAAATAAAAAAGGGAAACCAGCTCTACCTGCTTGAACAGGAAATACCTAGTATCAAGCCTGCCTAGCTTCATGCCATCTGGCTTCCTCAGAGGCCAGCTGATGCCCCTTTATGGGTGTTGATGAAGCTGCCCTTTAAGTCATTGTAGTAAAACAGAGGTTATTAAAATGTCTTCTAATCCATTCTGTTCTTTTAAACCACCCATGCAAACATACATCCACATATAACTACAGCATGAAGGAATGAAGTGGGAGAGAGGAGCAAGTGTGCCCTGGGCATGAATTTTGAGAGAACGTGGACGTCTTTGCTTATAGTGGCTGTGTTTCACTCCTCTGGCCCTTATAGCTGTTGGTAATTAATGACCCATAAAATTTATGCAGAACCTTACTTGTCTAGTGCTACAGATTTGACACTCAGGCTCCCAGAATATCCATGATCTGAAAGTAGCAAAACAACAACAACAACAACAACAAAAACAATAACAAACTGCAAATGCAGAAGGTGACCAAAATAGCTGAAGAGGAGAAGTCCAGGACATGATAATTATAGAAAATACTATGTGACTTACCTGTTTCTAACTAGAAAGGAAGCCTCTAAGGGCAGAATTAATCAGCAAAGAGGAAAGAGACATAGCTGAGAGTCCACAGACATTATTCATCATTATTAGAAAGAAAGATGATTAAGATAAAACCCAGTGGTAGAGTACAGGAGGCAAGCCAAGATCCACAGCCCCAGAGGATAGAGACAGGAGCACAGGAAGCTGACTGGGGTCTAGAGTTAGCCCCAGTCATGCTTGTTTCAGTGGTTCACAGAGGCACAGGTGTCCTTCGGGTAGGGTCAAGCAGTATAGGATGCTGTATTGGATAATACCAGCCAACCAACCCCTAAGATAGACATGTAGTTTACATAGTACATTTGTATCTATACTAGAAGCAAAAGAACTGAAATGAAATTAAGAAAACAATTCCATTTACAATAGCATCAAACAAAATTAAATACTTAGAAAAAAATTTAACCAAAAAGTGTGTTACTCTCTAAAAACTATAGAATATCATTAAAAAAGAAATTAAAGACCTAAGTAAATGGAAAAGCATACCATGTTCATGGATCAGAAAACCTAATATTATGATGACAGCGTTCCCCAAATTGATCTACAGATTCAAAACAATCTCTACCAAAATCCCAGATTGAACCTAAATTTTATAGGAAAATGCAAAGGACCCAGAATAGCAAGAACAATATTGAAAAAGAACAAAGTTGGAAGACTCACACTGACTTCAGAACTTACTGTAAAGCTAAAGTAATCAAGACAGGGTGGTACTAGCATAAGCACAGACAAATTGAGCAGTGAAATAAAATTGAGAGTCTGTAAATAAACCCATACATTTATGGTCAACTGTTTTTCAACAAAGATATCAGAGTCATTCAGGGGAAAGAATAGTCTCTTCAACAAGTGGTACGGAATAACCACGTGAGGAAGAATAAAGTTGGACCCCCCCCCCCCCCATACCTCCCAAATCCTCCATCCCCGCTATCTCCTGCCACTAATTTACTTTCTGTCTTCATGGATTGCCTGTTCTGAACATTTTCTATAAATGGAATCACAATAAATGGCCTTCTGTGACTAGCATCTTTCACTTAGCATAATGAAGGTTCATCCTTGTTGTAATTTGTATCAGTAGTTCATTACTTTTTGTGGTTGAAGAATACTACATTGCATGGATATACCACATTTTGTTTACCTATTCAGCAGTTGATAGACATTGGGTGTCAACTTTTTGGCTATTAAGAAAGATTGTCCTATGCACATTCATGTACAAGTTTTTGTGAGATGATACGCTTTTAATATGATATAAAAGGGTCCAAATAAACAACTGTTCTCCACTATTTAATTTTCCCAGAAAGAAAAGACATACTCTTCATCAGTTACTCTGAAGCCATTTTTGTGATTTTGAGTAACTGTCTCCCCAACTTTTAGTTGATTTATACCTGACAATTTTGCAGAGTGTTCTTCTTACTCTGTTATTTAAGTATGTGTTTTGAAACCCATTTCTCTTTGAGATAATCTTTGAAAGTGACCCTGTACAAAGCTAGACCTGTCTGAAGATTTCTGGATCATGCAGGACCTTATAAGTCATACTGAAGAATCTGGACTTTGTGAAGTGTTTTGTTTGTTTGTTTGTTTGTTTGTTTGTTTGTTTTAAGGATCTATTTTATTTTATTTTATTTATTATTATTATTATTTTTAGAGAATGCAAATGGGTGAGAGGGACAGAGGGAGAGAGAGAGAATCTTAAGCAGGCTCCACACTGAGCTTGGAGCCTGACGAGGGGCTCAGTCCCACAACCCTGGGATCATGACCTGAGCCAAAATCAAGAGTCGGACACTCAACCGACTGAGCTACCCAGGCAGGTGCTATTTAAGAATCTGGACTTTATAGAGGCGCCTGGGTGGCTCAGTCGGTTAAGCTTCCGACTTCGGCTCAGGTCATGATCTCACGGTTCGTGAGTTCGAGCCCCGCGTCCGGCTCTGTGCTGACAGCTCAGAGCCTGGACCCTGCTTCGGCTTCTGTGTCTCCCTCTCTCTCTCTACCCCTCCTCATCTCGTGCTCACTCTCTCTCGCTCTCTCTCTCTCTCTCTCTCAAAAGTAAATAAAAAACTTTTTTTAAAGAATCCGGACTTTATAGTGAGTCCAGTGAGAAGTCAAAAAAGGTTTAAAAAGGAAGGAAGTGATGTGATCCCATTTGCATTTTAGAAAGATCTCTTTACAATATGAGGATTAGATGAAGGAAGGAAAGGATGGAAGGAAGAGAGATAAAGTAGAACGGTTGTTGCAGTCATCCAGGTGAGCGGTACTCGGGGCTAGACTAGGGCAGTGACAGAGGTGATAACAATGAAGGGATGGATTTAAGAGATAATAAAGAGATAGGATCAATAAAACTTGATGAGTTACTTGTACGGGTAAGAGCTCTAATAGAGAAGTTACGGATGATGGCCAGCTTTCTGGGCTAAAGAATTGAGTTGATGATAGTAACATTCCATAAGAGAGAATATGGAAAGAAAATGTTTGAGTGAGGGTTTATGATAATTATTAAATGCTGACCATATATACTTGGCTAGGCACTTAAAACTGGACCTCATTTGGGGCACCTGAGTGGCTCAGTCAGTTGAGCGTCTGTCTTTGGCTCAGAGTGTGATCTCATAGTTGGTGGATTTGAGCCCCACATCAGGCTCTGTGCTGATAGCTCAGAGCCTGGGGCCTGCTTTGGATTCTATGTCTCCTGCTCTCTGCCCCTCCCCCACTCACACTCTGTCTCTCAAAAATGAATAAATGTTTAAAAACAATTTAAAAAAAAACTTGACCTCATTTAATCTTCAGAAGACCCTGGGAGCTAAATAGCATTAGGCCTGTTTTACCCATGAAAAGAGTTGCATAAGAACTGGTGAAGCCAGAATTTGAACTCAGGTATCTCTCAAGCCTTCACTTCAGGTGCTCCCACCATCTCACTTTACTCTTTCTGTTCAGATTTAGTCATGTGGGTGTGTGGGTTATGGAAACTATAGAACATCAGTGTATATTCAGGAGTAGAATATGTGGGTGTGAAACTCTGGAGGGAAATCTGGGCTTATTCTGCAGATTTGGGAGTCCCTGGTATACCGATAAAGCTTTGGACATGAGTGGAAAGAGTATGTGGAACAAGAAGAAAAGAAGACACCTATGACTTGAACCTCAAAAACCTCAGCATTGAAGGTGCTGGGAACCCCAAAAGTGGCACTCAGAAATGACCAGAAAGGTGGGAGGATGTTGTGGATGGGGAGGGAAGAGATGTATATCCCTAGTACTTGGAGTTACTAAAGGAACACCATGTCTCCTTTAAACTGTGAATAGGTTGGGGCATCTGGGTAGCTCAGTCGGTTAAGCGTCTGACTCTTGGTTTTGGCTTGGGTCATGATCTCTTGGTTCATGGGTTTGAGCCCCCCATTGGGCTCTGCGCTGACAGTACAGAGTCTGCTTGGGATTCTCTCTGCCACTCCCCGCTTGCTCTCTCTCTCTCTCTCTCTCTCTCTCTCCCTCTCTCTCAAAATAAATAAATAAACTTAAAAAAAAAAACTGAAAATAGGTGGACTCTGATCTGTGAGGAGATGCAAATGAAGCAGTGTTATTGTGGATTAAAGTAGAACAGCAAAGTTGTGTGTTTGGATAAAACTTCTTAAAATTTAGGATTTGTGGTGAGCAAGATCAGTGGTAAGGTTTTTAAAAGATAGTTGGAAGACTAAGGGAACGTAAAGTGTTTATAAAATTATTATTTAAAATGGTACAGCCCCAGTGGGAAACAGTATGGTGGTTCCTCAAAAACTTAAAAATCTACCGTATGATCTAGCAATTCTACTTCGGGGTATAAATGCAAAGGAATTGAAAGCAGCATCTTGAAGAGGTATTTGAACACCCATGTTCATAGCCGCGTTATCTGTTGTAGCTAAAATACAGAAGCAACCCAAGTGTCTGAACAGATGAATGGATAAGTAAAATGTGGTATATACATATGGAATGGAATATTATTTGAATTTAAAAGGGGAGGAAGTTCTGACACATGATAAAACATGGATGAACTTTGAGGACATTATGCTAAGTGAAATAAGCCAATCACAAAAAAACAAACACTATGACTCCCCTTCTATGAGGTACCTAGCATAGTCAGAGTCATAGAGACAGAAAGTAGAATGGTTAGAGCACCTGGCTGCTGTCAGTAGAGCATATGACTCTTGATCTTGGGGTAATAGGGTCTTGGGTTTGAAGCCCATGTTGGGTGTACAGACTACTTAAAAAAAAAAAAAATACATATATATATATATATATATATATATATATATATATATATACACACACACACACACACACACACACACACACACACACACACACAGTGACTAGGGAGAGGGACTGGAAAGAGGAGTTACTGTTTAATGAGTATAGAGTTTCAGTTTTGCAAGATGAAAAGTTTTGGAGGTAGGTGGTGGTGATGGTTGCACAATATGAATGTATCACTGAACCTGTACACTTAAAAATAGTTAAGATGGGGCACCTGGGGGACTCAGTAAATTAAGTGTCTGACTCTTGATCTCAGCTCAGGTTATGATCTCAGGGTTGTGAGTTCAAGCCCCGTGTTGGGCTCTGCACTGGGTGTGGAGCCTACTTAAATTAAAATTTGGAGCACCTGGGTGGCTCAGTCAGTTGAATATCCAACTCTTGGTTTTGTCTCAGGTCATGATCGTGCAGTTTGTGGGTTCGAGCCCCATGTTGGGCTCTGCACTGACAGAGCGGAACCTGCTTGGGATTCTCTCTCCATCTCTGTCCCTCCCCTGCTCGTTCTCCGTCTTATTCTTCCTCTCTCTCTGTGTCAAAATAAATAAACATTTAAAAAGTTAAAATTTTAAAATTTTTAAAAAATTTTAAAAAAATTTTAAAAATTTTAAAAACATTTAAAAAGTTAAAAATTTTAAAATTTTAAGGGGTGCCTGGGTGGCTTAGTTGTGTTAGCATCCAACTTGATTTCAGCTCAGGTCATGATCTCATAGTCATGAGATCGAGCCCCTTGTGGGGCTCCCCACTGAGCATGGAGCCTGCTTAAGATTCTCTCCCCCCCCCCCCCCCCCCGGCCCTACTCCACTCCCCAACTTGTGCTCGCTCTCTCTCTCTCTCTCTCTAAAAAAAAAAAAAAGTTTAAGATTGTAAATTTTATGTGTATTTTACCACACACAAAAAAAGAATTTAATTTACTATGAAAAGAAAATGACAGTGACACAGCTTCATCCCTTTATATGAACTCAGTGGGTATGGAGTTACCATTGACCTAACACACAGCCAGAGAGGGTACTACTGGTTTAGCAGAGGGGCTGCTGTATGGGGAAACCTGATACCCTAAGCACACCTAAATCTCATCTTGGTTTCCAAGAAGACTTTTGTCTGTTTTTTATTTCATTTAATAACCCTTGTGATCAGAAGGAAAAATTCCACAGTAAGACATACTCATTGTATAAAATTTGGCAATGTTTGAAAAACAAAATTCATCCATAATCTCATAATTTGAGTAATCATTATTAAATTCAGGTGTATTCTGGTCCTTCTAGTGTCATGTGTGAAATATATTTACAGATAATATTATAGATATCCTTATATGTTTTCATTCATATATATTTATTTTTTTCTGTGCTTTAAAAAAATGGATATCATACTTCACATATTGTTTTGTTTTCCCTCTTTTCAGTGAACATATGGTGATGTCTTGCAGGTCATTGAGGGCTTTCTATCCCCTTGGTTTTCAGTGACTGCATAGTGTTATTTATCTTACCCATTACTGTAATTCAGCATCTAGATTGTTTCCCAGTTTTTCACCTATCATAGCCAATGTTGGAGTGAATATCCTTATACAAAAAATACCATTTTAAACTTCCTGTTACTGTTATTGCCAGTTTGGTAGTTGAAAAAAAAATTTTTGTTTGTTTCTAGTGAACGTTCTCTATGCTTGCTACCATAAACTTGTAAATTATAATCTGCACAGCACTTAGGTAGTTCTCTTCCAACTTGTATTGGTTTTTGTTTCCCACTCCTCTTTTCCTTTTTCTAATCTAGTATCATAGAATCATGAACTTTTACAGTTAAGGCCCTGATAGTTAAATGATTGGACCAGAGTCACACAAAACATTAAGTAACAGAACAGAGATTTAACCCAGCTTTACTCATTTTTCATTTTTCTTCCTTTCAGTAGATGTATATTACTAATATCCTTAAGTCTCCATGGGAAAAGCTTTTGCAGCTTTTCATTTTGGAGTAGTACTTCACTTGTGCTTTTGTGGCAGAGAACTTGTTGCTTCCAAATAAGTCCAGAAGGTAGCCTCGGCTGAGTATGCCATCCACTAATAGCCAGTATAATGCTTGCTCTTCCAGGAGCCATGTTTGACCAGGACTGTGGGAAGGTCGTATTCATGCTGGAGGCTCTTGTGAGGAGATGAGTTGGTGAACAGAGAAGCCGGCATGAAGATGCTCCCAGGAGTGGGCGTGTTTGGGACCGGCAGCTCTGCCCGGGTTCTGGTCCCACTGCTGAGGGCAGAAGGGTTCACCGTGGAGGCCCTGTGGGGGAAGACTGAGGAGGAAGCAAAGCAGCTTGCCGAGGAGATGAACATCACCTTCTACACCAGCCGGACCGATGATGTCTTGCTGCATCAAGACGTGGATCTTGTGTGCATCAATATCCCCCCTCCACTCACCCGGCAAATATCTGTGAAGGCTCTAGGTACGGATAGTCAGACGATAGCAAGGGTAGGATGTATCTCCTTCTGGGTGGTGTCTTGTGTGTCACTGTTCTCCTCTTGTGCCTATGTGGTCCTTCTTGGGCTTTGGTCTGCAGGTAATGGTACTCTGGGACAACATTCACCCTTAGAGCCGTCCTGGGGAGGGCACACTGGGGGTGTTACAGCTGTGGAAAGAAATGCTCCAGGCTTACCTACCTCCCATAAGTAACTCCCTGAGCAAAAATTAAGCATATGCCAAGAGTTGTCTTGTCACAGGGACCAGAGATCATTACATTACATTTCATGCAATGTAAAGTTGGCCTGTTTGAAGTCGGAGTTCAAAGACTTGGGCAATGGGAAATTGTGACTGATGTATTTGTTCTTCCATTTCCGTGGCACGTAGCACCTCAGAAAGGATGGAGAGGAGGGTGTAACGAGGCTGCCATTTCCCATGTTTTGTCAGTCCTTCACTAGATTGAGTGCACACCCTTCCTGCCACATTTTGCAATCTTGTGTTCCAGAAGTCAGGAAGGCCCTCGGACAGTGCTGGGCTTCCCTGACAGGATCCACAGGACAGCCAGCTCACATGTCTGCCCCCTTGGGAAGCACAAGGCAGTATAGGGCTTGCTGAGTTGTTCTCCTGCAATTCCTGTTGGGCATATCTTCCCAGTCAACTCTGGGCAACCTTTTCTCTTTTTCTAATGTAAATCAGAATCTAATTTAGTAAGAAAACAAGCCAGTAAATAGTCATCCAGCATGTTTGTTGTTGTTGTTGTTGTTGTTGTTGTTGTTTGGTGTTTGTTTTTTTAATGCCTTCTAGGTGCCAGGCACTGTCCTGATGTCATTCAGGACATTCAAAGCAGTGTTGGATCAAAGCCCTCCCTGCCTTCAGATTTCACAGTTCAGTTGGAGAGACTAGAGATAACACACATTACAAAGTAAATGAGACAATTCAGGTAGCATATAATTAATTGACAGAGAAATTATTTAATGAAGGTGATAGGAGCAAAATATTTCTCTGATGCAGTCAGAGATCTCTGGGCCCAGAAACTGGTATGCCACTAGGCTTGACCACTCCTCCTGGACACTACCATGATGGAGAGTCCAAGCCACTGCTACTTGTTTCCCTTGTTCTGAGGAGAAGAGGATGTCGGTCACCTCTTGCCTAATGCATTGGTAAGGATAAACGTTCATTGGAGTGAATAAGAACATGAGTGTCTGGTTGTTGATTTGGGGGCATGTACATTTTGGCCAAAAATTGTAGATGGTTTGTCTTTTCCAGAGAGCACTCTAAGGATGTGTGACACTGGAGCTATCCACTGGACACTAGATTCTTAGGAGGGCAAGTAATGGCTTTCAGATTGAGTTTAGAAGTAGGCCTATGCCAACACTTTAACAGAAGGCTAGTTCAGGGGGATCAAGCTATTGTGGTCACTTGACTTCCTGCCATCCCTGTGACATGAATACAGGCTGGTGATGCCAGGTGTATCCAGAGGCAGAGTTCTAGAGGCTCTAAGTCTGCTTATATATTAGGGTTCTCACAGAGACCATTGCCAAGCTGTGTAGGAAGAAAGAGGAAATCCCAAGTTCTTTGGCTACAAGCCTGCTGTTTTCTGGTTCCTGGTATAGGAAAGCACCAGACTTTGGATCTTTTAATACAAATAGGAAGGACAGGAATGACCAGAGGCTTCTGGAATCTTATGTCCCAGCCCTCAGTGAAGCAGGGTCATCTGTCTTCTCACTGCATCTATGCTGTCAGGAGGAAGAGGGTGTGAATGAGTCCTTGGTCTGTTCTTATAGACACACAGTCCCAGGGTCAAGTTGGTGGGACTGGGAGAGCCATGTCAGCTGGACCTGCCTTGAGGCACTGCTCACTCAAACCCCAAAGGAGTCACTGAGCATATTGTGACCATGAAGTTCACTTCCTGTGAACAAAGAGGTGCTCTGGGGCACTTCACTCCTGGGTAATCTGGAGAATATGAGCTGGAGAAAGGATTGCAGCTTGAAATTTGTTCCCCCTCCAAAAAATCTGAGCTAATAAGCACTCAGCATTCATGCTTTTCCCACTCCCTGGAGACAAAAATCAGTTCCCAGCTTCTCTGATCCCTCCTTTGGCTTCCTAGCAGGAATGCTAGATAACTTTAAAAAAAATTTTTTTTTAATGTTTATTTATTTCTGAGGAGACAGAGACAGAATGTGAGGGGGTTAGGGGCAGAAAGAGAGGGAGACACAGAATCCGAAGCAGGCTCCAGGCTCTGAGCTGTTAGCACAGAGCCCGACACGGGGCTCGAATTCACGAGCTGTGAGATCATGACCTGAGCTGAAGTTGGACATAACCGGCTGAGCCACCCAGGTACCCCAGGAATGCTAGATAACTTAAATATGTCTTTCAAGATAACCCAGGTCCTCCTAAAGTTAAAGACCCTGTGCGGCTGGCCTTGCAGGAGCCTGTTTAACTTAAGATGGCCTTTAGCTTCCCTACTGATAATACTACTGAGTCTTAAGTTAAAAAGCATCCCCGTTGTTTGGGCTCAAAATGGGAGGTCTCTCCCCTTTCCCTGACCTCTCATGACATGGAACAGAAATTTCCTTATCCTGGTTTTACCATCACCAAACTCCCAGGAGCCACAAAAGTCCTTTTCCCCCCTGCCCACCTCCTTTCTGCCCCATGCTGCAGTGTCCACCCCAATTCCTACAGTGAATAGTTACAGCAGGTAGTTTCTGGGTTGGCCAGAGCTACAGCCCTCAGATGAGGTGTTAGTGTCTGAGAATCTAATTTCCTCATTACTTTCCTGGTCAGCTCTATGTGTTCTGCACTCAGGTGGCCAAATTGTCACCCAGTATGGTGATTCTCCAGTCCCTAATCCTAAAATCTCACATGTGTAAGGAAGCATTAGAGATTCTCCGAGAGCAGATCGTGATAACAGTCAGGGGCTATTCTCCCTGAAGGGCCCCCTCCTGCGAGACCCCAGTGTAAGGACCTCTTCCCTTGGTTTGGCACCCACTACTTCTTTGGAGGTATTAACATAGGGAACCACCCCAAGCTCTCAGGAGTATCCCAGGTATTGTTGTCTTGTGACTGCTCATACCCTCATGAGCTTTCATCTTAAAACATCTTAAAAATATTGATCCTTTCTGCTTCCTAAAACAGAAGCTGCCCAGTTCTAGCTCTCTTCGGGGCTTTTTCTAAGGCTTTTTTTGCTCTCTTAGTCCATCCCACCTATAGTATACTCGGAACAGGCATGAGAGCATAAGGGTTAATTTTACTTTCTTTCCCTTCCTACCAGAGCCAAACATTTTCTGGCCTTTTGACTACACCAAATTGTTGGATCAGTGTTTTTAGAGAACAATCTTTGGGAAATCTTAGAGCCCTTTCTGCAATTGCAACTGAGAGTACAGAGCCCATCCCCTAGAGTATAGATTAAATACTTTTGCCCAAAGCTGGTGATCTACTAAATGTATGAAGGTACACAAGCATGTCCTCTCTCCAGCCCATGTGTATTAGGCAGTGTTCTTCAGAGAAACAGAACCAATGAGGGTATATATAGAGAGAAAGGAATTTATTTTAAAGAATCCTCTCTTGATTGTAGGAGTTGACAAATTTGAAATCTACAGGGTAGGACAACAGGATGGAAATTCCAACAAGAGTTGATGTTGCAAACTTGAGTCTGAAGACAGAATTCCTTCCTCTCCATGGAACCCCAGTCTTTTTTCTTGAGGCCTTCAACTGATTAGATAAAGTCCACCCACATTGTGGAGAATGATCTGATGTACTCAAAATATACTGGTTTAAATGCTAATCACATCTAGGGGCTCCCGGGTGGTTCATTTGGTTAAGCATCTGACTTCAGCTCAGTTCATGATCTCATGGTTCGTGAGATTGAGTCCTGCATCGGGTGAGCTTGAGCCCTGCTTTGGGTGAACACAAGCCCTGCTTCTCTCTCTCTCCCTCCCTCTCCCCCTTGTGGGTTTTTCTCTCTCTCCTTCTTTCTCCACCTTCACTCACCTGTGCCATCTCTCTCTCTCAGTTAAAAAAAAATAAAATAGGGGCACCTGCGTGGCTCAGTTAGTTGAGCATCTGGCTTTCCCTCAGGTCATGATCTCACAATTCATAAATTGGAGCCCCGCGTCGGGCTCTGTGCTGATGGCTCCGAACCTGGAGCCTGCTTTGGATTCTGTGTCTCCCTCTCGCTCTCTGCCTCTCTCTCTCTTTCTCTCAAAAAATAAACATTAAAGAAGTTTTTAAATAAATGCTATTCACATCTAAAAAATACCTTCATAGCAATGTCCAGACTGGTATTTGATGGACACCACAGCCTTGCTGGGTTGGCACATAAAATTACAGATTTTTTAAAAAAATTTTAATGTTTATTTATTTTTGAGAGAGAGACAGAGCGTGAGTGGGGGAGGGGCAGAGAGAGAGGGAGACACAGAATCTGAAGTGGGCTCCAGGCTCCAAGCTGTCAGCACAGAGCCTGACACGGGACTCAAACTCACCAGCTGTGAGATCATGACCTGAGCGGAAGTTGGTCGCTCAACCGACTGAGCCATCCAGGCACCCCATAAAATTACATATTATACCTCCTCTCTTTACTTGCCATTCCTGGTTTGCACCTTCTACCTCTACTCCTTTCATTTTCCCTTAAGAATTTACTCTTCATTCTGCAGTCTATAGCTTGTTCTCCAGTCCCAGTCACCAGGTACCATTTTTATCCAAGCTGTTGCCTTTCCTCTTGTCCCAGGCCACCATCTGATACAGGAGGCTTTTCCGAGTTCATTTGCCTTCAAGAAAATATTTTTTCCTTCATTGTAAATCCCTTGGAACTTTGAGACTTCTTGGTGTGTTTTATTCTCAGGTATTGGGAAGAATGTGGTTTGTGAGAAGGCAGCAACTTCGGTGGATGCATTCCGGATGGTGACAGCCTCGCGCTACTACCCACAGCTGATGAGTCTGGTGGGGAATGTGCTGCGCTTTCTGCCTGCCTTTGTGCGCATGAAGCAGCTGATCGCGGAGCACTACGTGGGCGCGGTAATGATCTGCGATGCGCGCATCTACTCAGGCAGCCTGCTCAGCCCCAACTATGGCTGGATCTGCGACGAGCTTATGGGTGGTGGGGGCCTGCACACCATGGGCACCTACATCGTGGACCTGCTGACCCACCTGACTGGCCGGAGAGCTGAGAAGGTGCATGGGCTGCTCAAGACCTTTGTGAGGCAGAATGCAGCCATCCGTGGCATCCGACATGTCACCAGTGATGACTTCTGCTTCTTCCAGATGCTCATGGGTGGAGGCGTGTGCAGCACGGTAACACTTAACTTCAACATGCCAGGTGCCTTTGTGCACGAGGTCATGGTGGTGGGCTCTGCAGGACGCCTTGTTGCCAGAGGAGCTGACCTCTATGGGCAAAAGAACTCTGCCACACAAGAGGAGCTGCTCCTGAGGGACTCACTGGCTGTGGGTGCAGGGCTGCCCGAGCAGGGGCCCCAGGATGTTCCACTGCTCTACCTGAAGGGCATGGTCTACATGGTGCAGGCCCTGCGCCAGTCCTTCCAGGGGCAGGGGGACCGCCGCACGTGGGACCACATCCCTGTTTCCATGGCCGCCTCGTTCGAGGATGGGCTGTACATGCAGAGTGTGGTGGATGCCATCAAAAGGTCGAGCAGATCCGGGGAGTGGGAGGCCGTGGAGGTGATGACGGAAGAACCTGACGCCAACCAGAACCTATGCGAAGCTCTCCAACGGAATAACCTCTGAGCCTGCACATGGGCTCCCTGCCATGGGGCAGAAGGGATGGGGAGGGACCAGAAGGATGAGACAGGAGGTCTTGGCCATTGCACACATAGTGTATTTCATTTCATGAGTCAACTTGGGCAGGGTCCAGGTGAAGCCCAAGGTGGCCTTGGGAAAACACCCCCTCCAATGCTCAGACTTGGAGGGTGGTGGTATAGCTGAGGGCTAGCAGCTCCCACAGTGTAGCCAAGTAGAGCTGCCCCCAGGTCTCTGCATAGTCATGCTGGTGAGCAGAGCCAGCAAAAGCTTGACTTGGAGGCTGCTTCAGCCTATTTGTGGCCCTAACTAGGTGAGAAAGCACAGCAAGGACCCAG
The DNA here is from genome assembly GCF_018350215.1 of Panthera leo. Taxonomy (NCBI): domain Eukaryota; kingdom Metazoa; phylum Chordata; class Mammalia; order Carnivora; family Felidae; genus Panthera; species Panthera leo. The sequence goes on along the minus strand of NC_056693.1, from coordinate 42,938,739 downwards.
CTTGGCTGATTCCTCAGGCCTGAGGGAAAACGACAAGAAGCCTTGTTTTCATGCCCTTCCTGGGCTAGAGCATCTCAGGAATGGTGAGGGCAGCAAGCTATCCCTCAGGGATCCGTACCTGCCCTCCTTCCCATATGCCCAGGCCTTTCCAGCCTCCAGGCTGCCCCTTCCCTGGCAGGGAGGAATGGGTTCTTCATTGGGTGAGCTCTCAGGGGCTATTGACCTGGGGCAAAGGGTCCCTGATTTGGTGGAGAGGAGACAGGGAGAGTTCTGGAATATCTGATAAATATTAATAAATCAGAAAGTCTGACACTATGGCAGTTGGTTGTTGGTTGTTTGGTAAGTTCGGTTTCTTTAATAATGAGAGGCTTGTTTATTGTAGTTTGTTTATATTTTTTCTCTCCTTGTGGCCACAGCAGATCTGGCCTGCCCTGGATCCATCATGGTCTGGTGGGCATATTCCCTTGTGACAGAATCCCAGGAGTCCTCCAAGGAAAAGTCTTTTCTCAGGGAACAAGACTCAAGACTTCCTTAACCTCAAGACTTCCCTGACCTGGTAGGCAGGTGAGGGAGATAGGGAGAGTTTAAGGCCTTCCTGGGCTGGAGGTCAGGAAGAGTTCTGTTCCTACAACCATGGATTTGGCTCCGGGAAACCCTGGGAGAGGGGAGGTAAGAAGTGGTCCCGGGGAGCCTGGATGCACTGCCCTTGGAGTAGGTACAGCCTAACGCTGCCTGACCTAGATAGCCAGTCACCAACCATGCTTTTTATTAACTATTCTACACTGGGACTGCCTTTTAACGAAGTCAGTCAGAGCTGAGGTGGGTCGGGGGGTCGGGGAAGTGGACACACACCCCCCCTTCGTTTCCTCTGCCAGCCTGCCAGGATTAAGCCTAGACGGAACTCTTCCCTTCTCTAAACTTCACTCTCTCTGCCTTGCCCTGGGCTCCTTGCCAGAGAGAGAAAGGCTCAGGGAAATCTCCCTCTTCTTCTTGGCACCCTTTCTAGAAGTCACTAGGCCTATTTTCCTGTGTGTGGTCCTGATAAAACTTTGTCCTTGTGAGCTAAAATAACAGTGACTAGTGCTGGGGAGTGTGCTTACTGAATGCTCCTCGCCCGGAGACACTTCACACATATTTCATTTGATATCCAAACCACTCTGTGAGGTCCTACTATTAATATTCTCATTATTCAGATCATGAAACTGAGGCAGAGAGGGGCAAAGTTACTTGCCTCCTATAAGTTAAAAGTGATGGAGCCAAGGAGGAGCATGGTCAGGGTCATCTGACTACAGAGACTGACCCTGACCTACTCTTTCCCCAGCACTTAAAGATCTCAGAGACTGAGTGCCCAGACATTGCCCCTCCCCGCTCAGGTCCTGCCCTCCAGGTTACTGCCTTCTCTGTGCAGCAGAAATCTGTCTGCCCTCAACTAGGAGAAGGAAGGACTACAGAGAGCCCTGCGAGGCAGGATGCTGGTAGAGTTCAGAGAGGCTGTTCCCTTCCTCCTGACTCCAGGTCAGTCCCTCTGAGTGTTACTAGGAAGATGGGATCCCTCCTAAATTGGGGGATTTACTAAGAAAGCTCATGCACCTTTCCCAGTTGTACCTGACTCAGGTTTACTGCCCCACAGTGGCACTTCTTAGGTTTTATAGGGCTCTACAACGAACCCGTTGTTGACAAAGACAGGTTCCCAGAAGTCCTAGGGCAGAGTGCAGTGGGCTTGGTGCACAGCTACTTTTGTGAGGGCCCTGGGGTCCTCTGTTGGTACTCGCTAGAGCCTAGATCCATGGCCATCCTTCAGACATCTTTACCATTATAAATTTCTTGGGTTGGTCCTGGGGAGGAGATGTACCTTAAAATGGCCCAGGTGCCTGTGGCCTAGGAAGTCAGCAGGGTTCTGGCCCTCAGGATGGACTGTGCCTACACATGGATTCAGGCTTGTCCTGCACCGCCCCCTCCTGGAGGAAAGCAGCATCACCTCCCAGGTCCTGTTTCCTAAATTTCAGGATCTTTTTGGAGTCAGAGTGAATGAAGTTTTTCCAGCCTTCTGAAAATGGTTTGTTTTTCCTCTCTCTGACAACAACCAGAAAATAACTTACTTTTTTTTTTTTTTTTTTTTGCTTTTATTTGCATTTATTTTATGCAGAATTTACTCCCAGGCCATAAGTTTTGTTTCTTCAGTTTCTTCTGGCGTACCTTTTTTTTCTGTGCAACTTCCTCTTCTGGTTTAGGAACAATCTGTTTTTTGTTTTTGTTTTTCAGTAAGGATCATCTCAGTGTGGCAGGGAGAGCTCATGTATGGATTAATCTGACCACGAGCCCTGTAAGTTCTATGCCACATCTTGGGGGCTTTGTTCACCTGGATGTGCTCAATGACCAGAGAATCTACATCTAAACCTTTAAGTTCAGCATTACTCTCTGCATTTTTAAGCATGTGCAATAAAAATTCAGCACTTTTTTTGGCCACCAACCCTGTGTCCAGCCCCACTGTTTGGCCTGGATACAGCTACCAACTCCACCATTGTAGCGATGGAATGGCACACACTGCTTCTGCAAAGTGACATCTTTCAGATACTTGGTGGCTTTTCGGATATATATACCCTTGATTACCTGGGAAGTTTCACATGTGTTCTTAAAGTGAACACAAAGATTTGAACCTTTTGTTGGCATGATTTTGTCGGGTTTTCCAGGTCAAGTGAATAGCGAACCATTTTCAGAGATCACCTCAGGCTGCTTACAGGAAGAGCCAGAAAAGAACTTTCAAAATACTTTTTGCTTATTTCTCAACCCCCCAACCGAATGTAGGCCTCATACTCACTCAGACAATCAGCAGTCTCCTCACCTCCCTGTCCCCGGTCTCCCTTCCTCATTCTACCCTTCTCACTGCTGCCCACATGACCTCTCCAAAATATCAGGCCAAGATCCCTCCTTGCCGGCACCCCTTCTCATCACTCCCAGACTTGCCTAACCTGGTCTCCTGATGTCCATGCCTCTGCTTCAGCCATGCTAAATGGCCCTCCTGAGTGAGGCTGACTTCTATACTAGCAAGGCTTTGTGTCTGGTGTATCCCCTGCTTGGAAGGCCACCCAAATCTCCTTCAAGAGTCAGCTGAAGGGCTGCCTCTTCATTGCTTTCCTAGGCAAAACAGCAGTCCCAACGCCCACACCCACCTCAAGGTCCCACAGCCTTGGTCCTCTGCTCTTCTGTGGTACCTGTCTCCTTGCACCCTACTCAGCATTTCCCCCTTAGATTGAGCTTCTAGGAACAATAGTAGTTACTTGTTCTTTCTGTGGCTATTGTCACCCACCCTGCTTTAGGAAAACCTATCAGGTAATAGACCTGCAAATATAGATCAGTTCTTTGCTGGTTACTGAGTATTTCCTGTGCCACCTGTTGGAAGAGAGGAACAGAGTTTCCTTGTCAGTGCTGGCCTGGGTCAGGCCTTAGCCAGAGTTTTCAGGTCCACAAATCTACAGGGTTCAGGAAAGGGTGCTGCCTCCCTGGTGCCCAGGGTGTGATTTCGTGCAAGGCCACTTCTCTCCAGGTCTCTCCTCCCTCAGCCATAAAGTGAGGCAGTCAACTCAGTTATGTGAAGAGTCCTTTACCTCTGAGAAATTCCAAAGAATCCATGCTCATCCCTATGGACAAGATTTGGTCTGCATGGTCCCTGTGGACAGTATCTTCTGGGGTGGTCCAGTCACTAACCAGGGAAACGTATGGGCAAAAATGTCCTGACACCATGACTTGCCCTATAGTCTTGCCACCAGGCCAGTGAGCTTCCAAGTGATTCCTAAACATAGAAGCAGCCTGGGATGATGTGCATTTTCTTCCTACTTCTATCTGGGCTTGCCCACCCTATCCCTTCCAATGACCTTGCCAAACCAGTATTCGAGGGGCCCTGCACATGGTTCTGGACTTTGGATGGCCTCAGCCTTTCAGATCCTGACCTGCCCTCTGCAACTTCCTCAGCTCCCCACCTCGGTCTCCTTATCTTTGTGTCTTTTATGGGGGCTCTCCACTAGATGGGTGCAATGCAATGATGTATGCCCTTGGGGAGTTCACAACCTAGTTCCAAGAGCAGGTCTAACCCACAACGGCAGTAACATGTAAATGCTATGACATAGGGCAACATTGGGTGCTGCCTGGCTCAGCACGAAGTAAAGTGCCCAAGTCTTCAAGGTAAGAGTGCACTAGTCAGGTGGAGGGGTAAAGGAATGAAGGCACTTTAGGCAGGAGAAGGCCCATGTGCAGAGTGAAAGTAAGAAAGTTGTGGCTGGTCAGGGACTTATAGAAGCCACTGAAAAGTTATGTTTTGTTTTGTTTTTTAAGTTTATATATTTTGAGAGAGAGAGCAGGGGAGGGGCAAAGAGAGAGGTAGAATTCCCAGCAGGCTCCGCACTATCAGCATGGAGCCTGATGGGCTCGAACTCCCAAACCGCAAGATCAACCACGAGATCATAACCTGAGCTGAAATCAAGAGTCAGATGCTTAACTGACTGAGTCACCCAGGCGCCCCGCCACTGGAAAGTTTTTAAGGCATTTGGAGCAAGAGGAGCAACATGCCAGGGAGAAGCAACACCATCAGGTTCAGGTGTGTGTGTACCAGGATCAGTGGGGTGGATTGGTTGGGGAAGGAACCACAGGCAGAGAAACTAGTGAGCTCTCACCTGGGAATACCAGTGTCCCAAGGCAAAAGTGCTGACTATGAGATACGAAAGTTTCTCAATCTAGAGGGCACATTCACCAGCCTTGATGCCTGATTAGCTTGTAGGAGTCAATGAGCAAAGAACAGGATGGGGTCTGGGGTGACACCCAGGATTTTGGCTTGAACAATTGTGTAGATGAGACACAGGAGGGAAAGCAGATTGGAGGGAGGAGAGGTTACTCATTTAATTTTAAATTCTTTATGTTTAAGGTATCTGAGGTACGTTCGGGAGGATGAGGAGGTGGCACGATATGAGGGTTTCCAAAGTGGCCAAACTGGATAATTTCAGTTATCCAGTGGCTTGGCTGCAGGGCTCCAGGAGAACATTCACATCCACCACCACCCCCTGGCTGCTAGGAAAAAGTCACAGATGCCTCTGTTGGCAGGGCCACTCTGGGGGCAAAGTCTGGTCCAGCTTTAGTCCCCAGTATGTGGAAAACATTCCAAAGACACCACTCTTGGGGCAGGCAAGTGAACTCTGACACCTCGGTGGGAGATCCCAAGTATTGATCCCCTGAGGTCAGACCAAATGCAGGCCCCTTCCCTGGAAGACAGGGAGCAAAGCCAAGCACCCGCTTCCTGTGACCTGACAGTCCCCTTCCTTTTTCTGCCTCGTTTCTCCCTTATCACCTCCCTCTGCATCCCCACTGTTACCCTATCTGACCTTCAGGTTCATGTGAAGAGCCTTTAAATGCACAGAACTAGGCCCCACCCCTGCAGATTCTGATTCAGTTATGTCTGGGATAGTGCCCAAGAACCTGTATGTTTGTCAAGTTCTTGGATGATCCAGGTGACCAATCAGGCTTCACACCCTGCACCCACCTTCCCAGCCTCTCTTCAGCCATTTATTTTGGGAAATCATGAAGTCTGAGAAAAGGAAAAATGTTTATTTTCAGTAAGTCCAAGGCCCCAAGTAGGGAGAAGGGCCAAATTTTCCCCTCCTCCTGAGGCCTAGGCTGCTGCTCTGGTTTGGGCTTGGGAGAAGGGGAGACTCCAGTGGAGGCGGAAAAGTCACTTGTACTGAGGAGAGAGTGGAGGTACAAGTGGGGCGGCACAAACACTCAGCATCTTATCGATGTCCACCTGGGTTGACTTATCCACCTCAGCCTTGAGGCGGCCACTGATCCCCAACTTGGGCAAACACCCTGGCTCTTCTCCAACCTCCTCTCCCAGGGGAGCCAGTGCATGGGTGGGGGACACGAATGTACTGGGGCAGGGCAGAGTGAGGCCTGACCCCAGCTCACCTGTCACGGGCAGCAAAGCCTGCAGTTGCTCCACACCTGCCTCCTCGGGGACCAGGGCCAACTCCAACTCAGGCTCCACGTCCACCTCAGCCTCCCTGTCCCCCTCCCCTGCCTGATTCAGCTCAGGATTGCAATAGTTGATGTACTGGTACAGGGGCCGCAGGCGCTGGGCCTTTCCTGCAAACGGGCAGGGCAGGGCAGGGGCTGGAGCACCAAGCTGTGCCATGACAGGGGTCCATCAGGCAGGAGAAAAAGGGAGAGCCCAGGGGCTGCCACTCACGCTCCAGCCCCAAGGTCTCTGGAGGTGCAGACACTGTGCTGGCCACAGCTGGGAGCACTGGAGCTCCCAGACTCTTGCGCTTCTTGGCTTTTTTGTGCTGTTTGGCAGATGGTGAGGGCTCAGTCTGGCTACCCTCTGGCTCCTCCCTCTGCGGTGGCAGCCCCTGTGGCATCTCAGCTTCAGCTTTGGGATGGACTTGGTGGCTAGGTCCTGGGAGGCTGGGGGACAGGAGGCCTAAGGAGCCAGCCTCCAGCTTTGGCCCCTGTGCCCTGACCATAGGGAATAACCCTGCCTATCCACCACCCCGGGCCCAGATTCTTGTCCCTTTCCTGGTCAGCGAGGCTCTGGGCTGGACAGGGAACTAAAGCTCATGTGGGCTTAGTACCCTACATAGGCCTGAGACCCCTCCTCTGGATGCTCCCTATGCCAGGGTTCCTCAGGGACAGAAGGAGTGAGGAGTGATGGTGGTGGCAGGAGATAAGGATGCACTATGTAAGAGTGCAGGATTTAGGGATCCTGCTGGAGTGTGAGCCCACCCTCCCCACCAGCCCTATAGCTCCTTCCCTCTGAAAGCTCCCTCACTTGACTGGCTTCCTCTTCGGACCAGGACTGGGCCTCACAATGGAGGCCATAGGCCTGGGAGGGCCTCTCTCCTCTAGTGACTCCACCTCTGGCTTGAGCCTCTCTTCCTTCAGCTTGAGTCGTTCCTCTTGGAGCTCTGGCTCTGAGACTTGGACTGTTGGGCACTTGTCTTCACCCAGGGTCTGGCAAGCTTCATAGTGTGGTACCAGGCACTGGTCTGCCATCACTGGACACTAAGGGTGACACATAGGTAACTGGTCACCAGGCAAAGGACACAGGGATCAGTAATTAGACACCCGAGGAGGAGCTTGTCCTGGCATTTAGGGGGGCCTCGCACAGAGTTTGGCCTCCCAGAGCGCCGCGGACAGTCGCTTGGAGACCAGAGCCTGACGGTCACCTCGGAGGTCTAAGCGTGGCCGCCAGGCGACTCTACGAGCTGTGCCTACCCCGCGGCCGTCCTCTCCTGGGACCCTGGCCGCCTCTCGACCCCTGCTGAAGCTACGGCTGCGCAGGGTCAGTACCTCCTCGACGGTTGCTTTCGGTGAGCGGAGCGAGGGGCCGGACCTGTGGACCTGGCGCTGACCCCAGAGACCGGCCGGGCGGCGAGGGCAGGCGGGTGGAAAGGGTGCCTGACCGTGGCTCTGTGCCCCACTCCCCAAAGCTGGAACTACAAGCCCCAGAAGGCTTTGCGCCAGGGGGCCTTGGCCCCTGACCTCAGGGACGGAAATTATTGTTGCCCGGCAACAGCAAGCCCGTCGGGTCGCAGCAGTCGGTGGCAAAAACTGCTCCGGTGAGCCCCTTGTCAGAGTGTTGCGGGGAAGGGGTCGCGAACGAAGCAGGGAAGTGGGTTAGGAGGGGAGGCGGCGAGCGCTTTGCGGGGTGAGACGGCGGGGCAGGGGCAGGGAATGGAGGGGCACCGTTGGGGTCAGGGTCTGGGTCCAGAATCCGGGAGGAGGCACAGGGCTGGGAAAGGGGCCAGGGGCCGGAAATGTGCAGCCCAGCAGGCCTCGGTACACCGTTGCAGGGTGACGAAGGCGGCATGTGCGAGGGCCCGTCCCGTATCTCGGGGCCAATCCCCCCAGACCCTACGCTCTTCCCTGACTACTACCGGCGGCCGGCCTCGGGTGAGTTAGGGGGTGGCACGGCTGGGTGAGGCCCGAGTGAGGGTCTGGCTCTGATCCACCACTGAGCCCCGCGCTCGGCCCCATCTGGCTTCTCAGCCCAAGGACGCCTTGAGGGAAACGCGCTGAAGCTGGACCTGGTCACTTCGGACCTCGATTTGGACGCCACCCCTCCGCGCGGCCCCCGCATAGGTCCTGGAGCCAGACAGATCCTGGACCGTGGCAGGCATGGCGTCGGAGGAGTGCTGCTGCAATTTGGGGGCATCTCCCTAAGCCCAGGGGCCTCTTCCAAGAGTAAGTTCGGATACAAGGGGCAATGAAGCTAGTACGATGAGGTCAAACGCTGAGATCAAAAGCGTTGCTTCTCCTTGCTAGATTCTGGGCTCAGGGTTTGCCTGAGTGTCAGTTTCCCCAACTATGAAAGGAGGGGGAAATGCGCTACTTCCTCAAAGAAGAGGACTGAATGCAGTAGTCCCTGGGAAACCCAAGCTCAGCTTAATGAATTCATGCATCAGCAAAACGTGGTCTGTTGAGTGCCTACTGTGTGCCCTCTTTATAGGTGCTAGAAAAACAGTAAACAAGTAAAGAGATGGCTATGATGGACGAAATGATTAATGGTCTACTTCACAATAAAAATGTAGAAAATAATCAGGAACAGAAGAAGGTAATGACTATGTCAGGAAGGGAACAAAGTGATGAGGCAGAGTATGTGTATACTGTTTTAGATGGAGAGGTCATGGAGATCTTTCTGTAGGAGGCAAGGTGTGGGCCTTTGTGTGAACTGATGGGAGTTGGATCTCATGGGCTGTATGTAGGGCAGAGTCTGGCAACATCTTTTTCCCAGGGAAGGACCCTAAAGACTATGAGAAGGAGAACCTGAAGCGGATCAGAGAGATCCAGAAGCGCTTCCGTGAGCAGGAGCGCAGCCGGGAGCAGGGCCAGCCCAGGCCCCTGAAGGCTCTGTGGCGTTCACCCAAATATGACAAGGTGGAGTCCCGGGTCAAGGCCCAGCTGCAGGTACCTGCCTTGGAGAGCCAGAAGCATTGTTCATCTTGTTGACCAACAAGCAGTTATACTCTGATCTGAGTTATGGAGATGAAAATCACAGGGGACTAGGGAAACAGGGGCTAAGAGATAGCCGGCCTGCTGCAGAGTCGGGCTGGGGGCTTCCTCAGGAGTGGTGATGGCTTGGGTCATCCTGAGGGGCAAATAGGTATTAGGCAAGGGGAGAATTGAAGAGAACCATTCTAGTGAGATGGAACCTCACAGATAGAAGTCCTAAGACCAGAGGGAGTATGCGCAGTGGGATGTTATGTTCAGATCAATGTGAAGGGAGAAGAGCATGCGGTTAGGCTAAGAAGTCAGCTGGACCCACATCATTTAAAAAAAATTTTTTTTTTCAACCTTTATTTCTAAGGGCAGTGAGAAGGGCAAGTGCAGGGGTATGGTGGTGGGATTGTCTTGGGTAGATAGTACCATTTCTCTGTCCAGGGTTCTCAGAAGGAGGAGCAGAATTGAGAAAAGAGACAATAAGGTCATATGTGAATTTGTTGAAGCTGAAGCATTTGTGGGATTCCCAGGGGGTAGGAGTGTGTCCAGGAAGCAGATGGAGAGTCAGGTCTGGATCTGAGGAGTGAGACCCAGGAGTTATTGAGCATTGGGCTGAGGACAATGATACCAGGGAAGTGACCCTGGATTTAATGGCTTAGAAGCCAGCTATGAGTGACCTTGGTGGGGACAGAGCCAGGAGGCTTGGCAGGGAAAGAGAAAAAGAGAATGGTAGTCAAAAGCCAGGACTGAGGTAGAAGGAGGAATGGTTTGTTGTTTTCTTAAAGATGTGAGAGACACACATATTTAAATTGCTCATGGATAGAAGTGCTTCTTCAAGAGGGAGGAGGCCCATAGGGCTAGATACAGAGAAATATCCTCACAGGCAGAAGGAACAGAAGCTCAGCTGTACGGCAAGCTTAAGACTCTGACCTCAGCCTGGCTGATTCCTCTGCTATGCCCTACCCTCCAGGAGCCCAGCCCAGCCTCTGGAACAGAGCCCACCCACTTCCTTCGGGCACACTCCCGCTGTGGCCCTGGGATCCCACCACCCCGTGCCCCCAGTCCTCAGCTAAACCCACCAGGCCCCAATGCTAAGGTGAGAGGATGTGTGGGGGTCGGGAGGTGGGGCAGGGATCTTGGGTTCAGGAGCACAACACAGTACTGTCTGCCCCATCATGCTTGCCATGTCCTGCAGGGGCCAGGCCTGGATGTGGACTTCATTAGCCACAATGCCCGCACTGCCAAGAGGGCCCCCCGGCGGCATTCCCGCTCCCTGCAGGTCCTGGCACAAGTGCTGGAGCAGCAACGGCAAGCCCAAGAGCACTACAACACCACGCAGAAGGGCCACGTACCCCATTAGTAGGTCCCACTGCCCAACACCCAGGGTGAGGGGTTCCTGCGGAGGGTGGGAGAAAACCTACGCCCTGGGACCATCAACTCTGAGCCTGTGCATCCACAGCTTGTTGCAACGCAGGGATCTGTGGCGGCGGGAGGCTGAGGCCCGCCAGCATAGCCAGCCGGACCCTGCCATGCCCCCTGGTCACACTTGCATGCCTGAGAACCAGCGGCTGGAGACACTGAGCAATCTGCTCCAGAGTGAGTCCATAGGCAAGAGGTAGGGGGGTGTAGATGAGGAACCCACTGGGGACCACACACCCCTGCCCAACACTCACTCTTCCTGGATCCCTCATAGGCCAGAGCCAGTTGCTACGTGAGCTGGTGCTGCTGCCTGCTGGGGCAGACTCACTGAGGGCCCAGGGCCACCATGCTGAGCTGGACCAGAAGCTGGTGCAGGTAGAGGAGGCCATCAAGATCTTTTCCCGCCCCAAGGTCTTTGTGAAGATGGATGTCTGAGCCCTTTTGTGGGGCGCTTACCGGGGTCCTCAGTGAAGATTGCCACACAGTTGCAGAGGGCAGGATCAAGCCCCATCATAGAATGGGGGTCCAAAGACAGGAGCAGTGGTGTGGGCAGTATCCCCAGAGCACTCTTCCCAGCCACCGGTGGCTGTAGAAGGGCCAGCCCAGCCTCTTAATCCCTTTGTCAAAATTAAACCTTTTGTACACAATGGGGTTTGTTTCCATAAGAGCTTTTCTTACCCTAGAAATGCAAAGCCTGGTGTCCCTCCTGCTGCTCAACTGCAGGGAGGTCTCTCTGTTGTCCTTATCACTCCTGCCTCAGGTCCAGGGCAGGAGGCAAAATTGTTAGACCATGGAGGATGTTAGGGCTGGGACACAGAAAGACCATGACTGCATTTGTAGAAAACTTTTAATGTTCCCCAGACGAAGAGGCCCCTGCGAGCAAGCTAAAAACCCCCACTGAGGAAGTCCCTGCCATGTCTCAGCAGCCTGGAGTGGCAAGGGGCTGCATCCTTGCCTGTCAGAGGCTAAAGCCACTACCATCTCCTCTCATGCTACTTCCCCAGCCAGCGCTGGCCTGCTCTTGATCCAGGGAGGGCAGAGAGCTGCGGGCACTGGGAAGTAGGGGGCCCTGGCGCAGGTCCCAGCATGGAGGCCCTTGAGACAGCCCATTGGAACAGGGAGGCTGGCGGTTCTCAATGACCAGATCACTGCTGTCATCGTCACTTTCGGCCTCAGCAGGCCCAGGCCCAGCAGAGGGAGGCCCTGTCAGACGACCAGAAGCCCCACGCACCACATTATTGTGCTGATTGGCTGGCTTGACAGTGACAATGAGGTTGTGGCTGTTGGCGACCATCATGTCCGTCACTTGGTCCAAGGTCTTCCCAGCGACCTCAATACCATTGACCTCGAGGATCTCATCACTGACTGCCAGCAGCCCTGTACTCTCAGCCAGGCCCCCTCGTACCAGGCGGGAGATGAAGATGCCTGGAACCCGTTCCAGGCCCTGGGGAGCTACACGTACACTCATGCCATCTCGGATGTAGAAACCAAGGGGACGGTCAGAGCCATGCTTGTGCAGCCGCACCCTTCGGTGTGTCTCAGGCAGTAGGTCCACATCTATGACTGAAGAAACCTGGCGGAAATCTTGGGGCAGGCTAATTAGCAGGGGTGGCCGGGTGCGCAGCGGTGCCACTGGCCGAAGTAGAAGCCCTTTCTTGCGCCGTTGCAGAGAGTTGGAGGCAAAGGCCAGGCCACTGGAGTCGGCTTCTGCTGCAGGAGAGGGGGAGGGGGGCGCTGAGATCAGAGACTCTGCTCTCCCACTTGAACCCTTTTCCATCAGGCCCAGGCCTGGGGAAAAGGGCACTGTAGCTATTTCCTACCACTTGGAGGTCAGGGCAAGGGCAGGGACTGCAGAGGGTGAAGCCTGGACGCCCTGGGCGTGGACTAACCCTTGTAGACCTGCCCTGCTGTCCTACCCCACAGAGGCTGCCCGCTGTACCCCATCCTCCTCACCCCGCTTCTGTACTAGCAGGCGCAGCGGTGGGGGCCCGCTGGCCAGGGCCCGGTGCAGGCTGTCGTCGTTGGTGAGGGGCAGTAGGTCGCCGTGAGCATCTGTATAGCCAAGCAGCACGTCCAGGCCCGGGATCTGGTGCACTGCACGCAGCAACCGCGAAAATTCTTGGAAGCCACTCACCGAAGCGCGGGGCAGCGCGAAGCGTCGGAACTCAGCATCAAACTGGAAGCAGGGGGTGGGTGAGAGGAGAGGTCAGCACGGAGCCCGTGCCCTTTCCCACCACAGGTCCGAGGGTGTTAGAGGTCGGAAAGGGCTGTCGCAACAGCTGCAGCCTTGCGCCCAGACCTCAGTTCCAGTACAAGGGACGCTGTCCAAGGTCTTCTCCCCGCCCTCCAGGTACCAAGGCCACAGGACTCTAGTGGCCGGCAGTGGAAAGGAGGATAGATGGAGGAAAGCGAGAGGAAAAGCCAGAGAATGGGACATGAATGATGGAGGCGAGAAAAAGGTGGTGGGGACTAAGGAGCCAGGAAAAGGGAGAATAAGGGAATTGGAAGCGCCTAGGGCCGAGGCCGGAGCCGGGGCCAGAGGGGCCCTTACTTTGCTCTTCACCTCGACGATGTTGTCTGGACTGCGCGCCGGAGTCCTCTGCGGCCTGGCCATGGTGGGGCCGGGCGGGCTGGGGACGGTGCCCCAGGCGGCCCGCGGAGGCGCAGGTGCACAGACCCGGCCGGCCGGCCCGTGCTGCCCCGCCCCTGGCGGTAGCACTCGCCCCGCCCTCCCATCCTGACCATGACGTCAAGGGGGCAGCGACAGAGAGTGGAACGTGGAGTCTACGTTTCCTAGGAAACGGAGATGGGGATGGAGGCGTCTTCTTTTGCTCTTACGTCATTACGCTACGGTGCGCAAGTCTCTGGAGCCTGGGGGCGGGGCGTGGCCAATCAGAGGGAAGGGGTGGGGGAAGTGACATTTACTGAGTGTAGTCTGTGTACTGTTACTTCTACTGGCCTTATAAGACTGCACGTTTTAGAGGAGAAACTAAGCCATAATAAATATTTGCTCAACTCTTCGGTTCACAAGGTGAAGTGGCTTTGGGCCAACTCGCTTGACCACTCCTGGCCGCAGCCTGAAGCCCTAGATCCCTCCCTCTCCATTCGAGCCAGCCCGGCCGGTGCCACAGAAGTCTTGACGAATGGCCCAAACGCCGGGCCCCTGCTCGGAGATACCCTGGTAAGACCAAGCAGGTTGGCATCCAATCTTCCCAACAAGAATCTGCCCGCAAATAGCCGAACAACACGGGCTCGTGCGCACGCGCGGACACGCATTTGGGCGTGGCCTCGACCTTAGGTTCCGCCCAGCCGCGGTGCGCTTCCTCTTCCGACGAGAGGCGGGGCCGCGGCGTCCGCGGGAAACCCAGGCTGGTGGTGCTCCACTAGGTGCATCCCGGGAATGGCAGGCTCGGGGAGCTTGGTCCTGCGGCCCTGGATTCGAGAGCTGGTCCTGGGGTCAGATACCCTCTCAAGTCCGCAGGCGGGGCAGCTGCTAGAGGTGAGTCCCGCCACCCTTCTCAGAGACCAGGGCAGGGCCCGAGGGCGGTGGGATTGACGCCGGTCGACGCCGTCAGGTGCTACGAGAGGCCGAGGCTCCGGGCCCGTCCCGCGCCCCTGACTCGTCTGATGTCGCGGCCACACTGCTTGTGTCTGACGGGACCCACAGTGTCCGATGCCTAGTGACGTGGGAGACCCTGGACGCCTCGGATTGGTGAGAGAGGAGCCGCGGGGTCTGGGGAAATCGGAGTCTAGTGGGAGTGCGCGAGGCGGAGGTGGGAGGGCCGCAGGCGGGCCGGGCCGTGGCCGTGAGGGTCGTGCTTGCCGCTTGCCGCAGGGAGGAGAAGGAGTTCGGCTTCCGAGGGGCAGAAGGCCGGCTGCTGCTGCTGCAGGATTGTGGGGTCCGCGTCCAAGTCGCCCAAGGCGGCGCGGTGAGTGGTGAGGCTGGTTTGGGTGGGTTAATGAGCCTCTTCGTGACAACTCCTAAGACCCGTCCCTTAATTAAATCCTTCAGCCCGCGGAGTTCTACCTCCAGGTGAACCGCTTCAGCCTGCTGCCCACTGAGCAGCCCCGGGAACGGGTGATTGGTTGGTAAGTGATGCCTCCCCCCACCGGCTGTTCTCTCTACTCAGGCCTCGCTGACTTTGGTGTAGGTCTTTTGGGTGGGAGGGCTTAGGCCGCTGGAAACATTGCCAACTACCTCCCTTTTTTTTTCCCCCAGCAACCAAGACCCGGATGTGCAGAAAAAGCTCTATGACTGTTTGGAGTGAGTAGAGGGTTGGGCTCTGGGGCCGAGTGTGGCTCTGTCAAGGGCAAATGTGTGCAGACAGGCCTCAGGATTGTTCCTCAGGCTTGTCCTCTCTGTTTCTATAGGGAGCACCTTTCAGAGTCCATCTCCCCCAGTGCAGGTATTTATAGGGGTTGGCCAATGACCCTAACTCCCTGTAGAGTGACCTCCCCAGCCATCACCTCTTGCTTCTTTAGTAAGCTTTTCTTCCTACCCACCCTGCCTTTCTTAAGTTTTGGCCCATCCTCTGTTCCCCTGCCCTCAGGCCTTTCACTGTCCCAACTTCTGGATGAGGTGCAGGAGGACCAGGAGCATCGGGGGGCGTTAGTGCACCTGGCTGAGAGCTGTCTGATGCTGGCAGGCCCTTACACAGCACCCCCTCTTACCCGCTGGACCTCCTCCCACCATACGACCACGGTCAGTCTGGGGCTCCCCCTGGGAAATGTCAGAGGAGTTGAACAAGGGCTAGGCTGAGAGTTTATGCCCACAGGGAGAAGCTATGTACACTGTCCCCAGCTCATGGCTGCACATCTCTGAGAATGACCAGCGAGTTCTGAGCTCTCTGGGCCCAGGTCAGAGGACACAGGGTAAGAAGGACTGGAGAGGTCAAGATGGGAGTACCTGGGGACCTAGTGCCCACAGTGCTAATAAGCTCCCCCTGACCCTCAGACCCTGAGCTGCCCCCACCAGACCCAGCTCTGGAGGACCTATCGCTGACCCTGATCTCTCCTTCCTCACCTACGTCCTCAGGTAAGGTGGTGCGCAGGCCACAGGCATTCACTGCTATCAGCCAGGTGGGGGGATGAACACAATCCCTGTTGGCCTGCCTAAGCTAATGAGCCACTGAGAGGGCTGTGCCCACAGTCGGTGCCCTCCTCTCCAGGAACCCCTGCTTTACCCGGCCACATGTCCTCTGAGGAAAGCGGTGCCAGCATCAGCCTTCTGCCTGCCCTGTCCTTGGCTGCTTCAGACCCAGTGCAGAAGGGCAGCTCCCGGCCTGTGCCAGCCATCTGTTCAGCCCCTGGCCCCCTGCCCCCCAGTTCCATACACCCTAGCCGTGGAGCCAGATCCCCACTCCTGAGCTGTGCCCCAAGTCTCTCACCCCTTGGTCATGTACCCAGTCCACGTCAGGCCATTGTGACCAGGTCCCAGAAACCTAACTTGGAGTTCAAGGAGCTAGGATTGCCCCCCAAGAACCGGCAACACTCTCCAAGGACAAAAACGACCACAGGAGCCCTGGAGTCCAGCCCTGTTCGGGTGAGTATAGCCTCTCTACAACTGGATAGTAGAATGGGATGGGTCTTGGGTGGAGCTGGGAGTGGGGGTGGGGAGTAGCATTAGATGGGGTTAGGGGTCCTTGTAGGCCCCTCTCCAGATACCACACCACCTTCAGGACCCTCCAAAGAAGCATCGTGATGGTTCTGCCTTCCAATATGAGTATGAGCCACCCTGCACCTCCCTCTGTGCCCAGGTGCAAGCTGTCAGGTGAGTGCCTGGGGCTGCCCCTACTCTTTTGGTCACCAGGCCCAGTCTCCATTGACCTACAGCCATGGTTCTTTTCCCAGGCTTCCTCCCCAGCTTGTGGCCTGGGCCTTGCACCTTCTGATGGAGCCACAGCTGGAGTCTGAGCTCACCCAGGTGTGAGGGGTCATGTGAACATGTGGGAAGATGTGTGCACACAGGTCCATGGCTGGGGATAAACCAAAAGTACTCCCCACTCTGCTTCGAGTTTTTTAATAAAATAATCTCATGCGGCAGGAAAAGGAGAGGGTCAGGGGTTGGGGCCGCCGCCTCTTTGGTCTGTGGCTGGGGAGGGTGGCTTCTGCTCAGGACTAGAGGGCTCTGTGGGCTGTGGGGGCAGAGGTTGGGCTCCAAGGCCAGATCCTGCAAGGGAAGGAGGAAGGGAGAGGAGGGATCAGGACTGGACTGAGCAGTCCTGCCACCCTCCCAACTGGCCCTAGCTTCCTCTCACCTAGGCCTGGAGATGAGGGTGCCTCAGGCTTTGGCCTCCGCTTGAGAACAGGGGAGCGCTGCAACCGCAGGGGCCGTTCTGAAAGACACAGAAACACTTGGCAGGGGAGGAGGTTGCTAGGGGCTTGCTGCCTGTCCCCAAGCGTTCTCTCCCACCTCCAGTGCGTGTGTGAACACACACTGTTGGCTTCAGAGCCACCTCCTTCCCCTGCATCCTCCCACCCCTGGCAAAAGCTGTTCTCCTGGAGGTGGAGCCAGGACTAGTGGGAAGGGCTTGTCAGACCCGTGCTCCTGGCCTTCTGGCTCCCTAACTTCTCAACCCCTTACACTATTGGTGGCCCCCTCCAAGGACCAAAACCACAAAGGGAGCCATGGAGTCTACCCTCCCCATCTCCTCCTGCACTCAAGCACACAGGGATGTGTTCCCCCTCACCAGCAGGGGTCTGGAGCTGGTCCTCATGCACAGACACTGCTCGTCGCCCTGCCGAGAGAGGCCTCGGCCTCAGCTGGCCATCTGGGGGAGGCCAGGGTATCAGGGTATGGTCTCAACAGCTTTCCCCACTCCAGCCCTTGCTTCCCCCTCCACCGTCAGGGTCCCCAGCCCAGTATTGGGGTGGGGGCTAGGTGCCTGCTTACCTTCGTTCCTAGGGCCCAAGCAAGGGTCCTCTGGGAGGACCAGGCTGTCAGGGGAGGGGCTGGTTCTTCGTGGACTGGGGCTGGGACAAGGGGAGGGGGGGCCTGGACCATCCTGTTGGCCCCAACCACGGCCCCTCAGCTCTGCATTCAGCTGCTGTCCTAGTGTCTTCCAGGTGGTGGACTCCGGACCTTGGATCCCTGGACCAGGTCTGCATGAGGGGTCTACAGGGAGAAGGGTGTGAGCCTAACCAGTGGTCTGACCCCCTCCTATCTTTGCATGTCCCCCAACACACACAGTGGCCCTTACTCACCAGCCGACACGGAGTGGGTGCGGGACTTGATTGAGATGGGAGGGGCCTCTGTGGAACTGTCCATAATGTCACCTGCAAGGGGCTGGGGGTTCAGGCACCAGCCTTTGGGAGTGAGGGGAAGAAAAACCTGGCCTCTTCCCCTCTTCCCCCAGAACAGCAAGTACCTTGGGGACTATATCTAAGGACAGCTCCTTCACCAAAAATGTACTGCCATAGCACAGGATCCCACTTACCATCCGAGCCAGCCTTCTTGATCTCTCCATCCTTGCTCTGTAGGAAACAGGGAAATCGAGCTCAGTCCTGTCCTGTCTTCACTCTAGCCTTGTTCTTGTAACCACTACTAAATGCCCACCAGGAGATGCAGGGATGGATGAAGAGGAAGCTCATGTAACCCACAGGTGGCGATGAGAGGCTAGAAGTAGCCAGGGAGGAGTTCCTGACACAGGAACATGTGGCAGGGTGATGAGATGAAAGAAGTGACAAGGGCTGAGGCCTTGGGGCAGGATTAGGAGGCAGGGCAGTGTCTTGAGAGGAAGTACCTGGAAGACTTGCTGTTTCAAATGCAGGTGACAAGGTCAGAGTTCTGTTAGATCTACAGAAAAAGGACCACCCCAGTCCAATGACCAGGGCAGAAGCCAAGAAGGAAGAAAGGTGGACTCTGATGACTGTTCTGAGGGGGAGGGGGTGGAACTGACAGAGCCGTCTGTGTGTCATGAGCCTCCTTCTGGTCACATATGTCACCCACAGATTGCCACAAGCCACATGTCGCCTGCCCCCTCACTTTGCACTTGTGTCCCTCCCAACTTACTTGCTTCCTCTTGCCTTCAGCACTCCCGCTGCTTCTGCTCACACCAATCCTCTGCAGCATCACTTGTACCCGCTGTTCAAAGGATGGGGCCAGCTCTGTGTCTCCCCGCTCCAGGGGCCGCCGCTGAGAACACAGAAGCCCAAGTAGGAGAGAGCCCATTGCCTCAGTCCTAGCAGAGCCCTCACCCCTTGTCACCAGGCCTACCTTGTCAGGTCTGGTGCCCAGTGTTTCTTCCTCCTCAGCAGGTAGTAGTATCATTGAATAGGCCTTGCTTTCCCGGGTGTAACGAGGCCGGCTCCTATGGGCCGGGTCTGGGCTGCTGGTGCCCCCCTCAGCTCCACCAGGCTCCTCCCCACGACCGGGGCGGGATGGTGGCCGCAACAGGTCTCCAAGTGTGGTCTTTCGAGTACGGGGAGCTGCCCCAGGGCTGGTCTCTAGATCAGGCCGTGACCCCCGGGTTGAACGAGGCTTCTTAAAGGCAAACAGGGTACCCAGCTTCTTTCTCAGTGTACGGGGGACAGGGGTGGTACCCCCTTCATTGGCTGAGTCCTCTTCAGGAACCCAGCTGTGGGAACAGCTGGCAGTGAGTGGCAAAGCAGACAGACCATCCCACCTTCTCCCACCCCATACAACTGCCCCTCACTCACAGGCTATCCTGCTGGATCAGCCTTTTGGAGAAGAATTCCTCCACGCCTTCGTCCACGCGGGCACTGAGTCCATTCCCTTCCTGCGGCAGGGCTGGGAGCACCTGGGGGACACCATAGGGTGAGGACTGAGCACAACCATATATTCTCTCCACCCCTTGATAAGCAGCCTAGCCTGGGCAACTTCTGTACCTGGGAGCTGCAGTGACCTTAGGGGGCTACTGACAAACATTCCTGCTGTCCAACTGGTGGGCAGAGATGGTTTCACATATCCCCTAATCAGAAGCTGGCCCTGGACACACACACTCAGCCCACACCTGTTCTTGTCCCATGGAGTATCGACACCCGGAACCATCCTGTCACCAGCAGGCTAAAACCTACAGGCTCCTGGGTCACACGTTCCCATTTGCTACCCTCTCTGCTCCAAACAGTTCCCTGCAGTACCCTCCACCCCCACCCCACCCGGCCTGCTGGCAGCTCAGCGGCTCCTGCTGCTGCGTCAGACCCTCTGGGGGGCCTCAAGCCAACTCCTGCCTGCCTTCTACCCTGTGTCCACTGTCCCCACCAGTACCCAGCCCACACAGAACATCTCCCCACATAAACAACTACTGGACGTGCAGTAGATGCAGGATTGTCCCCGCAGCCAGGGGGCCCAGGATCTTTGAGTAACCCTGGGAGAGGGAGGATAAGATGGACACCCTCTCTCGCATATCCGTTCATGCAAAGGGCCAACCTAAGATGCAGTTCTAAACTGAGATGTACCCCAAATTAAATCCACACGCTCATGACCCTGCATGGGAATGGCCTGGGGAAGGGATGGCCAGGAATAAGCCAAGATTCGGCAGCACGACCAAGTACTCTTGAGTCCCGACAACCCACCTCCCTAGCTGCTTCTCTCCTGAGAAACAAATGAGGCACCCGTGACCCCCCAGTTCCACGAGCTCTGGAATGGGGGAAGGGCACTCACCTGGGGGCCCCCCGGTGGCGGACGGTGGTGGTACTGGCGCCGCGGCCGCGGCCGGGCCCGGGTCGGATGGCGTAAGGGTTCCCCAGAGGGTGGCAGGTCCATGCAAGGCAGTGGGCCGGCCTGGGGACCCGGGGTGGCAGGGCTCGGAGAGCCACGGGCAGAAGGCCCCGCCTGCGGCTCTGCATCTTCCCCCGGAGCCGCCAGCTCGGGCTCCGGTTCCTCAGCAGCACCTAAAGGGAGAGCACCAGAGGAGTACCGAGGAGCAAGCCTGGGGAGGTGGTGGCGGCAGCAGCGGCGCTGGGGCGGCGGGGGACCCGCCCAGGGCGCGGGGAGGGGCCCGACTACGCCACCCCCACCCCCCCACGCCCGCCCCTCCCCCCGTCGCCGCTGTCCGTGGTGCTGAGCGCGGCCCCGAGCGGCGCGGCTCTGCGCTGCCGCCAAGCATGCGCATCCTGGGGGTAGGGAAAGGGGCGGGGGAGACGAATGGAGAGTAGATCCTGGTCTGCTCAGGTCCTGCTCCATGCTGACCACAGTAGACCCCAACCTGCAAGTCTGCATGGGGAACCTGGCCTGGCTCAGTCAAGGGTCAGGTAGTTCCTAGGACAAGACTAAATGAATGTGACCATGTGTCTAGGTCCCCAGATCTAATGGAGGACCTTCAGCTCAACCTGGTTAACTCCCTTTCCCCCAGACCGACTTACTGTGAGTGGAGAGGACCAGGTGAAAACATTGGCTGGACTCAGGCCATTTCTGTGGAGGACTGTCATGCTGGGTGGGGAGGGCAGAAACTCAGCCTGGGAACCAGGGGAGCTGCCTCCCTGCCTTCCAAATTTCTGGAACCACCTACCTTCTGTTCCTCTCCATCCTTCTGCTTTTCCCTCACCTCCTCAGAGAAGAAAAGACCTTCCAATTCCCCAGGCCCAAGGGGGCTGGGCTCACCTCCATCCAGTGCTGGTATGGCAGGAGGCACTGTCACTGTTGCCTGCTGAGCCAGACTCTCCACCTGCAATAAGGCACCCTAAAGATGGGCAGGTAGGGCCTCAGCCATAGTCCCATCAGTGCTAAGGAAACCCTGAAATAACCCTGGGCTATATGACCCCAGAAGACATTAAAGAACCCCTGCAAGGCAGTGGCCAGGTCACTGTGTGTGTATGTGTGCCTGTGCACGCATGCACATGCCTGCATGCACAATTCTCCCTCACCAGCCGATCACGGGCTGCATTCAGCCCCTCCAAGGCCTGAGCCACAATGCTCTCTGCCAAGGTCCCCGTGACTGACAACCGCATATCCCTGAGAGCAAGAGAGAGCAAAGATTAGTGTGCTATCTATGCCCAGTCCTGTCTAGTCCAGTTTAGCCCAGTCCCATCCAGCTTACCGGAGCCTAGTGAAGGCATCTTGCAGCAGGTGCTCTGGGAGCAGTTCTGGGAGGCCCCTTGAGCCCACCAGAACCCCCTCTAGCTGCTCCCTCCACCTGGGTCCCTGTAGCATCTGTGGGCAGAGGCTCCTTGTTGTGTCCAATGTAGCCTGAGTGAAATCCTGGGTAAAGGTCAGAACATGGAGGGTGTGGCCTGAAGCTCCAACCCTCACAGAACAGTGATTCAAGGAATATCACAGTCAAACCTATGGGATAGGGGTCAAGCCTATTATGGAGGTGGAGATGGGGTTGGGGCTAGGATACCATCTTACTTGAATATCTTTACGGCAGACCTCGCCCACCTGTCCCAGGAGGCCCTCTAGCTTCTGCCGCAGCTGCCACTGATGACTTGGGGAGCTTCCAGCCTCATACAGAATTGGGAGAATCTGGAGGCCAAGGAGGAGAAGGAGTTGCAAGTTGACACCTGATTAAGTGGGGGAGGGTCTTTTTGCAGTGGTGGGGAGGGGAGTACTCACACTGAGAGAGAAGTTGGCATTTTGGATGGCATCCTCAGCCTGGTGCACAGCAGCTTCACCCTGGGGTCCAGCCCCACAGCCCAGTAGCTCTACATGCTCCTGCACTGACTGACACAGTTCGTTCACTTCCTGGGGGGGATGCATCAAGAATCAGTCCGATCTTAGTCCCCTCCCAGCCCCCCAGACTCTGCCTCCTTCCCAGTGTCTCCAACAGGGTGGTAAGGTCCTGAAGCCAATCCCATCAGGCCAGTCACTTAGGAAACCTATCTGTTCAAGGAGGGCAAGCAGTGTCTCCTTTGGTTCATTTTAGAGACTTTATATATACTCCCTAATTGTCCTGAATAGGAAAAAAAGGAGCTGTTAGTCATGTCTGTATTTTAGAAGCTTGATCTGCTTATCATCCACATAGAAGACAGACTTAGTGGTGGGCAGAAATGGGAGTGAGGTGGGGTGCCTGTGTGGCTCAGTCGGTTAAGCAGCCAACTCTTGATTTTGGTTCAGGTCATGATCTCATGGTTCGTGGGATCACAACCCTAGTCAGGCTTTGCACCGTCAGATTCTTTCTCTTGGGATTCTTTCTCTCTCTCTCTCTCTCTCTCTCTGCACCTCCCCTGTTCTCTCTCTCAAAAATAAACATTAAAAAAAAGAAATGGTTGTGAGGAGCCATAGATGAAAGACCAGGCGGAGCAAGAGATAGTTAGGGTGGGGGTAAGGATCAGTGTGTGTGAAAGTTAGCAGAGGGAGGACTAAGGAGGTCTGTGGGGGCTCTAATGTGGCCTGGAGAGACCTGGTCCAAACCTCTGTCCACAACACTTGGTGAGTGTGGGCACCATTGAGATTGGGTTCCAGGATAGAGAGAAGACGTTGTGCAAGGTGATGAGATCACTTGAAAATCTGTAGAATGTGAAGCCCCTGAAGGATGTCTGGGTTGAGATGCCTGAGCTCTAAAGCCTGGGATTTGAGAACAGATGGGTGGAGGGATCTCACAAAGGTAAGGTAGCAGAGGGAGATGAAACCAGAAAAAGTGTCGCTGAGTTTGGCCCCAGCAGAGGTGGGTGGAGAGGGCAGAAGAGCCCTGTGAGCAGGAAGTCCATACATGAGGCTATAATCACCTGGGGTGGGGGGTAGGGGGCCGGTAGGATTAAGGGAGGATTTCAAAATAGCTCCCATCTTGAACAGGAGACCCTATTTAAATGCTTTTAAAAGGCATCCAGGGGTGTTATTTGGGGGAGCTACCAAGAAGAGGGACTTGTCCGGGACAGCATAATTCAGGCACCCTAGCCCCAAGAAAGTCAGACCCTCAAACTCAGAGGATCTCGAGGGCCAAAGCTCATCCCATTCCCTACCTCCTGTGCCTACTCAAGGTTATGGAAGGGGACACTAACCTGCTCTGAAGGGTCGGAGACCAGACCCGGTGGCTGCGGACAGCAAGTGCGGTCAGAAGAGGCATGGTCCGCACGGTTATTCCTCAAAAGACAGGCTTGGATCTGGGGACAAGGGATATTGAGAAGTGGTAGGAAGCGGGGCTACCAAGCAGAGCAGGGCAAGGGAGGAGAGGGACCCACACCTGATGCACTGCACGTGTGGTCATTTCCGGGCGGCTGCGATGTGCCTGGGCCACGTCGTTCAGTGGCAGAGGCATGGCCTTTAGGCTGCGGTTCTGCTCCAGGGCCTGCGCTACGTCCAGCAGGCCCAGAGCAGACGTGTGGTTCCGGTCCCAGACGACAGACCTGGGCCAGGCCGGGCTTCAGTCAAGGGCGGAGCTCCACAAGCTCCACCCAACCCGCTGGCCTCGTCCATTCGCCTCGCACACAGGCCGCAGCATTTGTTCCTCCACATTCAGCCCCGCCCCTTAGCCCAGTAAGCTCCCCCCCCCCACCCTCCCCGCACCACGCACTCCTCCCCCCTCCGACCCCGCCCACCGGAGCCTAGTGTTGACCCGAAGTGCCTTGGCCAGCATCTTGGCGCCGGTATCCCCCATGGCGTTGCCGCTGATATCCAGCGCCGTCAGGTTAGGATTCGTGCCCAGGGCCCGGAGCAGGACGCTGGAGGCCAGCTTCAGCCGCGACTCAGCCACCGACAGAGACTGTAGGGGCTGCAGTTAAGAAAAGCGGTCAGCAAGGAGGGCAAGTTACAGAGTCTGAGGGAGCAGGAGTCACAGGGGTCCATTGCCTGAGGATCCCACATTGTCCCAAGAACTCACACAGTCATCATCCTGCATGAGCTGGACAATCCGGTGCAGGACGTCGTCCAGGGTCTCCCTGTGGGGCAGGGGCCGCGGTTTGGAAGGACCTGGGTGGGGTGGTGGGGTGGTGGGGTGCTGTCTGGGAGGCCCGGGAGTGGGATGGGGACTCACTTGCACCGGACGTTGAAGTTCCTTCCAAGTGCCACATGTCGCAGGGACCGACTCCTCCCGATGGCCAGCACCAGAGTCACCATGTCTGAGCCGAAGCCTAGGGGTGGCTCGGATCACGCATACGGCGAGGCTGGGGATGAGGTGGGAACTGGTTGGGCAGTGGGAGGGTGGGTTTCCGGGCAGCCTCACCATTATCCGCCAGATCCAGGGAGCTCACTGCGCCGGCGTCGCACACTAAGTCCTGTATCACCTGAGCGCCCGCTGAACGCAGCTGAAGGTGGAAGGTGAAACAAGCTCAGACCGACAGGCCACAGGTGCAGAGGCTCAGGCGCCCAATGGCCGGCGCTCACCGCCTCGCGGCCCCACTCCGCGTGCGCCCACTGCCTGATCACGTCTCGGGCCGGGCGCTCACCTCACAAGCGCTGAGGTCCAGGTGCAGGTCGCCCGTGTGCGTGTTTAGCGCAAGGCCTTCCAAAAGGGCCCTGGGAGAGGATGTCACAAGGGGTGGCGGGAGCTGGGAAAGGGGGCCCCAGGGCGCGAACGAATAGCAAGAAGGAAGGAGCAGGATACCGG
The DNA here is from genome assembly GCF_018350215.1 of Panthera leo. NCBI lineage: Eukaryota > Metazoa > Chordata > Mammalia > Carnivora > Felidae > Panthera > Panthera leo. The sequence goes on along the minus strand of NC_056693.1, from coordinate 42,913,897 downwards.
AAGGTCGAGGGGGCGATAGGAGCGGGGTGAAGCTCTGGGGCCCCGGCCTGGGTGGTGGCCGCACACGCCGGGGCGTAACCGTAGGCAGCGACACTGACCTGAGCGCGTCGGGCGGCAGCTTACAGCCCGCCAGGCCCAGGTGCCGAAGCGTCTCCGCACGGCTGAGGAAGAGTTGGAGCGCGTCGGGCGCAGCCCGGGACTTCCTGGGGTGGGAGAGCGGGAGGAGTGGGCTTCCGGGCGCAAGGAGGCGGCTCCCCGCCGTCTCCCCCTACCCCGCCCGGACCCGCCCCCCTTACGTGCGGGAGAAGACGTTCCTCGAGGCGTCCAGGTGGCTGAGGCTAGTGCAGCAGCCGCAGGCCAGCGCTGCGAAGAGCTGCGGGAAGAGTGTGTAGGCTACACCGGCGATAGATTGAGCCCCCCTCCTCCCCACCACGGGTCTACCCTCAGGTCTCGGGCCCGGCCACCGGCCCTACCGATCATCCCCCCACTGACCACCCTCTCACAGTGTCCAGGGCGGTGTCGGTGCCCGCGAGATTCAGGAACATCAGAACATTAGGACGGCTCAGGAAACTATAGAGGCCCTGATGGGAGGATGGGCGTGGGAGGGAGGGAGTCAGGGATCACCTCACCAAGAGCTTCCTGACATCCCACTGTCTGCAGCGCCCCCAATCATTGGCCCTAAAAACAGCCACTCACCCCACTGTCCTCCGAGGACCCCAGCGCCCCAGGGTTCCCGGAAAGATCCAAGTGGGTCAGGGCAGAGTCAAAGGCCACATTGGAAGCCAGTGCCCGGCCCAGAGACCTCATTCCTGTGGTGGAGAGAGTGGCTCAGCAATCAGGCGGATTCACCTCCTCTCCCCGCTCTGACCACCCCACCTACCTCGAGCTGTCAACCCTGTCTGCGCTAGGCTGAGTTTCCTCAGGGCTCCAGGACGATACTCTAGGTGTCTGCTGAGAGCAGCCATGCCTGGGGAATGGGGGCAGCTGTGTGGCTCTCACCTCCTCTAGCACCAGCCTCCTGGGGGTCCCTAGGTTCATCCGTACCTCGATCATCCAGCAGGTTCCCCGCCAGGCTAAGCTCCCGGAGGGCAGAGCTCGAGTGCCCTGCCAGTGCCTGGGCCAGTCGCCGGACAAAGTCTCTGGGGACGAGACCCCAGGTGTGAGACTCTGACCCTGGATTCCCATCTCCTCCCCAGGCCACTAGCCTCCCAAGCCCAAACCCAAGCCCCCAGACTCCTGTCTCCAAGCCCTACCCTTTCCCCCTTACCCCCTCAGGCCACAGTTCTCTAGCACTAGCTCCTCCAGGTGGGACGATTGACTCATCATGTGCAGAATCTGTTCCGAGACCTCAAGGCTCTGAGAACCAGAGTGGAGGCTCAATGAGCTGCACCCTGGCCACCACACCCTTGGCTCCTCCCTGCCCCTACACTCTCACCAGCTTCATGTCCACACAGGAGAGGCACTGGAACCACAGGTTGTAGGACAGGGCAGCCACACTCAACGCCAGGTCGCTGGGTGAGAGAAGGGGAAGGGGCAGGGCTCAGGGTCCTCCTAGGCCCACCACCCCCCTCCATGGAGAGGCTGAGGCCCAGGAATGTGGGTCATGGGATCTCCTTCCCTTCCCAGTCCTGGAAGGCCACACACCGACTGCCCAGATGGCTGAAGTCGCCTAGGCTGAAGTGGCGGCAGCCCTGACGATGGTAGATGGTGTCCACATCCTGGATGGGAAGAAGGTGTCTCCAACTGGCTTTGGGCCATAAAGGGTAGAGGGGACCCAATGCATGTGGGGGGTCAGATGTCTCCAGAGCTCCACAAGGAGGGCCCTACTCTCACCCACTGAATCTCCTCTCGGAAAGGGAAGCCATTGTAGTCACACAGAGCCTCATACGTCTCCAAGAAGCCACCTGGGGGAGGTGCCAGGGGTGTAATGGATGAGGAAGAAGAGAGAGACAAAAGGTCAGAGATGGAGGAAGATCAGACTGGAGTTGGGTGGTGGCTGTGCCTCGAGTGACTGTTCAGTTTGGGGGACGCCCAATCCAGGGGTCTGGGGCTGCAGGATGGGGGGAGGCTGAAAGTTTTGTGTGCCCTTTTCTTGGTCCTTACCACAGGGGCTGCTGGGCAAGGTGTCTTCGGAGGGGCTGCTTCTCTCTAGCCGAGCCAGCATGGAGGAGGATGTGGGCTTCCGGAATAGCTTCCTGGGGAGGGGGATAAGGGAAAAGGGGGCAGGGGACTTGTAGCCCCTAGGATGGGAGGCAACCCACTTGCGTCATTCAGAGCACCCCCTGCTGCCCTCCTTTCCTGCTGGTCCCTTGTAGTTGTCTGGCCTCACCCAAGGTTCGAGCGAGGGAAGACCTTCTTGATGGCTGCAGCAATGTGCTGGGCCAGCTGTTCCAGGGCAGCTACACCAGCAAACTCCAGGACCAGCTCAGGCAGAGACTCTAGCTCAAAAGTGACCTGGGGAGGGAGGGCTGCTGGGTTGGGCTCCATGTGTGGGGGCAGGTGGAAAAGGAGGCAAAGACCAGGCTGCAGGCTGTGGTGGGGTACCAGGTGTCTCACCTGAGGGGGTGTCTCCTGCAGTGCCATGGCCTGGACCTCCAGGTAGCTGAATGTGCAGTCCACCTATGGAGTGCCTGAATCAGCTGGAACCAAGGCCTTAGCCCTGCCCTTCTGGGACCCCAGTCCTCCGTGCAGTCCAGAGTTCAGAGCCAGCCCTGCTTGCTGTGGGGAGCCCAGTGCTATTGGCAGGGCAGAGCCCACAGAGCACAGACAACTCAGCGGAGGCAGCCCTCATCAAAAAAGCTGCTGGAGGGCAAGGGGTGAGGGGTGGTGGTTAGCCCCTGGCACTCACCCTCAGGGGAAGGCAGGTGTGGAGCAGGTAGGCTCTCCATCGTAGCAGTGCCTGGGGGAAGAGAGTGTCTCACCCCCTGGGCAGGACAAGGACTCTATTTTCCTGGGCCCCAGTGGCCCTCCCGAGCTCTGCCCCCTGCCATACCAAGACATGACCTCGCTCAGCACCCTCCCGTTCTGGTAGCCAGGTTTTCAGCAACAGCTCAGCCTCCTTGGGCCACAGGAATCTGGTGATCTCGCCTGTGGAATGGCAGCCTGCTGGGTGACTTTGGTCCTCCTGGGAAGGTCAACTCAGGCCCATGGTCTGCACCAGGCTTCTGGCCTGGGCTCATCTATGGGCCAGTAAGGAAGGAGTGGAGTGGATGTGGGGGCACCAAACACTTCCGAGAAGCAGAGAGAACTGTTTGCAGGTGCTCCGGGACGCTGGATGGGCTTCTGGCTTTGGAGCCAAGTACGCGGGAAGGGCCAGCGCTTACCTCGCAGCTCACAGGATATGCCGTCGGGGGTCTGGGCCATGGGGCCGGGCCGGGCCGCCGGATGGCCCAACGAGCTCCGACAAGAAACAGTAGCGGGCGGGCGCACACACAGGAAGCCTGGGGGCCCCGGCCCGCACTGTAGCCACCTGCTCCTCCTGCAGCGGAAGGTACGCGCTGCTTCCTGCCAGGCCGCCCCCAGCCCGGCTCCTCCCCGCCCCGGCCTCCGCGGGACAGGAGATGTAGGAGGGGGGCAGAGTCCCAGCTGTCCGCCCGCCCAGTCGCGCAGGAGCTACTCTGGCAAGACAGACACAGGGTAGGAGTGGTGTGGCCGGGAGGGTCGTGCGTGTGGCGCGCGCCTCTTGCCATTCCTAGCCCCCTACTTCCACCCCGCACCGCAGTGCCTGTCGCAAGCACCAGGGGGCGCTGCCCGCTCGGGGATCCCTGCGGCCCACCCGCGTTGGTCCCCTCCAAAACCTAGCTGGGGAGGTGGACAAGGGGCGGGCCGGGAGGAGTGCCTATTCAGCAAGGAGCAACGAATCTCTCCCAGTAGCTCTCCCAACACCCGGGTCCTAGCCTGAAGGGCCTAATCTGTTGCTCCTAACCTGGAGTATGTGACCCCGTGGGATAGCCACCAACTTTTTTTTTTTCTTTAGCAATCTGCATGGGGGGGATAGAACTCACAACCCCGAGATCAAGGGTCACCTGCTTTACCAACTGAGCCAGGCAGGTGCCCCCGAGATCCACTAACTTTTGAAAGGCCGAAAAAATGCCAGATGGGCTCAGATACCCTTTTCTAGAGCACAGAGTCCCCAGCTTTCACCAGATTTGGGCTGAAAGGTGGGGAGTACCTTCATGGGGCAGTCTTGGGCCAAGGCCTGAACCCCAAGTGTTTCAGGCAGGGGTGAGCGAAGGCTAGGTACATGGGAGTCCTCTCCTGTGTCTGTGTCTTCTCCCTCCTGCGCGCCCTTACCTCTGCTAGAGTTTAGGGAGGGGGGAACCACTGAAGGAAAGAAAAGTTAGTGTCTCCAGGGCTGGGAGGGGTCAGTAGGTCATGGGGTGAGGTCCTGCTAACCAGAGCATGCTGCCAGATAAAAGACCAGGGACCTAGATTCTGGAGCGTTCACAGGAAAAGAATTACTGTTTTTTTCTTCCATTACAATCCAATTAAACTCCACTTATTAGGAACAGCCCTCTGCCCTGCCCACAGCTCAGCCAGGCAGAGGTGAAAGAAATAATCTTGAAAGTAGATGAGGGATGCTGAGCAGGGTGCCTTGGTCTCATTCCCATTTAGCTATCCCTCCCCACTTCAGGGTTTGGAGATAAGTGGAAACATCCTCCAGTCACCTGATCATCCCACCACCCCACCCCCACCTCCACCCCCTCACCTAACAAAATCTCATCTCTACCAAAGATTGACACAAAGTGGCAGTAGAAACTGAACAGTAGCAGCTTGGGCAAAGCCTACCCTCAAGCAAAAGGCCAATGGTGTGAAAGCACAGGGCTGACTAGGGTTGATGGGAGGATACAGCGGGAGAAGTTGCTGAGAGTTTCTGCAAACAGAGGCAAGAGATAGTCCTACTCTGCCGTCTCCCAGTTTGAAAGAAGAGTTTGGTTTAAGATCTAGGATTCCTTCTAAGACCACATAGAACCCACAAGCTGCTTTTAGGGTGAGAACTCAGTAGGTCTCTTGCACTTGAAGCGTGACCAAGTGGTACAAGAATGCTGCTTCTAAAGGCCGACTGCCTGAATTTAAGTCCTGACTCCCAACTCTTTCCAGCTGTTCCACACTAAGTTACTTAACCTTTTCGGACTTCCTTTCCTGTTTCATAAGCTGGAGCTATTAACTTGCCTCAAAGTGTTGCTATAAGGATTAAATGCTTTTTAAGTGCTCACAACAGTGCCTGGCACTCAGTGAATACTCACATCTGCCAAGTCTGCCATGGCAACCCCAGGACTCCGTAATAGAAAACCCACCTCAGTGGGACTTCTCTGTTTAGAATGGACTAGGATAAGAAATACAAGAGGGAATGTCTGCCAAAAGGGACTCTCGAGGCCAGCAACACATTGGTGGCATCTACCCCTGTCTGATGAGTGCTGTTGGGGTGGGTACAGGCTGCTGAAACCAGAATCAGCATGGAGATCAGGGCGGCAGTGACAAAACTACCACACTGCTATCAGAAACCAAGTGAACACATGGGACTCAGCTCCTAACATGTTGAGTGACTGAGAAGGGGACAGGCCCTTCAGCTTGTCTGTGTTCTAGATGGTGTGACACTCCGTGGGCGCTCAGGAAATGCTGAAGCTCACAAGGAAGCATAAGCCCCGCCTGCTCCAGCAGCACAGGATGAGGCCAGGCCAGGCTGCACCTCCCAGGTTTGCCACAAGTCTCCCTTCAGATGGTTTTAAAAGACTAGATCCTGGGGCGCCTGTGTGGTTCAGCGGGTTGAGCTTCCAACTTCGGCTCAGGTGATGATCTCGTGGTTTCATGAGTTTGAGCCCCACATCGGGCTCACTGCTCTCAGCCTGTCAGCGCAGAGCCCGCTTCAGAGTCTCTGTTCCCCTCATTCTGCTCCTCCCTTGTTTGCACTCTCCCAAAAACAAATGGTTAAAAAAACAAAAAAACCAGCTAGGTCCTGACCAAAGGCAAGAGGACTCAGGTGCTTGCTGGGCACCTTGCTGGGCAGCAGGGGAGGGTGGTACCAACCCAGGTGTGGAAAGAGAATATTTTACTCCAGTACTTGCTATTGGCTTAGTAGTGGGGAACAGCAGACAGGTCAGAGAACTTCCGCATCAAAAGTTCTCTGGTGAGGACTAACCATGAGAATTGGCTTCTGTACTTTGTTTATATATAAATATAATAAAAATATATTTAATTTTTTTAAATTTATTTTTGACAGACAAGTATGTGAGCATGAGCTGGGGAGGGGCAGAGAGGGAGACACAGAATCCGAAGCAGGTTCCAGATTCCAAGCTGTCAGCACAGAGCCTGACGTGGGGCTCGAACTCATGAACTATGAGATCGTGACCTGGGCCAAAGTTGGACGCTTAACGACTGAGCCACCCAGGCGCCCCTATATTTATTTTTAAATGTTTATTTTTGAGAGAGAGTAAGCAGGGCAGGGCAGAGAGGGAGACAGAGAATCTGAAGCAGAGGCTCTGAGATGTCAGCTCAGAGCCTGACGAGGGGCTCAAAACTCATAAACTGTGAGGTCACGACCTGAGCCAAAGTTGGAAGTTTAACCAACTGAGCCACCCAGGTGTCCCGATTTATATTTTAAGTATAAGGCTGTATGTATATAATGGACTCACACAGGATACATCATGGGCTATGCAATGAGGAATCACTTTTCAGCGTCTCTTCCATCAGAATGTGACTTTTCTTGCCCCCTCCCCATCCCAAACATACTTTACACTTTCAATTTGAATGTACACAATGAGAAAAAGCTATGCTGAAAATACAGATAAAGGCCTCACTGTTCTGCAGAGATTTTGTCATAAACACCAAGAAAGTTTACAAAACTCTATGGCCACTGGAACAATTCTGGAAGGGGGTACTCTGGCCCCCACGAGGGTTGGCCCATGCATGACAGAGACTCAATATTCTGACAACTTTCGACCCAAGGAACTGACTGCAAGGCTCAGAGTTTGAGGCCTCAGCTACCTGTTTTCCTGGGAGACGGGTCTATGTAGACAGTATGAGCAGCCAAAGGCCACACACATCTCAACTTTTGTTACTTCTCACTGAAAACCGCTAATTTGAGATTCTGGTTTAAAAGCCCTATAATTAGTGGCTGAAGATTTTACCTAAAATGGGTTTGCCAAAGCTATCTGCCCAGAAACGGCCAGCAGCATCAAGATGTTTCACTAATGCATCAACTTCCTATTCCAACTCCCTTTCCACCCTGTCTCCTGCAGTGCTTAACAAGCTACGCCATCTGAGTCTCTCTCCCTGCAGCCTGGTGACTAGACTACATGTGTCTCCCCCTCCCAAATTAGCCTCTCTAGAGCAAACTGGGTCCAGCTTCTGTTGTCCTGCACTTGGGCACAAGTGAGCCCAGCCCTCAGTGAGCGGAGATCCAGAGTGCAGAACTTCCCATGAGCCCCTTCTCTAACATCTGTGGTTACCCCTGCCGTAGGAACCCACTCCTAAGGTGGACCATGGGGGCTGATAGCAGTCCATCCACACCTCGCTACTCACACACACCTTTGGGGAGTTAAAACCTGTGACAGGATGCACTCGATCCAACCATTTACCAAGATCATCTCCTAAGTGCTAGGGAGGAAGTGGCCATCCTGTGGTACAGAACTTGCCTCTGAAAGGTGACCAGGCCTGCACTGCCTGAGGCCAGGAGTGTGGGCCCTGTGGGGCCCCCATCAGGCAGAGATCACACACGACGGAGTATCTGGAGCACTTGTTAATCCGTTATGATTTATTAGCTGTACAGCAGTAGGTCCTCCTCCCCAGCTTTCAACCCCATTACATATTTTATTACAGGTCTCATGTTGGTGTCCTAAAATAATGAAAAATATCACACAGTACAGCTAAGTACAAAATGCATCAACCTAGAGTTTGATAGCTAACTGATGGCTCTTTTAAAAGCAATACACAGAAGAAAAAAGTGTTTGAAATCAGCAAGACTGAGGCTCTCTAAAAAACACATTTTAAACATGTGACAGTTCATGTGCAAGAATCACTTTTTAGTTGGTTTTGTTTCACATTATTATTATTACTTTTTTTTTTTTTTTTTTTTTTTTTTTTGCAGATCCAAAGTTTAAATTACTGACCTAGTGAAATTTTCTGGCCCAGCTTTTAAGGGCTGCTGTGACCCACTCATAATCATCCTTCTGCTTGAACAGAGGAGTTATAAAACACAAAATTCAGCTACGAACAGAGCAAAGAAAATGTGGATGGGAAATCATAACTGAAAGTTAATTGTACAAGGTTCAAATGCTGGCTCCATGGGCTGGAAATCCGATCTTCCACGTGGGTGTCCATCACTAGCGGCAGTAGTCTGGGTGCCGTTCTGCTACATGATTGTGATCCAATTCCTCGTCAACATTTACACACTACAGAGTCTGTGGTGACTTAATTTGCAAGTAATTAAAATGCTGGGTTTTCTTACACTGCACTTCTTTTCAACCTCTTAATTAATGGAAAAGATTAAAATGTAAAAAAAGTTATTTACAAGCTTGACCATACCAGAAACTCTGCCAAGAAAGAGGCAAAGCCTTCAGGACAGAAACCGATCGCAGCATGCCGTACTACTGGTGTGCAGCTGGCTCCGAGCAAAGGGAGTCAGGGAGAAGCAGAAGCAAAAACCAGTTTAAAAGTGTAAGTCCTTCCCAAGTCTGCATTTACAATTAAAAACTCTCCTGGGAAGAAGACCTAGAACTCTGGGAAACCTGGTGGCCATTCTGGAGTGGTTTACCATAGCCAAGAGAGAGGGTTCAATGTCTCTGTTTCCGTCTAAGAAAACCAGTCAGGCATCAACACTGTCCTCAGCACTTCACAGTAAACCCTCAGGGACTCAGAACATTCCATGATTTGCTAACATCAAACAGCAAGTTCTAGTTAAATCACATTTTTCTAACATCATCCTTGAAGTTTTAGTTCTCAGTATGTTTGGTAAAATGGTGTAAAATGATGCTTTTCCCAAAGCCAAAAGAAGAAAGAGGGAGAAAAATTAAGATGCAGGCCGTTTAAACACAGCCCAGAGCAGTCCTGGCGATGAGCAACGCCCTGCCATCACCGGTCCATCATGCTGAGGATCATCTCAGGCGTGAGGTCTCCGTTGGGGGCGTCTGTGGCGGCTGGCTGGGCCTCCTCCTCCTCCCCTTCCACGGGCTCGGCGTCTGGCTCTTTTTTTACTTCAACTATAATGTTCTCAATTGCACCTGTATTCTGGTCTTCCACCTGGATGATGGCTGTTGCTGGCAAGAAAGAGCATGAACAAAACAAATGCTCCATTAAAGCCCCTGAGGATTGCAAGGGTCCTTTCAGACTTGACACTAAATGGATGTCAGCAATGTAGGAAAGCCTCAGTAAGAACACAGAGAAAGCCAATTAAAAAAAAAAAGGCTCAATGACCTAAAATGTGGCCATTCAAAAATCCCCAATACTCTAGAAACCATCAGTGAACAAAAGGCAGACATTCATCTTTATATGCCTCCCAAATTACATATTATAAGCCTTAGTTTTCCTTTATATCATAAAGTTGAGCTTTACACCAATGCAAGATAGACAAAAGATGCAGACAGCACATGACGAATACCTCACACTGTGTGTGATGCAGGACTGTGTTAGAGGCGACCCGCCTCTAGCGAGAACATGCCATTCCTGATTCTGAAGGTCTCCCACACCCAGGGCCCTCCACCAGTTTTTTCACTCAAGTATGTGTAGGCAAAGCGGTTCCCAGGACCTATAGTTAACCAACCTCACACTCTCCTGTGACAGACATCTATACATGGGGTTCAGGAAGTACGTTAAAAAAAACAGATTAAATCTTGCATTTGTTAAGGAAAAAAACCCCACCAGCTTTCAGGTATCCAGGCAATGAGTAGAATAGAGACCTGAGTCCCCCAGAGCCTGCTGTCACGGGGGCAGTGTCCAATACAGGACTGCTGCCCACTACCACTTGTGATGTGGGGTACAGGCTAAATACCTCCTCTGTGTCCTCTCTTAAATCAGAAGGCGAGCACTTGAATCCAAAGGCCTGGAATTCTTAGGAGGAACAATCTCAGCACAGAAATTGCTTTATCCCTCCATCCTTTAAAATTTAGCTCTTTTATATTCATTGCCACATCAATTTTGCCAGCTGACTCTAACTGTGATGGTCTTGTAACCCCTACCACATTAGCAGTACCTATCTTGTACAGCACGAGTACCCTTCTACTCTGGACTTCTCACTGAAGCAGAAGAGGCCTCTAGCATCTTCCTCAGGTGTTACTCAGTAAAAACTAAACAAGTGCTTCCTGAGAGTTTGTTCAGGGTGTGACCTTAACTTATTCTCATGGCTTAGTTCCTATCTTTCCCCAAAACAAGGACCCATCTGGCTCCTCCACATGCTGGGAGAGGATGCCAGCCTACTGAACTGAGACAAGTAACTTACGCTGGGTCTGTTTGGGCTGGTTGGTTCTGCCAGGGGGGCGTCCTCTCCGCTTCTTGGCAGGTGGTGGGGCTGGGGTCACAGGCTGAGGCTCTGGCTCGGGTTCAATTTCCACAGCAGGCTCCTCCTCATCCTCATTGTCATCCAGATCTGGCTCAGCATTTTCTTCTCACGAAATCAGGAATAACAGGTGGTGGGGCAAGAAGAAGTATGGTGGAAGAAAAATATGACACACACATATCACATATTCTGTTATGTCTAGTTACGTATTTATTTTAATAGAAATCCATTTAAAAATGCTTTTGCTAGGATTTTTGCTATCAACACTGACAGAGTAAACTGGTATTGTGGTCCAATTAATAAGCAAATCAGCTTGAAGACTACTATTCATACTTTATATGGACTGGATATTACTTTTTTCTTTTAGCTGTAGACATCAGAATATTGAGTTTCAAATTCTTGACAGGCAACTCCATCATATGCTAGATAGACAAAAAAAAAGTGTTTAAGCTGAAAACATACGTTCCCTCTATTATATGAGGACAAAGCAGGACACTTAGCCTGAGACAGACCCTTGAAGATGTGCTCCTGCTTATCTCTGAGAGGAAGGTGTGTGTGTGTGTCAGAGAGCAAGACATAACTTCCTATTGCACTGTGACGTCCTATTATTAGGATAAGCAGCGAAGAGTTCTTTTAGGACTATTATTGATGTGTTTTTTTTTTAAAGCCAAGTTTTTGGACTTAATTCCCAGCTATGTCAGATTCAGTGGGTCATTCTTAACTCTCTAATTTTCTCTCTGATTCCATGACCACATAAAAGGAGACAGGACTATTATAGAAAGAATACTGACAAGGAGCCTGATGATATGGCTTTGAATCCCACATATCTTACTAGGTGTATGTAAGGTGTCCCTTACTAGGGACAATTACCACAGTGAATCCCAGTTTCCTTGTATGATCTCTACACTTACTGGTGATTTGAGGATCAAAAGGACTGAACTAACAACACATGTAACCATGCTCTATAACTTCTACTCTCTAGCACAGACATAGCTCTTATTTACACCACAGATCACAGTTTTTAAATTCTCCATTATTCCATTCAGGCTTCATTACTTCATTTAATAAGAGGTGTTACCCTCATTTTATAGAAAAAGTGAGAAGCCAAGTGATTTGTAAGGCACGGCTGAACTGCAGCAGGCAGAATTCACCTCTGGCCTCTGTCTGGGGCTGTCCTGCTGCCCCTCCCCACTCACCACAGCACACAAAGCGCCTTCCCTGCCTTCCTCTCAGAAGCACAGGTTATACAATCTTCCCCTGGGTCCAGACATTTAAATTTAGAAATCAAAGACTAAATGCTTTATCTTCAGGACAAAATGCCTTATTTGTCAAATCCTAAGTGAAAATGTGGGGAATACATTGGTATGTGGCAGTGTGTCAAGAACAAGATGCTTCCCTGTTGAACTTATTCAAGCCCCCTATTGCCTAAGTTGGCATAATGCCTAGAAAACCAAACAAATTCACTCAGAATTGGGGGAGAAAGCCACACAAAGAAGGTTAATAGGGTCAAAGGCTTATTGGCTTGGAGAGATTTTGGCAAAAAGCCTTGAAAATAGCAGTAGACTCTGCTGGTTAATCTCTGCAGGCAGAACTTCTGGGAGAGAACAAATATGACTGTGGCCTTGGTCAGCAAAGGGATGGAAGGCCCTGACTTTCTGGGGGGGCGGGATACAAAGACACTGGGTACAAGGCCCAGACCCAAACTGTGCTCTACAAGCCAGCAGTGCAGAAGCCAAAGGAGGAATGGCAGAAATCTACTGGGAACCATCAGTAAAATCTTTAGCTGAAAGATGCTCTGGTGAAACATAATTAGGGAGTGAGGCTGATGGTGCACATCACCAAGAAGACTAAGGGCCAACGTCTGTGGCAGAAGGAGGCTCTGCAACTAGAAGCACTTACAGACATCCTTGAGCTCAAGGTTACCCATGGATCTCTGGTGGCATTTGGAGCCTGTGACTTCCCCTGGCTTCTCCCAACAGTCCATTCATTCATTTCTTAGCCAAACAAAGGGGTCCCACAAAGATTCTCAGTAAAGAGTGGTGTGGGGTTTTTGTTTTTTCATGTTTATTTATTTGTAATTTTTTTTAATGTTTATTTTATTTTTGAGAGAGAGAGAGACTGTGGGGGAAGAGGGGAGGGGCAGAGAGAGAGAGAGGGAGACAGAATCTGAAGCAGGTTCCAGGCTCAGAGCTGTCAACACAGAGCCCGATGTGGGGCTGGAACTCGGGAACGGTGAGATTGTGACCTAAGCCGAAGTCCGATGCCTAACCAACTGAGCCATCCAGGCGCCCCGATGTTTATTTATTTATTTTAGAGAGAGAGAGAGTGTGTGAGCAGAGGAGGGGAAGTGAGAGAGGGAGAGAGAGAATCCCCACACTGTCAGCGTAGAGCCCGATGCAGAGCTCAAACTCACAAACTGTTATAGCATGACCTGAGCCGAAATCAAGAGTTGGACACTCAACTGACTGAGCCACCCAGGTGCCCCAAGGGTGGTATGCTTTTTTTTTTTTTTTTAATTTTTTTTTTTAAGTTTATTTATTTTTGAGACAGAGAGAGACAGAGCATGAACGGGGGAGGGTCAGAGAGAGAGAGACACACAGAATTGGAAGCAGGCTCCAGGCTCTGAGCCATCAGCCCAGAGCCCGACGCGGGGCTCGAACTCACGGAGCGCGAGATGGTGACCTGAGCTGAAGTCGGACGTTTAACCGCCTGAGCCACCCAGGCGCCCTGAGGGTGGTATGCTTTTATAAAGATTAAAGCAAACCGACATTTTAAAGGAGGCATGTTTACTTAAAACCCAGTGATGAAGATAATGCTTAAAACAGATTTCTAGAAAAGACAGCAAAAAATAAATTACTCTTATGCTTACTGGATGAATAATCTCTCAGAAAAGTTCTAAATAGAAAAGTAAAGGCTTTATTAAAATATACAAAATACACAAAAACTAAAAAGGACCTTGTTACAGCTCTAAATATAAAAAATCAGTACTTTCATAAGCAAGTTTTAGATAAAATCAATAAAGTCACTGAAGTTCTCAAACATGTTCAACCTTCAAAAATTTCAATCCCTCCCCATTACTACTGAAGCTTCTCCCCCCCAAGTTTGTTTATTTTGAGAGCGCACGCATGCGCGTGCACATTGAGTGGGGAAGGGGCAGAGAGAGAATCCCAAGCAAGCAGGCTCTGCACTGTCGGTGTGGAGCCTGATGTGGGGTTTAAACCCACAAACTGTGAGATCACAACCTGAGCCAAAACCAAAAGTCAGATGATTAACTGAGCCACCCAGCTGCCCCCGCTCCCCATTACTTCTAACAAGCATGCAAAAGACAAAATGAAGAGCCTTAGAAACACATTAAGGCGCCATCTATAATCTTTCCAGTCCGATGGTGCTTCTGGGGTAGTGTATTCCCCAAAACAAAACCCATTTACATACATCTTTTACCATAAAAAACTTAAATCTTTAGTCACAAATGTGCTTTCTCAACTACTTGGCCAGTAGTCCAAGTATCCACATTGAAAAAGCCTACCACCATGAAAAAGTGTGTACAATCAAATGTGACTCCTATGTTACCGACACTCTTATTCTCCCTCCCTCTTCATGACTCTAGCACCTCAAAACCATACCAGAGCACCTGGATTTCATGACTAGAAAGGCAAAAACACCCCAGAAAGCATCAACGGTAGGAAAATAGGCAAAGTGTTACATTTTAAAATTCAGAGATTAAGGTAGGAAGAGAAAGGCTGACCTTCATGGATCTGATCAACACATCTCAAGGCTAGGCTGACACAGGCAGTCAAACCAGAAGTTGGTCAAGATGCTTAAGCAACCTTCTTCACGTCCATTAGATTCATTGCTCAAATCTAGACCAGCTTCCTAAATGTAAAAGTTATGAACATAGAAAAGAAACTCTGCTGGCCTTAGAATATTACTAATCTGAGTAAACTGAGTCAAGATATTAATTTTGCTTTGGCTTTAACTGAACATGTAACATATAAGACATTATCAAGCAGTGGAATACCAGGAGAAAAAAAAATGGCCCCAGAAACATACTAACTGCTGCTGTAAAAATATACACATTAGGGCGGCGCCTAGGTGGCTCAGTTGGTTAAGCGTCCGCTCTCGGTTTCAACTCAGGTCATGATCTCAAGTTTCATGGGATCAAGCCCCGCATCAGGCTCTGCGCTGACAGTGTGGAGTCTGTTTGGGATTTTCTCTCTCCTCTCTCTGCCCCTCCCCAGCTCTCTTTCCCTCAAAAACAAACAAACAAAAAAAAACCCCAAAAAAACAAAAACAAACAAAACAAAAAAAACCCCCACAAAAAACCATACACACATTAGGAAGACTAGAGGTTACAAAAAGTAAGAGTGATTGGCCTATCTCTATATCCCAGCACATCCTACATAAATGTACTGGCAGCTGGGCACCAAAATCTCTATGTGTAACTAAATCAAGAAACAAGGTACTCACCACTGTCAGAGGAGTCTTCTTTTTTAGAACGCATCTTTCTTTTTCTTCCACGTTTACTCTTCTTTGTTTCCCCTCCATTTTCCCCTTCTACGCCATCTGGACCAGCACAATTATCAGCATGTCTTGCCATGGTATTCTAACAAAAGAAATAAAACCTTCATTCATATTACTAAAAAAGTTGATATCAGAATTAGATGTTCTCTTATTTTAGCTTAATAAATAAAAATTTGGGGTAACCATATTAAGTCCAAATGTTCTAGTATGTGTTACTAAGCACATTCTAAACATATTCTCCTCGTTCAGGGGAAATGGCCTCCCTCTGGAGGGGGGAGAGAGAGGGGGGAAAGGAAGGGAGCGAGAGGGAGACAAAGAAAAGTCCGTCAGAAGAGGAGGCTGCATCCTCTGAACAGGGGCTCAGCAGCCTGCAGACAAGAGGAACATGGGAGATCAGACCAGCTCCCTGTCCTGTACAGAATGGCTCTAAGGGAAGATCCAGGACAGATCTATTCACAGATACAGAGTTCCCCTTCAGCAGAAGGGTTCACACATGCACAGAGAACCTGGAGGTGGGGATGAGTGGCCCTTTCCAAATGATAAGGCATCTCTGTGCTTATAACCTCAGTGGAAAATCAAGAACATGGTATTAAGAACCACAACAAGGGAAATAAAGTTCTGACTCTTACCCGGCGTGTAAATGTTTTCCCACACTTAGAACAGACAAAGGCTGCAGGGACAAAGTTGGGGTCATGATAACGTTTGAAGTGCATGTCAAGGAGCTGCTTCTGGCGGAAGGTCTTGTCGCAGTGGCTGCAGGCATAAGGCTTCTCCCCGGTGTGGGTGCGCTTGTGCATGATCATGTGCCTCTCCTGAAAGAAGGGGGGGGGGGGGGGAGGCCTCAGAGCCTGTCACAGGGCTGCTATACTAGCCACAACCTACATGCATGTGGTTGACAGGCCTTTCTCTCTGAAGGATCTAGGCTCAAAACTACCTGTCCAGAGGATAAAGTTGTCTTTACTGGGGTATAAAACTGCTTCCATCAATTCTAGTATAGATATGCTCCCCCCTCCTGGGCTGCTTGTCTTGATCTCCCCCAACCAATAGGCCCCAGGAACAGATTCTTCTCTTTTCTCAAGTCCTGGACTTAATTCCCTCAGTTCTGAGAAAGCAGCCAGTATTTGGCCTGAGGGGGAGGTAAGCTATGACAGAATAAAACATCAGCTGGGGACTGAGATGATAAAATTGATGAGTGAAACCTTTGGTGACATTCCTCATACATCAGTCTGAAAATATCATCCTTAAAAACAGCCATCATATAAGGAATATAAAAACCCTCGGATAAAACCTGACACTGACAGGGAATCAACTGCTTTCTAACTATGAAAGTCTCTACCTGTCTGCAAGCGTAATCACACTGATCACACTTAAAGCGCTTCTCGTTCTTGTGTGACTTCTGATGCTGTATGAGGGCATAGCGCTCATGAAACACAGCATCGCAGTATCGACATTTCTTGCCTTGCTCAATATAGGAATGCTGCTTTCGCAAGTGGACACCTGAAAACAAAACACAAAGCCCAGTCTAACTTGTGAAACCACAAACAACATTTTTTCTCCTTCTTAAAATAATTACTCTGGCTGCTGTACTGAAAATGAATTAAAAGGAGGAGAGAGGTGAGAGAAGATGGTGGCCTGGAAGGAGCAGGGAGAACTGATGAGAGACTCAGGAAGTGAAATCAACAGGATTTAGTGACCAAATACAGAGCAAGGAAGAAGGTAGGTGTCAGAGACGATCTCCAGGTTCCTGGATTCGAAAATCAAGTAGGTGGTATAACCATTTGCTGAGACAAGGAACAGTGGAAAAGGGCTGAAGCCCTTTGTTTGTTTTGGGGAAAGGGGGTTGAGGGGACTTTCAGACCTTCAGTTCTAGATATGTCAAATTTGAGATGCCAATGATATCCAAGTAGGGATAGGTATGGCAAGGGCTAGATAAGCCTAGCTCAAAGGAAAGATTCAGAGTATGAACTGGAGTTGTTAGGATTTGAGTTACACCATGGGAGCTGATGAAATCACTAAGGCAAAAAGAATGAAAAAGAAGAGTTAGGGTCTTGCTTTAAGAAATCTATTAGGTAAAAAAAAAAAAAAAATCTAATAGGTAAGGGGTGCCTGGGTGGCTCAGTTGGTTGAGCATCTGACTTTGGCTCAGGTCATAATCTCATGGTTTGTGGGTTCAAGCCCCACGTTGGGCTCTCTGCTGTCAGCACAGAGCCTCGTTTGGATCTTCTGTCTCCCTCTCTCTGCCTCTCCTCTGCTGGTTCTCTCTCTCAAAATAAATAAATAAACTTAAAAAAAAATCTAACAGGTAATGCTAGTGGGAGGAAAAGAGGTTAAAACAACGGAAGGCTGAGAAGGAATAGAGAAGACAGATAACAGGCTATAGTGCCACGGAAGCCAAGGAAGAAAGTGTTTTAAGGAGGATGGCACAATCCACTATGAAGAACACTCTTAAGAGATCAAGAGACATGGGAAGTAGAATGCTCCCTGCATTCAGCAATGCGGTGTTCTTACTGATCTTAGGAAGAGTCACTTTACACAATAGGGTATAAAGTCAGATGGGACGGAAATTAGGAGCTGAGGAAGGGAATACTGTGAGGGACAGAATTCTTTATGAGGGCTGGCAGAGAAAGAGACAAGAGTCAAACCTAAACACCCAAATAACATAAAAAAATAAAATAAATGAACCAAAGATGACTCCTAGAGATCTACTGTACAGCGTAATTCCCATAGTTAAATTTTTTTAAAGACTGTATTTTTAAGTAATCTCTATACCTAACGTGGGGCTCGAACTTAACAACCCTGAGATCAAGTTGCATACTCTACTGACTGAGCCAGCCAGGTGCCCTGAATTCCCACCATATAATACTGTTATTACATATTAAACATTTTCTAAGAAGGAAAAAAAATTTTCTAAGAAGGTAGGTCTTATTTAAGTGTTCTTATCACAAAAACTAAATAAAAAAAAGGAAGTTTCTGTGTACAAAAATTTCCAAATTTTGTTTAAAAATTTTTTTTAAATGTTTATTTTTGAGACAGAGAGAGAGAGCGTGAGTGGGGGAGGGTCAGAGAGAGAGGGAAACACAGAATCTGAAACAGGCTCCAGGCTGTGAGCTGTCAGCACAGAGCCTGATGTGGGGCTTGAACCCACAAACCAGTGAGATCATGACCTGAGCCAAAGTCGATCACTTAACCGACTGAGCGACCCAGTCACCCCCAAATTATGCTTTTTTTAAATTATTTTTTTAATGTTTATTTATTTCTGAGACAGAGAGAGACAGAGCATGAGTGGGGGAGGGGCAGAGAGAGAGGGAGACACAGAATCAGAAGCAGGCTCCAGGCTCTGAGCTATCAGCACAGAGCCCGACTCGGGGCTCGAACTCACAAACTGTGAGATCATGACCTGAGCCGAAGTCGGTCGCTCAACCAACTGAACCACCCAGGTGCCCCACCCCCAAATTATGTTCTAACAGGAAAAACCAGAGACTATAAAAAAAAAGTCAAACCTAGAGGAGGAAAACCTGTTCTTTTCCTTTTTCAATGTTTATTTATTTATTTTGAGTGAGAGAGGATGTGAGCAGGGGAGGGGGCAAAGGAGAGAGGGAGAGAGAATCCCAAGCGGGCTTCAAAACGTGGGGCTCAATCCCATGACCACTGAGATCATGACTTGAGCCAAAATCAAGAGTCAGTAACTTAAACCAACTGAACCACCCAGGCACCCTAAGACTTTTTCTTTTCTTTTAATCTTCAAAAAAAAAGTTCTTTTAATTTACTTATTTTGAGAGAGGGAGAGAGCGAGAATCCCAAGCAGGCTCCAGTCAGTGCAGAGCCCAACACAGGGCTTGAACTCATAAACCGTGAGATCATGACCTGAGTCGAAACCAAGAGTTGGATACCCAACCGAATGAGCCACCCAGGCGCCCCCAATACTTTTTCTTTTTCTTTTTTTTTTTAAGACAGGAGAAATGTAAGCGTGTTTAGAGTTGAGGGGAAAGACAGGAAAGAAAGTGTGAAGATGAGGGTAAGGAGGTGGTACAGGATGGTATAAAAGCTGCAAAGAAGACAAGACAGTAGGATCAAGACTAAGGCAAAAGGACAGGCCACCAACAGGAGGAGTGATGCCAACTCTCTTGCAGCAAGTGAGAAATGAGAAGATGAATGCACACTGGCTTACAGATTTGATAACAGGAATTTGGGAGTTTCGATCCTTACTTTTTCAGGGCTTGAACCCATGAACTGTGAGATCCTGACCTGAGCCAAAATCAAGAGTCGGATGCTTAACCGACTGAGCCACCTAGGTGCCCTACAAAGTGATAAATTTTAATTATGGCATATTAGTGTGAAATCAGGCCTGCTTTGAAGAGGGAACACAAACTTCTTTGGGACTGGTTTTGGGAAATAACTATTATTTGACAGCTCCTAGGCAATTATGTACGGCCTAAGGGGTATCATGCAAATATAAAACATCCAACATATTTATTTATATCATAAAAGTGAGTAATTTTAAAAAATTGAATAATCCAGGGGGTGCCTGGGTAGCTCAGTCAGTGGAACGTCTGACTTCGGCTCAGATCATGATCTCACAGTTCCTGGGTTTGAGCCCCGCGTCGGGCTCTGTGCTGACAGCTCAGAGCCTGAAGCCTACTTCAGATTCTGTGTCTCCCTCTCTCTCCGCCCCTCCCCAACTCATGCTGTCTCTCTCAAAAATAAACATTAAAATGTTTTTTGAATAATCCAGACAGTGGCCTAGTAGCTCACACACATTGCCATGAGATATTATTAATTTAGATTTTGGTTTCTGTACCATAAGAATAGAAAAACTCACTCATTTATCAGAGGACAGTGCCTCTTACATCTTTCCAACAAAGTCCTCTTAACAGCAGAGTAGGACGAACACATGACACATGGGTCTTATGTGGAGCCCAAAGTCCTCTGCTTCAAACTTGTGGTTTCATCTTAAAAATGAATGTTAGATGTTAAAAAAATTAAAAATCTTACAACTTGAAAAAATGTGCGCTAGTCTCCATTTTGTTCAATATGGTCATGTTAATACAAAAATGATTTAAGACACCAGCTAAATTATAGAACTTTACATAAAATCTTTGAGTAAAACCAATGTTGCAGAAAGATAGGCCATGTTTATGCTATGGCTCAGTATGCTCCTGATATGACCCAAGTACTTCTATGTTCCTCAGTGGAACTAGAGGCTCTTAAGAGCACTCAAGACCAGCTTGCCATTATAAGCTGTGTTGTGTAGCAGCTCTGCTCAAGATACCTGTTGGAGCATCAAGTTTATCACCTATAATACTAAAATACATATGCCTTGGTAACTTCATATGGTTGTTGTGAAGATCAAATGAGTTAAAAAGTAAAACAAAGCTGGGGCAACTGGGTGGCTCAGTCAGTTAAGCGTCCGACTTCGGCTCAGGTCGTGATCTCACAGTTCCTGGGTTAGAGCCCTGTGTTAGGCTCTATGCTAACAGTTGAGAGCCTGGAGCCTGCCTTGGATTCTGTGTCTCCCTCTGTCTCTGCCCCTCCCCCACTCACACTTGGTCTCTCTCTCTCTCTCAAAAAGAAAAGTTAAAGTAAAAGATATTTTGTAAAGTATAGCATTTTACCTAAATATAAAAACATTTAGAAGAATAATATTCAAGGAGCAATACATCTACCATCAATGCAGAGCTCGATGCGGGGCTCGAACTCCCAAACCATGAGATTACAACCTGAGCCGAAGTCAGATGCTTAACTAACTGAGCCACGCAGGAGCCCCAGCAATGGCTTTTATTAAGTGGCAGGCCATTCATATACACAAAGCTTATATGAATCAGAAAAGGAAGTTATTTATGATCTTCATATTTTCGCACATCCTCAGAAACATTTTTCATTTACTTACCCAAATCACTTTTTCGGGCTATGACAGTGTCACAGTGGGGACAGTGAAATTTGGCCACATTTTCTGTGTGCTTCTGTAAAATGTGCATCTTCATGGTACCACTTTGGGTAAACCGAGCATGACAAATATAACATTCATAAGGTTTTTCCCCTTAAAAGGAAATAGAGAATGAACAAATTAGACAAAATGAATATTACCATTTAATTGGAGGGTAATTCAGGAGGCAGTAAAGCTAAGCTACAGAGAATCTCTGGGTACTACCCAGAGGGCTCAGGCCCACTGCATGGCCTGCGCCTGTCTTGAGAGATGGAAAAGTCCTAAACTGCTGCCGCCACCCCTGCTCTGCCAGCTCTACCAGAGTCATTCACATGAGAAAGAGAGCAGTTCCTATGACAAGGCTTGCCTTTGGGGGGCAGGAGATGGATGACAGGAGGACCTACAAGTTCTTTTCTTTTTCTTTCTTTTCTTTCTAAATTATCTCTACACCCGACGTGGGGCTCGAACTCACAACCCCCGAGATCAAGAATCATGTGCTCTATCACCTGAGCCAGCCAGGCGCCCCTACAAGATTTTCTTTTTTAGAAAAAGATAGTACGGGGAAAACTGAATGAGCTAATTAGGGATTTGACCCAGACGACTTCTAATAGTGAAACTTTCCATTCTCCAATGTATATTCAGAGCAATGAATTCAGAAGATATTCCAGAAAAGCATCTGTTAATTCCATTACTTTCATGCTAGCTTCCATTCAGGTAAAGAATAGGGGCGTGAGGTGGTTCACAGGGTCCCATGGAATCCACTGAAAAGCAGCTCATCAACACAACAAGGGAAGATGTCCTACCTGAATGCGTTCTCATGTGCCTCTTCAGCTTGTATGTGTCCCTGCTGGCATAACTGCACAAGCTGCATTGGAATGGACGCTCTCCAGTATGAGAGCGAATGTGACGTTTTAATTTGCTGACCTGAAACACGAGAGCAATCAAACTTCTTACTTCTGTTAACATTGATTGTAATGTGAGTGCTGTGGGTTAGGCACAAAAGCTTAGCTTTTGGGCACTGAAGTTCACAATACAGAAAAAGCCTAAAACATAATATTTCTTCCTCATTACTTGTAACCTTTGTCTCTCAAATCCTTATCATAGTCCAAAGGAAGAGGGTAAACAAATGGATGGGGCACAGATGAGTCAAGATTGGTTATTATGTAACTATTTAAGCTGGGGGATAGATTCATGGGGGGTGTATTATCCTATTTTATCTATTTCTATATATGTTTCCACTTTTGAAATTTTCCTTAATAGTTTAAATAATCTATGCTTATTTACAGATAATTTCCTCACAGATACAGAGGTATCAGATTTTTTTTTGTTCAGTTTACCCCTAAATGATTTTACTGCTATTAGAATGTAAACCTGTTTCCTACTATCGATCATATAAAGTTACTGACTTCTGTGTATTTGTCTTATATCTGGCCATCCAAATGGACTCTGTTTTAAGTTTTCAGCTAATACTCTTGGATGTTCTATGTAAGCAAATATGTCTGCCACAAATACCATTTTTTGTTTTTCCATTTATAATTCATTTCTTATTTAGCTAGGATTTCCAATACAATTTTGATACAGTAACGGTAAGAAGAGATGTCTTGTTCCAAATTTTAATGGGAATACTCCCAATATTTCAGAGTTAACTAGGATGGATTGACTATAGGTTTCTGGTATACACTCCTTATAGTAAAGCCATTTTCTTCTACTCTTAACTTGCTAGGACTTTAAATGGTAATAAATAATGAATTTTAGTTTTTCAGTCATCTATAGAAATGATCATATGGTTTTCTTTAACCTCTCAATATAGCACAAACCAGTAATTTCTTCATGTTCAACTATCCTGGCATTTTAGATATAGTCTATCTCATAATCACTTATTTTTATAATATATTACTAAATTTGGTTAATAATTTTACTTAGTAATTTAATTTTTCTGTGAGAAAAAGATACCCTTTTGTTTTTGGTAGCATTCTTACTCAGTTTTGGTAACAGTATAACCTCAAATAGTAAAGGAGATAAAATTTTCTATTTTTAAATACTCTAGGTGCAGTTATTTATTTCTTTAATGTTTGGTAGAACGTATCTGTAATAACATGTGGAACTAATGCTTTTTTTTAAAAATGGGTAAATCTTTCACACTCATGACAGTTTTTTTTTGTTTTTGGTGCCGGGGAAAGGGAGTGGGAGTGTTAATAATCTGGTAAGATTTTCTATCTCATCTTAAGTCAGTTTGGTTAGTTTTTATCCTTATACTAGAATCATGGTCTTAAGACAGGAACCAACAAGGAGCTGAACACTTACTTCTACACTGGCGTAATCGCACATGGAACACTTAAATGGCTTCTCATGGGTGTGTTTATAACGACGATGCCGCACCAATTCTCCACTAGTCACAAAGGCCATGTCACAGTCTGGGCACTTGTGAGGACGAGTACCTAGGGAAAGTAAGTTATAAAAGGAAGACAAGATCAAGGGCACAATTAATGACAGTTCAACATGTGACACAAAACTGCATGATGTTGAACTCTGGTCATCTCAACAATCTTGTACCAGCCTGAGAGTAGCTCCAAAAGCTATGGGAGGGCCTGGTCGACTTTCTAACAGTAACCCCAGAATACTGGAAACATGTGCCAAACATTTAGTTTCTCTTAATTACCCATGTGAGTGATGCTTTTGAATACAAAATCTTTTTTATCCCTAGTTTATAAATTCTGATCACTATGGATCAAAAGTTAATAAAAACACAAGTCTGCTTCAACTCTTGGTTAAAAAAAAAAAATAGAGAACATCTTTTAAACTTCAATGTTGTGGGGAGCCAGGGTAGCTCGGTCAGTTGAGTGTCTGACTTTGGCTCAGGTCATGATCTCACGGTTAGTGAGTTTGAGCCCCGCGTCATGCTCTGTGCTGACAGCTTGGATTCTATGTCTCCATATCTCTCTGTCCCTCCCCCTCTTGTGCTCGGTCTCTCAAAAATAAACATTAGAAAATTAAATAAATAAACTTCAATGTTCTGTCAAGTACAGGCCACAGAATTAATAGTTACTTGACCCAAGATTCCTTTGCATATCAAATCTTACTATATTGTGACTATACACAGGGCCAAAGGGCTGTCCATATTGATACTTTTTTCTTAAAAAACAAAAAAACCTCACATATGTAATAGCTTGTTTTCTATATAAATTTGTTTTGATAAATCTAGAAATTTATCAAAGGCTTTAAAAAGTAGTATTGCCTTTTATGTGATTTAAATAGATCATTTATTTTTTAGTAGGCTCTATGCCCAACATGGGGCTTGAACTCACAACCCAAGACCAAGAGTCACATGCTCTACTGACTGAGCCAGCCTGACACCCCTGAACAGATCACTTTCCAACATCCAATGTCTAATACTATGTGATCTGAATGTCAATTCGTAGAATATTTAAACATTTTTACAAACTAATACATTTTTTTTCTTTTTTCCTTTTACTGAAGGAAAGTTACATTTCTTAATTTTTTAATGTTTATTTATTTTTGAGAGAGAGAGAGAGAGAGAGAGAGAGAGAGAGAGAGAGAAGGCATGTGTGCACATGAGCCGGGGGGGGGTGGGGTGGGGGTGGGGGAAGAATCCCAAGCAGGCTCCACGCTGTCAGCACAGAGCCTGACGTGGGACTTGACCTCATGAACTGTGAGATCATGATCTGAGCTGAAATCAAGTTAGATGCTTAACTGACTGAGCCACCGAGGTGCCCCTTACTTTTTTTTTTTTTTAAGGAAGACTCTTACTGTTTTTAATATGTTCCCACATAGTAGACCCATAACATAACTGATTGATTACTTTAATGGATCTTTTCTAGTCACTTTATATTCTAAATATAGCATTGGAAATATGCCCAGGTAATAATGACAATAAAGAGATAAGCTGACAGCAGAAAACAGTGCTGTTTTCATAAACCACTACTCAAAAACTGGGAACCATTTGTAATTATGCACTGCAGGTAAGGGGTGACAACAAGGTAACCCCAAACACCAAAACCAAAGGAAGACTTCCCCTGAGAGTGGTATTAAGAAGAATTACAATGCAAAGAATAGGACTACCCACCTGCAGAAATGATTCTGAGATTGAGAGAACCCAGAAGAGGAAGTGTGATTAAAGTATGACCGTAATGAAAAATTCCAAGAAATTCCAATGAATGTTCACATGCTCATTTTGCTTCTTTAGTACCACTAAGGATGTAGGAGTGAAGGATAGAGTTCTCTCTATGAAAAATATAGTCTGGCAGCACAGATAGGTAAGTAGAACAACAATTAATGAGAGGAGGAAAGCAGGATCCATTTCTCTTAGGACAAAGTGAATTGAAAACCAAGAATTTCTAATGTTTACCTAGTACTATCTAGGGGACAGAAAGAGGCCTGCTACTGGTAGACACAGCATGGCAATTAGGGAAGAAGAGACACTGCTGTGCAACAGAGATTTTCATTGAGTTGCACCACCTGGCTGCTTATGTCCCTATGCTCAGGGCCCATGCTCACCAAGTCACCTGTCAGTTGCTACATCATCTCAATATAGGTAAGAGTGTCCCCTAGAAAGCAATACAACTGCATCCAGAAAATGAAAAGGTGTATTCCTCACTGTAAACTGATTTTCTGATATGCATCTGACCGCTGAGGGTTTGATTAGTATGAATTAGTGCTGCCAAATTAGCTCTGAGCACCAGACATACCACACTCTTATTTTCAAAGCTGAGGACTAGACCATGACACACACAGTCTACATCAAGCATTCCCATTTTAGGAGGTCCTATTATGGGGCCATATATTTTTATCCAGTCATATGCACTTTCGTAGTGTCTTCAAACTACTAAATACATCATATCATCAAGTGTCTGAGTAGAAAGCAGGGACAATGAAAAGTGACCAGGTCATATTAGCAAAACATATACTAATGCACAGCATACTGCTTACAGGGCAAACTCAACTTGATCATGCTCAACAAACAACCAGTACATCAATCAAAAACAAGAGCCATATTAGGTGGAGAATCTGGAGAGGAAATCTACTCTGCATGAAGAACCATGTGAGAGAAGTTTCTATTAGCACTTGCAGCCAAATGCCAAAACGGAAAGAGCAAAAAGCCCAGAAAAGACCCTAAAGAGAGCTCCAGCACACTGTCCCTCCAACTTTAATGATGCCTGGAACCTAACCATAGCCAACACAAAGCTAATACTAGAATATTAAAGTATATATGGAGCACAAATGAAGAAATGTTTGGATTGCTAGAATAATGCCTTTAACTTTCCATTCTGCAATTCTGAATTACTTACCTTTGTTGAGGCGAAACAACCAGAAACCATGGTTTTTACCAAGGTAGGATTTTGTTGCTATTTCTAATGTTTGTCCTTACAGTGCCTGGCAATTGTTGCCTGGGAATTTTCAGGGTCATTCTTTGTCACTGATGTTAAAACCTTAGCAATGCAATGGTGAGGTTCTTCAGGAAATACTACAGATTAACTATCATAGATCAGCTTTTCTGGATCACTATCCTTATATAATTTGGATTATTTTCCACTAAATTTTCTTTACATTTGCCTATAAATTCATCTGCTTATAATAAATCAGGATTACAAAACAGCATAAGAAATGGGGCGCATGCGTGGCTCAGTCGGTTGAGTGTCCAACTTCGGCTCAGGTCATGATCTCATGGCTCATGAGTTCAAGCCCTGCGTCGGGCTCTCCGCTGACAGCTCAGAGCCTAGAGCCTGCTTTGGATTCTGTGTCTCCCTCCCTCTCTGCTCCTCTCCCACTCACGCTCTCTCTCAAAAATAAACATTTAAAACAAACAAACCAGCATAAGAAAGAACAAAAGTTGCTCTTCTTTAACTTCCCACTGGAACCAGTTTTGAGGATACTTAAAACCCAAGTTTTAAACTTTGCTATGCTGCAGCCCCCAACATTCATATCCAGCACCTGTGTGTGTGTTAAGGTGATTCCTCAGGAGGGTGACTGTTCTGAATGCCCTGCCACAGAGATGGCACTTGTGTGGTCTCTCATCAGTGTGACTTTTCATGTGACGATCCAAATTTGAACGCCGCGGACATGTGTAACTGCAAAGCTCACACTGGAATGTCTTCTTTACACCTATATGCAAAATAAAACACTTACTTGTTCCAGGGTTTCAAAGTGTTAAGTTTAACCCTAATGTTAAATTTCTACAAATAAATTTCATTAGCTTTTTTAAACTAAATCCAATTTAAGTCATATTAAATCAGAATTATTTCATGCCACTAATAGATTTACTTCTTTGTCTTCTTCAGGACTTAAAAAGTACTCAATTTGGAAAAACCTCTTTTAGACTGGTTAAAAGGATTGGTACCCACCTCATGATCTTTTAAAAAAAAAAAAAAAAAAAAAAAAAAAATCCATTTACTTTAAAATAATTTGCGTACACCGTGTTATATATGCTTTATCCCAAAATGACTTTATGAGAGTTTAATGGATAAACTAATTTTACCTTTCTTTTTAATTTTTGTTGGTTTTGGAGGCTTCATGTTACCAACCACTTTCTCTGCATTAACCTCTGATAGCAGACCCTCCTGCTGCTCTTCCTCAAAATCGTAGACAGACACATCCACATCTTTGCCCTCCTCTGTGTAACGCAGTTTGCTCTTTTTGGTTTTCTTTGTTTTTTTGGCTGGCGGCTGATAATCTGGGTCTTTTTGCCAACTAGGATCTTCTTGAGGTGGAAGTTCCCCTTGCTCTAGCGTCTCCACCTCTCCATTGGCCCCTACTTTCACCACTTGAAACCCTTCAGGCAAAGGTAAGGTGTGACATATCATGGGTTCGCTTTCTGCAAGACCCTCTTTAGACACTTCATTCTCATAAGCCCCCTGAAGTTCTTCTACTGAAGTGGTAGCAACAGGTACAGTCACAGGAACAGGTACTTGGACAAGCTGAAGCTCTCCTATGTTTATGGGCTGTTCCTCCATATTTACAACCTGTAAGGTTATGATCTGGGTATCGTCCACAGCAGCCTCTGCTTCTGGAGCGACTGTACCCTCCATTACTTCAGTCTTCATCTGAAGAAGGGTAGGATCCAGCTGTTCCATCATTACCATCTGCACACTGTTATTGACATCCTGGACCACCTCACCCCCATCAGTCTGGTTCTGGGGTAGGTGGCAAGTATCTTCTTCCTGGCCACCTTCCCGGCGTCGCTGGTAAGTCTTTCTTTCCTTTCCTTTAATGAAAGTTTCAGACTCTTCCACAATGGCTTCAACCGCCTCACCTTCCATTTCCCCTTCCTTTAGTAAGGGAGAACACAGGTTGTTATTTATTTATTTCACAGATTGTCATTTAAAGTAAAATTTGTCCAAATGAAAATAAATACATTTTAAAACAAAATGACCCTTGGCAAGTGAATTAGGAAATCAACAGTTGTTAATATGACAAAAAGACAAAACAGATATTATGAGCCTCCTGATGGAAGAACAACCTATATATGAAGCAATCTTGTTAATAAACAAAACAAAAAATCCAAAACTAATCAAGCCTCTAGATCCAACCACCAATTAACAGGAAATTGGTGACAGAGTATGTTAAATTACACTACAGGGATGACTCAGTGAAATCCAGACTGAAGGAAACTGCAGGATTAACCACCCAGTTTCTTCTGCAAATAAATCACCAACACAAAAAATGGGAAGGATAGAGGAAGAATCTACACCTCAGTGGTTCTGGACCTAGGGTGACTTTGCCCTCAGGGGACATCTGGCAAGGCCTGGTGACATTTCTGGTTGTCACTACTGGGTGGGTATGCTACTAGCATCTAGGGGTAGAGGCCAGAGGTGCTACTAAATCTTCTGTTATGCACAGGTTCAGTCCTCTACAATGAAGAATTATTGGTTCACAAATGTCAATAGTGCTGAGGTTGAGAAACCCTGATAGACGTAAGAGATTTAAGAAAACATAGCAATCCAAAAACAAACAAACAAAAAGAAAAAGCAAAAACAAAAACAAAACAAAAATCCAACAGTCAATCACAACATATGGATCTTCTCTGGATCCTGATTCCAACCAACAAATGATTTAAAAAAATATGACATGAGACAATTAGATTTAACTCTGGGTATTTTTTTTTTCCAACTCTGGGTATTTGATGATACTAAAGAATTATTAACAAATCTAGTTTACATCTTATACATTTCCTGTATCTATTAATAAAAACACTGGCAGAGGGCCTTGCTATTTTTAGCTAAATTCTACCTTAGAAAATATTCCACGTCATAGTGTTTTCTCACTGTTTTTTTGGAGCCAGAATCAGACCTTGGATCCACACTCCTATGGTCCTGACTGTCCACACAACACTACCTCCTGTGTCATACCATCAACTTGACATTCATTGTACCTCTCTCCTCTGTAAGACCACAAATTCCTTGAGGACAGGGACCATGTATAACAAGTAGTTTTTACTCTTTAGCACTATGCCTAGGTTGGTAAGTACTCAACTGTTAACTGAACATTAAAAAAAAAAAAAAAAAAAAAAGGTGGGGGTAGCCTGGGTGGCTCAGTCGGGGTAAGCATCCGACTTCAGCTCAGGTCATGATCTTATGGTCCCTGAGTTCAAGCCCCATGTTGGGCTCTGTGCTGGCAGCTCAGAGCCTGGAGCCTGTTTCGGATTCTGTGTCTCCCTCTCTCTCTGCCCCTTCCCTGCTCATGCTCTGTCTCTCAAAAAATGAATAAACGTTAAAAAAAATTTTTTTTAATGGAAAAAAAAATCAGCTAATTCATAGTTTCCGGCTCTTAAGTCTTGTGAATACTCAAAGTACCCAGATACCTAAGAGTAAAATGGGTCTGAACAATCATCCAATTCATAACAATAATCCAACTTAACAAAACCCACATATATAAGCTTAATTCAAAATTAAAGTGTTTTGTATTATTGCCCTAGTCTCACAAAAAGCTTTTGCTACTTCTATTACAGACACATTTTTCCAATTCTCTGTCTGGGTACCTTAACACTGTACCCATGCTGGCAGTCAGGACCACCTGTAAGGCAATACAAACACTACAGGAGAATGGGTAAGGCTTGGTCCCGCATTCAAAGAGTTACTACCTATTTTTATTTATTTTTTAAAGTTTACTTATTTAAGTAATGTCTACAACCCAATGTGGGGCTCGAATTCACAAATGTGGAGATTAATAGTCACATGTCCTTCCACCTGAGCCAGCCATGCCAGGCACCTCTTCAGGTTCTCCTGGACTCCACACAATCAGAATTTGCAACTTAATAGATCTCCAAGTGGTTTCATATACTAAAGTTTGAGAAGCATTTATTTATACCATCGTTATTCACAGATATTTTAAGAGAGAATTTTCAGGTCAATAATGTCCCAAAATTAGTACCCCAACAAGGATGGGATAATTCTAAATGCTGGCATTAGGGAACAGAGAAAAGGCCCATCTACCTTGGCACCATTCTTGGGAAAAATACCAAAGTACAAAGAACAAAAAATTCATAAGCCATAAATGCTAATGCTGACCCTGTCAGAGGCTCATCACACAACCCCAGGCTATTTAGATATCTTTAATGGTAAAACTAGTGGAAGGAAAACATTTAATGTCTAAGTTCTGTTGGGTTGTGAAGCACACAACAATCTGAAGGACACAGAAAAATCCATCCCCTCTCTGCCTTGAATTTGAGAACTTTTAAATATAAATAACTTGTAAAAAACTTGCTTGTAAATAACTAAGTCTAACCTAAAAGAAATCACTGGAATTATAAACCAAGTAGAAGAAGTGGTAGAAAGGAGTACAAATTAAAACCAATTGTGTTGCCAGGGAGCTGAGCTGACAAGAGTATTCTCTCACTGTGAAAAAAACACATGGCATAAGGTTCCTGAACATGGGCCTCTACTCAGGGTACTAAAGCAGCAGCTTGTTTTTACAGAGAAAAATCAGGCACAAAGTAGCAAGGTATTAGCCTCTCCCAAATACTGCTTAGAAAACTCAACGCATCCCCTCAAGCACTTTACCTAATATTCTCCATGAGAAGGGAGTCTCTCCTTTGAATCATTAACTAACCTAATAGGCTGTACCAGGTCTCTCTTCCCACTCCGTAAGGACTGTGCTCTGCTAGCTGTTGTCACCCCTTTGGCAGTTCTGATCCATTTCTTCTCTTCCTCCAGGGACTTGGCTCTGCTTCTACTCAGTTTCTCTTAGCCACACAACACACAGAGAACAAACTTACACTTACCCAACTCCCCAATTTTCTGCCTCTTTGCTTGAGTCAGCCATGCTTTCTAGGTTTTATCAAACCTTTCTGAGGACACCACCACTAGAAAGGGGTTTACATTTATTTCCAGAACACATTTTTAAAAAAATTTTTTTTTTAACTTTTTTTTTTAATTTATTTTTGAGACAGAGAGAGACAGAGCATGAACAGGGGAGGGGCAGAGAGAGAGGGAGACACAGAATTGGAAACAGGCTCCAGCCTCTGAGCTGTCAGCACAGAGCCTGACGCGGGGCTCGAACTCACAGACCGTGAGATCATGACCTGAGCCGAAGTCGGACACTTAACCGACCGAGCCACCCAGGCGCCCCCAGAACACATTTTTTAAAGATTATCAAAGTATAGTAGCTTATTTAGAGGAATCTGAAAAAGGAAGCACATGAAGATTTTTTTAAAGTTATTGATAGGATGCCTGGCTGGTTCAGTTGGTGGAGCATGTGACTCTTGATCTTGGGGTTATGGGTTCAAGCTCCATGTTGGGTACAGAGATCACTTAAAAAACAGAATCTTTAGGGGCATTTGAATAGCTCAGTCAGTTGAGCATCCAACTTGATTTTGGCTCAGGTCATGATCCCAGGGTCACGGGAATGAGCCCCGTGTCAGGCTCCGCACAGAGTGTGAAACCTGCTTAAGATTCTCTCTCTTTCCCTTTGCCCCTCTCCCCAACTCATGCTCGCTCTCTAAAAAAAAGTTAAATAAATACAAGATAAAAAAATAAAATAAAATCTTAAAAACAGTTACTCACAATTCCTTTACCTAATCACCTACCATTTTGGTATGGTTTTTTTTCAGTGTTTTTCCCCTTATGGATATTTATACATAGATGACATTGTATTATACATATAGTGTGCACACATTTTTATACGGCTTTGCTCTATCTTCAGAACCTTTCCTTACTGAAAAGGACTCCACTTCCTCTTTAGCTTTCTATAATCCCCTTTGCTTGGTCCACAAGCACCAGAGCAACCAACCCAAAGACCTTCCCCTTACCTTCAATCTCAGTTTCTCTGGCATCTGACGGTATGAAACTTGTATTCCTCCTTCATTAACCTCTTTTCTCCCTTGGTTCTGTCTTTCCTAGGTCTCTCTCTTCCTTTGTCTCTGAGAGCTACTCCACCTACCTTCTGAGCATATCAAGGCTCTGTTCTTTTCTCTGTAGCCACTCTATTCGCCAGCCTTTTTTTACTTCAGCTGTCTCCACAGAGGTCTTTCAAACCCACATCTGCAATTCTCTAATTTTTTCACTGCCTACGAGAGCTCTCGCCCAGTGATGCTTGGCTATCACCTTCAATTCGATGGCACTTGAGAAGGAATAAGGAAACCTGTACTCCAGTCCCTAATGCATCACTAACCAAACGAGGAGCTTACAAAGTGGGTTAGTCTTCTGAAGAACTTGTCTTCTGAATTTACAAAGTGGGTTAGTCTTCTGAAGACATTTTGTATTCTCTGTCATCTTCATGACAAAGTAAAGCTTAGGGACATTTATTTTATTTTAACCAATAACTTTTGGTATATATATTTACTTAATTTTTAAAGTAAACTCTACTCCCAACGTGGGGCTTGACCTCATGACCTTGAGATCAAAAGTTGTATGCTCTACTGACTGAGCCAGCCAGGCACCCCAGGAACATTTCTTAAACATCATTCGACCAACTTCTGGGTAGAGGGTGGGGCAAGAGGAGGTTCCCTCAGACTGTGGCAGGATGATTCTGGCACCTGTGAGTGTTGGGGTTGGCAGAGAGGAAAACTGGCATCTGAGCACGTCCCTGCTCTT
This sequence comes from Panthera leo, assembly GCF_018350215.1. NCBI lineage: Eukaryota > Metazoa > Chordata > Mammalia > Carnivora > Felidae > Panthera > Panthera leo. The sequence goes on along the minus strand of NC_056693.1, from coordinate 42,880,920 downwards.
GACGACTGGGTGAGTGGGAGGATGTGGAAGCCTAGCCTCTAACAGAGGCCCCTGAGGTCTGGCCATACTCCTAACTAACCACCAGCCTGGCCTGCATCCTTGGGAGCCTACTGGATCAGCCCTCGCCCTCTTGCCTCAGTGTCTTTTCTACCAGCTCTATGTTGCTCAAATCTTTCCCATCTTAAAACTTCCTTTAACCCACTTGACAATTTAGCACCTGCCATTTCTGTATTCCTTCCATGGTCAACCCCACACTGTCTCCACTCTTTTCTCTTCCATGCCTTGGTTCACCAGTTTGTTCAATTCTCTACTGAACTGCTCTAAGCCTAGCAATGGCCCTTAACTGGCAAATCCAAAGGAGACTTTTCTGTCCTTATCTGACTTGACCCCTCAGTGGAATTCAGCATTCTATTCTAGGCTTTATCCCAGATTTATGCCAGACCATCAGAAAAAAAGCTTGGTATATTTGGGTCACATGGTCTTATCCCTACAGAACTGCTTTCACCAAGTTTTGTTTTGGCATTATGCCCTTGGCTTATACTAAAGGATACGTGGCAGAAATTTTCAATTACACACTTGGAAAGGTCTTCTTCAATTAAGGATTTTTTTCCTTTCATTGTTGAGACCTATGTTACAGGATCATGAGTTACCATTTTTTTTTAGTTGGGCCACACCTTGTTCAATTTTTTTCCTCTCAAGCTATATAATAACTTCCTATTCTAAGTTGTATTTTCTAGGGTTTTTACTTTGTATCATTTATCATTTATATTTTCTGTACACTTCGTCAAATTGTAGAATAAGATGGGCTTTAAACCAGGGGCACATGGGTGGCTCAGGTGGTTAAGCATCTGACTCGATTTCAGCTCAGGTCATAATCTCTCGGTTCCTGAGTTTGAGCCCTATGTCAGACTCTGCACTGATAGCATGGAGCCTTCTTGAGATTCTCTCTCTCCCTCTGTCTGCCCCCCCCCATCCCGCTCATGCATGCTCTCTCTCAAAAATAAATAAACTTAAAACTTACAACTGTATATATGTAGATGTGTGTGTGTGTGTGTATACATATGTAATAGAAAACACAAAAATATAGAAATATAGGGAGTCTTACCATTCTTAAAATATATCAAAATAGAAATAACTTCAACTAAAAACGTGCAAACCTATTTGAAGATTATAAAAATCTTCCAAGAGGCAAAACAAACAAACAAAACCAAAAACCAAAACAAAACAAAAAAACCCCAAACAAACAAAAAAACCTCTTGATTCTAAGAAGCATAAAAGACCTCACTGAACAGACACTACTGTCTGTATCCATGATCAGAAAAGCCAAACATCATAAAGCTGTTAATTCTTTCTACTTTATATAAAGTCATTTTCAAAGTGTCTGAAAAATAAACAATGATAGCAATAAAATTTCCAAAAAAATGAAGGCAACCTTCTATTTCCAAATATTGACATATTATAAAGTCACAATAATTAATATAATGTATACTATCACTATCACAACCAATCAATTTAAACAGAAGAGAGGATTGGGGCACCTAGGTGGCTCAGTCGGTTAAGTGTCCAACTTCAGCTCAGGTAATGATCTCATGGCTTGCAAGTTCAAGCCCCGCATTGGGCTCTGTGCTGACAGCTCAGGGCCTGGAGCCTGCTTCAGATTTTTTGTCTCCTTCACTCTCTGCCCCACCCGTGCTCAAGCTCTCTCTCTCAAAAATAAATAAATATTAAAAAAAAATTTAAACAGAAGAGAGAATCCAGAAACAAACCCTAGAATATAAAAAGTTGTCATTTTAAAAATTAGTGGGGAGAAGAGGATTACTTCATAAAAGGTACCAAAAAGCTATTAAACTATTTGGAAAATATTGAGCTATATGTTTTTTTAATTTTTAAAAAATGTTTGAGAGAGCATGTGCGCGTGTGCGCACAGGGGAGGGGCAGAAAGAAGAGGGAAACACAAAATCCCAAGCAGGCTCCAGGCTCTGAGCTGTCAGCACAGAGCCCCATGCAGGGCTCGAACTCATGAATTGTGAGAGCATGACCTGACAGCCAAAGTCAGATGCTTAACTGACTGAGCCCCCAAAGTCCCCTTGAGTTATATTTTTAATCCATCTGGAATATGATGTCATTGTAAGAGTTAAGGAGATATTAACTGCCCCCCCCCACACACACTTAAAAGCCCTCACCCTGAAAAAAGATATAAGGTGAATAGCCTTCTGACCCATGAGGAAGGCTTTGTGCTTAGACACAGAAATAATAGGAGACACCAGAGTAAGATTACTGAAATTTTAACAACCTTAAAGTAAAAAATTTCTTATGACAAAACACTGAACAAAATTAAAAAGAAAACAGTCAACAAGAAAATTGTTTGCAGCAAATGTGACAAAGGACTAACATCCTTATCGTATGATTGTAAAATGTGTAAGAAAAAGATGAACACCAAAAGAAAAAAGCTGGGCAAAGGACACAAATACATGACTCAAAGAAAAACAAATGGCAGATGAAAAAAAAAAGAAACCAAACTTCAACACTAAAACAAAAAAGGAAATTTAAAATAATGTGACAGCATGCTACCTCTATTAAACTGCTACAGCTGTTTTAAAGCAAGGTGCTTTGAAATTAGCAAGGTAACTGGTGATATGAATCAAGAATTTTTAAAATATTCAAATTGTGGGGGTGCCTGGGTGGCTCAGATGGTTTAGGCATCTGACTCTTGATTTCAGCTCAGGTCATGATCTCAAGGTCCTGAGATCGAGCCCCATGTTGCACTAGGCATGGAGCCTGCTTAAGGTTCTTTCTCTCTCTCCCTCCCCACTGGCATGTGCGCACGCTCTGTCTCAAAAAAGTAACTACACTTCATTTTATACCCAAATAATCAGAGATGAACATCAAGATTTCAAGGATATTATTAATCAAAGTGAATAGTTTTAAACAACTCTAATACATCTGGAGGTGAGTAATTAAAACTTGGTAAATGATATATCCACCAAGTGGAATACTATACAGACATTAAAAATCATGTTTCAATATAACACTTAACATGAGGGAAATGCTCATTCCATATTTAAAAAGGACACGGATGGGGCGGGGGGAGGGAGTGTCAGAAGAAGCAGAATAGAATAATTATTAAGAGCTCAGGTCCTTCAGCCAGAAAACTTCATTCCAATTCTGGTTCTTTTACTTAACTAGCAGTTGATATGGAGTGAGAGATACTACCCTTCTGTGCCTCGGTTTCCTTTTGTACAAAAAGGGACAATAATAGCCCTATGAAGGGTCATCCACTTCATAGGCTGTCATAAAGATGAAACAGAACAATGTACACACACAGCCTAGGTCCTGTGCTCCTCTGTATCCTCCACCCCAGAGGGTAATGAATACATGTTAGCTGAACAAATACATAACCTCCCAGTTTCCTAGAATACTAATCACAGACCTTACATAAATGTTCCCCACTAAAATGTCTGATAAACTACTGAATTTCTGTAGAATGAAGGTAGTAACCAATGGACAAAACCTGGAGACTGACCAACTCTAGGAAACAAACAGAAAAAGAGCCAAAAAGGAACACAACAAGGCTCCCAGGCTGGTGTCCCTCATTAGGTGTGTCCAGCATATTCCTGCCCAATGAAATCTTCCTTTCTGAAATTTGGTGCAAAAACTCACTGTGGTTGAGGTTTACTGCATCAACTCCAAACTCTTCCCCCATTTATTTATTTGAGAGGGAGAGGGAGAGGGAGAGGGAGAGGGAGAGGGAGAGGGAGAGGGAGAGGGAGAGGGAGAGGGAGAGGGAGAGGGAGAGGGAGAGGGAGAGGGAGAGGGAGAGGGAGAGGGAGAGGGAGAGGGAGAGGGAGAGGGAGAGGGAGAGGGAGAGGGAGAGGGAGAGGGAGAGGGAGAGGGAGAGGGAGAGGGAGAGGGAGAGGGAGAGGGAGAGGGAGAGGGAGAGGGAGAGGGAGAGGGAGAGGGAGAGGGAGAGGGAGAGAGGGAGAGGGAGAGGGAGAGGGAGAGGGAGAGAGGGAGAGGGAGAGGGAGAGGGAGAGGGAGAGGGAGAGGGAGAGGGAGAGGGAGAGGGAGAGGGAGAGGGAGAGGGAGAGGGAGAGGGAGAGGGAGAGGGAGAGGGAGAGGGAGAGGGAGAGGGAGAGGGAGAGGGAGAGGGAGAGGGAGAGGGAGAGGGAGAGGGAGAGAGGGAGAGGGAGAGGGAGAGGGAGAGGGAGAGGGAGAGGGAGAGGGAGAGGGAGAGGGAGAGGGAGAGGGAGAGGGAGAGGGAGAGGGAGAGGGAGAGGGAGAGGGAGAGGGAGAGGGAGAGGGAGAGGGAGAGGGAGAGGGAGAGGGAGAGGGAGAGGGAGAGGGAGAGGGAGAGGGAGAGGGAGAGGGAGAGGGAGAGGGAGAGGGAGAGGGAGAGGGAGAGGGAGAGGGAGAGGGAGAGGGAGAGGGAGAGGGAGAGGGAGAGGGAGAGGGAGAGGGAGAGGGAGAGGGAGAGGGAGAGGGAGAGGGAGAGGGAGAGGGAGAGGGAGAGGGAGAGGGAGAGGGAGAGGGAGAGGGAGAGGGAGAGGGAGAGGGAGAGGGAGAGGGAGAGGGAGAGGGAGAGGGAGAGGGAGAGGGAGAGGGAGAGGGAGAGGGAGAGGGAGAGGGAGAGGGAGAGGGAGAGGGAGAGGGAGAGGGAGAGGGAGAGGGAGAGGGAGAGGGAGAGGGAGAGGGAGAGGGAGAGGGAGAGGGAGAGGGAGAGGGAGAGAGGGAGAGGGAGAGGGAGAGGGAGAGGGAGATAGCACATGAGTGGGGGAGGGGCAGAGAGCAAGGCAGACACAGAATCTGAAGCAGACTCCAGGCTCTGAGCTGTCCGCACAAAGCCTGAAGCGGGGCTTGAACCCACCAACTGTGGGATCATGACCTAAGCCAAAATCGGATGCTTAACCAACTGAGCCACCCAGGTGCCCTTCTCCCTGCTTTTTAAAAGCAATCTCTGTGCCCAACGTGGAGCTCGAACTCACGACCCTGACATCAAGAGGTGCATGCTCTACTGACTGAGCCAACCAGGTTGCCCTCAATTCCAAACCTTTTAGCTTGGCTCCCAGAAGTTTGTTCCCGTCCTTTCCACCCACTCAACCTCACCTCCTGGGCATCTTCTAAATAACTGCTTACTGTCTTGTACCCTCCAAGCTCAAGTGATCCCCTAAATCACATCTTCTCAAGTGCAAACTGACTTCATGTTTGTTTGGTTTTTACTGTAGTATACTTTTCTATGTCTATGTCTTTACCTCAAATAGACTATTAGCTTGTTGAGGGGAGGAACTATGCCTTTTACTTCTGTATCCTCTACAGCAATAAATACAAAACAGTGTTAGGTAAACAACAGACACTCAATGTCAATGTTACTGTCACATGAAACATATAAATGGTTCCTGCACGCAAGAGCAGGAAAGGGATATGGAAAAACAAAATATCATATGCTAAGTGGAAGCTTAATTATGTGAATTTATTTCCTTTATTTTATTTTTTAAACTTTATTTATTTTGAGAGAGAGAGGGAGGGAGGAGGGAAGGGGTGGGGGGGGGGAGAGGGAGAAAGAGAGAGGAAGAGAAAAGAGAGAGAGAGAGAGAGAGAGAGAGAGAGAGAGAATATCCCAAGATCCCAAGCAGGCTCTGTGCTGTAAGCACAGAATCCAACACAGGGTTCAAACCCATGAACTGAGATCATGACCTGAGCTGAAACCAAGAGTCAGACGCTTAACCACCTAGATGCTCCATGAATTTGTTTCCTTTATTGCTATGTTTGCGTCAATAAAAAGTCCTAATGACACAATTATAGGTTAGAGTAAAACAATCCTGCCACATAAAAATAAAGGCTAGGGGCACCTGGCCGGCTCAGTCAGCAGAGCATGAGTCGTGAGCTCAAGCCCTATGCTGGGCACAGAGCTTTGATAGATAGACAGACAGATAAAAACGCACTCGTGTCATACACTGTATGTACTCAATAAATATGTTCTATGTGAAAAAAAATTTTTTAAAAAGGCTAACTGTGACTGTGCTAATTTTGAGGACAGTAAAATTTAGTAACTTATCACCTGGATTACATGGCTGTACAGTCAGTGTGTCAGGTACTTCCCAAAGGAAATCAACCAAAATAACCTTCCACACTCACCAATGCAAAGTTCAGTCCTTTGGAGAGTTCAGTTATTATAAAACATACACACAAGGGGTGCCTGGGTGGCTCAGTTGGTTAAGCATCTGGCTTCGGCTCAGGTCATGATATCACGGTTTATGGGTTCAAGCCCTCCATCAGGCTCTGTGCTGACAGCTCAGAGCCTGGCGCCTGCTTCGGATTCTGTGTCTCCCCTACTCTCTGCCCCTCCCTCACTGACACTCTGGTCTCTCTCTCTCTCAAAACTAAATAAAAAACATTAAAAAAAATACACTAAGAGTACATGCACACTAAGAATAAGACAGTGGAGAAGAATGATTTCTAGTAGTCTATTTTCTTTTTTCTTTAAATGTTTATTTATTTTTGAAAGAGAAAGACCAAGTGGGGAAAGGGTAGAGACAGAGAGGGCCAGAGAATCTGAAGTGAGCTCCATACTAACAGCAGACAGCCTGACGCAAAGCTCAAAATCAGGAACCGTGAGATCATGACCCGAGCCAAAGTCAGAAGTTTGACTGAACCACCCAGGCACCCCTATTTATTTTTTAAAGATTATTTGTTTGGAGACAGTGGGGAGGGGCAGAGAGAGAGGGAGAGACAGAATCTCAAGTAGGCTCCATACTGTCAGCACAGAGCCCAACATGGGGCTCGAACCCAAGAACCATGAGATTATGACCTGAGCCGAAATCAACAGACACTTAACCGATTGAGCCACCCAGGTGCCCTAGTAGTCTATTTCATAAACAAAGCTACCACATCTTTTTAATTTTTTTTTTTAACGCTTATTCATTTTTTTGGAGAGACAGAGTGGGGGAGGGGCAGTAAGAGAAAGACACACACACACACACACACACACACACACACACACACACACACACAGAATCGGAAGCAGAAGCAGGCTCTAGGCTCTGAGCTGTCAGCACAGAGCCTGACGTGGGGCTTGAACTCATGAACCATGAGATCATAACCTGAGCCGAAGTCAGACACTTAACCAACTGAGCCACCCAGATGCCCCAAAGCTACCACAACTTTTTAATATATACCGTCCTTTACAAGGGAAAACTGCTAAAAACTCCTTATTTCCTGGAGCACATTTGAAGACTATCTATACACTCTTCGCAAGAAATAATAATCCCAAGTTCCCATGATTATAAGAATACAGTAAATAATATATGCAACATACAAAACACGTGTGTAATCAACTAGGTTATCAGTGAGGCTTCTGTTCAACAGTAGGCTGTTGGTAGTTAAGTTCTTTGGAAGTTAAAAGTTATACTCGGATATTCAAGTTGGAGGTTGGGGGCTTGGGGGGCGCTGAAGTCCCTAACTCCATGTTGTTCAAGGGTCCACTGTAACGTGATGGGTGCTGTAACAGGGGTTAACATGCTTCCTACCAGCCTGGCACAAAGGATGGTATAAGTGGGTAAGAGATGGGTCCAAGAAGAGCAACTGCTAAAGCTGGACCCTAAAGGATGAGATGAAACTTGACAGGCAAACTACAGTAGAGAGGAACTCTAAAAGAGGAAATTGTATGTGGGAAGAAACTTATGTATGGAATTAGACAAATTTTCTGCAAAAAATTCAACATAACTGAGTGGAACTATACTAAATAATCTCAAATTTATTATTGTGACCTGGTTTCAGAGGCCATGTTCTAGTTCCTCAGTAAGGGTAGCCTGTTTATTTCACTTACTGAATATTTACCCAACAAAATAGAAGACAAAGTTTATCTGGGAGTCAACATTCTAATGCCATTGTACTGATTGAAGGTTGCCTCCCAAGCACACGCTGTCCCTCTCTGCTTTCTATAGCCTGAAAGAGACTTTTGCTAGCATACAACAACTTAATGCTTCACTTCTCCTCATGCTCCCAAGGGTGACTATGTCAGGAACCACCAGATCTCTCTTTGTTCTGCTCCAGGCCCAAATACTTGAAAGCAGCTCAGAGTTACACTCTCTTTGGAGCAGTCCTACAGTCTTTCGTTGCTGGGAATATGAGAAAGGTAGGATCTATGGCAAGTCTATTACTGTGAATAAGTATGTTATAAAAAGAAATAAGTTATACACACACAGTATAGAATTTATACAACATCTAACAGGCACATCTATGGATTTTGGTGCACATTCTACCTGAGCAGTAATTCCCAAACGTGGATGGTATCAGGATCACCTAATAAACTTTTAAATACATAGATCCCGGAGATTCTGATTCAGTAGGCCTAGGGTGGAAGAGACCTTATTCCAAAAGGTCCCCAGGTGATTCTGATATAAAATCTCTGTTGACCTTGGTTTGGAAGTGACTGACCTAGAATACAATACTTATCTACCCTAAATACAGGTCTACATAAATCCAAGCTACTCAAATACCCACTGTTTCCTACTATGAGAATTTTTGGTTCATTCTTTAGAAGAATTATTTTGTTTATTTATTTAAATAAAGTGTATAAAGCCTACCTCAAAACTAGTATGATGTCCATATAAACAATAATGGAAATGTATCACCCAAGATGGAAATTCTAACGTTTTACCTCTACCATGGGTACCATCAATACCAAAATATCTCTCTAGATGGTATGGACAAGCTCAACACATGACAGAAGGAAAAAAGTAAAAAGAGAAGTGGAAAAACATGGTAAGACTGAACTCATGGTTTTGCAGTGTGTTTCAGTGACCATGTGGGCCAACGTTTGAGTGTTTCTGTAACCCAGTACTCACTCATGAAGGCTACTTAATACCAAGATAATTTTTATTTGATAAACAGGGTCTTACATAGGGTCAATATTAAATCAGAAGCCAACAGCTTAAATTCAACAATGCATACCTATACCAAAGGCATAATAATGATAATAAATGGCAATAGGAGATCTCTGAACAAAGATCAAGTAATACTTACATTAAAAAAAAAAAAAGACAGGGGTGTCTCGGTGGCTCAGTCAGTTAAGTGTCTAACTTTGGCTCAGGTCATGATCTCATGGTTTGTGAGTTTGAGCCCTACACTGCGCTCTCTGCTGTCAATGCAGAGCCCGCTTTGGATCCTCTGTCCCTCCCTCTCTCTCCCCCCTCCAGCTTGTTCTCTTTCTCAGAATAAATAAAAATAAACTTAAAAAAAAAAAAAAAAGAGTAAGATATCCTTAGTGAGTAAATAGTATAATAGCATGAAATATGGAAAATAGTTAAAGTGCTATTCAATAGATAGAACAAAAGAAATCTGAAAAACCACAAAGGATACATATGTATAGGAATACAGACATACAGAAGTTTAAACAAAAACAAAATGTTACTCTAAACTAATATTAATCATGAAAACAAATAATTTGTCAACTTGATTGCTCCTTAAAAATACGGAAACAAATACAGGAAAGAAGGAAATCTAGGCAATAGGTTAACCAAGAAATGGGGGAGGGGGATTACACATTTATGAATACCCAAAAGACATGACAAGGAGAGAAGGAGCAAAAGACCTTGTCTAACAAGTGGTCAGAAAAAAAAATTATAAATAAAATTTACTACAAAGAGGTAACCAAGTCACTATATTTTAGTCTCAATATACATTCACAACAAAAAATTTTGTTGTGTGTGTGTGTGTGAGAGAGAGAGAGAGAGAGAGAGAGAGAGAGAGAGACAGACAGACACCAACTGAGCGCACGTGCATGTGTGTCCAGGGGAGAGGGGCAAAGAGAGACAGAGAATCCCAAGCTAGATCCATGCTCAGTGTGAGCCCAACATGAAGCTCAATCCCACGACCCTGGGATCATCACCTGAGCCGAAATCAAATATTCTAAATAGGAGTGGAAAGATAAAGATACAAATAAAACAGGGAGGCCTGGATGGCTCAGTCAGTTAAGCGACCATACTCTTGATCTCAGCTCAGATCAAGCCCCAAGGTGGGCTGTGCACTGGCAGCAAGGAGCCTGCTTGGGAATCTCCCTCTTCGCTCCTCTCCTGCACACACTGTCTCTCAAAATAAATAAACACTAAAAAAAAAAAAAAAAAAAAAAAAAAAAAAAAGGAAGACACATGGAGCACCTAGGTGGCTCAGTTGGTTAAGTGACTGACTCTTGGTTTCAGCTCAGGTCATGATCTTGCAGTTCTTGGGCTTGAGCCCCACACTGAAAACAATTAGGGTACCCTCTATTATTATACAATAGTTATATATCATACCTCTGGGAATGTAAACTATCTTGTATCTGCTTTATGATATATGATAATGACCATGTTATGTCAGAGTTTTGTTATACCAGAATTTATAAAGAAATAAAAAGTAGTGGGCTGAAACAATTTAGAACTTTCGGTGGTCCAACTAGACAATACTAAAACTACGTACTAACCAACCCTGGCCTCAAACCATGGTCTGTTTTTACCACAGGGAAACTACTGAAGGACTCTGAAAAGGTTCTGAGTTAGAAGAGGTAAATAAGCTCAAAATCTGAACAGTGGTGGTACTAGACCTTTAACTTTAGCGACAGCCAGAGCCTAATAACGCACTGTTTACATGGACAACCTTTAAAGTTGGTGACCAAAAAAAAATAAATAAATAAAATCTGACAAATACATACTGAAAACCTAATGTGTGCCAGTGCACAGGTATACTATACTCAAGTGCAGTAATGATGTAAAGTTTTCATGCTGTTTTTCTATAGATATACACTGATACATATTTCTGTCAAAAGAGATCTAAATAAATGAATACATATAGGGGAGTCTGGGTGGCTCAGTCGGTTAGGCGTCCAACTTCAGCTTGGGTCATGATCTCACAGTTTTTGAGTTAGAGACCCACATCGGGTTCTGTGCTGACAGCTCAGAGCCTGGAGCCTGCTTTGGATTCTGTGTCTCCGTCTCTCTCTGCCCCTCCCCTGCTTGTGCTCTGTCTCTCTCTCAAAAAGAAATAAACAAAAAAAATTTTAATGAATATATATCAAATAATTAGCTACAGAACCAAATGCAGCAGGATATTCTGTGAAACGCATAGACTATTCAGAGCCAGTATGGGGAAGAATAAAAAAGGCAGATGCGCTTGTCCTACATCTATGACCTCAGGTATATCACTTTGCTTCTTAGGTTTCTTACCTGTAAAATGAGGGGATTGCCAGATGACTTAAAATTTCCTCTGGCTTTAACATTCTACACTTGTTTTTAGGTTATTAAATTCATCCCTGTAGGTAAGAAGGGAACAAGTATCCCCACTTCCCAGCTATAGAAATCAGATGGACATTTTAACTGCATCCATCAAAGCTGTACAAAAGGATGGAGCAAAAGGTAACTTCCTAGCTTTGCAGTCCACTTGTCTGTAACCAAGAATTAGGCAGAAGTCTCTAAAATCTATTTAGATTAAGATGGCTAAGGCACACCACTCTACTGAGTGGCATTTATATCTGAAGTCGATGAAATTTGATGAGGTATCTCTGTGTCAGGCGAAAACACCACAAACATTAGACACAAACCTACCAGACTGGTTCTTTCCTCCCTCCATTAGGATATGTTTTTTATACTAGACAGTCTGCTCAAAGTGAAGGTACAATCACTATTTGTGTAACTCCCCACACACTCCTTGCACACAGAGTATCAAGACATCTGCTTTTCAAAAGCCGTAACAATCTAGGACATTTTAGGATTCGGTTGCCACCTTTCTTGTTGGGGAAACTACTGTATCATCTACCCTCCTACAAAATAAGACATTCTATTTCTTTAATTTTAGTGTGAAAAATGCTTAGAGCCATAGTTATATACTTGATAGGATACTATTTAGCCATTAGCTAAGATGAACACTTACCTAGAAGTCATTAAATTGGCAAATATCTACTACTGAGAACAGTTCAGAATGAAAACAGGACTCTGAATAGTTATTACAGACATCTCAAAATCTATGTACAATTTGGCTCTTACTCAAAGTCCACTTACTCTTATATTAAAAATAATTCAAACAATGGGGATGAGGAGGGATAAAGTATTAGAAACAAAAAGCTCGGGTTAAAAAGACACTGGTCTCCAAAGGAACAGGTTAAAAAACATCCAGCAATAAGAAAGTACATTCCTGTTAAAGTAACATAGGGTATCTAACGGGAAAATGTGCATAACATACAACATGAAGGAAGATTACAAAAGAGGATACAGAACAGGATTCCAACTTTTCCAACTTAGTTTTTTATTTTCTTTTAAGTTTATTTATTTTAAGAGAGAGAGAAAGAGAATTCGGGGGAGGGGCAGAGACAGAATCCCCAGCAGGCTCCGCACTGTCAGCACAGAGCCTGATGCAGGGCTCAAACTCATGAACCGTGAGATCATGACCCGAGATGAAGTCAGACACTTAACCGACTGAACCAACCAGGTGCCCCCCAACTTAGTTTAATAAAATGAAACAAAACTATACAAATAGCATTCCTGGTGAGATCCCCCTACCTTAAGTCAGGTGGGTATTGTATCTCGCCTGGACTGATGCAATGGCCTCTGAACTAGTTTCCCTGTTTCCCTTCTTGCTCCCTTACCACCCATTTTTCACACATTGGCCAGATTTCTAAAATGGAAATTCATGGGGTGCCTGGGTGGCTCAGTTGGTTAAGCATCTGACTTCAGCTCAGGTCATGATCTCGCAGTCCGTGAGTTTGAGCCCCATGTCCGGCTCTGTGCTGACAGCTCAGAGCCTGCAGCCTGTTTCAGATTCTGTGTCTCCCTCTCTCTCTGCCCCTCCCCCATTCACATTCTGTCTGTCTCTCAAACATGAATAAACGTTAAAAATTTTTTTTAAATAAAATGGAAATTCATGATCAGCAAGGAGACTTCCCTTCTGAAACCTCCCATGGGAAAACTTGTAAGCTCAAATCTAAACTCTTTCACCTGGCCTACAGGGTCCTTTAGGGCCCTATCAGCAGATCTGCATCTAGCCTCATACACTCTGCTTTAATCATATTAAACTGCTTTTAGTAGCCAGAACATTTTAGGCTTCTCTCCTCCTGCCTCTGGACCTTTGTACATGCCATTCCCTCTTCTAGGAATATATAAACAACTAAACTCCTACAAAGTCATTGTATAAATACACTAGTACAAGTGCCCAAAGAGGTGTAGGCAAGAAAAATATTGTAACATCTTTATCTAACATCAAGATTAAAAAAAAACCTCAAATATCCACACTATGTGTATAGTGTGCTGTCCTCTGTTTTTTAGGAAGGATACACAAACACATATGTTAATACATGAATAGAATTTTCTCTGGAAGGATGTATGAAAAACTGGTAATATTTATTACCTGTGGAGAAGAAAACTGAGGGATCAGAAGTGGAAAGAAATTATTTTTCATTATTACCAGTTTGTATTGTTTGATATATCTCTCCCCACATGTTTGTATTTAATGTGGTAGTTACAAAATACTTGTATAGCACTGTTACATTTTGTCTTTAAAACTGTATTATTACCTGTACATGTCCATTTACAAAAGTGCAGGGAAAAAACCCAAAAGGAATACACCAAACTGTTAATAGTGTTTATCTCTGTGGAAAAAAAATAAAAGGGCTACTTCTTTAGGGTTTAGTATAGTTCTACAATTATTAGACTCTTCCAAAGAATGAAACTAAATGCTACTCGGATGATACAAAAACAGATTAAGGCCAAATGTGAGGAAAGTTCTAAGAATTGCCTCTGTAATGTCAATTCCTTCTACACTTGGGCAGATACACGGCTGCCAGTACTCTCCCCCTCCTGCCTTCTTTCCTTCATGCCTGCACTTCTCCCACAGTGTCCTAGCAAGGCTTTGAATCCACCCAAGAAGTCTAAAGTTTTGAGAGAGAGCGGGCGAGCGTGTGCACATGGGAGGGCAGAGTGGGAAAGAGGATCCCAAGCAAGCCCTGCACCACTGGCGCAGAGCACGACGTGGGGCTCAAATCCATGAACGATGAGATCATGACCTGAGCCGAAATCAAGAGTTGGACACTTAAGTGAGTGGTTACCCAAGACACCCCAAAACCACCCAAGAAGTCTAGACTTTACTGCCAGAGTAAACTAGACAAAAACTACTTTTATTATCTCATTATATTTATCAGAAAGCTTCAGTCCTATTTCCTACTATATTGGATTCCTTTCAAAATTATACAATACAGGGGCACCTGAGTGGCTCAGTTGGTTGAGAGTCCGACTTCGGTTCAGGTCATGATCTCACAGTTTGTGAGTTTGAGCCCTGTGTCAGGCTCTGTGCTGACAACTTGGAGCCTGGAGCCTGCTTCAGACTCTGGGTCTCATTCTCTCTCTGCCCCTCCCCCATTTGTGCTTGGTCTTTCTCTGCCTCTCAAAAATAAATACATTAAAAAAATTTTTTTAATTATACAATACAAACAGAAGAAAACTCAGATCATCTAGAATATAAATCTATAGGGTTTGTTTTTTTTTTTTTTTTTTTTGAGAGAGAGAAAGAAACAGAGTGGGGAAGAAGGGCAAAGGGGGGATGGGGGAGAGGGGAGAGAGAGTGAGAATCTTAAGCCGAGAATCCATGCTGATCCCACAATCCTGGGCTCATCACCTGTGCCAAAATCAAGAGCCGGACGGACACTCAACTGACTGAGCCACCGAGGTGCCCCTCTATTGGTTTTATATAAACATTCTGGTTTATATCTATAGTCTCCTCCCTATATATACACACATGCCTTTGTGCATACATTTGATAATTTGCTTTATGTAAAAGGTCTCAAATCTCTCCATTTCAATGTATTACTATACATAATATAATGGTTTCATGACATTCTATTATATAGACATTCACAACTTAATCAGTCCTCTATTGTTGAATATGGTTAGTCCCAAATTTTGGTAATTCTACTTTATTTAAAAAAAAAAAAAAAAAAAAAAAAAAGGAAAAATTTATTTGCGTTACAAAATCTTATACAAACTAGAAAAGCTAGAAAAAGTTACTCCAAACTTAACCACCCTTGCACTACTAGTTCTTTATTTTATTTTGACCAGTGTTTTCATGCCTGTTTTGTCTTTTTCCTGGGGTATTCATTCAATTACACACTAAGTTCTTGCTATGTGCCATGTTTTTGGTTTTCTTTACTTTTATTCCATAACAATTTTTTTTTGGAACTATATTAAAAAAAAAATCATAGACATTTTGCTGGCTAAGAGTCTTCCCAATTAGTTTCTTTTTGTGGTTGTCAAACTTCACTCCCACATGGGGTATGGCCCTGTTTACTCATCCATTTCTCTGCTGCTCAAGAGATTTTGATTAATGTCATTTTCTCATCCACAAAGTCCCAATTTACTTGATTCACTTAACTTCTGTACAGTCTGGTGGTCATCACTGTAGCTTAATGCAAAATATATACATTGACCCACTATTCTAATGTCTACAGATTATCACTTTACTTCTATATAGCACATTACCGTTACAAATACATGGATTTCCCCCTAACAATACTTCATCTAACTGCCACAGCCTATAACAAGGTAGATACATCATTTTACCAATGAGGAAAGGAAGGCACAAGGAAGTCACCCTTGATGGACTTGCCCAAGGATACATAGCTATTAAGCTGCAGTGACTAAACCTTGGTGCCCTAATGGGATTAAAATCGAATTTATACTGCTTCTGAATTTCTTGATATACCTAGATCAAGGTCTCTCCTCCAGAAAGCCTTTCTCAAAATCTTTCACCAACTCCTGTAACAGACTACCCTCTCTGCATCCTGAACACACTTTTATCAGAGCACAAACAACACTTAATCTCTTCCCTATACTCAAGACTCTCAGAAAAACAATCTTTTTCTTATTTAAGAAATCCCTGGGGATTCAAATCCCCAGTATGTAACACACTGCCTGGCACAAAGCAGAAAGGCAAGTGTTCAAAGAATGGAATGAATACAAGTATTCAACAAATACTACAAATATTTAGAGTACATCCAAATATTCAGGTTGATCCAATTCAAATCATTTCAGAGAAATTCACACTCCATGATATCTAGAACAAATTAGGTTCAAATATAAAACTTGTATTCAAACAGATATTGTCAGTATAGAAAATGTATTTCTTACGTGCCACTTATATTAAGAGCAATACACTAGTAACAATAAGTAATAATAAAAAAAATAGACACTTCTAAATAACTGTCTTAGGAATCACAAGGTCTACAAGCTTAAGATTTAGACATATTATTAAGACTCTCAATACTTAACTTGAATGGGGAGGTAACAAATTAGTATAAATTGTTAATTATGCTGGAGTTAATATGACATTTGCTTTCAAAATCTTGTTTTGTAGAATTTATTTTACAGTTAAAAAAAATTTTTTTTTGAGAGACAGCACACGTGTAAGCAGGGGAGAGGGGCAGAAGAGAGAGAGAATCCCAAGCAAAATCCACACTCAGTGTGGAGCCTGACATGGGGCTTGATCCCATGACCCTGGGATCATGACCTGAACTGAAATCAAGAGTCAGAAACTCAACTGACTGAGCCACCCAGGCGCCCCAAATGATATGTGGCCTTTTACAAAGTAGGCTCCATGCCCAATGTGGGGCTTGAACTCATAAGAGTTCCTGCTGAGATCAAGAGTCTCATGTTCTATGGACTGAACCAATCGAACACCCCATTTTACAGTTTTAGACCTGAGTCTGTTCATTGTTTAAAAAAATTTTTTTTTCTTTTTAAATTATAATTAGGTCATTGGAATAGTCTTAATGACAGTATTTCTGTCTTGGTCCGCCATCTACAACTGTCTACCAATCGGTGCAGAGCTCTTGTGCATGTTGGGCACCTGTAGAAACATGCATGCAAGCAAACAAGCACCGATTTAATACAATTTAATGTCTATATTCCACAATAGGATGCTACAGGGAACAAAGTAAGGAGCTGGATGACAGAGCTGTTCCATAGCTCAGAACTATTGCTTCTCAAATGTTTCCACTGTAGTACCTAAACAAAGGGCGATTCTTATTCCCTAGGGACTCATTACCCATTTTGCTGAAAACCTGGGTTCTCTTCAACAGTCTATACAGAGTTCCCATTCTGATCCTAAAATATGTATTTGCTTTAATGTAAAAATTTAAAAATTACTTACCAGTCAAATTACTTAACTCACCGCCCCCTCAATGAGCACAATTGAAGCTCCAAGAAGATGGGTCATGCTTATCTTGTGGCTTCAAGTACCCCGGAATCATACCACTTTGTACCCTAAGGGTATTCATATCCCAGTTTGAGAAACAGGGATCTAAACAATTAAATTGCCATAATACTTAAAAGTGACCAACACGTTCCTACAACCCCGTTCCCCAAACTCTTAAGGCTAGTTTTCTCAACAGCTTTTTAAATCAGTATTGTTTTTCTTTTCAGGAGCTCATTAATATGTACTCTGTGTCAACACTCCTTAAAAAAACCTGCAGGGCACAAATTATTTCTTGAGTGACAGAATCCTAGCACACAGACCTGGTTCTTGCCACCTATCAATGTACTAAGCTGCTCATGGAAGATAGATTTGAATAGTAGAGTTTTCACTCCTGTTCCCTTCCTCCTCTCTATTTGCTCCAACACAGCTTGTAAGAAAAATCTTAGTAGTCACTTAGTTGATTCATTCACATAAGCTTATCTAATGTCAGCATTTATAACTCCCAACCTTTCCCTTTTGCCGTTACACAAGTGCAATTAAATTATTTTCACATTTTCTAAGGGACAAGAAGGATGTGTACTCTAATAGCCTGAGAAGAGATAATTTTCCTCCCCAGAACCCTACTTTGTTGTTTATGAGATTCCAAAGCCTAGTAGATGTCAATATTTATGAGGCCTGTTTCAAGTTCCCTATAATGTCCATTATATTCTACAGCAGAAATTGTAAGCTACAGTAAATTGTAAGTGACCCCTTAAAATGTTTCAAAATGTTACTCATAATGAATATAATACTGATACAAAAATGGGTCATCAACTAGACTAATTAAAATTAATTAAGACAACTTTTATCTAGGATCCATTTCCAAAAAAATAGGATTCCATCTATTGCTCATCAAAATTTCAAATTGCCACAGGCCATGGACTCTTGACGTCTTTTGTTAATAATCAAAATATACGTTCCAAGGGTTTCTGCAGAAAAACAACTATTTCCTGGGGTCTATGTACATGCTCAGAATGGTACTTAATGCTTTATACACATTCTCACCAACCTAGAGCCTAGCCTCTGTAATTGGTGTTCTCTCACAAATGGGGACCATAGGAGTAGAGAAGTTAAGTAACGTGCTCAGTGTCACCCAGCTAGTATATGCCAGTGCAGAGTTTCAAACTGAGGACTCTGACTATAAAACTTGTATGCCCCCAATTATTCACTGTCCTGCATCTTCTATACCCAAGAACAACATAGCAAATCCTCCAACCCCAGAAAGGATTTATTACTCCCATTTTCAAGACCAAGAAATGGAAAGAGCATTTACCTCTCCGTGGCTGCAAAGTCAGTTTCAGGAGAGAACACAGAACCCAGCTCTCAAGCCCCTGGTCAGCAACCTGTCCACTAGTGCATCTTGGTCTTTGGCTCCAGATCTGTGACCATTCTAAAACAGAAACATAAATCATTTTATGAACACCAAATACACACAACTGCACATATAATATGGAAAGCAAATTGAGGGCAAGATAAAAGCTGACAAAATTGGTTAAAAAACAATATACTTGTTCTGATACATCACATTACTAAATGAGGCATTCCATAAATTCTACCAAACCAATAATAAAACACTTATTTCTTTATATATTTGCTAAATATATAAAGGACTAAAGATCTGTGGTTATCAAAATAGCACCATTGGGGTGCTTAGCTGGCTCAGTTGGTGGAGCATGAGACTTGATCTTGGGGTTGTGGGTTTGAGCCCCATGTTGAGTCTACACCCAACAGATTACTGAAAAAATAGTAACTTCATATTACTGAAAAAAATAATAAAATCTTAAAAAAAAAACAAAACCCCATTATGACCTTGCAGGGAAATAATGGCATACGTATATATATTCGAGCTGACAAAAAAATTAATTCTTATAGATGTAGTAATTAATAGTCCTTTAACAGTATTATTTCCTTATCTTCAGGAAGGAAGGGCTTTCACTGTCTTGAAATTCCTAGAAGTACAGCAATGAAATACTTTTTTTGTTAGCTGATAATTTTATCCCCAAATTACAAATATATGAATCGTCAAGTTTTAAGCTTTAGGTAATAGTAGAGTGGAACTTACTTCCAAAAGAAAAAAAGAAAAGAAACTTCCAAGTGAAATGGAAGTGCTAAATTTGAATTAAGAGTTTCCAAAGAATTTGGCATATAAGGTACAACTACAAAGGAATCTATCTCGTAATTAACTAAAGCTCACAAAACTAAGCTAATATAATACTTTCTTAGAAGCTAAAGAAAAGTCTTCTCTGTTGAGAGGCAATTTACATCTTGAAAAGAGGATTAGCATATCTAGTCCAAGAAACACTTTTGTATTAGAGTCCATATAGTGTTACTAGCATGCCTCAAAGGGAGGAGATTTTATATACCTGAACATTCTAGAGGTAACTAAAAATGAACACCAAGTATAGAAAAATCACTATTCTCAATGCATACATTAGCAGTCTATAAGCAATGTCCCATCTTTGCACTGAAATATTAATCACTAAGAAAATGCAGACCTGCCGGTGAAGATCTGAAGATGGTGACTAGAGAAAGTTTAATGTTTAGAAAAACAAACATGGTACGCCAAATCCACACATCCAACTGCAAACCAGGGTCTTCAAGGCTATGCATTATTTGCCATTATTGTTCTTTCCAAACCTGTATGCTCTTTCTCAAAGTATTAAATTATGACAAATTTTAGTTGTTTGAAGAGGGACCTAATTTTTGGCCAAAGAGCCTGAAGTCATCCGGGACTGAGACAGGTCAGTAAGGTAAACAGATGATCAACTAAGTCTCTGGTTTAAAAAAATGAAATGGAAGCTATAGATGATGGGGAGTGAATTTGATGCCAGTAGCAAAAAAAGTTTCTAGAGGTGGACTTTTTACCAGCAGACACCACTGTGAAAGGCTCTGCCACAGGACTCTCCCTTGGGGCCCTAGTCAGCCGCAGGTGGCCTCTGCACTCCCAAAGAACTCCCTAAGCCACCCAAAGAAGTTCCTCATTTTTGTGTGTTCTTTAAAGCTATATCTTAAACCTCTTAGAATTGGAATAGTCTTAAGAATGACTTTTACAACTTCTAAATTTTCTTATGTTGGTTAAATAGACCCCTAAGGATGACTTTCACAATTCCTCTTAAATATTTTCTTATGTGGGCAAACATTCCTGTTGTAATCTTCATGTTATTGATTTAAGTTATAAGCTCCTTTCGGTAACCTTATATCCTCAATTCATTCTCTGTAGATTTCATTTTCCAATAAAAACAAAGTATGAATCTGGCATATAGGAAATCTCAAAGGACAGCAACTCTGTGGAGTCTACACCACTGAAAGAGCATAAATAACATGGAAGACTAAGAGGCTGATGACTGCATATGGCAGAACTAAACGAAGAAACAAAACATGGTTTGTGGAGCATAACACTAACCAGGGAAAACAAATTTTATTCCTGGCCCAATATAGATCTTCTGGATTTTAATTTTTAACCTGTGTAGAGATTATTTTTATAAGTAAAACAGACCACCTGCCATCCACAATGTGGAAAATCTCACAAACGCAAAAAAACTACATAGACTAATTTATTAAACAATTAAGCATGGTTCTATTACCAAACCTGCACTTCATCAATACTACTGTATTTGTTAGTGCAATTTTACTTTTACTGTAGGAGGAGGAGAGAAGGGACATTTTGTAGAATTTGAAAAAGGATGTTGAAAGACTACTGTAGATGCAGATTGCTGCAAAATCCTACAGGTTGAGCAGACCCAACAACTTTGTTTAGTGCCAGCCTGTTTTAATTTCCTCATAAATTTAACAGTCTTAAAAAAAAAGTTAATCAAGATTTCCCTCTCTCCAAAGCAACCCGAGTTAATGTATCAACTGCTGCTGCACGATACTATATTAAAGTACTAGAATACTTGAGGAAAAGGGAAAAAGAGATAACTCTGACAATTCAGCAGGAAGCTTTTTAATGACTTAAGACAGCTGAGGACAGTAAACTTAATATACATGTCCTGTTTAACTTCTTTTGCCGCCTATAGGGAACTTAGATTTTTAACTTTCCTACTTGATTTAAACTCAAAGCTTGAAGACTACTTATGCGAATGTTTACTTAACGCTGAACTCTGAGCTACAGGAAGTCAGCTACTAAAGAGTAGTTACATTAGGCGTAGATATTTATAAACCAACTGCAGCTAGCGACCCAGGATTCAATTACAACATCAACCCTCATATTTCAGCGTATGGGCAAATTACCAGTGGAGTCAAGAATAAATTCATTCTGCCCTACTGGAGCTTTAGATCAGGTTGCACAATCCCGGGGCAGAAGTGCCTTCGCCTAGCCCTAAAGCATCAGGTACTAAATACTGTACTAACTCAGTGTCAGGACATTTTAAAGCGGGAGGGAAACTCAAGGGTCGCCTAAACCAATTCGACAAGCCCATAATCCCGAATTCAGAAATTTGTCACGTCACGAGATCAGAATGAAATTAAGTTTCGATCCCTTTGAGATCTCTTAGCGCACAAAGTCAGGCTATCATTACAAGAGGAGTCCGACCCTGGCTGTAGGAAAACGACTCGGTGCGGAACTCGAGTCTCTTCCGCCCACTGTGTGGGGCCGCACCAGTCAGGTCCAGCGAGGAGCTGGGGCGCGAGTTTGGGGGCGCAGCCGGGCCCGGCGGGGGCGGCGAGCGCGCGTCCCCCCGCCCGCTCAGGCAGCGTCGAGGCGCGAGCAGCTCAGCCAGCCTTGCAGAGGGAGCTCTCGGCAGCTCTGGGGTCTCTCTGCTCGCAGCCGCAGCAGCGCCGCCTGCGCCACTCGGCGGAGACGGAGACCAGAGGCGGCGGCGCGCGGACTGGGAGCGACCGCAGAGCAGCCGAGCGGCAGGGGTACGCTCGCAGAGCGGCCGGGGTAGGTTCCGGGGACCGGGCAGGCTGGAGGAGGGGCAGCCAGAGAGGCGTCGGCCAGGGCCCGACACTCATACTACCCGGACACCGGGCTGCGCGCGCGCGCGCGCGGCGACAGTGGTTCGGGACCCTCGAACAAGGCGGGCGCGGGAGCCGGGATGCGGAGATCGCCTCTCGGCTGAGGCCACCCGCCGCGGGAGGGGCGGAGGGCAGAGGGCGGGCCGCGGCCGGGCAACCAGTCGGGCCAAGAGCCGGCCTCGAGGGCAGAGACAAAGGAAGGAAAATGGAGTCGCCGGCGCGCGGGCCTCTGTTGCTGCCGCCGCCGCCAGAGGCCTAGCGCGCCGCCAGGAGGGAGGCCTAGCGGGCGGGTGTGTGGGGGGGGGGGGGAGGGAGGCGGCTGGGCCGCGGCGGCGACGGGCAATGGCGGCGGCCGCGCCGCAGCAGGGACGGTAGAGGGAGACAAACACCCCCCGGCGGCGGCGCTGGCGCCGGGCTGCAGCCAGCGCCGACCGGAGCGGCCCCATCGTGACACCTAGAGGCGGCCCGCGAAACCTCCTCCACCCCGGGCCCCCTTACCTCCGCGCCACACCCCCTGCAGCGCCCGCTCCGCCGCCGCTCCACCGCTCCGGCCACCCGGCGTCCCCGGACAGCTCCGCGCACCCGCACCGGCTACCGCCGCCGCAGCTGCCGCCAAAGAAGCAGCTCCGCGCACGGTTTAATCGCTCCACAGGCTCGGACACAAAATGGCGGCGGCGCGGTGCAGTGCGCCTGCGTCGGCGCTGCCGGGGCCGCGGGTGCTGATAAGGGAAGGGACGGGTGGGGGGGCCGGCCAGGCGACGAGTGGAGGGCGGGGGAGGAAAGGTGAGGGGAGGGGTTGGCGCAGGGCAGCATGGGAGGCGGCCCCGGGCGCCAACTTTCAAAAGCGGGCGCGATGGCGTCACGGGACGCGCCGCGAGTCGCGTCACGCCGCAGGCGCCCTCCCGCGCCCTCGCCCGGTCGCGCGTGGACTCTGCGGGCGCCGCTACGTCCGGGCTCCTGCTGGGTGGGGCTTCCTGGGCGGAGGCCGCCGCCGCCTCTGGGCGGTACAGGATCCCGGGGTCTCTTGACCTGGTTCCCCAGCCGCAGTCTCCCTTCCTGAATACGTAAAGAGGGTGGGGGCGGGTGGTGCGAGAGAGGGTGTTTGGAGGAAGCGCGCGCGGGGCTAGGCGGTGGGGTTGAGGCGGTTCTTAGGCCGGGCCCCGCCCCAATCTCCGCCCTAGCCGGGCCGGCCCCTCTCTCCCAGCGCCCCACCGCCGCCAGCTACCGAGTGAGGCCGGACTGGCCCCCATGCACTCCAAGCTCATCAGAACAGTACAGTGTCCACGAATGAGGGCGGGAAGGGGTATCCTTTCCCAGCGGCTTTTAAGGGATCTCTCCGCCCTTAGAAGAGGGCCTCCTAAAACCGGGTGCAAGAGGACAAGGGCTTCTTGGTGTCACCAGGCCCCTTAAGCCGGAAAGGCCAGCAGAAGACCAAATTTGATGCTTTTTACACGACCATAGCAGTCTTTGGCCAAAAGAGTTTTCTTACTCGGCGCTATATAATGCTGTATTTTTAAAACGTGCACTTGTTGCCTTTGCTTGAGAGTGAAATTCTGTGTGGGTGGCGCCCTTAAGCCCCTCACAGTGCAGTCGCCCCTCCCCCTCCCCAGGATGCACCTGCGGACTTTACCCAACTTGCAATGATGAAGTTCATCTACCACAGACTGGAGGATGTTCTGGTGGCTCAGGGAGGAGAGCCTTTGGTACTGATGGGAACTGACTCAGGACTGTATTCTGAACTCCCTTACTTTCGATATCACGGATAACAAGCAGACCCAGCATCAAGGAGACAGCTTCTGCGCTATTCAGCAGATTGTTTCATTATGAGGATGCCAGCCCAGTATTGACAGATTTTTCTGGGTGTTTCTGAAAAAGGAAATCAGACGGGCGCCTGGGTGGTACAGTCGAATAAGCGTCTGACTTTGGCTCAAGTCATGATCTTGGCGGTTCTTGGGTTTTAGCCTCGCATTGGGCTTTTGTGCTGACAGCTCCAAGCCTGGAGCTTGTTTTGGATTCTGTGTCTTCTGCTCTCTGCCCCTTACCTGCTCAAGCTCGGTCTCTCAAAAATAAACATTAAAAAAAAGGGGGGGGGGATCAGAAATCTAGATTTTTGTAATGTAAATCTTCAGATATTTAGATGTTAGCAACTAAATCAGATGTTTTTAAAATGCATAAGCTTGATTAAACCATTCGTGTGGGCTGTCAGTGTATGGCCTCTGACTTGGAGAGGAGAATGAAGAGAAATTCCAAGGCCAGATCCTAGACACTCCAGCATTTAGAAATAGGTAGGGTAATGAAGGAGACTGAGAGGGAGCAGCCAGGAAGGCAAGAAAGAAATCCACAAGATTGTTGAGTTTGGAACCCAAGGGCAGAGAAGGTTTAGGGTAGGGAGGAGTGGTCAACTGTGCCTAGTGCTGCTGAGAGGTCAGCTTGGGCCAGAGACATGGCTGTTGGACTGGTCACCTTGGAAGTCACTGGAGAATATCAATGGTGACTGGCTTGATTCATGTTGGTAAATCAACAGATGCAGATCTCACTAGAATGAGTTTGAAGAGTGATTGGAAAAGTAAGGGACTAGAGATAGCACACATAAGCAAGATGAGAAGTTTTGTTGTGAAGGGAGCAAAGAAATTTAGGGATAAATGGAAGGTAATGGGTCAAGGGAGGAGATGTTTTAAAACATGAGAGTTCTTGATTGTGTTTATGTGCCATTGGGAGTGATACAGGAGAGAGAAGGCTTGCTTGACTTACATAGGAATGAAACCCATGAGAGGATATAAGGGCACGGAGAACTGACCTCAGGAACAGGATGCTTCTGCCGTGAAGTAATGAAGGTGAAGATGGATGCAAATGCTGGGGAGAGGAAAAGCAAGGACTGCCTTGTCAGCATTGGGTACCCATTTGAAGTTTGTGATCATGACTTTAAAGTTAAACCAGTTGGCCCAGTATGTGGTTTTTTCCCAGCAACATTCAGCTGCTTGGGTGCAGACATGCAGAAAAGGGATAATTTGGTTTCTCAACACCAGGTCCTAAGTTTTCTGGTTCCTAATCTCAGGTACTTGACTTATGTGACTAGCTAATATTCTAGAAATATGTGAATATTTGGAAAATTTACATGTGACCCATTTTTCTAGAAACCAAATGATCCCATTTGTCTTTTATGTACACCTGAGGACTCAAAAATAAAACCCTCAAACTTAGAGGGAAATTACCATATACCTCCAGAATATTTGTATCTTGCAGTTTCTTCAGCTCTCAACCCCAAATACCTCCTGGTATATCTAGGAACTATGTACCAGAAACAACAAGACTGACTTGCACTTAAGTTCTTAGCTTCTTTTTCTTTCTGGTACCTTTAATAATCTGATTAATAAACTTTCTGTACAACTTTACCTGAAACCATAAGAGTAAGCTATGAGAATGTCTTCAAGGGACACCTGGGTGCCTCATTCAGTTGAGCGGCCCACTTTGGCTCAGGTCATGATCTCATGGTTTATGAGTTTGGGCCTGGCATTGGGCTATGTGCTGACAGCTCAGAGCCTAGAGCCTGCCTCTGATTCTGTGCCTCCCTCTCTCTCTGCCCCTCTCCTGCTCTGTCTCTCAAAATAAGGAAATATTTTTTAAAAAAAGAAAAAAAAGTCTTCTAAAGCTTTAATATGGGCAAATATAAGTCAATGTATTTAGATGGAAAAAAACCTCAACTATATTTACAATTATATTAACAGCTGCTATGGTCTGAATATTTGTGTCCCTCTCAAAATCCATATGTTGAAATCCTAATGCTGGAGTGCCCGAGTGGCTCTGTTGATTAAGCATCCGACTCTTGATTTCAGCTCAGGTCATGATCTCGCAGTTCGTGAGTTTGAGCCTGGATTTGGGCTCTATGCTGACAGTGTGGAGCCTGCTTGGGATCCTCTGTCTCCCTGCCTCTCTGCCCCTCCCCTGCTTGTGCTCGTTCTCTCTCAAAATAAATAAATAAACTTAAAAAAAAAATCCTAATACTTGATGGGATGGTATTAGTAGGTGGGGCCTTTAGGAGGTACTTAAGTCATGAGAGTAGAACCTTTATAAATAGGTTAAATGCCTTGTAAAAGAGCTTCACAGAGATCCCTAGTCCCTTCCACCATGTTAAGGACACAGCCAGAAAGCAATGGCTATGAGCCAAGAAGAGGGCCTTAATCAGAAAGCAACCATGTTGGTACCTTGATCTTGGACTACTGAGTCTCTAGAACTGTGAGCAATAAATTTCTGTTGTCTATAAGTCACCCACCCAGTCAATGGTATTTTGTTATAGCAGCCTGAACTAACCAAGACAACTATGTTTATACCAACTATATCAGGGGTGCCTGGCTGTCTCAGTTAGTGGAGACTTTTTGATCTTGGGGTTGTAAGTTCAAGTCCCACGTTGGGTTTAGAGATTATTTAAGAATAAAATCTTAAAAAAAAAAAACAAAACCCTCCATCTGGGGTGCCTGGATGGCTCAGTCAGTTAAGCATCCAACTCTTGGTTTCTGTTCACGTCATGATCTCATGGTTCATGAGTTCAAGCCCCTGTCAGGATCTGTGCTGGTAGCACGGAGCCTGTTTGGGATTCTCTGTCTCTCTCTGCCCGCTCCCCCCCGCCCCATCCCTCCTCCACTCATGCTGTCTCTGTCTCTCTCAAAATAAATACACGAACTTAAAAAAACACCTTGGGGCACCTGGGTGTCTCAGTGGGTTAACTGTCCGACTTTGGTTCAGGTCATGATCTCAGTTCATCAGTTCGAGCCCCACGTTGGGCTCTGTGCTGACAGCTCAAAGCAGGCTTCAGGCTCTGTGTCTCCTTCTCTCTCTGCCCCTCCCCTGCTTGCATTCTGTCTCTTTCTCTCTCAAAAAATAATAAAAATATATAAATAACAAAATATTTATCAACTATATGACCTCTGAGGCATCAGAAGCCAAGAATGGGGTCCAAGTGGCCTTGGAGCATGCTTTCTGAAGACAAAGATCCTAGAGGCTATTCACTAGGAAGGAGCAAATAGAAATGTTTTCTTCTCTTTGTGGAAAACTGTGAGATGTCCTACTTTATGGAATTGACTCCAAAAACCAAGAAATAGAGAGCCAAACCAAAAGGATAGGATGTTTCAGGCTGGACAAAAATAAGCTGAGAGGGAAAAGCAATATGATGAGAGTGCGAAACAGTTGGTATAATAAAAATAAGGACAGATTTGTTCCCTGCAGTACTACTCCAGACTATCTCACCAGTGAGAACTATGGTGGTTTAAAACCACTCAGTAATTTAAGGAAGAGTTCTTCCCATGAACTCTGTCTTAGGTTTGTAGTCCACAGGAGTTTAGGGCATTATCAGCTGAAGCTGTTGGCTTACCACATGGCATTAGTGAAGTCACCACATTCCAGGATCTGGTCCTCAGCCTCACAGGCAGGACCAGAAATATAGTCTGTATCCTGAGAGTGTATTCCTTCTTTAGGGACTTGTCTGGTTCACAGGAGCTTGATGGATAAGCAGAGTGCTGCTGTACTAACTGGCAAGTGGACCAATGCCCTTGTGTTGGCCAAAGGTACGTTCTTTCCTTGCAGGAGAGCCTCCTGAAAATCCATATTACTAGAAAGCTTGGTGTGCAGTTAATTAGATTAAGAGATGTAAATTATATAACTTAGACATTTAATACCACCCTTTCTGGATGCTAGAGTGAAATTGTCCAGCATTTGAGTCTTATCCTGTCTCTTTATTGGTTTTATGATCTTGGGTGAATTATAACAACTGTAGATTTCTTCGCTATAAGATAGGGTGGTAATTGTACTTCACACAGTGGTAAGGATTCAACAAGAAAATTCAAGTAAAGCTCTTGGATAATTCTAGACACCAGTAACCATACAAAAAATGTAAACTATTGTTACTATTTTATTTTTATGCTTCTTGTTACCTACCTTCACTCCCAAATCTACCTTCTGATGGACATGGTCTTTCTAGATTCATTAACAGAATCTATTACTGACTAGGCTTTCCATTCTTTCTGTGAAGGGCGTACTTTGCTCTATAATCCTTAGAGAACAATTCCATTTCCAAGATCTCCCTTGATTCCCACTGTTGCCCCATATAAAGTCTGCAATTACTACAAGATTTATGTGGTTTTTAGAAACTCTTTCAGCAAGAGAATTGCTGATAGAGGAGAAGTGTTGATTTTCTAAGTAATGATGGTAATGGTAATTCTAAGTAATGATTTCTTGCCTGCTTTAAGGGTAAGATCTAAAGTTACATCTGAATACTCCTGTCTGTATCTGTTATGTGACATATAATCCAGTTTAGCAAACATTTATTGAGTACTTGCTGTTCTATTCACTGGGGATATAAAAATGACCCAAGATGTGTTTCCTGTCCTTGAACTCAAAGTTTAACTGGTGAGACTAGTTAAAAAAAACAGAACAAAACAAAATAAAACAAAAAAACAGGGGCGCCTGGGTGGCTCAGTCAGTTGGGCGTCTGACTTCGGCTCAGGTCATGATCTCACGGACCGTGAGTTCGAGCCCCACGTTGGGCTCTGTGCTGACAGCTCAGAGCCTGGAGCCTGTTTCAGATTCTGTGTCTCCCGCTCTCTCTGACCCTCCCCCGTTCATGCTCTGTCTCTCTGTGTCTCAAAAATAAATAAACATTAAAAAAAATTAAAAAACAAACAATTATTGCAATAATGGCTATAATGGGAAGAAATGGATAGATAAAGGGGTAAATCATTCTCTAGGAGTATCTCATTTCAGCTGGGTGTTAAAGGATCAGAAAGCATAAACAAGCAAGGCAAAGGCATGTAAGGTGAAAAGAGCCATAATCAAGAGCATAAAAAGGCACAAGAATGTTGGGGGACAGCAAGTCATTCCACGCCATTGGACTAGGGTGTAGAGTAGTGACACTAAACCTTGTAAGACATTTGGAAAGCTTCCAATGTCAACTGCCAAGGGCAACCACTTTCTTGTAACATATTAAAGACTTGCCCTTTCATATCTCCTACCCAGACCACAAATTTTTTTCTTTACTGATGTCTTTAGACCCCTGTAAAAAGCCACGTTTATTTCTTACCTCACAGCTCAAATTACTGCTTTCTAAACTCTAACAGACTTTACCTAGACCTACGTCCCACATTTGTTTTTTGTGCTCTTACTTGCATTTTTCAGGCATGCATTGATCACCCTTGTAACAATCTCATCTGTACATTTTTCATTTTGCAAAACTTTTTGATGTGTGTTCTTTGAATTGATGTTCACAGCTGTATTTGAAGAGCCAGACACAGGTTTGTCCTAAGCTCAAGACATAATGTGACTTGCTCAGAGTCATCCGGTAACTTGTTGGAAAAATCAGAATGAGTGCTCAGATCTTCCAGCCCCACCTCCTCTCTTCCAGTTCTTTCCCTGGCTGCTCAGAGGTCTTCACTGCCAGATAACATTTCCATTTTTTTATGTGTATTTATTTTTATTTTTTTAATGTTTATTTTTGGGAGAGAGACAGACAGACAGAGCATGAGTCGAGGAGCAGCAGAGAGAGAGGGAGACACAGAATCTGAAGCAGGCCCTGGGCTCTGAGCTGTCAGCACAGAGCCCAACACGGGGCTTGAACTCACAGACCACGAGATCATGACCTGAGCCAAATTCGGATGCTTAACCAACTGAGCCACCCAGGTGCCCCTGTTTATTTTTGAGAGAGACAAAGACAGAGCGTGAATGGGGGAGGGGCAGAGAGAGATGGAGACACAGAGAATCTGAAGCAGGCTCCAGGCTCTGAGCTGTCAACATAGAGCCCGCCATGGAACTCGAACCCACAGACTGTGAGATCGTGACCTGAACCGAAGTCGGACGCTTAACTGAGCCACCTAGGCGCACCTGGAGTGATGAATTTTTAATCTAGAAGTATGTTCTGAGTAACTGCTTGAGATCCAGATCAATGCATCAATGCCCACACTGGGTAATACTGGACATAGATTATCTCCCTAGCTCTTAAGTGCCTTATATTTTTGTCTTATGTTAGTCTATAGAAGCTAGACTAAACTTCATGAGCATTAGTAGCTAAAAGTCAAGGATGAAGAGACAAGTATAAAGCATGGACTGCAGGTATGGGAGGAATAGATGGATCACTGGACATCACAGTAGTTCTATAAGACTTCATAGTAAAGTACGGATGACCCTTAAGCTGCCTCTGGTCCACACCCATCTCTCTTTGCCCTGGATCTACATTTCCAGATTTTTTCTGGATACTTCTTCCTGGAAAGCTCCCAGATCACCTTTCCAGCTTGTTTACTCTCCTCCCAACCTGTTAAAAGGGCTCTCCCTTTTCAGTGAAAGATACCACCCTCCATCCAGAAACTTGGGCTTCATCCTCTCACCTCCCACATCCTATCAGCACCAAACTTTGTTTTTCCCTTCTGTCTTTGGAACATCTCTTCAGTATCCTATCCATCCCACTGCCTCCATCCCAGCCCAGGCCATTATCGTTTCTCCTAACTACGGCTTCAGACTCCTCACTGTTTCCTGCCTCCTCTCTCCACACAACTGCTAGAGGACCTTTCCAAAGACCAGCTGTGATCACAAAATTCCCCTGCTTCAAGCCCACATGTGGCTCCTCGGTTACCTGGGAGTAAATTCCAAACTCCACAGCCATTCCACCAGGCCTTATGACCAAGCCCCTGCTTACCTCTTCAGCTTCGTTTTTTTTTTTTTTTTTTTTCCCTTCATTTTTTTATTTTTAAGGGGCTCCCAGGTAGCTCAGTCAGTTAGTTAAGCATCCCATTTCATCTCAGGGCATGATCTTGCAGTTCCTGAGTTCGAGTCCTGTATCGGGCTCTCTGCTGTCAGCACGGAGCCCACTTCAGATCCTCTGACTCATTCTCCTCTGTCCCTCCCCTGCTCACGTTTTCTCTCTCTCTCAAAAAATAAACATTTAAGATAAACAAATAAACATTTTTTAAAAAGATTTTATTTTTAAGTAATCTCTATATACAACATAGGGCTCAAACTCACAACCCTGAGATCAAGAGTTGCATGCTCCATCCACTGAGCCAGCCAGGCGCCCCTCTTCAGCCTCATTTCTAACGCCCCCCTCAGGCCCCTATGGATTTAGGTTGCTTGCCTCCTCTACCAGTCCAACCTCAGCTCTCCCTCCCTATATTGTTCCATGCTCTGGCTTCCATTTTATTCCTTAATTGGGATCCCAGTGTAAAAGTGCATTCTAAAACACTGTGTTCTGTAGGGCACATGAAGAGTGTTTTGAGTGTCTAAGCTTTTTCTGCGTTAAACATGGTACTTTCATACTTGAAATGTTTTGGATGGTGCCTATTACCTAGTAGAATAGTCAGCAAATACTTATGGTAACATGTATACATACTGGAGGATACAAAGTAAATGAGGATACAAAGTAAATAAGCAATTGCAATGGGATGTGATTACTACTGGACTAGGGTAAGTGCAGGTTCCTATGACAGGACCATAGTGGAGGGACCCACTTCTGAAGAAATCTGTGATGTCTAGGTTGAAGCCTATCAAATGAGCAAGCATTAGCAAGGCAAGATGAGGCCAGAAGAATGTACCACAAGGGGCAAGCAAGCTCTGTAAGTGCATCAGTGCAGAGCAAGAAGTTAGGTGGCAGACGGGGCACCTGGGTGGCTCAGTCAGTTAAGTGTCCAACTTCGGCTCAGGTCATGATCTCATGGTCCATGGGTTTGAGCCCCACGTCGGGTTCTGTGCTGACAGCTCAGAGCCTGGAGCCTGCTTCGGATTCTTTGTCTCCCTCTCTCTCTGCCCCTCCCCCATTCATGCTCTGTCTCTCTCTGTCTCAAAAATAAACATTTAAAAAAAAAAAAAGAAGAAGAAGTTAGGTGGCAGAAGTGAAGCTGGCTTTGTGCCCAGGTTGAGGGGGCTGGACTTTTCCCTAGGAGAAAGGAGAGCCTCTGTGGTGGGTTTGTTTTAGAAACCATTCTGAAAGGTGTGCCTGGGTGGCTCAGTCAGTTAAGCGTCTGACTTCAGCTTGGGCTATGATCTTGCAATTTGTGAGTTCGAGCCCCACATCAGACTCTGCACTGACAGTGTGGAGTCTGCTTCAGATTTTCTCTCTCTCTCTCTCTGTCTCTGTCTCTGTCTCTCTCTCTCTGCCCTTCCACTTCTCTCTCTCAAAATAAATGAAATAAAACTTAAAAAAAAGAAAGAAATCATTCTGATGAACCATGGAAAATGGATGGAAGAAGGGTAAGACCTGAGGCAGGAAGCCTGTGAGGGAGTTTCAGTGTCTTAGTGAGAGGTCAACATGTCTTGAATCTGAGTGGTGCCAATGGGGATAAACAGGAGTGGACAGAATTTAGAAATATTTAGGGCATTTAATTGAGAGGATTCTGGTGGCTGGGATGAGGGGACAAAGGAAAGAGTCAAGGTTGAGTTCATTGTGTGGCTTGCGTCCCTGGTAGTTTGGTAACCTCAAGAGACCCGGAGAAGAGGGGCACCTGGGTGGCTCAGTCGGTTGGGCGGCCGACTTCGGCTCAGGTCATGATCTCGCGGTCTGTGAGTTCGAGCCCCGCGTCGGGCTCTGTGCTGACAGCTCAGAGCCTGGAGCCTGTTTCAGATTCTGTGTCTCCCTCTCTCTGACCCTCCCCTGTTCATGCTCTGTTTCTCTCTGTCTCAAAAATAAATAAACGTTAAAAAAAAATTAAAAAAAAAAAAAAAAAAAAGAGACCCGGAGAAGAAACAAGCTTTGAGATACTCAGTTTGATTTTGGGCATGCTGAGTTTGAAACACCTTGGCTATTCAAAAGGAGGTATCCAGCCAGCAGTTGGATATGGGGTGAGGAGACAGCCATGTGAATCATTGGATTCAGCCTCAGCATATAAATGGGAGTCAGAGGAATAGATGCGGTAGTTCAGGGAGTGTTTCAAGAGAGAACAGGAAAGAGCCTAGAATAGAATCTTAGGGAGTGATGTTTGTAAGAGGATGCTTGAGGAGGAGGTGGCAGAGAGGATTGTAAGGAGATTCAGAGGAAATAGCTAGAGATTTAGGTTTTAGCCGTGGCAATTCAATTACTTATTCAGTGGCTCTAAAGCAGCATTTATTGAGAGTCCATATGCCCTGGGTATGTTTAGAGACAAACGAGACTTGACCGTTGGCATCAAACTCAAACTCAAATGTGGTCACCACCATATTGTAACCTTTTGAAAAAAGAGGCTCCTCTCTTGCAGGCTATTGACGGTCTCATTTTCTAAATGATAGACTGCTTGTCCATAGCTGTTCATATAGGCCCTGGAGTCCTTACCAAGCTTATTACCCTTCCAATATTACCCAGGCACAGAAGATCTGGGTCCGACAGCCAAGCCATGGCAGGTAGTTGGCCTGAATAGGACACTCCAGGGCTGTCTGGTGGCTGGAAAGGAGGGCGAAGGAGCATGTCATATGCCTAGGGTTCAGCAAATTGTACCCACACATCGTGCATGGAAACACACAAAGAAGGCACCCCCACTTTGTGGGTGAGACAAAGAAGCAAGCAGTCCTCTTCCCACATGCCAACCCATCTGCTTCTTTGCCTTCACAAACATGCCTTTCTTTCTTCTTTTTTTGGTTCTCTACAGCTTTGAATACATGGAGAAGAAGAGTGGGAGACAGGAAAAAAGGTAAGATTAGAAGACGAAAGGGGGGAGAAAGGGGAAGCGCTGATGACCACCAACACAATAAACTATCCTGGACTACCTCAGTCTGGTCCCTCCTTTGTATCCTGCACTTATATTTTTGTCCTGGGAGAGCTCCAACTATGATGGCAAAGGCATAGCTGTGGCCTTGATGGACTTGATTGATGGGGCACTCCTCAGTATGTAACACTTCTGCTGTCCTCTCACAGAGGCTGGCACAGGCTCCACAGGACAGCTACGCATAGGCTTTCCCTGCCCTGGTGCCTTTGAATCCTGATGGTGTCATCAGGCCCCCTCCCCCCCATCACTTTGAGCAGCAGGAATGAGTGCCTCCCTGAACCTGTGTGACAGCAGGTAGGAGGTGGAGGGAGTGCCGGGTGGTGGGGGAGCACCTGTGAGGCTGTGTGTGTGTTGGGGGAGGGGAGGGTACAAGAGCCTCTCCCTGTCCTCAACTATATCACATACATGGGCCTGGGCCTAGGTGTAGGAGGCCATTCAGCCTGACATCAGGGTGTTAATGGAGAGGGGTCGAGTGGCTGTTCTGGAATTGATCCACACTGCTCTAAGCTAGGTAGGCTTGATGGGACAAAGGCCTGAGACTTTTTTTTGCTTTGGTCTTGATAGTCCTTCACCTGTACCTGGCTGTGCTCACAGTGCCCTAATTCTGGCTCCTGCTCATCCTGACCCTCACACTCACCCTCAGCTAGAGCTGAATACTAGGCTCTGGCCTTGGGACTCTCCTTGTAAAGGACAGAGTTAGGGGCCCTATCCCTTCTCAGCATTGGAAAGCAGGCTGCTCAGATTTTTGGTGACTGCTTCATTTAACCCTTGGTTGGGATGATATTTTTCCATCCTCTACTTCTTGCCCAGGCCCTGTGCTCTCCTGTGGATTGAGCTGTGAGCTCATCCTGGCCCAGTCACCCCTGTCTGCACTTTCCCAGGACCTGGCCAGTGAATGTTCACTTCCTCTTTCCTGACCACACAGGCTAAAATTTGGATCCAAGTGGATAGTCCTGCCCCACTAGTGGGACTCTTGTGGGACCTCAGGCCTGATAGGCTCCCTGGGGTGGTTCTGGGACTGTACTCTTCCTATAGGGGCTCTTGGGGCAGGCCCAAACTGTGGCCAACTTTGGGTGCTGGCTTGGTCTCTATCACTTGTTTGCTTTCTCCACCCCCTGCCACCCTAGCCAACCATCCAAAAAGCTGAGCTGCACAACATCCACCATCCCTCCATGCCACCCTTCATAGTTATAGAGGGAGCATAGAGCTGTGTCATGTGCTGAGGGCTGTCTGCCTGCCACCACCCCCACTCCAGCCCCGACGCTTCTGGAATGAGACACCTGTATCCACACACAGGTGTTTCCTGTGCTCCTTCCTGTTGGCCGTTTTTTCTGCTCAGCTTGGCTTCCCCAGCAGGTGGTTAAGGGCCCAGCCTAACCTCCTCATACACAGCTCTAAAACACTGGGGAGCAGGGCTCCCTTGGGGATCTGGGTCACCCCTCCCCCACCTCCCCCCGGGGGACTATTGGCACCTCATTGGCTCCTCTAGAGTGCAGGCACACACACTTTCCCCAGTGTCACACTGCTGTGCTACCACCACAGGCACCACAACAGAGTGGGTTCAGGGAGTAGGGAAGTCCTTGTTTCCCTTGCCCCTGGATGATGAAAGCTCTGGAGGGACAGAGGAAAGGTAGAGAGCCTGTTTGTCCAGCCTTGGGTGTGGGCCTCCCTCGGGCCCTCTTTGAAACAGGCCCGCCATTCTGAAATTCCACCCCCCCCCCCATAGAATTCTTAACCTTCTGGGGTTAACACACTCACGTGCCAGGTAGCTTTAGGAAGATGTGAGTCCTTTCCCTGGAGCCCTGCCTCCCGAAGCAGCAGTCTGCCTGTTGGGGGGCCTGGGGGCAGCGCACAGGGTTCAGTCAGATTTGTTATTACAGAGAGGAGAGGCAGCTTGGGGAGAGAAAGGACTTGCTGTTTAGTATCACAGGGCAGCTGCCTGAGTTTCCTGCCTCCTAGGCCCCAGCTCTTCCCCTCTGCAAGAATCTCCTCTCTCTTACTACCCAGCCCCCAAGGAGCTCCTTGGGTTCAGCTCAGCCACCTCCGTAGGAAGCTGCCTGAGCCGAGAGAAGACCCAGAAGCCTCGTGTTCCTTGATGGGATTCTGCTGCCCCCTTTTGGCCAAAAGCTCACGCTCTTACCGTGCCTTATCCTGCCAGCTTCCTCTGTCTGCAGGCTACCTCATGCTAGCTGCTAGTGAGCCACTCTCAGGACTGGGACCTTTGGGCTTTCTCTAGGTCAACTCCACAGTTCAGCTCCAGCCTGGACCCATAGCTTCCAGGCCCAGGGCACCCCCAAGCATCCAAACTGGACCTCCTCAACAATACCCACTACCCTCTTCCTCTGCTGTTTTGCAACCCCAGTTTCAGTCTCTGGGCTCTCTTCCACCTGAATTTCCAGGGCCAAAACACAGTTGGAATGCAGATAGACCAGGGTCAGGAAGGGCCATAGCCAGAGAGTGCTGGAGCAGAGGGTCAGGAATGCACCAGGCCAGGCCATGTAGGAAAGGCATTTTGCTTTTTTATTTTCTGTAAAACTCTGTAAATAAAATATAAAACCAAGGGATGTGGCAGGACACTGATTTGTGGCAAGTGTGCTGAGCCGAGGCTGGGAGGCACTTGACTGCAGGCACTGACTCTACCAACCCAAGGGCAACAGAAGAATATATTAGATTTTCAATGATAGGAATCTGTGGGGGAGAGGTGTCTGGAGCCAGCCCTCACCCTCCCTGCCAGTGCCTGGTGAGCCCTGAAAGTGAGAGGAAGGGGCACTGGAAGCCAGTGGGTAGGAAATTTAGAATGCTGTGCTGGCCATGCTGCCAGGCCCAAAGATGCGGGGCAGGGCGTCCAGTGATTCCTCCAGCCGTCGATGGGCAGACTGTCCCTCTTCCCCTGTAATGGGTAAGGATGGGGTTAGGAGCGATCCTAGCCCCATCTCGGCCCTCCCATCCGTGACTCCACTCACTCCTACTCCCATCAGTCAAACTGTTATGGAACTCTATTTGACCTGTATCTCCCATCCCCCAGCCTCACCACACTGTTGCAGGCTCTGTCGAGCGGCTTCCCTCACAGCTTCTGTGTCTGTTTGGCACAGGTACACCAGGGGCTCAATGCCCTCAGGAGCCTACCGGGGGAGGGAACATTGAGGTGGGCCCAGTGGAGCAGGTGGGAAAGGCCCACAGCCCAGGGCTGGGGGAACTGGAAGGGGCATGAAGTGCAGGGGTTGGCAGGCATTACCTTGATGCAGCCCAGGGCCAGGCAACCAGCCACTCTTGTCTGTACATCCTCATCCTCGAGTTGGTCCAGGAAGCACAGTAGGGCCTGGGTAAGGGTGGGAGGGCAGACTTAGCCAGACACTGGGAGCCTGGGACCCCAAGCCTTTTCCTCAAGAAGGGCCTGCCTGACTCTCACCCTTTCCCTAAAGACGGGGCCCAGTGACAGGCTCCGGAGCTGGGTGCTGACAGCAGCCATGACCTTGTTGTTGCCATGGACAAGCAGGGAGCTGAGGGCCCGAAGCCCATCCCTTTGCAGTCTCCCCTCAGGAGCCAACCTCAGGGCCTTCAGCACAACAGCTTGGTCATCTGAATTCAAATTCCGCACCAGTAACACTGAAAGAAGAAAGGAGAGTTGGGACAAGGTAGCAGGGCAAGGAACGTTGTGGGGTAGGGTCTTGTATACTCATGTTCTCATCCACACCCACAGAGTCAGGCCACTTTGTGATCAGGGCCTCTGGCTCACCCTCCTCGGCGGTCTCAGTCACATAGGCCTCCATAGAGGGGCTGTCCAAGGCTTCGACATAACTCCAGAACTGGAAGATGGTGAACTGCTCTCCAGGGCCTGTCTGGGGCCTCCTGGGCAGCTTCTGCCCCAGGGCATCCTCCAGGAACTTGACACACACTGTGGGAGGCAGTGCTGCAAGCCTCAGGGTTTGGGTGGAGCCAGACCCTTAGAGGGAAGAGTGCTCCCATCCCAGGTTCAGGTCCAGGGGCCCCCCCATCCAAACCCTACCCTTCTGGGTCCTTCCATGCAAAGAAACAAGCCTTCATTATTTCCTCCCACTGCTCAGCTCAGCAGGTCTGTGTAGGCTGACCTGGCTTTTCCTGAGATCCCGTCACTAGGAATCCAACAAAGGAGGTAAGAGGGGGCAGGTAGGCAGCCCACTCACCAGCCTCAGCTAGGCCTGGCTGGCGCAGGGAGAGACGGGCACTGTATTGATTGCAGAAGGTGAGGAGCACTCTCTCTACGGGGCAGATGAAGGGGCTGAGTCCCTCTGTGCACTGGTCCCAGAAGGTGAGGAAGCTGGGCCGAGAGGCTGAGAACTGCACCACTACGAGGAGGTGCAGACAACCATCAGCAACAGAGCAGGCAGGTGGGCAGACAGGCTTGCAGATGGGGCTAGGTAAGGGAGGAGCTTCAGGGCAGACAGAGCCCTTACCTTCCTGGGCAGAGGTGGCAGGGACTTCCCATCGTCTGCTAAGCTCACATACGGCCTCTAGCACTCTGGCTTCCCTCAGCAGCCGCTCCAGGGCCCATGCCTCCTGGCAGCGCAGGGGCCCAAATGTGCCCAGTTTCTGGAGAATAGGGATGGCCTTATCTCAGGATGAAGCTTGGGGAGGGTGGAGCCCAGGGACTACAAGTCCCAGCATGCATGGAGAGGATGGGGGAAGCCAGAGTATGGGAGGTGTTCCACTCAGCAAGAGCCAAATGCTAGAGCCCTGGGGCAGTGGGGAGTGGAAGTCAGAGGAGGCATGGAGGGTCAGTATTGAAGTGCAGGGCTCCCTGGGGTAGGGGATTACAAAAGGAGGGTGTGGAGAATACCACTAGCCTCACCAGCAGGAGGCGGCTGCAGTGGTACAGGTGCTGGACCAAGGCAGCGTCCAGAGCTGGACACTCCGTGCTGAGGGGGCGGGCACTGGGTAAGTCGAGGCTGTCCTCAGCCCCAGGCTCCAGGCTGTTTGGGGGCCTGAGAGAAAAAGGGGGTCAACCACCCCAGGAGCACACATCATCATGTGGTCAACAGTTTATTTTTATTAAGGTCCCCCCCCAGAATGGAAGAGCAGACGATACACAGACAACAGACAATGGGTAAGTTCACGGAGGACTTCTAGAAGGAGGAAGAGACTACGACCAACAGGTGTTAGTGGGGGTCTCCAGGGTTCGTCTGTCTTTTCCCACCTCCAGCTACAACTTCTGGGACCACCAGGGCCGCCGGGGTTGGGATGGCTGGGAGTAGGGTTGCAGGCGGGATGGTCTATATAATGTGGACTCCAAGGGATTGTGGCCCAAAGGGTTCAGGGCACAGGGCCCTAACCTGGGCAGCAGCAGAGAGAGGACAGGCCAGGCAGGACTCTTAACCAGGAATTGGCAAAGGCCACTCTGGGACAGAGAGCCAAGGGGCTGGGTTCTCGGGGAAAACCTGGGTTGAGACAGAGGGGGCTGGTGCTGAGGGACCCAGGGTGCATGGAGAGGCACCAAAAGGGCTTGTTCATAGGGTAGGTCCAAGGTGAGTCCAAGGGAAAGAGGAGGAGCTGGAGGATCACAAGCTGATGGGGACCAGCAGGAGAGGCAGGCATTGCCTGGACCAGAAGGAGGGAGGTCAGAAGCACTGGGGATACAGATGGGGTTGGAAACAGGCATCAGGGACACATGAGGACTACATGGGGTGAGGGGTGGGGGTGTCAAACACAGATGCACCTGCTGGCAAGTGTATCCCCTCCTGCCACCTCCAGTCTTGCCACTCTCCTTGTGTGCTCTACCTGGCTCCACCTCACCTGTTCCCCTTTCTGGCCTTTCCCCTTCACTTGGCACTCCCCTCACCTCTTCCCCCTCACCTGTCTCCAGGACTATCGATGTCTTCATCTTCATCCTCATTGAGGAAGCTGAAGCTCTCCAGGGCATGCTCCACAGTGATACTAAGGCTGGAGGCCCGGCTGCGAGTGAGGCCTTGTTTCTGCTGGGGTTGGGAAGGGAGTCAGTGCTACCGCCCACTGCCTTGCTGCCCTCCCTGCTGCAGCCCACCTGGCCCTCCTTACCATGAGCAGACTCTCCAGCCGGGTCACCTCCTGCTCTAGGCCCTGCAGCTCAGGGAACTGGCCACGATAGTCATCCAGGGCAGCCATTAGGGCCCCTAGTGCCTCTTCCAGCCTCCTATCCCCAGCCCCTCCAGCTGCTCCTGGAACTGGGGCCTGAGTGGCCACAGCCAGGCTAAGGTCTAAATGCTGGGCCACAGGGGCTACGGGTGAGAGAGGGGGACTTGGACTCTGAAGGTCCGGTTCTGGGGAATCTGGGGATGGACTTGTGAGGGGTTCGCAACTGGAACAGGCAGGACTTGGGTAGGAGGGGCTGGGGGCTACGGGGTCTGCCTGAGTGCAAGGAGTGGAAAATGGGTAGCTACAGGACTGGGTGTTGGTGCCTGGGAGGGTAGGGTCTGCCTTTGCAGAGGAGCTGGGAAGCATGGCATGGTCTAGAAAAGTGGAAGAGCTTACAGTTATAAGGGTGGGGCTTGTGACAGGATGGGTGGGGCTCCTAGTGGTCTGGACTGGGTCCTTAGCCTTGGGGGTAGGACTCGTAGTGGTGTGAGTTGACATCCTGGCTTTGTGAGCAGGGCTTGTACTTGCATGGGTGGGGCTTGTAGTGGCATGGGTGGGGCTTATAGTGGCATGGGTGGGGCTTGCAGTAGTGTGGGCAGAGCTTATAGTGGTTTGGGTGAGGCTTGCAGTGGTATGGGTAGGGCTTGTTGTAGTGTGGATGGGGCTTGTGGTGGTCTGGACTGGGCCTGTAGTATTGGTGGTAGGACCTTCAGTAGTGAGGGTGCAAAGCATTGGCTTGTGGGTGGGACTTGTGGTGGTCTGGACTGGGGCTGTGGCACTGGGAGTAGGGCTTGTAGTGGTGAGGGTAGAGACCATGGGCTTGTGGGTAGAAGCTGTGGTAATATGAGTGAGGCTTGGAGCACTTTGGGTAAGGCTGATGTCATTATAGGTAGATCCTCTGATGGTGTGGGTAGGGCCTGGCAGTTCAGAAGGGCTAGAGTCTGTGATCTTGTGAACCAAATCTAGGTGTGCAGACAAAGCAGGGTCTGTAGATATGTGGGTGGGGCCTGTTGTACTGAGGGTAAGGCTTGTGGCAGAATGGCACGGGTCCACAGCAGGAGGGACAGGACCAGGTTGCTCCCCATGGGTGGGATCTAGGTGTGCAGGCAGGCTAGGTCCCTGAGCTAAGCATTCTAGGCCCAGAGCCTCCACAGAAGCCTCAGCCAAGGCAGCATCCACACTGGCCTCACTGATG
Source organism: Panthera leo (assembly GCF_018350215.1). Taxonomy (NCBI): domain Eukaryota; kingdom Metazoa; phylum Chordata; class Mammalia; order Carnivora; family Felidae; genus Panthera; species Panthera leo. The sequence goes on along the minus strand of NC_056693.1, from coordinate 42,839,733 downwards.
TGGCTCAGAGTCCGGCTATAGGGGGCATGGCCATTGGCCAGGGCAGGGGCCATGATCCGCTCTTCATCCACAGGTGCAGAGGTGGGGGTCTCAGGCCTACGGAAGGTGACTTGAATGGGCAGAGGTTCAGGTTGCTGCACCAGAGGCCTGGGAGCTGAAGAGTGGCGGGCAATGCCTGAAAGCTGGGGGCTGGATGAGTCGTCTGAAGATTCGGATGACAAGGACCATGCCGTCCCATTCTCCAGCTCCTCCTGCCGCCTCAGCATATTCTGGGAGAGAGGAAAGGGTGCTTCAGGACCACCCCAGGGAGCCCCTGGAGGATGGTGGGGCCTAAGCCTGGCCTGTGACTCACATAAAAGGCCTGTTCCCGAAGTGAGGGCGTGTCTGGTGGGCTCTGGCTATAGGTGGAGAAGCGTTTGGTGACTGTGGAGGCCTTGTTGACAGTGGAAGCAGTTGAGGGCTGGTCATCCTTGTCGAAAGGGCTGGGGAGGTAAGAGGCTTTTAGCAGGTGCCACAGGCCCCTTGGTCCTGTCCCCAAGCCACTCAACAACACCAACCTCCATGTGACTTCCAGGCTGAGCTTGATGGTGCCGAGGTCATTGATGTCCACAGCCACAACTTGGGGCAGGGCAGCAAACAGGTCCTTGGTCTCGCAGGAGACACTGCCTACAACCACATGGTTGGCCAGACCCTTCAGTTCTGTCACCTGTAGCCAAGAATGCATCATAAGGTCACAAGGGTATAGGGATCATGAGGTTGTGGGAGATCAGAGGTCTGAATATGCATAGACGTTATGTGATAGTCACAGGGTCATAGGGCTATGACAAGGTTGCAGGGATTGGAATTCTCTGAGTGATGAGGCCATGGAGGATTGAAGCATCCTGGGAGCATGTGGATTGCAAAGGTCTAAGGTCATTGTGGCCATGGGGGTCACAGTCTCATGAGGGTTTAGGGAGTCAAATATTTACAAGATTAAAAGATCATAAGAAAATCACAGAGTTATGAAGGACATGGGGATTACATATTCACAGAGCCATGAAGCCAGCTGGGAGTTACAGGGTAAGGGTCTTAGGGTCATGAGGGGTTCACGGGTCAAGGAGTCACAGGATCATTTGACCTGTGGTCCTGGGCAGACGCATCACCTTGATAGACAGGAATTCCGTGAGCAGAGGAAGAAAGACGGTTTCCTCGCTGTCCCACACCTGCTTTCCGCTACCCTCAATTCGGCCCCGTAGTTTCCAGCGTTGACGCCCATATTTCATGCAGATCTAGGTGAACAGGCAAGATGAGGCAGCCCCTGGTGTTGTGACCCTCTCATTCCAGCCCTTCCTTGCCATTCTCATACCTCATACTGATCCCCCACACACAGCCTGGCGAAGCCAGCCAGCCCTAGGAGTAGAGGAGGAGATGAGCCATGGTGAGGGGTCTCAGGCACACAATCCCCTCTCCCTAGCACCAGTCTGTCCCCATCACTTAGTACCTTTCATCCGGAGATGGAACTCGCCCAGCTGTGCTTCCAGCTCACTCTCCAGCAGACACATGCTCTGGGAGGGGTGGGCAGGGACAAGAGCGGATCAAGAACCAGTCCTCTCTCACCAGCTCTGCTATACCCTGTGCCTCTGCCTTCTGGACACCCATCCCTCACCTCTGTGTACTCGCGATGCCCTCGAGTGGCTTCGGCCAGGCTGTCCCGGGCCTCTCGGCTCCCTGGAGACCCAGTGCTGTAGGCACGGATCATGTTGTAGGCACCATCCCGGAGACGCCGCTGAACACAGTATGCTTCATACAGCTCATCAATCTGGGCAGGTGAGTGGGGTGATATTGGGGGAATTGAAACTCACTACTGGGGTTGCTCACACAGGACCTAGCATCCCCCTATCTCCCACCCGCCTTGTGTGCACACTGCACACATGTGCATGCTGCACATATACCTTGCTGGCATGGAACTCCAACCGTCGCAGGAAGCGTTCAATGGACTTGACTTGCTGAGGGAGAGGTATGTCAGGAGGGGCCGGAGGCCCCAAGCCCTTACCCTCCCCAGTGAGCCAAACTCTTCTGTTACCATTCCCTACACACTTACCTTATCCAAGTCATACAGGAAGCCCTGCGGGGGAAGATGAGAGGGGACACTTAGGAGGCATGGGAAGTATTCCAGCAGGGGCACATGTCTACCCAGGCCCATCTAACTCCTCTTTCACAGCCTTCCTCCCCCTCATACCGCAGGCCACAGCCACTCCAGTCAAAGTATGGACTGACCCATCTTCCCTCATGCCTGGCCTTAGGTGCATGTTAGTGACATAGGGTCTGGTCCTCAAGACCCCTCCCATACCCATCCCCCCATCTCTTCCCCTGGGATCCCTTCCCCGGGCCCACTCCCTTTCCTGCAACCCCTAGGAAGAGGTTCCCTCTACCAGGGAACTCCTATTCTTCAAGACCCAGCAGAAGCGTTTCCTGCTCTGGGAAGCCCTGACCTGTTTCCAGAGAAGAACCATGACTCTCTATCAGAATTACTACAATATAGTTTCCTGTCATCACGTCTGAGGGGGGGGTCTGACCCACCCCACTGAAAGCTCCAATGGGCAGATACTGAGTCCCAGACAGAAAGTGTACAAAACCTGGGGAAGGTGGGGCTAGAAACCTGCCCAGCCTTTCCTGATATCCCGTATTCTAGTCACAACTGGGCTAAATCCAGGGCATCCTTGTCAACCCTTTACTTACCAGCCGGGAATTCCTCTTGGACTCCCTAATCTGTCCCTGGAGTTTCTCCTGTTCCTGCTGGTGCACTTCCAAATAGGCCCTGGGGAAAGGAGTGACTGCAAGAATTAGCTTACCTTTCCAGCCTCCAGCTGCCCAGGGTACAAGCAAGCAGTGGAAAGAAGATAGGAGACTGGGGAAGGCTCCTACTAGCAGGAAGGGGATGAGGGCTTAGGGAGGAGTCCTGGGATAAGGCATTGGGAGGCGTTCCTTACGTCAGGCCCTGCTTGAGCGCAGTGTACACCAGGTCCAGCCGCTCAGGCTGTGGGACCTTAGGGGCTGGGTGCGCCACGGAAAACATCCTGGACACTCGGGAGAGCGCTGGGGGCTTCCGTGGGGGCCCCGGGGGACTGAAGGCCGGGAAGCTCCTGGAGAAGAGGCCACACTCAGAAAGGTACGAGAAGGATCCCCAATCCCTCACTGCACACCCAGCTCCAGCCCCGTCACACTCGCTTGACCCCATTAGCCCCGCTCTGCTGCGTACCTGGGGCCCCGCTCCTGGCTGCCGAGGACGCCTGCGAAGGACTGGCTCCTATTGACCCGGGCGCTGAGCAGGCGGCGCTGCGGCCGCACCGACAGGGACATCATGGAATGAGTCCGCGCGGGGCTCCCTGGGGGGTGGCGAGGGCGGGTGTCCAGCGCCAGTCAGGCTTTTGAAGCCCCCTCCGGAGGCCCAGCCTCTGTATCTTAGTCCAGCCGGATACCGCCTGACGCCGGGAGTCCGACAACCCTGCCGGCCCCAGCACTAATGACAGGGCGGCCGGGCGACTCGGCCTCGGACTCAGCGTGGCCTGGGCTCGGCCCCCACTTCCTGCAGAGGTGCAGGCTCCGCCTGTCCCGGGGCAGGAAGGGGGGTCGCGCGGGGACCCCCCTCCCCCGCCCCTGGCTGGGAAGGGGCAGGAAAGGGGCGGGGCGCATGAAGAATGTGCGGAAGCGCTTGTTTACCCGGGGGCGGGGCGGGCTCCCCAGCCCTGCCCCTGACCTCACCCCCTATCTCCGCAACAGTGACCAGGAGCTCCCGCGCTCCAACCCCGCGAGGCTGCGGGAGGTCACCTGGCGAGGTGAACGCTCTGAGCCTAGCGGAGCTGCCCAACAGGCCCGGCAGGCCCGAGGTTGGCTCCCGCGACCCTCCCGCCCCGTGTAAACTGCTCCCCTCCAGCCCCCACCGGGGATGCCAGAGCCCAGCAGCCTGGGGATTCCCAGAGTCGGGGGCAGCGACAAGAAGTGCCCTGCCTCCTCCACTTTCCTGCGGCTCAGGCCTGGAAACTTAGTCATAGATGGACTCCTTCGCCCGCGCCCTTAGCGGGAAGGGATCCTCCGCAGACCCCCACCCAGATCCGGCGAAACACGTGCCCCTGTCCCCCAGAGTCCAGCCCGCACCCCCTGGGGCCAGCCTCGCAGCCATCGCAGCCTCAGGCCGGGTCCTACCTCTCTTCTTGGCACTCATGGTAGATCCAGGACAGCTCCCCACCCCCTGCGTTTGCCCTCCCACCCCTACGTCCCCACAGGCCCAGGGCCACTAGGTGCTGGTCGAGCTGGGCTCCGCGCTTGCTCCCAGCGACTCTGGCTCGGGCTTCAGCTCCTCCCGGCGCCGCCCCCCGCCCAGTTCCTGCCGCCTGACTCAGCCCGCCGGGATGGGCGGGACCGGCTGGACCACTGGGCGGGGGCACCGCTCAGACTGAGCGGCCTCTGGGAGGGGTACTGGGGGCTCCCTTCGGGGAGGATACTGAAGTGGGTCTTCTCAGGTGGGGTTCGGAGTTTGGGTAAAGGGAATTGAGCCCGGCGGTGAATAAGGAGGGATAAACAGAATGAAGACCCTGAGCGGAGGCTGGATTGGATGCAGTTAGAATAAGGGGCTCGTAGAGTGGCTGTTGAGGGGTATTAGAGGGCTGAGCACACACAAGGCTGGGAGTTGGGGTTCTGAGTATGCAGACTGGAAAGTGGGGCTGAGGGAGTAGAAGGAAGGACTGTGGGTGCCGAGTGGATGGCCTGTGCCAATAGAGGGCAGAGTCAGGCACTGAGCATGAGGGGTCTGGGAAGCTGGGAAGAGAAAGAGGCTAAAAGTGTGGGACTGGACCAAGCTCATATTATGTGTTGCTGCCCCAAGAAGGAAGCAGAGAAGGAACTGGGTTCAGAGTCCCATAGCCCATGCACTACCCCATCCACAGAGGAGGTGATCATTCTAGGCACATCCTCCCCACCCTCAGGCCCTAGGGAAGAGGATCAGGTCCCAGTGCCCAGCCAGGGCTACCTCTCTGGTAGAAGCTGCATCCTACGGCGAGGCCCCCATCCTTCTGGCCACCGGCTCACATGGCTGAATCCCCTTGGTGTTGGCCCTTTCCCACCCTGAGTATTTTTTCCTTGAGTTTCCCTCATCCACCTCCAGCCTGAATAGAGGCTATCATGCCCAAACTCCAGTGGGCATTGGAAGGGCTGGGTGCTCCCTCAACCCATAAATACTCCTGCTCCTTGTTGCTCAGTTCTGCTTATTTTCTCCCCAAGAGGCTGGAGTGGGCCCAGGGGTCAGCATTTCCAACAAGCCCACCACCCCCCTATAGAATCAGATGCAAGATACCCAAGGACCCCAGTTTGAAATGTGCTATCCTCCTCTCTCTCCTTGAAGACCAGGTGCTCTGCACCCTACACTAGCAACTATGTATTCCTGTGGATTGCACGCCCCACACTGACCTTTCTGCTCCCATCCCAGTCTGCACGCCCCACACTGACCTCCCCCCCCCCACCGGCTCTGGAGTGCCCCTTTCCTAAATTGCAACCACAATGATGCCAACCTTAAGACTCTCTGCATCACCCCCACCTACACTGTCTTCTACCTGAGACCTCTTGAAACCTCAGCTCATTTATTCAACTATTCACTGAGTGGCAACTCTGTGCCAAACATGTGCCAGTCACTAGAGATACAGCCCGGAATTTCACAGACACCATCCTGCACAGAGCTCACAATTGGCCTCTGCTTCCTTTCTCTCTGCCAGCTCCCTCCCACCTTCTCTTCCCTGCACATCCTTCTCTCCCCTGCACATCCTTCTCTCCCCTGCACATCCTTCTCCCCAGCCTAGATCCACAGGCACCACACTCCATAGCTCACCTGCTGCTAATATGCCTAGCACTCTGTGCTTCTCTCCTACCTGGCAGAAAACAACCCTGGGCGACCCAATGTCCTGCCTTCTCTACACCTGCACACAATGGCAGGAGCCGCCAGAGGTCTTTGCACAGCAGCTGAGCTGGAACCACAGAGCAATTCTCTCAACCTCAGCCAGGTTCTCATTTCCCACCCAGGAAATCCTCACGTGTGGCCCTACTCATCTTTCTTCCTTCTCATAGACAATGAGTGTTTCAGACTTCCTCCGCAAGCCTTAAACAAGTTCAAGTCACTTGCCCATAAAAAACTAAAACAATCCTGGAAACTACCCAAATGCCCATCAGTAGATAATGGAATGCTATACAACAAAAAGAACGAACAGTATACATCTGCACACAAAAATATGGATGAATCCTACAGACATAAAGAAGAAGCAATACCACAAGAGAGGACCTATGTATGGTTCCCTTGATATGAAGTTCAAAAACAGGCAAAACTCATCTATGGTGATAGAAGTCAGAATACTAGTTACCCTTTGGGAGTAGTTACTGGAAGGGGACACAAGAGGGTTTCCAGGGGGCTGGTAATGTTCCATATTTCCTCATCTGGGTTCTATTTCCTGGTCCTAGATGGGTGTATGTTCCCTTGTGAAAATGGATTGAGCTGTACACTTTGGACGCTCACCCTCTCTGTAGATATTTTTAATATAAAGTTGGCTTTAATAACTCCAACAAGAGGGGCGCCTGGGTGGCTCAGTCGGTTAAGCGTCCGACTTCGGCTCAGGTCATGATCTCGCAGTTTGTGAGTTGGAGCGCTGCGTCAGGCTCTGTGCTGACAGCTTGCTCAGACCCTGGAGCCTGCTTCAGATTCTGTCTCCCTTTCTCTCTGCCCCTCCCCCGCTCACACTCTGTCTCTGTCTCTCTCAAACATAAATACACATTAAAAAAAAAAAATTAAAAAAAAAACTCCAACAAGAAATTATTCCTCTGTGGACCCCATTTCTCTTCCCAGTGACCCCATCCATCGCTCCATTTGGCCCTTTCATAATCAAATTTCTCGAAGAGACAGATGTCTACCTTGATTTCCTCTCCACAACTACGCAGTCCTCTACCACCCTGGGCTACCTTCCACACCCACCACTCCCCTGACTGGTCTGGACAAGGTCACCAGTGACCTCCCTGTTGCTGAATCCAGTGTCCAAGGTTTAGTCCTTCTCGTGCTTGATCTCAGTAAAGCTTTTCACTTTGTGGCTCTCTTTCTCTTCTTTGAGCCTTTTCTTTCCTTGAATTTCAAGAGGCAACAACATGCTCCCGGTTTTCCACCTATCTCTCTGGCTGTACATCTTACTTTCCCACAGAAGATCTCATCTTTCTCATCATCCCAGAATTGGCCTCATCCTCCTCACTCTTGGGCTGGGTACATCTCCCACACCTCAGTGCCCTCGAAATGTCGCCAGCTTCCTTATCTCTTCCTCACCCAAACAGCTCTTCTGAGCACCAGGCCTATATATCCAACTGCCTGCTTGTTGCCTCCCCAGAAGCTAAGCAACAATGCAGAGTGGGCTATTAGGGGTGTGTTGAATTTGAAGTCCTCAAGCTGGATTCACCAATTTCCTTCTCAAACTTGACTCTTCCCAGTCAACCTCTCTCCACTCAGCCACACGCTCTGGAATCTGTCCCCTCACCTCCATCCCCATAGCTAGAAATTGGGTCCAAACAGTCACCAACTCTCAGCTAGAACCCTAGTGGAGCTTCCCAATCAGCTCTCTGTCTCCACTGTAATCCACAATGATCTATTATTTTTGGTTTGTTTGTTTGTTTGTTTGTTTGTTTATGGGTATCCAGCATTATTTTACATGATTGCCTACTTTTTTTTTTTTTTTGTAAGTAAGCAAGAGTCTCATGCTCTACCGACTGAGCCAGTCTGGTGCACACCCCCCTCCCATACTTTATTCAATAACAACAGTGCTCTTCTTAAAATTCCAGTCATCTGACAGTGCCAAAAACTGTGATTTGTCAAGTGCTTTCTATAGGCCAAGCACTGTGCTTAATTAACAAACAGCGTCTCATTTAATTCTGGTAACAACCTTATGGGGTCAATCCTATTAGCCCCATCTCACAGATGAGAAACGTGAGGCTAACTAGCTCTGTGACCTTGGGCAAGGCATTTCTTAACCTTTTTGGGCTTCAGATACCCCTCTGTTAAATAAGCCTAACAACAGCAACAACAGCAACTGCCTCACAGGGCTGCTGGGAAGATGAAATGAGATAGTTCTCTTTCTAGGCACTTGTAGGGAGCATCTGGGCAAGTGAAAATTGTATGTGGGGTAGGGAAGTTCGGGTGGACACACTGCCACATTGTAAACACAAAACAAATATTAACTGTTATTGTTAACAATTATTAATGTGCCCAAGATTACACAGCTGGTAAGTGGTAGAGTCAGGATTCAAATCCAGGCAGTCCAACCACAGGACTCTTAAGTGCTAACATCCCTCTCTTTTGCCTCTTGCAAAACATCCATGGGTGATCCCCTATTCTAGGGATAAAGTCTAGGCTCTCTGACATGACCCCAAATAACCTTCAGGCTCTGTCCCTTCCCTCATATACCTTCTACCACTGATCTACTCAGTCCCCTTCTTCTCTCATGGTCTTTCTGTTCCAGCTACTGTGACCCTTTCTCTTTTTTCTAAAATTTTCTTTTTATTACTATAGTTAATTTTTTTTAATGTTTACTTATTTTTGAGAGAGAGAGAGAGAGAGAGAGAGAGAACACATGAGCAGGGGAGGGACAGAGAGAGAGGGAGAGAGAGAATCCCAAGCAGACTCCACACTGTCAGCAGGCAGCTTGACAAGGAGCTCGAACCCACGAACCATGAGATCATGATCTGAGCTCAGACGCTCAACAAACTGAGCCACGCAGGTGCCCCTGATCCTCTCTCGATACCTACAAGGCTCTTCAGCCTTTCAGCAGCAGCCTCCATTGCTCCTATACCCTCTTCCCATACTGTCAGCCTTACCAATTCCCTCTCCTTTTTCAAGTTTTACCCTACGGGTTCTTCCTCCTCCTGCCCTGGGTTGGTTCCTCCTTTTTAGGCGCCTCATAGCTTCCTTCCTCTGATCCTGGAAGCCACATAGTTCAGTTGTCAGTTCTCCTTTAGCATCTGTCTCCCAACCAGACTGTGAACTCTGGGAGCAGGGGCCTGTTTGCTGGGTTCACTGCTGTGCCCTCTGGGCCCCGCACCAGAGAGATGGGGGAGGGGGCTGAGTATGAGTTCGGGGCTGAGTATGAGTTCGGAGCTGAGTGAACTGGGCTGCCGGGACACAGGAAGAGCAGATCCTGGGCTGTTGGAGGGATAGATTTCAAGTCTGTGCCTACCCTAACTCCCCTACTCCATTTACAATTTTCTTTGTCCTTCCCCCACTTTATGATTATATCATCAAGTAGAGTTCTGCTCCCTGAGCATAGGGTAGGGTGAGGACCCCTGGGCTTCTGGGACTGAGTGGGTAGACTAGACTCGGAGTAGGCTAACTGTCCCAACAGTTTTCTTTCTCTCTCTAACTAGGGCTCTGCTGCTACCAATTCCCTAGTCCCACCAATGTGTAATTGTTGGTCCACACTCTTGCCAAAATGACCATCAGAATATCCGTCTAAGTGACCATTTCAGGGGGGTGGAGGCAGGGTCTTCCCTGCTGCAGGGGAGAAAAGAAAAATTGCTGAGCTCCTCTGAGCTAAGTAGAGGGCCCACCTTAACTGGTGGGGGGAAGCTGGCCTCATACCCTGAAGTCTGTTCTGGACGTGGGACAGATCTCAGGTCCCAAAGATTATGGGGCCAGCAGCACAGCCAGCGTCAGGCAGCAAGGAATGGAACCCTGACTGCCTGCATGGCCCCGGATTCCTCCGCCCCCAAAACCCTCTACATGCCAAAAGTGGTGCACTTGTGTGGGACAGGAGGTCCCACCACCTGCACTGCCCAGCTCAGTGGTAGGCCAGGAGGGTCCAGCAGCCTAGCCAGGAGTCCCCGATCTAGCCCCGCCCAGGAGCAGGGCTGCCCCAGACAGAGGTAAACAGACACTAAAAATAGCCTGGGCAAGGGGAGGCTGCAAGGAGAATGGGGTCCCTACTGAACCTGTCCCTGTCTCCATAGCGACTGCCACCAAACCCGGCTGCTGACGTCATGCCGCAGCTGCCGGAGCCGGAGGGAGGGGTGTGCGTGCGGCCTGGGACCCCCCACCCCGGAACCAAGCAGAGACTCCCGGTGGCTTCACTTCCTGCCGGCCCCCTCCCTGGTCAGCTGGTCACATTCCCTGGCTGGAGGCTGGTGGCTGGCGGCGCGCTGGAAGCCGAGTGGCTTCCCCTGGGCCAGGCCTGGAAGGGTCGGGAGTCTCGAGCCTAGCTGCAGTGAGAGGCAGGGGTTGACTGAGCCGCGCCCTCTTCACCTGCCTTTCCACCCAGGGTGGACCCAGCCTGGCCCCCTGCGTGCTCTCCTCACCCCCACTCAAATCCAGGCCTCTATCTCTGGCTGTTGCCTCACAGGACCCAGAACGGGTGGGTGGAAGTGGAAGCTAAGCCAAGCCTCCTTGTCCCACTGGAGTATTTTGTACTTCACTCTCTAATTCTCCTTTTCCACACCCCTTCTGTGCCACAAAGGTGGTAGTGCAATGGCAAGGTTTGAGGTCTTGGTCTAGTTCCCATTTCTCCCTAAATCAGCTGTGTGACCTTGAGAATACTACTTAACCTCTCTGGGCCTCTTTTTCAGCCTCTGCCAGATTGTCATAACCCTCCTCAGAAAGCTGTGCTGGTGCTGAATGCTGCAGGCCCGGGGTGAGGTCCCACAGATGGTGACAGGAGAAACTTTATTGTTATGTTTGTTATATTTAGACTGCACACAGTAGGTGCTCTGCCAGCCAGTCTGGACCTGAATTAGGATTAATCCAGTAGAACTGGCTGGACTGAGGCCTCAACAGGGAGAGGAGGACAGGGGGTGCTGAGGGCAGACAGCCAGATCCCTAGCCTTGGTAGGCAGCTCCTTTCCCCAAACAGTTCTTCAGGGTGCCCAAGCCTGGCTGCTTGCAGAGACCATGCATCAGCCTCCCATTCCCAGGGACAGGGTCTGTTCCCCCACCCGGCCAAGGCGATCAGCTTCAGCCGCTTGGGCAAAGAGCCGGGCCACAGGCCAGGATCGGCCACCTCGGGCCGAGCCCCAAATCCGCTTAGGCCGGCCGGTGTGTCCAGGAAGATTAGCTCATCTCCGAGGCTAGCCTGCAACCCTCGTCGCCCCCTCTCCATTCCCAGCTCATCCTTTCCCCTCCCCGCACCCAGCGAGGACAGCGGGGGCTCCCGGAGAGCGCCCTTGCCAGCGCCCAGACAGGCGTCTTGGGCCCGCCCTCAGGCCCGGCCCACCCTAGAGCCCCGGGGCAAGGGCCGCCTGGGCCTTGCCTTGGGAGGGAAGAAGGCAGCGCGGCGCGCGTCAGGCCCAAAGGCGGCGGCTTTTGTGGGCGTCCTCCGCGCCCGGGGGGAGGGGAGGAACGCGGCCCGGGTCCGGGGGATGGGGCGACGTGGGACCGGGCCGCAGCCGGGGCAGCAGATCCGGGACCGATGCGGAGGCACCCGAACCGCCGCATCCGACCCCCGCCTGGCCCGTGGCCCCCCGAAACGGCGGTGACACTCACATGGCTGCGCTGGGCTGCGCGGACCTCGAGCTCTCCGTGCGCTCGTCCCTTCCCGGCCTGGTCGCGCCGCAGCTGCCGCTGTCCCCGCCGCCGGCGTCCGCCCCTCCCTCCGCCAGTCGCCCGCCGCCCAGTCACCCCGCTCCTCCCCCTCCCGCTGGGCCCCACCCACTGCGCTCGGGAGGCTCCGGGACCCAAGGAGGCGCCCACGGCTCGCTCCGCCCTCTCGGGTAACGGGGCAGGCCAGTGGCCCGCGGGGTCCACCAGCTTGCGGGGAGGCGGGGCCCTGGACGACGCTAGGGCGGTGGGAGTTCTTAGCGCTCGGGATTCGCGGGAATTGGGCAGCTGCTTGCAAAGCCAGTCCCATTCCTTCCCACGCAAATCCCAAAACAGGGTGCGCCGGAGAACCCCGCTTGCCTATCCCCCTTCTCAGAATCTGTGGTCTCCAGAGATCTTTCAGGCCCTCCTATCTATGACCATCCCGGAGCAGCCACTGCTGGGTTGGGTTGGTTGGAGGAAAGAATCAGGGCCAGTTTCGGGGACGGGAACAAGGGGTCCTGAAGCCTAGCCATTGGATACTTGACCGCGCATTCACTACTCACTGGTTACTAGCTCTGGGGAGCCTCAGGCCTTGCTCACAGAGTGCGGGAGGGTCTGGGTACCTGGGCTTGGGGCACATGCTGGCCAAAGGGGGCCAGAGCCAGTCCTTCCCAATAGGGGACTGGAATACTGACTCTCCCCTCCAGTGGGTTGAGGTGGAGCTGAGAGCTCTGGGCCCGTACCGGAAGGGTTTCACCCCGTAGTCCTTTACCTTTAGAGGGAGCACAGACATACCCGGGAGCAGGTTGAGGGACTTTGAGAGGTTTTTGACTATCTGCACCCACAGGGTTGGTCTTAAAAACCCAGAATTAGTAGTAGGGGGTAGAGGCCCTCAGGGACACAGAGGTCCCCTCCCTCACCAGCTCTTCCAAGAGACACACCTCATTCTCTCCCAGTTCTCCCACCTCCCGGCCCCTCCTCTTTGCCTTCCTTTACAGCACACCTTTCTCTACAGTCCTTGAACCTGGGGATTGCTTCCAGGGACTGGGTTCTCTTTATTTCCTCACCACACAACATCATCCAGTCCCAGGGCTTCAATCCATCCACTGCTGAGCGCCCCAAGCATTCCTCCCTACTCAGAGTCCTCTCCTATTCCAGAGCCTCTGGTCAACCTGCCAGATCGCATGACCTTCCCCTGGGGGACTCTTCTTCCTTCATCCTCATATTTGCAAAGCACTGCCCTCCACTCAGGCTCCCACCTGAGCCAGAGACTCAACCTCTCCACAGCTCTCAAAACCGGCACCAGTTAGTCCCTGCCCACCTCCTCTGCAAGGCATCCTCTGACCGCCTTCTCTGAAGATTCTCTTGTTACTTTCTCTTTCCATGTCCTGTGGACTCCTACCTTCATGTCAGTCATCACCACCAGGCAGCATGTAGGCCCATGTGCCTAAACCTGCCTCACTGTGGGTCTCTAAGTTCTGTGGAGGCAGGGATCATGGAAGTCCTCATTACCACTGTCCCTGGCTTGTAGTGGGAATTCAAGAAATATTTGTCAGATGAGCCAGTGAAGGAATGAGTAAATGCATGGACCATGACGTCCCCTCTCCTACTCCCACCTTCATTCAGCCTTCTAGTCCTATTGATCATCCTCCAAGACGTGTTTCAAATTCATTCCCTCCCCGCACCTCACCTCCCACTTCAAGTACTCTGTTTATTAATTAATTCAACAAACACCCACTGAGCACTGAGGGCTGGGAACTTGCTGGCTCCTGGGGTGGCGGTGAAATAGAGCTGTGCCTGTGACACTGCTCAGAGCTTTGATGAGGCAGCACTGATTGTAGGGCCTCACCAGAGCACTGTCCAAAGAATTCTTTCTCATTCTAGAATTCTGTAATTCCACTTCCAGAAAATTTCCACTTTTTTTTTCAGTTTTTTTTTTAATGTTTATTTATGAGAGAGCGCAAACGGGGGGAGAAGTAGAGAGAGGGGACAGAGGATCCAAAGCAGGCTCTGTGCTGACAGCAGAGAGCCCGGTGTAGGGCTTGAACTCACAAACCATGAGATCATGATCTGAGTCGAAGACAGAGAGACACAACCAACGGAGCCACCAAGGTGCCCCATAAAAAATTCTTTGTTTTAAGTAAACTCTACCTCCATCATGGGGCTCCAACTCACTACCCCAAGATCAAGAGTCACATGTTCTGGGCGCCTGGGTGACTCAGTCAGTTGAGTGACTTTGGCTCAGGTCATGATCTCATGGTTCGTGGGTTCGAGACCTGCGTTGGGCTCTGTGCTGACAGCATGGAACCTGGATCCTGCTTCAGATTCTGGGTCTCCCTCTCTCTCTGCCCCTCCCTCACTCACTTTCTGTCTCTGTGTCTCTCTCAAAAATAAATAAACATTAAATTAATTTTTTTACGTTTATTTATTTTGAGAGAGAGAGAGAGAGGGAGAGAGAGAATCTCAAGCAGACTCTGCACTGTCAGCACAGAGCCCCATGGGGGGCTTGAACTCATGAACCGAGAGATCATGACCTGAGCCAAAACTGAGTCAGACATTTAACTGACTGAGCCACCCAGGTGCCCCTGAAATAAATAAACATAAAAAAATTATTTTAAAGAGATGTATGCTCCACTAACTGAGCCAGCCAGGTGCCCCCAAAATTTCCACTTAAAAAAAATTTTTTTTAAATGTTTATCTTTGAGAGACAGACAGACAGAGCATGAATGGGGAAGGGGCAGAGAGCAAGGGAGACACAGAGTCTGAAACAGGCTCCAGGCTATGAGCAAGCTGTCAGCACAGAGCCCGACGGCGGGGCTTGAATTCACAAACTGTGAGATTATGACCTGAACCAAAGTTGGACACTTAACTTACTGAGCCACCCAGGCACCCCCAAAATTTCCACTTAAATATTTTTTTTAATGTTTATTTTTGGGAGAGAGAGAGAGAGAGAGAGAGGCAGAGAGAGAGGGAGACATAGAATCTGAAGCAGGCTGCAAGTTCTGAGCTGTCAACACAGAACCCAATGCAGGGCTTGAACCTACAAACCTTGAGATCATGACCTGAGCTGAAATCAAGAGTCAGACGCTTAACCGACTGAGCCACCCAGGCACCCTCAAAATCTCCACTTTTATTTAAAAAAATTTTTTTTAACGTTTATTTATTTTTGAGACAGAGAGAGACAGCATGAACGGGGGAGGGTCAGAGAGAGGGAGACACAGAATTTGAAACAGGCTCCAGGCTCTGAGCTGTCAGCACAGAGCCCGACACGGGGCTCGAACTCACGGACCACGAGATTATGACCTGAGCTGAAGTCGGCTGCTTAACCGACTGAGCCACCCAGGCGCCCCAAAATTTCTACTTTTAATGGATAATTCCCTCGTCCTTCGCAGCCATTCTGTTCTGTGTCTGGCAACGTCTCTACATGGTCACAGTTGGTATCTAGGCCTGGGCCACCATCTTTTCTGGCCTCCCTGCCTTCACCTTTATCCCTTATGGTTGTTCTCCACCTAACAGCTGGGGTGATCTTCTAAATCATAAATCAGGTCATTCTGGTTCACCATTGCCTTCAGGATAAGTCCACACTCTGTAGTGGAGCCTCTAAGACCCAGGAGGTCTGGACTAAGATGACTTCACCTACTCCTCTCCCATGCATCCTGCCAGCCTTTGCTGCTCTGGTTCCACTACACCATCCTACCTGTGGCTCCCTGAGCGTGGTCCCCACTGTCTAGCCTTTCCCTCTTGTCTCAGCTTCCCTTCTACTTGGGATGCTCCTCCCCTTATCCACTTGGAAAAAGATTCAAATGTCACCTCCTCCAAGAAACCTGTGTCCTCTGGCTTCCCACTCAACTCTTCTGAGCACCCGTCACTGCCTGTTGTCCTTGTCTGTGACCAGGCTTGGATTCTCATCCTGTGACCACAAGGGCCAGGCATGGATGGGGCCACAGTGAGCAGATGGGGCACCTTAGCCTTCAGCTGGCCCCTCCCCCTGCCTAGGTGCCTTGAAGAAGGTATAGTAGTTGACGGCTATGGGGTGCTGCAAGTCTCCCAGGCTTCTCCCCAACCACCATGAGCCACATGAGGAAGGACACAGCTGAAACCCATTTCACAGAAGAGCCACCTGAGGCTCAGGGAAGGCAGGGACTTTCCACGGTTCTGTGGTTAGGAAGGGGCAGAGTCTGAGCTACAACTCAGCTCACTGAATCCCAATCAGTTTGGCTCTGTGTCAGCCATGATTCCCTGAGGGCATACTCTGCTTGGCACTGGGTTGGGAGCTCAGGCAGAGCACCAAACCATCACCATTTCTAACCATGAGCACCGTAAGTTCACATTCCTGAATGGATGGGCTCTGGCCTGAGAAAAGTGCCTCTAATAGCAGAGGGTGGTGAGAACCACAGTGGGCCCTAGGTCCTCACGTATGGTGTAGCTAGTTCCACTTTCAGAAGTAACGCAGTTCACGTCCCCAAACCCAGAAAAATGTAGGCTTCCTTCACCCCAGCCCACAGCCTCTGTGGCTACAGCTCTCTGGTATGCAACTTCACTCCCCAGCCTTCTGTGAGGGGACAGAATAGAAGCCTGCCCTATACTGTGCCTGTGGCCACATGCCTTGAACAGAATGTGCGTCATTCATTCATTTGCCAGATATTCACCAAGCAGAACCTGCTATATGCTCAGTCCTTGAAGAAGTAGGGGAACCAGAGGTGAGGCCATCCAGTCGGTGTTCATGGGGGCTCACTGTCAGTCAGGGCAGTTATATCCCTGAGTCTCTGTATCTCCTGTGTCACCAGTGTGAGAGAGAGAGAGAGAGACAGAGTGTGTGTGTGTGTGTGTGTGTGCGCGCGCGCGCGCATATGAGAGAGAATGTGAGTATATGCTAGTTAGGAAGGGCTTTGCAGGGAAGGGGCCCTTAGCATGGAAAATTGTCGGGGCTCCCTAAGCAGGTGGAGGGTAGATTTTTGGAGAAGTGTCTTGGGCAGAAAGCACAACAGAGTTCAAGACACAGGAGGGAGGAGCTGTCCCCCGTGCTCTTGGGGAGCAAAAGCTTCACGTGGCTAGAGAATTGTGTATGTGTTGGGATGGAGCCAGTCATTAGGGACCTTGGGGATTGTCTAAGGATGATGGATTTTACCCTTGGGTGATGAGAAGCCTGGGCTTTAAGCTGCAGAATTTTGTGGTCCTATCTATGCTTTCTAAAACTCACTTAGGCAGTATATGGAGAGGGGAGGTAGAGGCAGCAATGAAGCGACTACCATTTTCCAGCCAAGGCATGGTGGCCTGCGCCCAGGTGGGAGCAATGGGGACAGAGAGAAGGAGACATTCAAGAGATGTTCAGGAGGCAGAATGCAGGGCTTGGTGACTGATAGGATGTGGTGTCTGGAGAGGGAGGCAGCCCAGATGATGCTGGGGTTTGGGGCATGGGTGATGGGTGGATTATAGTGTTTTTCAATGATGTGGGGAGGCCTAGAGGGTCACGTAAGCGAGAGGGTGTTGTGGTCAGTTTGGGCAGGTGGAATCTGAGGGGTCTGGAGACCATTCATCCAGGAGGAGGTATCCAGAAGGCAGCTGAACATGTGGGTAGAAGAAAAAGGGGTCTAGAGTAGAGACAGCTTTTGGAAGGGACAATGGTCAGTTGGCTCACTAAGAGGTCAAGTAAGAGAGGGCCCAAGGTGCCATACCTTGCTAGAACACTTCAGTGAATAGTGGGGGCAGATGACGACTCCAGAGGGAGGACATAGAGGCTCGTAGGTATGTCTGTATCTGCAACCAACCTCCACCTCCCTCTAGCCTCAGGCTGGACTCTACTTCCCAATGTGTGTGTCAAAGGGCAAGGGCCAGGGATGCTGCTCCTTGTTCGAGTGGCTTTACCACTCTTACCTTGTGGTTCCTGAAGCCACTTCTCTTTTCTGATGCTTTAACTGAACCCATTCATTCACCCATTAAAATTGCAATTTGGGGGCATCTGGATGGCTCGGTCTGTTATGTGTCTGACTTTGGCTCAGGTCATGATCTCATGGAGCGTGGGTTCAAGCCCTACCTACATCGGGCTCTTTGCTGAGAGTGCAGAGCGTGCTTGGGATTTTCTCTCTCTGCCCCTTCCCCACTTGCCCTCTTTCTCTCTCTCAACAAACAAACAAACAAACAAACAAACAAAAAACACCCAAAAATTGCAATTTTAAGAGGCGTTCTGTCTTGTTAACAATCAATACAATGCAAATATAAACAAACACCAACAAGAAACTTTTTTTTTTTTTTTTGCCTCTGAGATTGGCAGTGAGAAATGATGTGTGAGTGGACACTCTCAAGAGAGTAGGAATTGGTATGAGTGTTTAAGACTAGTTATTTCAAGGGGGCACCTGGATGGCTCAGTCAGTTAAGCGTCTGACTTTGGCTCAGGTCATGATCTCATGGTTCATGAGTTCGAGCCTGCTATGAATCCTCTGTCCCTTGCTTGCTCTCTCTCTTTCTCCCTCTCTCAAAAATAAATGAACATTAAAAAAATACTATTTCAGTAGTTTCAGGATATCAAGTGCAAACCCCTCTTTCACCTAGAAGTACCACTTCAAGAAATTTATCCCAAAGAAAGAGTTGTACAGGCAAGAAGAGATCTGTGCCTGAGGATGTTATGTTGATTACTGGCTTGCTTGTCAGGGATAAAGGGACGGCATGGTCCATGTGACCATCAGTGGGCAATTGAGCATTGAAAGAGGGTCACAGATGCCCTGAGATGCTCTGTGGCCACTGAAAATGGAAACGAGGCATGGAATAAACACCTACCATGTGCCTGGCATCATTCTAAATGCTGGGGACACAGTGGCAGACCAGACAGGCAAGGTCTTTGCTCTCAAGAAGTTTACACTCTAGCCAGAGGAGACAGATAATCATCAAGTTAGCATATAAGTATGATGACTTCAGAGAAAGTGAAGAGCTGTGGAGAAAACGACCAGGGTGATGTGATGTCAAGCAATGGGGCTGAGGGGCTACTTCAGTCAGGGTGGTCAGGGAAGGCCTCTTTGATCAGAGAAAAGAATGACAAGAAAGAAATAGTCATGGAATGATCCAGAGAAAGGGTATTCCAGGCAGAGGGAACAGCAGGGGCAATGGCTGGGAGGTGGCAACGAGCTTGCTGTATTTGAGTCACGTGGGCTGCAACAGGGAGAAAGGAAGTCTGAGAGGCAGTAGGGTCAGGTCAGGGTAGGGTAGGGAGTAAGGGTTTGTTATCTCTAGAGGGGGAAACGTGCTCAACACAATAAGCACAGAGGAGTGGCGAAGGCACCAGAACAGCTGCCAGGTCTCCTGTAGTGGGAGTCTCCTCAGCGCAAAACTGCCTCCACTGACCCTGAGAGCTGTTGGGATAGTCACCCCTGCACCACTAGTGACCATCATCTCTGGGCATTGTAATTCACTTGGTTCTATTTTTTTCTTTGTATTTACTTATGTAAAGAATGGTTTGCAATGGACATAACATTGTTTTCAAAGACAACATGGGCACCACTTCTTGAGACATTTCCAGGCCAGCCCCTGCACCTAGGAGGCACAAGTTTCTAGTCCAGGGTTTCCAGGGTCCACAGGTGACATCCCAGGGGGACTCTGCCCCAGGTGGGGTGATGTCTCTGCTACTGTCCCCGCTGATCCAGCTTTGGCCTCCAGGGGGGCCTGTGGGCAGGGCTGTGCTGGGGTGGGGTGATTGTGTCCCACAGCCTGGGCCAGGCGTTCTTCCTTCCTTCCTGACTCTCTTCTCCCAAGGGATAAGTGGGAGGGACATCCCTGCCTCTCCCAGATCATGGGATGAGCTGTTCCCCTGGGACCCTTTCAAGCCAGGCCCCTTGCCAAAGGCTGCAGTGTGTGATGTGTAGTTTATTTCTGAGCTCCTACCACTAGGAGAACTGTTCTGACAGAGATTTGGAGGGCATCGTTAGTGGGGAGGGTCCTAGCCATCCTGTATCTGGCTGTACCCTCCACTCATGCTAAGATGACATTGCCCCGGAGGATGCAGACCCCTGCCCTGCCCCAACCTCTCCCAAGAAGTACAGCATTGGTCTTTGGCGCCACCTTGTGGTAAATATCCACACTGCAGTCACAAGTTTCACAAAATACCACTCAACTCGCAGGTAGCCCCTTGCCCCAAGTTCTGTTTTTGTGAATGGACAGCCACTGGAGTGTGCAGTGCACAACCTGTTCAGCCTTATGCAGCCCCTCTCCTAACACTCAGACCTAGTGGCAGATCATGGTCACTGGAAAGCCTGCCACCACCGTTAAAATATCCTCCACACTCTGAAGCCTCTCCACAAATGCTCCCTGGCCCTTCACTTCCCAGTCCTCTCCTCCTTTGACCTGACCAGGTGTGTTGAATATAACTAATCCTTCCTCTCTTCTGAAACTCCCTCTGGCTTCTGTGACTGCTCTTCTTGGATTCCTAGCTGCTTCTCTTGTTTTTCTTCATGTTGCTTGGTGGGCTCCTCAGGGCGTTGGGCTCCCTTTGCTTTTCCCCAGGCGTTAGTACTTTTCCCCAGGCCATCCTGACAACTTCCAGGGCCTTGTTTTCATCCCCACAGTGATACCTTGAGTCTTACTCCCCCCATCTCTCATTCCATTTACCTGTTAAGATGACCCCTGAGCTCCCCAAACTCATTGTGGAAAGTCAGCCTATGACCTCTCGTCAGAAGTGCTCCCCCTCTAGGGTCCTCATGTTAATCTGAGTAGCCTTTTCCCTGACACTCCACCAGCCACCAGGTCTGTTTTGTCCTCCCCACGTCCCCACCTCCCCACCCCACCCAGACGCACCACTTGCACCTCCTTTCTGGCCTCTTAGTGTCCTTGGTTTCATCTGCCCTGGTCCATTCTCCACAGGGCAGCTGTTGGCCTCTGCATATTGGACCCTGTCCCTTGTCACTTCTGCACTGGTCCCTCATTTCTGGCCAGTTCCTCTCCAGGAGGTCCTAGTTACAGCCAAATCTGAACTTCTTTGTATTCTTTCAAGTCTGAATACACCCCGCTTCCCATGCCTCCATGTCTTTGCACAGGCTTCTTCTCTGTGCATCTTTTTCCTCTTTCCTTCACCGGGCTAACTCCTGCCTACACTTTAAGCCTCAGCTCAGACATCACTTCCTCTGGAATGCCTTCCCTGGACCCCAGGCTAGTCAGGACCCTCTTGGTCATGCTTACATGACCCATGCTTCTCCCCCCAACAGCCTTGTCTGCCTCCCCTTCCGAAAGGGACAACGGCTCTTATACAGGCTCCACACAACTGTGTCCAATCATTCTGCCCGATTCTTGGACTCAGAGGTCCTAGACCTCAAAAGTTATCGAGTGCACCATTGTGAACCAGTGGTCAGGCTGGGATGGAACCCAAGGTTCTTACCTTTCCCTCTGGGGCTCCCCTGTTCCCCCAGATGCCATTGTGAGCTGAGTCAGGACCCTTGAGAGCCCATAGGAATTTAATGGGCAGAGAATCAGTAGGTTCGTGGCCTGGGAGGAAGGCAGCCATCAGCCTGGGCCCTTGAGAGCCCAGGGTACCAGTAGAGACCGTCCAAGCAAGGGGACTGGTGTGCAGGTGACTCCGGGCCAGCACATCTGCTGAAAATTTTTAATGAGATTCCTTTCTCCCCCAGAGTTGTGTGGAAGGAGTGTGGCCTAAATGTCATGCAGGGAGGGCCCAAATTCCTGAAGGGTGGTGGTGACAGCTGTTAAGGTCCCAGGGTTAATTATCTCCAACGTCACACAGAAGAGAATGTGCTGAGGCGGGACCTCCTCCACCCAGCCTTGGCTTCTTAGAGCACGGATCCCTCTAGGACTCATCCTGCTCCCCAAATGACAAAGTCTGAAGATCAGCTCCTTGTGCCTTTGGACCTTGGCTCCTTTACCCTACTGCAGACCCAAGGGACGGATTTTTCCCTGAGATGCTTTGAGGAGGTGGGGGGGGGGGTCCCACCTCTGGGCCTTTGCCCTTGCTGTGCTCTCTGCCAACCCCATGGCTGGGTCCAGGTTATTTGTTCAGGGAGCTCAGTAAACACTGGTGAATTAAATTGCTCTATAAATAAACAGAAACTGCCAAATAGGTTGCCTGGCACTTAGAAGATGCACCCCACCCCCCAAATTCTGTAGCAAACAGATTACCCACAATGGGAAAAGAGAAAGGACCAATCCAGGCTTTTCTTGTGGCTCTGTTCCCAAACTGTTCCCCTCTCACTTCTTCCAAACAGCCCTGCTCTCTCTATCCTGGGCCCTTGCCTGCAATTTAGCCTGTCCTTTTTTTGTGTCTGCCCGAGGTGTCAAGAAGCCTTGTAGGATCCCCACGTGGCCTCACGCCCCTGAAGTTTCTTCCTTGTCACTTGGCACAGTTTGTGGGATGGCTTGCTTAATGGCTGGAAGCTCTGAAGGGCCAGGGACTGTGGTGCCTCATTCACCACTCCAAGCCCAGGAGCTGGATGGATGCTTTGTAAATATCTGTGGCATTCTGAAAGGCCTTGGAACATGGGGGTGTTTTCTCCCTCTCTGAAGCTGCCCGGATAATTTGCTGAGTCTGTGCCATCTCCGTTATTCCAAAGTGCCCACAGGCACAAGGTCTCACCCGAGCTCTGTCTAGTTCCTTGCTATTTCTCCCGCCACTCGCACTCTTGTTTTCCTCCTCCGGTTCCCACAAGAGTAGAGAGCCTTGACAGTTTCACACTAAAGCTGAAAACTTCCCCAAGATTCCTCTTGCATATTTCCTGGAGTCTACTTTCCACCTCTCTTGGCTTGCAAAGCCAGTGACTCACTGAGCCAGGAGTCTCTGCGGGGATTTTTTGCAGGAAACGTGAGAGGAGCAGGTGACATCGTCTTTCACCCCCACCCCCTCTAGTTCTGGCTTTTCTTATCTAAAATGCCAGATTTGTTGCACCATGTGGAGCGGTAGAATTGCTATATTTTCCCTTGATGCTGGCCACCCTTATTAAATCAGGGCCCTGCACCCCCGAGGCTCAACACAGGATGTTTGCAGAGCTTACAACATCCCCAACCCCTAGACTCCACAAAAGCATAAAGTCACCTTTGTTTCCTTGCTAATGTGCTTTCAAGATGCCAAGCCTTCTCATCCTTCCTAGCCACCAGAAATTACACGTGCACATACTTTCTAATTTGCAATAATTTAAAAAATTTTCAAATGCAAATTATAGAGTCTGCCACCTGCACATTAAGCAGCCTTCATATCAGCTGTCCCTGGCAGGAGGTTTTCATGCTGAACAGGAGGGGAACTGTGCAGATGTCACCCACACAGTCAGATGACCTGAGTGTGTGTGTGTGCATGTCCATGTCAACTTTGAGAGAATCTGTGGCAGCTGGGGTGAAGGGGGTGGGATTTTAGGGACTGTTGATGCAACTTGATGAATGGGGTAACATCTGATGTAGGTGTGCAATGTCAGTGGGTGTTTGAAAGGTTAGGTGTATATTCGTGGTAAGTTCCTAAGGGTTGTCAAAGGCACCGCTTAAATAAAAACTGCTTTGCAAATGAGTCAGTGAAACAGAAGGATGGCTTGCAGATCATGAATTAACCGGGCTTAAATGAAGTTTGAGAAACATTACTAGAGGAGTCCAATAACTTACCATCATCATCATCATCATCATCATCATCATCAATAACACACAGTAACAGTAGATACCATTTTTGAATACTTAATATGTACCACACACATGCACACACACACCAACACACACACAGGTAGCATGGCACACGCAAGTCAAGGAAGTCTTGTCTTCTGAGTGTCCTCTATTCTGTACTGGTCTTGGAACCTTTTGCCCAGGACATATTTTGTAGGATTCAATGCAAAATAAAAATGCAGAGCAACTTGTTCAAAATTATGATGGGGGCGCCTGGGTGTCTCAGTCGGTTAAGCGTCCAGCTTCTGCTCAGGTCATGATCTCACGATTTGTGAGTTCAAGCCCCATCTTGGGCTCTCTGCTGTCAGCACAGAGCCTGCTTCAGATCTTCTGTACCCCCCTCTCTCTGCCCCTCCCCTGTTCTCTCTGTCTCTCTCTCTCTCAAAAATAAATTAAAAAAAACAACAACCAAAATTACAATGAATTTCAAGACAGCAACAGCATAACTAGGGACACTTTTTGAGAAGAAAGCTTGGTGTGATGACACAGATCTTAGGCCCATGAAATAGGACCCCCTGCTTTCACCTCCAAATGACAAGGTGCATTGCTCAAACTTTTGTCCATTGGAAAGACTTTCCCCCACAGCTGGGGCTGGAGTGCAAGAACAGTCAATTTTAAGCTTGTCCCTTTCACATCAAGACAAAGCATCCTCAAGCCAAGCCTGGGCTTTCTCTCTCTCTCATTTGCTGGGTACCCCACATAATGTATGGCTGTGAGCTGAGTGAGAGCCATCAGTGTGACAGCGTTAGGTGATATTGGTGTTTGAGCCACCTGTTTATGTAGATTACTTGTGCTATCTGGCCCTGGCCAGGCTTGATTTAGGATAAATAAGAAAGTAAACATCTGGATAAAGATATGCCAAGCTACCAGTGAGTGTAGGAAAGCTGCAGAGGCTATATTCACAGAAAAGTAAACTTCAGGAGAATGGCTGTTACCCAAGCTAAGGAGGGAAATCCATATGGATAAAAGGATCCATGCTTCAGGAAGTCATAATAATCATATATGTGTATGTATCTAGTAACAGAGCTTCAAAATAGTTGAAGAAAAAACTGACAAGAAAGGGAAGAACTAGACTAAAATATTATAGTCACTGAAGACTTGTACACTCCATACCCATTGGTGGATAAAATAGCTGGACTGAGTAATGAGAAAATGCTTGTAGGGCATCTGGGTGGCTCAGTCCACTGAGTGTCTGACTCTTGGTTTCGGCTCAGGTCATGATCTAAGGGTTGTGGGATCGAGCCTCATGTTGGGCTCCATGCTGAGCGTGGAGCCTGCTTGAGATTCTCACTCTCCCTCTAACCTTCCCCCGCTCATGCATGTGTGCATGCATGCTCTCTCTCTCTCAAATAAATAAAATGAAAAAAAGAAAAGAAAATGCTTAGAAGACCAGAAGAACATTGTCAACTACCCTGACTGTAGCTGACATTTACAGAACACTAAACTCAACAGCAGTAGCACCCACATTCTTTTCCAGCAAATGTGTCAACTTCATCAAGATAGACCATATGTTCACCCGTCAAACAATATTAATAAAATTTAAAGAATGTAGAGAATATGTTCTCTGACTACCATGGAAGGAAAATAAATAACAATGAAATATACAGAAACATCTTATATATTTGGAAATTATACAACACACATATGAAGGATTCATAGGTCAAAGGAGACATTTTAAGGGAAATTAGAAAATATTCTGAATGGAATGGTAAAACTAAAAACTATCAAAACTTTTGAGATATACTGAAGCAGTAGTTAAGGGGAAACTTACAGCTTAAAACACTTATAGAAAAGAAAAATGTAAAGTGGGGATTAGTTCAACATTCTTATAGCCTTGTAGTTACAGTGCAGAGTGTGAACCTTGCAGGGCAAAGGCTCCTTCTCCTGATCCCCCTGACTACAGGTTCCCCCATCCCCTCCATTTGGTAGCCCAGGGTATGGTTCCAACACACAAATCTGATTGTGTCACTCTCCTGCTCTAAACCTTCTCACAGCTCCTCATTGCTTCAGGACGAAATTCAAAATGGACCTGGCAAGCTGACCATTTATGACCCTGCTCCTTTGCTTCTGATACCATGCCCTGTTTGCCACTGTGCTGCATCCAGCTTTCTGAACTGTCTCTTGAAATACCATGAGTTTTTCTCTCTTTTCTGCCCTAGAGCTATGGTTCCAGATAAAATGCAGGACTCCCAGTTAATTTGAATTTCAGATATGTATGAATAACTTAATATAAGTATGTCCCCAATGTTGCATGGGGTATATGTATATCCAAAAATAGTATTCATTGTTTATCTGAAGTTCACGTTTAACTGGGTGTTAAATTTTTATTTTTTATTTGCCAAATCTGGCAGCCTCACCCACAACTAGCACATCTCCCCTTTCCTGGCTTCTTGTGCATGGCTAACTCCTTTTCCTTAGACAGGTCTCAGCTTAGAAATAACCTCCCCCAGGAAGACAGTTCTCTCCACTACCCCCCCCCCGCCCCCCCGCCAGGGTCTATCTCATTCACTGCTAACTCCTCAGTCCGCAGAACAGTGTCTAGCACTTGGTAGACACTCAACAAACACTTGTTGAAGGAATAAATGCTGACCTGGGTCTCAGCTCCAGGGATAAAGAGCTGGCCCATTTCCTGCCTTCCAAGCCTACGGCCCTCAGCTGGGGGGGGGGGGGGAGCGGGGATACATCAGTTACCTATCACTGCAAACAAACCACGCCAAAAATGAGTGACTTAAGATGGCAGCAATCATGTAGTTTGCTCTCAAATCCGCAAAATAGGCAGAGCTCAGTGGAGACAGCTCATCTCTGCCCCACACAGCCTCAGCTGGGGACGGAGGATCTACATCCAAGATGACTCACTCAAATGGCTTTCAAGTTGCTGCTATGTGCTGCTTTTCTCCACGCATGCCTCTCCATAGGGTGGCCTGGACTTCCTTAGAGCATGGTGGTTGGGCTCCAAGAGCAAGTGTCTCAAAAGAGACGGGAAATGGCAGATGTTAGGCTTTTAAGGTCTGGATCTGGAATGTATACAATACCATTTCCACTATATTCTATTGGTTAAGCAGTCGTAGAGTTCATATCTAAGGAGAGGGACAGAGACCCTGTCTCTTAATGGGACAAGTGCTAGAGAATTTTGTGACCATGTTTTAAAGTCATCACAGGGGAGAATACTCACCGCAAAGGAATTGACATAGCCCATCATCCGCACCCAGTCTGGGTGTGGATGATGGGCCATAGGATAGGATGCCTTTCTCTCCACAGGTCAGTGGGTACCACGGGGCCAGTATGTTTAAGGCAGCCTTGGAGTGGGATAGGGCAGGAGAGAAAGAGAGAGACAAAGGGACAGAGAGAGGAAGGGGCGTGAGAGATAAGGAAAGAGTCTTCCCTTGAAGGATTAAGGACTAAGCAACTCTACTCATGTACGTACTTAACAATGATCACATCTGAAAGGAGTACCTATTGCGGGTCCCTTGGGATGTCATAAACAGAAATCATGAAACTGAATTGTCTTTTGGCTTTGAACAATTTTAAATCTACAGAGAGTTGACAGAATAGTGAAAGCAACAACCCACACACCTCTCACCTAGTTTCACCAGTGGTTAACATTTTGTCACATTCGCTCTTTGAAAGTAAGTTACAAATAAGACATTCCCTTCCCAAATCCTTCAGCCTGCATCTCCCCCCATCCCCTTAAAAGCAGTGTCCTGTCTGCACCAATAGTTCTCGGCTGGTGGAATTCTGTCCCCCAAGGGATATTTAACAACATCAAATGGAAACATTTAAAAATTATATATGTTTTTTTAATTTAATTTTATTATTATTTTTTAATTTACATCCAAGTTAGTTAGCATATAGTGCAACAATGATTTCAGGGGTAGATTCCGTAATTCCCTTTACCCATTTAACCCATCCCCCCTCCCACAACCCCTCCAGTAACCCTCTGTTTGTTCTCCATATTTAAGAGTCTCTTATGTTTTGTCCCCCTCCCTGTTTTTATATTAGTTTTGCTTCCCTTCCTTTCCCTTGTGTTCATCTGTTCTGTGTCTTAAAGTCCTCATATGAGTGAAGTCATATCATATTTGTCTTTCTCTGACTAATTTCTCTTAGCACAACACCCTCTAGTTCCATCTACATAGTTACAAATGGCAAGATTTCATTCTTTTTGATTGCCGAGTAATACTCCATTGTGGGTATATCTATATATATAGATACACACACACACACACACACACACACACACACATATACACATACCACATTTTCTTTATCCATGCATCCATCAGTGGACATTTGGGCTCTTCCCATACTTTGGCTATTGTTGATAGTGCTGCTATAAACATTGGGGTGCACGTGCCCCTTTGAAAGAGCATACCTGTGTCCCTTGGATAAATACCTAGTAGTGCAATTGCTGCATCGTAGGGTAGTTCTATTTTTAATTTTTTGAGGAACCTTCATACTGTTTTCCAGAGTGGCTGCCTCAGTTTGCATTCCCACCAGTAGGGCACAAGAGATCCTCTTTCTCTGCATCCTCGCCAACATCTGTTGTTGCCTGAGTTGTTAATGTTAGCCATTCTGACAGGTGTGAAATGGTATCTTACTGTGGTTTTAATTTGGTTTCCCCGATGATGAGTGATGTTGAGCATTTTTTCATGTGTTGGTTGGCCATCTGGATGTCTTCCTGGGAGAAGTGTCTATTTGTGTATTTTGCCCATTTCTTCACTGGATTATTTGTTTTTTTGGGTATTGAGCTGGATAAATTCTTTATAGATTTTGGATACTAACCCTTTATCTGATATGTTGTTTGTGAATATCTTCTCCCGTTCCGTCGGTTGCTTTTAGTTTTGCTGATTGTTTCCTTCACTGTGCAGAAGATTTTTATTTTGATGAGGTCCCTATAGCTCATTTTTGCTTTTGATTCCCTTGGCTCTGGAGACGTGTTGAGTAAGAAGTTGCTATGGCCAGGGGGCGCCTGGGTGGCTCAGCTGGTTAAGCATCCGACTTTGGCTCAGGTCATGATCTCACAGTTTGTGAGTTCAAGCCCCACATCAGGCTCTCTGCTGACAGCCTTGAGCCTGGATGGAGCCTGCTTCAGATTCTGTGTCTCCCTCTCTCTCTCTACCCTTCACCTGCTCACACTCTGTCTCTCTCTCTCCCTGAAAAATAAATAAACATTAAAAAAAAAAAGTCACTGCGGCCAAGATCAAAGAGGTTTTTGCCTGCTTTCTTCTTGAGGATTTTGATGGCTTCCTGTCTTACATTTAGGTCTTTCATCCATTTTGAGTTTATTTTTATGTATGGTGTAAGAAAGTGGGCCAGTTTCATTTTTCTGCATGTCGGTGTCCAGTTTCCCAGCACCATTTGCTGAAGATACTGTCTTTACTCCACTGAATATTCTTTCCTACTTTGTCAAAGATTAGTTAGCCATACGTTTGTGGGTTCATTTCTGGGTTCTCTATTCTGTTCCATTGATCTGAGTGTCTGTTCTTGTGCCAGTACCATGCTGTCTTGATGATTACAGCTTTGTAATACAGCTTGAAGTCCGGGATTGTGATGCCTCCTGATTTGGTTTTCTTTTTCAAGATTGCTTTGGCTACTCGGGGTCTTTTCTGGTTCCATACAAATTTTAGGGTTGTATGTTCTACTCTGGAAGAACGCTGGTGTTATTTTGATAGGAATAAATTATATTTTTTATTGAGAGAAAATTAACATAACATAAAATTCACCCTTTTAACCATTTTCAAGTGTACAGTCCAGTGTGCTTTCATATATTCTTGACGTGATGCAACTGTCAATACCACCTAATTCCAAACCATTTTCTCAGACCGTTCTGCGTGTTCCAACTGAGAGGGTGCTGTGCTCCTGACACCTAGTGGGCAGGAGCTGGAAGTGCTGCTAAACTCCCAGGAGAATTATCTGGCTCTAAGTGTCACCATTATACACAATTACAGTGCCATTATCACATCTAAGCAAATCAAAAGAAATTGAGTATTGTCATCCCCACTGGTCTCAAGGGTGTCTTTTTAGCATGTTTGTGTTAGTTCAGGAGGTAAGCTTCACACACTGCATTTGGTTGTTAGGTCTTTTTTTAGTTTATTAATATAAAAAATATTCTCTGTCCCACACTCAGTCTTTTTTGTTTGATTACTTTTCATAGGAGTTCAGGCTGGTTTTACAGCAACATAGTTTGGATTTATCAGATTGTTTCTTCAAGATTAGATTCATGTTAAATATTTTTGGCAAGAATACGACATTGGTGATTATTGTATCACATCAGGGGGTCCATAATTTGAGGTTGTGGCACTATTTGTGATGTTGAAATTGGATGGTAATGTAGTTGAGAAGAGAGAAGCAAAGTGCTGCCTCCCACATCCTGACCAGCCAAGTGTGGCACCCAGGTAGCCACGCTGGTTGGCTTACCCTTCCTGAAAAATAGAGATAGCCTGGGGAGGATTCTGTCACCCCAGGGGTGACAGAATCCTCCCTTCTCCTTGCTGTTCCACCTTCCGGAGTTAAGGGGAAGACCCCAGCAGCTGGGGGTTCCCTCTGCCAATCCCAGGGAATAGGCCCCAGCCCAGGATGGCTGGGAGGACTTGGAAGGATTCTTGGGACTCCTTCAGCTGTTCCTTAGTTTCCAGGAAGAAGAAACTGCAGGGCACAAGTGGGCTGAGTACCTCGAGCCTGGAACCAGGAAGTGAGTATCTCAAGTGAGGCTAGAGGCTGATTGTGGTCAAGGGCTTGTAAGGCTGGAAACTGCAGGGCCTGTTAGCATTCATGCAGCAAACAACTATGCAAAAGCTGTGCTAGATAGAAGTCACTCCCTATTTTCATCCTTTTTGGAAGTTCCCTCTACCTTTAGAAACAACTTCTAAATACTGTCTTCTCCAGGAAACCCACCAGGACTGCAGAAAGAAGGAATTGCTCCTTTTCGCGAAGCCCTTCAGGCTAGAACCACAATGGCAAAGGTTCTATCCAATTACACTGGAAGTGGTATGATGAGGAAAGCAAAGGCAGGAGAAATGTAGCTTAAATGAAATCCTTACAGCTGGCAGCCCACTGATAGATACCTGAAATTGCAGAGCATGACCTTCAAGGAACTCATGGCTGCCTTAGTGCCTTAGTGGGTTTTTTTGTTTGTTTGTTTTTTAAGGTTTTATTTTTGAAAGAGAGCATGCTAGCCGAGGAGGGGCAGAGAGAGAGGGACACAGAGGATCTGAAGCAGGCTCCTTGCTGACAGCACAAAGGCCAATGTAGGGCTTGAACTCACAAGCCATGAGATCACGACCTGAGCTGAACAACTGAGTCACCCAGACGCCCCAATGTTTATGTTTTATTAAAAACTAAAAGTAACCTTATCTTAACAACAGCTAGCCCCTCAAGGTCCTGAAAACCTTGCTTCCTTATTCCTTAGAGACTTATGCTATCCCTAACCCCCACTAATTAAATAGTATATAATTAGTCACTCCTCACAATCACAGTGCAGCTCTTTATGTCCATGGGTCCTGTCTCCACGCTATAATAAAATCACCTTTTTGCACCAAAAACATCTCAAGAATTCTTTCTTAGCTGTTCGCTCCAAACCCAAAACTTCCAAATTTCATAATTTCTTCAGGAACACGACAACCTGCATTAAGCTGAAGCTCCGGGCTTGCATATCTGCCTGGTGTCGATGACTTCCCCTTGCAGACCAAGCCCGCACTCCACATTTCCCCAGTACCTGAGTCCAAGTGTGGCTTTTAGTCTCCTCCTGTACCTTGCCAATGTTGAAATAGAGAACTGATTTTCTATACCTGTGTTTTTGAAAAAAAGGGTGACAATAAAAGAGAGGTCTAGGAGCCATTGCTTCAGGGAAAATGGGAGGAGGCATATTTTTTTTGTGGAATTGAAGAAATTCCACAAAGCATTGTGTGCTTGTAACGTGATTAAAGTGAATCTGTGTTAAAAACAAAATTGACCCCAAGTGTCATTGTGTCTTAGCATCATGGCTGGGGGGCACTGGAATGTCAGACACCACTTGGCTCTGCCACTTACAAGCATGTGACCTCAGATAAGACTGTGACAATACTCAGATGCCTCTGCAACTTAAACCTCTCTCAACTCCTTGAATATCGAATATCGCCCAATTGCTATCCTGCCAACAAAGCACCCTAAGCACATGACTTTCAAGGCTATGCTGAGGAAGAACGAGATTCCACACCAAAAGTCATTTTTTTTTCTGGGCTGGGAATTTGCCCAAAGTCAACACCTGCCTAAACCAAAAGCCAAACCTGGCTCCCAAGGGTAGATATTTGACCCTGACTTTGGCAGAAGGTGCTGGCTCATGTGACCCACTCTATCCTCAGGGCCTCTCCAGGGGCAAGGTCTCCGGAGATCAGAACTTCTGTGGAAGTCACAAGCTGACCTTGGGGATGCTCAGGGCCTGTAAGGGTTCAGCAAAGGTCAAAGGAAGATAAGAAGAACTCACCGTGAGTGCTCCAGCCACAGCCTTCAGCACTAGATGCCAGCAGGACTTCCAGAGCCAGGACCAGGGAATTCTGGAACAAAGGTGACTCTCTCCTGTAGGATGTGATTGAGGAAGCAAGAGGCCTCAGAGACTCCTGAAAAGCCAGTTTGGGTCCACAGGGGAAACAAGTCTTAGAATGAAGCATTTACCACCAAAAATGTGGACACGGGATACAAAGAAAATGAAGATATCAGTTTGGGAATGTGTTTACCTGCAAGTAACAGAACCTAAGAATAGCTTAAACAAATATTTGTTTCATGTTTGTCTCATGCAAGAAAATGTCAGGAGGTGGGCAGACCAGGGTTGGTATAATTGGTTTACATTTCCAGGAAGGCATGGTCTACTTTTCTCGCCTGCCATCCTTAGCAACTTAGTCCGTTCTCAAAATTGCTGTCTTATGGTCACGAGTTGGCTGCTACAGTTCTAAGTATTATATTCACATTCTGGGCAGGAAGTCGAAAGGAAAAGAAGCAGAAAAGGGAGACACTTCTGCTGGGGAAGCAAAACTTTCCCAGAAGCCCTTAACATAAGTTTCATGGGTCACACTGTGTCCCAGGGACACCGTGAACACTTAGGGAATCTGAGGAAGTTAGTCTGTTTAACTAGGCACTGCCCCAAACAAAACTGGGCTTCTTTTGGGAGGAAAGGAGAATAGCTATTAGGAAGGCAACCAGCTGAGTCGGCCATACCAAGTCCTTATATAACCAAGAGGTCTGGTATCAAACCTCACCTGAAACCAGCCTCCTGGATTTTTTCAATTATATGAGCCAATACATTATTTTTATAATTTAAGACAATTTGAAACAAGCTTTCTGTTCATTACTACTGATATCTCACTGGTACTGTCTGTTTTCTCCCCCCTTTCACTATTTTTATTTTGTACCATAAACAACACCTGCTTTTCTTCACATTTATATAAATTTTCAGAAATCACTGCCTTTTCTCCTGGAGAAATAACCTACAGACAAAAAAGAAGTACAACATTGTGAAACTATGCAAATCCTTCAAGTCCACATCGTGAAGATAACCCCTAGAAACAGGGAAGAAGAAAATTGTCACAAGAGACGACACAAGCACATAAAAGGATAGCAAGCTGGAGAAGCATCCGTGTTCAATGCCACTGACCCAGACAGCAGGTACCCTTTTTCTCCTGGCAACCACGGCCACCACCTCAAAAAGATGATCTTTGGTCTATGGTCTGAAGCACTTTTTCAAATGACATAAGAGTTGCTTTGAGGAGAGGTGCAATGAGAAATGTTCAAGAATGAATAAGAATTGGGGCGCCCAGGTGGCTCATTCGGTTGAGCATCTGACTTCAGCTCAAATCATGAACTCGAGGTTCATGGGTTTGAGCCCTGCATCAGGTTCTGTGTCTTCCTCTCTCTCTGCCCCTCCCCCACTTGCACTCTGTCTCTCTCTCTCACAAAAAGAAATAAACATTAAATTTTTTTTAAGAGAAAGAATAAGGATCCTGTAAAGTCTAAAGTCAGGGAATATCCCCTAGTGAAAAGGACACCTGTGTAACTACCCCCAGACAAAGACACAACACATTTCCAGCACTGCAGGTATCTTCCTCATTCCTCTCCTTTGGTCAAAAATACTCCCAGAATTAACCACTGTTCAGAGTTCTGTCACCACTTTTACAGTTTTGCCTGGTTTAGAACGTCATATAAATGGAATCATAACCACATTCTCTCCTCTGTGGCTGGTGTCTTTCATCCAATATTACATCTGGGAGATTCATCCTTGTTATGTACAGCAGCTCATTCTCTTTTTATTGCTGTGCAATTTTCCTCTGTATGAATATACCATTATCTATCTTCCTGGTGTTGGATATTTGGATTGTTTCCAGTTTTTAGGTATCATGAATAAAGTTGCCGAGAACATTCTATACATGCATTTTAGTAGAAATCACAGTCAGTTTTCCTGGGTTTGTACCAAAGAGTGAACTTGCTGGGTCATAGATCAGGTGTAGTAGTTATAGGAAACACTGCAGTTTTCCAGCTTACCTCTTACCAGTTCTAGTTACTGCATATCCTCACCAACATTTAGTTTTGTCATTGTCTTAAGTTTTAGCCAATATAATTAGTGTATAATATCTCGTTGTTGTTTTATTTTTTAATCTTTTAAAAAATGTTTATTTATATTTGAGAGAGAGAGCAAGCAAGCAGGGGAGGGGCAGGGAGAGAGAGAGAGAAAGAGAGAGAGAATCCCATGCAGGTTCCACACTGTCAGCACAGAGCCTCAAACTCATGAAACCGTGAGATCATGACCTGAGCCGAAACTGAGTCAGACGCTTAACCGGCTGAACCATCCAGGTGCCCCTTAAATATCTTTAATTAATAACCAGAAGTTCTTAATTTTATTTATTTTAAAATTTATTTATTTTCAGAGAGAGAGAGAGAGAGCGAGTGACTGGGGAAGGGCAGAGAGAAAGGGAGAGAGAGGATCCCAAGCAGGCTCTGTGCCATCAGCACAGAGCCCAATGTGGGGCTCAAACTCATGAACAGTGAGATTATGACCTGAGCCAAAACCAAGAGTCAGATGCTTAACAGGCTGAGTCACCCAGGAGCCCCCAGAAGTTCTTCATTAAAATTAATGAAGTCTAATTTATTAACCTTTGATGTTTAGAGCTTTCTGTGTCTTGTTTTTTTTTAAATATTTTATTTTTCTTAAGTAGGCTCCCACATCCAACATGGGGCTTGAACTCATGACCCCAAGTTCAAGAGTTGCATACTCTACCAACTGAGCCAGCCAGGCACCCACTTTGTGTCTTATTTAAGAAATCTTTGCCTACTTCAAGGTTATGAAAATAGTCTATGTTTTCTCTAGAAGTTTTACTGGTTTACCTTCACAATATGCTTATGATCCATCTCAAATTAATTTTTGTGAAGGCTTCAAGGTACAGGTAAAACAGTCACTTGCCCCAACACCATTTATTGGAACTATCTACCACTTTAGTAAGTTTGCATAATTTATTTTCAACCATTCTTCTTTTATTTTTTTTAAATTTTGTTTAATGTTTATTCATTTGTTTTTTTTTTTAATTTTTTTTTAACATTTTTATTTATTTTTGAGACAGAGAGAGACAGAGCATGAACGGGGGAGGGTCAGAGAGAGAGGGAGACACAGAATCTGAAACAGGCTCCCGGCTCTGAGCGGTCAGCACAGAGCCCAACGCGGGGCTCGAACTCACGGACCGCGAGATCATGACCTGAGCCGAAGTTGGACGCTTAACCGACTGAGCCACCCAGGCGCCCCTATTCATTTGTTTAGAGAGAGAGAGAGAGCAAGTGGGGGAGGGGCAGAGAGAGAGGAAGACACAGAATCCAAAGCAGGCTCCAGGCTCTGAGCTGTCAGCACAGAGCTCGATGTGGGGCTCACACCCACAAACCACAAGATCATGACATGAGCTGAAGTTGGATGCTTAACTGACTGAGCCACCCAGGCGCCCCATCATTCTTCTTTTCTAATATATGCACTTACACATATGCATCTAATATATACACTTACAAATATGCATTGTTCTATGTGCATCCCAGAGGTTTTGACATATCGTATTTCATCATTCAGTTTGAAACATTTTCTAGTTTCCCTTGTGATTTCTTCTTTGATTCATAGATTTAGAAATGTGTCCAAGAGCATAAGAACACTCAGCACAGCTCTGGCACCCAACTGAGCCCACAGCCTCATGGGGGCTGAGCTGAGCGTGGGTGGAGCAGCTGCTTGTTTTTGTCTGTGCAGCTCCTGGGAGCCCTGTGGGTGGGTGAACCGTTTCCACTGTCAAGAAGTGTGTGGGGAGACACATAGGGCAGCATGTCTGATAAACTCTTGGATGCAGCGCGTGCACGCGTGCGCGCACACACACACACACACCCCATTCTTCTTCAGCTCTAAAATATGCCCTGGGCCATGCAAGGAAGAATGGAAAACAGGCCAGCCTCTTCTTAGCTAAATGATCAAAACTTAAGTCACTTAACCTGTAAGCCTGTTTCCTAATCTATTAAAATGGGGAGAATGTGTATTTCAATGTTCTGCTGAGAGTTAAATGTATGGGATGGGAGTTCTGCTGTGGGGCATTGGATAAACTTAAAGCAGGTAAAGGGATAAGGTAGGGAGGAAAATTTGCTTCTATGCCAGATCCTGACACAAAGTTTGGCTTTGGCCAGAGTTGGGGAGGAGGACCTCTACCTAGGACTTAGTGGACACAGTTTACTAGGGCCTACAGGGACAAAATTGGGATGTGGCCAGGGGCTGCTGGTGGAGGGGCACCCTGTGAGCTCCTTCTCCCACACTGGGCTTGGGCTTGGTGCCTGGGTAAGAGCTGTGCTCCAGGGGTTTAAGCTGCAAGGTTATCTTTCCATCCAATGTCCCCAGATGACTATTTCTCTCCAGAACTCAACCCCCTCCCAGCTCTATACCTCCACCTCCCAGGTCTTCTTTGCAGCTGGAGGCAGAAAGGATGGGAAGGGGTAACAGCAGAAAGGAAGGGGTCCAGGAAGCCTGGGAGCCACTGCAGCTCTCAACTGCTTTCTCCAGCTGAACCTGGGCTCTCACCCTGAATCTGTCAAGCCAGGTACCAGCTCACCCCATACCCAGTGCCCTAGGCAGCATCTCCATGCCTATGACCAGAATTCCTGCAGTCTCTGTTCTTAGCTGCACAGAACTCTAATGGCAGAGATGAGCATGTTGGAGAGCTCTTGGAGCTTTAGCAGAAAGAGTTAATTCCTAGGATAAGAGTCATTTCTAGGTAGCCCAGTGGCTCCTGTTGTGAAAACACCTTTGTTCCCGGGGCTTTAGCTGAACCATTGAATATCCTCAGGGAGTTGGGTTGCTCCCTTCTATGGGGATAGATTAGAAACAATGCAGGGGATGTCTTGGGTGCCTTCTCCCCAGCCCAACAGTGCCATGCTTCTGCAAAGGGTTGGTGGGGACTCAAATTGCACTTACCCAGAGATCCTGTAATATTCAGGGGTTGTCTCATTACCCGGAATGGAACAAGCTCCTCACCACTTTGTGTGGGTTTCCTGTGAGCGTGGAGGCTGCCATCTACCTGTTTGGACATGTTGACAGTGAGGAATCACCCTGAGGCAGAATGTAGAGTGCTGCAACACCTCCAAAACAGAATATTTCACACTGAAAAGCAGGACCTGGCAGGCAGGAGGAAGGACTGGCTACCTCTCCAGGCATCTGGGAGTGAACACTGTGGGTTGTAGATGTCTTAAGAGAGGACTGGGGTTGGAGTTTAAGGCGGTCTTTGCCATACCAGAGGGGCCTAAGCATCCAGACTGTAAGCCACATTCTATGAACCAGACTGGCTGGGCTTATTTGTCTATGGCACCCCTGGGTCTTTGTGGAATTTCATCTAAACACCCCACCCACAGCTCAGTTGTTCTGAGGACTCCAATAAAGGGCCCATTTCTAGCACTGAAGGGGAGGACTGTAGGAGGAGAGGGACAGAGGGTTAGAGCAAGGCCGGAGGGGAAGGGGTATCTCTGGGCCTGAGTCCCCTTATAGTCTGTCCACCAGCTGTCCCTGCACCTTGCTCTCCTCTCCCTTGGCGAGGCTCCAGCCTACGCTTTCACTGGCAACAGGAAAGCCCACAAAGCCTGTCTGATCCCAGAATCAGGAGCTTCAGTTCACCACAGCCTCTGACCTAGCCTTTAAGTCTAAAAGCCTTGTCATATGCCTTTCATGTAGCATGCACTCAATAAATAATTCTTGAATGAATGGGAGAATGGCAAGTGCTAGCATTCAGCATTCCATGCAGCAAACATGACTCTCCTCTAGGAGCTCCTGATTATGGTGGGACCCCCTCCAGCTGAGGGCTCAAGACACCAGCCTGAAAAAACCCCCATCCATCCTCATTCCCCTC
Organism: Panthera leo; assembly: GCF_018350215.1. Classification (NCBI taxonomy): domain Eukaryota; kingdom Metazoa; phylum Chordata; class Mammalia; order Carnivora; family Felidae; genus Panthera; species Panthera leo. The sequence continues at coordinate 42,802,173 of NC_056693.1, read as the reverse complement.
CCAGGATAAGATGCCTCCAGGCAACTTCTGCCTTTTGGAAGTCCTGCAGGATCTGGTTTCCAGAAAAGTTGGATTGAGAGACCCAGTGGGTGCTCTGCTGCCCCCTGCTGGAAAAAGTAGGACAGTGCCCTTGGAGGTGAGGACTACCTTACAGGAGGAAAAAGAGGAAAGGCAGGGTTCAAGTCCCCCTCCTTGTCCTTAAACGTGGACTCTGGCACATAGCAACCACATTCCCCTCTTTCTCCTCCCTGAAGACAGGTCTCCTATGTTTGGTCCCCAGCCTCACCAAGCAGGCTTTGCATCCCACCAGGTCTCCCAAATTCACCACCTAGAACATTTCTGAAGGACTTTTTGTCAACAAGCATTGTTCTGGGAACATCAGGCCGGTTCCTGACAAATAAAATCACCCACACAGTGTTTATAGTTATTAACAAATGAAATGGGCTCCCAAGGGACATTTTACAGACTATTGATGTAGGCAACTGTGCTCATCAGAAGGAAAGATAAATGTAAGGATGGACAAAGCCAAGGAAAATAGAAAATAGGAGAAAGGCAGAAATTTAGTTGTAACAAAATCTGATAAATCAAGCCAAAGATTGGTAATTTGCAAAAACAAATAAAATTTGATAAGACAATGGAAATTTCACTTTAGATATAGGTATAGATATATACAAAGAGCTATGACAAGAAACCCACAGAATTGTTTTGGGTCAATTCAGTGGTGGTCGGAGGGGGCCAGGTGACAGTGTTGGAAGACATGAAGGCAGTGTGGGAAAGATATAAACCAATGTTGATCTCCTCCTCTGGATTCCAATTGTGTGGCACAGGGTTGCTAGGCTCCTGTGGCTATGGTCTGAGCCTGTGTGCACTCACAGTAGTAGTACAATGTAGAGGTGGCTATAGATGGCTGCTGACTCACTCACTGATTGAATCAACTTTGGGATTCAGCTGGCTCCCTGACCCCAGGGGAGAGTCTACTGACTGCTTATCAGTCTGGGGTTCATCAGGCCAGAGCCAGTCTTGGAGCAAAGCCTGTACCAGTGTTAAGCTGTAGAACTAGGCAGCTTGGTAAACCACGTGCCAGTTATGGGTCCAGGAAACTTATATTGTCCCTTGCCTGGCTCCTTCCTTGATTCTTACTCAAGCTTCATGAATGAGTAAAGTTTCCTGTCCCAGAAAGCCTTCCCTAGCCAACTTCCTGCCCCTCCCTCAGCTGGGGTAGGTGCCTTTCCTGGTCCCACATGCCCCTGGGGCATTCTTCTATCAACAAATTTATCCCACTGGATTTTAAATAATTCCCTTTGTTTTTAATAAAAATTTTTTTTTAATGTTTATTTATTTTTGAGAGAGACAGAGACAAAGACAGAATGAGAGCAGGGGAGGGGCCGAGAGAGAGGGAGATGCAGAAGGAATCCAAAGCAGGCTCCAGGCTCTGAGCTGTCAGCACAGGGGGGTTCGAATTCACATGAACTGTGAGATCATGACCTGAGCCAAAGTAAGACACTTAACTGACTGAGCCACCCAGGCGCCCCTTTTTTAATAAAAAAAAAAAAAAATTAAAAAAAAAATTTTTAGGGGTGCCTGGGTGGCTCAGTCGGTTAAGCGTCCGACTTCGGCTCAGGTCACGATCTCGCAGTCCGTGAGTTCGAGCCCCGCATCGGGCTCTGGGCTGATGGCTCAGAGCCTGGAGCCTGTTTCAGATTCTGTGTCTCCCTCTCTCTCTGCCCCTCCCCCGTTCATGCTGTGTCTCTCTCTGTCTCAAAAATAAATAAACGTTAAAAAAAAAAATTAAAAAAAAAAATTTTTAAAACGTTTATTTATTTTTGAGACAGAGAGAGACAGAGCATGAGCAGGGGAGGGGCAGAGAGAGAGGGAGATACAGAATCTGAAACAGGCTCCAGGCTCTGAGCTGCCAGCACAGAGCCTGACGTGGGGCTCAAACCCACGAACTGTGAGATCATGACCTGAGCCAAAGTGGGATGCTTAACTGAGCCACCCAGGTGCCCCCCCTTTTTTCCTATTCTTAATTTCCTATTCTTAATTTTTTCCTATTCTTAATTAATACACAAGGGTAACAGTAATAGGTTAGCGAAGCCCATGTACTCATCACCCAATTTCAACAAATTACCAACTTGTGAAAAATTTGGTTTCATCTATATTGTATCTTGCTATTTCCCCCTACCTTTGATTATTTCATACATTTTATCAGTAAATAGTTCATTATGTTTCTCTAAAAGATAATAGTACTTTAAAAAATGGTATTGTAACCACAATACCATTATCACAACTAAAAAAATTAACAATTATTCCTTAACATCATCCAATGTCCAATGTTTATAATTCTCTCATCATTCTACTGTGTTTTGATGGTTGTTTTTCTCAACTGTCTCCCCCATTGGACCTGACTAGAGACCTGGGATGCCCTTAGGATTGCTTCAGTCCTTGTCCATCACCGTCCATGTCTTCACCTGCACACATCCAGGTGAAGACAGTCATCGCTCTATAGATGAGCAAAGACACTGAGGGCCTTGGTGGGGTGACCAACCTCCCCCTGTTGCCCCCTGGAACAGGAAGAACTATTCTCAGCATGGATGCTGATCAGGCTCAGGCAAGTGCTCACAGCCCTTACCTCAACTCATCTAGGGCACCTTTCCAAAATCCACATGCAGTCCCTGCTCCCCACCACCAGCTCTTCAGCCACAATCTCCAAGGATGGGGCCAGGGGACAAGGTTTGGGGAATGTGCTTCAGGTATGTTTCATGCGTTGCCCTTCTTGAGCTCCAAGTGGCCCCACCAAGATGGGGGCCTGATCTTGGTGCCTGATACCACTCTGAGAAGAGAAAGCCCTGGGGTAGACGACTGTGCCCAGCTGTAGCCTCTGGGAAATAAAGGTCAATGTCCGTTGCCAGGGAAGCCTCGACACCAGGTCAACTTTATGACAGAGTCACCAAAATAGCCAGTAGCATTGTCAGGGGGAGAAACAGGGTTGGCCCTTTGCTGGATTATCCAGGGACCAGCTCTTCATTGAGGCTTTCCCTCACTTCCTAGCCTCCTCCCTCTGGGCAGTATTATGTGACTCTCCGAGCTCCTAGGACTGTTACCTTGTGTCAACCACAAGTGAGCCCAGTGCCAGTCCGATCCCAGAATAGACATCAGTGCCCATCTGTGAAAGGAGCTGCCACAGCTCCACCATCTGCAGAGGGGTGCCTCCCCATGCAACCAAACCCCAAGAGTGATTGTTGGTGCCGAAGGCCAAAGGCTGTCAGCTGATAATATATGGTTTACACCCGCTGTTGGGAGGACTTCCTCAGGCTTCATCCTGGGCAGAATAGCCTGCGTGAACCCAGATGGCAAACCCCAACAGCCTCTTCATCCTCCTACTGGCCCAGACCAGCTGTTTGTACAGTGAGGCCTTAAAGGTGATTCAGCCTGTACCCCTTTCCCTGATGGGCAAGTGTATGTTAGAGGCCTCCAGAGGGGAGAGGGAAAGCAGAGGCAGGTGGGGTCCTTTGTGTTCTACCATCTTCACAAACGGGCAGTCCTCACCCTGGCCTCATGCTGATGAGACCAGGCGTGGGCACAGGCCTGACAAAGCAGGGCGGAAAGGAACAGCCATTAGCACTAATGAGACAGGCGGCCTGAAAGCTTTTTACTTTGAAGCTGCTCGCCCACCCAGGGAACAGTCCGTTCTGCCTCCTTGGCTTCCAGGAACCCCAGGCGGAAAAGGGTTTGGGAGAAGAAGCAAGGGTGGGGGTCTTGGAGAAGCTTGGAGGGACACGGGGGTGGGGGGGGGGAGGACCAGGAATGGAGGCAGGAGGGCCTGGTTTTGGCTAAGTGGACTTCTCCCCTCCTTTTTCCCTCCAAAAAACCCCCAGGGTTTAGGTCTGCACCCCACTCTGGCCACTGGCCCATCACCCTCTTCAATGCCCTTGACCAAAATTCCTGGAAGCAAAGGAAACAACATGCCACACAGGGTCTGAGTGAGCATCTCCGGGGCCACAAATTAAATTAAGTTCTCAGGGCTGCCTGCCTTGTTATTGCTAATGGCTCCAGCCTGTCCAACCTCCCCATCCCTACCCAGGTCCCTGTCCTGCAGAAATTTGGGGGTTCTGGGCACCCTCTCTTGTTCCCAAACTTTGATTAGCACGTGGGGACCTCACCAAAAATTAGAGCTGGGCACCCCTCTTACAGAGCACCCAAAAACCCAGGTGTAGGGAGAGAGGCCTGAGCTATGCCCCCACCTTCATGCCCTGGCTGCAGGCAGCAGTCACGTGTGGGGCCTTCATTAGACCCTGACATATAAGCTGTGGGCTCAGGGTGGCCAGAAACTCTCCAGGCAAGGATCCAGCAAGCAGAGGTAAGTCCTCTGGTTGGGCAGAGACTCCTGCTCTTTGGGAGGTCTCTCTCTGGGGTAGGGCACCTGGAGGGTGCATCAAGGATGAGGAAGGACTAAGTGGTGGGTCTTCCTGATGGTCAGGTCATGCTGACTGCAGTGCTGCTGAGCTGGGCCCTGCTGCTGACACTTCCCCCTATGCAGGAAGCTCAGAGGGGCTTGGCCCCTCTGGAAGGCATCAGAAGGCCTGACCAGGCCCTGTTCCCAGAGCTGCCAGGTCAGTATGGGCAGGGGTGGAGCTGGGTGGAGCCTGGATATCTCTGGCCACAAATTATCCTGCTTGGTATGAGCCCTCCTTCCCCCTTTCCCATCCCAGACCTGGGAGGTGGGTGTTTTGTGCATGGTGGGGGGGGGGGGGTGTGCGGGGAGGTGGGCAGGGCTCTGGCCTCACATCATCTATTCCAGGCCTGGGCCGGCAGCCTCCACTGAAACGGACAAGCGCAGAACAGTCCATAGAAGCTCTGCTACAGGAGGCTGAGGCCTTGACAGAGGTAATTGCTCAGGGAAAGGGGTGAGGCCATAGACCTTGGGAGGGGACATCAGGCAAACAATCATCCCCACTCTCCACCTCATGACACCCTCACCTGAGGTGATACTGCAGACCATTCTCTCCATGCTCCACTGCCATCCAGCCTGGACTGAGGTAGGTGAGATCCCTGCACCTGCCTTTGGAGGCCCATGCCTACATTCCTGCTCCCCAACTCCTGTAGGTACTAGATCCGGAGGGCCGCGAGCCACGCTCCCCGCGACGCTGTGTAAGGCTGCAGGAGTCCTGTCTGGGACACCAGGTATCGTGTTGCGACCCATGTGCCACATGCTACTGCCGTTTCTTCAACGCCTTCTGCTATTGCCGCAAGCTGGGTACTGCCACGATCCCCTGCAGCCGTACCTAGCGGGCCGACATGGGGTCGAGGCTGAACAGGGGTAGCGAATAAAGGTTGGGACCAACCCCAAGGCTGTGGCGTTATTTCGAACGTGGCCGTCGGAGGAGGGAGGTCATGGAAGTCACAGCAGGGGTGGGGTTGCCGCCAAGCCAAGAAACCACACACACACACCTACCGCAGGGTCTAGGTTACCATCATCTGAATCACTTACATGCATGCTTTCATGGTGCCAGGCACAGCTGGGGAGCCAGAAAAGGGCCGGGCTCCAGCCTTCCATAATCTTGTACAATAAATGCGGGTGCAGCGCGCGGTGCACATAGGGGCTGTAACTCCAGGCTGGCCAGTAAGCATTAGGCTCTAGGGTCGGCTTGCAGCTAACTGGACGTGCGACCGCAGCGAAGCCTGCCCTCTCCCCCCGCCGCCAACCGTAGTTCCTTTCGGGATAAGACTGACTCAACAGTCTGGAATATTTCCAAGCATAAGAATTACCGCTCACTCCCATCTTAACTCCTCCTGCCCCTTAGTGTCAGGTCTACCAGACCCTAGAGGGCCCACTAGAAAGCTAGAGGGCCCACTCGAATCCTCGCGGCCACGTGCGCCACCACGCGGCCGGCCTCCGACACTCCAAGCAGGTCAAGCCCCGACGCGAGAGGCAAGCCAACCCTAGCCGCGCAGGCGCCAGAGGGCCCATACTTGCGCAATGCATTCGTATGAAACCACCCGGAAGTCGGGCGCCACTAGGGCTCCGCCCCGTTGTGGTCACGTGATACGTTCGCTCATCACCTGACCTGCTTGACAGTCCGCTGCTGGCGCTGCGTCAGCTGATCTTGGAATCGTGCTGTCTGCCGGCCGATCGGGGTTCTCCGGTCTCGCCACCCGCGCCGCAGCCATGTCGTTCTTCCCGGAGCTTTACTTCAACGTGGACAATGGCTACTTGGAGGGACTGGTGCGCGGCTTGAAGGCCGGGGTGCTCAGCCAGGCGGACTACCTCAACCTGGTGCAGTGCGAGACGCTCGAGGGTGAGCCGCGGGGCCGGACGGCTGGGCCTTGAAAGGCCGGCAAGGAGACTAGCCCAGGCCTCAGGGTTCCGAGATCTGGGCGGGGAAGCCGGAGGCGGGGGTTCTCGAAGGGCCTAAGAGGTCTCGCTGGGAATCCAAGGGCCGATGGCGGGGGCCCCAGAAGGGAATCTGCCTCGACCTGTGGCTCCGCGCGGGCCCAAACGCAACCAAGTCTTTAAAAAGGAAAAACAGTGGTTAGCCTCCGTTTGGGGCAGCCTCTTCCCCCTTATGCCTGCCGTGTAGTTTGGAAAAGAGGGTCTCTCGAGAGTGGTTGGTCGATGCGAGAGGTGTCCATCCAAACCTCTTTACTCTGAGGTGGCCAGAGAACTGCCCCGTGGCAACGTTTAGGAAACCTAAGCGGAAAAGTCCTCTACTTCCCGCCTGACATACATCGAGGCATATTGGATCACTGTGTCTTAGTCCTGGTCGGCGGGGTGAGCCTTTCTGGGGAATCGCTGAGCCAACCTAGTGAGAGTTTCCTCCCATCCCCGAACCACTGGCTGTGCAGAGTCTTCTGAAGGCAGTGATTCGGGGAGCAAGAGGTGACCCTCCAAGTTCCTATACTTGTATTTGGCTAATAAATCCCACCTCCTCAGCAAGAAGGTTGCTCTTGGAACAAAAATTTTAAAAAGCACAAGAATGATGGGAAGATGAGTTCCCCTTTCTTCCGCTCTCAACTGGTTTTGATTCCCCAAGGCACAGCTGCATCAGATTCACTGATTTAGAAGTGTCCCTGAGTCCCCACTTTCCCAGGTGATAGTGAAGGGCATTGTGGCTGGGATGTAAGTTCTCATTCCTGATCCTCAAGAGATAGCCTTGAGCAGAGGTACTGCTGGCCCCATAGTTGATAGCTGGAGGGGGAAGATGATTTACCATCCGGAGACAATTTTCTCATCAAAAACTTATTGAGGTTAAAAGACAATTCAATTTTTAAAAATCAGCTATTGTTTATCTTGCAAACTAGACCAGCAAAGTGAAAATAAATATCTTTAAATTTTAAAACTTATTGAAATTAAAATACAATAATTGTGGACTTTGTGATTTTAACATAAATATACAAGAAAAGCTGTTCCTCTCCCTTTTGAGAGTGGTGGTGGGACAGAGAGGAGAGCACTTCAGGGTGCTGGGTTGTAGGGGCCTGCCAGCCACCTGATTTTCCTCCCTGGGAAAAGGAGGAGAAATGAGGGAGGCTGCCAGGGGCAGGGCCTGACATACAGTTGGCATTCAATGTGAGTTTTGTGGACTGGCTGGGACTGGAAGGAGATCATTCTTTGCTTAAATCCGAAGGTGAACACCATTGATTACCAACTGGCATTTGGCAAACTTGTTCTTTTCTAGGCTTTCCTCACTCATGCTGTTGCCTGTCCTTCCTCTTTGTGTAGAGCTTCTGGGGGCATTGGGTTCCCATCTTCCCAACAGCCCCTTCCACCATTATCCTCCATAAATGTGTTAGGGCATTCTTCCTGCAGCACTGCTCAGCACATGGCCTGCCTTGTGGCATACCATCTAGATCTTTAGGGTCTCATTCAAGGATTCCCTTGCTCTTCCATACATACTCCTCTCCCTCACACAAGCCATTCCACCCTGAGACTCTTGGTGCGTATGGTGTGATGGACCCCAGGGATGGACAAATTTGAGTTTGAATTCCAGCCCTGGTAATTACTGGATTACCTTAGACAAGTTATTTAACACCTCTGGGCCTTAGATTCTTCATCTGGTATATTATCATCAACTATTTCATAAGCTTTTACATGTGAACAAGCTTTTACATGTGAATATGAAGCCCAGCAACAAGCACAGAATATGTGCTAGATAAATGCTAGCTCTTGTTTCCACTACATTGCACCTGCCATTCCCTCTGTGTCCTTCTCATCTCCATGAAACCCAGTGATTCCCACTCTTCAAGGCCCACCCCCAGTAGCACCCCATGTTAGAGCCTCTTTGTGGTCATGCTAGCCTAGAATGTTGTCCTCTACACCCAGTTACATTTCCTGTGGTTGTCTGTGCTCTTTTCCTAGAAGTTTCTCAACATTGAATTTGGGATTCTTGGGATCCTGTGTGTTGGAGATGCTCAAAACTTTCAGGTGCTGGGGATAACCAGAAGCAGGAGTGACCAGAAACCCCATTATCCTCTGCATAAAGTTCTTCTCTTCTTCTGAAGTTGACACCAGCGTACTTTGTTGCTGGGTGTTTTTGCCTTCATATCTCCAGGGGAAAGAAGAGAGGGGAGGGGAGACTAACAAAGCTTTTGGTCCTTAGTGAGATCAGTAGGTGTGTCCTGAAGTGATGAGGTTTCCAAAGAAATCTGCATCAGGTGTTGGACAGTTCCCAGAAGGCACAGGGCATTGGGCAGAGGGTAAGTGGATACCCTCCACCATACCCTAGCCTTCCTCCCTGGATTCCACTCCATCAGGGCCTCTGCTACTGATCTCTTCTGCTAGAACTCAGTCTCTTAGGACCTCTGAAGCTCATATGTTCTCCATTGTCCATCTTGCTTGATAGTCTATACTCAGAGGTAGGGGAAAGAACCCAGAGAGGTCCTATCTTTTTGGTAAACTTAGGGAGCAGAGTTGGTTGGTCTCAAAAGCACTTTTTAACTCTGAGTGTTTCTAGATATGTATAGAACCTTCTGGGAGCTAAGTCTTGTGCTGGGAATTTTGGGGAAGAGGAGGTGGGTCAGAGATACACAAAGAGAAATCATACAGTATTACTTTGAATGTTTTCATTTGTTCAGCATATACTTACGAAGCACATATTTTATGCCAGGTACTGTGATAGGGGCTGAGATATTTTGTGGCATGATATTCTCCTGACCTTCATAGTCTGGGGATGGAGGTCAGTGGGGGCAGGGGGAAGATATTAAGAGATCAGTGTTGCATAGAAGTTACAAATGTAGTTCTACTACTTCATGGCTCTGTGGCCATGTAACATCTCTACCCAGAGTTTTATCATGTGTAAAATGGTATTAATAACGGCACCTACTTCATGGCCTGGTTATGAAGGTTAAACAAGATAATTCATATAAAGCCCTTAGCATGAACTTGGCACATGGTAAGTGCTGAGTCAGTGTGTTAGCTGCTGTTATTGTTATTTTATTTTTTAAAAAGTTTTATTTAAGTAATCTCTACATGCTGCATGAGGCTCGAACTCATGACCCTGAGATCAAGAGTCACATGCTCTTCTGACTGAGCCAGCTAAGTACCCCTGTTAATGATATTTTAAAGTGAAGTAAATATATAATTACATATTGAAGGTAATACCCATGAAAGTGACAGTGGAGAAGTGATAGAGAATCACAAGGGAACTTTATTTAGAGAGTGTGGCGGCTTAAGGCCCTGCTGAGATAAGGATATTTGAGCTGAGATGTGAACAATGAGAAGGAGCCAGCCATGCAGAGAGCTGGGGGGAAGAGCATTTCAGGCAGAGAGACCAGCATGTCAAGGCAGAAATTGTTGGGCCGGACAGAGGGACCAAAAGAAGCCCTGGGTGGCAGATTGTGGGGGGACAAGGGTACAAATCTTTTGGGAACCCAGACCCTTGTTTTGAAAAACAGGCTTAGCCCAGGGGAGGAAGCCTCTGACTCCTTAGCATCGACTGTGGGGGCAGATACTGATGGTATGGAGCACCACCTTCCACAAAGGCCTGCCAAATTTTGGGTTGTATGATGTATTTCGGACGTTAGGAGCATATATAGTGTTCCTTCAATGTTCAAATGTTTGTTTGCTCATTCAAGAAACACTTCCTGAAGGCCTACTGTGTGCCAGCCCCTGGGCCGTATAAACAAGCCAAGCAGCTATTTGAGGCATTATAATAGTTCTGAACCTGAACTCTTAGCTTTGACCCTGGGTTCAGCCTAAGAGCATTGGTGTTAATTTGTCTGTCTGGATGTGGGAAATTCAGGTGTGAGCGAGGCTCCAGTTCTGGCCTCTGGAGTTTCTCCCTTCCTCTTTTCTCTTTAAAACTATTTACTATGGATATTGTCAAACATCTACAAACTAGAAGGAATGGTAGAATGAACCCATACGTAATAATCATACAACTGCAACAATGATCGATTTTTGTCATCATGACAGTTATCAATCTTGTTTCAATAATAGCTCTACTTGCTCCCTAACTCCGAAATTATTTTGCAGTAAATCCAAGACAACAAATCATTTCAGTTGTAAATATTTCAATATCTCTGAAAAAGGTCGTGACTAATTTTTTAAAAAACCCTGCAATACTATTATTCTTCCTGTAAAAGAAAAAATAATTTGTTAATATCATCCAATATCCATTTAGTGTTTGGATTTCTCTGGTTACCTCCGATTTTTTAAAATTTTTTTTAAGGGGGAGAGAGGCAGGAAGGAGTAGAGAGAGGGAGAGAGAATTCCAAGCAGCTCAGCGCTGTCAGCACAGAGCCCAACATGGAGCTTGAACCCAAGAACCCCGAGATCATGACCTGAGCTGAAGTTGGACACTTAACTGACTGAGCCACCCAGGTGCCCCCCAGATGTTTGTGGTTTTTTTTAATATGATATGTTTCAGGGGCATCTGGGTGGCTCAGTTTGTTGAGCATCAAACTTCGGCTCAGGTCATGATCTCACAGTTCATGGGTTCGAGCCCTGCGTGGGGCTCTGCACTGGTGCGGAGCATGCTTGGGATTCTTGCTCTCTTCTCTCTCTCTGCCCCTCCCCTACTCGTACTTTCTCTCTGTCTCAAAATAAATAAATAAACTTTGAAAAAAACATATGATTTTTTTCAGTCAGGATCCAAATATGATCCATACATTTTAACTGGTTGATGTGGTCTCAGGTCATTCATTCATTCATTCATTCATTTATTTTAAATGTTTATTTATTTATTTTTAGAGAGAAAGTGTGTGCGAGTGCAGGAGGGGCAGAGAGAGATGGAAAGAGAATCCCAAGTAGGCTCTGTGCTCTCAGTGCAGAGCCCGATATGGGGCTTGATCTCATGAACCGTGAGATCATGACCTGAGCCAAAATCAGGAGTCAGATGCTCAACCAGCTGAGCCACCCAGGCGCCCCTTAGGTCTTTTATTTAAAAAAAAATTTTTTTTAAAGTTTATTTATTTATTTTTTGAGAGACACAGAGAGAGCAAGCAGGGGTGGGGCAGAGAGAGAGAGAGAGAGGGAGAGAGAGAATCCCAAGGAGGGCTAATGTGGGACTCGAACTCATGAACTGTGAAATCATGACCTGAGCTGAAACCAAGAGTCAGACACTTAACTGATTGAGCCACCCAGGAGCCTCAGGTCTTTTAATATATAGATTCTCTGTCTCTTATTTTTCCTTTTACTTACTAAAAAAAATTTTGTTTAATGTTTATTTATTTTTGACACACACACACACACACACACACACACACACACACACAGTGTGAGCAGGGGAGGGGCACAGAAAAGGGGAGACACAGAATCCAAAGCAGGCTCCAGGCTCTGAGCTGTCAGTACAGAGCCCAACCCGGGGCTTGAACTCACGAACCATGAAACCATGACCTGAGTCAAAGTCAGACACTTAAACGACTGAGCCACCCAGGCACCCCTCCTTTTACTTATTGAGGAAACTGGGTCATTTGATTTATGGATTTCCCCTTGCATCTCAGTTTTGCTGACTCCATCCTTGATGTGTTTATAATTGAACATGTTCCTCTGTCCATGTTTTTCCTGTAAAATGGTAGTTAGATTTAGAGGCTTGATCAAATTGTAGTTCAGTTTTTTTGAAAAGAATATTTAGTAGGTGATTTTGTACTTCCATTGGGAGACACATAATATCTAGTTGTTTCTCTTTTTGTGACATAAGGAATCATGGACATTTATTGCCTAGAACCATTATTTTATTAGGTGTTACAAAATGGTGATTTTTCTAATCCTATGTTTCCTTCTGCATTTGCTAGCTTGAATACTTCTATGATTGGAAACTTCTACTAATTTTAACCCTGAAATACAGTTTGTATAAGCAAGATAGGATAAATGCTTGGTTCTTTCCTGTATTTATCAATTTTCAAAATAATGAGTTGGTTCTCCAAAATCCTTCAAAGATGACTAATGAGGTTTGTTTGGTCTTTTTGTTTGTATAGTATCATAATGCACACATGGATTTTGATATTTTTTGTTGTCTTTCAATCTTTGTATTGATGCTTGAATTGTCCCTTGTCCAGTGGGAGCTTATTCAATAGGCTGTTGAGTCTTTTTTTTTTTTTTTTAAGTTTATTTATTTTGAGAGAGAGTGCACATGTGCAAGTAGGGGAGGGACAGAGAGTGAGAAGGAGAGAGAGAGAGAGAGAGAGAATCCCAAACAGGCTCCACACTGAGAGTTCGGGGCTTGAACCCACTAACCGTGAGACCATGACTGGAACCAAAATCGAGAGTTGGTTGCCTAACCAACTGAGCCACCCAGGTGCCCCAGGCTGTCAAGTCTTTCTGACACAACCCTGTAGCCCTTGAGAGCTTTTCTTACTTCCTAGATGACAGTATGTTCAATTTTTTCTTTTTTGAGAGAGAGAGAGAGAGAGAGAGCGCGCACACGTGCGTGGGGAAGGGGCAGAGGGAAAGAGAGACTCTTAAGCAGACTCTACATCCAGCATGAAGCCCAATCTGGGTCTCAATCTCACGATTGTGAGATCATAACCTGAGCTGAAATAAAGAGTCGGATGCTTAACCGACTGAGCCACCCAGGCACCCCACAGTATGTTCTAATTTTATCTCATACATTTCCTGACCCAGACCTACTGTCATCATTTCTTTTAGGATACCTGGTTCTTTTTTTTTTTTTTTTAATGTTTATTTATTTTTGACAGAGAGAGACAGAGCACGAGCTGGGGAGGGGCAGAGAGACAGGGAGACACAGAATCTGAAGCAGGCTCCAGGCTCTGAGCTGTCAGCACAGAGCCTGATGTGGGGCTCGAACTCACAGACCGTGAGATCATGACCTGAGCGAGAGTTGGACGCTCAACCAACTGAGCCACCCAGGTGCCCCAGATACCTGGTTCTTTTTATTGGAAAATGGTATTTAGATCAGAATGAGTCTAAGGAGTTCTCATTGCTACTGGGGTGGTCATTGTTTGCAGGATTTTTCTTTGGATTAGCTCTCTTCTTACTCAGGAACTTGGAAAATAGAGAAAAGCATATGGCTAGCTAATGCAGTCACAATTCAGCTGATGGATGCCAGATGCCAGTTTTCTAATTTGGAATGGAGGCACCTAGGCCAGTCAGGCCATCTCCTTCTTGTAAAGAATTATAATTAATATTCAGGAGGAGGAAAGCTAGTGAATTAGATACTCAGGGACCATAATTGAGAGTCCCTATGTATGATGTGCTGGCTGTCTTCTAGAACACTTTATCCCTCTTTGTTCTGAGTTCCTTGTCTTCATTACAACATCTCCTGCATTTCAACATCTTTTCACAAGAGACAGTGTCTTATGGGAAGAAGAAAGCAATACTGTAGGCGGGGCTTGGCCAATCTCTAGTCACGTGAAACTGCAAATGCTAATGTAAGTGGTGTCTTCTGGGAGTGGCAAGTCGTGGTGTGGCTAGGAGTGTGGCTGCAGAGTAAGACAGAGATCAGCTCTTGAAGGATTGCAAAAGCTGTAGAGGAAGTGCTTTGTCCTGAGTGAGGGATGGGCAGGTAAAACTATTGGACTTGTCCTTTAGAATGTACCTGCAGTGTGAAAAGTGGATTGGAGGTGGGGGCCATACCAGAGGTGGGAAGAACAATTTGCAGAGTTTTGTAAGCAATACAGGTCAGAGATGATGACAGCTTGCCTTTGGCATGGGCAAGGATGATCGTGGGGGAATTTTAGGAAGAGGAATTGATAGGACTTGAGGGGTTGGATAAGGAACTGAGGAGGAAGGAAAAGTCAAAGCTGATGTCCTCATCTCTGGCATAGGCAGCTGTGTAGGTGGCAGAGTGAAATGATGGTGGGATGTAGAAAAGAAGTTTGGAGAAAGACTGAAAAGATGGGATTAAGGGGTCTGTGAGCCATTTGAGTGATGATGTGCAGGCTATTTTTGGTGTTCTGGAGTGAGTGTGAACTTGGGATACAGCCTTGGGAATCAGGGTAGTAGTGTGGCTGCTGTCTCCAAGAGAGAGCATAGAGTCAGAAGAGGAGAGGCTCAACATGAGACCCTCCCCCAGGAAAGGGGTCCTTCCAGAAAGGTGAAAGCCATCTCCTAATAGGTGGGTAGCCCCAGCAGAGAACCTGAAAAAGAAACAGTGATGAATGCCAAATGTGGCCAAGAGGTTGAAGTAAAGTCAGACAGCCTTCCACTTGGTTTTACCATTCAGAGGTCATGGTGACCTTTTTTTAGAGGTCATGGTGACCTTAATGAGAACAGAGGAGAGTGGGACTAGGAGGTGACAGCAGTGCATGGACTGTATGGGCAGAGATAACATATGGACAGAGCAGAGCTCACTAGGGAACTAATCCCAGCTCAGCCGCTTACTGGCTTTGTGACCTTGGGCAAGTCATTTGTCCTCAGCTGTACTGTGGGAAATATTAATAGCATCTCTTTGAGACATGTGTGAAGTGTAAGTGCAGGGCCTGGTGCCAGGTGAACAGTTAGGGAAGCCAGCTGTTCCCACCATGGTCATTCCCTCCCATCACTCCTAGGAGACAGTTGCCACACTGGGCCTCTGAGTGGGTAAAGAAAACATGTCACACAGGTTTTGCCTGGGGGCAAGTGTGCCTGTCTAATGGACAGACACCATCGAATATACAGTAGGCATAGGGTACATTTTAGTGGGACGGGAGCACGTGGGGAATGATGGCTAAAAGGGTACAGGGTTTACTTTGAACGAAGTGTTCTAAAATTGATGGTGGTGATGATCACACAATTTTGTGAACATGCTAAGACCGATTGAATTATACACCTTAAATGGGAAAATTGTATAGCATATGAATTATATCTCAGTAAAGCTGTTATTTAAAAAAATCAGCAAGGCCAAGGAGGTGGGAAGAATAATGGCGCTAGCAGTCTCAGAAACATGAAACTTCATAGGGTGTCAGAGGAGTTTTAGGAACTGGGAAGAGAGTAGGACACATGTCAGGGATGTGCATGGCTGAGTATGGATAGGTGCATCAGGCTGGTTCGTGAAAAAGCTTTGGGTGTCTTGGACACACAGTTCAGGAGGGATGTGTAAAAAGATTAAAAAAAAAAAGGGAAGGTATAGAGATTCTTAGGGTTAGGGTCAAGGTCAATGTGTGGGAAATGTCTGTTTATAGTTTTGCCTGGAAATATTTTGTATATTGCATTTTGTTGGTCAAAGGAGACTGTATTGAATTATTGAAGTTAGAGGACCATTGTTTGGACAGGAAGACGAGCTTAGCTCAGTCCAAATTCCTCTGAGTCGGATGTGTTTTGAAGGAAGAGATAACACGGTCCTGACAGACCACTGGCCACAAACAAGGGAGAGGAGCTCAGGGGCATTGGGAGAAGGCAATAACTCAGGAGAGTTTGCACTGCAGAATGAAGGGAACAAGCACCTGGAGTCTCTGAGCTATGAGGGCCTGGCCCCATACACACCTGAAGTGTTCCCCTCAGCTTTTGAGGATCCGTGTTGTCCCATGTCCCTAGGCAGTGGCATCGCTGAGTGAAGAGACCCTTGATACCCAGTAATCGATGAGCTGGCACAGATCATTGGTGGGTCCTCCACCAGAGGAGGAGATGGTTTGGGGTATGGATAGGGTGGTGGAAGAGGAGGTGTTCTGTCTCAGATGTGCTGAGTTGGGAGAGTCTGAGGGAGGTGGCTGTGTGGGTCTGGAGCTCAGGGGAAGTAGCACTAAAGATACCAATCTGGAAGTCGTCAGTACGCTGGCTGGCTGGCAGCATTTCAGCCCACACTCGGCCATCTATTGGCTCGCAGCCAGGGCATGTCTCCCTTAGAAGCCCAGTGCTGCCCGTGAGTCCTGCCAGGAGGCTGGGGAACAGCCTTAAGGACAGGCCAAGTGGACACAAGTGTGGTCTGATGAGGACACCTGGCGTGGAGCCTAATTTGGCAAGTGGCGCAGGGAGAGCAACAGCCAGGGATTCCCCTTCTGATCCCTGCCGTGCATTCTGTTGCATGACTGGGCATGCTGGTGGTTTTGTTTTTGTTTTTGACTAAACGTATTTTCTTTTTTTAATTCTAAAAGTAAAGTTGGTGGAAGGGTGACTCAGTGTGGACCTTTTGGGGGACAGGTTTTACCCACCTTGTTAAAACATGCCTGTATATGTTTGTTCTCTTGCGTCCCTATAGCCCCACTCACAGGATTGTGCCCCTCTAGATTAGCACAGGATGCCATGTATAGAGGTGTTCACACCAGCCTTGGTGGTAACAGCAACCTGTTAGAACCAACAGGATATTCATCGACAGGGGTGTGGTTAAATAAACCATGTTCTGTCCTTACCGTAGGATACTATGCCAAGTGTTGCAAAGCATGGAGTTCTATAAGGACTGATTTAGAAATATATTGTTAATGTGTTCCCATTTTAATAAGATATTATATGCACATGGAAAAGTGTTGAGAAGCACAGATGCCAATTGGTCTAGAGTAGCAGCCTCTGGAGAGAGGGATCGGAGAGGCTAGGGAGGAACATGTGCATTTTTATTTTATGTACTCTTTGGATGTATTGCAGTGAACAAATATTTTATAATTTAAGACATCTGATAAAGGTATCTAAAATGAAGGAAATTAGAACATGTAAGTATGCAGAGAAGCTGTTCACACCCAACAGCCACCCAAGATGAGATCTCTGCTGGTGACCCTGGGCATTTGACTTCCAGATTTTGATTCATAGCCTTGTGGGGCTGCTCTGTGTCTTACGGAACCCCCTTTGGGCCCCTTCTCTTTACACCTGAAGACTCAGAGCCCAGATGGTAGTTGAGGGCTGGTGACCCGGGGCCCCTGTGTTTTTGTTTTGCTCACCTCTCATTCAGCTGTTTTTCTCTTGCCTTCTTCACCTGCTCCACACCCCCCTTCTTGCTCTCTGTTCCCTGATTACATCTTGCACTTTGTATGTATGTACTGTAGCACGGGGACCTGCTAGCCCCTGTTTCACAAGCCCTGCCCCAGGGGTCGTGTCAGAACTTGCTCTGCTGGGCGAGAACACACTTTTTCATGGATTTACTCAGTGATTTCTCGGGCCTGGTTTCTGAGGTGGAGCCAGTGTCTGTACCCAAGACTAGGGCCTTTTGAGGTGGCGTCAGCATAGGCAAATGTAAGCCATCCAGGACTCTTGAAGATAGGCTTTCTGTGTGACCAGGGTTTCAGGATGGTAGAGAAGGAAAGGTCCCAACATCTTATTTTAAATATTTTGCATAAAACCCTTCTGGAATGTATTAGTCTACCCTTCCTTCTTTCTTAGTGGCACACACTGAGCAAGCTCACATCAGGGCTGTTAGATTTGAAATGAGATGGAAGGAACCTTTGTCCCTGAGTGCCCAATATGCTTCCAATAGTTTGGTCCCTGGCCCCCCTGTCGGACCTCCCACTCAGCCACCCTACTGTAGTCACGGTGCCTGCTACAGCACCCCAGCCCCTTTTACTGACTTGTAGCTGTTCTTGTGCTTTGGGCTCAGCAGTCAAACACACTCCAGGTTGTTGGAGGGTCTGCATCAAGAATGAATAGGTGTGAGGACATGATGTAGTGGCCTCTCCTGTAACTCATCTGTGCTTGCTTGGGGTCAGGAGCCTGGGTTGCCGGGACCTGAGGCAGGGCATCAGGCAGACCATGGCTTCCTTTCTGGCCAGCTCTGTGATGCTAAGCATGTGATTTAGCATCTCGAAGCTTATTTGCCCACCTGTAAAATGAAATTGCTTGTAGGCTGTGAGGATTCAATAGCACAATGCCTAGCCAGAGTGAATGCTCAATAGATACTTATGTGATCAGATGGGTGACAGCTCATTATTTGTGCTGGCAGAGTGCTGGGCTTTGGTGTACAGGGGAGGAAAAGCTAAGGTCCCCATCTTGGAGGGGTGTGCCATGGCATAGATTGTCCTGTTTCTGGGTTATTGAGCACCTGCTTTTAAGTGTTTTTTATTTTTTTTTATTTTTTATTTTTAAGAAATCGCTACACCCAACGTGGAACTCAGACTCACAACCTTGAGATCAAGAGTTGACTGAGCCAGGCATGTGCCCCAGCACCTGCTTTTTTAAGATACAGCATTAGGCAGCAGAGGGGGTGGGGTGGGGTCGGGTAGAGAGCTGGATAAAGGGATTTGGAGACTTGGGAGGATCTGGCTGAGCTAGTAAACAAGCATAGGGGACTGAGGATGCCCAGACTTCCTCTCCAGTCTCTCCAGTCTTGCTCCTCGGCCAACCAATCCCTCATGACTAGAGTCAAGCCCACCTTGTCTCCATTCTGGCTTTCTCAGACTCCTGTCTACCTTGATTCTTTATGACACATTCCTATGTGGCTCTATGGGTGCCTGTAGCCTCCTCCCCCAGGGATTGCTGGCTGGGGGGGATTGGGACCAGAAGTCTGAGGCAGGGGTTAGATTGGTGGGGCATTGAGAGGGAGGAAGAGTGGAGCCCCTTGCTGTTTACAAAGCCATCCTCCCTGTGGCCACAAGGGGGTGTGCCAGGACCACTTGGCTGGTAGAGAGCCGGGGAGAGAGGTGTGGCTGGACTAGTGAGTCACCCAGGCTGCCTCTCCTCTGCTTTTCTGCACAGCACCTGCCTGTGGCCACTGTCCCTTGGGACTCTGTCCCGGGCCCTACTTCTCTCCCTCACCCAAGTCCCATTTGGCCTTCTCAGATTAAGTAGGACTCACAGCTAGGTGTCTCCTGTCTGTCCATTTCTTCCTGCTCTCACCTCCTGGTGCCCCGGCTTCCTGGGTTGGAAAGGAGAGGCCAGGGGACATTCTCTGAGGCTCTCCACCTTCATGCTCAGTGCACAATGCTCCAGCCTTTACCGTCAGTCTGTCCTCATTTACCCCCACCTGGGTCATGCTGGCAGCTCTCAGTCAGAGTGGCAGAGGACAGTGTACTAGCCATGAACCAGGGGTCTTATAGGCCCCGAGCAGGAGTTTGAGGCTGCCTGGGATCAGGGCCATATTTCCTCCCAGGAGCACCGCTCTTCCCCAGGTGGCTTCCACTTTTGTCCTGCAACCCTGGTCCCTCCAGGAGAGGGAAAATTGATCCTCAGGACAGACTCCTCCCTACTTCCTTCAGCACTTTAGGACGCATAGGTGTTCATGTGGCACATATATAGGAGCGTGTGGGTAGAGTGACTCTGGGAGAGGTCCACACCAGGCACCCCAAACTCTGTAGGCACTGTAGGTATGTTACAGTCACGCTGGAAAGGGGTTGTTATCAGGTGATTGACAACTCTCCCCTTTGCACCCCAATTTGGGGGATCTTTCCATTGACCTCCCTGGCTTCTGCCTCATTTAACACGTCTTGGCTGATTTTTTTTTTAAATCTGTCCTGCACTGGAATATTCCTCCTCTTTTAGAGGCAGGAGGGTCAAGGCTCTGAAGGTCCAATTAGTAGGTTAGACTGCTCTTGTGTAGCCTGATACCTGCTCTACCTATCTGCATCCAGCACCCTGTAGCTTGAGAGCCTGGACTGGGGCTGCCCCTAGTGAACTTGCATGGTCCTGAGGAATGGGAGGCAAACTTGTGGCAGGGGAAAGGGGTATGTGGAGGAACGGCCCTGACTGGGTGCTGGGCACTGCTTTCCTGGCCAACTCTGGCCTGGCCCTGGGCACTTGCCCAGATTTTGTCTCTCCTTGGCTACTCAGGCAGCAGTTTTTTTCAGGCCTTAACCTCAGCTGAGGCTTTGCATTTGGCTGGTGGATGGGGCTTTCCCCTCTAAGGAGTCATCTTGGTGTCCTCACTGTTGCAACTCAGCCTTTCCTGCCTGGCCCTGCTCTGGTGGCTGCTCAGAGGCTCCACAAAGCCAGACCTCCCCTGCACCTGCCGTTGGTTCTGCCAAGGCTGCTTCTTGGGTAGCCAGGCCTCTAGGCTCACCCTAGGCCCTTGAGTGGCCCTCAGGGGCTGAGTTGTGGAGAGTCAATGTGACCTAGGTCTGACCAGGTAGACAGTTTCAGAGCTGGCCAACCCCCTGGAGGTAACCCTATTCAGCCCTCTTATTTTACCTGGGAAGTTGGGTCCAGGTGAGGGCCAAGGGTTTGCTTACAACCTCCTGACACCTGTCTTGGCTCCTCCTATCCAATCACTCTATATTCTTTGGTCCTTTCTTTCTTATTCCTGCATATGTTCACTAAAGGATGCCTAAATCATGCCTCTGTGTGCCTGGCCCCCCATTCAGGAAGTGGTGGTCAGGTGAAAGAGGCCCTGCTTTTGAGGCCCCTCACCATTCTCCCAGGCCTTGCCATATGTCATCTAATGTAGACATTAAAGGGTTGGGAGTCAAGGAATGAGCTATAACACATGACCCAGCACACAGGGCCCTAAGGCTGCCATGTCATGGGTGGTAGCTCATCCATCTTCACCACCCCCTTACCCTTTTAAGTTCCAAGGCAGATACCACATGGCAAGGCCTGGGAGGAAGATGGGGTCCCCCTTTTCTATTGGCCCAGGCTCCATGCCTCACTGTCACCCCCATTCCTCCATTGGCTTCTGTCATTTGAACCTAGCCTCTGCTGTGAGGCTCCCTGAGCAGGTGCCCACCTATCCCAGGGCTGGCCCAAATCCACACACTGATCATGCTCAGTCTGGCATGTTACTGCTTACCCTGTACATGTCCTGCCAGGTCCTTGAGCAGGTTGGGTAAATGGGTGTGAGGGTGCTATCCAGGACCAGCCTGGATGCTTACTGCTCCTGCCACTTCCTGCCTGGCCTAAGCTTCTTGGCTCTGCTGGTCATGGGTATAAAATGGGTCAACTCTGCTTCTGGCCTGGGCTGTTTCCAGTTTCTGTGAGCTGCAGTAAATGCAACTTTGTGCTAAGAGCAGCATGGCTTATAGCCCCAAATGAGGTTTGATCCAGTGAGCCCATCCATAGGGCCTAAGTCTCAGCAAAACGACTATTTCCATAGCTTTGGCTCTAAGCACCGCGGAGCTGGCAGGATACTCCAGCCTGACCTGACTTAATCTCACTGTGAACAGTAGCCGCTGGGGGCCCTAAACCTGCCCTTCCCCCATCCGAGTGAGTCTCAGCTTTTCTTAGCATCCTTCCTCCAGAGGCCTATGCTTGTAGAACAGAAGCCCAGCATCAAAGGCTGACAGGATCACTCAGGCAGTACAGGCCAGTGGGCCCTGGGAACCAGACATGGGCATGGGCCGGCTTTTGAGCAAGCTCAGTGCCACAGCTGGCCCTCTCTGGGCTGCCTGGCCCCTGGCCATGCCGGACCACTTTACCTCTCTCACTCACACCCAAGCAAACTTAACATCTTTGGTAAAATGAAAAGAAGCTCTTCTTTGCAGGCCCAGATCCACTGCCACCTGCAGGTTCTACAACTGTGGTGACAAGCCTGGAGAAGAGCTTGCTCAAGGTCAAAGTGCAGGGCAGCCGCAGAGGTGTGGCCCCTGCCTCCCAGGGCGAGGCTGGGCCGCTTGGTTCTCAGGCTGGGCTGTGGCAGGGGAACACAGGCAAGCTGCCTTCCAAGCCCTGTGTCTCCTGGGACATGCCAGTCCCAATGGAGCCTTAGGGCCTGGGTGGGGATGTTCTGGTGAGGGGATATCCAGGCGGATCTCCGCTCAGAGGAGAGTTGCTTGGAACTTGCCCTGGGTGCAGCAATAACCAGTTTTGCCCCTCCCTTTGGCACATGGGGCTATCGCCTGCCTGGCACCCTCCTGACTGTCGGATAGGTGGACTTCCTCATGGGATGTGAGGGATGCTTTCATTCTCTCACCTCAAGGACAAGGTGTTCCTAAGAACTTAAGTGTAATTAAATGTGGCTCTACCACCACCTGCCACCTGTCTTAGAGCAGAGAGGAGGGTGGTAAACCTGGGTCGGACATCCTGCTGCCTCCTGGACATGGGGAGTGACACTCTCATTTGATCCCTGTATCTGATATGCTGGCAAGTAGTGCCACGGGTCCCTAGTGTCAGCTGGACCACCTCTGTGGATCAGTCCCATCCCCCTCCGTGAAAGCCTCACCTCTCTGAAAGGCCTCCAGCATGAAACAAAATGCTGGTCCAGGGACTGAGGAAGGAGAACTCACTGTCCTTTCCCTGCAGGGGCTCTGCTTCACGCCAGCTGAAACTCAGTAACTTGCATGTGGCCATGCCAGCAGCGGACTCCAGGTTCTTCCCGAGACTGCTGGCCCGCCAGCCTGGGGGCTTCCCACGGAGCAGGAGCTGCCCTTGGCTGCGCCACCTCCTGCCTGCTCACAAGGCCCTCAGGGCGGCAGCTCAGGGTGTGGTGGATGGTGCAGAGTTGGGTCCTAGCCTCTGTCCACATCCATGGGGCTGCCCAGAACTCTATGTGATCTTGCTGGTAGGTGAAGTGAGACCTGAGCTTGGGGACAGGAGTCCCAGATTTTGAGTCAGCTCTGTTGCTCCTTCAGCAGAACAGGACCTGTGTGTTTGCATGCCCATGCTGCACAAGACCCCCCACAACCTTTACAGTGGGGAGAACATGCCAGAGGGGAAGGATTGGGACAAACCAGGAAGAGGAAGGGCAGGGGCATTCTGTGGAGTATTGAATAGGACAGCCTGAGCAGTAGGCTGGAGACGAGAACACATACCACCTGACTGGGGCTGAGGGTCGTGGTTGGGAAGCTCTGGGTAGGATCCTCTCTGCCAGGAGAGATGGAGTATGGTATTCTGTGCTCAGTTCTAACACTGTCTCTGTTCGGTGTCTGTCACGGGTGCCCTGGAAGGCTGGCACTGCATAGCCTTTCACCAGGTGACCAGCCAAGAGCCTGGATCCAGTGGGATCCACAAGCTGCTCAGAACCAAGCTGCAAAACAGGATTTGAAGCCAGGTCACTGTAGCTCCAAAGCCCAGGTTCTCACTCCCCTACCCCACTCAGCTACCTAAGGAGCGATGTCTTAAAACCAGTGATCTGACAAAATTAGGCTGCAGAGGGGGCACAGGGGGCAGGGGCTGTGGCATACACCAGCTGCTGGATAATGGGTAGACCTGTACTGGTGAGCAAGAGACTATGGACATGTCAGTTGGTGGGGAGGTGGACAGTGACAGGCTTCTGGATGTCTGGATGGGGAATGGCAGGCAGCACCTGAGGGAGCAGAGGAAGAATAGACATTTGATAGGACGTGTTGGAACTCAGGGCTAATCAGCTGATGTTATGTGAAGTTTGCGGGGGGCCTGTGACAGACCCTGGCAGAAGTCTGGGGGCGAAAAGGATGCTTAGTTTATGCTGCAGGCCCCAGGTAAACTCAGGGTTAATGGTTTCCATGTTGGGAGTTCCAGCTGTGATGCTCTGACCCTGAAGAGCCAGCCAGCCAGTGCACACATCTGCTTTGGAGCTGATATGAAGAAGAGGTCTCACCCACCCCTAGAGCCTGGGGAGGAGACTCAGGCACAGCACATTTGCTGAGGCGGGGCTGTGGCTCCATTGGGCCACCAGCCTGGCCATCTGTCCACATCTGTCCATCTGTCTGAGTTTGCCTGCTTTGAGCCTTGGAAGTTGCAGCCTTAGGGAGCCTTTGGTGCAGAGCAAGCATTGGAGGTAGGACCCACGTTCAGTCTCTTCAAAGTAGACCCCTCACCTGGACAGAGGGGAGTGGTAGAACAACCTCTGAGGCTCCATCACCCTAGAAGGGAGTGGCAGGGTGGGCATGCTGGGCTCTAGGGAGCATATTTGCACATCTGGTTTTACTCAGCGGTCCTCAATTCCTGAAAACCCCTGAGCTCCCCAGGAGAGCATCGTTGAGTGACCTCTGGAAAAGCAGAAGTGAAGTCTGGGAACACACTGTCCTCTCACACTATGCCGTGGCCAGCTGGCCAGCAGGGCCCCTCCGTGGGCCATGAGGCCGTGGGTGAGTCTAGAGCAGGGGGCCGCCCCGCCTAGTGTACTGTGCCAGGAGCTGCCTCTGTGCCTGCTGGGCCCCTGGGGCAATGTGGGACCAACCCCTGGCATGGGCCAAGACCCTCCCTTCCTGCCTCCCTGGAGCCCTTGGGGAGGGACTCTAGAGGCTTGGGGGCTGGAGAGGCCATGTGCTGCCTGTCCCTGGGAGTCCTGGAGGGACTGAAAGATCACTTTCAGGGCTGGCAGGATCTGGGAAGGGTTTCAGGAAGTGGATGGGGAATAGGGCTGCCCAGCTGCCACCTCTCCAGGCCTGGCTGGGACTGGCTGCCAAGCCCACACTTTGGCCCACACAGAGAAGAGAGTGCTGCTGATCAGGCTAGCGGTCCCCATGCCTTCTTGCTAATCAGGGGTTGGGTGGTAATCAGAGGTGCCATCTGGGGCCAGGACTCTGCTGCTGAGAGGTTCTGGCCTTAAAGACGTAGACTGAGAGACAGGCAGGGGGTGGAAGGACAGGGAAACTATGGAGCCAGCTTGATTGTGGTGCTCCCCATGAGCCCTGAGGGAATAGCCATGCTGGATGGGTGTGGAGCTGCAGCCCAGGAGCCCTCAGATTGCTCAGCTGGACCCTGCTGGAGCCAGGGCAATGGTCTCGGACACAGGCAACCTCAAGGCTGACAGGGACACCCTGTGGAGGAGGGAGGGCAGAGGCCTCTCTAACTGGGCCTGAGGAATCAGCTCTGTTTCCTGTACTTCAGGGGCTTTTCCCTAGGGCATCCTGTAGACTTCCCTGAAACACTTGTTTGGGGCAGAGATCATAGACAGGTCACCCTACTCAAAGCATGGGACCAGTGGAGCAGAGAGTCAAGGGCTGAGGCTGAGGTGGTGCTAGGGTTGAGGGCAT
Organism: Panthera leo; assembly: GCF_018350215.1. Classification (NCBI taxonomy): domain Eukaryota; kingdom Metazoa; phylum Chordata; class Mammalia; order Carnivora; family Felidae; genus Panthera; species Panthera leo. The sequence goes on along the minus strand of NC_056693.1, from coordinate 42,777,057 downwards.
GGGACCTCACAGGCTGTGGGGAGGAGGCAGGGCTCTAGCTCTGAGGCCACAGAGGCCGCTGGGTAAAGGTGACAACATGTTGGGAGTTGGATGACTTCACTCTAGTGCTGGTGTGAGAATTGACTTGGGAGCAGGGAGTCAACATGTGGGGCAGGAGGCCAGCATAAGGGTATCATGGTGGTGAGGAGGCCTGGATGGTGCCGGAAGATAAGAGTTGTGGGGAGAGTCACGGTAAGATCGGGACAGGTGACCCTGGGAAGCAGAGGAGGTATGGGAAGGTCCTGGGTGGGGTGAGGCGTGCTGAGAAGCAAACCCAAGGCCCTCAGGGGAGGCTAGAGGCACTGGGAAACCAAGTTGGTGGGCTTCCTTTGAGGAGGGGTTTAGGTCAGACTGCAGAGAGAACTTCCTAATAGCGGCAGTATCTTCTTGGACATGAGAAATCAGCCTCTGAGGAAGTTTTTTGCTATGAGAGCTCCCAAGCTGGCCAGACATTCCTGGTGCCGGGCCACGGATGGGAGGATTTGGGGTAGACAGCTGGGCTTGTGGGTAGACTAGAGCGGTCCCCTGAGTGTGTGCTAACCAGAACACTGCTCATGCCTCAGCCCAGGCACGTCTGAAGCTCTCAGGGGCTGTCATTGAGGCTGTTAGGCTGCTCAGCTCAGGGCGCAGAGCAGAACTAGCTCCTGCCTTCCCAGAGCCCCTGGTGTCCTTGGCTGCCCTTGGGGCCTTAGCCAGGGCTGGGTGGCCTGGTCTCCCACGAAGCTCTCAACAAGTTCCAGGCTTCTCCTCCTGTGTTCAGATCCCACCCCCAGTCACACCCCCTTCTCTGCATCCCTCAGAGAGAGCAGGAAGCTGCTGGTGGTGGTGGGGTTCTAGCAGGCCTTGTCCCAGCTCTGAGGACTGTCTAAAGGGCTTGGGGCTGCCAGTAACTGGTTCTGGGCGCCAGGTTTCTTGAACAGGGTCAGAGCTGGTTCAGAAACCCTGTGTGGTCCAAGCAGAGAGATCGGCTAGCCTGCCTGCCTCCAAGTCGCCTTCTTGGCTGACAGGCTGTCCCCTCTCCCTGGGTCACAGGGAGACGCAGGGCTTGGCCAGGGAAAGTGGTCTGGAACGGCCCTTTGACATCATCCCTGGGGGCTTTTAAAAATGAGTTTCCTGGTAAGGAAGACTCCTTGGGCTTTGGGCAGGATTCTGGGTAGAGTCTCCCGGGTTTGCTCTGATCTCACAAACGCCAGCAGAAACCACCCACCCGTCTGTGTTCCAGCACTGCTGGGAGCCGTGGCTTCCCCAGATGCAGCGTCAGCAGAACGCAGCAGCCAAGGCACAGGGGTGTTTGCTTTAAGGCCTGTGCTAAGCCCCATGCATGCAAAGTGGGGTGGGGGTGTGCAAAGAAGAGCCCACCCCCAGCTTTGCTCCTCTCATTCGCATGCACGTGTTCCTGGCTTCTCTAAGAATAGCTGTTGCCACAAGTCATACCAAAGGTGCTTGTCCCTGAGTCATGACGTCAGGTGGACAGTGAGTGTCCAGGCTGTCTCCAGGTCATGTAAGGGACATATCCTGGCTTCTCTCACTCCTCTGCAACCTGCCCACTCTTCTAGGACTAGAGCCTGTCTAGGAAGCTGGGTCCATAACTGGGCCAAGGGCCGTGGGAGAATGTGGTCAAAGATGGTAGGGGAGGACAGGAGGCCAGAGTTGGAGATGACAGAAACCACCAGGCTTGATCCACATCCCAGCCCCTCTATACACCTGACTGGGACTCTAGACAAGTTTTGTGTTCCCCTTGGTTGCTCTTTTCTAAATCTGAAATGGGCATGGCTGAGAGGTCAGACACACAGGTTGCTCTTGGCAGGGGGCTGAGTACGCAGCAGGGACCCATTTGTTTCCAATTAGAATGGGTCTGGGCTTCTCCCCCCAGTGTTGGGGTGCTGACTCCCACTTGACCAGTGTATTGCATGGAGAGTCCATGGGAGCTGGAGAGGGGAGAGGGTACTTGGCAGTGGGGAAGTTGCTGAGCACACCTTCCCAGTGAAGAGAAGCCCTGTAGAGCAAGGCGAGGCTGGACCCACTTCTGGAGAGCTGAGGCCAGGGTGGTAGGGGACAGCGTTCAGGGAAGCCTCCAGCAGTGTGATGCAAAGATCTTTTGGAGGGTAGGAGGCAGGGGCCTGGGTGGGGGCCCACGGCGTGGACTCGATATCCCAGAGAATAGTGGGTCATTGACATGAGGGTCCCTAGCACGGGGACTGGGTTTTGCTCTGGTTTTTGGCCTGCACATCTGGCCTGGCCCCCAGGCCCAGCTGTGAGAGCTGCAGAGGAAGGAGTCTTATCGCCTGAGATGGGTTCTCTGCTGGCTGCAGTTGTTGAGTGGATAAACGAACAGGTTTGGTCTGGCAGCTGCTGTGTTAGACGGTCTGACCCAGAACACCACACTTCAGCCCCGGCTTCCAGCTGCTGTCCGCTCCGCAGCTTCCCCTAGTGGGGATTTGGGCACCTGCTGTGCCCTGGCCAGAACCCCTTGCCCACTTTGTTTTTCAAGTATCATCATGTTTGATAGATACAAGTGTATAAAATCAGGGCATGAATGTGACTTGATAAACTAAGTGGAATTAATTTCAATACTATAAGAAGAGGGATGGATTCATATTCTCACTCTCACACCCACGAAAACCACTTGGAGAACATTAACGATCTCTCAGAACTGATCAGTTGTGTGCAAATAAACCATGTTTCTGTTCAAAAGAATTGTGCATTTTCCCAGGGTCGAGGATATTAAAATCTAACACATAAAGCCCATTACTAGAGGTAGAATACAAGGTGAGGTACCATTACACAACCATCAGTTATGACTATCAGTTGTGGTTAAGAATTTTTCTCTGACAACCAAGGGGGTAATGAAATATTGCAACAACTTGAGTACTACTGAGCAGAACACCTTCTCTTACCCAGGCCTTATTCTAAGTATAGGTGGACTTTGGCCAGACCATGGTGAGGATGGAACCTAGGCCAGAGACTCGTGGCAGATGGCCTGGGTTGAGGACGTAGGGGTGTGAACACTTCCTTGTCAAAAAGGCAGCAAGTTCATGGGGGGTGAAGCAGGGGGCTGGTGGCTTCTCCCTGCCCCACCTCACCCTCGGCTCTGTCCCACTTTTAGGTGGCCGTGGAGAGAAGTGGGTGTGAGTGGGAGGACGGTGGCAAAAGCAGCAGGTGGTGAAGGCCTTCTACAGTCCTCAGGAGGTTAAAGTTCACTCTGTGAGGGCCTGAGAGCTACAGAGGACATGAGTGTTGCCTGCCACCTGGGTGCCACCCAGATCTGCAGGCAGAAGGCATCTAACCCAGGGGCGTGCCAACTCCTCCCTCCCTCTCACCTCTCCCTTTCACATATTCTTCCATCTCTCCTTTAGCACTCCTAACTCCAGGTTGGGAACATTCTCCTGCTGGGATTGCAGGAGTAGGGGCTTCGCTGGGGATTATGTGCCACACCGTCCCTTCCTTCTCAGCAGCCCAAGGTAGCAAGGCCCTCCAGGCCCACAGACACGTTGGAAGGCTTGATCAGGGAGGCTTGTGGAGAAGTTCACAAATGTGACCCTTTCTGTCCTTGCCTGGACAACGTCCCCAGGAGACATAAAGCATGCAGGCCCTTACAGCAGAAGCTGGCCTTGGTTGTTGGGCCTTCACACACACATGTGCACGCACACATGGGTACCTTCCCAGCCACTGTCCTTGGCACTGCCATCACTGCTACAGTGTCCCCCATTTCCAAATCCAGGAGTAAACCCCCCTGCTGTCTTCACCAACACTCTTCCCAGACTTCTGTCCATTCTCCAAATATTTAATGAGCATGAAAACGTACCAGAACATACTCTGTTCTAGGCTCTAGGGTCCTGCAGTGACCCCAAATCCCTGCCATCATGGAGCTTATGTGTCCTGTGACAGGTGGAGTAAGTGTTAACAAAGAAAGGAGGCACAAGTGAAGGAACAGGGTGATGGGCTGTGGGAGAGGTCTCTGAAGAGGGGATGTGTGAGGAGAGATCACCCCTTTCTAGGCAGAGGGACAGGGAAGGCCCTGAGATGAGGATGTATAGATGACTGATGTGCTCTGCCTTGTGTTTTAAGATCGCTCTGGCTGCTGGTTGGAGAATAACCCCGGGGGTGGGAGACAAGGGCAAAAGCCAGGCAGCTGTTAGGTTGTTGCCCTGAGCTCACTGGGTCTCACCTGTCCTGCCCACCCAGGCCCTTCTTCTCTGTCCTCTCCTCCCTTTTCCCTTGCCCCATCCCTAATTGCTCAGAAGAGCCCAGAGGATCAGCCTGTCTGCCTCCAGCCACTTGTACAGTGGCTGTCTCCTTTCCCAGCCTCATCTCCCCCTCATGTCACTCATTTGTCCTCCAGGCCACTTGTCACTCAGGCCATCCTGCTGGCTGTTACCTTTGTATGTTCCTGTCCCTGCCCTTTGATGTGGCCCAGCCTGGCATGCTCTCTCCTCCTCTCAGTCCCGTCTTGGTGTTCTCTCCACCTTACTTGCACTTGTGGCCTCTTCTTTATTTCATTTGCATCATTTATGCCTAGAGTGTGTGGGCTTGCCCTTCTAACCCTGCAGCTATGGAGTGTAGGGCCCGGGTCTTACTCTACTCTAGGTTAGAGCCATCCCAGAATCTGCCATGCAGAAGGGCCTCAAAGGTGGTGGTGAATGGCACCTTGGGTTGGGGTTTCCCAGGCCTTCTTGTCATTTGGAGGAACATTTTGTTCTACTTGTGCTTGGACTCTGGGGCCCAGTGTATTGGCTAATGGCCCAAGAGTCTGGGATATCTCTAGAGCCTTGGTCTGACTGCCCTGGAGTAGGCCCTGAGTCAACAGGGAGGTGAAGGTGGGGACAGCAGGTCAGGGTAGCACCAGGACACAACAGCAGAGAAGCTGGGGCTCAGAGTTGGGTGCGGATGGGGTTTTGGGGTCCTGGAGAGGTTCAGTGTGGCTAGCCCTCATACTCCCCACGCCCCTGCCTTGGGTTTCAGACCTGAAGCTGCACCTGCAGAGTACTGACTATGGCAACTTCCTGGCCAATGAGGCATCGCCGCTAACAGTGTCAGTTATTGATGACCGGCTCAAAGAGAAGATGGTGGTGGAGTTCCGCCACATGAGGAACCACGCCTATGAGCCACTCGCCAGCTTCCTGGACTTCATTACGTAAGTGTGCCCTATAGTGCCTTCCCCTCCCACTGGGCAGGATAGCTGCTCCTCCTGCATCTGGGCCAGCATGCGCTTAGGCCAGCTGCCCACAGAGTCTTCCTGGGCTGTGTAGCTGAGCTGGTTATTCAACAGCCCTGGGCCTCCAAGCCACCACCAGCCACTTCATTGCTGTGGATTCCACACTGTAATGTTGGATGAAGCCCCTTTCCCTGCACCCTTGGTATTACAGAGATTGGGGTGAGGAGACCAAGGATGATGGGAGCACTTTGCCTCACTCACCCTGCAGCATCCACACTGAATGCTCACTAGGTCCTGACTTCCCAGACTGGGGTCAGAGGTCAGGGGATGGCAGAGCTCTGAAGAGCCAAGTTCTTGGAATGGACCATTCAGGCCCTCTGGGCCTGTCTGGGCTGAGGCCATTCTCCATCTTCTCTGTCCATGGCCCTGGGTCTCAGGGAGAAGTGGGGAAGGCTGAACACCTGGCTGCCTTTCCCAATTCTGGACCAAGCCCACATGTTTATGACCATGGCTTCCCAGCTTCCCCGTTGTCTAACCCTTGGGTGTAGTCCTGCCTCCACTAAGCTCCTGGAGGACCTGAGCAGAAGAAAGGACCCTACAGGCTAGGGGAGGGCACCTGGATGAGGCAGCCTCTGCTTGCCAGGTGTGCCTGTGGAAACAGGGAGATAGGCCGTCTCTGCCTGGATAGTCCAGGAGCCATTAGCCAGGGCCTGGTTAACAAAGAGATGGCCCCAGAGGTGTGATCAGTGGCTAACTTAAATGAATGTGCTCTGCATTAGTGGTGTGTGAGTGTGTGTTGTGGGGAAGTGTTTCTGGGTACTGGGTACTTTTGGGTACTGTTGCGCCTTTATCATTCCCTGATTTCGGTGCTCCCACCCTCCTCCTTGGAAACTGGCACACCTGCCCCACTAGGGTGCTTCCTGCCTGTCCTGATTCCCACCCCCAGCAAGCAGCAGCCACTTACTTAAGATCCACTTGCTCAAGTGGAGACTGCAGCCAGAAGGGATCCATCCTTGGGTAGAGGCCACAGGCTGGGACCCCTGAAGGGCTCAGGGAACTTACCCAGGCTGGGAAGCAGTCTCTTTCCTGGCTACAGGCCTCCTTTCTGGGGGCCTCCCTGCTGTCCAGGCTGGGCCTGTAATTACACCTCCTTGGCTCTGGTCAAGGTATAGACTACATAGTCCTGCTGGGGCAGGAGGCCAGAGATGGGCCATGTCTTGTGCTGCTGAGATGGGGGTCACACCGAAGTATCCCATGTGTTAGCTCCTGGCCTGGGCCTGTGTATCCCTTGCCTCAAGGCCAGAGCCGGGGACATACCAGGAAGCAACAAATTTATTGCCAGAGCCCAGCCTTCACCTTATTTGCACAAGGCTCTCTCAGCTTCCTGGTGAATGTTCTGGCCTTGCCAGCCAGGCAGGCCAGAGGAGGCCTGACCCATGCCAGTGGTCAGAGGGCAGTTGTCATCCATCTCACTGTCCACTTGGCCACCTGCCTGTGCAGCTAGCTCCTGGCCTTTCTTGGTGCCCTTAGAAGCTTCGTCTCAGCCTGCCAGGCCATGAAACTGGAGAGGGCTCTGAGCGTGACTGAGGCTGCATAGCCGCCAGCTCTTTGCTGGAGGTTGGCTGCAAGCACCAAGCGTGCTTAAAGCAGCCAAGCACTATCCTGTGGCAGGCTGTCACTTCCCCGCCCCTTCCATTCATGGGTGATTGTGGCTTAGTCTTCCCAGCTCCTCACTCCTGCCCTCACTCAGGAAGAGCTCAGCAGCCACGTGTCAGCCTGTCTGAGCCTGTGGCTGCTCGTTCCATGACCTCGTCATCTTCAGTGACCTGCTCCTCTGCTCTCCACTTCAGCCACCCCCACTGATGGCTGCCCAAGGCCATGTCACTACTGGAACTGTTCCACCCCGAAATCGCTGAGTCAGGCACCCCCTCTCTACCCACAGCCTTCAGGCACTCCAGCCCACTCTCAGTCCCTTGAGGGACGTTGGTTCCGGACTCAGCAGGACGCTGGGCCTTGCTTCCTCTCCTGCTGCCCCTTCTGTCTTCGTTTTCCTCCCTCCCCAGCTGAGGTTCCCTGGTCCATCATTTGAGTACTTTCCTGCCAGCATCCGCAGCTCTCTTGGCCGCCTGTCCTATAGTCCCGCCCTGGCTGGCAGCCCCCCAGCCCTGGAGGAATCCCAGCAGCCTCCGGCCTGGAGGCACCCTCCCCCACCTCCACAGCCTGGAGCAAAGCTGGGGAAGCCGGCCTTGAGCGGTGATCCCTGCTGCCAGACGTGCACGCTCACCAGTGCAGCTGGCCTCGGCTTGTCTTTGCCCAGCCGGCCATTTGTTCTCCCTACCCAGCACCCTGCAGCCCCCCCACCAAGGTTGGGAAGACCACTTCACCATTTTAAATACTACCTCTCTCCCACCCCCAGCCTTGTCTCTGGGCAGATGGCCCACCTTCCTCCTCCACAGAGACAGTAGAAACCACTCACCTTCCAGCACCGCATCTGTGTCCCCAACCCTGATCCGATGGCAAAGGTTCCTTCTCTTGGGTCCTTCTGCCAGAGTCCTGAGCTCTCTTACCCGACTCCCTGGACCCTGAGTGGCCACTCACCTATTCTGTCTGTGCAGCCACTGTCCCTTTCAGATTCTTCCCATCAACAACTGAACAAGTGCAAATCTCTCACACTGTTTAAAACTGTCTCCTAGGGGGGCGCCTGGGTGGCTCAGTCGGTTAAGTGGCCGACTTCGATTCAGGTCATGATCTCGCGGTCCGTGAGTTCGAGCCCCGTGTCGGGCTCTGTGCTGACAGCTCAGAGCCTGGAGCCTGTTTCAGATTCTGTGTCTCCCTCTCTCTGACCCTCCCCCGTTCATGCTCTGTCTCTCTCGGTCTAAAAATAAATAAACGTTAAAAAAAAACAAAAACAACAAAACTGTCTCCTAGGGCCTGCGCTTTTACGTTCACTGTGTGTTCTCTCACCCCCGCCCCCCCACGCCTGCCCATCCTTTGAGCCTCCAGTCTGCTCCCAACTGTCCCATCACTCCACCGCAAAGGCCCTGACCAAGGTCACCACTGACCTTTGTGCGGCAGGGTCTGCAGGCCTAATCAGGAGCCACAGCCCTCCCACCCTCCAGCAGTCTCCTTCTTCTCTGCCATTTAACTCTTACCTCTCTGCCTGCTCCTCTTCCTCACCTCCACCTCCTCCACTTCCTCCTTTCTGGGTCATCCGCAGTGTTGCAGAAAGAGGGAATCTCTTCCGTCAGGGCCAGGGCCTGGAACTCATAGCTGGCTTCTCTGAGGAGGTGGCTGTGTGTTGAGGAGCTGTTTAAGGAAGAATTGGGGAAGGGGAGATTCTGGACTGAGGGAACCATACATGTCCTGAGCCTCAAACCCCAGGGATGTCCAGAGGAATGTAACTAGAGAGGAGAGCATGGTTCCCCCAGGTAGGGGAGGCGTCAGCTAATGGCTCCATCCTGCGTGTGAATACTTGAGGGAACAGTGCCATCACTGCTGGCCACAAACAAAGCTGGCCCAGCTGGGTTGGAGGTTGGGACTACCACAAAAGGTCAACTTAGCTCTGTTCCTCAGAGCCTCTTAGTTGCCCATAGAACTGCCCTTGGATTGCTGGAACAGGATTTCCCAGGAAGTGATGGGTTCCTTGTTACTAAAGGTGTGCAGACAGAAGCTGATGAAGGTCTTTTCTGCCCTCCCATGGTGAAAGACAGTGTCCAGTGGTTTTGTTGATCCCAGCGAGCCTTCAGCCAACACAACTAGTATCAGCTCTGGGCCAGGCCCTATGCCAGGAGGGAGGGGGATGCATGAATGCAATGGGATGAGTGTCAGGGGTGGTGTAGACAGCTCCTGGAGAGGCCTGTGGGCAGCTGCTACAAATGGATCCAGGGTCACAGGAGGCTTCCTGGCATTAAGAGGACTCAAGGATCAGGTGGGGTGAAAGAGACTGCTCAGGAGAGTGGGTGGCACTGCCTGGTGTGGAGGAAACAGGCCTTGAGTGAGTGAGAGTCTGTGAAGTAAGCTGTCATCAATCATGTAGTTTTTAGATAATTCAGTTCAATTTCACGGCAATAACATGTAATATGTCACTATACCAAGGATTTTTCCAGACGTAGCCATTAACGTGCTGTGTGACTTGGAATGGAGCCTCCATTAGGGTTTTTTGGCTTTGGAGGGGAGATCTTGATCTAGGCCATTCCATGATGGCTTCCCATAGGAAAGTAGGCTCTCAAAGGGAAGTTGGGAGAGGTGCGTGTGGGAGAGGTGAGTCTGGCCTCTGGGGATTTTCAGGTGGGCCCCAAAGGCCCTTGTCTTTAAAGGAATGAGCCTTCCTGGGTGCCATCCCCAGTGTGCAGCAGCCTGGTACCCATTAGCAGAACCTGGGCTTGGTAACCTGCATCATCTGGGAGAGGTGAAGTCCAGTCTTTCTTATGTACCAGGGGCTCCAGTGCCACCAACCTGGAGTGGGTAGCTGGAAGGCAGCTTTGTCCCAGGACAATGGCCTCAAGTGCCCATAGGCCTGTTAGCATACCTGCCATTCTCCCCAGAACTTTTTGTAGCATGGGTTGCAGAGGCATGGTGGTTATCCTTATCCTGGTCCTCTAGCCCTCTCTCTCTACATCCACTGTTTTTGGGTCATAGCACGGTCTATACAGGCTGGGGCTCTAGGCCTGCCATGATTTCTGGGTCATGGGCTAGACCTGGCTCCTGCCTTGCGGGAGAGCCAGCAGTGATACTGACTAAGGGAGAGCACACAGGAGCTCTTTAAGGCCTAGAAGGCTTAAGTCAAGTGGGAAGACCCAATCAGGCTTCTGGGGAAGAGCAGGATTTTAATGAGAAGGTCAGGGCCTTACTAGCTCTGCTATGGGCTGCATTTTAGTTATCCTGATTAAAACTGAGAAACTGAGGCTTGGCAAGTTGTATGCTGAGGCCATAGCTTAATATCTCTATTCCCTTTCTGCCCTAGGCAGGGCTTTGCAGGACTCTGATGTGATTAAGCACAGATACTGTTATGAGCAGCCTCTGCTGGGAGCTGTAGGATAGACAGACTAGCAGAGGTACCTAGTCATCTTGGCCTCCTCACCAGTGCTAGGCCAGCCCCTGGCGCCAAGACGATAAGAATGTGGAAGCAAGCCATGCTTCTCCGGCAGGTGGCGCCAAAGGGCACAGCAGAAGAATGGGGCTTGGCTGGGGGCTCTGAAGACTTCTTGGAAGAAGGGGCTTCCTAAACCCCAACCCGAGACTTCTATGGGCCCAAGCTGAGTCTTAAAGGCACAGGGTGAGGGAGGGCCTCTGGGTAGAGGAATACAGACTCCCTACTCCCACCCCACAAGGGCCTCTTTGGCCTGGCGGGCAGCCGCCTGTCCACTCCCCAGCTGTCTTCCTCTGGAGGGAGACGCTGACCAGCTGGAACCTCATTCTCTGCTGTTGAGGCCAAATGAGGGGAGGACTGGTGGAGTGGCTTTTTGGGGGCAGGGAGGCAGCTGTTCAAGCCAGGCGAGGAGGAGGAGGATGTCCCTGTCTGCTGAAGGCCTTGGCCTTGGGGGGGAAGCAAACAGCCTAGCCAGCACCATCTCTGCCAGGCCTGCCCTGCTTCCTTTCTCCCAGGAAAGAGGATTTGGGCTCTCATTGGGCTGGGGAGAAAAGCAGGGGCTGCTTCTGCAGTAACCTCATAGTTGACTCAGGGAGAAGGAAGAGCTGGGTCTGGCACAGGTTTATCCAGTGCTGGCCTAGACTGGGTTAGAAGGGGGCCCTGGAAGGTGCTGGGAGTATGTGATCGTAAGTGGCCCTTAACTGGCTCGGCATTTTCCTTGGTACCCAGACTGGACTTCTAGCAGGAGAGGCTGGAGGCAGCTAGGAGGTACTACTACTGGCCCCGACATTTGCTGTCAAGGCTGAGAAGTGACTCACAGCTGGCCTGTTCCACATCATTGGAGGGACAACAGAAAAGCCAGATGGTAGAGTCTTCCCACGGGCTCTCCTCTAAGTCCAGGCCAGGACCCTGAGGAGTACCAGGGCCTCCCCTGAGCCCTGCCTCCAGCCCCATCCCCAACATAAAAGAATACCCTGGGTTGTGGGCAGAGGGAGTGGGGAGATTTAGAGAAAGAACACTGGCTTGTGGGGATACCTCTGAAAAGACAGAGCTAGATGGGGAGTGCAGTGCCAGGGCATGGGGACCCTAGAAATGGGACATGGAGGTCATCTGCCTGATGGTGTGACAGGGCCGAGTGCCTATACTCTCTCTTACTTCCTTGGATACTGGGTTTGGTGATGCTGGTGGCTGCGGGGTCAATCAGATAGTATAGGCCTAAGAGGGGTACCCTTCTCCCTGTCCCTGTCCACAAGGTTGTGAGAGTGGAGAAGAGCATCCTCAGGCCAGGGACAGGAGTCTTTGTGGCTGTCTCAGAGAACAGGAAGACTGGAGTGGGGCTGGTTGGGGTGCAGGTAGAGGACTGCAGGAAGTGACATGTAGCATAGGTCCTGTGGTACATGAGATTCTGGAGGCATTGGGAACAAGGGATGCTGTCCAGGGTGGAGGGGATGCAGGCTCTGGCTGGAGGCCAAGGCCCAGAACTCTAGTGAGCTTTTTCTGAGGTCCCTCTGCTCTGCCAGCTCTGTCAGGTTCGGGGCAGAAGGCTGGCCATTGGGCTTCTTGCCTTGCAGCTACAATGGGCCCCGCCTGAAGCCCTCAGTTTGAGAAGGGGAGGGCCTGTCTCTTCTCTGTGCACATCCTGTCACTGACCCAGCCGGTTTGGGGGCGGAGAGAGGGCAGCTGCCTGGCCCCAAGCCCAGAAGAGCAGAGGTCACAGCAAGGCGCTGGGCTGGGTGGGAGCTGGGGGAGGGTGCAGCAAGCAGGGGGAGTAGGGGGTCAGGTCAGGACTGGAGCTGTGGCTTTTTCTTCCTGTCGCCTTCCTGGAGGGCCTTGTGGGAGCTCCCCCAATAGCTGGCCCTCTGAGTTGAGGCCTGGGCCACCCCTTTCCCTTTCTTCCCTTGGTATTTAGGGCCACTGCCCACCACGGGTCTTCCATGGACAGCCTCAGCGTTGGGTGCTTAAAATACTTTCCCAGGAGAGGGGCCTAGTTGTGGGCCACCCAAAAACTAGGGCAAGTCCTGTGCTAAGTGCCCATTCAGGGCAGCAGCCTGCACCTTAGCTCTGACCCTTCAGTGGTGCTCCTCCCCACAGGCCTCATCCACTCGTGTACCCTGAGTTCATCACTGGTGACAGGCTGGAGGAATGTTGTGGTTAATGCCACCTGACTGTGCCTGGGGCCTTCCTCACCGCCCCCCCCCCCCCCCCCCCCCCCCCCCCCGCCCCTGGCTTCACCCCATTCCCACGTAGGTGACTAGACAGAGCTCTGCCCCGGCTCCTTTGTGCCATTGTCTTAAAGTTCGGAAGCAGAGCTTGCCCTGCCCCTTGCCAAGTCTGAACCGGGAAGCTCCACCCTCCCCAGCTCCACAGCCCCCTCTGCTGCCCATGTGCTATCCAGAGCGGAGAGCCGAGGAGCTTAGGCCTAGGACAACTTGAGCCCAGCCTCCCTATCCAGGCCTCTGGGTCCCCTCTAGGCCTCCTGCGCGGATACCTGGCCTAGGCCTCCGGCTGAAGGAGGAGGCGGTGCTCTGCCTTTGGAGTGGAACTGTGCAGGGCAGCTATCTACCTGCTCCATCTCTGCCTGACCTGGGGCCTTACTCTAGAGGGGCCCTCCCGCTAGCTCCTTTCTGGCCTTCCCTTTTTCTCTGGCTTCTCCCCACCCTACTCTTCAGCCTTTCCTCCCCTTGCCATCTCCCCCTCCCCACATCCCCACCCAGCAGCCAGAATGACTCTAACAGGACTGTAATACTCCCTGCTTACATCCTGCTAATGGATCTCTAGTGCTCAAAATGCAGTCAGGACCCTCAGCCTGGCTTGCAGGACCAGCGACCAGGCCCCAGCAAGCTAGGAGCACTGCCCTGGTTCCCTCCTTCTGCCAACCCTGAGCTGTGCTCAGTTCCTCGAATGCGGCAGGCACTCGGTGAATGCCTCCAGGCCTTTGCACACACTGTTCCCTCTTCCCAGAACACAATTACATCTCCCAGTTTTTTCATCCCCAGGCTGGCCTTGCACCTCCTTCTGTGTTCCCTGCCAGAACTCTGTTCACACCGTGGGGTAGTTACCTCTTCCCAAACACTCGAGGGGCGTGAATCTGTGCCACACTCCCAAGGGAGGGGCCGTGTGATGTCTCAGACTCCTGGTGCTGGAGTAGGGCTGCAACCGGGCAGGGAGGTGAACCAGTGGTGCTGGTCAGCAGCACCATTGAGGTGGCGCTCTTTGTTGAGGGTGGCCTGTGCAGGGTGGGGGCAGGGTCACAGTGCTGGGCCAGGACTTCCAAACCCCCTGCTGTTGTGTGCCTCCCACAGTTACAGCTACATGATTGACAACGTAATCCTGCTTATCACGGGCACGTTGCACCAGCGGTCTATCGCCGAACTTGTGCCCAAGTGCCACCCACTAGGCAGCTTTGAGCAGATGGAGGCTGTGAACATTGCGCAGACACCTGCCGAGCTCTACAATGCCATTCTGGTGGACACGCCCCTGGGTGAGCCACTGGGGTGGAGGGGGGAGGAGGTGGACACCGCCTCCAAGTGTGGGGTTTGTGGACCCCTGGGTGGTGGGGGGGTGATACTGAGCCATAAAAGAAGGCTTGCCCCTGCTGCTTACCTTTATGTTTCCCTTAACTTCCCTCCCATTCTGTTGCCCTACCTTCAGTTCCTTTCCTGTTGCTTTTGCTGGGCTAGGCAGACTACCACCAGGGCCTGATTCAGACCATGTAACTTTGTGAAACTGGCCAATTTCTCAGAATGCAGAGAAAGGCTGAGCTCATGGAGTGGGGAGAGGCCCAGGTCCCTCAGAGTCTTGGGACTCGAACACACTGTGGCCCCAAGCTGGGCCAGAGTGGCTGGCTGCCTGTGAGGCAGAGGAGGGAAGCAAATAGCTTCACTTGCCTCCACAGAACAGGTCCCAGGGGCCAGGTCAGGCAGTGTCCAGCAGGATGCAGGGTTCGTGTCAGAGGCCAAGAGAGGAAGGGGAACTGGGAGCTTCCTGCAGGGCCCCACCTAGGCAGTGCTGGCTCCTGCCTATCTTGGAGGCTGGGGAGAAGGCACTAAGGCCGTCACCAGCTAGTGCCCTCATAGCCACAATCTTTGTCCCCAGAGCACCACCTCCAGGAAGCCTCCAGGGTTAAACACTGGGTTCTAAGTTGCACTTGTTCCTGTACTAAGAGTTCTGAGCCCTACTTGCTAGGCCTATCTGCCATAGACTCTTCCAGTAACTCTGAGCTAGTTCTGGGCTATTTGTGGTTTCTCAGTTTCTCCATTTTTATTTTATTTATTTTATTTTATTTTATTTTATTTTATTTTATTTTATTTTATTTATTTTTTTTTTTTTGCTCCCTCTCTCCCCCTAGTTTCTCCATCTTTAAAGAAGAGACAGACTAGAGAGTCTGTGGGCCCCTGTCAGGGGAGGGAGCTCTATTCTGTTCTGGCCTCTACTTTCAGCCTGACAGTGGCCCTCTGGGTCCCTGGTCCAGGCCCACTCAGCTCATTCCTTAAGAAGTAGGCTGGTTTTCCAAATGTGGGCCCCAGGCCCCCCCTGGGGGTTACAGATACATGGGCATCAGGCCCCAAATCCACAGCTGCCCCTCAAGAAAGGAGGATGTCATGGCCTCTTATGCAAGTCTGTCTTTGGCATGGTCTGAGCTTGGGTCTGCCCCAGAGGCGATTAGATCATGTTATGGCTGGCCGCCTCCTTTATAAATCAGTTTTAGGAGCAAGGATGCAGGAGAAGCTCAGGTCAGTGTACATGGCCCAGTGTATTGCTTCTGCCACTTGCAAGGCAATTGCCCAGGCTGGTTCGGGAGGCCCCCCACCCCCTGGCCAGCTGGGCCTTGTGACAGGGGCCCTCTATGCCCTGCAGGGGTGGTTAAACAGCAGCAGGATTCTTGCCTAGGCTGAATCTAGTCGCCCACCCTCACCCCCACGTCTTTCTTTCCCAGCGGCCTTTTTCCAGGATTGCATCTCAGAGCAGGACCTTGATGAGATGAACATCGAGATCATCCGGAACACACTCTACAAGGTAGTGCCCTCATCAGAGGTGGGGGCTGGCCTGTGGGCAGGGGTGGGGCCACGGTATGGTGGGCTCGTGGTTTATGTGGGGTGCTGGGACAGGACGCAGCTGCACCAGGCTTCTATCCCGCAGGCTTAACCTTATCCGCAGGCTTAGCCACTTTCTGGCTCCCATGATGGGCGCAGGCTGCATGGAACAGGTTCTCCATCTCGTGGCGCCTGCGGCAGGCCCTGATAAGATCAGCAGGAGTGGCTGGTGCCCCACAGCTTGGCCTGTCAGAGCTGGCTCCTGGATGGCCACTCCCCCTGCATCCAGGAGGGTCACGGGGCCGCCACCCAGGCCATAGCTTTCAGGTTTACCCCACCTAGACTGTTGCCAGCAAGGACAGGCATTTGAGCAGAGGCAACAGTGTGCTTAGTTATGATGGGGGGAGGGACCCAGCCAGGTGTAGCCAGGTCACCACATCCTTCTCAGGTTCCTAGGCCTAGAGCCAGTGCCACGTCACAGCATCCTTATCTCTTAACCACTTTCTGCTTCACCCCTGACTATGGCACAGGTTGGTGACCCCTGGAGACAGAGTGAGCTTGGGATTCCTGGGTCAGCACTGCCCTGGCCCAAAGAGGTTAGGAGCAGGGCTGGGAGCCAAGGAAGGGGGCCGGCCAGGGACCAGTGAAGGACATTTGGGACAGACTAGGCTCTGGGCACAGTGAGGTACTGATGGGCTGCAGCCAGGAACATGGATCAGCAGTAGGCAGGCCCTGAAGGGGGACTGAGTATAACCTAAGTCACAGGCCCTGCTGACCTAACCCTGAGAACATCTGGCAATCAGATCTTTACACTGAGTGTCTTCTCCTGCCTGAGTTGGAGCTAGGTGGCTGACACTCAGCTGCAGCCTGAGAGGCTAGGCCTCCAGTCTCCCTCCAGGAATCTGGGCCAGAGTGCAAGGGGAGGTCTGGTAGTAGGTGAGGAGCCTGCATATGTTGCAGTGGTGTGGGCAGGGGAACAGCCCATGCAGAAGCAAGCATGGAGCATGGGCCAAGTGACAGGCAGTTTGCCATGGAAGTGCAGGTTCCAGATAGACAGCAGGAGACAGGTCTGGAAAAAGAGGCAGACACAGGATGAAGTCACCGAGGGCCTAGAGTGCCAGGGCAGAGTTTGAACTGTATCCTGTGGGCAGGGTCAGCCAATAAAGGTTTGCAACAGGGCAGAGTATCATCAGAAAGCCCCCTCTGGCTACAGTGTGGAGCATGGAGTAGAGGGGAGAGACTAGAGGTAGGAAGATCGTCAACTTCTTTAATCGTCAGGATCACCCTAGGAGCTAGGTAGGCATGAATATCTGAATTGGTAAGATGAGAAAACTAAGGGCTCAAAGAAGCAGGGTGGGTTGCCTGAAACCACTTGCTATACTCTGGCAGCACTGGGATCACACCTGGCTCAGCCTGTTTGCAAAGCACGTGCTCTCATCTGCCCCGCTAACAGGGAGGCAGGCCAGGCAATCAGCCGAGAATGTGCATGCGCACATGATCTGAGTGCTCCTGCCCGCCCAACTGGCCTGCTGCCGGTTCCCTGCCCTGAGACAGGGTGAGGGGTGCGGCTGTCCCCCTAGCCTCACCCACACCCTCACCGGGCCTGACTGGTTCTAGCTGGAGTCACTGGCGAGGGCTGCCGGACACCAGCTCCGTAAACACTGATCCGAGGCTGAGGGCGCCATGCCAAGACTGCCCGCTCGACAGGCAGTGTCCCAGCCCAGTGGCCACAGATGGGAGATTAGATGGACCCTCAGCCGCCTGGCAGGCAGGAACTGTAGGCAGCTGGTACAGCAGCCATGGACTAGCAGGCTCCAGGGGACAGGGTGGGGATGGGGAGGCAACCTTGGTACCTGAGCCTTTGAGGTCTTGCCAGTTTCTTCAACTGCCCTAACTTCCAGAAGAGAGTCTGAGCCTGTCCCATCATCTCCTCTGAGCCTAGGGTCAGCCTTTCCAGGGATTGGTATAGCTCAGTGAAGGCTGGTGGCTTCCCCACAGATTGGAACTGCAAGCCCCACTGGGGCAGGCCTCGAGATTTGGGCAGGCCATGGGGAACTTGGCCTGGCCATGGGGAAGAAAGTGGCTGGGGACAGTCCTAGAGGGACTGAATTACCAGTGAGCCATGGTAGGATTGGCAGCTGTTTCTACCACCCAAGCCCTCTGATTCCTGGGGATGTATTATGCTGGGGTCCACTCTCCCCTTCCAGGCTTCTTCCTCTCTGACCTGTTCTAGACTTTTGTTTCCTGTGACCTCAGTGGTCACCACAGGCCTTCTGAGCACAGCTTGCCCAGTGCTGCTGGCCAGGCTATGCCTGTGCTCGTGGACTCCTGGGTTTCATCTCACCTCCTCCCTTGGGGGAGCAAAGCCTGTGGCCCAAGTCAGCTTGTGGTGGGTAGAAAGGTCTCTGAACCTTGGAGATCAGACCTTGGTACTGAAAGCTTTCCAGGCCTCCTGGCCCTGAGCCCCAACTCTGAAGAATAATCTCTAGCCTGTGGAGCCAGAGTCCCTGTGACCATGCCACCAGAAGGGACTCAGGAGGATCTGAGTGAAGGGAGTTCCCCAGAGGGGCCACAAGACCATCCCCCCCCTCTCTTGACACAGAGAGGTTTGGGGAAGGAAGCCTGTGCCTAGCCACTTTTATGAGTGAGTGCTGGGAGGAAACGAGGGACTGGGCTGACCTGTCTTTTCCTCATGCCCAGAAGATCCAGTTTGCCTGGGCAGGAAGTGCTCGTTCCCACCACAGCCCATGTGTCCAGCCATTGCACTGCAGGGCTGACGTCTGTGCAGGCAATAACCATTCCTCAGCAGGAACTGAGCTGACATTTGCTTCCTGCTTCATGGTGCCTGGGAGCTGCTTGGGGGATGGAAGGAGTTCCGTGAGGTGGGGTGCCAAGAGGGGCCAGGGCACCCAGTCCAGGCCACTTCCATGAACTCTCAGGAGTAACCTTCCTTCACTAGCTCATCAACATGTAGTTTTCTGAGGCTGAGGAGGGGAGGTTTGGGGGAAAGGCAGGCAGAGCAGCTGGGGGCAGACAGACCCCCTCTCTGAGCCTGGTCCTCTGCGGGATGAGGACATAAGGGCACGTAGGGGGCACTGCACCATGAAGCCGTCAGTAGGTCAGAAATTGCTCTATTGCTCCTGGGTGCAGTGAGGCAGCCGGCCAACTGATTAATAGTTGGAATTTGCAGATGTTTCCGAGGTTCTGACATGGGGGCTTCCCTGGCCAATTGATGGGTGTGATGTATGGACTCACCATGCAAGGGACTGGGGAGGGAAAGAGGCAACTGTGAGGAGACGGCTTGGCAAGTCCCCCAGCTCCCTGCCTGAGTTGAGCGAGCCCCATGCTCTGCGCAGGCCTACCTGGAGTCCTTCTACAAGTTCTGCACCCTACTGGGCGGGACCACAGCCGATGCCATGTGTCCCATCCTGGAGGTGAGTGCTTGCCCACCTTCCTGCCCACTAGTCCCTGGTAGCCTGGGCCTGGGGGAAGCCCCGCCAGCTGACTGGCTGCTGCCTCCTTCCCCCTCCCTCTCGCCTTGCCTGTGTACTGGCCCCACAGTTTGAAGCCGACCGACGAGCCTTCATCATCACCATCAACTCCTTCGGCACAGAGCTCTCCAAGGAGGACCGTGCCAAGCTCTTTCCACACTGCGGGAGACTGTACCCAGAGGGTCTGGCCCAGCTGGCTCGGGCTGATGACTATGAGCAGGTCAAGAACGTGGCCGACTACTACCCGGTGAGTGCCCTGGCCACAGGATGATGGGCGGGCATACTGGCATCTGCATCCCCACCCCACACCCAACAGTGCCCTTGTGCTCATGCTTCCCATCCCTTTTCTGGGCCAGGAGTATAAGCTGCTCTTTGAGGGTGCAGGCAGCAACCCCGGAGACAAGACCCTGGAAGACCGATTCTTCGAGCATGAGGTGAGGGGTTGCTCACCTGCCTGTCATAGGGAGGGGTTGGTGGCCCAGGCCTGACTCTGCCATCACGGCCACCTGCACACCACGTCTGCCTCTCTCTATAGGTGAAACTGAACAAGTTGGCCTTCCTGAACCAGTTCCACTTTGGTGTTTTCTACGCCTTTGTGAAGCTCAAGGAGCAAGAATGTCGCAACATCGTATGGATTGCCGAGTGCATTGCCCAGCGCCACCGCGCCAAGATTGACAACTACATCCCCATCTTCTAGCGCCCTGGCCCGAGGCTCCCCACAAGTGTGTGTGTCTGCGTGTGCTGTGACCAAGCCCACAGCTCACATGCCTGCCCTGGGGGATAGCACATTGTCCTAGTGGCTGCCGGTATTCCTGACCCTCCCTGGGATGGTTCTTGGGCCTGAAAAGGGGCTGGGCACCTGTTCCCCCTACCAAGGTTGGACCAACTCCCCCCCCCCCAAAAAAAAGGAGGCCCCCTCAGCCCTATGTTTACAGCCACTGACACGCCTGAGAAGCATGTGGTCACTTTGTGTGCTTCCCTGAGAACCCCTGGGGCAGCGTGAGCCTCCTCTCCCTTCTGTGGGTCACCCGCAGAGCCAAGGCCCAGGGGAAGGATAGAGTGTGTCCTTGGGGCATAGGGGAAATAGCTCTGCCACCCTGTCCCTCAGCTCTGCCCTCTGAGACAATAAACTGCCCTCTCTAAGCCTGGCTGTCTGTCTCCTTTGGGTGCCATCCTTGTCAAGCCACCCCCACTCCAAGCTTTCTACCTCCTTTGCTGGCCCTCTCTCTGTGCTTTCAGGTTCTGCAGGATGGGGGAAGTCACTGGAGGCTCACACAGGGCTGTGGAACTGGGTGCTGGCCCTAGCGGGCCACAGATCTCCCTGTTTGCCTCAATGAGCCCCACTGCACCCTAGTCCAAGGGCATTACCCCCATTTCACTAGGCTGAAACCCAAACCTGTGGATAAATGACCTGCCCACAGTCAACGAACAGGAAAAGGTATGAAGCACAGAATCTTTGTCCAGAGCCTTGGCCCATGCTGACCACCAGGGGTTCCCCAGGCAGTTCCCAATCTGTCACACAGTCATAGACTGGCACTCAGACAGTCATGCCCTCCAAACACAGCATCTCCCCCATTCTAGGAGAAATAAAAATTTGTCTTTATTTAAAAGGTGGCAATCAGGCAAGTAGGGTATGGAACCTCCTATGGCTAGGGGGGTTTGGGGTGGGTGGTCGGGACCCTAATTCTTGAGCCAGTCAAGAATCAGGATTTACCCTTTGAATCGCAGCACTGAGGCACTGGTGCCTTGAAAAAATCCTGAGGGTGGTCCCCACCCCACCCAGTGACTCCTTAGTTTGCAGAGGCACTGTCTGCGGGATCCTGTCAAAGGCTACAGCTAAGTCTTGCACAAAACTCCCCATCCAGTTGGGTTCTCCAAGCTACAGGGTGGAGCCTTGTGCCCAGGAGGGTCTGTGTGGGCTCATGAAGCAGAAGAAAGGCCTGGAGGTTCACTGGGAAGCCTCAGCTTCACCAGGCCTGGCCTGGGGCAATGACTGAGTGGGTAGGGCTGGGGTCCTTTAGGCCAGGCTCTAGGGCAGACTTGGGGGGGTCACAATGGCCCAGGGGAGGGCCAAGGGCTCATGGGACCTTGTCTGCGAGAGCAGCTAGGCCATCTGTGTGCACTGCTCATTGGGCTGTCATGGGGGAAGAGCCTGGGTTTGGGTTTGGGTCTGGGTCCAGGGCTGCATCCTGGGCTGGGGTAGAGCCAGGCTGGCCAGGCCGCAGTGCTCTTGGCAGACAGTGATTGATGAAGAAGGTCTGCAGGAAGCGGCGCCGCAGGCCCTCAGGCAGGTAGTAGTGGATGAAGTACATGAGCCCCAGGCCACGGCCTGGGTAATAGCGGCGGCGTGGCTGAGCTGCCAGCAGTGCGTCGGTGATGGCATCTACAACTGGGCTGAGGTCTGGCAGCGCCAGGCGCAGCGAATGCAGGAACTGCCCATGTAAGTGCTCGATGTAGTCCTCACCGTAGGCCTGGAGCAGCTCTCGGGGCAGGCTGGCCAGCAGCAGCTGTTTACGCTGCTCCCACTGGCCCACATTCTGCACAGACTCTGAGGAAGGAGCCACAAGGTCAGGGTGGGTTCACTTAGGGAAGCCAAAGCCAGACTCAGGTCAGTCTACCTCAAAACCGATCCTTGCCTCCAGACAGAGCCAGGCCCATTCCTTAGACCTGACTCCACCCCAGATAGGAACACACCCACACACCGTATCCCAAACCCGATGCCCACCTGTCTTGAAGCAGCCAGGCTGGATGATGCTGACCTTGACCCCCCAGGGCAGAAGTTCACAGCTGAATGTGTCCATGAGCAGTGCCATGGCCGCTTTGGAGGTCCCATAGGCCGCCAAGCATGGGTATGGCATGTCTCCTGGGAATGGATTGGGAGGGAGGCAGCTCAGCATGGACCAGGGGCTCCAGCAACCCTCCCTGCTCTGCAGCAGCACCTTTTCTACTCCAGTAGGGAAGGGCACTCACCTGCTGGGCTGCCCACAGTCACAATGCGACCCCTAGAACGGCGCAGCAGTGGCAACAGGCCCTTGGTTAGTTCAAGCGCACCGAAGAAATTCACCTCCATGCAGCTGCGGAATGTGGCCACTGGAGACAGCTCCACATCGGCCACTACATTGTTGTGGCCTGCATTGTTGACCAGGCCCCACAAGCCTGAGGGCACGGAGAAGGGGGACAAAGAAAGGAAGCTCAGAGTTGAGTCTGCCCAGCAGCAAACCTCCGCCCATTCACACCCACCCAAGCACACCCTCTCCTGGGGGATCTAGGCCCACTGACCTGTGCTGGTGGTGTGGGCCTTTGTGAACTCCAGTGCTCGGCTGATGTCTGCTGGCTTGGTCAGGTCCAGCTGCAGCAGCCTTAGGCGAGGGGAACAGCAGGCACGCAGCTCTAGGGCACCAGGGCCATCCAACTCCAACACGGTGGCCAGCACCGTGAAGCCCATAGCATCTAGCTTCTTTGCCGTCTCCTTGCCAAAACCAGAGTCACAGCCTGGCCAGGGCAGGGCAGCCAGTGAACTCCCACTGTGGCCCAGTCCAGCCTGAGACAACTCTAGGATCATCCGGGTCCATACAGGATCCAGGCCTCTGGATACCCAGTCTTCAGCAGCCTTCCCTCCCATCCCAGGTCCATCTCTGTAGGCTTTGCCCCTCTGGCTGAGCACTAGCTCTCTTACAACTGTCACCTCCCTGACCCCCCAGAGCTACCCCAAACATGGCTTAATGATTCCCACTTTACAGATGAGGACACTGAGACCTACGAATGCTAAGTTGCTTCCCAAAGTCATTCAGCCAGCAGAGAGTAAGATCAGGACTCTACTGGAGGTCAGCCCGAGACCCAGTACCAGTCCTGGTGTCCTGCTTGCTTTGCTATCAGGTCTAAGCTTGCCTGTGCAGTATTACTGCTCAGCCTCGCTGCCCTTGCCCGGGCTTCTTCCTCTTACCTGGACTAGGCAGCAGCCCCCTCTTTGGTCCTGTCCCATCTTGCCCCCTTGAATCCATTCTCTTACCTCAGCAGCCAGAGGGATCTTTCCAAAACTGACAATATCACTCTGCGGCTGAAAGCCTTTCCAAGGCCCCCACAACCCTGGGGATGAAGCCCCAAGCCCTCTGCTCCCATCATCACAACCTGAGCCCCACCTCCCTTCCCCACCAGCACCCTACTATTGTTCCAGGCTCTAGGCAAGCTGGAGGCTCATACCTACCTCACCACTGACCCCCACTCTTGGAATTCCAATCAGTGGCAACAGTGGGGCATTCTCTGAGCCCCAGACCACTTGCCCCCAGGACAGGGAAGATGATGGATGGAGAAGAGAACAGACCTGCATTTGAATCTCTTCCCACACCCAACAATTGTGACCTGAGGTCAGTTACCACTCTCGGAGACTTAATTTCCTGTGTTTGGTATGTGGAGAGTGGAACCACCAGGCAGAGCCAGAGTGGGGGTCTGATAAGACCCTGTTTCCTTGATTGTTCCCATCCAGATCCTGGCTCTGAGGGTGGCAAGGGGAGGGGGAGGCCAGTGAGAGGAGGCTCTCTGGAGCCTGCCTCCCTGGTGGTCCCACTCACTTCTGGACAGGCTCTGCAGCCCCTCCCCACCTCAGCCCCGCCCCCTCTGCTGAGGCAGAGAACAAAGCTGGGACAGGGGCTGTGAACTAGGCTTTGTGTGGCTGGGGGCCTGCAGACTAAGGCAGTCTGGGCTGGGCTGGGCTGGGCTGACAAGTCCTTCCAGGGCAAGCCTGGCTGGGGGAGGCCAGTGAGCACATGTGTGTCCACTTGCCTAAGCTCCCTACTCTGGAGGGCCCTTCACTGGGAAACTGAGGCCTCCCAGAGCCTCAGCTCTACAGTCCCAACAGTCACCCATGCCTCGCACACCCTCTTGTTTATCTGCACACAGACACCTGTACACACACTTCCAAACTGCCTGCATATTCACACAGGGATTCACTCCCAGGAGACCCCCAGCCACCATCCATGAGCAGATGTGCACACATGGCACCCAGCCACTCAGCCCAAACTCTGACTCCACGGCTGAGCTCTGGATGTAGCCTTGGGCTGTGGTTCTCAGGGGTATTCTCAAGGAGGGGTGGGTAGCAGCTCTGGCAGGCTGAAGACACTGTTCTTAGCAGGTGAGGCAGGGCCTAGTCACTTATTTGTCTTGCAGTCAGTCAGTGAGAGAGGAAACTGCAGAGTGTTTGGACATCGGGAAGCTTGCTGGTCTACTCCTGATGCTTAGCAGGAGTGGGTTGGGCAGGACTCTTCCCCTCCCCCATTGCAGGGCTTTACAACCAGATATGGAGGAGCCCAAGCCTCAGAAGGCATCCCTCCTCTTCCCTCACTCTCCAGCTCAAGGCAAGGAGAAGTAACAGCAGCAGCATGAAGGCCTGAGGGGAGATCTCAGGAAAGTCTGCCCACTGAGTCACTACTACCAGCAGATGGCCCAGATACTGTTGAGGCAACTCACAAATTAGACGGCAGGAGGGGAGCTGCCCAGTCCCTGGGAGCAGAGCTCGCAACCTAGTTCCTGCTTCAGACCAGGAGGGCCACTGTATCTTTCCTTCCTCAATCCCCTAAAACTTCACACTAGACTCTGAATTCAGGTTCCACTCATCAAACCTGACCCCTGCTCTAACTCCACCCTCTTGCTGAAACCCAAAGCCCTAGTGCCACCGGTGTTCCCACCCCACCTCAACAGTCAACCTTCTTGCCTGGCATTCAAGGCCCCTTTTGAGGAAACAACCTCACATCACACCACATCTCAGCAGCCAGGCTGGTTACTGACTGTCCCCTACCCAGGCCACTCTCATTGTTGCCTCAAGCCTTTGTCCCACATCCACACTTTGATCCAAAACACCTTCCACACTTCACCTATCTTGACTCATCATCCCATGCCCAGCTCAAGGATGGCCTCCTCTGAGTTCTCCCAGGTCTGTCCTTGTGATCATACAGGGCCCCCTACTGGACCAAGACCTCTGGGAAGCCACTCTGGTGGTGAGGGCAGGGCTCTGAGAACCTGTCCAAAGCCATGGGGGTTGGGGGGGGAGAGACCAGGCTGCCCCTCCCCCCACACATACAATGGAGCCAGTGCCCCCTGGCCTTTCTCTCCCTCCCCGCTTCCGGCTGGGTCTCAGTGCGCCCCCCCTCCCTTCTGGTGACAGATTTATTCCCTGCTCCAGACAAAGGGAACTCTGCCAGGCAACCAGAGGCACCTGAGTACAGCTCTCCACGACCTCCTTCCTGGGCACTGAAGACCAGGAGGAAGGTGGCATTGTGTGTGCTGGCTGCAGATCTGGAAGGCTACCTCAGCAGTTTGGGGGTGGGTGGCACATTCTAAGAGGCAGCTGAATGCCCAGCTGCCTCTTATGGTGACCTCAAGCTTTTATGGATTCCAAGGACCCCAGCAAACGGGGCGGGGGAGGGGGAGTGGGTGCCCCAACTCCCTATCTAAGCGCCTTCCTCTGGCCCTGGGGAAGAGGAGATGAGGCGTCCCACGTGGGCATGTTAGGCAGAATCCAAGGGGTGACCATCCTCTTCAGTCCCTCAGAGCACTGCCCCCTGCCCCAAGACTGCTCTCTTGGGGAGGGGCATAGCATAAACCTCAGACTCCGGGAGGTTCCACCTTTCTCAGCCAGCAGTTGTTCCTGCGCACCTGCCCACTCCCGGCCTCATTTTCCCTCCAGCACTCCACAGCGGCAGGTAGTTAACCCGGACTTAAGGAGGTGCCTTGCGCTTCCTACTTGGCTCGCTCCCGGCACCCAGGGGAGAACGACACTCCCATTCCTGTGCTGGGGGTCCCGCCTTGCCTTGGCGCGCTAGAGGGGAGCCCTCTGGGTGTCTGGTCCCGCCCTCGAGCCTGGAGTCCCCGCGCTCCGCGCACTCACCGGTGATGAGCACCGCGCGAGTGGCCACCGGCAGGCGCGGAGGGCGCGCCAGGCGGGACAACGCGATCCAGCCGGCGGCGGCCAGCACGGCGAGTGCGGCCGGCGGGGGCAGCAGGCGCTGGCACAGCCAGTCGAGCGCAGCCAGCAGCGCCAGCGCCGCCAGCAGCGGGCGGCCCAGACGCAGGTCTGCGCGCAGCAGCTGCAGCAGCGCACGGGCCGCCACGAGCAGCCAGGCGCCGCCCGACGGCCAAGGCCAGCGCTCCATGGCGGCCGGGCCGGGCTGGGCTGGGCCGGGGCGGGGCGGGGGCCGGGCTGGGGAGCAGGGAAAGGGACTTGAGGCCGGAGCGAGGGGCGCGCCGTGCAGGAGGACACCAGCCAGGGGCGGAAGGGATACTCGCTTTCTCTGTTCGCCCTCGGGCCGAGCTTATAAAGAGCCCCGGGGGCGGGAAGAGGGCGGGGCGGAGGCGGGGCAGGGGCGGGGCTTCCCTCCACTTCGCACCCCGCACCCTCCTGCGGGCAGGTGCCCCCCCTCCCCCGCTCCGCCCCGCCCCCGCGGCCAGATCTGCTTTCTAAGAAGCCGGAACAAAGTCCCGAAGTTGCTGCTAGAGAGGGAGCCGCCTTGCCGCGGACCGTGCCGGGAACCAGGCCAGTCTGTGTAGCCCTAGTGCTTTGCATCTGCTCACCCCTGCGCCCACCCCCACCCCCACGCTGCGAGAGCAGTTGAGCCGCCGCTCCCAGGTGAGCACACCCAGCTCACACTTGCTCAGGACACCTGAGGACAAGCACAACTTCCCTCAGCTTCTCACACTGACAGCACCGCCGCGACCTCCGGGCCTGCCGGAACCCCGCGGGGAAACAGACCGCCCTTACCCGGCCGCCGCAGCCGCCGCGGGCACACGCGCCGCACTCCCACGCCATGCGCGGCCGCAGGTCCCACGCGCACACACACGCCCTGACGCGCGCTCACACCTAAGCTGGCGGCGGCCACAAAACCGGCTTGCTGCGGGGGCTGGAGGGAGCAAGATGACTGCCCGGGTTCTAGGGAGTCTCTGCCCCGCCTTCCCCCTTTCCTTCAGGGCCCAGTCCTGGGGATGCACCAACCCCACCTCCTCCTGCCACACAAGTGTACGTGTGTGGGAGTGCAGGTGTGTGTGCGTTTGTGTGTGTGTTGCGGGGGATGGGGCTCACAGAAAGTGTCTAGGCTTCGCATTACCTCCAGCCCACCCTCCGACTGGTACTTCTAGGACCAGGCCAATGGGGACACCTGGGGAGTCAGTAAGGGCAGCCTCTAGGACAAGGTAATTCCCTGCCCTACTCCCATGATTCCCCAGGTTATAAAATAAGTGCTGTGAATGTGGGTGCATTTCCCTACCTGTATGTATGAAGATCTGTGTTTGTGTGTGGCCCAGCGGCCCCCCATCCTGCCCACCCCCGTGTCTGGCACCCTGTGTTTGGCATCCAAGCTAGGGCTCTGCCAGGCACTAGGAGTTGGTGCCAGCACCTGGCTCCCAGGCCCTATTCTGAGGGCAGTAGGTGCAGCTCATGGCGGAAGGAGTCCCTGCTTCCTGTGGGCCTTTGGACTTTGCCCAGTGCCTCATCTATGCCTGCACTAGGTCCTGGGAGGTCATGGATCCCCCCAGCCCTGTGCCCATTCTCTATCTTAGGTGCTCAGGCTCTGTGCCAGGGCTTTGAGGCAATGCCTCTTCCAAAACCTTCTCTGCCACCCAGGTGTGGCTCCCTGGTGGGCCAGGGGGGTCTTAGGGAGGGGGCTGGGAGCCACTTAAGAGGAGAGGCTCTGGGTGGAGGACTCAATTGCCCAGAGCCACTTCTGTGCCCTCTTATAAGCACAGATGGCAGGCTAGCCCTGGCCCTAGGAGGCAGGACTTACCTGGAGAGGATGTGCCTACCTTGAGTACATGACCCTGTGTGCCTGTATTTGTGTACACTTGTGTCCATGTCCCGTGCCATGACCCTGTATGTGCATGTGAGTACATTTGTGTGTGTTGTGTATGCTTCTGGTGACTCTCCCTCAGTCTGGGTCATCCTTTGGAAAGTCAGGGAAACATTCCTTTTCCAAAATGTGCTGACTCCTATTGTCCCAAATCTATGGCCCAGGCTCACAGGTAGACACAGCATCCTTGGCCTGGCTTCCTGACCTGATCTGTAGACTGTGGATTCATGGGACAACCCCTCCCCCCCACCTCTACCACACACACACACAACTCTGGCACTCTACTGAAAGTCTGGTTATGGTTTTTCAAATTAAGGGCTTCCCTTTGGAGCTGGGGAGGGGGTGTAGAGGAGGAGATGGGGCAGGGGGTCCCAGGCAGTCTTCAAGGTTAAGCCCATGCAGGTAGTACCAGCACTTGCCCAAAGAGGAATTGAAAGTAGGGGAAGTGGAAGTGGGACAGCAAGGTGAGAACAGAAACTGAAAAGCAGGATCCTACACTGTCCCGGGAAGGAAACATGAAGGATTCTGGCTCACTGGGAAGGCTATGATGAGGAGAAAGACTTGCTTAGAGGGGGTATAAGGGAATTGCCTTTGGCTGCATGGTACAGGATGGCTGGGATGGGGAGAGGTGTTTCCGGTTTATCTTCTGGGATGCTCTGCCACCTTGGACAGACCCATCAGTCTTATGTGATTTGGGTCTTTTGGAACAGAATGATCTGCCATGCTTTTATATGTGCCCATCCACCCCACCCCAATTCATCCTACTTCCAAGGCCAGGCTTCCTTCCTAGGATCTATGGTGCAGCCCCCTGCAGCCTCCTCAGCAGCTGAACCCTTACCCCTCATCAGGTGGAGACATTCTAGAAGTAGAAAGAAGGTGGTTCAGGCAGTCATGACTGGGAGGGGCTGGCCCAACCCTGTCTGAGGCCTAGTGCCAGCTTGTGCCTGCCCAGGGGCAGAGAACCAGCTTCTGCCAGAACCAGGAGTCTGGGCTGGTAGGGGCCTCCAGGGAAGAGAAGGGAAGGGGGGGCAGAGGGCAGGAGCCCCAGTAGATAAGGCAGGGCCTGGCAGGGGCAGAGGAATGAAGGGCAACCAGAAGTTCAGAGCCCCTGAGCCACCCCACCCCTAAGCCCTTAGCCCATAGTCTCTCTTAGTCCTGAGTCTGACGCCTCCCTCCCCCCACCTTGGTCAGAAACCTGGTGAGCCAAACCCTTAGATTGCCCCTGGTGCTAGAGGGTCAGGGGTTGGGGAGGGGGGTGGCTGGCAGGCTAGCTCCAGTCGGCTCAAGCTGAGTCTGGCAGCTCACCGGCACCATCTGCTGGCTTTTCCAGGAGGGCGCGGCTCTGAGGGTGGTAGAGTGAAGGTGACTGCTGGATCTGAGGATGGGAGGAACAGAAGCTGGTGCCCGGTGCCGAGCAGCAGTCACCAAGAGTTCAACCTCTGTCCCCTGACCACACTGGAGCTCCTGGAGCCAAGACTCCATTGTTACCTCTTCCTCCCTCGGTGGTGCAGCTCAGAGGCAGCAAAGTCCCAAGGAGGCCCTGCCTGGTGCACTGCTCCCTCCTGGCACTGCACCGCCATCCTCCCAGCACAAGGGTGGTGGAGCCCCTCTCCCTGCCAATGGCCAGTACCCCCACCGGGCCCCAGACCCCATCCCTCCCCATCCTCAAAGATAACAAACTTTTATTGAGTTTCTACTGTGTGCTAGGCCCTGTGCTGTGTCCCCTGGGTGTCATAACAACCACTGGCCTCTCCCACTGGGAGCCACAATGGAGAACTTCTTCCACCTTAATCTGGTACCACTTTCCTCCAGCACTGTTCTTGTGCTGCCCTCTTCTCAGCTACATTTCTCTAAAATAGTCTACAATCACCATCTCCACTCCCTGCCTCCACTCCCCACTCTAGCTCTGCATCATCTCCCCCTCCCAACCTCGCCAAAGGTCACCAGAGAATGACATCCTAGTCCCCAAAAACCTTAAACACACATCTGCTATAGTTAACTTGGCTTCCTCGAAGCCTCTGCCCTGCTGGTCATTCCTCACTGCTCCAAGCCCTTTCTCCTTCTGGCAGCCATGAAACTACTGCTGTTGGGTTTCCTCCTACCTCTCTGGCTCTCCTTCTTGGTCTCTTTCTTGAGCTACTCTTCCTTGTGGATAAGCCTCTGGCTGTGGAGACCTCATGCTCAGGTTCTCCCCATCCCTGCCTCATGAGTTCAGCTTCCTACTCACATGCTAGTGACTCCCACCCTCCTTTCTGGCCAAGTTCTTGCTCATGACTCCAGGCCTGTGTGTCCAGCTACCCCTGGATGCCTCCCCTGAACACCTGTAGGCTCCTTACACTTGGCCTTTATCCAAAGCTGGTGTCACCATCTTCCGTAGTTCTGGCAGCCACTCCTTCCCTTTCTCATCCTGAGTCTTCATTCCATGCACTGGCCTCCCTAGGTTGCATACAGAGGCCTCACAATAGCCCTTTGTAGTAGATATCATCATTATTCTTTTATATTCAAGGAAATTGAGACTTCCAGACACTCAGAAAATTGTTCAAGGTCTTAAACTCAGGTACACTTGAGTTTGAATCTTAGACCATTCCCTAGATTCAGACTCAGCCTACTTGAGTCCAAAGTCTCCGATCTTGAGAACTGTGCTAATGCAGGACCACGTTTGCCACATGTGGCCTCTTACAGTTCATTCTGAGGGCAAAGGAGAGCTGGGAATGGTCTTGAGCAAATGAGATCCCTGTCCCAATTGGCCAGGAAATGGATTTGGGGATGGGGGAAGAGTGGAGGCTGGGAGTCCTATTGCTGCATCAAGACAAGAGACAGAAGCAGAGGTCTGCTTGGGGCAAACCGGGCCCAAGATGCTCATGGACTTGCAAGGGCTAAGCCCAGAGGCAGCTGGATGCTTGTGGTCTCCAGCACATCACTCACGTGGCATGGGAGCCCAGGAGATTGCTGATTCACCTCTGCATGCCCTGGGCATGAAGTGAAATCCCCCTATTTTCAGAGGTACCCCATCTAGGCTGTGCAACTGGAAATCAGGCCCTTTGGTTATCAGGGAGGGGGAATGATGAAGCAGGGAAGCCAGTGGCATCACTTGTATTTCCAGACTGTCATGCACCCTCCTCTGAACTTCTTTTCTTTTGTCTCCAGGATTGAAGGAAGATATTTGGGGATTAGGGCCCTCGAGTTTGGGAGACACTAAGAGAATGTGCTCGGAAGGGTTTTCTGGACCAGCTCCGGAGGAAAGGCAAGCCCCACTTGAGAACATTTGCCAGGAGAGCTTGGCTGACTCCAGGTGAAACTGGCTGTCTTGGATCCTGCAGTGTGGCTTTGAGTTATTCATAATCCTCTGTCATATTTACTGTGTGTTTGTGTATGCCAGTGTTTGTGTTTGTGTATGCCAGTTTTTGTGTTTGGTTTGCTTGTCCTTTATTTTATTTACTATGCTCACATCATCCCTGTGAAGCAGGTACTATCATTATCCCCTTCCCATACATAAGGAAACAAAGCTCAGAGAGATTAAATGACATGCCATAGGTCACACAGCCATCCAAACTCTATACTCCTAACCATCCAGTCACACTGCCCCCCTGGCCTTAAGCATAGGGG
This sequence comes from Panthera leo, assembly GCF_018350215.1. NCBI lineage: Eukaryota > Metazoa > Chordata > Mammalia > Carnivora > Felidae > Panthera > Panthera leo. The sequence continues at coordinate 42,745,813 of NC_056693.1, read as the reverse complement.
GTTGGCAATACCCAGGTGGAAGACTAACAACCTTTTTTTATTTGCTTTTGTATTAGAAACATGTCTCCCAATGGTAGAATTAAGGCAAGTTGTTAAAACTAATTCTGAAACTTGCTTCTTTACAGCTTCTATCACCCCTGATTTAGGCCCTTTTTTGTTTGTTTGTTTGTTTGTTGGCAGAACAACTGCAAAAGATACAAAAATTAGTTGCTGTTGGCTAGCTGGTTTAATTTCTTTGCATATATATAATTCAGCCCCACCCCTGGTGGCTAATACCCCCCTGGGGGAAGCTGCGGCTGTTTTCTGATTGCTGGTGGGGAGGCCTGTGTGTGTTGTTTTTTAAATAAACTGAAACCAGATGGAGGGGAGTTTTGTTCACAGCCTTGCCTACAATTTTCTCCAGCAAATTCCTTGAAAAGCCAACCACCTATGAGTGGTGCCTGTTCTCCTTGGAGATCTCTCACCGCTGGTATGCAAATGGAGAGCAGGGTTGGGATTTCTAAAAGTGAAACAAAAGGAGAGGGAACAGAAGCTCTTGGGTCAAGGGCTTTCGAGAATGCGGGGCCATCCCCCGGTGGAGCCCCAACTTTAGGTCTGCATTTAGAGTTTGTGTCCTCACTCTCCCCTTCTTCCTAGAGTTGGGGGTTGGGCTGGAGGGGTGGAGTCTTGGGCTGGGCAAGAGTCAGAATCACCCTGACCGACCACTTGGTGAAAGTATGGGTTCCAGACCGGCGCATATATTCCATTTGCAGTGCTAACCGCTGGCATGAGACCCCAACTCTCCAGATAGGCTGATTTTTGAGTCAGTGGAGGCAGTTATCTCCTGAAAGGGCCCAAGCCACTCTTGCTTCCATCCCAGGAAGACCAGTTGCTCAAGGTGGTTATCGAAATATTTTTAACCACCAGTCAGGTCTAGGACTTTTGTCATGTCCCTTGAGCACCTCGTTAAGTGATTCCTTGTTCAGAGATGTAGCACGTATACCCACTGATCACAGTGCCAGGGGTTTAGCATTTTTCTTTGGAATGTAAATTGGGTATTGTCATAGTGAGGTATGACCCAGTCCCCTGGCAGGGGAGAACACTTCTTTCCCAGCTCCAAACTTCATTCCTAGCTCAGAACGCTGTTTTTTTAGATTCCGAGCCTTTTCAGATAATTGTGTCAGGTTACATAAGGTTTCAAGATATGAACACTCAAAGGAAATTCCGCTGGGAACAGGCCTGAGAGGTTCCGGCACATAATTTGCTTTCAAGTATTCGAGGAAAAATTCAGGTGTCTCAGGCCTGCACATTTCTGAAATAAAGTAACAACAGCCAACAACTTTGCTCGCATATACCATTCCCCATAGAAGTGAGCGAGCAAAGAGATAGATTTCGTGATGGATGGAAATATCCCTCCCTGGGGAGCACAGGCAGGGCCGAGTGGAGGTCAGCTGCAAAGAGAAGAGCTTTGACCAGGCGGCCATAGACATTCTTACCAGCCCAAGATACCTTTCACTACCCCACCCTCCCCTGCATCTTTGGTAACACATATGGTAAATGCAGGCCTTCAGTTTTCCAAGAAACATAAAATAAAAGCTGAATTACTGGCAGAGAAGCTTTAAAAGCTTTAGTTCCTAGGACTCTGTGGGCACATTTTCCACACACCATGATTTTTATTACATTTGCCTCCAAGGGACGGCCCTGCAGCGGCTCGGTTGCATAAGGTGCTGTTTCCAAACACCTTGTCCCCAAGTAGAGACACAGAATAAGTTTTATCTAGGTCCGAGAGTGTTCTGGAGGGGTGACATCGTGTTCCAAGCTGCACTGGTTATAGTCAACAGTGGGAAAGCTGCCAAAACCTTCTCACCAAGGAAGCTGAGAGAATGTTCTAAATACCGAGCAGTACTTCTTTCTTAAAGCACAAAGTAGTCATAAAAACCACTTAACAAGGAAAAATTAATGGGAGGAAAATGTCCTAAGTGTAGGAAAAAAAAAAAAAAAAGGCTTTGCAAGGGATACGGAAAAAAATAGATTTACTATGTTGAAAGGATGTGGCTATTAATATAGGAAAGTCAATTTTTACACCAAAAATAATTCAACAAGTATCATTTACTTTACAAAAGGCTTCACAAAAGAACTCCTATGAGAAGCACTATGGTTTCCTTCCTTCCTTCCTTCCTTCCTTCCTTCCTTCCTTCCTTCCTTTCTTCCTTCCTTCCTCCTGCCTGCCTGCCTTCATCAAACATCTACTGAGTGCTTACTGTGTTCTAGACTCTGTGCTAGGGAAGCCATGGTGAACTAGATAAACATTGTTCCTCCCCTTGTGGTCTCTCTGGCCAGCTGGAGAGACAGCCCCTAATCAGATCACTACACAATCAAGAAGCCACTGATAGCAGAAGCCAGAGTCCCATGGTGCTATGGGAATAACAGCCTCTTCTATTCTGAGGGCCAGAGAAAGCTTTCCCAAAAGAAGTGATGTTCCAGGTAGCAAGAGCATCCGCGCAAAGGCCCTACTATAACAGCAAGCCTGGTCCTTCAAGGAAAGGGAGGCCATGAGGCCACAGAGGTCAACCGGAGCCAGGGGGCACAGGAGGTCTTGGAGGCTGCTGTAAGGAGGAGGTTTAGATTCTAATTTCATGGTACATGGAAATATTGCTCCCTGGGGAGCAGGGAGAGTCATGAGGATTGTAAGCAGGAAGTAAAATAATCAGTTAGGCGCTTTTTTTATTTTCTTTTCCTTTTTTTCTGACAGTCACAAGCTGTGAGGAGAATGGACTGATGGGGGTGGGGAACCCACAGTAGAGGCAGAAAGACCAGTCAGGAGGTCACTGAGCTTGCCAGGGCAAGAAATGCTGGTGGCCATGGGGACAAGCCAAGTGGAATGGGCCAACTCATCCAAGTGTCCATTGGAAAGGGTGCTGTGACCCAGACAAAGTGAACCCAGAGAACAAGAGCCGTGGCTGACCACATCCCACCCAGGCTAGTTTCACAATTAAAATTTAATTTCATTAGTTGATAAAATGGATAGCATCATTTCCTGGTGGAAAGACAAGGTCGAGATTATATGTATCAATGTCTACTACCAACTTGTGTGCTTGAGGAGTCTGAGCACATTTTCAGCCTTTATCATCCTCATGTAGTAGTTATTGTTACCCTCATTTCACAAAGGAGCAAATTGAGAGCCACAGAGGTTGAGAAATTTGCTCAACTGGTGACTGGCAGAGCTGGGATTGAAACCTGGCAACTAGTGATCTGCCCTGGGACAAGTGGCAAGTGTCAGGGAGCCCATGCATACAATGGGTCTAATTAAGGCTGGGGTGCTGGTTCAGCATAGGGCGGAGGTGAACTGCTTTTTCCCCACTCCAGAGGTCTCTTCTGGCAACGGTTCTAGGAGTCATGTAAACCAGTTTGGAATCCCCACACACATGTGTGCAAGCCCTTAAAATCACAGTGGGGCCTCTTCTCCCCCTGGCCTGGGCTCTTCCACCCTGGGCAGACCTGCCTCGCGGGTCAGGGGCACCCGCTCTGGGCAGGAACAAGTCCTGCCTGAGGGGGTGACTTCTGTCCCAGAAAAATGTGCCTCACGTTTCATAGAAGTTGGCCAAAGGGGGCAGGAGGAGCTGGAACAACACTCCAAGCAAAGGGAACCCTGTGGGAAAAGCCCTGGGGGTGGCAGCAAAGGCTGTGGGTTCCTGGAGCTGCATAATCCTCAGAGAGGGCAGGGATGAGGAGGTGGATACGAGCCTGCCAAGCAGGTCCTTGGAAGCCATGCTTTGGTGTTTAAGTTCATCCCAAAGGCAAAAGGGAGCCCTGGAAGTGTCTTACACAGGCAACTGATAAGATGGTGTTTTCATGTTGAGAAAATTTCTCTGCCATGTGCCGGCCCTGGGAGCAGGCAACATGTTGCTTTCTTCACTAGGTGATGCCCTAGGCAGTGTCAGTTTCTGGACTGGGGACCACACTATGTTGACAGACTCAGGAAGAACATGATCAAACTACCTGTGCTTTTAAAAAGCAGATTTGGCCAGAGGGTGTCCTTTTCTCAGACAGCCTGACCTGGAATCACTCAATCACAGACATTGAGGGAATCTGAGCTGTCACCTGGATTTTTGTTTCAGATAAAACCAGCTTTAATTTGTTTAATGTATGTATGTTTAACCCTACTTGAAACCCACTATATTAGTTTCCTGTTGCTGCAATAACCTATTACCACAACACACATTAAAAACAACACGAATTTTTAATCTTCTATTTCTAGAAGTTTGAAATGGGTCTCAAGGGGCTAAAGTCAAGGAGTCAGCAGGCTGGTTTCTTCTGGAGGTTCTATGGAAAAATCAGTTTCCTTGCCTTTTGTATCTTCTAGAGGACTCCTGCATTCCTCAGCTCATGGCTTCTTCCTCCACCTTCAAAGCCAGTAGTGCAGTGTTGTCATATCTCTTTGACCTCTGCTTTCATCATCATGTCACCTTCTTCCATTCTGACCCTTTGGCCTTCCTCTTATAAAGGCCCTGTGATTACACTGAGCCTATCTTGATAATCCAGGATAATCTCCCTCATTTCTTTTTTTAAAAAATTAATTTATTTATTTTGAGAGAGAGAGAAAGGGAGAGAGAGGGAGGGAGGGAGAGAGACAGTGGGGGGAGGGGCAGAGAGACAGGGAGAGAGAGAATCCCAAGCAGGCTTTGTGCTGAGAGTGCACAACTGGACACGGGGCTCGATCCCATGAACCATGAAATCATGACCTCTGCTGAAATCAAGAGTCAGACACTTAATGGACTGAGACACCCAGGTGCCCTAATCACCCCCATTTCAAGCTCCTTATTTTGATCAAAGTCCCTTTTGCTTTGTAAGGTAACATACTCATAGGTTTTCAGAGATTAGGATGTGGACATCTTTGAAAAGCCATTGTTCAGACTACCACACACTTTAACCAAATAAAGAGAAAGGGGATGCCTGGCTGGCTTAGTCAGTAGAGTGTGCAACTCTTGATCTCGGGGTTACAAATTTGAGCCCCATGTTGGGTGTAGAGATTACTTAAAAATAAAATCTTTAAAAAAAAATAAGGAGAAAGAGTGATAAACCTGGAAACTGGGAGTAGAATGGACTAGAAGTAGGCAGGCAGATGTTAGACAGGAGGTTGGGGCAGAATCAGCAAGGAAGATGCTGGTGGTCTGGGCTGGAGTAGAGTGGGAAGAATGGACACTGGCCATGTTTCAGAGGGAGGATGGCTTGGTCTTGGGGACTGTCTGGGTTAAATGGGCAAGGTCCAGGAGACTGAGAAGATAGTGGTGCCCTTGGGAGGGTCTGAGGGGGAAGAACAGATTTGTGGCAAAGACAAAGAGGGCATACAGGGATGTGTTGCATCTAGATACCCATGAGACATCTAGGAGAGGTGACTGGGAAGCAGGTGGACCCAAAGTCTAGATGGCTGTGACTCTCAGGTTCCCCCTCTCCCTGTGGGCATATATGGGCTTATCCTCCACATTGATTTCTAGGTCATCATCTCTGTTGGACCTGAAAGTTCTCCAATTCCAGGTAAGAGTCATCTTGATTGGCATCTTAACAAGAGAAGTTATCTTGCATTTCTGAGGCCAGAGTACAGAGATATTTATTCCACAATAAGTTTGAGTTTATCAGGACTGGAAACAAGAATTTATATGGTAGAGAGATTCAATCACTTGCACAAGGACTCACAACTGGCCTGTGGCAGAGTAGGAGTTGTTAATGCATGTGGCTCATGCATTTTAGGCATAGGGATGTTTTCTGTCCAGCCCATTCTAAGCTGATAGCAGCCAGCTGCTCACCATTTTAGGGCCTTGGAGATTTCGAAGACAAAGGTTCTTCCTGTTTTTTGAGAAAGCCTGAGCTCATGGGAGGGTCCATTTCCAGTGTTCCCAAGGAGAAAGGGAGAGGGAGCTTTCAGGGAAGCTGGGTCCAGCAGGGAGGTCTCCAAGGCAGGGGAAGGGAAGAGTCTTCAGGCCCTGCAACCAGGGAAGCAGGCACCTATCCCCTGGCAATCTTGGGGCATCAGGCATGGCCCCTTAGAGCCCAAACCTGGAAGTCCTGTGGTTGGGACAATGGCTGTGGCTTCAGTACCAGAGAGGACCCATGACTAGAGCGTGCTTCTCAGGCTGCTATTGCAGGAGATCCTGAGTCCTTGGAATAACCTGGGTAATAGGAGCCCAGCAGAGACCAAGACTGAATGTCCCACCAGTCTGGAAGAGGGGGCTCCCAGTAGGATTTCTACTTAATTTAAAGGAAAGATAGAAAGGAGATATTTTGTGCTGCATATTTTCTTTTATACTTCACATTTTATATTATGGGGAAACCTGCATATTTATTTGTGTATTTGTCTATACCTGTCTTTCCCTTAGCCTGTAATCTCCCTGAGGGGTAGGGATCTCGTGTTACCCATGGTATGCCCAGTGCCCAGCACATACTCATTAAAGTGTGCAGGCTGACTGGGGGGTCTCCCCGACAGTGGTAGTCTCAGGGAGAAACTGAAGGGGGGCACGTTTGGGACAAGTTACGATTTCGAGAAGACAGCTGTGGAGTGAGGGTGGGGGAAAGTGGGTTTTCGAGGACAATAGTTGAAAGGGAACGGGGAACGCGGAGGCTCGGGTTCCAGGGATCCCAGGGGTCCCTGGTGAGCCCCGCCCCGAACCTTGGTGCCGGCGCGAAGCGACGCAGCGCGGTTTGGCCGCTGTGGGGCGCCGTAGCCCGCGCCGTTGCCAGGGGAACGGGCCCAGCTCCTGAAGAGTTCCATCCCGCCTCGGCCTGGCCTGGCGGGGCTGTACAGCCAGCCCGCTCCAGCCGGTGCCCGAGGACTTGCCCGCCCGGCCTCCGTCGCGCGGCCCGGGATGGGGCCCCGCTCCGGGCTGCGCCACCGCCTGGTCCCGAGGACCATCTCCGTTGTGAGGGTCTGAAGTGCAGCCACCGTGGGAGGGTGGACGGCCAGGCGCGGGGGCTGAGCTACCGGGTGACCTTGGCAGGGCCGATCTGGCTCGGTCGACGCGACGCGCAGGTGAGTAGCCCCCACCGCGGTTCTCACCTCGAAACCTGGCATGAGCCACGGGGTTGTGGCTGCAGCCGCCCGGCTGTGCTCTGCGCTCACCTCTGCCTGGAGCCCGCGGCCTGGGCTTCAAGGGACAGGGCAGAACGCGGGGCTTCCTTCTAGTATTCATCAGGTTCACATATCTGCATTGAGCAGATACTCAATATACACAGTATACTCAATACTGTGTGCCAGGGACGGGGTCACTGAGGATTCCAGGAAACGGCACGATCTCCAGAACCCACAGAGTATTAAGGGGGGTGGGGTGGGCAGACTCCAGATAGACGACTGTGTGATTTTCGCTCGAGATAAGTACTCTGGTGACGTCATGGAGGGGGGCGGGGGTGGTGTTCTGGCAGGGTCTCCTATAAAAGGTGACTTTGAAGCTAAGACCTGAAGGTTGAAAGGAACCAGAATTGTAAGTAGGGGAAGGGTGTTTCTGGAAGAGGGAAAAGCAAATGCAAAGGCAGCAAAGTACTATGAAGGAACAGAAAGGATGAGGGGAGCATTGAAGGATGCGATGGAGGTTTCAACTTTGTCCTAGAAGCAGGAGGAAACCATTGAAAAGTTTTGATGAATTTGAAGTTTTGAAAAGCTCACCTTCCTCTGGCTGCTGTGGGCAGTGTCCTTATGACAGGGCACACCAGCAAGTCATTTGAGGGCCATCGTAATTCTGCCAGTCTAACTGTGTCTCCTAGAAGAACTTAGTCTCTCTGAGCCTCAGTATCTTCATCTGTGAAAGGGGGATGTTATTCTGCATGTTGTTTATGAGAGAGAAAGTGAGAGACCAGTCCATCCGCGACCAATGACAGAGGAGGTCTTTGGGAACAGTTTGAAATGACAGGACCTACCTCAGAGAGTTGTGAGGGATTATAAGTCATTCTGTTAAAGTAGTTCCTGGCACAGAAAAAGTTCCCTCCAAATGGCCATTATTACTTAAACTACATTGCTACAGGGGAACAATGATGGAGGGTTGGATTAGGGTGATGGCAGCAGAGATGGTAACAAATGGTTTAATTTCTTTTATTGAAGGAAAGCTGGATTTAGAGATAGGTGTGGGGTGGTCTTTGCTTTTGTGGAACTGGTGGTTCACCATGGAAGATGGGTTTGTAAACGGATAATCACCATGAGTTGCAATAAAAGCAACATTGGTGCTTCGTTTTTTTTTTTTTTCTTTTGTTTTTCTTACTTTGTTTTGTCACAACTTTGCTCTTAACGACTGTTTCTTGGTGGGTGTTCCTCCAGGCTTGCTCCTACAATCATGTGAGTTGATTTCCTGGTTAAAATCAACAACCGTTGGCTCCTCTCATTGGCCTTTTTTCGCTCCATTGTTACTCCTTCCTTCTTGTCCCCTTTCCCTGGCTAAACCTGAATCCCAAACATTGCAGTGGTTGCTTCAGGAGGAGAATGGCACAGAAAATGTTTGCACACCACATCAACTCAGGAATGAGTGAGATTTCAGGGTTTTCTTGCTCCAGCATCAGACTTCTGTGTGTTGTTTATGTGAAGAGCCCAGCCACATCTGAGGCCAGTGACTGGACGGGTCTATGAGAACAGCTTGAAGTTCCAATTTATTTTCTGGGCATTGTCGTGAGGTGCATATCTTAGTCAAACTGGAGCCACTTCCCAGAATTTTAAGGCCAGAGACTTCTCTGGTACCTGGAGGGAATTTTAATAAAGTATTTGCCCAGGGGCGCCTGGGTGGCGCAGTCGGTTAAGCGTCCGACTTCAGCCAGGTCACGATCTCGCGGTCCGTGAGTTCGAGCCCCGCGTCAGGCTCTGGGCTGATGGCTCAGAGCCTGGAGCCTGCTTCCGATTCTGTGTCTCCCTCTCTCTCTCTGCCCCTCCCCCGTTCATGCTCTGTCTCTCTCTGTCCCAAAAATAAATAAAAAACGTTGGAAAAAAAAAAAAAAAAAAAAAAAAAAGTATTTGCCCAAAACTTCTTTTATAAATGACTTTTTTTGCACTGTAAAACAGTGTGTACCATGCAGCATTTTTTTTTCCAGCCTCTGTTTAGGTTTAAATTGGACATCTGTTAAATCTTAGTGAAAATTATTTTATTTTATTTAAAAAAATTTAAGTTTATTTATTTATCTTGAGAGAGAGAGCGAGCAAGCGAGCTTGGGGGAGGAGAGAGAGAGACAGAGAGACAGAGAGAGGGAGGGAGAGAGAGAATCCCAATCAGGCTCCATGCTGTCAGCACAGAGCCCACATGGGGTTTGAACTCACAAACTATGAGATCACAACCCGAGCCAAAATTGACTGAGCCACCCAAGCACCCTTAGTGAAAATTATTTTAAAAGCAGATGCAAGGAAAAGTTGTTTAGAAATATCCATAGACGGGTGCCAGGATGGCTCAGTCGGTTAAGTGTATGACTCTTGATCTCAGCTAAGGTCTTGATCCCAGGGTCATGAGTTCAAGCCCTGCAAGAAAGCAAAAGAAATATCCATAGAAAATAATTCCTGTAAATCCTCTAGCTTTTCTTAGCAAACAGAAAAGATGGTTGTGAGCAAAACCATCCTGTTGCATGCACCTTCCCTTTGGGTTCTGGAGTCACAGGAAGCTGAGCTGACTTTTGGCTGAGCACTGGAACAGGGTCCTGCCCAGCAACTCCTCTTGTGCTGCCCAGAGGTCTGATTCCAACTTTGACAAGACTCCCAACAGCTCGTAGGGAGCTCTGTGGTTCTTCCTCACAGCTCTGCAGTGGAATGATTCAGAGTTGCTTTTCGAGGAGTGAGGAAGCACCGAAATAAAACTGAGCACTCTTTTTGCATGGTAGTTAGGTGGGATTTCCTTGTTTGTCAGGTGTGGTACAGGGCTCTGGAGCCCACAAGCACATTTGGTCTACGTGGCAGCCCAGTGGGCCAGGAGGGTAAGAGGTGACACCCCTTAATTATTTATCTGACACATTCTTTTTTTCAAAAGCATTGATGCATATGGTAAAAAAAATTTCAAACACTGCACAGTAAAAGCAAGTCTCTTTCACTGCAGCCACTAGATCTTCCCAGAGGCTGTCCCTGTGTTTGCCTTTTTGCATTTCTTTCCAGAGAGAATCTATGCAAATTGGAACATACCCATCCCCGTTTGTTTTCACTTACTTGATATAGCATGTTCTACAACTGCCCACATCTTGCTTTTTCACTTCACTTTGTATCAAAGGTCATTTAATCCCTCATTGTTTTGACATTGTATAGCATTTCATTGTGTGACTGTGCCATAGTTTGTTTATATTGTTTTTTGTTCTTTATTATTGCAAACAAGACTGCTGTGAATCTTTGTGTACTTTGTGACTATATGTATAAGATAAATACCTAGAAATGGAATGACTGGGCCTAAGGGTATATGGGTTCTAAAGTTTGGTAGGCATTGCCAAATTGTCTTCCAGCTACCTTTTTTTTTTTTTTAAGTGGGCTCGAACTCATAACCCCGAGACCCAAGAGTTGCATGCTCTAGTGATTGAGCCAGACAGGCACCCCCCAGCTAACTTTTTTAAAAGCTGAGTAAAGAAGACACCCAAAGAGTTGCCTCTGAAATTTGCCTCCGGGTTACCCAATCTGTGAGTGGCAGTGCAGCAACCAGAGCCAGGATCTGTTTCCAGGCCTTGTGCTCTTGCCTAGCTCCAACCTGCCTCTCTCCATTGGTGGCTCAGGTCCCCAGGCCCTCAATCCTGCTCTAAGAGCCCTGTCTCTTCTTCTCTAACCCCATCATTCTACCCTGCCAGTTCAGTGGCGTCCTCCTAAAAAGCCTCTTTAGTATTGAAATTGATTCTTTTCTGAAATCCTCAAACATTTTTCAGGAACACAGGGGTGCCCACAGCCTCTCCAGGGCTAGTATTTTTCACTTGCGTCTGGTTGTTTCGACAACGCCATTCATAAATCTTAGGAAGCATTCCTAAATATTTTTTTGGTGAGAGCAGAGGTGGGCAAGAGGGAAGTGGATCAGTCATAGAACTATTCTACAGTTCATAATGAGAACTTGAAATGTTGACTTCCCTCATTTAAATTAGGCACATAAAGTAAGGTAGCCTTTCTTTTGAAAATGCTATTTTAGGGTTTTAGCATAGGAATGTTAACAGGAAGAGATTAGTGTCATCTTGGCAATGACCTTTACCTTATTGGGACAAGGGAGGGGGCTATACAGCCCCTCTAGCCCACCTCAGAAGCCAGGTGGGTCCTTGGCTTACCCAAGGTGACCTTTACCCAAAGGTGGCGACTTTTGGCCTTAACACTCCTTGGGACCTCGTTACTCTTGTCTCCATCTCCACCAGTTTAACTCTGTGGTTTGTTCTGTGGCAGCAGAAGGTACATGAAGAAACTTTTACCAAGGCGCACATACCTCTCAGCCCACCAGAGATGCAGCTGGAGGCATCGGTGGTTTAGGGGACCTTGTGGGCTTGGCCTCCATCTTCTGGCCAATTCTTCCCGAAGCACAAGGCTGCTGGGCTGCTTCCCTCCCTGGGCCAGCCTGCTGTTGTGTCACCTTTCCCCTCTTGCTCGTGCCCTCTTCCCTACTGGACTAGAAGAAAGCTTTCTAAAACACCCACCACCTTTGTGTCGTTCCCCTGCTTTAAACTTCTTATGACTCCTTGTGGCTCTTTCAATAGTAGCCAGACTTCCTTGCCTGGCCTCCTAAGCCCCATGGGATCTGACCCTTCAGCTTCTCAGGGCTCATCTCCTTCTCTAGATCCCCCCTCCATGCACCCTGTGTTCTGTCACTCTGAATGGCTCACCCTTGTATGACCCATTCACCCACTGCCCTCATGTCTGTCTGGGCCCCCAGAAAGCAAGGCCCTGAGGTCAGGAGCCTGGTCTCATCTGTGTTTATATCTTTAGTGCACACAGGGGGCTGGGCCCCAAAAGTGCTGACTGGGCCAAGGTGTAAATGCACAGGCTGGCCAAGCTGTCCGGGAGCAGAGCCATGCATCTTTCATTCTGGTCTTCTAGAGAAGTGCCGAGAGGGGAGGGAAAGCCAGAGAAGTTCCTGGGTCTGATGACAGTGCTTGGTCCCATCCCTGCCTGAGGCCCTATCTTGGATTCTCTCCTACCTCCCAGCCCTTTTAATCAAAGCCTTTTGGGCCAAAAGAATTTGTAGCCACCAACCCCACAAGGGAAAACGTCATCAGGTAAGAGCTGGCTGGCCCAGGTTTTCCGGGCAGGTGGCATGCCTCCTGGTCAGCTTGGGTGTCTGCTCTGGGGTGCTGCTACTTCTGTACAGGACTCACCCAATAGCACCATTCCCCTGTCCTCTGTCTCACATGAGGGGCACCTCCCTGGGCCAGTTGTCCCCGGGTTTGGAGTCAGAGCCACCCCCCAGGCCTCAGATGATGAGTCCTCCCACTTCAGATATTGGGGAGACAGCAGCACTGGGGGTGCCTGTGACCACTGCCACTGTGAGCAGTGGGGACATGTCAGTCATATGCCTCTGCTGCTTTCTTTAAAAACTTCCTCAAGGTGTAGGGCTGCACAGGTGTGAAGATGGCAAAAGGAAAGCTAGAATTTAAGGATCCCAATTCATGGGTTCCCTTCAAAGGAGTTTCCCTGGTGATGGTGTCACTGGAGAACGGATGTGCAAGCCACAGGGATTTGCCCCTGAGCAGAACCACCCACCTCAACTGTATTTACAGGGCTTCACCTAAAGACCTTTGAATTCCCAAAAATCAAGGACAGATTTGCTACCTCTGGGGACATTGAAAATAAAGTGGTACCTGCTTTTTTTTTTTTTTTTTTAATTACCATTGTCTCTGTGATCAAAGGTGAGACGGTTAGAATGACCATCCAGTGGCCCAGCTCTTATGACAACATGTTCCTTGGGACCACTGGTTTAAGAAAGCAGCTTCAACCAATCCCATTACTTTGGAAATTAACCTTGTAAAATATCAGATGCAGCAGCCTTCCTTTGGAGAGATCAGGAGAACCCAGAGGGCTATTTTAAGGATAATTATAATATCCATCATTTATGAAGCATTTATGTGTCAGGGCTTTACTTACAGTGTTGCTGATCTATACACAGCACTAGGTAGCCATCCCTACCCCCATTATTCAAATGAAGAAACAAGCCACTCAGCTAGTAAGTGCAGGGCCAGGACTTGAACCCAAATCTGTTACCTCCAAAGCTGGGGCTCTTTTTTCACTTTTCACTGTTTCTTTTTGGAGACAAAGCAAATGACCAGGGGATTCCAATTGAGTCCCTGGGAGAAAACTAAGGTCATCCCATTTAGCTTTGAGATAAGGCTGCTCAGAGATGAATATGGCGGGCTTGGCTTACAGGAGGCTCTGAGCCTCAGGTGGGATGAAGCAGTGGCTAAGTGTGAATGTCCGGCAGTCAGGGTAATAATAGCCAGTGGCAGGGCGAGCTGGGCAAGAGGTATGTCTCTGCATGGTGGCTGTGCAGATTGAAGGCAGGGCAGAATGGGCCAGATGGTTCTGGGTGGACCAGCATTCCACACCATTTATCGCACCCACATTTCCCTTTATTTCAGATGATTTCAAGTCAGCAAACATTTACTGAGCACCTACTATGTACAAGGTATGTTTTGGGTGCTTGGGGAAGGGGTGTGTGGGCAGCAGGGATAAGTGAATCACAGTACAGTAGCTGCCCTTAGGGAAAATTGGCATAACAGGGAGCAGATGTGGGGATGACACAGGGTTCCAAGTGGCAAAGTGACTTGCCCATGAAAGACTGAGCATGAGGGCCCCCTGACTCTGTTTGGGGCATCAGGGAAATCTTCCTGGATTGGTGATGCTTAAAGTGGGCACTGAAGGCCAAATCACATTTTGTTGGGCCAAGATGTGAGGAAGGTGTTCCGGGTAGATGTGCTGAGGGGGGTCTGCTGTACTTTCTGATATAGTCAGACTCCTTGGCCCACAGGCATGGGCTCCTGAAAGGAGAGTCCAGCTGCCAGGGTTTTGTCCCTTACTCCTGGCCATCCCACCAAGAGCTCTGAGTTGGCCTGTCTCCCCAGGTGTGGTGCTGCCTGCCCAGGTGCTAGTCCTCCCTCAGGCCCAGAAGATTCTGGAGGTGGGGCTCTTCCTCCAGTAATGACAGCACACCCTGCCTGCCTTGCATGTGATTTTGGCCACTAGGCCAGGTCTTAGACTGAAGGATGGTGGGACGGGGGTGGGGGAGTGCTGCCACCTGGTGGTCTGGCTGTGGAGGAGGCCCAGCCTTCTCTGAGCTCTCAAGTGAGTCAAAGGCCATCAGCCCACTTGTCTCTTCTCAGTGCACTAGGCCCAAATTTACCTAGAGAAACATGGTCATTTCTGCTGCTGGAAGGAAGCAAGGGGGGATCCTTCCTTCTCTTGCATGCTGGCCCCTCCCCAGCCAAGAAGTCTGAGGCACAGGGGAGATGGTTTAAGGGCTCCCCCATGGCCCATCCCCGCTGTTCCCAGCCTCTCTCCTAAAGGGATTACGTGCTAGCCCAGGGGCAGACGCCAGACCCCCTTCTGAGCACCCCTAGTCCATGTTTCCCCTAGCAAAGAGTAAGGGGGCCCTTTCTGACACTTGCATTTGGGCCTCAGGACAGAGGTGACTAACAGAATCAGCATGTGTTCTCATTGCTCTGGCCCCAGCCTGATATTGTTACCAGATGACAACATGTCTTACTGGGTTTAACTTTGATGGCTGTGGAGACAGCACTTTGAGTAACAGGGAGCCACACTGTTCTGAATAAACCCTGGACCCTCCTATCTTGTCCTGGCCAGCGCTGGGGCCAGAGCTTGCTCTGGGGCTTTGAGAAATACTCCACTACCACCTTCCCCCATGGCCTGTCTTCATCATGCTAGGGCCCCAGTTCTTCTGCAGAGTAGCTGGGAGATGACTTCACATCCCGGCCTGCTCTCCACATGGGGCTCTGGGCTCCAGCCCGGGCCTCCTTAGGCTAATGCTTTCTCTACTTTTCCTTCCTCTGGAGATGAACGTCTGCAACAAGCCCTCCAACAAGACAGCCCCTGAGAAGAGTGTGTGGACGGCGCCTGCACAGGCCAGCAGACCCTCCCTGGAGCTGCAGGGCCAGCGGTCCCGCCGGAATGGGTGGAGCTGGCCCCCTCACCCGCTCCAGATTGTGGCTTGGCTGCTGTACCTCTTCTTCGCTGTGATTGGCTTTGGGGTCCTTGTCCCCCTCCTGCCTCACCACTGGGTGCCCGCTGGCTATGCTGTATCCTTGGGAAAGTGTGGGGCTAGTACATGGGAGAACTGGGGCAGTGGATGGAGGAACATGGCAGGGGCCTGAAGCTGGGCTCCAGAGCCCCACAGAGTGCAGGCAGGCCCCCTCTCTGCCCAGGAGCACCAGCTGCCTCCCTGCCTGGTTTCCAATCCCCATCTGACCCCTCTGCCTGATGGGGTGAGCAGATGGACCTAATGTACCTTGGAGCATTTAAAGTCCACACAGCTAGGAACCTTGTCAACCGAGATACCGCAAGAGTGATCACAGAAGAGAGCCTTAATGTTAATTGTGTCCAGAGCTCGACAAGGGATAGAGAGTAATTATTCCATTTACAAAAGAATCTTTCACTTTTCAAAAAGAGTCATGGTAGAATTCTTTTACATAGTAAGTTTCCTGGTATATTTAAAATGTGGTTTTATGTACCGTCAGATAATTATGCTGTACCCAGGACTGTTTAGGAGCTCATTGGTTTTGTAAACCAGACTCTTAGTGTGAGGCTGAGTTGACAAGAGGAGGGATAGAGATGCCCTGGAAACTCATGGGAACAGTGACAAACACAAACTTGCCTGAGCCCAGTGGTATGACTCCCCCAGCCTTGGCCACAACCCCCAGGAGCCGAGGACGTGGCTGCAAGGCTGGGAGATTGGGGTGCAACAGGTGGCTATGTGCCCCTGTGCGGAGGGTGCCCAGAAGAGGGTGCCCTCATGTGTGTTCTTCATGAAAATGATTTCTTGGGCTTCCTGGGGGAGAAGGGCGAGGGTGGGCTAAAGGAGGTTAGCAGAGATTAACTTGAAAGCTCCGGGCGTGGGGTCAGCAGCCGAGGTTGGTCACAGCTCAGCCCTTCAGGGGTCAGACAAGGCTGAGCAGCTTCGGCCGGCTCCCCGGTTCTCAGCCTCCTCCTCTGTCTGACAGGAGTCCTGCCTGCTTCGCAGAGGAAAGGAGCACCAAGGGTGTGTGTGTGAGCACCAGAATATGTGAGCCAGAAGTGTGAGTGTGCTTTCTTGGGAAACCACAGAGCCCTTGGCTGGTGAGTGACAAGGACAAACATGTGGAGAAGGACTGTAGAGAAGGTTGTTGTCCTCAGACACCAGCAATATCGCTGGGGGGCTTCCTGGTTCACTAGGACCCAGGGCCTAGTCATCAGCTGTGTAAATGGAACGCTGGCCTTTCCCTGAGGGGACCAACAGGACTTAGGCCTTAGTGCTCTTAAGTAGAGTGGTTTGTGAAATATTCCTCCCATGATCTGGAATGGGCATGCCCCTCACTCAGGATTATCTGGGCTTCTACCACCAGGGTACCTGGGAAGCCAGATTCATAACCACGTGGTTGCAGTGAGTACAGTCAGAGCAAAAACAGTAAACAAGAGTAACTAGCATCTGTTGAGCATGTATATGTGCCCGGCACTGTGCCAAGCCCTGTATGTGGATTATATCATTCAATCCTCATAATAATCTATAAGGAAGGTGTTCTCCCCCACTTTACTAATGAAGAAGTCAGGGCTCAGAGAGTTTAAGCGACTTCCTGAGGTCACACAGCTGATACCCACTGAGACAAGAAGGGCTGCTCAGGCAACCTGACTCTGAGGCCGTGGGACGATTTAAGGGTTTTGTCCTCTCCACATTCATCCCTTTGGGCAACGTGGAGGCTCACAGAGCCACCAGGATTGGCACTCCCACTTCTAGGCCTGTATGCTTCTCCTTCCTTCCATCAAAGCCACCTTCCTTATGAAAACTTCCTCAGAGCCCCTGAGGAATGAGGTAGGGTAATGGTGTGTAGCAAGTACCTACCTGGGGCCTGGAAGTGGCCTGAGACCTACCGTTGCAAAGATGAGTAAGACAGGCCCCCGGCCCTGGGGTGCTCAGCCTGCCGCTGGGGGAAAGCCTTGTAGATTAGAGATCATCACATGGTAGGTATGAGGGTAGGAGCCATACGACAGATTATGGGTGTAGGAGGAGGGCTGTCTAGACCAACACCACCGTGGGCTCAGATGCGGATCTGCTATGTGCCCATCCTCCTCTGTGGTCACCTCTCTGGGTACTCTTGGCTCTGCCCCTTTCCTTCATCATCTGTATCCAGTCAGTCATCAAGTTCTGTGGATGTTGGCTCCTAAATAGCTATCCAGGCTTGCCCTCATTCCTCCCCACTGCCATCTGCCCCTCTTACCTAGATGACTGTTTTGTTTCCAAATAGGCCTCCCTCCACACCCTCTTGGGCCAATCCATCTGTGTCCACCTGTGTTCCTGCAGCAGATTGCCCTTTCAAAATCCAAATCTGATAAAGTCGCTCCCCAGCTTAACATCCCATAATGGCTTCTTCCTGTCTTAAGAAATGATGTTCAAGATCCTCAGGACTCTTCATGTTCTGGGTTCTTTCCATCTCCCCAGCCTCTTACATTATTTCCTCTGACACCACTGGTCTCTTGGCTGGAAGGCTCTTGACTCTCTCCCTACCCCAACACCCAGCTAAATAAGAAGTCCAGAACTGGCAGCCCACAGGCCTGTTTGGCCTACAGATTTTCTTTTCTTTTCTTTTTTAAAGTAGGCTCTATGCCCAGAGTGTGGCTTGAACTCACGACCCCAAGATCAAGAGTCACACGCTCAAGCAACTGAGCCACCCAGCTGCCACCAGATTTTCTTTTTTATTAAAAAATTTTTTTAATGTTTATTTATTTTTGAGAGACAGAGAAGGAGCGTGCACACACACGAGTGAGGGAGAGGCAGAGAGAGGGAGACAGATCCGAAGCAGGCTCCACGCTGACATCAGAGAGCCCAATGTGGGGCTCAAACTCAAGGAACTGTGAGATCATGACCTGAGCTGAAGTCAGACGCTTAATTGACTGAGCCATCCAGGTGCCTCCAGATTTTCTTTTTTAATTGGGGGACAGTTAACACACAAAATGGACAGTCTTAAGTGTTCCTTTAGCAGGTGTATTTTAAGAATTATTTATTTTTTGTCAACATTTAAAAAATGAGACCTCATAAAAAATCCAGATTTCTAGTTCCTTTTGAAAAGTTAGAATATGGTGGCGTGTGCCCTTATTCTAGCATGGCAGCAATGAGCTGAGCTGGAACCACACACCAGCCACCCCTCTGGCCGGGACTCTACTTGGTCCCAGTACCCAGCCAGGCCCCTCCTATTTACATTATCTGTTCCTCTCCAAGTCTCAGCTGAGATGATGCTTCGTCAGAGCAGCTTTCCGGATCCCTTCGGATTAGATGAGGTTACTCAGTTGTAAATTCACATGGTCCCATGAACTTCCTTCATTGTAATCAACCCATTATTTGATTAACATATGTGTTTCCCATCAGACTGTAGGCTCCTCGGGGCGAGGGCCCAAGTCTGTCTTGCCCCTGGCATAGCCCTCAGAGCTTGGCGCAGAGAAAGACCTGAGTGAACAGTCAAATGAATGAACCAGGGAGTGGTATGGGAGGAGTGTTGGAGCAGAAAACTAAATGTTTGCCCACATTCAGTGTGTCTGAAGAGAGGCTGGAATGGTGAGGAGTAGTGGGTGGTGATATCAGACAGGTGTGACAGGAGCCAGAGCAAGAGAAGCCTTGGCACTGAACAGAACAGTAAACTTTAACTTGAGAGCCATCGAGAGCCACTGTAAAAATTGAAGCAGGCAAGGCTTTATTTAAGCTATTCAGTGCTCACTTTGGGATCAAGTGAAGGGCAGGCTCAAGGGCACTGAGGCCAGAGGAACAGAGTCAGGAGACTGTGGAATACCCAGGGAAGAAGTGAAGGCCTGACCCACAGCCAGGGCTGTCTGGCCTTCGTGGGCTGTGGTCCTCGTGTTCAGCTGTGGTCTAGCACATTAGGGAAGAGCCTGGCTCACACAGACATGTAGGGAAATTTGGCCACTGGGAGGAGGAGGAAGAAGGAAAAAGGAGGTTAGGCAGCCAACTGATGGAGGGATGAATGATGGAAGGATATGAGGTCTGCCTGGTTAGCAAGAGGACAGATGGAGGGAGGGAGGGCAGATGGCTGTCTGGAACCTATTGGTGAATTTTTACAAATGTAGACTTTGCAGCAAATTGTCAGGATACTCGTCCCCTGCATTTGTTCTACTCACTGAGCAGATAGGTCCTGGATGATCTGTGTTTCAGCCCCAGGAATTAGCCAGGCTGCCCCTGGCCAGGCGCTGAATATGTCAAGCCATCCCAGAATCCTCAGCCCTAGGGCTCCAAGTACCTGGACTCCAGTCAGGGAGGCGGTGGGTGTATTGGACCCTATCTACAAGTGATTCTCCATCTGGCCCAGCTGCTGAGAAAGGACGGCTGCCTCCCTCTCAGATCCGAATTCCTATGAAGGCAAGAGAAACAAAGTTAGAACTTATATTTTGGGTCCTTGGGCCTTAGAGGATAATCTCTTTCAGTCTCATTTCACCATTTAGAATCTGAAACCAGATCAGATTCCAAGGTCAGACCAGCCTATGGTCTGTGCCAGGACTGGAGCAGTGAGGCCAGGGCCCTGTGGTTGGGCCGCTCAGCGACAGTAGGCAGTGCCTTGTGAGCTCCATTACCAGATGGCTCCTCTCTTCCATCTGGGGCATGGGTATGCCGAAGAGGTCTTTCAAGGAAGCTCTTGTGGGGCTGGAGGTAAGAGGTGGCACAGGCAGAGAGTCTCTGCATGAGGGAGTCATATGGAGGTGGAGAGCTGCTACCTGGCCCTGGAAAGTGGGGAAGAGGGGCTTCCAGCCAGCAGAGTGTGCAGTGAGTCTTTAACCTTCTGGGCCAGTGCATGGGCGCCATCTTTGCCGGCCACCTTGTGGTTCACCTGACTGCTGTCTCCATCGATCCAGCAGATGCCAATGTGAGGGACAAGAGCTATGCAGGCCCCCTGCCCATTTTCAACCGCAGCCAACATGCACACGTCATTGAAGACCTGCATTGCAACTTGTGCGACGTAGATGTGTGAGTGAGTGTGGACTGAGGGTGTGTGTGGGTGGTGATTGTGCCCCGGGGCACTGCCAGCGTACGGTCAAGGTGGAGAGGGGCATGCCCAGGGCTTTATAGTTATGCTGATGCCTCAGAAACCTCATGTTTTACACAGTCAAGAATCTTGACGGAGTGACAGAGAATTGGGTGAAGGAGGAGATTGGAAACAGAAGATGAGGAATGGCATTTCCAACAGTTACAGTAGGAGACAGTTGGCACTGCCACAGACTTTTCTACTGACTGACTCTGCCAGTGACTCCCCTACCCCCATCTCTCACAAGCATTCCCAGATAGGGACGGGGAGGGGCACTAATGCTTGAGTACTTACTATGTGCTAAGTGCTTATGAACAACCCTGCAGGGCGGGCAGCACCTCACCTCACGGAAGAGGAAGTGCCCAATGCTCATATGGGAGCCCAGTGCTCCCATATGACCTATGCCTGAGGTCATATGGCTATTGGGTAGCAGAGCTAGATTCACAATCCAGCCTGCCTGGCCCCAAGCCCATACTGTTATCCTCAGTTACCCATGAGGAATCTGAAGCCCAAAGAGGCCAAGTGACTTACTCCAGATCATGCTGCTAGTGGGAAGGACAGTCAGAATTTGCAGAGCCCATGCCTCCTTGGCTGTTCTGGACTGCCTCCCTAGGTCCCTCCCTACTCTCCTGGAGCTTCCAGCCTCAGGCAGGGGATTGGGGGTGGCGGTATGGTCCAAGGCTAGCTCTACATTTCTAATCTTAATGTTCACAGCCTGTTGAAGGGGTATGTCCCCAGGACAGAGAAAGAGGCAATGGCATTAAGGCACTGAGGGGTTTGGTGTCTGATCATCCTTTCCTTCACTAGGCACCAGTCAGTGCATTGCTCTTAAGTGGATGCTGTGGCAATGGCTGCCCACTCTGTTCTGTTCTGGGGAAGGGGCTGCAGCTCACTCTCCCACACCCCTTTGGGCTTGCATTCCTAATGTGGCCTCACCTCCTCTGACCCCCTGCAGCAAACTGCTGTTCACCCAGATGTCAGCTTGCTCCTCTTCCTTTGGCTCCCTTTGGGTTAGCCTAGACAGGCTTTTTCTGGCAGAGGTTTTCTGGAAGAATGCCAGTAAAATTCCCATAGACTGGCAGGGAAATAGGGACTCAAAAAATGGAGATGTCAGAAAAAGCAACGCAGGCCCTGGACCCAGCAGCCTTGCTCTCTTCTGCTCCTTGGTGCCACACCTGCATCGTCTCCTGGCTTGGCGCAGGGGTCCTTGCTTGGAAAAGAAGCCCCATTTCCGTTTCATACCACCATCACGCAGGTGCGCAATCCCTTAGCGGTTAAGTGTAATGCCTCCCAACCCCTCTACCTCCTACCCTGGCTCTTCAGAAGCCAGACCTCCTGTGGGTGCTCTGCTTCGCAGTGCCACCAGAGGGCGTGCGCGCTCCCCGTCGCCGTTTCCAGGTTCCGGTGGAGTGCGGGGTGGGTAACGCGCTCCAGGCCCGGCGTTCCGGTCTTCCGTGGCCCCAGCCAGGCCGGTGGCGAAGTGCGGGAAAAGCTAGCCGACCGCCTTGTGCCCCTCCACCCCCTCCCGCAGGAGCGCTCGCTCCAAGCACTGCAGCGCCTGCAACAAGTGCGTGTGCGGTTTCGACCACCACTGCAAGTGGCTCAACAACTGCGTGGGCGAGAGGAACTACAGGTGAGAGCGCTGCACGGGCCGCAAGGGTGCCTGCGGATGCACGGGTCCGAGTGTGAGCCAGGAACCTTGAGCTTGCATATGAGGCGGGGAAGGGGGGGGGGGCGGTGCTTGGTGGACCTGTGCGCTGGTGTGCATTAATGTGTTGGTCTGAGGGTGATGCTCCTGATGGCTGCCACCTGGGACTGCTGAGGGAAGGTTTGGGGCTTTCTCCTGTGGGTCCACAGAATGGTGGGAAGCCTGCTGGGGTGGCTGCCCAAACTGATCTTTGCCCTAAGTCATTGGCTTCGTGAGGAGTTGGGGCTGTGGGGTCAGAGGCCTGGCTCCCCTCCCAACCATGGGCCCTTCTGAGTTCTGGGCCCTTATCCAGCTGGAGCACCTGGGTGCTGACAGCTGCCCACGGCTGGGCCCAGGCTCTTTCTACACAGTGTGGCATCTGCTTTACTGGGTGTCCTGCTCCTCGTGCTGGTGGCCACTTATGTCTTTGTGGAGTTCTTTGTCAACCCCATGCGGCTGCGCACCAATCGCCACTTTGAAGGTCAGTCCCGGCTCCAGGCCCACTTCCACCTTCCAACCCTGGGCCTGTCCTAGTCATTGGTCACAGCCCGGATGAGCAGTCTGCCTGTGCCTTGCAGTCCTGAAGAATCACACAGATGTGTGGTTCGTGTTCCTGCCCGCTGCCCCTGTGGAGACCCAGGCTCCTGCCATCCTAGCCCTGGCTGCCCTACTCATCCTTCTGGGCCTGCTTTCCACAGCCCTGCTTGGCCACCTGCTCTGCTTCCACATTTATCTCAGTAAGTCCACCAGCCCCCACTCACATATACCTATACCTGCCTTGCGGTGGATAGGGGTCCCTAGCCTGCAGGGAGGTACCACTTGGGCCGTAGAACCCTGAAGCCATGCTCCTTTTTCAGTATTGGCTTTTGATGGTGGCCTGGTCTCACTTAATGGATTAGTGTATATGGGGACACTAGTTTTCAGGCTGGGGCTGGGTACCCTCCCTTACCTTCTGAACTCTAGGATCCCCTTTCCACTGCACTGAGCCCTCTCCTCACCCCCTCAGTGTGGCACAAGCTCACCACCTATGAGTACATCGTGCAGCATCGCCTGCCACAGGAGGCAAAGGGGGCCCACAGGGAGCTCGAGTCATGTCCCCCCAAGATGCGGCCCATTCAGGTATAGAAGTCGCCCAGAGGGCTGAGGGGATGGGAGATGGGGCCTGGGTGTGGGAGGGGTGGTGGCTGTGCAGCAAGCAGCAATGAGACAGGGCAAAGGAAAGCAGGCCTGGAACCACAGTTGGAGTAGGGGAGCACCTGGAGGCAAGAGGGGCAAGACCAAGCCTGTACTAAACGCATGTCTGTTTGCTCAAGTGTGAGCACAGCCAGAGGAAGCCCCGTGTTTTCCCGACCCCATGTACATGCCTGTCTGGGCTCCGAGTATGTGCTGGAGGGCATGGGATGTGGGAGCTTGGAAGTGGGCAGGTTGGGGCTGCAGAAGAGAGATGGATCAGCGACTGGGTCGCCAGGATGGAGATGTCAATTCTCTCTACCCGTGACCCTGAGACCTTAGACTCGTCACCTTCTTTAATCCTTAAAAGAGCCCATGAGGCAGGTAATATAACTGCAACCGTGTTGCAGATGAGCCTAACGCTGGGTCTGCGAAGAGTTAAAGTCCCTACACTCTGAAGCAGGAACCCTGTAGCCCAGCTACTGACCAGCCTATCCCCATTCCCACGCCCCATGGCTTCCTGAGGTCAGCAGCTGGAGGTGGGGGTGGTCCAGTTCTTGGAGCCCCCAGGGACTGGGAAGGCAGGGGGCCCAGGCAGGCCTTGCTGGGAAGGCTGAACTCTGGATCCCAAGTCCTCATGGCAACTAGACACAAACACAGGCTGGTGGGCGGGTTGGGAGAAGGCTTGGGACCCGGCCTCTCCTGTTCTCATTGCCAGGGGTAGGGCCTGGGAGGCCCGGGGGGAGTATTGACTTTTGGTGGCGACCCCCCTGCCACACCACTATGTACACACACTGGTGCCTGGCACTGAACCCTTGTAAGTGCAGTGGCAGCTATCCTTGGAGTGGGCATCCCCTAGGCAGGAGACTTTCTCAAGCTCCATAGTCATTACCCACTGAGGCAGGACTGGTCCTAAGATGCTTAGACCACAGGGATCTAGGCCCCTGCCCTGTAGTCACTGCTTGCCTAGGCTTTGGAGTCAGGTGTGCCAGCAAGGGCATTTAATGCCATCTGTATGTGACCTGAGGGAGGCCTCCCCAGGAGGAGGAGGGATGTGTTTGTCCCATTGCACACAGGAGAGTTCTGAGGCTGAGAAGTGCCTTTTACCATTCAGGAATGTGCACTTTTTTTTTTTTTTTTTTTTGGTCAAATTTTTATTTCAATTCTAGTTAACATATAGTGTAATATTGGTTTCAGGAATAGAATTTAATCACTTACATACAACATCCAGTGCTAATCATAAGTGCCTTCTTAATACCCATAATCCATTTAGCCCATCCCCTACCCACCTCCCTCCATCAACGCTGTTTGAGGAATGTATACATTTAAAAAAAATTTTTCAACTTGTTTTATTTTTTATTTTTTAAAGTTTACATCCAAATTAGTTAGCATACAGTGCCACAATGATTTCAGGGGTAGATTCCTTAGTGCCCCTTACCCATTTAGCCCATCCCCCCTCCCACAACCCCACCCGTAACCCTCAGTTTGTTCTCCATATTTATGAGTCTCTTCTGTTTTGACCCCATCCCTGTTTTTATATTATTTTTGTTTCCCTTCCCTTATGTTCATCTGTTTTGTCTCTTAAAGTCCTCAGATGAGTGAAGTCGTATGATTTTTGTCTTTCTCTGACTAATTTCATTTAGCATAATACCCTCCAGTTCCATCCACAGAGTTGCAAATGGCAAGATTTCATTCTTTTTGATTGCCGAGTAATACTCCACTGTATGTATATATGTATGTGTGTGTGTGTGTGTGTGTGTGTGTGTGTGTGTGTATACACCACATCTTCTTTATCCATTCATCCATCAGTGGACATTTGGGCTCTTTCCATACTTCGGCTATTGTTGATAGTGCTGCTATAAACATGGGGGGTGCATGTGTCTCTTCGAAATAGCACACTTGTATCCCTTGGATAAATGCCTAGTAGTGTAATTGCTGGGTCGTAGAGTAGTTCTGTTTTTAGTTTTTTGGAGGAATGTACACATTTTGAAGCTGAGAGAGGATCCTGGGGACAGCTGTGATGAAGGGAAGGGGGTTTGAATGGGGATACCCTGGTATACCCTCAAATTTCCCCAGCTGGCTAGGACCTGGCTCCTGTCCCACCCTGGCCTCTCAGGCTTCTGGGACCATCCTCTAACTGCTGCTCCTCCCACCCTGCCTTGCTTCTGGAGCCCAGGGGCACCAAGAAATGCTTTGCCCCTC
The DNA here is from genome assembly GCF_018350215.1 of Panthera leo. Lineage (NCBI taxonomy): Eukaryota > Metazoa > Chordata > Mammalia > Carnivora > Felidae > Panthera > Panthera leo. The sequence goes on along the minus strand of NC_056693.1, from coordinate 42,720,588 downwards.
TTTGCTGGGCCCTGGAGGGGTGCCGAGTCCATACTGGGGGAAGAGAAATGTTGGGGGGGCTAGATTACCGTGAGGTCCCAGTCATTACCTTGAGGTTCTAGTTCTCGTGACTGGCCTCTGAACGCTTCTTTCCCAGTGCTCCTCTCCTGAGGCTGGCGCCCCCACACTACTTTACAAAGGGCTAGTCTGGGCCTTGGTTGGGCATGAGACTTACTCTGGGCTTCAATCTCTGCATCTGTGCAGGCAGCCCATGGCCAGCTGGGCTCTATCCCCCAGATCTTCCAGGGCCCTGAAGGCAGCCTCCCCACCCCCACCCTGAGCAGGAATGCGGGAGGGGCCCCACTCTACAGCCGTTGCCCCCAAACATAGGCTTGTTTTAGAGACGGCGTTGCTGTTACAGTGTCATCTCTGCATTAGTCAGGACGCCTCGGTCTCCATGGAAACAACTGTTGAGCAGGCGACAGCTGTCCCAGTGCCCCCCCTGCCCCCCCCCCCCCCCCCCGGTAGGGGCGCAGCATCATCCTGGCTCTGCCCTATACCCTCCACACCCCACCAGGGTTGGCTTTTTCCTTGCTTTTGTCTCCTCACCTGTAGTCCTTATGAGCGTCCTTTGTGCTCGGTGGCAGGCTTAGGCCACTTCTGTGTCCTCCGGGCTTCAGGTCCCCTCACTTTCAGGGGTTGGTGCTGCCACTCCAGTGTCACTGTGAGGATCAGTGACTAAAGTAGACACAGAACTTGCCCATAAGCCTGGTCCCAGATGGGGGCTGTGGTACTGTTTTTTCCCACCTCTTAACTGCCTTCTCTTTTGGGGTGGGGGAGACCTCGCTTGGTCCCACTAGTTCCCCCACCCAGGTAGCTAAGATTGTGGCTGGTACCCTGAGGACTCAGCTCCCATCCAGTCATGCACATAGCCTCAGGTGCACACCCCAGCGTATGAATGTCTGGCCAGTCTCCCAGCCAGGGAAACAATCAGGGAGACTAGAGCCCTGGGAGGAGCAAGAAGTAGGAGAGGGTTGCTCTGAGAGCCTTTTCCCCACCACCCACCTTGGCTAGAGCAGACTGAGTACATTGGACCTATGAGGCTGGGGGTTCTCTGGAGGAGGTAGTTTGACTAGATGAAGTGAGGAAGATGGTAGGGATGGGCTAAGGCCCATAAATGGGTGTTTTAAGCCTCAGCCTACAGAGGGGTTTTCCCAGCATAGCTGGGAAGCCTGGAGGACAGTCGGAAACCTCTGTGCCCAGACCTCCCACAGAGACCAGTGAGAAGTGGGGTATTGTGTACAGGATGGGGTGTCGGATACAGGATGGGGTGGGCTCAGGACCCAGAAAGCCTTGGATCCACACCTGGCCCCAGCCTCCCTGACCCCCACCTTCCCCAGGAGATGGAGTTCTACATGCGGACCTTCAGCCATGTGCGCCCAGAACCCCCTGGCCAGGCCAGGCCTGCCACAGTGAATGCCAAGTGAGTGCAACCTGGGCATGTGCCACCTGAACATCTCTCATTGGCATGGCAGGGACATCCAAGGTGGGAGAAAAGGGGTAGGTCAAGGCCAAAGTATAGGTCTGGGTCCAGCCTGGCATGCCCTTGGACAAATCAGTGCCCCTTTCTGTGTGCTAGGAAGGGTGGCTTATTTCAGAACATCCAGAGGGGTGGGATTTGAGGAAACAATGGGCATCCAGCACTTACCCTTCCACTTCCCCTTAGTCTTTCTCAGTTCCTTGCCACCCGAGGCCAAATGGAGCCCCCCCAACCCTCCTCCCCAGAGACTCTGCCTCCCCGGATCCGACCCCAGGTGAGGGGGACTGTGCTGGGCCCATGAGGAAGGGTATGGGAAAGCCGTCTCTACCCTGCCCCACTCCTCTGCTTCTTTGGGTGAAGTGGGGTTTGGGGAAGGGGCACTCAGGCTCCCCATGTCTCTGCAGAAAAAGAGGAAGCGGCGTGTGTATAAGGTGCCAACCTCTGGCACCTCGGATCGGGAATCGCCGCTGCCCAGGCTGTCGGGTGAGTGTCCCTTTCTGACCAGATCCTGAACTCCGAGGGAAAGAAAGGTAGGGCCCCGAGAGTGTCACAGCCCTAAGTTCCACATTTTCCTCCATCCATGCAGGGCCCAGGGGCCCAGGTCGCAGCTCCAGCTCATCATCAGATTCCGTGGGCGCCAGCCCAGTGCATGCCACTGGGCCTGCAGGCGCCTACCACTCAGCGTCAGCAGAGTCCATGGACGAGATTCCAGTGGCGCAGACACGCCTGGGCAGCGCTGCTCTGGCCGCCCCTGGAGGCAGGGGCCGAGAGCCAGGGCTGGCGCTGCAGGTGCGTGCGCCCGCTGTTTTCGTGAGCCCAAGCAGCGGCGAGCCCGGGGCGCGGGGCGGTCCAGAGACCGGCCTACCTTAGCAGGGCGGAGAGGCAGGAGGGCCAAGGAGGACCGGCCATCCCGACTCTCTATGCAACACCCCCACCCTTGCCGCACCGAGTGCACTTTAGGGGCCCCTATGGCCAGCGGGATGGGTCCCCTTCTCCCATGACTCAGCAATACCCCCTCCCCCCCAACCGGCCATGATGCTCCAATAAACTTTTTTTTTTTTTTTAATGCTTTTGCGGACTTAGTGCATACTTCTTAATGGCAAGGGCCATAGGCCCTCCTGGAACTGGACCATTGTCAGTCAGTCTAGGGGCAGAGGGTAGGATGAGCCCCCTCATACATTGAGTGGCCACCTAGGTTGTCATATAGAGAGGTACACGAGGACCTAAGGTGCTCAGGTACAGGGCCCCTGTTGTGAAAAGTCCTGCAAGGCTGCCTGGAGGAGGTTATTTGTCTTGAAAATAGGGTTTATACTTGAAAGGGAAAACAGGCTTTGGGATCCGGAGGCAGCAGAGGGGGCAGGGACTGTGAGGCTGACACCGGGGTGGAGTGGGAATAGAAGACCCCAGAAGTCTTTAAACTTCTTCCTGATGTTGGGATTACTGTCGGTGGGCTTGGGGATTCGTGATTAGTGCATTGGTCCCTCCTGCTCTCAGTGCTCTTGAGTTGTGGCCTGGGGATGCCACACATTATTTGGAGAGCTGTGGCCTTGAGCCAGCTCTAGAACCCACTGCCATTGAGAGGAAGGACTTTCTCGCTCTTCTGCCAGCCCTCTGCCCCCCTCCCCCCCCCCCGCCCCCCTTCACTCTGGCTCCCGCTCCTGTTCCCAAACGGCCTTCAGTTGCCGCTCTGGGAATCTTCATCTTCCCTATGGAGGTGGGGGCCTGCCTTGAACTTTGGGCAAAGCCCCAGATGAGGCTCTTTTCCCGTTAGGGGTTCATCCGAGGACGTCCAGAGCTGCGGAGGGCTGGTCTCCAACGGGCGTGAAGGCCGTGGAGCTGCCCTGCGAGCTGCGGGGATGATGATATCGCAGCAGCTCCGCCCCCGCTGAGCGCAGAGGGGGAGGGGTCCGGTGGGTGGGGCCAGCGTGACCTTGGTCATTCTCCCGCCGAGACAGCCCCGGGGGTGGGACTCGCCGTCTCTATGGAGACCGAGAAACAGGGGATAATACGGCGGAACCGCCCAGGCTGCAGTCCCTCCCTGGAGCCGGCAGGGAGCAGAGCTGCGGAGCCGCCTTGGTCTCCCGCGTCCGTCGGTCCATTCTTGCGTCCTTCTGTCCATCGAACGAGCACGGTAGGAGCAGCCACGAGGTAGAAGGTAAGAGACTACAGCGCCGACCACTCTAATCAGTATCCTGCACAATAAGGAAGAGGGTGGGGTGGGAGCGCCCTGGAAGGGGTCCCAACCCCAGATGGTACCGAACTGAGGACACCAGCTGAGCGGCCCTGCCCTGGGCCCCAAGCGTTCCTCCCCCACCTCCTTGCCCTGCTGATTGATGACTCCAGCTGTCCCAGTGGGAGTCCGCGGGTGGCCCCAGTTCTTGGGTGTGGCTGCTCCATCCTTGGCCTGCAGACTCCTGGGACTATGGCCTGCGACCTGGCTCCACCTAATCAGTACCAAGAATCCCTTCTTCCCATAACAGGATTGAGCACTGGATGCAGGATCCTGTCAGTCAGTCTGGGACAAGCATCTGTGCCCCAAAATCTCCCCGAGACTTTACGGTTGGGTGGCGTCTCTGGATCTGTAGTGGGAGGCTGGAGTGTAGAGAGAGGGAAGAGGAGTGCTGTGTGAACCTGGGATTGTGGGTCCATAGAGTCGCGACAATGTGGGGATAGCGGGGACCCCTAGGCCCAGAAATTGCAACTTAGGGATAGTGAGGATGGTCACTGGGAGGGGGCTTTCATTGTTAAGGCCAGTGGTAAATGGAAGGGGGTGTAGTTCTGTAGGGGCCCAGGCTATGGTAACTGGAGGCCTTAGGATAAAAGGCAGAGGTAGAAGCTGTTTGCTGAGGACATGACTTAGGGTGTGTTCAGGAGGCTGCAGTGGAGGTTTGGGGTGTGTTCGGGGAGTCTCAACATGGGGTCTCTCAGTGTAATACCTGGGAGTCTGGAAATGCAAGTCTGTGGGTTTGGACACTGAGGGGTTTCAGGGCAGGGTTGAGCATGAGGCCAGAAGGCTTGTGGGTGTAAGGATGTGGTCAGAGGCTACAAGTGTACAGAGAGGGGGTGAGTTGTGAAGCTCTGTTTAGGGGGCTCAGTAAGGGCTGTGGGTATGTGGATAGGGGGCCCTAGTCCCAGGGCTGGGGTGTGTGTGTAGCTGCAGTGGAGGTCTGAAGGTGTGGTCAAGGAGGCCTCAATACTGGGCTGTGTCACACGTCATAGCTGCAGTACAGGGCTGTAGGTGTGGGCAGGAGGCTGCAGGGAGGCTGTGGGGGGTGTAGGAGGGACACTTTATTGCAGGGCTAAGAGTATTATTGGCGGGTTTCTGTACGGGGCTGTTAGTATATGTGTGGCCGTGGGTGCTGAGGAAATGGTCCGGGCCCTCAGTCCCGAGACTGGTTAAGGGTGTGGTGGGGGGAATAAGGCTGAGAATGTGGAGAGCCAGGGCTACATGCATTCAGCTGTGGGAGTGTGGACTGGTGTGACAGTGCTCAGGGTGTGGCCAGGGGCTTCCATGGAAGACTGAAGGTGTAGACACTGGGGAAGTGTGCTTCACTATAGGGCATAGGTGTGAGGATTACAGGACCAAGGCCATACCTGCAGTTGCCAACATGCCTCTGGGGGTTGATAACTCTACAACCCCTACCCAGGCTAGTCTCCTAATCACCTGCTCCTCTTAAACTCTACAGACTGGGAGGTTACAGCCCCAAATGGATGGCAAGGGACCAGGAGGCCACGGTTGTGCCCCAGGCACTGGGAGTGCTGCTGTGCCCCACCCGTGGGCCCCTGTTCCCTAGCCCAGCCCAGCCCAGCAACACTGGGAGCTTCTCCCTGAGCCGCCCTGACACCATCCTGCCCTTAGCAACATTCTCCAAGCAGTACTACCCTCCCTTAGCAACTGTCTCCAGGCTTCACAAACTGTGGCCAGGCCAGCCCCAAACTCCCGCTCCCCTCGTGTTTTTGTTTAACAGCAAATAGTAACAAGGTCCTGGCTGGGCTAGCAGCACCCCTGCCTAGGGCATGCACCCCTGCCCATGATCTGGCTCCCTTCTCAGCATGGACTGGGTCTTTCTGGGTCCTCATGACTCTGACAGAGACCCTGTCCTTACTAAATACCTGTCCAACCAGCAGCCTGGCCTGGCCCTGACCTAGCTTGGCATGGAACTCCCAGGGAGGGACGCCTGCTCTGCCACCCTCACTTCCACCCAAGCAGGCCTTGTGCCAGGGTCAGACAAAGCCATGGCCCCAGCTGTTGCCCTCACAGTCTTTCTGGACAGTGCCACTCTGTTCCCAGCCTGGTGTGGGCATCATGATTTCACCTTCCGAACTCCACTCTTAAGCCAGGGCTGGCATTAAGTGACAGGACCTTTCAGGGCTTCTCCTTGGGGCTCTGAGGCCCAGGGACACACTGAGTGCTGGCCCCTCTCCCCAGGCAACTCCATCTCCAACTCTGAGGGTATGTGGCATAAGTGCCCCATAACTCAGACCTTGGTAGGTTTTGAGGTAGAGGCAGTGATGTTCTCTGCCTTGGGGAGAGGAGAGGCAGCTTGGCTGGGAGGTGACTGAGGTGGGTCCCCCCCCCCCCCCCCCCCCCGCCCACAGGGTAGCATGGCAGCAAGCACAGATGTGGCTGGGCTGGAGGAAAGCTTCCGCAAGTTTGCCATCCATGGTGACCCCAAGGCCAGTGGGCAAGAGATGAATGGCAAGAACTGGGCCAAGCTGTGCAAGGACTGCAAGGTGGCTGATGGAAAGGCCGTGACAGGGACCGATGTCGACATCGTCTTCTCCAAAGTCAAGTGAGCCCCAGGCAGTCCTTGTTTCTGATGTTCCCAGAAGGTGGGGAACTGGGAGGCTGGAACCAGGGAAGACATGGAGAAGGGGGAAAACTCATGGTGTCCACATACCTTGCAGAGGAAAGTCTGCTCGGGTTATCAACTATGAGGAGTTCAAGAAGGCTCTAGAAGAGCTGGCAATGAAGCGATTCAAGGGGAAGAGTAAGGAGGAAGCCTTCGATGCCATCTGCCAGCTGGTGGCAGGCAAGGAACCAGCCAATGTGGGCGTCACCGTAAGTACCCTGCTGGTCTCGGGTGGCCACTGAGGGGGATATGGGGAATCACAGTTGGGGGCGGCGGTCTGGGCTTCCCAACGCCAGGTGCCCTTGGAGGAACAATTCTGTCCAAACAGAAAGCAAAGACAGGAGGTGCTGTGGAACGGCTGACTGACACCAGCAAGTACACAGGCTCCCACAAGGAGCGCTTCGACGAGAGCGGCAAGGGCAAGGGCATTGCTGGGCGTCAGGACATCCTGGATGACAGTGGCTATGTGAGTGCCTACAAGAACGCAGGCACCTATGATGCAAAGGTGAAGAAGTAAGGCCTGGGAAGGCCCACAGCATGGCTGCCCCCAGCAGAGGCTCAGGCCTGGGCCTAAAGGGCACATGGAGCGAGAGAGCCCTGTCCCATCCCTGCTGGACCTCCACCCAGTGCTTCCTGCCCAGCCCCAAGGGCTAGCCCACCAGACCTCTGACCCAGACTGCTCTGCATCCCCTCCCCCTTCCCTCCCTGACTTCTGGTTGTCTGGGGAGGGTCTGTGCCTGTAGCCTCACTGCCCCAACCTAGCCCTGGGCATGGCTAACCCCTTGCGTGCTTGCCTCATATTTAAGCTGCTGCTCTGGCCAAGTGCCTAATTCTTACCCAGACCTCAATAAAGATACCTTTTGTACCAATATAACCTGGTCAGGTATATGGTAATGGGGATAATGACATTCACACCCTGCTGACCTCTCAGTGTTACCACCCGCTTGCAGATCACACTCTGCTGATCTTTCCACTGGCAGCCCTGCCCAAAAGACGACACATACCAGGTCCCTTCCATTAGCACAGAGCCAAATTACCTGAGGATGCTTCTTAGGGAAATCTAAAGCCTTTCACCTCAGCCTTTACCCACAATCCTAACATCATATCTTGCTCTCCTGCAATTAGGGCTCAGTCTTGGCCTCTCTAGGAGAGAGGAATGAGACAGCAGACTAGGCCTGGCCAAGGTGCTGGGCAGGGTCCAGTGCCAGGCCTCAAGTCTAAGCCTGCTGACAGGTCCTCAACTTGATGGGGCTACCAAGGTAAGTCATTCTGGGGTCCAGCTCAGAATACCAGATAATGCAGGAGCAGCAAGAACCTTCAAGAGTGGATAGTCCAACTCCATAATTTTATAGCCGAGGAAACTGAGGCCCAGAGAGTGAGGGGAATTCTGCAGAACAGAGCCAAGAACCATGCCTCTTACCTCCCAGGCCAGGCTCTAACACAGCAGTCCCCAACAATGATTTCCAAAAATGGAGTTCGATGGCCAGTGATAGAGCCTGGCATCCAACACCAGCCTTTGGCATGTGAGCAGGGTGTCCGACAGTGAAGGGGCTTCTTGCTGATTCCCTCCCATCTGTTCAACATCCCATGTTGTGAGGAGGGAGAGAAATCTCTGGTCCTTGAGGACTCCTGGAAGTTTCCAGATCAACATTTTTTCTTCTGTGAGGCCCTGGTTGTTAGGCCATAGCTATTCCCAACCCCAAGGCTTTGGGGCCAACTCTCCTTCTTTCCTGCTGACAAGCAGACTGGATGGGACTTAGGGCCTGCCCAGGAGTGGGCAGCTCCCAAGGGTTCTAGAAAAGGCTTAACAGATACTCACAAATACCTTTCTTTTCTGATCCAGATAAGGTGGCAAAGCAGTACAAGGGTTCATTCCCTCATCCCACAGGCTGTTCTGGGATGTCCCTGCCCTAGGCAGAGTCCCTTGAGTGGGGTTGGAGAGGAATAGTATGGTTTGGGGTAGGAACACTGCAGGTACAAGGTGGGAATTAGAAAGTGGAGGTCAGCACCTGGCCACAGCAGAGCCTTGCCTAACAGCTGACAGCTGTGGGTTCCTCCTGACTCAGTTGACTGTGTTGCTTTGCATTGCCCAGGGAAGAGTTTCAGAGAGCTTTACCTCTCCCACCAGCAAACAGTAAGACGAATGATTCCCCCAGCCCTGTAGAATTTGCTGAATTGTGAACTTACTTAAGTGAGTACAGTAAGAGTGAAATCCAAATCCTTCTGGCCTTCATTTACTAAAATATCTTCATAGTGAAAAAGAATTTAACTGTATTGCAATTTGATCCAGGCTATTAAGCTCAGGTGAGAATACTATCCAATGTATAGGGGAGTAGCAGCTCAGCTGCTGGCAATGTGGCTTAGAGCAGCCCAGAGAGAGAACAGGCTGAGCCCAGAAACTCCACCCACTCCATGTTGAGCTCACTTAGCCCCACAGGGCAACAACTCTATGCCCCTTTCTTTGACACCACCAATTCTTGCCCTTGCCTTCTAGACCAAGGGCCACATAGGGAAATTAAGAAACAGCTGACTTTCCCAGAAGTAGCCAGCAACCCTAGAGAGGGGCAGGGCTAGCCACTTTCAGTGACAATAGAAAATAGGGTAGAAGGTGACTGACTCAGTTTGCTCCTCCTTAGAGGTACCCTGAATAGGTTCTGGGTCTGGCATTATTAGACATTCATAGGGCAAGAAAGGGAGAGCTGGAGTTGGAGGGAAAATTCATTATTTTTCCCTCAGTGGTTTAGCCCAGTAAGTTGGCCTGTGTACTGTGCTGGGACGCTGAAATATGACAACTCAGGGCTATAGGGCTACTGCCTGAGGCTACCCTACCTGGGCAAGGCTTAGACTTGTTGGAGGCCTCTCAACAGAGCCAAGACAGGCCTAGAAAAGTAGGAAAGTGGGTTGTTCTTACTATTTCCACAGAGTATGAGCTCACTTTAGGTTCTACAAAGACATGCAACTCAAAGAAACTTAGGGCTCCTCTCTACATTCTCCTTTTGGGAACCCCCATAAAATTCAGAGGCCTGTGGATTTTATTTATAACTCAGAAGTGTGTGAACTTGGTTGTGATCTTCATGTCTCATTACTGTGGCAATAGCTTGCCTTCCCTGAAGAGTACCTGGGTCAGAGGAGCAAATAAGTGTGTAATCTTCCCACCTGTCTCTCTCTCTGACATGACCCTGGAGATGAAGAGAAGCACAACATGGAGTTAGGCTGACACTCCTTCGCCCTTTACATGCTCCAGCAACATTAGCTAGCTACCTGGGTGACCCTGAAGCAGAATCACTTTTGTTATCTTTACCACTGATTAAAAATTTTTAAAAAATATTTACTTTTGAGAGACAGAGTGTGAGCAAGGGAGGGGCAGAGAGAGAGGGAGACACAGAATCTGAAGCAGGCTCCAGGCTCTGAGTTGGAGCTGTCAGCACAGAGCCTGATGCAGGACTCGAACCCATTAACCACAAGATCATGACCTGAGCTGAAGTCAGACACTTAACTGACTGAGCCACCCAGGCACCCCTACCACTGATTTTTAAATGCCCAACTAAACAGGATTAAAAGAAACATTGTGTCTCAGGTCTGAAAGGCAAGGTACTCATGTGTAAAGTGAGCCCAGAGCTAACATTCGGAAGCTTTATCTCTGGTCTGGATCACACCAGTCTTCTCTTTTATCTCTAACTCCTCATTGGTCCTCCCCTACTCCACATGGTCCTCAATCCATTCCTCTTATAGAGAAAGTTTCTCAAACACAAATGTCACTCCTTTGCTTTCCTAATCTAAAATCTTCAAGGAGTCATGCAGCCTAGCTCCTACTCATCATAAATTAAATTTATTAAACTATTTTTAAATTTTTAAATAATTTTTTTAAAAAAGATCATTTCTTTAAGAGGACATTTCTTGACACTACACCTCCCAGACTACGACAGCTCCCCTATTTAATATATTCTCCCAGCACATTTCCTCCCACATCTTCCCTGCCCTACAATCCCTCTAGGGGCTCCAGACTCTTTTACTCTGCATTCTTGGCCTGGGGGACTCTGCCTACCCCCTCTGTTACCATGGTACTCATTCTTCAAGCTTCCACTCAAACAACAAGTCCTCACTGATGCCTTCTCCAATTCCCCAGAGTGGGAATTCCTTCCTCTGCCTCCCCTCCTCTCTCTCTAGGGCATTTTTGGGCATGTGTGTATGTATGTATTTAAATATTTTTTAATGTTTGTTTTGAGAGAGAGAGCAAGTGAGCGGGGAAGGGCAGAGAGAGAGGGGGACAGAGGATTCGAAGTGGGCTCTGTGCTGACAGCAGAGAGCCAGATGCAGGGCTCGAACTCTCAACCTGTGAGATCATGACCTGAGTTGAAATTGAGAGTCAGACACTTAATTGACTGAGCCACTCAGGCACCCCTGGGCTTGAATTTAGACCTGTTTCGTACCAATACCAATCTTTGAGCTTCATCACATGAGTTTTGCTCATCTCCTCAACTAAACTGTTGGCTGCTTCTAAGCTGACACCAGACATTGTCACCTTTTCACTATGGTGGGAAGAAACTCAAAACATGATTGATGAGCCAATCAATATACATTGTCTGAAATTTCTTCTAACACAAAATACACCTGGCCAGTGATGATCTTTTAAAACCTTCTACCACATAGTTTCAAGTGACACTCAGAAAAATGTCTGATTTTTTTCCTTTTTGACATTTTTAGCCAAATGTTTCTTCTCTTTTGTGTATGTGTGTGTGTGTGTGTGTGTGTGTGTGTGTACACACACACACACACACACACACACACACACACACACACTTTTAAGTTTATTTATTTGAGAGAGAGAGAGCAAACAGAGGAGAGGCAGAGAAAGAGAATCCCAAGCAGGCTCTGCACTATCAGCATGGAGGCTGATGTGGGGCTTGAACTCACGAGCTGTGAGATCATGACCTGAGCTGAAACCACGAGCCAGATGCTTAACCAACTGAGCCACCCAGGCACAAGTGCCAAGACATTTTTAACCAAATGTTTCTATGTGATATGATGCCTAGGATTAAGTGCCAACTATTTCTGAGGGCAGGAAGAAAGAAAGACTTGATGGGAGGAGATAAAAAGAGAAATAAAAAGGACCAATACAATGTAATCAGAATAAGATTTTCTCTTAATCTTGTGGGTAAATACTACCATACTAGTGGCAATGACACTAGTGACACTCCCCTGGGGCTGAGAGGGAAGCCACAGAGAAGGTGTTTAGCGCTAGCTCCATAAACTAGGCTCTGGAACAGAGTCTGAAACACTCTGTATTAGATACTGACCCGTGTCATGTGCCACTGGTGAGGAGGAAGACAGCGTCCTTTTCCCAAAGGGTGACGATCTCCCCAAATGATGACTCTTCTCGGGAGGCAGGAGTGCTTTCCCAGAATAACCTTTTTGCTCTTTATTCAGCTGCTGCAGCAGATACTCATTAGTTACCACCAGGGATCTGAGGCACGGGTGGGGAGGCAGGGAAAGACAGTCATGAAATCGTAAAAGCAAAGTAGATGCCATTCAGACCTGAGATGTTTACTAAAGACAAATATAAAATGAAGTAACATCTTTAAATAGAAAGAACTGACCGATTTATGAGTGGGTTATTTTAGAGGCAGGCTGACAGTTTCTTTCTTCATTACAGTTCTGTTTGATTATGTTCCAGACTGACTGTAGCAATAACATAGTTCACATTTTATATAGTGATTGTTCTATCCTTTCTAAAGCACTTTCATGATGAGGTAAGTAGAAGCACTGGAAGATTGGCATCTGACCAGGCCTCTAATTTCTATCCCCAGATCTTAACTTCTACTTCTTCTAATCTATCCTGTGTTTGCAGGATATTAATTAACTAATGGTGTTAGTCATGACTGTATTCTTGAGCTCTGTATTACTATGTAATATTAAAAGCTATCAGAGACTAGCCAAAAAAAAAAAAAAATGCATGCACAATGCTATTCATTGCAACACTGTTTATAATAGCAAAAATACTGTCAATCTAAATGTCTGTCAATAGAGGACTAATTAAATAAATGCAGAGTGGAGTCCTAGTCCTATGCAGTTATAAAAATGAATGAGAACTAACTCTATACACTACTGTCAACTGATTTCTAAGATAAAAGTTAAAACAACACTATGCTTACTTTTTATATTTGTCTGAATTTATCTTATTTTGTAGATTTGACTTTGGAACCATGTAAATGTTTTACATAATTATAAAACAAGATTGCGGTGCCTGGGTGCTTTAGTCGGTTAAGAGTCTGACTTCGGCTCAGGTCATGATCTCATAGTTTGTGAGTTTGAGCCCTGCGTCGGACTCGGTGCTAACAGCTCAGAGTCTGGAACCTGCTTCGGATTCTGTCTCCCTCTCTCTCTGTCCCTCCCCTGCCCATGCTCTGTCTCTTTCTGTCTCTCAAAAATAAATAAATGTTAAAAAAAATAAAACAAGATTAAATAAAAATAATTTGAAAATTGCTTATGAATCAAAAGCAAAATGAAACAAATTAAAGCTATATATTGAATTGATGGTTTAACAACATGCAGAATTATTTCTTTCAAAAATATTTTAATGTTTATTTATTTTATTTTAAAACTTTTTTTAGGGGCGCCTGGGTGGCTCAGTCGGTTAAGCGGCCGACTTCAGCTCAGGTCACGATCTCGCGGTCCGTGAGTTCGAGCCCCGCGTCGGGCTCTGGGCTGATGGCTCAGAGCCTGGAGCCTGCTTCGGATTCTGTGTCTCCCTCTCTCTCTCTGCCCCTCCCCCGTTCATGCTCTGTCTCTGTCTCAAAAATAAAATAAAACGTTAAAAAAAAAAATTAAAAAAAAAACCACAAAACTTTTTTTAAATCTTTATTCACTTTTGAGAGACAGAGAGAGACAGAGCATGAGCAGGGGAGGGGCAGAGAGAGAGGGACACACAGAATCTGAAGCAGGCTCCAGGCTCCAAGCTGTCAGTACAGAGCCTGACACGGGGCTCAAACCCACAAACCGTGAGATCGTGACCTGAGCCGAAGTCGGACGCTCAACTGACTGAGCCACCCAGGCGCCCCTTAATATTTATTTTTGAGAGAGAGAGACAGAGCGTGAACGGGGAGGGGCAGAGAGAAAGGGAGACACAGAATCTGAAACAGGCTCCAGGCTCTGAGCTGTCAGCACAGAGCCTGACGCGGGGCTCTAACTCACAAACCAGGAGATCATGACCTGAGCCGAAGTCGGACGCTTAATGGACTGATCCACCCAGGTGTCCTCCACAGAAGAATTACTTTAAGATATAGCAATTTGTACATCACTTTGAGATATACCCTAATGTTCTCAAAATGTGATCCCCAAATCAACAACAACAGCATCACCTGGAAACTTATTAGAATGTAAATTCTCTGTCCCCACCCCAGACCTGCTGAATCAGAAACTCTGGGGGTAGGGACCCAGGAATCTGCATTTCAACAAGTTTTTCAGGTGATTCTAATACCCCAGTTTGAGAAGGATGATTTGATTCTACTTCCTCTACCTTTGTATGTATTGAAATAACTATAATGGAAAGTTTAAAAAAAAGCCATCTAGAATGGGTCTGGGTCTAATCCTCTGAATATGAAGCTATCCTAATTCACTAGCTACTCAGGAAGTGAAGTTTGGGGACAAAGGTTTGGGGATGGGGTTCTTATATTTAAACTTCATTGAAAGTCATAGTGAAGGTGTTTTGCAAATCAAAATGTCAAGAACTTCTGTAAATGTACCAAAAGACTTGAGGCCTCTTCTGATTTGTCTAGCTGGCATGTTGAGGGTACTGTTCTTTGAAGAGGCTGATACTGTTGAGCAGCTCTGAAGAGAACACATACATTGGACATTCAACCACTCTTCCTAAGTGCTTGATGTCTCTTCTGAGACCATTAGGAGGCAGGCATTTTCCAGAAGAGACAGATGGCTGGTTTTAGGGGCACATAGTGACCAAGGAAAGCTAGCTGACTCAAACCTGGGACCTATTGGATCCAGTGAGAAACTACTTATTATTGAGGTGTTGTGACCTACTAAAGCCAGCAAAGATCTTTAGTCTCTTGTGTGTCCTGGAATATAGGAAGTTTACACACAGATACGTCTAGATACATGAGATTACACACAGAATGAAGTTAATTTGAAAAGTATATAGGTATTAACTTATCAAATAAGACAAAATAGATAAAGGAAAGTAAATATTGGCTTCTAGAAGTGAGCTAGATACACCCTCTCCTACCTTTGACTTTCATGGAGAAGGGCCACTGTCTCCTCCAGCTTTTTCAGCTGGGCAAGCTCCTGGTTGAGGCAAGCCACCTGCATGGTCAGCTGTTGGTTTTTGCGCAGAAGATCATCTGCAAAGGGTACAGGAGCCAGATGTGAACAAAATTCCAAGCTACTATCTTCGAGCAGAGCTTAAGCAATCAGGTGGACATCTTAAAGAATTGGGGGCCCCAATTCTGCACATACCTCCACACTCCATTCACTATTCCCTCCCTTAGAGACAGTGGATACAGTGGTTGGAGTATCCAACCTGAATTAAAATTCAACCATTTAATATTGCATGTTAGTTTATTTTTCTTTTCTTTTTTTTTTAAACGTTTATTTATTTTTGAGACAGAGAGAGACAGAGCATGAACGGGGGAAGGTCAGAGAGAGAGGGAGACACAGAATCTGAAACAGGCTCCAGGCTCTGAGCTGTCAGCACAGAGCCCAACGCAGGGCTCAAACTCACAGACCGTGAGATCATGACCTGAGCCGAAGTCAGACGCTTAACCGACTGAGCCAACCAGGCACCCCATGTTAGTTTATTTTTCTGAGTTTCACTAGAGCAATAACCCTACCCCACCACTGTTGTGAGGATCCAATCCTCACTTAGCATAGTTAACACATATTAGGTATCTCTGTATTCTCCATTTTAGTTTGTGAATGTATGTATATCCTTCACTCTCTATAGTATATGTGAAAACATCTAGAACTGTGTCAGGCACATAGTGCTTACAGGCACTGAGCACTTACAGAAACTGAATTTGTAGTCAAGACATTCATACCTAGGTCCCCAACTATGTTACCACTGCCTGCAAAAATGAAGTAGATGGGGTACCTGGGTGGCTTAGTCGGTTAAGCATCCGACTTTGGCTCAGGTCATGATCTCGCAGTTCATGAGTTTGAGCCCCCCATCGAGCTCTGTGCTAACAGCTCAGAGCCCAGAGCCTGCTTCAGATTCTGTGTCTCCCTCTCTCTGTCCCTCCCCCACTCGCACTCTGTCTTTCAAAAAAAACATTAAAAAAAAAAAAGGTTTTTGGGGTTTTTTTAATGAAGTAGGTAAAAGCGCAGGAACTCTGGTCCTAAGGAAGTCAGTCTTCTAGAACAGTACTTCTTAAACATTAATATGCTTACACCTGGGGATCTTGTTAAAAACAGATTCTGATTCAGTAGGTCTGAGATGAAGTCCAATATTCTACATGTCTAAGCTCCCAGGTGAAGCTAATGTTTCTGATCTATGACTCACCCTTTGAGTGGCAACGTTCCAGAAGGTGGAAAATAGGGCTGCAATAGCTTTATTTATCACCAGTAAGGTAAAATACAGTACTGGGTCTCATGGGTGATTGAAAGTAGGTATCTAGTGAGCATCTGTTTATTTTCAGAACAGGTAAGTGGAGAAATCTCAATTATTCAGGCTTGAGAGAATCAGACAGTGATGAGTTTCAATTCTAGAAATTCTGTGCAGACTTCCAAATCAAGTTCCTCATATAAATCCAAATGCCCATAATGTTTGCTTAGGGGTGCTGAGCTAGAGGTTTAATGTCAAGGGTAGACTTTATCTAAGATACTGGCCTGGGCCACCTGGGTGGCTCAGTAGCTTAAGCATCTGACTTTGGCTCAGGTCATGATCTCATGGTTTGTGAGCTCGAGCCCCACTCAGGGCTCTGCACTCTCTCTCCCTCTCTCTCTGCACCTCATGGTATTCTCTCTCTCTCTCTACCCACCCCCTCAAAAAATATTTAAAAAATAAAATTATGGTCTAAACTATGCTAATAATAAAGTAGTACAAATCAAGATGTCAGTGAGATATTAATTTTCACTTATCACAATGGAAAAAAAAAGAAAAAAAATACACAAAAAAACCTGAGTGTGGGCAAGGATGGAGTGAAAATGGCATTTAAATACACTCACTGCTGATGTGAAATAACCTTGCTTGGGAGTGGTTTGATAATATGCAACAAAAACCTCAAAAATGTCCACATATTTTGACCTACTAATTCTACTTCTAGGAATGTCTCCTAGGAAAACAGTGTGAAATTTATGTACATAAACAGCTGCACTATTTATCATAGCATGAATATTAAGACTCTCAGCTCCATCAGAAGGGAAGAGACAATTTCAGAGAAGCATTTCCACTCAGGTCTTCATTCAAGCATTTCATTTCAAGTCTTCTGAATGTTTGGAAATTCTTTAGAATTATTTATGTGATATTATATGAAATGCCTTTGCTATTAAATTAATAACATTAGGATGTAAAAATCAGATTGGTAATTGCCTAGGGTAGAGAGTAGGGGAAACTCACTGCACAAGGGTCTCAGGGAACTTTCTGGAGAAACAGAAATGTTCTATATTTTGATTGGGATGAAATTAAAAGAGTGTATGTATTTGTCAAAACTCATCAAACTTAAAATGTGTGCATTTTATTGCATGTAACTTAGTTTTTAAAACATCAAGTCACTGGGGTGCCTGGGTGGCTCAGTTGGTTAAGCAACCAACTCTGGAATTTGGCTCAGGTCATGGTCTCACAGTTTGTGAGTTTAAGCTGTGCATCAGGTTCTTCACTGACAGTGCTGAGCCTGCTTGGGATTCTCTCTCTCCCTCTCTCTGCTCCTCCCCCACTCTCTCCAAGTAAATAAACTTAAAAAAAATCAAGTCACAAATTTTATTTATCTTTTTCAAGATTTTATTTTTAAGTAATCTCTACACCCAACGTGGGGCTCAAACTCACAACCCCAATATCAAGAGTACCATATTCTACCAACTGAGCCAGCCAGCTGCCCCTCACAAAATTTAATTTTAAGTTGAAAAAATATATGTATAGGGGTATGGTGAAAGAAAATATATGAAAAATAAAAGTGGCAGTTATTTCAGGATAATGGGGTTATATTTTTCTTATATTTTTCAGTCTTTCTATAAAGAACATGATCTTTTTTTTTTTTTTTTTTTTTAAGTAAATCTCTATACCCAGTGTGGGGCTGGAACGCACAACCCCAAGATCAAGATGGCATGCTCTACTGACTGAGCCAGGCAGGTGCTCATAGAACATGATCTTCTTCTATAATCAGAAAGTGTCAATATCAAAAATGATAGGGGCGCCTGGGTGGCTCAGTCGGTTAAACGGCCGACTTCCGCTCAGGTCATGGTCTCGCGGTCTGTGAGTTCGAGCCCCGCGTTGGGCTCTGTGCTGACAGCTCAGAGCCTGGAGCCTGTTTCAGATTCTGTATCTCCCTCTCTCTGACCCTCCCCCGTTCATGCTCTGTCTCTGTCTCAAAAATAAATAAATGTTAAAAAAAAATAATAACATCTGCACTTGCTTTACACTGACAGGTTCATAAGGTAACACAAGCCACTTGCATTACAGCTCTCTGAGGCAAGATGATTGTTTCCATGTGACCTCTAGATGATGAAGCTAATTAAATGGGTCATCTATAAACACACCACATGTTGCTTTCCTGAACTCACCATAAGTGTGGGGCTGGTGCCCACTCACAATTGAGGTGGCAGCACCTTCCTCCAACTGCTGGATTTTTTCTGACAAAATGAGGTTTTCCTCTAGCACTCTGACCAGTTTTTGCTTCAAACTTTCCTTTAGATCAGAAAACAAAATACAAGTACATTAAGAATCTGAAATTCTGAGGAGTGCTTTTAGAAGACTAAAAGACACTTTTCTCTGTTTAGTGATGAACTGAATGGAGGTCAGCATCTCTCTTTCTCATTAGAATTTTAATTCACTGGTAAACATGAGCACTACTTGGAGTTGCAATCTTTCCTGTAAGTTATCCACTACTCTTACAGAACAAGGGCTTCTTTTGACCAGTGGCCAGCATTCTGAGTCACTTATCTAAAGTTTCTAGAAACTCAATTTGGTATGTGAAAATTCTCTGATGTTAAGAAAAGCGGGGGAAAGCCTAAGGATATAAGTCCCTTCTTCATTTCCCAAAGTCAATAGCCTGATGCTCTAGGAATGGCTCCCGGGTAGGACTCTCTGTTCCATCAGAAGGGAGGAAAGACAATCCCCAAGACATCTATCTTCCCTCATTAGAATTAAACCATAATCTTCCAAAGTATGAACCTAAGTATTTTCATTCTAGGGTCATTTTTCCCCCTTTTTCCAAGTCTTTCTTTAGAATTTTTAGAATAGGGCTAGAGTAGGGAGTTATCCCTGCAGAACTTCCAAGTTGTCCCTATGCTGGCAAAAAGTTTTGTGTTCCTGATTTTCCCAGACTGACTTCTCTGTATTTTGGTTCAGGAACATCTAGGTCCATGGTGATGACCTTTATGGCACAAAGCTGCTCTAGTCTTGTTGCTCTGTTCTTTTCTAGTAAAGGAAGAGTAGGAAAGGAAGATGAGTGAGGCGTACCATGTCATTAGGGACCACCTGCCCAGCCTCCTTCAGTTCCATCTCTCTGCTGTGGAAGGTTTTTGATGTGTCTTCAGGATGCGAGTGACACCACTGCTGGGAAGGAGCAGGGACTACCAAAGTCAGAAGTAAATCTCGGGCAGGACCTGCCAAAAATTCAGGTTGGGCACACGGGCCAATCTTAAAAACTAAAGCACAGAATTCCTAATCAATAACTACAAGCTCTGTAGGACAAACACAGTAATCTAATATTTCCTTTTGATAAGAATTTAGGGGCGCCTGGGTGGCTCAGTCGGTTAAACGTCCGACTCTTGATTTTGGCTCAGTCATGATCTCATGGTTCATGGAATTGAGCCCCGCATCAGGCTCTGTGCTGACAGCATGGAGCCTGCTTGGGATTCTCTCCCCCACCCCCAGCCCTCCCCTGATTGTGCTCTCTCTCTCTCTCTCAAAATAAATAAACTTAAAAAAATTAAAAAATATAATTTAGTAAGTGGCTGTAAGAGGTGTTTCATAATGGATAAGAAATTCTATCCCATGTCCTCTGTGGAGAAACAATAGAAGACCCTCATGAGTAGACCCTCAATACCCTCTGCTATTCTCTAGTCAATGATGAGTGGCTCCTGAGGATAATTTCCTACAAAATGAGAGCAAACAGCCAATGTGGGAAGGAAAGTAACTTTTTTCCTATATGTCCCTTTAGACATTTAAATTAGAAAAATTAAGCCCAAACAACTTTAAAGTTTCTACTTTTTCCTAAATGTTTACCACCAACAAAAGCTCCTTGAACTTTTCTTCCATTAAGCAACAAATAAACACTTGGGGCACCATTTGCAGAATGACTTTTTCCCCCAAGTTCCTAAAAAAGAAGCCCTGGAAAGAGTCCAAGTCCTTTACTCATTCAAATTTTTCAAATCATAACATTTCAACAGGCATCTCAGAATTCTGATGATCAAACCCAATTTTTGTTGTATTCACTGTCCCAAGGATCATAAAATCCTTTTGTAATCATTAACACTACCATGCTGTTTTACATCTTGTTGCTCTACATATTACCCAGAGATTACCAAAAAAGTCACAGAAGGGACAAAACAATTAGTACATGAGGGAAGAGTGTTGATAAAACCAACAGGGAAGATTATGAGAAAAAATACAGATTTGTCAATTACCATGCCACTGAGAAATTTTAGTAAGGGCTCATGAGAACAATTTTCCTTGCAACTTAAGGGGGCTTGGTGGCTTTTGTAGGAACATAGAGAGGAACCAAGGTCTGAGTTCTTCTCCAGAAGCTGAAAATGCATTCACTTACCAAGAAACTTCTTGTTAAGGAGGAGGGAACCAGAGCCATTCCAGTGCTTATCCACAAGCTCCAAGAGCTGTCTGAGGACAGTGGCCACATGGGAAGTTCTGGCAGAAATCAGGGGACTGTGGTTCCCTGGCAAACCATGCAAACTGCCCAGGTCACTAGAGAGAGGCTCAAGAAAAAAAAGAACACACACACACACAACCATTTGTCATTCTTACACAATAAGGGAAGTAAGAATCTGGAATATTTAAAGTGTTAACATTTAAAAAAAGAAAAAAGGAGCCCCTGGGTGGTTCAGTCGTTAAGCGTTTGACTTCAGCTCAGGTCATGATCTCACAGTTTGTGAGTTCAAGCCCTGCTTTGGGCTCTGTGTTGATAGCTCAGAGCCTGGAGCCTGCTTCAGATTCTGTGTCTCCCTCTCTCTCTGCCCCTCCCCCACTTGTGTGCATGTGCACTCTCTCAAAAAATAAACAAACATTAAAAAAATTTTTTTACAAGAAAAGAGATGGGTTCATCTTGGTTTGGATTTGAATAGAATATTATTTATGTCCAAGGCAAATATGGTAGTATATTCAAGGATAATTTAAAAGATAATGGTATATTCAATCATAGTTTTCTGTAGAGAGTTTTAGAAGAAAACTTAAGTCTATGACTCAATATATTACAGTATGTAATATAAAAAGATGAAACTTGCAAAACATTGCAAAAAATTCTTTAATTCATTTTTTAGAGAGACAGAGAAAGTGTGAGTGGGGGAGAGGCAGAGAGAGGGAGAGAGAGAGAATCTCAAGCAGGCTCTGCACTGTCAGTTCAGAGCCCAATATAAGGCTCAAACTCATGAAACCATGAGATCATGACCTAAGCCAAAACAGAGTCAGATGCTTAACTGACTAAGCCACCCAGGAGCCCCACAAAACATTTTTAAAGTTATTACATACCATAAAATGGGTATTTTTAAAATTGTAACTCATAAGCTTATATTTAGTACGTTAATATATGATAAACTTAAATGTTCTGTAACATT
Organism: Panthera leo; assembly: GCF_018350215.1. NCBI lineage: Eukaryota > Metazoa > Chordata > Mammalia > Carnivora > Felidae > Panthera > Panthera leo. Next base: position 42,699,264 of record NC_056693.1, on the reverse strand, counting down.
TTATTTATTTTTTGTTCTGTAACATTTTAAATGTTATATGTTAAATGTTATTGTTGGACCCAGTACTTAAGATAAATGTTTAAATGTTTATTTATTTTGAGAGAGAGAGAGTTCATGCCCACACATAGGGATGGGGGAGGGGCAGAGGGAGAGAGAGAGAATCTTAAGCAGCCTCCATGCCCAGCACAGAGCCCAACTGGGGGCTCGACCCCACTAACCCTGAGATCATGACCTGAGGAGTAATCAAGAGTCAGACACTTAACTGACTGAGCCAGATGCCCCAAACATACTTTTATTTAGTGAGATTCTTATCTAGAAAGATGGCTAGATCTGCCCAGTAAAATTCACAATTATTTTTTTATTCATTCAGATATTTATATTTTTATATTTAAGTTTATTTTTATTTATTTTGAGAGAGCACGCACGTGCAAGTTGGGGAGAGGCAGAGAACAAGGGAGACAGAATTCCAAGCAGGCTTTGCACTGTCAGCACAGAGCCTGATGTGGGGCTTGAACTCACAAACCGTGAGATAATGACCTGAGTCTAAATCAAGAATCAGATGCTCAACCAACTGAGCCACGCAGGCGCCCCTCTACCAATCTTTTTTGTATGGTCTCATGGATTTCAAGAAAGCTGAAAACAGCCAAGTTATTTCTCAATCATTGGCTCTTCTGATACAAAAAACTATAGATGATAATTAGCTAATGCTGTCATATCTGACAACTGTGAAGCAGAACATATTAATGACCTGAGTCACACACATGGCCTATGGTTAATAGGGAAAGGCCTTACAAATGGGATAAACATTTATTCAACAGATCTGTACTGAGCACTGACCATGTGCACTGAGAGTTCTGTATAAGAACTGTGAACATATTGAAGAGGTAAAGGATGAGGAACTTTAAGAAGTTAACCTGGTTGGGGAGAAAAGTCATAGAAAGTCTAGTTACCCCACAAGGGCACTTTAGAGGAACTTGTCAAAAAGAATATTTACTAACATTGGTTTTTTATGTGTTGGTAATTTTGTGAGTGTATCATGGAAAAATTTGGAAACTTATATATGACTTTACTCATTTTCTTTGACTTATCACAATGTGGTGAGAGTTGGGGATAAATTTTATGAACGTTAGAATAATTTTGTTACTTTTTATGAGTCTTTTAATTTTTTAACTTTTTTTTTAAAGTTTATTTATGGGGCACCTGGGGGGCTCAGTTGGTTAAGCATCTGACTTCAGCTCAGGTCACGATCTCACGGTTCGTGAGTTCAAGCCCCGCACATCAGGCTCTGTGTTAACAGTTCAGAGCCTAGAGCCTGCTTCAGATTCTGTGTCTCCCTCTCTGACCCTCCCCCACTTGCATTCTGTCTCTTTCTCTCTCTCTCAAAATAAATAAACATCAAAACAACTTTTTAAAGTTTATTTATTTTGAGAGAGAGAGAGAGAGAGAGAGGGAGAGAGAGAGAGAGAGGCAGAGAGGAGGGTGAGACAGAATCCGAAGCAGACTCTGTGCTGTCAATGCAGAGCTGGACATGGAGTTTGAACTCACAAATCATGAGATTATGACCTGAGCTGATACCAAGAGTTGGATGCTTAGCCGATTGAGCCACTCAGATGTCCCTAAATCTTTTAATTTTCAACAAATTGTGCCTGTTTTTTTAAATTCAAAAAAAATTTTTTAAATGTTTATTTAGTTTTGAGAGAGAGAGACACAGAGTGTGAGAGGGGGAGGGATAGAGAGAGGGGGAGACACAGAATCCGAAGCAGGCTCTGAGCTGATAGCACAGAGCCCGATGCAGGGTTTGAACCACGAACTGTGAGATCATGACCTGAGCTGAAGTCAGACGGTTAGCAGTCTGCACCACCCAGATGCCCCACCTAATGGCTTTTTTTAAAATTAATTTTTATGTTTGGTCTATGATTCCAAAGTCAGTTGTTCAAAATTTCTAAACCCAAATTCATGTTCGGTTTAATTTTGTGTATCATGCAATTATTTTCTTAACTTTGTAAATGTTCTTTTAAGCAGTTTTCTGACTAATGCCTTTCTAGAAACTGAGGTGTATTTGTTAAAATATTTATATTCAAGCAGCTCTTTCATAGCTTTCCATATAAAGAAAAATAGTATCGGGGCGCCTGGGTGGCTCAGTTGGTTGAGCATCTGACTCTTGATTTCAGCTTAGGTCACAATCTCATGGTTTGTGAATTCAGGCTCCACACTGGGCTGTGTGCTGACAGCACGAAGCCTGCTTGGCATTCTCTTCTCCCTCTCTCTCTGTCCCTCCCCCGCCCTCTCTCAAAATAAACTTTATTAAAAAAAATAGTATCTAAAAGGAAAAGAGAAATGAAAATTTTTAAGATGATCCAGGAAAATGCATTGAGGTTTTAATTCCTCTTTTAAACCTGTAACTTGAAATAGAGGTTTAAAAAAATGTCTTAGATGGTGCTCCTGGGTGGCTCAGTTGGTTAAATGTCTGACTTCAGCTCAGGTCATGACCTCACAGTTTGTGAGTTTGAGCCCCATGTGGGGCTCTGTGCTGACAGCTCAGATCCTGGAGCCTGCTTTGGATTCTGTGTCTCCCTTTCTCTCTGCCCCTCCCCCATTCATGCTCTGTCTCTATCTCTCAAAAATAAAAACATTAAAGAAATTCCTAGAATATGTGTTATTAACATAGCATCCCAAATATCCTAAGTGTTGCTGAACCTTCACCCTAAAAACGTTAACACAGTGCTCTTGCCTGGAAAAATAGGCATCAGTGGCTGAAAATGGGAAAAAAGGGACCAAAAAGCCAAGAAAGTACCACAAGACTGCCCCCTTTAGTGCATAAAAATTATAACGACCTCCAAAAAATTTGAAAACTGAATAGTATTTAGAGTAAAAAAACCCAATAACTAAACCAAAACAAAACCTTGTGAACCCATGCCAATGTGCAAAAAAATGTCCAAAAATTGCAAAATACGTAGTAGCTGGTTTTTGTTTTGTTTTGGGTTTTTTGTGTTTTTTTTTGTTTTTGTTTTTTTTTTACTAAATCCTCTGCTTCCTTACAGGGTAGTAAATGATTGAATGACAAATGGTTCATATGACAAAACATCATGGGTTCAAGGGAAGACAGGGCTCTGAAAGTGTGGTTCCTTTAAAGAGAAGAAGGCTTTATGATGGAACTAGGACCTGAAGAAAAATTAATATTCAAACAGATGAGAATGGAAGGCATTCTTCATGGAGGGATGTCAGCAAAAGCAGTGAAAAAACTTAATAAGAACTGAATAGCAATTAAGTTCTATTGTACAACACTATTGTACTATATGTTGGAATGGTTCTTGATTTGTTGTTCATTCTCTGAACCACTCTCAGCTAAAAATCCTTTGGATAATCTAATTCATCTTCTGCTTGCTCCTACTTTGGAAAAAATTGGAATAATTTTAATTTCTAGACAGAAAAGCAGTGCATTCAGAATAAAGGTCTCTAGCAAGTTAGTCACGTGTGGTCAGAGCAAATGTGTAAGCATGGTAAGATTATAAATATCAATGCTACAGAGCTCACTCTTCAGCCAATCCAGAACCCCCAGCAACTTCTGCATTCCCTGCTATGGTAAACTGTCTGCTACTTCTTATTATCAAAGTATGTCCCTACAATATTTATGCTCTGGAAGTAGATTAGGGAATGTCTCACTGTGATGGAAATGAGAAAATGCAGCAGAAGGGGAATAACTTTCCCAAGGGCAGAAGAATGATAGGCTTTGGCCTGGCAGTATTAACCACTGGCCTCCAAAAATCCCTTTGAATTTGTAGTACCCTTGGTCAGAATCACTGCCACCCCCAACAGAACCCCACTGTGGTCTTGGATCTGACGTGTTTCTTGTACAAGCAAACAAACCAATACTTGCCTCGCTGCCAGTAGCATCTTGGAAACCAATCTTTGGATTCAAGGTGGCAAGGAGATTGTCCTTCCGTTTGAATCCTCTCCTTGATGGGCTTAATGACCCCTTGGTCAAACTCTCTCTGTTTTCTGAGGTCACAGTAGGCAATAGCAGTGTCCGTAGAGAGTCTCCCAGGGTGGAGTTGTTTGGGAAAGAACCATGTGCTGGTGTTAAATTACCGAGACTGGTAGATAATTGTTGCTCTACATTGACCAGCAAAGCAGGGTCACTGTTGAAATGGGTTGTGGCATACAGATCTGTGAAGGAAACAGCCTGGGAGATGACCCTGCCTTTTAACATTCTCATGTCTCATTTACAACCTTACCCCGCCTGGAGTCCAATGGTCATAATAACATCTTCCTACGATACACCCTCAACTCTCTGGATCCTTTCTGTTCCAACCCTCCACCTGACAAAACCCCCCTCTGGCTAAATCCAACTGTCCACATACTCTAAGCCTACATGAGGGCAGTAGGCAGTGGCTGGAGAACAACATGCATCTCTTCTCACTGTCTTCACTTCAAGTTGATGACTACTGTCTTGACTGAGCCCTCTACTGCCCAGCTATCCTAATACACTACTCTAGTCAATTTACTGTTCTATTCTCTGAAATGACTATTTCACACCTCTCTTCCCCTCAAACTTTCAACACCTTCTCCTCCTTCCTCATTCTTAGATTCTGACCTCTTTATTTTGCCAAGAAAAACAAGCAATCAAAGAAAACATCTACATGATCCCAACACTAAATCTACCAACTCATCTATATTTGTATTTATAAATTCTCTGCCTTCCTTACGTAATAAAAATTAAACTATCTGTGCTTCTATCTAAGGCCAACTTCTCCACTGGTGGAGTGGATTCTATCTTCATGACTACCTAAGGATTTTTTTCCTTGTAATTGTCCCTTTTCTCTCTTGCATCATTGGTTTTCCCTCTACTGGATAATTTCCATTACAATTTCCTTGATCCCATTCCCCCTCCATCTATAGTTCCCATTCTCTGCAAATCTCCTTGAAAGCATTGTATATATTTTATAACTCTATTGCTTCTCCTTCAATTCTTTCTTGAATTCACCTCAATAAGTCTTTTATTAACTATGTGTCTCTTAAAGCTACTTTCTAATATATTGCCAAATACCATATGTCTCATCGGAGAAGTTTTTCCTGACCATTCTATCTAAAACATCACTTCCTCTTTATTATTATTTATTATTTATTATTATTATTTATTTTTCTTCACAGCATTTATCATAACTTGACATATATTTATATGCTAACTTGTTTATCATGTCTTACCCCTTTAGAATGGAAGCTCCATAAAAGTAGGAACTTTTTTTTTATTGTGGCAAAAGATAAATGGAACTTTATTTTTGTTTGTTACTTTATCTGCAGAGCAGCATCATTTGGCACATAGTAGGTATCAATAAATTCTGCTGAATAAATTAATTACCCTGAAACTACCTTTTTCTGAAAAAATAACTCAGAATAGAAGTGACTGTGCCTAGAGAAGACTAACTGCTACTAGAAATACGTTCTGGGATGCTATTTAGCTACAATAACATATAGTTATAGAGCTCATATTTCTATGAATTTTCTTTAATATATCTGTTATGTTAAACTTACATCCTGCAGATTTCTGGAGGTTTCATGGGCTGACACCCCAAAATAAGAATTTAAAAAATCCTAATGCAATTTAAGAAATGTTAATTCCAGGGGCACCTGGATGGCTCAGTTGGTTAAGTGTCCAACTTCGGCTCAGGTCATGATCTCACGGTTTGTGAGTTCGGCTCAGGTCATGATCTCACGGTTTGTGAGTTCAAGCCCCATGTCACGCTCTGTGCTGACAACTCAGAGCCTGGAGTCTGCTTTGGATGCTTTGGATTCTCTGTCTCATTCTCTCTCTGCCCCTCCCCGACTTGTGCTCTGTCTCTGTCTCTCAAAAATAAACAAATGTTATATATAACATTATATATATATATATATATAAAAATTCTGACAGGAAGCTATTACCTGAACTAAGCTTCAAAAGCCTTCCGGTGCTGAAGTCAGGGTTTGACAGAGAAGTCAGTAAGTCTCCACAGGAATGGGATGTGGTGGCCTTCATGTCATTTGAAGGTTTTATGCTATATTCTCGATAGTTCTTGCTTCTCTGAGGCCTTTTGCCAAGACTTCCATGCAGGGATAGATTTTGAGAATAATGACTATCATAATTTTCTAGACCAACATCTGAAGGTAACTGATGGGGATGGATCTGGCTAGAATCACCCACATCCAGGCGTTTACCCACTGAGACATCATGGGTAAGCTGGTAAGTATCAGCCTTTAGTATCAAGTCCTTTTCTGGAGAAGAACCTGAAGACTTGTTGTTCAAAAAAGATAGTCGGTACCCTTCTCTAGCCATCTTCTCTGGGGATCGGACTGTGGACTGATGAGGAGAGTAGCGTCTGAATTCTAACCACCACCAAGGGGAAAAGAAAACACAAAATACAATGAGAATTGTTGGCTCAATTAGGGTACCTCTGTTCACTGGACATACCTCTGTCTACCAGAAAAAGTTCTCAGGAAGAGATGGTTTATAATTTTGATAAGTAGCAGCATAAAGTGATAAAAGGACTTTTACATGGGACAACAATAAAACATGATGGATACTGAGTAAACAGTAAAGAATCTCTAACATTCTGGAGATAAACTTCATGTCACCCTAATCCCCTAGGAATTTCCTCCTAAAGCTGCAGTATCAGAGTTTTCTAAATGCTGCTTTCTATTTTATTTTATTTATTTTAAATAAACTCTACACACAATGTGGGGCTCGAACTCATGACTCCAAGATCAAGAGTCACATTTTCTTCTGACTGAGCCAACTAGGAGCTCCTCTAGATGCTGTTTTCATATAAAAAATTTGGTGCACCCCATATGACAATAGTTGTAATCTTATGTGTTCAGTGTATAGTCAATAGTTGGTAAGTCTATGATTTCATAGACTTCTTGCAATAAAACTAAGCCCATTCCCACCCCCAAACTTCACTCAGAGGTTCTAGGTTCATACACTGGGAACCAGTATTCTAAGCCAATTAAATGGCAGGGAATCCAAAACCTATGAGAATCCCTAACTAGCTACAAAGCATTTCTTTCAGACAGCTATATGTGTCATCTCTAAAAAGCCTCAGAGTGGAGCAACTAGAAGTCTTTGTGCTCTTAAGTTTTCAGAGTTTCATATGCTTAAAGGTCTTCCTTAGGAAGCAAAAAATACTATCCCTGACTTAGTCATATTAACTTAAAAAAGTGGAACCAAGCACTTTTTATCTGTATAGGACCTATAGAATATCAACGTTTTACCCAGGGCCAGCCTATACAGTGGGGGAAAGGTTGTAGAACAATATTTTTACATTAACAAAAATAATCTAACAACAAGTGATGAGATTAGGTAATTCAGATTGTGCTTCCTGTTGAAGATACTAAAAAAGTGGGATGGTACATGTTCTTAAATGCATCAAAGAGGGAGCACCTGGGTGGCTCAGTCGGTTAAGCATCCGACTCAGGTCGCTCAGGGCATGATCTTGTAGTTTGTGAGTTCTAGCCCTGCATTGGGCTCTGTGCTGACAGCTTGGAGCCTGGAGCCTGTTTCAGATTCTGTATCTCCTCTCTTTCTTCCCCTCCCCACTCACTCTCTCTCTCTCTCTCAAAAATAAATAAACATTTATAATAAATATAATAAATAAACATCAAAAAGCTTGTTAGCTGGTAAGGAATTTCTAGGCCAAAATCTAGTTGACAGCAAGGACTCACATAGGTAAGTCTAGCACTTAAAGTCACTTTTACCCTCAGAAGTTTTAGGGTGACAGGGACGGAAGTAAAGTTCAGCATCCATCCAAAGTGAGGAGTATGACAAACCATTCCTCTCCCCTACCCTCCCCACATACATATGAAGATGGAACCCCAAGCAGGATGCAACCTTCAGAGTAAAGGTAAACTGGAAATAAGCCAGTCCTTGTATTGACAGGTAATCCAGGTTTGCATCACCTGAGTGGGTCCAGGGAACCTCAAGCTTTCAGCTTGGATTAAAGTGATCCCAGAATGAGAGTGTCCCTGGTACCTGGTAGAAGCAAATGAAAATCTGATCTGGAAAAGATACCTTTATGTAAGACTTTAAATGATTCCTACAAATAGTTTTTCAAATATATAGCAAATAACCAAAGCAAAGGAACAAAAAAGGAAATAAGACAACACAAGTATGAGGAAAAAACAAAATGACAACAACTTCAGATATTAGAATTAACATCCAGTGTATGCAACAGCTATGTTTACTATGTTTAAAGAAATATTAAAAAAGCTTTAAATTTTCTGTTTATACAAACTGACCCAGAAGACTTGGAAAAAGAAACAAAACTTATAGAACTAAAAAATAAAACTATTGAAATTAAGAACTCAGCAAGCAAGCAGATTAGACACAACTGAAGACAAGGTTAGTGAACTTAAGATGGATCAGAAGGAATTATCCAAAGTGCAGATCAGACCAAAGAAAAACAAAAACCAAAGATGAAAAATACAAAAGAATAAGAGACAAAGAGGACAAAGTAAAGATCTCTAACATATATTTATTTAATCAAAATTCCCAAAAGGACAGAAAGAAAGGACAGGACATAAGGATACAAACAACATTTGAAGCACTTTCCAGAATTATTGAGACACAATTCACAGATTCAAGTGTAATAACCACCAAACAGAATAAATAAAAAGAAATCCACATATCATACTGAAACTGAAGAAAACCAAAGACAATTGGAAAATCTTAAAAGCAGCCAGAGAAAAAAAGACAATATCCTTGCAGGAATGACAGACCTCCAGCTGACTTCTCAAAAGCAAAAACAAAAGAATACAGTGGAATAACTTCAATTTTCAGAAAGAAATAACTGCCAACTTAGAAACTTATAACTGGCCAAAATACTTTTTAAGAATAATGGTAATGGGGGTGACTGGGTGACTCAGTTGGTTAAGCATCTGACTCTTAATTTCTGCTCACGTCATGATCTCACAGTTGTGAGATCCAGCCCCACGTTGGGCTCTATGCTGGGCATGGAGCCTGCTTAACATTCTCTCTCTCCCTCTCCCTCACCCTCTCCCCCACTCACACTCTCACTTTCTCTCTCTCAAAAAAAAAAAAAAAAAAAAAAAAAAGAATAATGGTGAAAGAGAGGCATTTTCATACAAACAAAAACTAAAAGAATTCAACACAGTAAACCCACACTAAAGGAAATTCTAAAAGATGTACTATAAGCTAGAGAAAAATGATCTCAAAAGGGAAATCTAGGATGAAAAAAAGAAATAAACAAAGTGGTAAATACGAAGATAAATCTAAATGAGCACTGGCTGTATAAAAACTATTTCATATGGGTTTAGAAAGTATAGAGAATTAAAATCTATAATAATAATAATACATAAATTGGGAGGGAGTAAAAGAAGTAAAGTACTTTAAGTTCTTTAAATTATCCAAGAGAAAAGTTAAGGTATTGATTAATTATTTTGTAATTTTTTATGTTTATTTTTGAGAGAGAGAGAGAGAGAGAGAGAGAGAGCAGAGTGCAAGGGGGGAGGGGCAGAGAAAGAGGGAGACACAGAAGCTGCAGCAGGCTCCACACTGTCAACACAGAGCCCAATGAGGGGCTCAAATTCACGAACCGGGAGATCATGACCTGAACCAAAGTCAGATGCTTAACCAACTGAGCCGCCCAGGCAGCCTAAGGTATTGATTAATTTTTTAATTATAATAGTGAAGGGCACATATTATAGTTTAGGGAATAATAGTAAAAATATTGAAACAGTATATAACTTATAAACCAGTAGGTGGGAAAAAATGGATGAATAAAAACATAATAAATCCAAAAGAGGACAAGAAAGATAAGAAAAAGTAAAAAGAAACAGTCAGCCAGTACAAAAAATCAAGAACAAAGGAAGTCAGAATATCCACTCTTCAACCAGTAAGGCCTTACAGGTCACTAAGCTTCCAGGGCAGCCCCCTACAAAAGCAGAAAAGAGTTAGTTGACCCTGTAGGGCCCTAGGGCTGAGACACCTCCATCTTCTCCCAAATCTCATAACATCTGGATTTCTCTGATTAGTGTGGAGAAAAATACTCCCTGCACAAAATATTTACCATCTTCTTGGTGATTGTCACTTGGGACCTCCCTTCTTGCCACTTCCTGCAATGAAAAAAAAAGTTTGAATGTTTAGGAAAAGGCAGTCAATGGGCATCCAAACATGAGCTTACTAGATAGACCAGGGGTTCAGAATACTTTCCTATTAGTAACCAAGTCTATCCTTACAACCTAGGGAAACAGACCTTCAAGCAAAGGTCCTAGTTTAAGCCTGTTTAAAATTTTTTTTTTAATGTTTATTTATTTCTGAGAGACAGCACAAGCAGGGGAGGAGCAGAAAGAGGGAGACACAGAATCTGAAACAGGCTGCAGGCTCTGAGTTGTCAGTGCAGAGCCTGACGTGGGGCTTGAACCCATGAACCATGAGATCATGACCTGAGCTGAAGTCAGACACTTAACTGACTAGCCACCCAGGTGCCTCTTAAGCCTATTTTTAAATAGCCACAATCCAAAAAGATTCTAGAGCTGCTTTGGAGTAGGTAAGGAGACTCTCTGAAAAGACAAAATAGCCTCAGTTGGTAAAAGACATACCAGTGAAATACTGTATTTTTTCTGCTTTAAATAGCTCAGCATAGAAGTTAGATGGTTCACATTTTCCAACTTTATTTTTTCTGTTTAAAGAACTCTTGTATTTATTTTACCTTCTGATAAAGCTGAGCATCAACTACAGGTGTTACTGAGAGTTTTAAGAGATTGAAAATTAATTTAGGGCATAATTAAAGCAAGGATTAATACAAAAGAGAAAGCCATCTAGGGTTTGCTTTTTTAAATATCATCTTCAAGTTTTCAGTTTGGTAGTTATAGAGAAGAAGAAATCCTACTTATTTCTTAAACTAAAAGAATATATAGCAAGCTATTTAATTTCCTTTTTGTCTGTCACTTCCAGTAGTTTCAATGAAATTGTGTTTTTTAATTTAAAAAGTGTTATTTAATTTTAACTGTATATTATTCTTTGTCTCCATTTCCTTTATTATTTTTTAATTTTATTTATTTATTTATTTTGGGAGAGAGAGAGAGCAGGGGAGGGGCAGAGAGAGAGAGAGAGAGAGAGAGAGAGAGAACGAACCTTAAGCAGGCTCTGTGCCCAGCACAGAGCTGGACATGGGACTTGATCTCATGATCATGAGATCATGACCTGAGCCTAAATCAAGAATTGGATGCTTAACTGACTGAGCCACCCAGGCGCCCCATACTCACTCATATAAATGAGGCTTATATAATGGTTGTATTCCCCTAACCAATTTTTTTCACTAAAAGCTCATTAATTTTTGCCTCATCTTGCATAAATAATCTCTACCTCTCCATTGTCCACAACTTCTATGCCACCTTTATTTACCCCTAACTTTTCTTCTTTTATGTTCCAATGAACAGGCAGCTTTGGGAAAGCTACCCTTGAGATGTTAAGATTCAGTAATGAAAAGTCAGAGGTAGAAAATTTAAGGAAGTAAGGTAACAGGAGATGGAGACATTGGATAGAGAAGAGAAATTTTATGTTTATTTTCTTTATTTTGAGAGAGAGAAACAAGTGGGGGAGGAACAGAGAGAGAGGGAGAAAGCTAATCCCAAGCAGCATGGAGCTGGATGTGGGGCTCAAACCCACAAACTGCAAGGTCATGGCCTAAGCCAAAATCAAGAGTCCCATGCTTAACTGACTGAGCTACGCAGGTGCACTGAGAAGAGAAATTTTAAAACTGGCCAAAACATCTGTTTGAGAGCCAAAATACTTGGCATAAAATGTGCTAAAAGTTGTATACATAAATATACTACATTTGATAACAAATTAGTAGGGGAGAGGGAAAAGGGAGATTGAAATTAATGGAGAAAGTCCTCTGTATTGTCTGTTCTTTCCTTTAATTTTATTTATTTATTTATTTACTTACTTACTTTTTTGCCCCTTTTTCCTTTTAAAGGGTCTAAAATGCCTTTATCAAACAAATGCTCTTAGACCTTCATAGACAGAGAGTCCAATGAATTATTGGTATTAATCATTGAGTAGTCAATAAATCAGCAGTAAAGTGAACACATTACCTGTGTCCCCAGTGAGTAAGTGTCCAATTTCTGATCTGCTATACCATTGTCCTGGGTTGCAGAAGTACTCGTGAGAGAATCCTTTATTTCCCGGTTGGGGAAGGGAATAAAAAGTCCTTTGTTTGAGTCTGTGTTAAAAGAAAAGGCATACAATGAAGCACTGACCAGATTTCAAAGGCAATATGCCTTATGGAAAGATACTACTGGAAGGCAAGTCACAAGATTGAGAGCTAGTTCTGGTGCCACCACCTGGAAACCATGTAAACTTGGGCAAACTGCTTAACCTCTCTGATTTTCTCCATTGTAAAACAGTGATGATAAAATCTAGACTACCTATCTCTTAGGGTTGAGGTAAGGTTAAAACAAAGTAATGGGGTATGTCAAGTTGGCTCAGTTGGTGGAACATGGAGTGTGCAACTCTTGATCGTGGGGTTGTGAGTTCGAGCCCCACACTGGGTGTAGAGATTACTTAAAAATAAATCTTAAAAACAAATAAACAAAACTATATACTAGTCCTAGCCACCCTAGAAACTGTTATCAAAAAGAGCCAGTTGGGGGGCGCCTGGGTGGCTCAGTTGGTTAAGTGTCGCACTTCGGCTCAGGTCATGATCTCACGGCTTATGAGTTCGAGCCCCGCGTCAGGCTCTGTGCTGACAGCTCGGAGCCTGGAGCCTGCTTCGTATTCTGTGTCTCCTTCTCTCTCTGCCTCTCTCTCTCTCTCTCTCTCTCTCTCTCTTTCTCTCAAAATGAATAAACATTAAAAAAAAAAGAGAGAGCCAGTTAGGATTTTTATTAGATTGGAAGACTTGTACAGAAGTTTTTGCACACTCTTGATCAATACTTATTAATTGTAGAATTCTGGGATCTGGAGTCTTCTGGGGGGAACTTGAATGAAAATAAGAGTTTCTTGTTTAGGGAGGTGTTTCCCCCTAGCAGGATTATGTAAGCATTAAGATAGTTTCAAAAACTTGGGCCTTAGTCAAACAACGTGTTCTTCTGCTAGTTTTTTATTTGTAGGCTCTGGCAACAGAAAGCTGCTGTAAGCCAGGGCAACTGAGAATACACAGTGAATAAAGTCAGCTTTTTGAAAATCCAGGCCCCTTAGTTCATTTGGGGCTCTAAAATGCTTCCTACTTCTTTTTTTTTTTTTTTAAGTTTATTTTTTAAAATTTATTTTTGAGAGAGAGACAGAGAGAGCGAGAGGGAGGGGGCAGCGAGAGAGGGAGAGGGGCAGAGAGACAGGGAGAGAGAGAATCCTAAGCAGGCTCCATACTGTCAGCATGGAGTCCAATGTGGGGCTCGAACCCACATGGCATGAGATCATGACCCAAGCTGAAACCAAGAGTATGATGCTTAACCGACTGAGCCACCCAGGTGCCCCAAATACTTCCTACTTCTGAGTTGCCTTATGGGATTGAAATTGCCTATTCAGTATGAAACGCTCTTCTACCATTGTATTTGACAGAATTACTTATAAGCTCTTAAAATTTTGTGCTCCTTGGCTCCTACTGCAGTAGTAACACAGAAAAAAAAAAGTAAAGCAAAAATTACTGATCTTAACCTGATTCTTAGTAGATAATGAGAATGGTTAGTAAGCTGTGATTTTGGGTTCAGACCTCCTCTTACTCTTATCCTACAGAACAACACTTACACTTCCCAGGTGTCCAAGACCCTGCTCCATCCTGTTTCCTTCTACTGTACTTATATTCTTTTTCAGATTCACAGGTTCTTTTTCTTTCAACGCACCTCTTTGTTTAAGCAAATTTCCCAATGTCCAAACTCTTTGCTGAATGCTACCAGACCTTCCCTTTATCACTTAAATCTGGATGACCCTAAATCTAAATCTCCACTCTGATCTCTGATTTGATGTCCAGACCTAAGGTTCTTGAACTTTATCCAAGGAGTGCCTCCCTCCCAGACAAATAAGAAGTTGATATTTTCTAAACCAAACTCATTATCTTCACTTCTAAGCCTACTTTTATGGATGCTCCCCCACCCTCCACTCCAAACTGCATCTCTATTGGGATTACTACTCAACCAATCTCTCAAGATAGAAACTAATTCTTTGACTCTCACCCATCTCACATACTAATCAATTAACAAGTGTTATAGAATCATTTTTTTTAATGTTTATTTTTGAGAGAGACAAAGAGAGAGAGCACGAGCAGGGGAAGGGCAGAGAGAGAGGGAGACAGAGGATCCGAAGCAAGCTCTGTGCTGACAGCAGAGAGGTCAATGTGGGGCTTGAACGCACCAACCGTGAGACCATGACCTGAGCTGAAGTTGGACGCTCAACCGAGCCACCCAGACACCCCTAGAATCAGTTTTTTGGGGGAGAGGAGAATCTTTGTTTTAACTTCGTTCACACACCATATAATTAACCCTTTACAGTATACAATTCAGTGGTTTTTAGTATATTCACAAAGTTGTCAACCACAACACTATCTAATTTCATTATCCAAAAAGAAACCCAGTTAGCTATCACTTTTAATTCTCTTCTCCTTCCCAGCCTTTGGCAACCATCAATATACTTTATGTCTCTATGGATTTTCCTATTCTGGACATTTCATATAAATGGAATAACATAGTATTTGGCCTTTTGTGTCTGGCTCCTATCACTTAGCATGATTTTTTTCAAGATACATATTGTACATGTATCAGTACTTCATTCTTTTTTATAGCTGAATAATATGCCTTATATGCATATACAATATTTTGTTTATCCATTCATCATCTGACAGACTTTTGGGCTATTATAGATAATGCTGCTTTCGTTCTTGTACAAGGATGACTGTGGTGAATTTTTCTTTGCTATTCTATTTTCCTTAAGATGTTACTTTACTTTAAGTAATCTCTATACCCAACATGGGGCTTGAACTCACAACCAGAAGACCAAGAATAACATGCTCTACCAACTGAGGCAGCCAGGCGTCCCTTTGCTGTTTCGAAATAAGATACCCATTAGATCAGTATGTTTTAGATGTAATTCTACTTACAGGTAAAAGGAAATGGCTAAAAGAGTGAGCAGGGCCCCTTTCAATTCACAGAGTATGTGTGCTATATGCACACATATTATCTTTAGTAAGGCATTCATTGTTCTTCAATAATTGACCTTTTTACCCAACATAAACTTTCTACTCAAACTACATGGTCATTCAATTGTCTCTATGACCTGCTATACTCATTACCACTTTCACACAGCTGTTCACACAAATCCCACCAACCACAATGCCCTCCTCCTCTTCTTAGGCTATCCCAGGGTTCACCAGCCTTTAAGGGCTGATGACTTTGTTTCCACATCTGCTACAAAACCTTTTCACCTCTGCTCCTAGCAGTCTGAGCTTCTATAGCATGTGTCCATCCACATCAGTGTTTCTCAAATTCAATGTTCTCATAAACTCTGAGAATATGAATCCAGTTTGAGAAACTTCAATTTAAGAAGCTCAGTATATAAAAAGATACTTTAAAAAGCAGATTGTATGGGTGACAGTTTGGCAGTTTCTTGCAAACTAAACACTTGGTATTTACTCAAAAGAATTGAAAACTTATGTCCACACAAAGACTGCACATGGATGTTTATAACAGCTTTTTTCAAAACTGCCAAACCTTAGAAGCAACCAAGATGTCCTTCAGTAGGTGAATGGATAAACTGTGGTATATCCAGACAACATAAGAAAGGAGCTATCAAGCCATGAAAAGACATAAAGGAATCTTATATTGATAATACTAAGAAGCCAATCTGAAAAGGTTACATACTTAATGATTCCAACTATATGCCGTTCTGGAAAAGGCAAAACTATGGAGACAGGGAAGATGGCAGAGTAAACAACACTCTGCATCTGTCTTCTGCAAGCGCAGCAATTACATTGGCAGAATCTGTCTGATGTAACTATTTTGGAATTCTGGAGTCTATTGAAGGCTTTCAGTTTCCAGGGGAAGACATGGAAGTTAAATTGAAGTTAACTTCAGTCATGTTCAGTTCTTAGCAGTAGCAATAGCAACTACTCATGTCCCACCCCTCATGCAAAAGAATGAAGTTGAACTCTTATCTAAGATCACATATAAAAATTGACTGAGAATGGATCAGACCTAAACGTAAGACCTAAAACTATAAAACTCTTAGAAGAAAACAGGACAAGTGCTCCATGACATTGGATTTGGCAATTATTTTTTTGGATGAGACACCAAAGGCAAAGCAACAAAAGAAAAAAACAGACAAATTGAACTTCATGAAAATTTAAAATGTTGTGCATCTAAAAACAATATCCACAGGGTAAAAAGGAAATTCACTGAATAGGAGAAAATATTTGCAAATCATATATATGATAAGGGATTAATATCCAGAATATATAGAGAACTCCTAAAACTCAACAACAACAAAAACAACTTTAAAAGTGGGCATTAGGGACAACTGGGTGGCTCAGTTGGTTGAGTATCTCACTTTGGCCCAGGTCATGATCTTGCTGTTCATGGGTTTGAACCCCGCATCTGGCTCTGTGCTGACAGCTCAGAGCCTGGAGCCTGCTTCAGTTTCTGTGTTTCCCTCTCTCTGTAGCCCCACCCCTCCCCATTCACCCTCTGTCTCTCTCTCTCTCAAAAATAAATATTAAAAAAAATTAAAAATAAATAAAAGTGGGCATTGGACTTGAATAGATATTTTGCCAAAAGAAGATATACAAATGGTCAAAAAGCGCGTGAAAGATGCTCAACAGAGCACCTGGGTGGTTCAGTCGTTAAGCATCTGACTTCGGCTCAGGTCATGATCTCACAGTTTGTGAGTTCGAGTCTCACATTGGGTGAGCTTGAGCCCTGCTTTGGGTGAGCATGAGCTCTGCTTTGGGTCGGCCCCGTTTCTCTCTCTCTATCCCTCGCTCACTTGTGCCCTCCCCCCCAAAAAAAAGATTCCCAACATCACTAATCATTAGGGAAATTCAAATTAAAACCACCAGATACTACCTCATACTCACTAGCATGGCTACTATTAAACAAACAAACAAACAAAAAACAGAAAATAACACATGTTGGTAAGCACGTGGAGAAATTGGAATTGCTGGTCCAACTGTATGGTGGGAACGTAAAATGGTACAGATGATATGGACAATAGTATCACAGTTTCTGAAAAAATTAAAAATAGGGGCGCCTGGGTGGCTCAGTCGGTTAAGCATCCGACTTCAGCTCAGGTCATGATCTCGCGGTCTGTGAGTTCGAGCCCCGCGTCGGGCTCTGGGCTGATGGCTCAGAGCCTGGAGCCTGCTTCCGATTCTGTGTCTCCCTCTCTCTGCCCCTCCCCCGTTCATGCTCTGTCTCTCTCTGTCCCAAAAATAAATAAATGTTAAAAAAAATTTTTTTTAAATAAATAAAATAAAATTACCATATGAGGCAGTAATTATGGGCCTATCCTCAAAGAAGTGAAAGCAGAGTCTTGAAGAGGTATTTGTGTACCCATGTTCATAACAGCATTATTCACAATAGCTAAAACGTGGAAGCAATCCAAGTGACCATCAACAGATGAATGGATAAGCAAAATGTGATATATATAAACAGTGGAATGTTATTCACTCTTAAAAGGAAGGAAATTCTGACATATGCTATAACATGGATGAGCCTTAAGGACATTATGCTAAGCAAAATTAGCCAGTCACAAAAAGACAAATACTGTATGATTCCACTTATATGAGGTACTTAAAGCAGTTAAAATCATAGAGAAAATAGAATGGTGGTTGCCAGGGACTGCAGAGAGGGGGAAATACAGAGTTATCATTTAATAGATATAGTTTCAGTTTTACAAGATGAAAAGAGTTCCGGAGATGATGGTGGTAATGGTTGCACAACATTATGAATGTATTTAATACCACTGAACTGTACACTTAAAAATGGTTAAGATGGTAAATTTTATATGTATTTTGCCACAATAAAAATAATTGGGAAAAACCCAAAACTATGGAGATAGTAAAAAGATCAATGGTTGCCAGAGCTTTGAGAGGAAGAAGGGATGCCTAGGTAAGCAGAGATTAGGGCAGTGAAACTATGCTGTAGGATACTAAAATGGTGGCTACATATCACTATATATTTGTCAAACCTGTAAGACGTACAACACCAAGAATGAACCCTATTGTAAACCATGGGCTTTGGGTGATAATGACACATTAATATAGGCTCAGCAATTGTAACAAAAGTACCACTCTGGTTCAGGATGTTGGTAGTGGTGGAGGCTGTGTGTGTGTGGAGGCAGGGGAGAATACACAGTGAATACACAGTGAATACACTGAGAATACACAGTGAATAAAGTCAGCTTTTTGCATCAAACAAGAACGCAAAAGTAAGGGATCTCACACTGCCTGTGGACCTCTGAGTGTATCCCTGGACTGAGTCCTTAGCGCTGAGTTTGAGGAACACTGATCTCTACCATTCACTTGATGTTTTCATATGCATCACCTGGGATTATGTTACTTAGGTCTTTCGTGTTTGTCTCATGTTCCTAATGATGCTGCAAGTGATTCAGGGAGTGGTTGAATTTTCTATTTCCAGAGTACATATACCAGGATATATATATATATATATATATATATATATATATATATATATATATATATATATATATATATATATATATGCATTATGTGGATTTACAAAAACACAAAAATTTTTTTGGTTGAAGAATCAAAAACACTTCACTAAAGACAATGGACTTTGAGTTGGGTCACTTAAAAAAGGGTAGGATTTTGATTAAAGCATACCAAGACAGAGTTAGTTCAGGGGCAGAAGAGGGAGAAAAGAATAACTATCCGAGGAGGAGACAGTGGTTTGATGTGATTGCAGAATTGGAAACTGTAGTTCAGAAACAGGAGACAGGTTTCAGGTTAGGATGAAGATATAAACTGTGGTCATAGTTTAAGGGAATCTTGTATGTCAAATTAAGGAGTCTTAATTTAGTAGGTGAGAGGAGCCATGTAAATTTTTGAGCAGGCAAGTATAATTATCACAGCTGAGTTTTATGAAAATTAATCTGACAGGAAAGTACAAAATGAACTGAAGGAAGAGACCAAGAGGTAGCATGGTGTAATGCTTAACAGGACTTTGATGACAGATGGACCAGAGTTTGCATTCCAGCTCTGCCACTTTCTGTACGACTAGAACAAGTTATTTTACCTTTTTGGGTCTCAGTTTCCTCAACTGTAAAATAAGGATAATTATAACCACCTTCAAGGATGTTGTGAGGATTACATGAGATAATGCACAGAGCCTGGCCCAGAGTTTACACTCAATAAATGATAGCTATTACGCATGCCTATTAAGAGACCATTAGGAAAGGAAAAGGAAGGCTCATCAACTGTGGATCATACTATAGAGTATAAATGTTCAGCTGGTCTTTAGGAAAGGAGCAGCATCAAATCTCAGTATGGTTCTAAGCCTGAGTACTAGGAAAGTGGTGGTAACACTGAGGAAACCCTAGTTACTGTTTAGGGCTGGAGGAAAGGGGTTCATTTGGTTTTTTAACATGTTTGGTTGAGGGACTAGAAAGTTTACTAGTGGAGATTCTAAGTATATACAAAGTTAGATTGATCTATCTATCTATATTAAGATTTTATTTTTAAGTAATCTCTACACCCAACATGAGGCCCAAACTTAAAACCCCAAGATCAAGAGCCACACATTCTACTGACTGAGCCAGCTAGGTGACCTGAGATCAATATATTTAAGAGTCATCTAGAGGGAGGGAATAAAGCAAGTTTTACAAATAGATCAGTAAGGGCAAATAAAGAAAGAAGAGACCCTACGGGCACCTGGGTGGCTCAGCTGGTTAAGCGTCTGACTTTGGCTCAGGTCATGATCTCACAGTTGGTGAGTTGGAGCCCTGCATCTAGCTCTGTGCTGACAGCTCGGAGCCTGCTTTGGATTCTGTGTCTCATTCTCTCTCTGCCCCTCCCCCACTTGTGCTCTGTCTCTCAAAAATAAATAAATGTAAAAAAGAAAGAAAGAAGAGGTCTAAAGACATAGGCTAGGTATGTTTATTTTGGGGCTATGGGAAAAGAGAGAGGAACCTTCGAAAGAGTCAAAGATCATGTGGTTAGGAGAATAGGATGAAGATCTAAGACAATAGTTTTGCTGCCCATTCTAAATGATTGGTGGGAAAGCACTGTTTGGAACTGAGCTAGTGGAAACTGTCCTCCAGAAAGTTTTCTCCTAGCTTGTGGCACAACGATTAGCATGGCATAACCACTTTAGTCATATTGAATTACCAACAGTGCTTACAGGCAACAATCCCCAGGGGTCTAGCACAAACATGATTTTCAGTGGAAAGCAAAGCTGTTTAATGTTTCAAAGTAGCAACATAAATTTTATATTAAAAAAAAATCCAGGCAACAGCTGGAGCTTCCAAGAACCTTTAGAAATGGGCCCTGTGTCTAGCAGAGCAGTTTTTTCTCAGGGGAGACTGTGCACTTTAAAACATTTTAATTCATGGAGTGAATTTTTATGTGTGCTAATGATGTAATATAACATAAATGAAGTTTAATTCAGCTAATACAAAGAGACAGTCAAATTACACTTCATTGTATCTTTTGTCATTCTGGAAATTGATATATAAATGTTTTTACCTAGAAAAAAGACAGGAAGGTTGTATACCAAATTATTCATTGGGATTCTCTCTAGGGGACAGGCTAATAAATGATTACAATGCTGTTCTTCATGCTTTTCAGTATTTTCCACAATTATTACAATAGAATTTCATCAAACTTTAAATATAAAAAAAATGCTATTTAAAATGAAATAAAGGGAGAGCCTGGGTACCTCAGTAGGTTAAGCATCCGACTTCGGCTCAGGTCATGATCTCACAGTTCATGAGTTCGAGCCCCACGTCCAGCTCTGTGCTGACAGCTCAAAACCTGGAGCCTGCTTTGAATTCTGTGTCTCCTTTGCTCTCTGCCCCTCCCCCACTTGCACTGCATCTTTCTCTCAAAAAATAAAAAAAACATTAAAAAAATTAAAGAATAAAATGAAATAAAGCAATCCATGCTCCATGGCATGTGTGCACTGAGGCTTCCAAGAAAGAAAAATAAAAATCACACTTCACTATGGCTTATTTTACCATGAAATCATGTTAAAATTACTTGTCAATAAATGTCAGCCAGGATAGATAAGCAGTAAGGAAAACAAAATACAGTATGTTATAAACTGGAAATTCTTAATGTCTAAACTACATACTCCATCTATTAAAGTTATTGCTGGGATTTTAGGGATTAATTTTTAGAGGTTGTAAATAATTTGGTATATCCTTAAGGGGACAGAGGCCTCTACAAAATAAAATTTTCTCAAATAAAAGGTCATCTAATGAGTGCTAGGTTAATCCATAAGGATCCACTGCATGTATTCTCTTGTGGAAAGCTTTCTCCTAGCCTGTGCCACAACCATTAATGTGGTATAACCACTTAAATTATATTGCACTACCAATAGTGCTTACAGGCAACACTCACCAGGAATATAACACAAACACAAGAGATTCTGCAGTTGCAAAGGTTCAAGGTGGAGAAGCACAGAAGGTCCAGGTTTTAAGCTACATTGATGCAGACGAGTCACCAGTCTCTGGCTAATGAATCAATCACCATAAGCAATGCTCAGGAGTCATGGGGACTGGCAATGCAACTTTCAGAATGTACTGAATGTAAACTGATATAAATGAAATTGAATTCTGACTATAGCTTGTACTTAATAGGTTCTGGTTTATGCCTGCTCAATAAATAGGGCTCCTTCTGGCAGTGAGAGAAGGGAGGAAAAACACAGTCAGTAAATCTTGTGCTTACTGCAAATCTGTTATTTCTCAACTATTTTGTCCTCATCCTACCCAAGACTGCCCATAAAAACTGAAATAACTTATGTCTTAAGCATTTTGTGATCAGAGACAAAACTTACCAGTTTCAACTCTGTTATCAATATCAGCATTGACTTTTGATGCAGAACTCTCATCTGTCATGCAGCTTTTCATTGTCTTCTCCCTAGAGCTGCCACATGGAATAATTTATTTAAAACCCCAATTTAAAAGAAAACGCAAAGAAGGTTTCTGAGATCACCACTAAATGCTATTTAGAAAACATTAATTCATGGTGACCAGATTTTTTCCTCAAATGATCTAGAAAATATTAATTTCACAAAGTGTTTCAGTTAAAACCTATTTTTAAAAAAATTTTTAGTGTTTATTTTTGAGAGAGAGACAGACAGAATGTGAGTGGGCAAGGGGTAGAGAGAAAGGGAGACACAGAATCTGAAGCAGGCTCCAGGCTCTAAGCTGTCAGCCCAGAGCCCGACACAGGGCTCGAACTCATGAACCGTGAGATCATGACCTGAGCCAAAGTCAGACACTTAACTGACTGAACCACCCAGGCACCCCCAGTTAAACCCTACTTTTAAGGTCATAATATTTTTACTGGGAATAGTGAGAGAGGAGGACACTATAGTTCAGCCTTTAAAGAATGAAAGCCAGAACATTCAGACACCGTTTTCTTGACACAAACTTAGGTCTGAATGATTAAGGGAATATTTTCTTTTGAATTAAAAAACTCATAGGACACAGAAAGAAAGGTTCTGCTGCCAAGAATTACAGTGTGGACAACCACAGCCATTAGTTTAAAAAAAAAAAAAACAGACAAGAAAGGCAAGTTTTGCATTTGATTGAAGTAGTATAGTAAAATATAACTACAGTAAGTACAGATTGGGAAGTACAGACAGCCTAGACTATGAGCTAGGCACTTTACACCCACCATTTTATTTAATCATAAAAGCTCCCCTATTATCTATTATCTCCATTTTATAGGTTGGAGGAACTGGGACTCAGAAAGACTTAAAGAAAAATCTTTACCCAAACAAAACAGATGAACATAGGGGAAGGGAAGCAAAAATAAGATAAAAACAGAGAGGGAGACAAACCATAAGAGACTCTTAAATACAGAGAACAAATTGAGGGTTGTTGGCAGGGTGTTGGGTGAGGGGATAGGCTAAATGGGCAATGGGCATTAAGGAGAGCACTTGTTGGGATGAGCACTGGGTGTTGTATGTAAGTGATGAATCACTAAACTCTATTCCTGAAATCATTATTACTCTACATGTTAACTAACTTGGTTATAAATAAACAAACAAACAAACTTAAAAAAAATATTTACCCAAGGTTGGAGAGCTAAGATATTAATGTTAGGACTGGGCACTTGAGTAACATTTTACCTCTGGTTTTGCAATCACTATGTGATAACTAAACAGAAATATGATAGTGCTAACTATCTGCCTTACTAGAAAATGTATTCAGTTACACATTAATTCATCTCTGTATTTCTACAGTAAACAGGGTACCCCCAATGAATTAAAATAAGAATTAGGTCACAATATATATATAGAAATAACTTTTTAGAAACATTCCAGTTCTTTTTACAGCAGGATAAATTTTACTCTATGTAAAAATCTCAAAATAATTAACTTAAAAAAATAGAGAACTAAAAAAATATGTAGGGAACTAAAAATGCTCTCTGAGGGCTATGTTATAAACATATAAGAGGTTAGGGGTGCCTAGCTGGCTCAGTCGTGTTTAAGCGTCCAACTCTTGGTTTCAGCTCAGGTCATGATCTCATGGTTCTTGAGTTTGAGCCCCATATTGGGCTCTGCACTGACAGCATGGAGCCTGCTTGGGATTCTCTCTCCCTCTCTCTCTGCCCCTCCCTCACTTGTGCACGCGCTCTCTCTCTCTCTCTCAAAATAAATAAACTTAAAAGAGAAAAGAAAAAAAACTTATAAGGGATAAGAGCAGAGATAGGCAAAGAGAAGGATCCCAGACCAACAGACACTGACTTCATTCATTCATTATTCAACAAATTGTTTCTTAATACCTTATATGTGCCAGGCTATTCTAAGCACTAGGGATACTGCAATAAACAAGACAAACAAAGTCCTAGTTCTCATGGTGGGGAAAGGTAATAAACAAATAAAGAAAAACTCATTTTGGGAACAATATTTAATGCTGTGGAGATATGTTCATGATATCTTAAACTAAAAATGGTACATATAGGAAGCAAATTACTATAAAATAAATATTATATATGTATTATTTTTATTATTAATATGTATTTAGATATCCATTATATAACATAACCTTGGAGATAAGCGCGCACACACACACACACACACACACACACACACACACACACACCTAAGATTAAGAGGATATTTACCGTAATATAATTAGTGTTTATTTCTGGGTAGTGAAATTATGAGTTGCTTGTCTATTTCTTGTGGTTTTTAAATGTTTATTTATTTATTTTGAGAGAGAGAGTGAGCACAAGTAAAGGAGGTGCAGAGAGAGGAAGAGAGAGAAATCCCAAGCAGGCTCCGCACCACCAACGCAGAGCCCAATGTCGGGCTCAAACCCACAAACTGTGGTATCATTACCTGAGCCAAAGTTGGACACTTAACCAACTGAGCCACCCAGGTACCCCTCTTATGGTTTTTCTATACTTTCCAGGTTCTCAATAACAAGCATGCACTACTTTTATCATCAGAAAACAATACTAATAGACACATGTACATGTGTCTATAGGTAGGTACACAGATGTCTATAAGGATGTATACCAAACATTACGAGAGGTTAACTCTTGGTAGCAGACTATGGGGTGACTTTTACTTTTTTCACTGTATTTTTCTGTATTATGTAAATTGTAATGGATTTCTGTTTTTCAAAAATGAAGCTACCTTTTTAAGATAAAGAGCATGGGTTTTATAGTAGAAGATATGGTATCTTATTTTGTTCATATTTTAGTAACAAGAAGTAGAAAAATCTACCTTTCCAATACTGTAGAGCTTCAAGGTCTGTTTACTTTTGTAGAAAAAGTTTTTTACAAACTTTTGTAAAAAAGTTTTGTAGAAAAATGGTTCCCTTACCTTCTAACAAATTTATCTCTGTGGTAATGTAAACCTTCTAATTCAATAAGAAAAGACCATGTACTGATTTATAACTCCAAGAAAGATTTGGTAAGCATTTATAAGTCATTTCATGGTATCCCTATCTATAAGCTTTGAACAGCAGCTCTAGAGAATTTTCAACAATCATATCCAAAGCAGACGCAATGGTTCAACAAAGCAGAAATGCTCCCCCTGAGGGCCAGATTCTCATCCTAGATAAATCTCAATATATTGAATAGATACTTTTATTCCTGATCTGAGGATTCTTACAACTTGTGGAGATTTCTACTGGAAAGTGAAGACATTAAGCAGTAATTCACTGCTATGTCCAGAACCAAACTAAAACTTTTTTTGTAAAGGATTGTCTTACCTTTTTTCCACCTCTAAAAGAAAATTTTCACTGTTGCCCAACTGACTAAAATGCAGCTTGGCAGCTTTTCTCTCACTTGCTCGCACTGCTCGGTCATCTGGAGGCAAAAAGCGTGGTCTGAGCATGTTTCTTTTTTGGAGTAAACAGCAGTAAGTCAGAAAAACATATTCACAGAGTAAAAACTAAAGATCAGTCTCATATTCTTTTGTTAGAGACAGGTCACAAAATACTGCTATTATGTTGTCACTGGAGCAAGTAGTAACTCAGGGAGACCACAGGGATGTCATAGCAACAACTGCCACATAGGTGTAATTACCCCTGCAGGAGAGTAGTTTACTGCAGCAAACAATCCAAAAGACCTAATATTAATGTCAAAAGTTACACTGTTTCTGACAGACATTACTTAGTTTCCCTATAATAACTTTCCTAGGGGCATGTGAAATCCAAGTTTGTATCATTAAGAAATGTATATTTCAATTTCAACAATAAAATTATAAAGAAATGTGGACTACCTCATTTGAAAGAATAATTATTATTCCTTACCAACTAAGCCCCAGAGAGTTGTATTCATTTTCTATTGCTAATATAGTTGCAAATTTGGGGCACCTGGAAAAATAAATCTCAACTGGAAACTCTTTGTTGGAGAGGAAGTGGTGGTGAAACCATCAACTGAAGAAAACTAAAGCTGGAAGTAACTGATAAAAATCATAGATTGTCATTCAATAAAAAAAGGACTTGCCATACATCCTGCCAACACAAAAGAGTTACATAAATATTGACTAATAAACAAATATATCCTGCCAGTGCACACTCTGGGCCAACACCCAAAAAGTTAGGAGGCAGCTGGTTTAATGTAAATTCAGGGACAAGGAACAGGGGAGGAGGGTCTCACCCAGTTTCTCCAGAGTTTGTAGCGTGTACACAGCAAAGAACCTATAATCTGTATCTTTCCTGACAACAGGATTGAGTCTCAAATCTAGTTCTTTGAGGAAGGGTAAAGACTGTAGGCGGGACACCTCCACTAATGAAGGAATGTTGTTATAATATAAATTCAGGTCTTGGAGTGAACATAAATACTGGATGCCCTGCAAGGAAAAGACCACATTATGAATCTGCACATTGGTAAGGACTAGGAATCTCATAGATACAGATGGAAATATATCTATTACTTCGATCCTTAAACATGTTACCTGGGTCAACCATGAGAAAGGCAGGGTTGAAACTCCCATTTAAGATGCCCGAGGAGTCCCTGGGTGGCTCAGTTGATTAAGCATCTGAGGTCGTGATCTCACAGCTCGTGAGTTTGAGCCCCACGTCAGGCTCTGTGCTCACAGCTCAGAGCCTGTTCTGTGTCTCCCTCTCTCTCTGCCCCTCCCCTGCTCGTGCTCTGTCTCCCTTTCAAAAATAAATAAACATTATGAAAAAAAGTAAGATGTCTGAGAATAAGAACAAAGTATCCCATGGGTACTAGATGTTCTCTATATTAAATAATTCATAGATATCATACATTTCCTCCTTACAAAGTCTGACATAGAAATATCTGCAGTCAATTCTCTACTTCTGTTGCTCCCTGATAATTCTCCCTTCCAGTGGTAGTTAGGCTGAGTCACTTTTGCCCTTCTCTCACCTTTGTCACATCCACTCACCTGACCCCAGAAGCACCTCAATTTTCAGGAGGAAAAGAAATAGGCAAAAGAGACAGCACTGGAGGAGAAGGGCATAATAAAAAAAATTAAATGTGTGTGTGTGTTGTTGTGTTCTTATATCTCAATGCCTCATGTTTAGGGTCAATGGATTATATGGAAAACAAAATAATGCTATCTCTAAGTCTTCCCTCCTGGAACAGTCTGGAACCTTTCTTGTCCTTGTTTCTCCTTTCAGAATTACCCTACCCTTCCATTTCTCTGGGATACTGGAGAAGAAAAGTCACATTTTCCTCCTTTGCTGAAATCTACTATTGAAAACAATTGTTTAATTTTCATGTATTTGGCTAGTTAGCTGCTTTAGCCCAACACTAAATTTCAGGACAGAATCCAAAACATGTATATATATATATGTACAATCATATACTTTTAGTAGTAAAAATGCTTACTATAGAAGGAACTCTGTCATTAAGAGTTATTTCAGAATGGTAAAATTATTTTCCATCATGTATTTATAAAATGTTTTTTATCCTCCTCTCATTTAAAATTACCATTTTTTGTTGCAAAAAAATTTAGAAAACTCAAAGCATTTCTGAATAAAACACTGAATAAAACACTGTTTATACTTTGATGCATTTATTTCTGGCTTTTTTCAATTCCACTAACTTCTACATTGTGAAAGGGTCACTGGTTAGGAATAGCTGTCAGTGACTTTGGCCACATTTTCCAGGCAATACACCATTAGGATTCTATTTAAATGTGTAAATGGCAAGGAAATGTCTTCTATCCTCCTCTCACTTTTCCTGTTTGCATGAATTCATGTATTCCCCAAAGTTACACTAGAAATAACCACAAAACATTTACCCCCTGAGAAAATTAAGCAAAACCATTCAGAACTGCTAGAGATAAATATATGCAGATAAGTCATAGATGAAAAGAATGTAGAAAACATTTACCAAGTGCTTCCTATATGCCAAGCAGTGTACACATGCTAATTTGATTAATCTTCACAATAGCTTTTTGTCCAAGTTACAGAAGCGGAAAGAAAGTGAGTATAAAAACAAATAATGGCAATGTTCACTCAATTTTTTAGCTTGAAAATTAACATACATACATGTGAAAAGAGGAGACTTAAACAACTCTGAATTAATGTTTTCTGAAACTGATGGGCCAAATACAAATGGCTGCTACCAAATAGTCTAAAGACCTAGTTTAACTTGCAGTTTCTATTTTTAGAATCCTAGTTGAAAACCCTGCTTGGACTTCCTCTTTTAGGACCCTTCATTTAGACCTTGAGATTGGGTCTGGCTTGTATTGTTGAACAAGTATCCCCTAAAAAGCACAAAATGGGTAGAATAATCCAGGAGATCATTAACTAATCCTGAATAGCATCCGTTGAGTCCTTCACCTTGAGTCTCGAAAAGAAGGGCTTAACCAAGACCAGCACAAAACTGGGTAAAATGGGAACATGTGGAAGAAACACCATCTGGGGGTCTACCACTAAGAAAACAGAACTTCCATTTCTGTATGTGCACACTGATGTTTGTAGAGCTCTTAGTGTATTTGCTAATCCTCACACACTCTGCTCAAGCCTGCTCTCACCCTACTTTCCTGTCCTGCTCTCTCTTCTACCATCCCCTGATCCAGACATTTTTCTTTGTTTTCAGTACCACCATTTCCTCTTCCTCTGTGAAAAAATTATTTACTAACAACCAGCAACAATCCAGTAACAACACAGACCAGTGTTTCTCCATGTGTACTCCATGTACCAACATCATCAGAATCCCCAGGTATATCCTGAGCCCACCCCAGACCCACTAACTCAGAATCTCTCTCAGAGTAAGAACTAAGAATCTGTATTTTCACAAGTCCTTCTTGTAATTTTTTTACACACATAAAAGATTTGTACTATTGCCTTAGGCTGTGATCATTTAATATAATTTTCCCTAAGTACAAAAGAAATTTCCCCCAATATTTTAAAAAATAAAAAATATTTTAAAAAATTCAAATATAGAATAGAGTCAAATGAATTTTACAGTAAATAATAAAATTTAGTTTGGAAACATTTAAAAGGAAGATGCTATATTCCCCAGGCTGGTATTACCTATCTCTTATTTCTTCCCATCAAAACAAACAGTGATAGATAGATAGATAGATAGATAGATAGATAGATAGATAGATAGGGCTGAACTGACTAGTCATAGAATATAGAACTTACCTTCAGGCTAGTGATCAAATTTCTTGATAAATCTAAGGATCGGAGGTTTTTAAAATTTCTGAAGGCATCACCAATGGAATGAATTTTTCCAGCATAAGATCCCTGCAATGAAAGAGACTCCACCAGTTCTGAAAAGAGATCATCAGTAGTTATATTATGATCTCTGCTTATATAAACAACAGTCAGTGAAAATAGGCCTTGCTTCCTCCCATATCCCATTTGTAAAAGGCCCTACATTCAAAGCTTCTAAGAAGATCATCTTCCTTTTAAAAGCAGCATTATCACCTAATATATTGATATCAAACCTTGGTTTTACAGAACCCCTGTGTTTCTCTATTCACCCTGAAGGATGTAATAAAAGTCTCCCAAAGTTCTCAAAACAAAATTTAAAAAGAAATTCAGTAATCCTACTGCTAGAATTTAGCCCTATAGATAATACTCAAAAATTTTCACTAGGATATATAATTTATACACATAGGTATCAATTCCAGAGAGGTTTTAGAATAGTTTTTAAAAAAAAGAAAGAAAGAAGAAAAAGGAAACTATCACAGGATTTATCAGCAGAAGAGTAGAACTTAGGGGCCCCTGGGTTGCTCAGTCAGTTAAGTGTCTGACTTCGGCTCAGGTCATGATCTCACAGCTCATGAGTTCGAGCCCCACATCTGGCTCTGTGCTGACAGCTCAGAGCCTGGAGTCTGCTTTGGATTCTGTGTCTCCCTCTCTCTGCTTCTCCCTGGCTTGCGCTCTATCCCTCTCTCTCTCAAAAATAAACATTAAAAATTTAGGGGCGCCTGGGTGGCGCAGTCGGTTAAGCGTCCGACTTCAGCCAGGTCACGATCTCGCGGTCCGTGAGTTCGAGCCCCGTGTCAGGCTCTGGGCTGATGGCTCGGAGCCTGGAGCCTGTTTCCGATTCTGTGTCTCCCTCTCTCTCTGCCCCTCCCCCGTTCATGCTCTGTCTCTCTCTGTCCCAAAAATAAATAAAAAACGTTGAAAAGAAAAAAAAAAAAAAAAAAAAAAAACATTAAAAATTTAAAAAAAAAGCGTAGAACTTAATGTCCTAAATAACAGTACACTGATACAATGAACAAAGTACTAGATCTGTGGCCTTGTACAAGTCACTTCATCTCTCTGTACTTCAGTTTCCTTATCTGCAAAATGGGGATAATAACAGTACTTAACTAATAAGGTGTGAATAGTAATAATTAAATGAATATATATACAAAATTTAGAATAGTACCTGATACATGACCATTGTTATATATGTGTTAATTATTGTTATGCAGTCATTAAAAAGAATAAGGTCAATTTGTAGATGATCATATGGAAGATCTCCAAGACATTAAGTGAGGGAAATGTATGTGTGTAACTGCTTTAAAGTATATACATATATATTTATATAATATATTTATATGTATGGAAGAAAGTCAACTAGACTTCTAACAGCACTGAAAAGAGGAGAATCTCAAAACTGTCAATAGGAACTCACTGGCAAGTGTGGTGGGCCAAATACAATACCAATCAAAGCCGGAAGGAGGTATTGCAGGATCCAATTTGTAGATAGGTGCCAGAGGACTGCACTGAAATAAGGTTTTAAGATGTTAGAACAGTCTGGACCATATAAACTCTGAAAAGTAATAAAGTGAAGATCCCTTTCAGACAAGACCCACATCAGGGAGAAAGAGAAGTAGAGTGGGAGTAGAATCCACATTGAATGGGACAGAGACAACAGGTTCAAAAGAAAGAGAAGGTCCAGATACAAGTTGGGAGAGAAGAAAAGATGGCAGATAACAGGAAGCATAAAGCTCCATTTTTTAGTACTTTGTGAACAAAACAGAAGAGGGAGCTCCAAAACCCTGAAACTGGAAAGGCTATTCTGGCCCACCCTTACTATCTAAAAGTATAGGAAAACTTACTACACTTAAAAGAGCCACAGAAAAAGATTACAGTCAAATTTTATATGAGGTTAATAAAAGAAAAAAGAGAATAACATCCTTAAAGAATGAAAACACTCCAGAAAGCTACAACACAAATGAAAATTGTAACTTAATATTTTGAAACAAGTTAAAAGATACCAAAACAAAATGTAGCAGTCCTCACAGTGTGGATCCCTCAAGTTCCCTGACACATACACAGGGGTCCACAAAATCAAAAGTATTTTTTTAAATTATTTGCATAATAATATTAAAATATTAATTAGCTTTTCCACTGTTTCACTTATGGTGCAAAAGGAAACACTACTGGGGCCTTAGGATGACTCAAGGCAGTGGCATCAAACTTCACTCATAGTCACTGTGTTCTTTACCATGGCTTTTTAAAATAGCCAGTTTCATTTAAGAATGTCCTTTAAAAAGCAGTAAAAATGGTTAACTTTATTAATTTTTGAATCTTGAGTACATGTCCTTTTTATTTGTCTGATTAAATTAGAAATATGCATGAAGTACTTCTGCTGCATACTGAAGTATGGTGGATGCCCTGAGAGAAAACATTTGTGTGATTTTTGAGATGCCAGCTTAATTAGCTACTTTTTTATGGAATACCATTTTTATTTGAAAAAAATAAAAACTTGATATATGATGGTTATTCAGACTTGACTATTTGGCAGACATTTTCTTGAAAACAAAGTGAGGTTGTTACTTCAGGAAAACAAGTGACAGTAATTGTTGTCAATTATAACATTTGAGTTTTCAAGCAGAAATGGGAATTTTGGAAAATTTGTATCTGCCACTATGAACTTGACAGCTTCCCAACACTGAAAGATCTTTCTAATGAGATTGATGACATTAACAAACATGATTTTTAAATGTTATACAGAATGAAATTTGTCAGCATTGGGAAGATCTACATAACTCATTGAGTTAATATCTTTCAAATGACCAATGCATGATGTCACAAAATCACGCATGGGTAAAAGATCCAGTTAAATGCAAGATGTTACAGATGAATTTTAATGCAAGAGTACAAAGTACACTGACAATGGTTTCAGACTCTACATACAACTAAACTTTAAGAAACTACCATTTGTCCAGTTTTCATGTCATATAAAAAGAATATCCACAATCTCTTGAAAAGGCTATAAAATACTCTTCCCTTTTCCAACTGCTTATCTGTGTGATGCATCATTTAAAAAAAAATATATTTCAACTAGGGATGCCTGGCTGGTTCAGTCAGTGGAGCATGCAACTCTTGGTCTCAGAGTTGTGAGTTCAAGCCCCCACTGCGTATAGAGATTACTTAAAAATAAAATCTTAAAATATGTACATATATTTCAAAAAAAAAAGCGGGGGCGGGGGCCTGGGTGGCTCAGTTGGTTGAGCGTCTGAATTCGGCTCAGGTCATGATCTTGCAGCTTGTGAGTTCGAGCCCTGCGTTGGGCTCTGTGCTGACAGCTCAGAGCCTGGAGCCTGTTTCAGATTCTGTGTCTCCCTCTCTCTCTGCCCCAACCCACTCGCATTCTGTCTCTGGCTCTCTCACAAATAATAAACATTTTAAAAAAAGTCTCTAAAAAATAAATAAATAAAATAATAAAATGTGTACACATATTTCAACCAAAACAACATATCATAACAGATTTAATAAAGGAGATATGAGAGTCTAGACGTCTTCAATTAAGACATTAAAGATACTATGCTAAGTGAAATTAGTCAGAGAAAGACAAAAATCATATGACTTCACTCATATGAAGACTTTAAGAGACAAAACAGATGAACATAAGGGAAGGGAAACAAAAATAATATAAAAACAGGGAGGGGGGACAAAACAGAAGAGACTCATAAATATGGAGAACAAACTGAGGGTTGCTGGAGGGGTTGTGGGTGGGGGGATGGGCTAAATGGGTAAAGGGCATTAAGGAATCTACTCCTGAAATCATTGTTTCACTATATGCTAACTAATTTGGATGTAAATTTTAAAAAAATTAAAAAGAAAAAAAGACATTAAAGATAATGGGGCGCCTGGGTGGCTCAGTTGGTTAAGCGACTGACTTCAGCTCAGGTCATGGTCTCACAGTCTGAGAGCCCGCATTGGGCTCTGTGCTGACAGCTCACAGCCTGGAGCCTCCTTTGGACATGTGTCTCCCTCTCTCTCTGCCTCTCCCCTGTTCATGCTCTTTGTCTCTTGCTCTCAAAAATAAATAAACATAGAAAAAAAATTTTTAAAGACATTAAAGATATTTGTAGGAATATAAAAGAATGCCACTCTCCTATTTTTTTTGGAAAATATAGTTATTTTTCAAAAACATTATTTATGTTAATATAATGTAATGTTAATGTAATGGATATGTTATGGTTATCTTTTAAGGAATTAATAAATAGATATTTAAATTTTTTCTCAGTTTCAATTTTAAATATAGTAAATATAAGTAGATATAGTCCACAGTAACAAAAGCTCTTTGAAATTCATATTTTTAAGAGTGTAAAGGAGGGGCGCCTGGGTGGCTCAGTCGGTTGAGCGTCCGACTTCAGCCCGGGTCACGATCTCGCGGTCCATGAGTTCGAGCCCCGCGTCGGGCTCTGGGCTGATGGCTCAGAGCCTGGAGCCTGCTTCGATTCTGTGTCTCCCTCTCTCTCTGCCCCTCCCCCGTTCATGCTCTGTCTCTCTCTGTCTCAAAAATAAATAAACATTAAAAAAAAAAAAAAAAAAGAGTGTAAAGGAATTCTAAAATCAAAAATTTTAAAAACTGCTGAAAAGTGTAAATTAGAAATAGAAAAATTCAGAACAATTATTGAAAAGAAAAGGAAAATTTGAAAATAAAGATAGAACTCAAATGATAATAAAAGGTCATTTCAAAAATAAAGATTAGAGCAAAAAAAACCCAAAACACTAAAACAATTCTATTTCTGGGTATATATCCAAAAGAACTGAAAGCAAGAACTCTAACAGGTATGTATACACCCATATTCAAAACAGCTTTATTCACAATAGCCAAAAGATGGAAACAACCCAATGTCTATTAATGGATGAATGGATAAACAAAACGTGGGGTGTGCATATGTGTGTGTGTGTGTGTGTGTGTGTGTGTGTGTGTGTGTATCCATACAAGGGAATATTAGTCATAAAAAGGAATAATATTCCAGCAAGTTATTTTGAAAATATCAACAAACTGATTCTAAGATTTATGTATAAAAGCAAGACTCAGAACACTCAATACAACATTGAGGGAGGAAAACAGTCAGAAGACTGGTACTATCTGACTTCAAATCTTACCGTAGAGCTATAATAATCAAGACAATGTGGAGTTGGAAGAAAGCAAAAAAGACAAATAGACTGATGGACAGAACAGAGTCCAGAAATAGACCTACACATATACAGTCAACTGATCTTTGACAAAGGAGTAAAGCCAATTCAGTGGAAAAAGGATATTCTTTCAACAAATGGTGCTAGAACACTAGGGTAACTGGACATCTACAGATGGAGGAGGAGGAGGTGGAAGAAGAGGGGGAGGGAGAAGAATCTAGACACTTTCACAATAATTCACTCAAAATGGACCTAAATGTAAAACACAAAACTATAAAACTTCTAAAAGATAACACAAAAGAAAATCTAGGTGAGCTTGGGTTTGGCAATAAGTTTTTAAATGCAACACTAAAAGCATGACCCATGAAAGAGAAACGTGGGACTCCATTAAAATTTAAAACCTGTGCCCTTCGAAAGACACTGACACACTGTTAAGATAATGAAAAGACAAGATACAGAGTGGGAGAAAATATATCTAAAGCACATATCGAGAAAGAACTGATATCAAAAATATACAAAGAACTCTTAAAACTCAACATTAAGAAACAAAAAACTCAATTAAAAAATAGGCAAAACAGTTGGAAACCTCACCAGAGAAGATATTCAGCTGGCAAACAAACATATAAAAATATACTCAACATTATAAGTCATTAGGAAATTTCAAATTAAAAGTGAGATACAACCATATACTTATTAGAATGGCCCAAATCCAAAACACTGACAGCCAAATGTTAGTGAGGATGTGGGATGTCTTTGTCTGTTTGGGCTGCTATAACAAAATACCACAGAGTGGCTTATAAACAACAAACATTTATTTCTCACAGTTCTGGAGTCTAAAAGTCCAAGATCAGGGTGTCAGCATGGTTGGGTTCTGGTGAAAGCCTTTTTCCAGGTTGCAGACTACCTACTTAGCCATGTATCCTCACATGGTGGAAGGGGGAAAGGGAGCTTTCTCTCTGGTCTCTTTTATAAGGTCATTAATTTCTTTTATAAAGGCTGTGCCCTCATGGCCCAATTACCTCTGAAAGGCCCCACCTCTTAATATCATCACATTAGGCATTAGGATTTCCACATACAAATGGAGAGGGGGCACAAAAATATTCAGACCATAGTATGGGTTAACAGGAACTCTCATTCATTGCCGGTGGAATGCAAAGGTGTAGCCACTTTGGAAGACAGCTTGGCAGTGTCTGATAAAGCAAAACACAGCTTACCCAATGATCTAGCAATCATGTGCCTTGATACTTGCTCAAGTGACTTGAAAGTTTATGTCCACACAGACCCCTCTATGTTTATAGCACCTATACATAGAGGCTTAAATCTATAAACCTGAATGTTTATAGTAGCTTTATTTATAACTGCCCAAACTTAGAAGTGACCAAGAAGTCCTTCATTAAGTAAATGGATAAACAAACTATGGTACCTCCACACAGTGGAATATTATTCAGCAATAAAAAGAAATGAGCTATCCATTGAGCCATGTAAATACATGAAAGTACCTTAAATACATATTGCTAAGTGAAAGAAGCCAGTCTGAAAAGGTTACTTGTATGATTCCAACTATATAACATTCTGAAAAAGGTGACTAGTTTAGAATGGTATATGTCAATTATCTCAATTAAAAGACTTTTTAGGGGCGCCAGGGTGGTTCAGTTGGTTGAGTGTCCAACTTTTGATTTTGACTCAGGTTATGGTCCCATGGTTTGTGGGTTTGAGCCCCACGTTGGGCTCTACATCGGTAGTGGAATTCTGTCTGTCTCTCTCTCTCTCTGCCCCTCCCCCACTAACACACATGATCTGTTTCTCAAAATAAATAATAAATAAGCTTAAAAAATAAATAAAATTTTTCAAAAAAATTTTTTAAAAGATTACTGGTTGTCAGAAATTACATATAAATGACTACAACTACAGGACATTCTGAAAAAGATAATAGTAAAAAGAAAGAAAGGAGCTCTTAATCATGTCTATGTCTTAGAAGTTCAGTCTGTTCATCATCCACGTAGAAGACAGACTTAGGGGTGGGCAGAAATAGGAGTGAGGTGGGGTGCCTGTGTGGCTCAGTCAGTTAAGCATCCAACTCTTGATTTTGGCTCAGGTCATGATTTCATGGTTTGTGGGATCACAACCCTAGTCAGGCTCTGCACCATCAGATTCTTTCTCTTGGGATTCTTTCTCCCTCTCTCTCTCTCTCTCTCTCTGCCGCTACCCATCTCTTGCTCTCTCAAAAATGAATAAACTTAAAACAATATATTACCTATATAATAAATTAATGGAATTATTTTTTAAAGCCAAAAAAGTATATAATTATATATTTTCTCTCTTTACCAAATAATTATTAGCAGCATACAAATATGTTCTAGTATATCGTGCCTTTAAAAAACTTGTTCTTGATCCCACATCATATCCCTCAACTAATATTCTACTTTTGTGTCCTCTTTTATAACCAAATTTCTCAGGAAAGGTTCTTACCTTCACTCTCTCTTCTCCCTCACATATCATTCCCTTTTTTTTTTTTAAGCTTATTTATTTTGAGAGAGAGAAAGAGAACAAAGGGGGAGGGGCAGAGAGAGAGAGAGGGAGAGAAAGAATCCCAAGCAGCAAAAAGCCCTACTCAGGGCTCGATCCCATGAACTCAGGGCTTGATCAGATCATAACCTGAACCTAAATCAAGAGTTGGATGCTCAACTGACTGAGCCACTTAGGCACCCCTATCATTCCCTGTTCATACCAACCCAGGCTGGCCTTCCTCCCCATTCTCCAGAAACCCCCTTAAAGTGACCAATGAATTCCATGTTGCCAAATCTAACAGATACTTCTCTGCTTTCTTAGCTTGTCAATAACATTTGGCACAGCTATTACTTCCTTGGTGTACTATCATTTCTTAAATTCCAAGACACCATGTTCTTCCCTCTCTATTCAGCCTCTAAACACTGAAATGCCCCAAAATGAGTCTTAAACCTTCTTCTGTTCTCCATCTATATTCTCTAGTTAGGTGAGTTCATCCAGTCCCATTGCTTTAAATACCACTTATTTATTTGCTAATGTCTCCCCAAATTTACATCTCTAACCCCAACTTCTCTCCTCTGAGATCCAGACTTGTATATCCAATTGCCTACTAAAATTCTCACATTTGAATGTCTAGTTGGTATTTTAAGCTTAACATGTTTAAAACAGCACTCTTGATTCCCCTTCCCCAAACCAATCTTTCCCATAGTCTTTGCTCTCTAGAGAGATCTCTCTAAATAGCACCATCATCCATGTAGCAATAACTTAAGCCAAGGCTAAGTGTTACTTTTGAATCTTCCCTTTCCTTGTGTTCCATATTCAATTTTTTTTTTGTAAATCCTGTCCGGTCTACCCACAAAATACACCTTGACTCTGTTCATTTCTTTTTATCTCCACTGTCATCCTCCCAGTCCAAGCTATTCATTATCTCTTATCTGGAGGACTTTAACAGACTTCTAATGGGTGAGAGTCATATTTTAAAAATAAGTATTAGATCAGGACACACCCCTGCTTAAAATGTTTTCATGAAAACTGACAAGCTGATTCTAAAATTCTAAATGAGAATAAAGGACCAAGAATAGCCTACATGACTTTGAAGGAGAAAAGAGGAAAGTAAAGTGTAATCAAAACCTACTGCTAAGCCATGATAGTTACAAAAGGATGATATTGGTGTAGAAATAGACAAACAGAACAGTGGAACAGAACAGAGAGCCTAGAAATAGACCCATGTTTACAAAGGAACTTGGAATACAGCAGAGATACTATAAATAGGTTCCAGAGAAACTGGCTATCAGTATTAAAAAAACACAATTATACCAAGTCACACCTCATATATAAAAATAAATTCCAGGTAGATTAGACTTAATGTGAAGAGCAAAGCTGCAGAATTTTTAGAAAAAAAATTATTCATCAGTGTAGGGAAAAACTGCATAAATAAGACACAAAAATCACAAATCATAAGGAAAAATAAACTTGATTACCTTAAGATGGAAACTTTCTGCATGACAAAGGATAACTTAAACATTTATGGGAATTTTTTTAGGACAGAGAAATATACCAAAAAACAAACATACAACACAATCTGTAACTGCACCACAAGATTATCCCTTTGGACATTAAAAAGAAAGAGTAGCCAGAAAATTCCAACAGTACAGAAAAGTACAGAATAAAAGTAAAAGCCTTTCTCTCCAAAGATGACCACTGTGATTTGTTACATAATTTTATAATGCATATACCAACACATTAATTTAATTGAAAAATGTCTGTTTTGTTGATAGGTTTTAAAAAAAGCAAATTTCCAAAGAATATATATGCTCTTATTCCTTAAAAAAAAAAAAAAAAACTATATGTATACGTTTCTATAAATATTGGAAAAGGTATGGAAAGAGGGAGAGGGAATAATATTCTTTCACTTTAGATACTTTTGCATTGTTTGAATTATCAGAATGAGCACAATTAATTTTGTTATTCAAATGATTGCAATAAAACTGGGAAACAAACAAAAACAAAATAACAAAAAATCTGCCATATATTGTTCTAGCTAGAGAATGTAAGTACATGCCCCTCCACCAAATAAAACCGAATCAATATATTTTTAAAAGGCAAGAAAAATACAGAAGCATATCAAACCAATAAAGCTTTTCTTACCTAACTTGTAAAATAGGGGAGTTCAAAGTAGTTTGGAAAAGAAAAGCTAAACCTGAAATATCTGCATGAGTCTATTTATACACACACCAAACAGTTACCTTTGGCTGGGGTGGAGGGATTTCCAGAGGAAGGAAAGATTAACACCCTCTTTGTTCACTCATGTAATGTTTGTTACTAGCATGCTCTAATTTTTATAAATTTTAAATAATAAAAATTTTTTTTGAAAGAGAGACAGCACAAGCAGAGAAGGGGCAGAGGGAGAGGGAGAAAATCTTAAGCAGCTTCCACCCCTGGCGTTGGTGGGGGGAGGTGGTGCTCCGCGAGGGCTGATCTCATGAGGGTGAGATCATGACCTGGGAGGAAATCAAGAGTCACATGCTTAACCCACTGAGCCACCCAGGTGCCTCTAATTAATATGTTTTAAATAAAATAAAACCAAATTATGTCATACCCCACAAATAAAAAGTACTAGAGGAAGCAAGAAGGGCAACTTTTTGTTATGGTTAAAGCACAGGCTCTGGACTCAAGAGTCCTGGGTTAATAAACCCCAGCTGTGTCACTTTGGGCTGGGCAACTTTGGGCACAAGTCTAAACCTAAATTTTAAACCACCTGTAAAACAGGCACAATAACAGCATCTGCTTTATAGGTTTGTTATGGGGATTAAATATTGCAGGAGGTGGGAGGGGAAGCGTTTAACTCAGGACCTGGCGTTAATGATACAGTAAATTTAGTAAGAATAAAAGTTGAAGTAGGAATGCTGATAACTTTCCCAACATTTCTATTCCTAGAAACTCAGAAAACAATCTGTGTGAGTTAGACCCCAGGTCAAAGGTGGGGTCTGCAGTCACTCAGCCAGTTGCACCTCCAGGACGAAGTCAAGGCTGGGGCACTGCCATAAGCGCCCTGAAAGATGAGCGGCTTGCCACTGCTTTCACAACAGGCCCCTTTCTGAGTGCCACGCATCCTGGTGGACTAAAGAAATGGCCAAGCTCTTGAGGCTGAGACTGGACGAAGAGAAGGGTTGATGAAGGAAACACCCTTTTCCATTTTGCCCCAAACAGGAAAAGCCCTCCTGGGTCTGAAATTTCAGAAAATGCCAAAATGAACTCCCTTCGTGCCTCCTCAGGAGCACCACGACCTCAAAGTCGCTTCTCAGCACGTCCCTTCTCCCATCAATGCCCCTCTTGGGGCTCCGTTTTCTTCCGCTAGTTCAGATTCTGTCCAGTTTTGTGTTCCTGGCCTCAGTGTCCCGTTAATCTAGTTTCTCCTTCTCCACTTCAGACTCCATTCCTCTCCTTCAATTTCTCGCCCTCCTCCCCAGACTCAGGTTATTTACTTCCTTCACCTCTACCTTAGTGTAACTCTTTTGCCTTAGTAACCTCTCCTCCGCCTCAGGGACCGCTCCTTCGCCACCCTTCTCCCGCGTCCACTTCAGGTTTCCCAGCTTCCACCTCAGTTTTCTCCCCTCAGCCTCAGACCCCAAACTCCCGGCACAAGCCCTCCCAGCCTGGCCCTACCGGGCTGCTCCAGGGTCAGCGCCCCCAGGCGGCGGACGCCTTCCTCGTCCAGATCCCACTGCTCCGCCATCCCTGCCCGCCTCTCACCTGTCTCCGCCCGCGAGACAGGCTGGCTCGCGCCAGGCCCCGCCCCCTACCAGGCCCCGCCCCCCGCGCGAGCGGCCGACCTCCTCCGGGCCGTTATTGCCTAGGTCACGCGCCTGCCCGCCAGCCTCAGGAGTCCCGACTATGGTATGGAGCCATCCCTGGCGGGGGCGCCAAAAACAATAAAGCAGATAGGGTGGCGTTGCGGTCGAGGATTAGAGCTTTGGGGTTAGGGATGTAGCTCTGGGACGTGGGGTAGGTTATGGCCCCAGCTTTGTAGGATGTGGGGGCTGGCTCTGAGGAACTGGAAGAATGCTCCTGTTTTGAGGGATGAAGTGTTCTGCTCTGAGGATTTGGGGAACTTCAGGTCTGAGGGGTTGGTGGTGTGCCTCTTGGAGAGGTGAAGGTCTTCATATCTCAGTGCTTGGAGCTGTTGACACTGAGGCCAGGCAGTGACGGCCGTGTGAATGAAGCGGTGTCCAGATCTGAAGGATTGGGGTAGGGAGTGGGAGGCAGCTCTCTGAGGCATGATAGGGAGGGAGCCCCAGATCCGAACCGTTGGGGAATTTGGCTGTGGGGAGTTGAAGTCCTGTCTTTAGATCATGGGCTAGTTCTAGCTCTAGAAATTGATTTGGAAGGCGCTTCTTTGGGAAATAAGGATCAGTGTGGAAAAGAGATACTCTTTGGAATGGGGTAGAGATGATTATGCTAGGGCTACCCCATTTCCTGTAGTCAGTCTGACAAGAAGCCTTTTGCCCTTCAAGTACTACAGATCCTCAAGCTTGCCTATGACCGAGGGCTCTTCCCAGACTGGGATAGTTCTAACAAACTCCTGTGCAGTCTTTGGGAAGAAAACTCTAGAAAGAACAGCCATACCCTTAACTCCTACCTTCACTTCAGCGGGCACCTCTTGAGAGCTCACCTGTGGATGGGACATATATGTGTAAGAAGGAGGCAAGCTCTCGAGCCAATACACTCTTGTCAAAGCCTTTTTTTAATTTAATTTTTTTTAATCTACATCCAAATTAGCATATAGTGCAACAGTGATTTCAGTAGTAGATTCTTTAATGCCCCTTACCCAATTAGCCCATCCCCCCTTCCACAACCCCTAAGCCTATCCTTTTTTTTTTTTTTTTAATTTTTTAAAATAGTTATTTATTTTTGAGAGACAGAGACAGAATGCGAGTGGGTTGCGGGCAGAGAGAGAGGGAGACACAGATTCCAAAGCAGGCTCCAGGCTCCGAGCTGTCAGCACAAAGCCTGACACGGAGCTCAAACCCACAAACCAGGAGATCATGACCTGAGCCAAAGTCGGACGCTTAACCGACAGAGCCACCCAGGCGCCCCTGTCAAACCCTATCCTTAATAACAAAAGAGGAGAACAGAACTGTGACTCAGCTTCAAGGAGCTAGTGGGTTTTCTCTGGCAGCCCAAATCCATACACTAGGAGCACTTACACTGAGCTCTCAACCAGCTAGTCACCTTTAAGGACAACAGAAAGTAAAATCAAGAGTCCTTGCATATTTATGCTTTCTGGTCTAGGTGGGGACCTTAGTTACCATCAGTTTGTCATGTTCAGTCTTAGCCATGTTTAGGAAGACCAGGGCTCAAAAGCCTAGATTAGCTCATTAGATGGGCTTTTCTTCCTCTGGTTCTGTGAATCATGGCACCATTAAAAAATTTGTAATCTTTCTCATGGCCCCTTTAACTCTTCTAGCCTCAAATATGGCATATATAATTGTTCTTCTTTATATATGAATATTTAGACCAGGCTTATTATAAAAGAACTCCACCCCCTTCTTTGTTGCATGCATTTATTTGCCTTCCTCAACTATTAAAATAGGAGATGCAGGTTTTGTTGGGCTTTTCCTTTCTTAAACAACCACCTCTTTAACACTTTTTCCCCCCACCATTTTAATGCAAATTTTGAAACATTTAGATAAGTTGAAAGAACTATATACTCACCACCTAGATTCTATAGTTAACATTTTGCTGTGTATGTTTTATCACATGTCCATGTATTTATCCCTTTATCAATCCACATTGATTTTTGATGCATTTCAAAATGTTGTAATATCAGTACATTGCACCCCACTTGCTTCAGCATGCATAATTTTTACCTAGAATTCAAAATTGTTTTATGGTTCTTTTATTATTTTTATGTACTATTTGCCACCTTTTAAATTTTGTTTACAAGAGTAGTGCTCCTTGAGTGTTTATTTTAAAATCTGAAACAGATGATGTGTATGTTTGATGATTTGTATGTTTATATGTTCTACTTTTCTATAGTGTTGATAAGCTAGGCCATCTTAAGGCAAAATAGACAATTCACTTACGAATAGATAACCTTGAACTTTTAACAATGAGCTGAAGAAGGTTAATGATCTTTGCTGTCTTTCTGTATATTAAAAGGAAACCACAGCATTCAGCTATCCTGTTATGGCCTCAATAATGTGATGTCTCTGCAGGTATGACCCCAAGAGAGCTCTGCATATGCTCAGTGGGGTGGGGAGTGCCTTCCTCATAATTCTCTTTTTTAAATGGCTTTATTAACATATAATTCCCATACTACAATTTACCATTTTAAAGTTTACAGTCCAGTGGGTTTTAGTATATTTACAGAGTTGTGCAAGTAGTACCACAATCAATTTTACAACATTTTCATTATCTGAGAAGGAAATTCCATACCTGTTACTAGTCACTGCCCATTTCCCCCACAACCTCTCCAACCCTGAGCCACCACTAATCTACTCTCTACAAATTTGCCTATTCTGCACATTACACATAGATGGAATCATGTAATATGTGGTCTTTTGTTGCTGGCCTTCTTTTACTTAGCATAACATTTCAAGGTTTCATCTGAGTTGTAGCACATATCGGTACTTCCTTTTTATTGACAAATAATATTCCATTGTATGGATACACTACATTTTGTTTATTCATTCATCAGTTGATTGACATTGGGTTGTTTCTACTGTTTGTTATGAATAATGCTTCTATGAACATTTGTCTGTAAGTTTTTGTGTAGACCTAGGTTTTCATTTTTCTTGAGTTTATACCTAGAAGTGGAATTGCTGGGCCATATAGTAACTATGTATTTAACATTTTGAAGAACCACTGAACTGTTTTCCAGAGCAGCTGCACCATTTTACACTCCCACCAGCAGTGTAAAGGAGTTCCGATTTCTCCAGTCCTTGTCAACACTTGTTGTTACCTATCACTTTGATTCAGGTCCTCCTACTGGGTGGTGAAGTGGTATCTCACTGCAAGTTTTGATTTGCATACCCCTGATACCTACTGATGTTAAGTATCATTTCATGTGCTATTGACATTTGTGTATCTACTTTGGAGAAATGTCTTTTTAGAGTTTTTACCCGCCTCCCTTTAAATTTGCTTGTTCATCTTATTTCTATTATTGAATTGTAAGAGTTCTTTTTTTAAAAAAAAAAATGTTTATTTTTGAGAGAGGGATAAAGAGCAAGAGCGGTGGGGGATGGGGAATAGTGTGGAGGGGGGAGCAAGCGTAGGGAGACAGAGGATCCGAAGTAGGCTCCAGGTTCTGAACTG
The DNA here is from genome assembly GCF_018350215.1 of Panthera leo. Taxonomy (NCBI): domain Eukaryota; kingdom Metazoa; phylum Chordata; class Mammalia; order Carnivora; family Felidae; genus Panthera; species Panthera leo. The sequence goes on along the minus strand of NC_056693.1, from coordinate 42,654,956 downwards.
TCAGCACAGAGCCCAACACGGGCCTTGAACTCACAAACCATGAGATATGACCTGAGCCAAAGGTGGAATGCTTAACTGCTTAACTGACTGAGCCACCCAGGCACTCGAGTTGTAAGAGTTTTTTATGTAGTCTAAATACAAGTTCTTTATTAGATATGTGATTTGTGAATATTTTGATCTATCATATGGGTTGTCTTTTTACTTTCTTGATGGTGTCCTTTGAAGCGCAAACATTTTTAATTTTGATGGACTTTTATTTATTTCACTTGTCATTTTGTATCTTATCTAAGAAGCATTGCCTAATTCAAGATTATAAAGATTTTGTGTTTCCTTCTAAAGGTTTTATATTTTTAGCTCTTATTTTTTAGGTTTGGTCCACTTAGTATTAATTTTTGTGTATGGTGTGAGGTAGGGTTTTTAGCTTGGTTGGTTTTCTTTTTGCATGTGGATGTCCAATTGTCCTAGCATCATTTTTTGAAAAGGTATTCTTTACCCATTGAATTGCTTGACTCCCTTATCAAATTCATAACCATATGTTTCCTTACACTAATAGCACACTATCTTGATTACTATACCTTTTTAGTTAGTTTTGAAAGTGGGAAGTATGAATCATCAAATTTCGTTCTCCTTTTTCAAGATTTTTTTTTTTTTTTTTTTTACTATTCTGCGTCCTTTGTATTTCCATATGGATTTTAACATCAGCTTGTCAATTTTTGCAGAAAAAAGGCAGCTGTAATTTGTATACGGATTGTGTTCAATCTATAGATCAATTTGGAGGGTATTGCAGTCTTAGCAGTATTAAGTCTTCTGATTCATAAATATGAGATGTTTTTCCATTTACTTAGGTCTTTAAATTTTTTTTTTTTCAACAGGGGCGCCTCGGTGGCTCAGTTGGTTGAGCGTCTGGCTTTGGCTCAGGTCATGATCTCACAGTTTGTGTGTTCCAGCCCCACATCGGGCTCTGTGCTGACAGCTTGGAGCCTGCTTCAAATTCTGTGTCTCCCTCTCTCTCTGCTCCTCCCCTGCTCATGCTGTCTCTCTCCTTCAAAAATAAATAAAAACATTAAAAAAATTTAAAAAAATTTTTTCAACAGTGTTTTGAACTTTTCAGAGTACAAGTATTACACTTCTTTTGTAAATGTATTCCTAAATATTTTGTTTTTTTGATACATTGTTTTCTTAATCTCATTTTTGGATTGTTCATTGCTAGTATATAAAAATACAATTGATGATATATTGATCTATACCCTTCACCCTGTTGAGTTCATTTCTCATAATTTTCTAGTGAATTCCTTAGGATTTTCTATATGCAAGATCACATCATCTACAAATAGAGATAGTTTTACTTCTTCCATTTCAGTATGGATGCTTTTTGTTTCTTTTTCTTGCATAGCTCTGTTTTCATTCTCCCTTTAGGAGGAGCCTGGCATGCCTCATGAATCAGCAGAGGATTTGTTTCATTTCAACGTTGGGGGCTGGCATTTCTCAGTTCCCAGAAGTAAACTTGCTCAGTTCCCAGACTCCTTGCTGTGGAAAGAGGCTTCAGCCTTGACTTCTTTGGAAAGCCAGAGGCTATTCATCGACAGAGATGGTTCCACATTTAGGCACGTGCACTATTACCTCTACACCTCCAAACTCTCCTTCTCCAGTTGTGCTGAACTGAACTTACTCTATGAGCAAGCACTGGGTTTGCAGCTGATGCCTTTGCTGCAGGTAAGATACTCTTGTCTTCCAGGAGTGATCAGTAACATAGGCCTTATAGCACTAAATGTTGTGTCCTTTCAAATACTGGTTTCTGGGATGACCCTCTTAATGGGGAAGTGTGATGAGTGAGTTAAAGTAATAAATAATACACTGGAAATGCATGTCCTGAATAAAGGCTTTCATCCTGACTCTGCCTTATCTATACCAGTACCCACCACAGACCCAGGATAGGACTTAACCAACTGCTGAGAGGGTGCCCTTGACTTTTGAAAATCCTATTTTAACATTCTTCTTGAATCTTAACTTTCCTCCTAACTACAGAAACCACTTCTGTGGCTTCTCTTAAGTAGTTTATTCTTAGTTTTTGGACAATGATTTTTTTTTAACTAGAAAAGCTAAATATGGCTAGAAAGGACCATTGGCCATGCTCCATATTAATTCCACTGTCTGGACAAAGTGTTGTTTACTCCATCTCCACAAGCACTGAGCCAGCAAGTCACAGTTCAGCTTAGGGTACTACCAACTGTGCCTCCCCAACACATCTTAGAAGAAAATTGAAATAGTGCATGTTTGGGTCATATAGGAATAAGAACATTTCATACTGTGTGTTTTTATAGATATTCCTAAGTAATTTAATGTTTTTTTCATAAGTTACTATGTATTTGGAAATCAAAACCCTTCACATACTCCAATGCAAGTTGATGGTAGTATTCTTTTCATTTATTTTTTAAAGTTTATTTATTTATTTTGAGAGAGAGAAAGAGAGAGAGCAAGCAGGGCTGGGGCAGAGAAAGAGGGAGAGTCTCAAGGGAGATGTGGGGCTCGATTCTATGAAACCATGAGATCATGACCTGAACTGAATCGTGCTTAATCGACTGAACCACCCAGGCACCCCTTCTTTTTATTTGTTTAAAGCTACCCACCTGAAACAAAATTTTTTTCAACTACCCCTGGAGTAGAGTGCTAGAATTGCTTACAAGTGGCTTCAAAATTACTTAAATGGCCTCACATGTCAGGATTACTGATGACTTTATGCCAAGGCACCATTTTGTGAGGAAAAGAAGGGAATCATTTGTTCATTGCAGAAAATCAAAGAGATCAAAGCAATTTTTGAACCATTTTAAAGAACACAAGCCTATTCTACAAACAGTTTATAAAGCCCTTTAAGTCCTTTCCTGTTCTCACTTCCCATTGAAACAACATCTATCTGGGAAGCAACTTCAGAATGGGATGTAGCAACTTAGAGGGCAATGAGCTGGTCCAGTTCCCAAGTTCCAAGTTGTGTGAGCAGAAGTATTTGAAGAATCATGTGGATCTACCTCCCTAAAAGATATAATAAAACAAGTGCTTATGTTTTGGAAATAGTGTTTTCAAAGAAGTAAACATTTAGGCTGGGCTAACTGAAGTGATGTTTATTCTTTGAAGAAGAGTATAAATACAGCTGAAGAATCAATGGCCATCTCAAGCAAATCAATAGTCTCACACATTTCCATCACTTTCCCCATTGCTAAGGCCTGCCCATATATTCAGGTTCTTTCATAAATGTACAGATGCTTTGCTTGGAGAAAATGGAATTTTCTAGTTATTAGTCTAAAGACTTTCCTCAGGCAGCCCAATTTAATTCATTCAGCCAGTATTTACTGAAAACATTTTGGGTACCAGAAATTATTCCTGTGGGCTTTAAGAAAAACATGGTATGAACCAATAAAAATAAGATGTCACAAGTAATTTTAAACTTTCAGTAGCCATATTTAAAAAATTAAAAAGTGACACTAAATTTAATAATATATCTTATTTAACTCAATATATTTAAAATACTATCATTTCAACATGTAATAAGTATTTTAAAACTGATATATTTTACATTTTTTGTACTAAATCTTCAAAATCTGATGTGTTTTATACTTATAATACATCTCAGATTCAGATGATTGCATTTCAAGTACTCAGTAGTCACATGTGGCTAATGGCTATCATATTAGCACATATCTAAACTGTTCTTAAGTGTTGGCACTCCTCACTGTAGCATCCCTCAGGTTTAACTCCTAGTAAAAAAAATTGGACTCTGCCACCTGCTAACTAATGGCTAAAGTAACTAAAGTTACTACACACTCAGCAGATCACATATCGTACTCAGAATTTTCTGTTACACAGTAGGCTTTTTTTGGAAAGCCATGTAGAAGAGCAAACCATCAGAATGAGATGGGAAGCTTCTGGAGTACAGACACCTTGTCTCACACTGCTGCTATACTCTCTACCACTCCTTATCCCCCCACATTTCCACTCTTTCTCTTTCCCACCCCTCCTTCACCTGCCCACTCTACCTCCTTTCAGTCTGTAGCTTTGGCCTCCAAAGGACACACTCAGTATCTATTACACTCAGAATCTATCTACACTTGATTCCAAGTGTAACATTTATTGTGTATTGAGCACCAATCAAGGGCCAAGCACTGGAGATACAGGAATGAACCATATAGCCATACAATGTCAGGTAGAGGTAAATACTATGAAGAATAGAGCAGTGCTTCATGTATAATAGTGAAAGAAGAGGGCATTTCTGTATTGTAGGACTTCTTGAGGTTTCAGAATGTGCTTATGTGATTTTCTTTTTGTGCGTGTAGTTTTTATTCTGTCAGTCACTGCCCTTGTAGTATTGGAGCTTAGTTGAAAGAATAAAACATTTATATCTAACCTGCTTGTTTTTAAATGTACAAATGTGTAGTATGTGGAAAGGAGATAGCAAGTGACTGAGACCAAGGAAGCTACTCCTTTAGAAAGAGTGGTAAGGGTGGGCCTCAATGACAAGGCAACATTTGAGCAAAACCTGCAGGAGAAATAAGTCATGCTGATGTCTGAGTTAAGAGCTTCCAGGCATAAGGAAAGGCACATAAAAACACCCTGAGGTTAGAGTGCCTTGAAAGAGGCAATCTCAGAGGCTGGTACAATGAAAGGTAGAAGATCGAAGGTAGATAGATGGTGAGGTCAGAGGAAGCCAGGGGGCAGATCTTACAGAGTCTTATAGGCCACATTAAAGATATAAGATCTATTCCAAATGTTATAGGTAGCTTTGGGAGATACTTAAAGAAGTAAACTGATCAGATTTAAGTTTTAAAAGATTACTGGACCTTGGGTTAAGCAATGGTTTCTCAGGTTCAACACCAAAAGCACAAGCAACCAAAGAAAAAATATAGATAAATTGGACTTCATCAAAGTTAAAAACTTTTGTGCTTCAAAGGACACCATCAAGAAAGTGAAAAAGACAACCCACAGAATGAAACAAAAAATTTGCAAATCACATATCTGATAAGGGACCTGTAACCAGAATATATAAAGCACTCTTACAACTAAACAATAAAAAGACAATCATATTTTAAAATGTGTAAAGGATTTGAGTAGACATTTCTCCAAAGAATATATACAAATGGGGAATAAGCACATGAAAAAATGTTTAACATAGTTAGCCATTAGGGAAATGCAAATGCAAACCACAATGAGATATCACTTCACACCACTAAGATGGCTAACATCAAAAAGACATGCTAAGGGTGCCTAGGGAGCTCAGTTGGTTAAGCCTCCCTCTTGATCTCGGCTCAAGTCATGATCTCACCGTCCTGAGATGGAGCCCAGTGTGCACTGACAGTGCCAAACCTGCTTGGGATTCTCTCTCTCCCTATCTGCCCCTCTCCCTCCCTCCCTCTCTCTCTCTCAAAAGAGATTAGTAAATAAGAGAGAGAGAGAGAGAGGCAATAACAGGTGTTGGCAAGGATGTGGAGAAATCGGAACCTTCATACACTGCTAATGGGAATGTAAATTTGTACAGTTTCTTTGGAAAACAGTCTGACAGTTTCTAAAAAAGTTAAAGAGTTATGATGTGACCCAGTTAATTCCCCTTCTAGGTATATACCCAAGAAAAATTAAAACTTATGTTCACACAAAAACTTGTAGACAAATGTTCATAGCAGCATTACTCATAGTAGTCAAAGAGTAGAAACATTCCTTATATTCATCAGCTGATGAATAGGCAAACAAAATGTATATCCATCCATACAAATGAATATTATTTGTCAATAAAAAGAGATGAAGTGAAGTGTCTGGGTGGTTCAGTCATTTGAGCATCCGACTTTGGCTCAGGTCATGATCCTGCAGTTCAAGAGTTCGAGCCCCACATCGCACTGTGTGCCAACAGCTCAGGGCCTGGAGCCTTCTGGATTCTGTGTCTCCCTCTCTTTCTGCCCCTCCCCTGCTCACACTCTGTCTCTGTCTCTCTCTCAAAAATAAACATTAAGGGGCGCCTGGGTGGCGCAGTCGGTTAAGCGTCCGACTTCAGCCAGGTCACGATCTCACGGTCCGTGAGTTCGAGCCCCGCGTCAGGCTCTGGGCTGATGGCTCGGAGCCTGGAGCCTGTTTCCGATTCTGTGTCTCCCTCTCTCTCTGCCCCTCCCCCGTTCATGCTCTGTCTCTCTCTGTCCCAAAAATAAATAAAAAACGTTGAAAAAAAATTTTTTTAAATAAAAAAAAATAAAATAAAAAATAAACATTAAAAAAATTTTTTTAAACGTTTTTTTATTTATTTTTGAGACAGGGAGAGACAGAGCATGAACAGGGGAGGGTCAGAGAGAGGGAGACACAGAATCCAAAACAGGCTCCAGGCTCTGAGCTGTCAGCACAGAGCCCTACGCGGGGCTCAAACTCACGGACCGCGAGATCGTGACCTGAGCCGAAGTCGGCCGCTTAACCGACTGAGCCACCCAGGCGCCCCCTAAAAAAATTTTTAAGGAATGAAGTACTGATACATGTAACAACAAGGATAAACTTTGAAACATTATGCTAAGTTAAAGAAGCCAGGCTCAAATATATTGTATGATTCCATTTATATAAAATGTACATAATAGGTAAAGTTATAGAGACAGAAAGTAGATTAGCTGTTGCCTAGCACTAAGGTAGAGGATGGGAAGGCTAGGGTGGGCAGGATTGGCAATGACTGCTAATGGGTGCAGAGTTAACTTTTTAGGATGTTGAAATAGATTGTGGTGATGATTGCACAATTCTGTGAACACATTAAAAACCATTGAACTGTACAATTTAAATTGGAGATTTTATCATTCATATTATATATGTGAATACATTTTACATTAAATATATTTCAATAACACTATTTAAAAAATCATTGACTTCTGTCCTGATATTAGACGAATCATCAAACTATAGCCCATAGACGAAATTCAGCCCACTACCTTTTTATACAACCTGTTAGCTAGGACTGATTTTTACATTTTTTAGATGGTTGAAAAACCAAAAGAAAAATATTTTGTGGCACATAAAAATTATATGAAACTCAAACTTCAGTGTCCATTAAGTTTTTTCTTTAATTTTATTTATTTTTGAAGGAGAGAGAGACAGAGCATGAGCAGGGGCAGAGAGAGAGGGAGATAGAATCCAAAGCAGGTTGTAGGCTCTGAGCTGTCAGCACAAAGCCAGATGTGAGGCTCGAACTCCCGAGCAGTGAAATCATGACCTAAGCTGAAGTCAGACGCCCAACTGACAGAGCCACCCAGGCACCCCTGTGTCCATTAAGTTTTACTGGAACACAGCCATGCTCATTTGTTTATGTATTATTTATAGCTGCTCTTGAGCTACATACAATACAGAGTTGAATAGTGGCAACAGGGACCATATTCTCAAAGCCTAAAATATTTGCTCTCTGCCCTTTTACAGAAAAAAATTTGCCGACCCCTGGCCAATGAAGAGTGGGACACAGGAAGAAGCAGGAAGACCAGTTAGTTAGGAGGTTCCTATAGCATCCAGATAAAAGATAGTGGTAGTTTGGCCTAAGGTGGTAAAAGAAGTGTTCAAATTCTGGATGTATCTTGATAAAACTGACAGTTTGCTAATGAATCGTTGGTAGAATGAGAAAGAATAGATAATTCTTTGGTATACTGAGCAGTAAGGTGAATGGTGGATTCCAAAGAATGTGCAGGTTTAGGGGGAGAAATCAGGAGTTAGGATTTGAATGTGTTAAGTTTGAGAGGCAAGAAAAGGGTATTTATTAAACATCCAAGTGGTCATGGTGAGAAGGCAGCTCAATTGTATAAGTTTTGGAATTCATGGGAGCAATCTGATCTAGAGGTATAAATCTGGGAGTCGTCAAAGCTGGTATGTAAATCTATTAGCCTGGATGTTCACAGAGGAAGTACAGAGTAGCTATTCCAGGTCTGTACATTAACATTATAGTGCTTCCTAGAACTTTCTCTGTAATTTGGGGAGTCCCCTTTGCCTAAATGTAAACTGCTTCAAGCCTCTCACAAGCTATCAGCCTGGTTGAGAGTCATAGCTGCTACTGCAGTGTGAAATTTCTCTTCAGGGTCACTCACAAGAGTTCAAAGTTCTTGGCAGACTGTCGATTCCTTTACTTGCCCCCTTGAACCCCACTGAGGACTTAGTATGATAGTACATGCTACTTGTGTTTCCTTTTCCATCACCATCTGGCGACTTCTACGCTTGGAAACTTAAATTATTCTTCCTATAAGCATTCTACTACCAGCAAGCAACCCAAATACACCTGCATTTCTTGTGTTCAAGGGAGCCAGAGAGTTTTTATGTTGATCACACAAATGATGCTTTCAAGAAAACAGACAAGGGACAGTCTCACAGTTTCTATTACTCATGATGTTAAGACAGATTACCACTGTGGTCTTGGAAAGGAAGATTACATAAACAGTAGATATTCATCCCAACAGTGTAGCTTGTCTGTAGATATGGGTAAGTGGACAACCCTGGACCTGGCAACTGCTTGCCTTGACTCATAGCCTAACACATACCCAAACCTATGTTCTTGTGTGGGCACTCACACACACACTTTGAAATCCAGCCATGTCCCTAAGTACCCCCAGCACCACCTCTCCACACCTTTTTACTTGGTGTTCCTTCTTCCTAGAATTCTTCCCCTTTAAGATTTACCCTAAATGTGGTCCAAGGGAAGTCTAGCCTGACACTTCCAGGCGGAGTTTTTGTCTCTCTGCTCTCAGAGTTAATTCCTGTCACCTATCAATGTTAATTCTGTTTGGATCAAGTATTCATAGGTCTTTCTCCCTCACTGGCCTGTATTCTTTTCATGTTTGCATTTCTAGTATCTCATAGTACCCAACCTGTAACAGGTGTTTAACAAACATCCACTGAGAGAACATTGAATGATGCACCCAAGATGACCTATGAAGGCTAAATCTACTTCTGCAGGGTCAGGGCACTGGAACTGGCAGTGGAGGGACAGGTTTGAGATGCTGATAGTTGTGTCATATTTGACTTCCTTGGCTGATTGCTGTTCTGCATATCCTTTTGTTCTACTAACCTTGCTTCCCTTGAGCTGCAGATTGATGCTGGCCTTCCTTGTTTTTACAAGACAGTTGCAAGCCCCCACTCCCCCACCCCCAGATCCCTCCAACAGCCCACATCAGAGCTTAAGGCATCTCTAAGCACTGGTTGTACTTGGAAAACCTCCATTAAGTCCCAGAGTTCTTCCAGTAGTGCATTTGTCAGCCATCTTTTGGCAGCTGTACATATACACATACACACTTGCCCCATGCCATTAGTCTTACGTTGCTTCTGATTGACAAATTTTTTCACTACTATCTAGACCAAAAGTGACATTAATTATCCCTGTGCTAGTAATTAGCCATTTGAATTTATATCTATATTTCCCTAAAGAAACCCTCCCTTTAGTAACTTTCTAGGTCATAGCATATGAATAGTAAAAGTCATAGAAGTAATATTCAGGCAGATAGAAGTAGAATTGAAGTCCACAGAAGACTAGTCAAATACTCTGTGACAATTTCAGTCAACAAACCCAAAGAACACTAGGAAGCTAGGCTCTCTGAAATTCTCTTCACTCATTCATTAGTTCATTCATTCCATGAAAATGTATTGAGATTCCTCAGGCACTGTTGTTGTGGGTGCTGCAAATAAAGCAGAGAACAAACCAGGCAAGATCATCATGGTATTGGAGGTTTTATCTACTAGGGGAGACTAGCAGATGTTAAATAAATAAGTAGGTGTTATTGAGAACAATAAAGCAGAGTGAGGGGTTTAGGGAATGTGTTCTTTGGGTTCCTATAGCACCTAAATGGCTTCCCAGAAGAAGGGCTTGTGTTTCTAGAAGCCAGAGCAAGGACTGGCTGAGAGAATTTAGAAGACAACCCAGTTGGGGCACCTGGGTGGCTCAGTTGGTTGAGCATCTGACTTTGGCTCAGGTCATGATCTTGTCGTCTGTGGGTTTGAGCCCCACCTTGGGCTCTGTGCTGACAGCTCACAGCCTGGAGCCTGCTTTGGATTCTGTGTCTCCCTCTCTCTCTGCACCTCCCCTGCTTGCACTCCATCTCTCTCTCAAAAAAAAAAAAAAGAAAAAAAAAAAGAAAAAAAAAAAGAAGACAACCTAGTTAAGGCTCCTGGGCCTAGTGCATGCAGCACGACTTGACTGGCAGGAATTATGATCTCTTAGGATTTATTTGTATGTTTTTCTTTTTAAGATTTTTCAAACATACCTTTCTTGGAGAGAATGGTACAGCTCACACTTCACATTTACAGAAATGGCAAGAAATGGAGATTTCACGTCTACAAAATAGGTCATTCTCCCCTCAGCTAATACATCTCTCAAGCTAGTTGGACTATCAGTACTGACCCACCCCACAGGATATACCTGGGTACCAAACAGCACTTCCAAAAAGGGCATCTAGGCCCAGAACAATAGGTTGTTCTCCCAGACAGGGATTTCCCTCCCCCAATAGGTCCCTTCCACAATGGCCAATACAGAGTTGATCAAAGGCACTGTTGTTTCCTCCACTGGGACAGAATTTCAGGATTTGAATCTGCAAGTGAAACACAAATGGCAAATTCAAGTTCTGATGCTGTCAGCTTAGTATGGGTTTTGAATGGTCCACTGTCACTTGCAGGCTCTCCCTAGTTTTACTCTTTTTTCTTGCTACTTCACCCAGCATCTTTTGATCCATCACCAATCAGACTGAAGTTGAGACTCTTCTTCCTGTCATCCTGTCTCCTTCTTCTCCTTCATCCTTGTCCCTCTCCCCCTTAGATCTTCCCTCTGGACTCTAGGTCCCAAGTTGGAATCACTGTCTTCACTGCCCTCTGAACTCTCTGAGCACTGCCCATTGTAATCCTATGTTAGCTTTTCCTGTGGTTTTGGATATTCAACATCTTTGGATGCTCAGTTTTTGTGAATGTAGTCTGCTTCTCTGCCAGCTCATTTTGGGGTCCCTCATGTCTCATTTTGCTTTTCTTTCCAGAGGACTCAGCCTTCTAGCTCTCCATTTATGTGAATTCTTTCATTTAATGCAGCAGTTAAGCACTTACTACACATCGGGTTCTAGACTAGAAGCTGGGATGCATCAAGTCAGTCCTTCCTCCCAAAGCCTGAAAGAACAGGCCTGAAATCAAGCCACAGAGACCCAGATGGAGAAGTTCAGAAGGGTCTATGGGAACAAAGGAGGGTGACCTGCTCTAGCTAGGGGAGGATGCAGGCTTTTCAGGCAGTGAAGGGAGGAGAGAAGTGTTCTGGGAAGAGGAAATGGTATATATAAAATTGAGAAGTCATTACAGAACATGGTGTGTCTTTGGAGTTTTGTGGAGTTGAGTATCACTGATGATGGAGTGCAGACAGAATGGTAGAAGATGAAGCTGGAAAGGTAGTTTGGGATCTGACCATTAAGAGGAAGGAAATTAGGGGCACCTGGGTGTTTCAGTCAAGCATCTGACTTTGGCTCAGGTCATGATCTTGTGGTTTGTGGGTTTGAGCCCTGTATTAGGCTCTGCGCTGACAGTGCAGAGTCTGCTTGGGATTCTCTCTCTCCTCCTCTGTCTCTCTGTCCTTCCCCCACTTGCACTCTCTCTCTTCAAAATAAATAAATAAACTTAAAAAAAGGAAATTAACATTATATTATTTCCTTTAATCCTTACAACATCTTCCAGATTTTACTATCTCGACTTTGCCTATGAGGAGCCTGAGGCTTCTAGATGTTAAGTGACAGATGGGAGGCAGGTGGTCAAGAGCAGTGGTTAAGAGCACGGACTCTAGAATCCTGGGTTCCATTTGTAGCATTTCCTCTTACTTGGGGCACTGAGTACTCATTCTCTTCTTGGGTCTTGTTTCCCATTTGCTAAAAGGGAATGATAATAGTAAAACCTACTTTGTGTGTGTAAGGGGGGCATTAGGAGAATTCAGTTTTAAAATGCCTGGGTAGGGGTGCCTGACTGGATCAGTTAGTAGAGTGTGAGACTCTTGATCTTGGGGGTGTGAGTTCAAACCCCACATTGGATGTAGAGATTACTTAAAAGATAAAATCTTAAAAAAAAAAAAAAAAGTGCCTGCTGTTAAGTGACCAAGCAAGATTCAAACCCCAGTCTGTCTGAGTTCAAGGCTCCATGCTTGTTGTGTATATCCTGCTGCCTCCAATGATTGTGAAGGACCTCGCATGCAATGCTAAAAGGAATTTGGATGCCCCATAGGTAGTGGGGAGCACCGAAGTTTTTTAAGATGGAGACTGGTTTGGACTCATTGGCATGTTCGAAAGATACACTGTATGGAAAGGACCTGGGGATGAGAGGACCAGGACTGGGGAAAGGGAAAGGAGGAAGAGGGTGGAGCAGAAAGCAGGGGATGGAGTCACAGGGCTTGCTGACTGACTGAGTGGATAGTGTGACTATCAGTCAAGTTACAGTTCCTGCTTTAAATCCTTCAATGGCTTCACTTAACCAGGGGATATATGAAACTCCTCAGCTCAGCTTACAGAGATGTTCACTCTCTGGCTCTTGTTTACTGCTCTAGACTCATCTCCCTCACTTCCTCAACCTCCATACACCTTAAAGCTACAATCAAGGCACAGAGGCAGGTGACTTAGTGTATATCTCTACCTATCATCTTCCCACCCTGTCCTGTCCCTCCTGTGCAGTCACTGTTTTCTTTGTCCCTTTTCTCAGTACAAATACTACATTATGTACTATAATAATATATTATTATTATCATCATCATCGTTATCATCTCATTTTAACTCAATAATCCTGCTCACTCACTTTTGCAGAAACTGTTCCAGTCTGTCACCTTCCTAGAACCTCAGTTTTATTTCTTTGCCCGAGGCCAACTACTCCCTCATACAGAAATCCATCTCTCACCAGTTTCCCTCCTCAGGATAGCTGACAGCTTCACACAGAAGCTAAAGTTGTGTGCAATCCTGAGCAAAGAGGGACAAAAAGCCTATATTTTCTTCCAGTGCTGTGGAAAGAAATCCTAGGTTCCTGGAGCTCCTGAAACTTCAAAAACAATGCTGGCTCTTATCCCAGTATATGTAAATTGTTGGTTTTCTTGTCTTTTCTCATCTTTCCCTCAAACTGAGAGCTCCTTGAGTCCAGGCACAGTATCTGTGGCCCTGGTGATACACAAGCATTTCTTAAATGAATGAATGACAGACTCTCTTCTGGTGTCACACACACACTATTCTTCTCTCCCATTACTCAGTGCTCCCAGGAAAGCACTTCCCACAACCCCGACATTTTCCAATCCTTCCACAAGTCCACCAGCCACCTAAAGTGAGGAAGAATTCTCCCACTTCTCGTCTCCTTTCAGAGTTTAAGCAGTTATGTGGGTGCACTTTATAGGTATGGCCACCAGAGGGCCCTCTCAAAGCTCGGGATTCCTATGACCAGCTTCACCAGAGTTTCATCTGGTAGTTTAGATTAGAAGCAGGTTCTTTTATTAGTATCATACTGAATCTAAGGTGTTCTGTTGATTTTGAGGCTCTTAGAGAAAAAAGTTGTCACATGATGCCTTTCAAAGACAACTTTTCCAGCTATCTCTAGTATTTGATGGGAAAATACTATTTTCTTCTAGAGTAGGTACATGAAAAATGGGCTTGATGTTATGATAAGCTGCCCCCTGTACAGGACTCTTGAAGGAAAATGGGTCCTTGAGTGAAGGGCGGCATGAGCCCACCCTCTGCTCTGAGCTTCATCCCTGCCTATCTGCGGTGCTCCACTCGAGCCTCAGCCCACCCTGGTCACCTGCTCCTTCAGGTACAGAAGCTCTGGATGTGAAAGACTACTTGAGCAAGTCACAAATCCTTTAACCTCAACTGTCTCATCAGTAAAATGGGAATGCAGACATTTACCACATCTATCTCACAGAGCTATGTCAGGGTAAATGAGCAAATGTATGTGAAAGTGCTTTGAAAAATGTGGTACCCTGTGCTACCTCCAATTCCCTGCTTAGATCACGTTCCAGGATTAGGATGAACACAAACAATAAGCAGATCACAGCAACTCTAACAGTTCAAAAGGGTTTTTAAACTGTTGAGGGGAAATGATAGAAAATCTCAAGCTTTTAATGATTAAATATAAATTACTCTTTAGCTTATGTAAGATAACTTTCTATCAATCAGCATAAAATTATAACCCAAAAAGATTGTTTAAAAAAATAAGAGAAATAGTCCCTGAAATTTTGAATATTAGCATGTCATCTTATAGACCTAAATTTTTATATTTATGTATGATTGACTAAATTTATTTCAAAACACTTTATCAAAGTAAAACACATACTATCTTTCCTGGTACTTTGCCCTAGAACTGGTAGACAGTTACATGATTTAGAATTTTCAAGGTAGTAATTTTCTGTATCTAACAGACTCTAGATAATCTGAAGGAAGGGAAACACCACCTACGTGTACGGCCTGCAGACATACCTGTTGCTGAGAGAGCATCTTTGAACTACTGGCGAACGTGGAAGTGTATCAGCAAACCCTCAGAATTTCCTATAAAAAGCCCAGCCTTCACAGGTATACCCACAGGCTGACCCATCCTACAGCCCACACCAGCCTTCCTTCTCCTCATCCTAACAGAAGTGGCTTCCATCCAGAGAATACTCTGATTTTTGAACTAGGTCTGGATGATTTTTTACCTCTCTGTCATCTCCTTTGATCTTGTACCTTGCCATACGCCTTCTTCAAGGCTGCTTACCCTCTGGAACTAAACATCCTCTTCCACGTTCATTTCTCTGCATAGTGGTTTTACTTGGGCAAGGCTGGGCTGCATTCTGCCCCCGCCTAGTAGTCAGAGAACTCCACTAACCCTTCAAGTCAGCTCTAACCACCACACAAGGAATGTCCCCAAATGATCACTGTCTGATGCATGCCTTGCAGTATAGATTGGCCTCTCTGGGACATGAGAACAGCCATTCACAACTGCTGATGGGTCTTGAGCTTCCAAGAGAGTCAAAAGCATTTATTTTGGCTGTGGGTCACAATAGTTGGTTTGATCAATTAGAACTAGACAGGTAACAAGTATGAGCTTAATGACGTTGGGTACATAAGCCAAAATGTTACAACATACCTACTGCCCTTCAGTATAGAAAAAATAGATTTCTGTCTTTCTCCCCACCACACTCCTGCATTTGACATTAGAGTTACATCCAGAGACAGACAGACAGACAGGAAAGAGAGAGAGAGAAAGGAGGCACCTGGCAGGGACCATCTCTGGGGTGATCTCTCCATCTTCCTCTGGGACCCCTGGGTCAGTGAGAGCCCTAACCTCTGAGAGGTGGTGATGCCCCTCTGCACATTCTCTTCCAGGCCTCCATGATAAGGCACCTTTGGGACTCATGGATACACCATTGTTAGACACAGAAGAGGAAGTGCACTACTGCTTTCTGCCCCTAGACCTAGTGGCCAAGTATCCAAGCCTGGTGACTGAAGACAATCTGCTGTGGCTGGCTGAAACTGTGGCCCTAATCGAGTGCGAGTGCAGTGAATTCCGCTTCATTGGTGATTGCTCTATCCTGGGGGTGGAGGGCTGATAGGTAGGGCCTATCCACCCCTCCCTATCCCACACACCCTGGCGGCTTAGCTTGGTGCTTAAGGCCTCAGGAGCTTCCCTGGGTTGAGGAGGTGAAGGCATGACAGAGCCTTCTGGAAGGCTAGCAGATTCTCAGCATTAGACTCCCACAAGCCTCAGGGCTATATTATTCCCTGTTCATTTGGGGATGGCCTGGGTGTAAAGGGGCACTGGAAACTACCTGCAGTGATCAGAGGCCACAGGAGTTGGTGTGAAGGGCAAGGCCCTGAGCTGGGCTCCAAAGTCAGCTACTCTCTAGCTTGTCTTTATGTATCCACCTGGCCTCCTGGCCTCAGTTCCTCTCACCATAAAATGAGGAAATAGGGTTTCCTATTCCTATTCCTTTGTTTCAAAGAATGGTCCCTACCTGCTCTCATTTCCACTAAAACCAGAATAAAAGGGAAGGAGAGTAGTCAAATTATTGTAAAATTACTTGAACTAGTGGCCTAAGGAGGGATGAAATCTTCAACCCTGGACAGAGCAAGCCTCCCTCCCCCCACCACCCTAGGACAAGGTCTGGTTAGGGTGTGAACTGAATAAGCTTTCTGATTCCAAGATGCTACTGCTGCCTAGATGAATAGGACAGGAAACACCCAAGTTGTACTGGGGCCCAAATGCCTGGAACCCCAGCCATTCCTACTTACAGTCACCTGGAAAGTTGTCTGTGATGTGCTTCTGAATCTCCAAGTTGATTCACACAGGACGTTAGTGTTGGCTCCATCTCTGCCTCCCACACTGCAATCCAGGCAGGGACAAACTGCAAGTGCCACCTGCCAGCCCAGGCACAGCTGGGCCTTTCCTCTGTAAGCAGCAAGACAACCCCCCCTTTTGGAATGACCTGCTCTTGGGTCAAGACTCACAGGGTAAGTCTCAAGGCCAGTATGCTCACCTGGGAGCTCCAGGCCAGGCCAAGGGAGGCCACACCCATGGACTCAGACACAGGAAAACAAAGTAATTTGGGGTCTTTCACCTTGAAACCACAGACTCAAAGCCTATCTAACCAGGTATGTTTAGAAGTTGTTTCAGAACAAGGAGGGCGTAGGATATGTTGCAGTACCACAAACCTGCCCAAACCTGGACCTACAGTTAAATCAGAAATAATCTTATCTCATGTTTCCCTTTGCTTTTCAAGTGAATTTTCTACGCTCACAGAAGATTTTACTACCAGATAATTTCTCCAACATAGATGTGTTAGAAGCAGAAGTAGAAATTCTGGAAATCCCTGAGCTCACTGAAGCTGTAAGGTTGTACCGGATGAACATGGGTATGTCACCAGAGGAACCTTGCCCTGCCCTTGACATTCTGGGGCAGTTGAGGCTTGAGCTGTTAAAGCCAAGAACAGACATCTCCCCTCCCACAACCACTTTGGGCTTTGGGTGGTGGTGGGAGAAGCGGGTGTTTTGGCTGACTTAGAATCTGAGAAGAACAATTTCAGCCTGAAACCTTGTACACCCTGTCTGCTCAGCTTTCCCATTGAGCTGCACGTAGGTCAGCCCAGCCTGGGTGGGGAAACCAGGCCTGAATGTCCTAGGGAGGGAGGTTGGGCCCAAGGGCAAGCTTCCCAAGGGTAGGGGAGGTTTGTTCTGCTTGGGGAAGTGGGGAGCAACTTGCAGCATCTGACTGCCTCTGCCGTCCTTCCTCTTCCAGGCATAGCTGGAGGGCGTGGGAAACTCTCAAGCAAATTCTCTATTAGTGCTCCAGTTATCTTACCCATCCCCAAATTCCCTTGTTTCCCTAGTTCAAATCCTCTGGCTGTTGTGCCTGTCTCTGCCTGCTCCCGACACTTTTTTTTTTTTTTTTTAAACAGTCTTGAGGTCTTTTATTTTTTTTTTTTATATTTACCATGCCATGAATTCACGGGGAATGAGTTCCAGCAGCTCAGGCTCCTTTCCATTGGCTCTCACAAAGTGTGCTTTTCTGGGTGGGGCAGGCTGGCACTTCAGTTGAACCCAAGTACCTTTCTCCTTGGCTTCCTTCTTTTTCTGACCATTTTCCTTCACACGCTATCTTGGCTCTTTGAGTGCTTAATATGCTCAATATGTACATTAATTCTCTTAGCAAGAATCTTGCCCTTGTTTGTTTACAACAATGCCAATAGCATGTTGGGTAACATTGTAGACTCTTCCAGTTTTGCCATGGTAACATTTGTGGTGTATTCCTTTTTGAATGTGCCCATTCCCTTGATGTCCACAGTATCACCTTTCTTGTGGATTCGCATGTGTGTTGCCAAAGGAACAACTCCATGTTTTCTAAAAGGCCTAGAAAACATATAGCAAGTTCCTCTCCTCTCTCCCTTTGTGTTGGTCATCTTGGCGAATTACTGGAAGATGGCGGTTCCAGCCCAAAAGGACTGCTCCTAACACTTCTTGACCTGGTCCAATCCAGGCCTTTATGCTCCCAGCCCTACCTCATTCTGGTTTCATCCTCATGTTTTTATTTGCCTTCCACCATCCCATTTCCCAAATCCTGCATATCTGTGGAAGCTACTGTGCATGCTGCAGGGAGCTAGCTGTGTTGCAGTGTGGCCTCAGCTGGCATTCTGAGAACATATAAACTGTCTTGCACATGTGAAGTTTGGTCTGTGCATCAAATAAGGTCTTTCCCTGTGATTAGGCCTAACTTTCCCAGCCTCTTCCCCAGGCAAAAATGGGACTAGTGGCATCCTGAAGCAGGTCTCAGGAGCCTGTTCCAGGGTCTACAATCCACTTAAGAGGGCTGAGTTCAAATCCCTCCTTCAAGGGCTTCTATTTCTCAGAGAACATGGGTCATTGAGAGATGAGTAGAGTGGTGTCTGTTCCACAAGAGCTATGTGAAGGTGGCGGGAAAGCATGTTTGCAGACAGGCTCTGTAAATCATGCAGCAGCCCCCAAATACAAAGTGTGGTTTTTGTCTTTTGAAAAGCACCATAACTAAGGGAAACGGCTCTAGTAGCTTTGGAGATGGACAAGCTGCCCTCAAATCCCAGCTCTGCCCCACCTAGCTTTACAGTTTGGGGCAAGGTACTTAATTAGCCTCTCAGGATAGTTTCCTCCTCTGTGATAAGGATGGCATGACCCCTCTTGTACGATCCATGAAAATCACCCAGCAGCTTGCCTGCTGGCCCACTGTTGCCACTGGGACAGGATTTTATAGACTGTGCATTGTACCCACTTCAGGAGAACAAGGTCCTGCCTGTGAGCTAGCAATCCCAATACCCAATCTAAAAGTAATACCACATAGTTTGTCTGTAGGAGAAATTCTGCCCAGGAGTGATAGGGGCTGTGAGTCTGAGAAGCCTGTAATGCATATCAGGTTCTGTGCTATGGGGTTGCCTTCCCCATAGATGATTAATTAGAGCAGAACTTGGAACAAAGGAAGATTCCTGCAGAGGATGGGGCCAAATGGCTGCTGTACTGAAATTTCTGAAATTCAAATGTTAATGATTCAGCAAATTAATCCCCCGCCCAACCCTACCTCCCAACAAATAGCTTTGGCCTCTAAACCTATGTATCCTAAAATTATACAGATTTTGAGAAGAATCAGATTTGGCTATGCAAGGAAATAAGCTTCCTCTAAGTTTCTTTAGTACTAATTCAAGGCAGGAGTAGGAAGCAAGACCCAAAGCTTCCAATACAATTATGACTGTGAGGAGTCTAGGAGTCACCCCCTTCTCGCCGGCACAGGTGGCTGTTCCCGGACCTCCTGTTCTCCCCTGAGCCCTGGGAAAGGGGGCCGTGCAGCAGGCCTGGAGTCTATGAAGCCGTTGTACACGATGGCCCTGGGTCTGCTTGTCAAGTACCCAGACTCCGCACTGGGACAGCTCCGCATCGAAAGCACGCTGGATGGAAGTAGACTGTACATCACAGGGAATGGGGTTCTCTTTCAGCACGTCAAGTAAGGCCCTCCTCAGTGAATAGCTCAGTTCCACTCAGGCTGGTCTCTGCCTTTCTCCAGAAACCAACCTGGGGCCCCGCCCATGAGCCAGAGGAAAGTAGTGTCCTTGGAGGCAAACCCATCATTTTAGCTACTCCCACTACCACCACTAAACCCAGGCCTTAGAGGAGAGCACAGGTTCCAAAGGTATAAGGGTTCCCAAGGTTCAAAGGCTTCAGACTGTTTCATATTTCTGTTTTCTGCAATCCACTGCTGTTTTCAGCCCTGTACTAGGACTGAGATGACCAGGTCACAGTCACAACCCTCAGGATGCTAGATATTTTCCCTGCCATGCAGACCTTCCTACAAAGGCCCTCCCTGAAACCCTTGGGAGTCTTGCTAGATATACAGAAATGCCAGAACTGGGGGTGAGCTCCAGAAGCGAAGTAAGGCAGGCTTCCCAAAAGAGGTGATACCTGGTCTGTGTCTCAGGGAATAAGCTTAAAGTGTCCCCATTAGTGCAGAAGCATGGATTCTAATCCTGTTTTATAGAAAAGTAAACTGATGTTTGGAGTGGAGCAATTAACTCTCTTAGGGTCACAAAATATACTGGTACCAAGACTAAATGTGAAAGTAGGTTTTCCTGAGCCCCTGGGGAGGTTAGCCAACTCTGGGCCCTTTGGGCCTTTGTGGCCCACACCATCCATCTCTCCCAGAGATGTCCCATCCCTGATGTCACAAATGCCTTTGGAGGCAGGGACTGATATTCAGACCCCCAGCCTCTTTCCTGGGCACAAACAGTATTAGTAATCTTAGGCTGCCACACAGTCACTGTGATGTCATGGGAAGACATTTAGGGGGGGCAGAATGGAAGTGGGTGGTCCCTGGCCTGGCTTCTGGAACTTCAGGCAGACCTAGAAGCTTACAGTTAGTTGATTTAGAGGGCTTTTCTGAAGTAGGTCAAGCTCAGCTCCAAGATGGTGAGTCTGTGTGTCCAAGCTCATTCTCCTATAAGGCATCACCAGATTTCTGGTTAAATCAAGGAAATGAGGTTAGTAGCCACAGGTTTCAGCCGGTGTTAAGGACAAGACATTCTATGCATGAAAAGTTAGCAAGCTCCCTAGGTGTGCAGTGCTTGAGGCTCTCTCTAACAGGCCTTTCCTCTGGGCAGGAACTGGCTAGGGACTTGTCGACTGCCCCTGACTGAGACTATTTCCGAGGTGTACGAGCTCTGTGCCTTCCTGGACAAAAGGGATATCACCTATGAGCCAATGAAAGTAGCCCTGAAGACTCATCTGGAGCCGAAGAGTCTGGCACCCGTGGATGTGCTCAGTAAATGAGGAAGCTTCTTTATTTGAATTTAGCATCAGAGGAGGGCTTGGGTATCAAAAAGGAAAGTTGAGGCTGGCCAGGGCCAGGAATTGTAGATGGAAGAGGAGAGGAAATCCAACATTTGTAGGTTTTCCTAGAGGGAAATTTTCCTGTTAAGGTACCCCTCCTCACCTCAAGCCCATGAGTAGCCTCAAGTAGTACAGACTGACCTCAGTAGGGGGCCACATGGGTCTTTGAGAGCTGACATGCTGTGCTTATTTGATCCTCATAACCTCCTGGGAAGAACAGTCCCTGGGTCCATTTAACAGATAAGCCTCAAATTACTCAGTGAGCTAGTGATCAAGCTGGAGTTTGAATCTGGGTCCAAAACTAATGTTGTTTTCACCAGCTGCCTGTAACTATTAACAAAAAGTTTTTAGATCAAGTTTCCACTGCATTCCATCATTCAGCAACATTCAATATTTATTGAGCACCTACCATATACCAGGAAAGGAGATACTGGGAGTATAGAAGTGAACACAAGAGACCCAGTCCTTATCTTCGTGGAGTTCACAATCTAGTGATACACCTCTTGCCTCTTCGTTACATAACATAAACCTTTTACTTATTACAAAGCTCATTAGAAACTGGTTCCCAAACATCAGAACAAAGCCTAAGTCTAGTCTCCCCCAGGAAGAGGGTCATGGATTCATCTCCCCAAAATGAAGCCCCATTCTCCAGACATACCTAGAGGCTTGGTCTCTATACCAGTGACAGATTTGATGAGTGCTGGCAGTGTGACATTAGCTAAACTATAAGCACAAACATAAAGAGGGACTTCTCACCACATGAAGAGTTATACACCAAGGACACACCCAGCCAGAAACCAGAGGCAGCTGACAATGTAGGTAGACAGGAACATTAGTCCAGCTTTCTTGAGAGAGGTGGGTTGGGGGAAGAGCATCAGTGTTCTTGGGGTTGGGATTTTAGAGGGCTTACCCTTCCCACTCCCAGAGTCATCAGCTGTCCCTCCAAGCTGCCATTCCAAACCCACCTCACCACCCAGGAAACTGTAGTGAGCTGCAGGGAAGGCCTGAGAGAAGATTGGTGTCAGAGATTTCTATTTCTTCTGCTTCTCAGAAGAGGCAACACAACATGACTGAAGATACTGAGTCTTAACATGCATTATTAACTAAAATGTCCTAATTTCCCTTCTGGCCATGTGATACATTCCTTTTCACTGGTTTCCTTAGATGAGGAGTGGACAGCAGAAATCACTGTATATTCCCCCCAACAGATCGTCAAAGTTTATGTTGGAAGCCACTGGTATGCAACCACCCTGCAGACCTTGCTGAAGGTATGCTGGCCCCGGAGCTACCCTCTTTTCCTTTTGGCTTCTGTGGCTGAGCTGCTTTAGAACCTGTCATCTGACTCTCACACAGTCTCTAGCACCTGCTTAGAATAAGACCTTCCCCCTACCCCATGGCCCAAAGTGCCCTTATTGTATGAACAGCATGCTACAAACGCCCTCAGGAGTTTGGGTAGGGAGGAGACCAGTCTGAGGGGCCTGGACTGAGCAAGACACAGGGTAGGGTTACAAATGACTTGAGAGGGTGGTTTAGGGGCAGTAAAACTGAAGCAGGGTTGTTCTTGTCCCTGGATGCTCAGCTCCCCACTATCGCTCCCTGTGGCTAAAAAGATAGGGAGCTGGAAATCCCAAAGCCTAGAAAGGTCAAGAAAATGAAGTAAAAGAAGACTGACCTGCCCCTTACTAAAGACCAAGCCCTTTAACTAACAGACTGACAAGGTCTGGTGTACAACCTCTTGCAGTATCCAGAACTTCTGTCCAACCCTCAGAGAGTATACTGGATCACATACGGACAGACCCTGCTGATCCACGGGGATGGCCAAATGTTCCGACACATTCTTAACTTCCTGAGACTTGGAAAACTGTTTTTACCATCTGAATTTAAGTAAGTGATAAATGGAAGGAAATCACGTGATGAAATCCCTTCCTTGTATAATAGAAAAACCTTCAGATTGCAGCCTTCAAGGAGGTTATATTATTTCCAATACGTAAATTGCTGTCAAGGCAGCAGCTCTGAAGGCTATGCCTCTATGCACCCAGCTGCCCAGCCTGACGAGATCTTGTCATTTGCAGGGAATGGCCCCTCTTCTGCCAGGAGGTTGAGGAATACCGCATCCCATCCCTTTCAGAAGCCCTTGCCCAATGTGAGGCATACAAGTAAGGAAACTTTGCTCTGGACACCATGTTCTGGCGTTTGGACCTTTATAGTATTCTTGAGAATCCTAAGTCCCATCTCCCTGTTCTCCTTTGGGCAGAGGGGGTGGAACAGGTCCAGGATTGGCCAGTGACCTAAATGAAACCCTTTAAGAGCCCTTCACTGCCACTGTCTAGAGCTAACTAGCCAAAGGGCAGACCTGACCAACTAGTAGATGAACTAGTAGAGGCTTCTGCTCACTGACTCCCTCTTGGGAGTCTGCAGGTCATGGACCCAGGAGAAAGAATCTGAAAATGAAGAAGCTTTTCCCATCAGGAGACTGCGCGTGGTAACAGAAGGGCCAGGGTCACTGGTGGAGTTCAGTAGAGATGCCAAAGAAGTAAGTCTCAACCTTCTTTGGTTTGGTGGTGTCCTCAAAAAACCACCACAGTGTTGAGGGGTAGGCTCTACTATTGAGGGGCATGGCAAAATTAAAGGGCAGAGCCTACATGGATTCCTAACATGGTAATTGGTTTCTGAACATTGAAGGGGCACAGGGATGTGTTTGCCACTCGTGGTCTAGGATGCTGATAATATGCTCCTTTGGAGTATGTGAGGCCCCTGGGCTGGCACCACCCCCACTCAGGCTGAGCAAAGCAAATGGCTGATCTATGTGGAAGACAGGAAGACAGGATCTGGATGAATAAATTAAATCTTAGAAGTCCAAATTATTAGCTCTTGGGTGAGGCTTCAATGTGGAAGCACAACATTCCCAGAGCTGCTGTGTCCTCCCTCTCCAGACCACAGCCTGCATGCCCATGGACTTCCAAGACTGCAATGACAGGACTTCATGGAATAAGGCCAAGGGGATCCTGACCAGATCCAGCCAGATGGAAGAACCTGAGCAGTACTCCCAAACCATCCAGGTGTCCCTTTGCCGAGGTGCCAAGAGGGCGGGCAATCCCAGCACATACTCCCACTGTCCAGGTCTTTGTGCCAACCCCAAATACTGGGGGGCCCACCCCGAAAGTCCTCCCAAGAAGAAATGTAGTACAGTCAACCTCACACAGAAACCTGAAACCAAAGACCCTCCTGTCACTCCCATGCAAAAACTCATCTCCCTCGTTAGGGAATGGGACATGGTCAACTGCAAACAGTGGGAATTCCAGCCCATGCCAGTCCCCCGGAGCAGCTTCATGGAGGAAGCCACTCTGCAGCTCCCTTCAGGAAGTGAGGCTGCTTCCCAGCCCAGCACCTCAGCTTCCTGGAAAAGCCATTCCACAGGCTCAGAGAAGGACCCAGCTCTGCAGGCAGGGGCTGGAGCTGGAGCCAAAGACAAGGGGCCAGAGCCAACCTTTAAGCCATATTTCCCTGTGAAAAAAGCTGTCACCCTGAAGGATTGGGGCAAGCAGAAGCCAAGGGAGAAAGGTGAGTCCTCTCTCATCCTTGACCTAAGTCTTATAAAACAGAGAGGGTAGGGGCACCTGGATGGCTCCATCAGTTAAGCATCTGACTTCAGCTTAGGTCATGATCTCATGGTTCATGAGTCCTGCATCGGGCTTTCTGTCGTCGGCACAGAGCCTTCTTCGGATCCTCTGTCCCCTTCTCTCTGTCCCTCCCCTGCCCATGTGCACACGCTCTCTCAAAAATAAACATTAAAAAACAACAACAACAACAGAGGGCAAAACTTGGCCATGACCAGAGTGAATTAGTGACAAAGTGGGGCTAGAATCCTCTGTTCACAGCTCTGCCAAGCAGTATACAGAGATGACCAGTACATTGGCATGGCTTGTGAGGCTAAGAATCTGCATGAAGCATATAGGAAGAGGGTGTTTATGAAATAATAGGAGCACAAAGGAGGTTAGGGGCTGAGGACTGAGCAGGGGGAAGGAAGAAGTCTCAGGTGCTTGGGGAAACAGGTCTTGCTGGAGGCCAGGCTTCATGTGGAAAAGTGATGGGAAACAGAGCCGAAGACATAATTCATCAGGACAGGTCTTGTGGGCCAAGTTCAGGACCTGGTACACTGTTCTGACCCTAAGGGGTGTGCGCAGCCACTGAAGCATTTTAAACAATGGAGCAAGAAGCCAGGTGTGCATTCAGAAAGCTTGCTCCAGGAGTAGAGGAAATGCAGCAGCAGAAGTAGAAGTATTACAAGCGTAAGGTCAAACAGGCTAGGCAGTTGGGAGAGGAAATTGGGAAGGATCTGGCCAAAGAGGGGCCAGATTTCTGGCTTGTGTGACTGCAGTGGAGTGAGGGATTACTGAAGTGGGATGGACAGGAGGAGCTAAAGAGAGAGACGTGTTGTGTATGGTGGGGCAGTGTGGAGACAACCTAGAGGAGTTTGCTGAGAACTGCCATGTTGGGCTGTTTCCTCTGCTCCCTCAAATTCTTTCTACAGTGTTCTGGTGCTTTCCCTTTCAAAGGTTTAGGTCCTGCTTGGAGGGGCCTTCTTGGGCCCTGCCTATGAGCCCTGAGTTGGTCTGTCAAACATACTCTTCAGAGTGGACATGCATCAACAGCTCACCCAAAAAGCTCCTCTCATTTTACAGTTTTCCATGATTTCCAGTCCCCCAGCTAGGGTATTATCAGCTCTAGTTGACACCAGTCTTAGTTCAAGAGGAGTTCCCTGGAGTTCTAAAATGTAGGATTGGACTTATAATGCTTCTAGGACAATGGAGAGAGGCGAGCCAGGACAGGCTCCTGTCAGCAAAGGGTGCCACTTCTGAGAAGCTGGCAGCAGAGGCCGCTGGAAGGTTGGGGTGACTCACTGTCCTGGTCCCCTCCCCGCTTGGGCTCTGAAGTGGTTCAAGGAGAACTCCCACCCCATGTCATTTTCACAGAAAGCCCTGGCCCTGAGCAGCCTTTGCCTGAGGCCAATGAGGTGGACAGCGCAGGGATCATCCTCAAAGTGACCCACCCCCCCGTGGTGGGCAGCGACGGCTCCTGCATGTTCTTTGAGGACAGCATCATCTACACTACACAGATGGACAACCTCAAGCATACGCTGCCTACAGCCAGCCCCCAGCCCAGAGGTGAGACTCGAGCCATACCTGGCCCTGCACTTCATTGTGGAGGTGCCTGAGCCCCTAGACAGGGTGCTTCAGGAAAACACTCTCGCTCAGGAGCCTTACACCTCTCTCCTTCCAGGCTGGCTCTAAGGCCTTAGCCACAGCAGATGTGGCCATATCCACTCTCTCCTCCACAGAGGTGACTTTCCTGAGTTTCTCTCTATCCTGGGAAGAGATGTTTTATGCACAAAAATGTCACCGTTTCCTGACTGACATCATCCTGGATTCCATCAGGCAAAAGGACCCCAAAGCCATGACAGCCAAGGTGGTCTCTCTGGCCAACCAGCTATGGGTATGTGTGACAGGCCCCAGACCTTGCTCTTTGTCTGTCCCCCTGTCCACATGATAAGTGGTGCCAGCCAATGGGAATAGGTCAGGGGCACAAGGGTGGCATGAAGAGCAGGGATATGAAGACAGGGCAGCAGCATCTGGACCAAGCCTTGACCGAGAAGTAGCTTGGAATAACAGTAGTCTCCGATCCCTGGAGCTCCTGCAGACCCAGGGAAGCCCCTGCTCTGCATCCCACTCTTAAAGGCAGGAAGTAAATGTGTGTCAGGCAACTGCTTCCAGCCCTGCCTGACCAGGGGCTTTCCTGGCAGACCCTGCACATCAGCCCCAAGCAGTTTGTGGTGGATTTGCTGGCCATCACCGGCTTCAAGGATGACCGGCACACCCAAGAACGCCTGTACAGCTGGGTGGAGGTGAGGGCCGCTTGTACCCCACTGGGAAAATTGACCCTGTGGACACCTCAAATGGACACTGTCTTGCTGCCAGGCCAGCACTGCCCAGAAGGCAAGGCAGGCAGCTAGACCTCTGGTCCCTGGTCCCAAGGAGGGAGAAACAATGGTTTGAAATTAATCAGTCCAGAGTGATCAAAAAGCAGTATTCAGGCCACTGGTTTTTTTAAGTTTTCCTCCAATGGTACCAATTTTGCCTTTATCACTAACACCCCGGCCATGCTTGGGAAGCACATCACATGAGCTCAAGCTTTTAGGGTGTTGAAATCAGAGAAACTATTGGGAGTCAGACCTTTTTGACCACTAATACCAACTTCACCTACTGAGCCATATCACCACTTTCACACATTCCTTTCATATATAAGCTGCTTTAAAGTATTCTTTACCCAGAAAAAAAAAAATGTTAAATGAGATCAAAGGAATAACCCAGGTTTTTT
Organism: Panthera leo; assembly: GCF_018350215.1. Lineage (NCBI taxonomy): Eukaryota > Metazoa > Chordata > Mammalia > Carnivora > Felidae > Panthera > Panthera leo. Next base: position 42,627,741 of record NC_056693.1, on the reverse strand, counting down.
ATTTTTGCTTTTTGATTCCTTAAAATAATTTTAGGGTTTAAAGTTTTCATCTTAACATTATAGCTGAAAAAGATTTAGCTAATTTCTCATTAATCTGATATTTTTTGTAATCAAGTACGTTATTATAATACTTTTCACTCTAAATACACTGGTGCCCAGTTACTATTAGGCCTCTGGCTAGTCTATTGATTAGAAAGGTAATGTCAGCATATGCAGCTAGAAAAGTAGAAAACCAGTGGCTGGAAATGTGTATTTTTGACCCTCTGGTCATTCTGGTAGCCATTCATAGCCACAAGCTTGTGAGATACCTCTGGGCAGAACTGAGCCCAGAACATCAAAAGTCCCCGATAGGCCTTGCCCTACCCCTGCCCAGATGGGGAGGACCCCGCCTACTCAGTTACAATAGGCAACCAGCCAAGAAGTAAGGGATAAGATGGGACTTTCCTTCTAGCTCACGCTGCCTTTCGCCAGGAAATATGGCCGCTGCGTGGACCTGCTCATCCAGAGGGGCCTGTCTAGGTCTGTCTCTTACTCTGTCCTGGGCAAGTACTTACAAGAGAGCTAGGGTGACCAGAGATGCTGCCCTCACAATACCCCCATCTGCCAAGGCTCATTTAAAGAATGCATGTGCCCATATGAAAGTGTATCAGTCTATTTTTATTATAAATAAAGAGTAATTTATGAGTCAAGGGCCTGGACTCTCTGAAACACCAAAGACCAACAAGTGAAATAATTTTAGAGAATAGCTCTAATTGAAAGCTCTTCAAAAGGTGTTGAATCAATATAACCAAACTGACCCAAGAAAGAAGGGCTGGGCTTGGGCAACCAAGGCAGTCAAGAGTTAAGGGTACAATAAAGGTGGGCTTGCCCCTAAGTTTGAGAAGCTTGGCTTTGAGACCAGGGATTGGGAAGCAACTGCTGGGAACCCCACTATGTTCCTCCTGAGAGGTGGGGCAGCCCAATCACTGTCCAGAGCAACTTGGTGCCCCACCAAGTGGGGCGTGGGGCCTACAAGGCTTGGTAGGCCTACCAAGCCTACAGCGTGGAAACACCCACTCTGCTCTAGCCTAAACCTAACGTGTAATTGGGGTGGAAGCCCGAAAGGGAATAAAAGGGGACATGGGGCCAGAGGCTCAGGATCAGGGCACTCACTCAGGCTTTGCTGCCAGGCTCCCTAGGACAGGTCCCTGCCAGTCTGCCAATGGGCACAGACATCAGAAAGAGCAGTCAATAGGGCAGTGCATGTGGGCTGGAGGTGGCCCACATACCAGTCACGTTCTGGTCATAGCAGATCCTGAGAGAGGTGATATTTCTTGGAGCTACAAGCTGCTGGATCCGCTGCCTGCCTTCCAGCCCAGGCTCAGACCTGCGGTTGACAAGCTAGGTGTGACTGCCTGTTTCCTCAACTAAAGGTCCAGGTGGGATCTCTGGGGTATGGCCCTGGCCCACACACCCCCATTTCCTCCTAAAGGAAAGACAGGCATAGGCCTGAGCTGGGGCTGGTAGAAAGAGGACAAAATGATACTCACATAGGACAAGTCCTCAAGACCTCTGCCCAGGGCCCACCCTGACATATAGCTGCTGTCAGAGCCACTGGATCCACTGGCTGATTGGCACTGGGATGACACCTCTGAGCCTTCAGGAGCTGGGGAGGAGGAAAGTGAGCTGTCACAGGGGAGGGCCAGACCCTAAGCAGTGCCCTCTTGCCTCTGGCTAAGCCCAGACCTACTCAAAGACAGCTGGCTGCCCAGCTCCGCTTCAGCCTCCAGTGCTGCTTCCTCTGGGAAGCTGGTAGAATACAGGGGCCAGCGGAGTCCCAGAAGAGCCGGGTCTCTGTACAGATGCAGGTTGAGGGACCCCAGCATAGAGCAAGAGGCAGGGTCTCCAGGAAGGGAGCTCAAGGCCCCCAGACAGGGGCTCTCATAGTCAAACGGGGCCACAGCAACAGAGGCCCGAGAGCGAATGTCTGTGTAAGAGAGAGGGTCAGGTTGGGACAGGCCAGAGCCCACCTGGGCCAAGGTCCTGAAGGGAGCACAGGCAAGGGGTGACAGAGGTCATTATTATCTCCCATGCAGCATTCCACACCCACACTCCCCTGTAGCCTGCCTGCTACCTCGGCACTTCAGGATGTAGTTGACAGTGCGGTCGTTGATAGCTTCCTCGCTGGGGTCGATGTCCTGCAAGGCCTTGTTCCCCACACCCATGGACACCATCTCAGCCATGCGAACCTCTGGGTGGAGAGTGAGCATAGGTGGGGCCTCTCTGGACATCAGCCTTGCCCTTAGGCCTCTGTGTCTACCAACCCCTTGAGTAAGTCCTTCCTCTACATCCATACCCAGCATATTAGCCATCCTGTGCACTGGGCCTTTCTGGTGCTATACTCTCCTCCCAACAATCCTGGGGACAGGTGTCATACTCAGGTTAACACTGTGTCCACAGTCGGGGACAGTGACAGCGGGACTGCCTGACTTTGAAGTTCCTTTCCTACACTGGCTGCTGCTGTTGGACCTCCCTGCTCCCAAGCATTCCAGGTCCCTAGGCCCTGTATGGGGCCCTGTGGGACGTAAGCTCTCCAGGAAGGGGACCGTTGGATGAAATAGGGGCAGGGACCCACCCTTGTTGTAGATGGCCTGCCTCCAGAGCAGACGAGAAATGTCAGCTGTCCAAGCCTGCTTGGTGGCCAAGCTGGCAGCCTGCAGCACAAAGGTGTCCCTGGCCTTGCGACGGCGGAACCAGATCTCAAACCGCAGGTTGTTATCCCCACAGCACTCAGTGAGGCCCAAGTCTGCCGTCTGTGTGGCCAGGAGAGGGGCTTGGTGAGGCCAGAGGGGGTGAGGGTAGGGCAGGGAGCATAGGAGGGGTCGAGTGGGCCTACCTTGAAGGAACGCTTATAGGCGTATGTGTCAATGCCCGTGGGTCCTCGGCGAGGCTTGCTGAAGAGCAGTAGCTCCTCAAAGAGGAAAACGCGGCGCAAGGACTTACGGCGCCCAGCACGTACCATGAACTCATCCTGTCGCACCAGCTGACCCTGTTCCTTCAGGTTAACCTGCCAAGGTGGGGCCCAGTGAGTGCCCAGCCTCTCCTGCCCCCTCTCTTCACACCCACCACACCTGCCCACCATGGCCTGGCATGACTCACATCACAGCCCTGGATGGCGTCCATAGCTAGCAGGTCATTGCCATGTCGCAACTGGAAGCGCACAAGGCTCTGGGCAGCCCGCAGGGCACTCAGCTCCTGCACAGCACCCCCGCAGGCCCTTGCCAGTTCCTGCAGCAGCAATGCATACTTGCTCATACGCTGGATGGGCTTCAGCAGGTAGGAGGCCAAGTCCAGGTGGTCCCCCAGTGCTTGCTGCTTGTCCTGCCAGGTGGGTAGGAGACCATCAGGTGGCTTCAAGGTACTTACTTCCTCCATCCCCTCCTCCCCTTGTCTCAGGCTCATCTACCTTGAAGAAGACATGACCGAAGCTGGTCATCAGGGCATCAGAGCGAGGTTTATTCTTGCTGTAGAGTGCATACATCCCAAACTGCAACCTCTGTGAGGACACACAGATCAGTCCAGGTGCAAGGGGGCCAGATACCCTCAGCCTGGGAGGACCAAAATGCCAACAAACAATTCCCCGGGAAGATTCCCCCTGCAGATCCAGTCTGCCTGGCTTTGAATGAGGGGTAACCTGGAAAGAACAGGCACTGTGCCGAATGGGGCTTGCCCACAGGGCCTCTGCTCCTCCCATTGTCTTGGACCACCACTCTGGGCTCCCTCACCTTGGACTACTCCTCTTGCTCACTACACTCAGCCACTTTGACCTGTCTTTTCCTTGACCACTGAGCCTCTTCCCTGCCCCAAAGCTTTACACTTGATCTTTCCTCTGGATAGAACGCTCTGAGACCAGCCCCTCCCCTGGCCTTAGCCTGTTAAAGAGGCCTCTAACTGCCCCACCCCCCAACCCCACTACTAAATCACGATCATGTATATATCCTGATCATTTTCTTCCTGACCCCAACTACCATCTGGAATTACCTTTTTTACTTTTGTCTCCTCTACTAAACGTGATTACCTACAGGGACAGGGACCTTACTGGTCTTGCTCATAGCTATACCCAGCACAGACCCTGGCACCAGGCATGTGCTAAGATCTCTTTATTGAACGTGGCAGAATCAGGTAGGGGCTGTGTGACCTGTGGACTTACATGGCGCAGGAACGCATAGGCTACCCGGGATGGGTGCTGGGTACAGGCCTCCAGCTCACGCAGGAAGAAATGACAATGGAAGTCCCGCAGCTTCTCCAGGTTGCCAAAGAGGTGGGCACGCTGGCCACGGAGGCCCTGGGGCACATCGGGGCGATCCAGCTCAGGAAAGTAGTTCTCCACGGTGTAATCAAGAGCTCGGACATACTCCCGCTCTGTAGCCACCATCTCTGCCAATACCAGCTGGAGCCTACCAGACAGGTGGAGTCAAGATTCAAGACATCTCTCCTGCCACTGCCCTCCCTGCCCTGCCCTCTGCCTGCACCTGTTGGGGGTCCTGGGGTCAGAACTGCCTGGTGGAAGCATGGTAGGGGATGACCCTGGCTGGGCACCACCTTCAGCGTCTGGTCCGTGGGAAGCAGCCACAATAGCCGCATGGTGGCAGTGGTGGGCAGGCTCTCTGAGACTCTGCCCCAGATTCTGATCGAGGCTATATGCCTTCCTCAGGGGAGGGGTGGCAGATGCAGCAGGGAAACGGCTGACACACAGGCTAGCTGTGCTGCCCGTTGTGGTCGTCGTCAGTGGTGGCTTCAGTGCAGCCTCTAGCTTCTGGTCCAGGGCCAGCCAGGTGTCCTGGCATCGTGCCCAGGCCCAGCGGCACTCCTGGCGAATGCCCTCGGAGCCCAACCCTGTGGCCAGAGCCCACATCTTTCGGAAGTGGGCAGGAGGCAAGTCAGGGTGCTTGGTCCAATGCAGCTGCAGCCGTTGCAGCACGACCCCTGGGCGCTCCTGCTCCAGCTCTGCCAACACCCTCTGCCCCTCCTCAGCCCATGTCGAGGCCTGTAACACCAAGGCCAGAGAGGCACTGAAGGCAGAGCCCACCAAAACCATTGAGCCTTCTCTTCTACCCACTCCCCCAGCCCCCCAGAATGATGGCTCAGGCCACACCCCCAGTGGTTGAATTTTGGGGTCAGACCAAAGACAAGGAGAGAGAAGAGGCAGGATGTCCTGAAAGAGCTCAGGCTGTGATGAAGCCAGGAAGCCACCCCTCCATCCCCACTGACCACCTGGAACCAGGGACAGGACACCGCACCTACCTGCTTGAAAAAATGCAACAGCCTCTGAGCATCTGCCAGCCGCTGCCGCCGCTGGGCCAAAGCCCTGGAGAAGTCAGTCAGCTGGGCTTGCAGGGCCAGAAAGCGGGCCCCAGCAGCGCCCAGCTCAGCAGCCTCCCAGCCAGCCAGTGGCTGCAGAAACCTCTCCCCTCGCCGGACCTGCTCCTGGAGACAAAGACTGGGCTTAGCAAATCTGGGCCATGGTCTAGCCCCTGAGCAGTCCTTTCCACAGATATCTACACGTCATTGTCAAGTCTCTCTTGTGACTGAAGACCCTCCCCCCACACCCCCATCCATTCCCCTGTCTCTGTGCCTCTCTACACAAACTTCCTGGAGGAATTATTCTCCTCGGTATCAGGTATCACTGTTTCTTCACCTCATCAGCCTAGTGCAACCTCACTGCCACCTCCATCCCCAGCAATTGTCAGGCTTCGTCTGACCATTGCTCAGCAGCCTCCAATCCTCTCTCTTACAGCTCCCCAACTCCTCCCCACTCACCCTATTCTCCTCCTGCTCCCCATCCCTCACCAGAGCCATTCAACACTGGTGTTCCTGAACACAGTCCACACTTTCTCTCCTGAGCCAATCTTATGTGACCGTCAAATATCATCCACACACCTATGTCCACCAAGTGACCCTGTATGGCCAGGTCTTTCTTCTGAGTTCCAGGCCAATCCCCATGGGTCTCAGTCCCTTATGGTCATCTCCAGAGCACACCCAAGACTGGACTGATGAATCCCCTTGCCTCAGAAGGCTCTTGTCTCCTGGTCGCTCTCTCAGAAGAGACGTCCACTCACCCCTACAACCTCCCTCTCCTTCTTTTTTTGCTTTTTAATTGTATTTGAGAAAGAGACAGCACACATGTGCAAGCATGGGAGGGGGGTGAAGGGAGAGAGAGAGAGAATCCCCAGCAGGGTCCACATAATGCAGTGTTCGATCCCACAACCCTGGGATCACGACCTGAGCCAAAATCAAGAGTCAGACGCTCAACAAACTGTGCCACCCAGGCGCCCCTTCCCTCTCCTACTTACCCCACATAGCAAATCCCGGCAATTTCTAAAATCAGTCTCCTCTGCCACCATCTGGCTAGAGAAAGCATCATTCCCACTGGGCCATTGCAAATGCCTCTGTGGACTCTACATGTCAGTCCTTCAAATCACTGTCTAACCAAAAACTAAGATAATCTTCATAGAACATGGATCTGATTGTGACTTTTCCACTTAAATTTTATACTGCTACAGGACCCAGGAATCTGGCCACTGACTGTTTTTCCAGCTTCATTTTACCTCATCTTATTTCACTCTCTCTCCTTCTACTGCCCTGCATTTCAACCTCACTATCCTTCTTATGGTTCCTCAGGCAAGCCGTGCTCCTTCCTGCCACAGAACCTTTGCACATGCTCTTTGTTCCCTCAGGTGGGAATGTCTCTCAACCCCAATCCCTCTTTCTCCTGGTTAACCTATTCTTCAGCTCTCATCTCAAAAGTCAGTATCTCAAGAAAGCTAGACCAACACCCCTTCTGGGTCAGGTCTTTTTTTTTTTTTAATTTTTTTTTTTACGTTTATTTATTTTTGAGACAGAAGGAGACAGACCATGAACAGGGGAGGGTCAGAGAGAGAGGGAGACATAGAATCCGATGTAGGCACCAGGCTCTGAGCTGTCAGCAGAGCCCGATGCGGGGCTCGAACTCACGGACCATGAGATCATGACCTGAGCTGAAGTCGGCTTAACTGACTGAGCCACCCAGGCGCCCCTCAGGTCTTTTGTAATAAACTCAGAACCACCTGTGTTCTTTCCGGAGCTTTTGCCTCAGTTTGCAATCACACATACGTGGCTCTGAACCTTTGACTACCATTGATGTCTGCTGGATTGTAAATTCCAAGAGAGAAATGGATAGATTTGCTCTCACCCATCCTGCATTCCTAGTCCCTAGCAAACTGACCCAATACCTAGGGAATAAACAAGTAACCAAACTCACCTGAGCAACCTGGTCCAGCTCCTGAAAAGGGCCTTGGGCCTGGAGCAGCATGTCCAGTGAGGGCTCCCTTAGCTCCTCAAGTGCTGGCCAGCCCACCTGCTGTAGCCATACTTCAATCTGGAGGGGCACAAACAGGGAAAAGAATGCTGCTGTGGGGTGAAGGTCATGCTTGAGATCAGAGGCAGGGCCCATCTGAGCAGATAGTTCCCACCTGGTGCAGCCTGCCTTCCTGGGCCTCCAGAGTCTGGACCAACTCTAGTGCCTGTACTCGCCGGTTGCTCTGCAGGGTCAGTTGGTGCAGCAGTCCATCTACACGGCCATAGAGCTCATCAACTTCATCCACTGCTGGCCTGGTACAGGGTACATGGTCTTACGACTCCTATTAGATGCCTTGTTTCACTCCACCCTGTCCTGGGACCACAATCCTGGCTGGTTCTGAGCCAGCCAGCTGAGTCCTTGGCATGGAATATGGTGGGCTGAGGCAAGAGTGGGGATCTGAGTTTGCGTCTACCTGTAGTCTGGGCTCAAGGTCACCTCTGGGACCTCTTGCTTCAACCATGCCAGCTCCAACCCCCCCTGGAACTGTAGCCATGCTAGCCAGGGTGAGTCTAGCACGTGCTGCATCAGGACTTGTGTCTGCTGGAGCAGCCGACCAACTTCCTATGATTAAGGGCAACAGTCAGTGGAGGTGAGCATCGGAGAAAAGGAGGAAGACAGGGAGCATCTGGAGAGGTGTTGAGGGGATACTCACCCCAGACTCCATGGGCTGGGGCACAGCTTTCATGCTCTCAATGGCCTCCTGGAGCAAGGCACAAACCACCTGGAAGCTTTGCAGTAGGGCTTCCAGACGCTGTGAACAAGGGTAGGCATGACCAGAGTAGTGCAGTGCTGGTCCCAGGCATCCTGGATCCCAGGCCACTGCAGCCAGCTTTGCACTGCTCAAACCAACCCAGGAGAGGCTCCTCTGCTGGCCAGGTTGCCTGCCACCCACCCTATGCCCCGACCCACTGCACTGACCATCCGGAAGTCCAGCCAGGTCTGGTGGCAGTAAGGCAGGCCTCCTCCCATTGAAGCTGGCAACCCAGAAGTGGAGATGTAGGTCAGCAGGCTCTGATGAGAGGGCAGCTGCTGCAGCTGCAAGAAAAGACGGTGTAATGGCTCCTGCCTGGTGGGAAAGCATCCCACCTCCACCCCTAGCCAAAATGGCTCAGTACCTGCAGCCTGGAAGGCACCTCCTCTGGCATCTTTCCCACCAGCAGCACCTGGTATACTGACCCTACGGCTGCTTCCTGCAAGGAATTTGAGTTTAGCCATGTCCCCAACCCTATTTAAAAGGAATGGCTGAAGGCAGGGGAAGATACAATCCTGTACTCACTTGTAGTTGGCTGAGCCCCCAGAAAAGAGAAGAACTTGGGGAACAAACTCGGGCATCCACCAGCACGGTCAATCCCAGGGCCTGTACTTCAGGCCTAAAGAGGCAGACTTCAGTTAAGTATCTAATTCCCCAACCTTGCCACCTCCTGGCTCCAGCTCCCCCCAACCTCCTCTCTATAACCTGGGAATGCTTCGCAGGTAGAGCAGGAGGCGAGTAAGTTCATGGCTACTGCACTTGGGGTAGAGCCAGGCTGGGCTATGGGCACACAGAAGCAACACTGCCCGGCCTTCTACATCCCGAGTCCCTGTGGGGAGAAGACAATGAACACCTGCCCAATCAAGTCACCCCACTTCCACTACCTCCAGTCTCTCCCAACTACCTGGTAAGGTAGCCATGCCACTGGCCAGCAGCTCCCAGGAGAGGTCTTGGGCAAGGAGGTAATTAGCAGGCTTAGGGAGGCAAGATCCACTGGGGTCTTGGGAAGGAAAATGGCTTGGGTGTGCATTGGGCACTCACCCAGAGACCCCTCCTCAGACCTGGGCTTCAGTCTGAGTAGGGTCAGAGCCCTCCCCCAGTCTTGGTACCCATCTTTAGGAACCTCCACTTGACTTCCTTGGCCCAGCCTCCCTTACCTGGCTCCAGTAGTTCTGAAGATGTCTCAGATAAAGGGCCTCCAAGGTCCACAGGATCGCTGTCCAACCCCTCAGGACCCAAGCCAGCTGGCACTAACCTGTCTGGAACTTGGTCTCTTGCCAAGTCTCCCCCTCGACTATCACTCTTGCCCTGTGCGAGGCTGAGGTGGGAGGACACTGGACATGGGAGGCTCTCCACTCTAGATGGGGTGGGTTCCTCTAACTGAACTGAGGAACCTCCTAATGTGTCCCCCTGCCATTCCCCCGGCCCATCTGCAGCCATTGGTCCTAGGGGTGACTGAAGATCCCCAGGCACGGAGCTGCCAAGAAGCCCTTCTCCCTGGGCTGTCCCTGCTGGTGATCTTGGAGGATTAGGGTCCTTAACCTGCACGTGGGGAACAGGTTCCTCCTCATCCCAGGCATCCCTGAAACTGCACACAGCAAACCTCGAGTCAGTGGCGTGTCCCTGGGAGTCTGGGGACTTATCCCCAACTTCCAAGGGCCCTTCCATCACCCTCTCCTTAAGAGTAGGCCTGCTCAGGACAAGTGGGAGAGGGTCTGGGCCCTCACTGTAAGGCTTCTGCTAGTCCAGGAAATGGATTAAAGATGTTCCGGTAGGGCTCGGTGGGTGACCCAGATAGAAGGCACTAGAACACAGGAGGGGCCAGTCTTGGTGCCCGGGTAGAGTTATAGCGCAAATGCGCCTGAAGTTCAGGCCTGAAACGACAGAGAATGACAAGGATCTGTCCCCGCGCGTCCGTGCTCACACCAGCCTCAGCCAAGAGCGCCCCCACGCTCGGACGCGCACTCACCACCACGCTTGGCCGGCCTACGCATGTGGCACGCTCAAGGCGTGGGCGCGGGGCTGCCTCCCGCTGACGCCCGCCCAACCCGGCCCTGCCTCGCCGCAACACTCGCACGCCCCATCCCTCGCCTGTCTTTAGCCCTCACACCCCCGCACGCGGAACCGCGAAGCCGAGAAGCCGCACATCCGAGCCCTCGAACCTTCCACACCGCCACGGACGGCGGGTACAGCGTGACGCCCCGGCGTCCACTGGCGCCGCCTCCTGGCCGCGGGGAGGGAACGCAGGGCGGCGGAAGACCCGGCACCGCGTCGCCCCCTAGGGGCCGGAGGACAGAGCTACATCCCACCCCAGGCCCGACGGCAGCTGCCCGCCCCGGACTCCAGTGAAAGCACTGAGGCGCGCAGCCCTCGCAGCGTCCTAAGCCCGCCGCCGCCTCCTGCCACCCTCCGGGCCAGGCGGCTTGGCTCCACTCCCACCTTCGGGGCCCGCTTACTTGACTCGACTGCTCTATCGGCCGGGAGGAGCAACGACTACCAGCCCAGCTGTTCCAAGATGCCCACTCACCGGACTGCTGGAGAGCGCCGGAAGCGGTCCGCCTGCCGGCAAAAGTGGTGTAGATGCTGGAGGGTGCATGAGTGGGTGCCTGGGCCGGGAGGGTCGAGGGAAAGGGTTTGTGGGAGTGGGGGGAATCTGCTCTTGAATGCACGAAGTATGGGCGGGGGGTGCCCCACTCTCTGTCAGCAAAACTGGGAGCATTCACAACTCACGAGAAGAAAAGTGTGGGCCCAAGATCCCAGGAATCCCCTGGAAAGAGAAACTTCCTAAGCCCAAACCAGCAGCTTGGGGCTGCTGGGAACCAGTAGGGGTATCTTTATGGAGGGTAGGAGGAAAGGGCCCCTCCTTTGCAGTCCTCAATCTTCTGCCCAGGCCCAGGCCCCAAGACACAGGTTTGTATGATTCCAAGACCAGATGGGGGACTGCTGTCTGGGCTGGAGGGAGGATGGGGGCAGGGAGGCCTCTGGGGTAGGAACTACCCAGGCCTGCCAGAATCCACCAGGCCCAGACCCTCCACTCTGGTGCATTCCTGTCACTTTCACCTACACCCCATCCCCACAAAGTCCAGCCAAGGAGGCTGGGACTGGGGTCAGGGTCCTGGAGCCAGAGATCGTAACCCAGGCCTGCTCTTGCACTTACCTTTTGGGTGAGCTCCAGCAACTCAGTTCTCTTTAAGCCTTACTTGCCTGTAAAAAAAGAAAGTCATTCCTTTTTTTCCCCCTGGGGTTGCCACAAGGACTTGGAAAGACCCTCCCATATGTCAATGTCCACTGGCTGCCAGCATTTGGGCTATATTCATGCCCTCCCCATCATTTCACCCTCAGTCAGGGGATCCTGAACTGGTGAAAGTTACCTAGAGACTTGACCTGTGAGATCCCTCCCAGCTCAGAGGTATGAGGTCCCTTTAGGGCATGTGTGCCTGGCCTGACACTCCCCAAAATTTTGGGAAGATTGTAAGAAGGTAGGCTATGTGGCCAGAAGAACACACTGTGCCCACAACATGCTCTGGCCCTTGGTTCCTGGGAGGGGAGGGGGCAGTGGGTACAATGACTTCCTTGGCTCTAAAGCATGAGCCTGGAAGTTGCCGGAGGAGCAAACCAGAGTGTCAGAAGCAGGCACGGTGGGAACAGCATCCTGCCCGCCCCATCCTCGCTGCCACATCAGCCCCCAAAGTCCAGATTCTCAGACCAGGTTCCTAGGAGCCTTCTTCATGAGCTGATCTGGCTGCCAGAGGAGCTTTGGAATTGTCCTGCTCCATCCCCAGCTCCCAGCCGGGTCCTCTGGTCCCATCCTCCTAGAGCTTTAGTGAGCATCAGGACCAACCTTGGCTCCCTCCCCAACTGTCCCAGGGCCGCCCCATTGAGTCATTGCCTCCTGCTCCCTCCCTCTCCTTCTGTTGCCCACTGTCTGCCCACCTCCAGCCACCAGCCAGGCCTCCTAAGAGCCCTAAGAGCTGGGGAGACCTGCTGGCAGGCACACATACCCCTTCAATACCAGAAGCAGGTAAGAGTCCCCAAGCCACAGGCCATAGCTGACCCCAGCACTGCTGGGCACAGGCAGACAGATCGAGGGTCAGGGTCAGGCCTTAGTTTATTCACTCCACAATACAATGTGCATTGTAGCTACATGAAAACAGTGTTGTCACTTCTGTACTTCCAGCACTTAACATATGGCCTGGCATAGAACAAATGCTTAGGGGCGCCTGAGAGTGGTCACGTTACTCCTGTCCCCATGAGGCTCCCTATCCTTGAGCCAGGTGTAAGCCAGAGTCACAAATAGATTCAGAGGCTCAGTCTGAAAAGGAAACAGAAAAGGCAGAGAGCTGCAGGATGCACAGTCCTAGGATGGCAAAGATATAGATAGAAATGGGGACATACTGAGGCCTAGAGGGGAACACTGGGGGCTGGACCTGGAACAAGCCCAGGCTGCTGACCACAGGAGGCTGTATGGGCTGAGTTTGCAGGACTGAGCAGTGACTCATGGGGCCCATCTCTGTGGCTCTGCTGGCAACAAAAACTACTCACAACAGCTTTTTCCACTGAGATCATAAAATAGGGTTGGACCTCCTTCTCTTGCCCCTTCCCCAGCCTTCCCTCAGCCTCCCATTCCTTGCCAACATGAATCAATCAAAAACAGGAGAGGGGCTATGGGCCTAGTGATAAGAGACCCAAAGTCATTGCCCTCACTCCATCCCAAAACTTGCACACTCTCTTAAGTACTGCCCTAGATAGCAAGGGTGACAATATCCCCAAACCTTCCAGATCTCTCTCACTTTGGGCCAAAATAAACTCCAAACTCCATACTGGCCTGAAAAACTCATCTGACCACAAATCTTGTCTGTTTCCTCTACCTGGAAAGCCCATGCCCATCTCCCCTGGTCAAAATCCTTCTTCCTTCAAGGTCTGGATGCAGCTCAGGGTGCCCTGAAGGCCATGTCTGCCATCTTGCCCAGTTAGGTGGTGAACCGCAGACAAGCCCCTGACTTGCTCACTCTCCTACATCCCAGGTGCCTGCCTCTCCCTGGCTGTGTTCACCTGCTTTCTCCCCCTCTATCTCTGACTAACTCTGTCTTCCTGGCTGTCCCACCATCCTTAGTTACCCAGCACCAAGCCAGGAGCCGCCTGCACCCTCTCACCTACACCTTTGGTAGTGTGATTGTGTGAATTTGACTTCTACTACGTTTCTAATCTAGAAATTCTCAAAGGATGTGGTCTCTGTTGTCTCCCTTGAAGGGAGCTGATTAAGATTACAGATTTCTGAGGGGTACCTGGGTGGCTCAGTCAGTTGAGCATCCGACTCTTAATTTCAGCTCAGGTCATGACCTCACAGTTTGTAGGTTCAAGCCCTGCATTGGGCTCTGTGCTGATGGTGCAGATCCTGCTTGGGAATCTGTCTCCCTCTCTCTCTGTCCCTCCCCCGCTTCTGCATGCATGCTCTCAAAATAAATAAACTTAAAAAAAAAAAAAGATTACAGATTTCTGGGTCTGCATAGCCTTGCTGAGTCAGAACCTTAGGGCAGGCCCAGGAATCTGCATGTTTGACAGATTCTCAGTGATTGTGATTCTAAAGTCTGAGAATGGCTGCCTGCCCTCTCCAGCCTCTTCATGTCCCCAGGCTGCTTGAACAGATACAGGCCTCCCATCCCCAGCCTTCTTTTCTACCAGTCCATCCTCCACCTGGGGTTTCATTCATTCCATCTGATACCAATTGCGTTTGAGCTCCCAAAAGCACATTACTGCCCACACCGCACTCCAGATCACAATTCTCCCAGACCAACTTTCTGCCACCTCCAAAACTCAGCAGTGTCACCCCTCAAGCCTTTGTGTCCCTGGCTGGTCTCTCCAGAGTACAACACCCACTGCTCCTAGGTTTTTGCCATGTGTGCTCTGGGCATCCTTTGTTTATACTGTTCTACCTGGAATGCACCCACCCAACTTTGCCTATATTGTCTGAATCCCTACACACACTCTCACCCACACTAGCTCCTCCCAAAGCCTTCTCAAATCTCCTCAGGGCCCCACAGCACTTTCCTTGCTCCTTGCCTTGCGATATAAGACCTGTAGTGGCATGGGGTGCCCAGGTGGCTCAAAATACTTCTTGGGGTACCTGGGTGGCTGTTGGCTGATTTCAGCTCAGGTCATGATCTCATGGTTTGTGAGATGGAGCTTTGCATCGGGCTCTGTGCTGGCAGCATAGAGCCTGCTTGAGATTCTCTCTCCCTTTCTCTCTGCCCCTCCTGAGCATGTTCTCTCAAAATAAACTTAAAAAAAAAGACCTGTAATGGCAAACATTTATGATCCCTTATTGTGGGCCATGCTGTGTACTAGATTCTTATTTTGTCATTTCATCCTGACAGCAAACTTATAAAATAACTGTTATTCTGTCTTAGAGATGAGGACACTGAGGCTCACAGAGTATATGTAGCATGCCTAAGCTGACATAACTGGTAAGTGACAATGGACTGTTTAACTACCAGGCCCTATCACTGCCAAGTATAAACAATGTGAGGGCAAAGCTCAAGTCACTCCTCCTCCCATTTTCCCATTCATAACACAGAAAAAGTAAATGCTTGTTGACTAAATATGTAACCTTCACAGCATCCAGAGTCCTTCAGATCTATAGAAACAGAAAGTAGGTTAGTGATTACCTAGGGCTGGGCAGTAGGGGATGAGGAGTGGTTGCCAATAGGCACAGGGTTTTCTGGGGATAATTAAAATGTTCCAAACTTAGATTGTGATGAGGGTTGCACAACTCGTAAATATATTAAAAACCACCAATCTGTATATTTTAAATGGGTGAGTTTTATAGTATATTATATACCATATGTTATATATGTTTTATATATATAGCATATGTTATATCTTAATATAGTCAGTTATTTTCTTAAAAGTTCTTCAGACACAGTGGAAATTAAATTTGGGACTGATACTACCTAAGGGTCTCCTTTTTGTTCCTAGATGTTTCTGGACCCCACACTACCTAATTTGTAGTGTAAACTCATAGAGTAACCACCTCCCTGGATATTGGCCTCCCATCTGCCATGTGCAGAGTATTTCTGTTTATTTGTCCTACACCTGCCTCCAGGTTTTCAAGGAAGGCTTATCTGGTCCCAGTATGTAGTGGCTGCATCTTTGGGTACCTGGGGATCTATCTTCTGGGGTCTCTTTCCCTGCTGGTCTCCCCATTTTCTGTGACCCTGTGCCCATACAGTGATCCCTGGACTACTACTGCAGGCCCCCTGCTCAGGGGACCATATTGGGAAGGGAGGAAGGAAAAAGGAAGAGGGCCAGCACGCCTAACAGTCCTTCCCAGGATCCCCCTCCATGCTCTATCCTAGAAGCCCCAAGGCAGGCAGTTGCAAGTTTCTGCTTCCCTCACTAGATACCCCAGTTGCTCCCACCCCCACCCCTAGAGCCACCCCCCCATGGACACAGGACACCCATCCATCTGAGAGATATTTAATGTGTCTCAGGTTCAAGATACAAGACACAAAGCAGGTACTAACCCCAGGAAAGTTACCTGCCACCCAGACAGCCCCCTTATTACTTCAGCCAGGCATCCCAGCCCCCAGAGCAGTGGAGTGGTGGCCCTGGAATACCTGGCTTCTTTCCTATTTGGGGAATGTCAAGGTGGTAGTGTCCCAGAGGCCACTATCTCCCCTCCTTAGAAAATATAGACCCAGGGATCTGAAAGTTCCAGACTTGGATGCAGAGCAGCATATCTTCAGAGTGACCCCTGCCAAGAAACAGCCCTGATCTGAAGCGAGGCCCAGCCCTGTGGCCTTGATCCTGTAAAAGAAAGAACTATGGCCCCAATAAATGTCAGCAAAGTATAGGAGATAAAGCAAGAATTGGACACAGATTCCCACTGCCCCTCAAAAATTGGCTATAGGTAGCTGACCCAACAGGTAACAAAGCCTAAGGTTGAGACCTGCTCCACCTCCCACCCCAGTGCCTCTGAGGACCAGCCCCTCAAGGAGCCTCATTGCCAGGGTGCTGTCCTTGAGCTGGTGCTGGGGTGAGTGAAGGGCAGGAAAGGCCAGCATTAGCTGTGGAATGATGCCTTGCTTTGGGGGCAGGAACAGCTGCCTAGAGTGACTCCCGGGGGGTCCACTGGGGAAAGAGCATCAGCTTCCCAAGTGGGTGGGCCTAGCTCCTAGAAGCTCTGGACTGGGTCTTTAGCCAGGGTAAGGGCCTTAGTGAAAGGGAAGATGGCAGGAATTAGGAGCAGGGAGGATAGTGAAAGTGCCCCTGTGAGGACCAGCCCAACACCCTTCTGACCTGCCACAAGGAAGCCCAGTTGCTAGTTCAGGCTCCTCTGGCCCCCTGTCAGGCTAAGTGGGCTCCTCTGCCTCTGCCTATTGCCCAGGGAAGACTTCCCATGGGGGATCCAGCCTCCTACTCCTCCTTGAGTCTTGGGCTACAGCCGGCTACCTTTGTTGAACTGGATGCACCAGTGGGAGTTGGCTGTGCCTGGACTAAGATGGGTGCGGTCCTCATATCCCATGAGGGGCTGTAGCTCCTGCTGCTGGGGGATGTCAGCGCTGCTTTCACTGCGAGAGCGGCCAGCTTTGGCTAGGCTTGGGGGAAAGGCGAAGCTAGGGCGTGAATCATACGGCAGGTTGAAAGGGTGCTGAGGCTCTTCAGCAGCCAGTGGGCAAGGAGGCAAGCGGGTCACAGTTGGGGCTTGGGTACAGGGTGGGGATGCCAGGCTCTCCAGGGATGAGATGCTTTGGTTCCAGCCTGTCTGCATGTCCACAGGCACAATCTTGGTGGTTTCCGAGGACACGTAGACTGCCAGATCTCCCTGCCCACTCTTCCAGGGTAGCTCCTTCTCTGCACAGGTTGGGGAGGGGGGGATGATGCGTGGGCTTGGGCACACCTCAAGGCTCCCTAGGGACAGAGAATACACACGAACTCATTAGTAACACATTGGAATCCTTCTCAAGTATAACTGCATTTTCATAAATAAATTCATTCCACATTTGCCCTATTACATCCATTTGTGTAATTAGTTGATGAATGCCTTGCCGAGGGAAAGCACTACAGCTGGTTTTGCTCTCATGGTATCCTCAGCACCTAGAACAGGCCTAGGCACATAGTAGTTTCTTGGCAAATACTGACTAAACAAATGAAAATAACTAAAGCAAGAGAAAGCAAGAGCCAGGCAGGAAAAAAGCCCATCTGCGATCAGCCCTCACCGACTTGCAGCACTGGCATAAGAAACCATATCCTGCCAGGCCCATCCCAGAGGAGACAGCAGTGAGGGTGAGGAATATCTCAAGGCTCTACACCAAAGGCTTTGGTGCTGGACACCCTGCCTGAGCACCCATAACAGCCCTTTGGCGGGACAGAGCCCAGGAGTGTGAGCTCATGCAAACCCAATAGTAGGCTAACACTGTGCCACAAAGGGGACCTGAGCCAGGAGTCCCAGGACTGCTGGCAGCCAGGATGGAAGACTGGGCCACTGCATGGCAGGAAGTTGGAGGTTCTGAAAGAGGAAACCTGGGAAAGAGAAACCCCTGGACACCTACCGCCCCCTGCTCTCCAAGTCAAGCACGATGCCTTGCGTATAACAGGTGCACATACATACCTGCTCATTGATAAAGTCCTGAGCAGTCAAGTACAGTATGAAATGTATTGATGCTGTGATTGGAAGTAAAACTACCTCTCTTAAAAGACCTGGAATATTACATTTTCACAACAACGACCAAACTAAAACAGCAAAAGAATTCAGTCTTCACCTTTGGAGGATGCTTCACTGGTTTGAAAACCGATTAGTGAAAGGAATAAAATCAAGCATTTATCTATTCCAGTATGAACTGTACCTCAAAGTAACAAAGTCATTGACGAGAAGTTTTTTTAATAGAAGAATTGCTAGTAACGCAGACGAAAAAACAATGTAGAAAATGACCACTGTACAACCCTGGATGAAATGTTGGATCTAGCAATGATCATCAGTGACTGCTAAGACTGGTGAAACACTGATGGCGAACTTCATAATGGACGGGGCTAACATCTGAACCCAATGATCAATATTAACCTCACAAAAGAGAAACAGTGATATAGGATGTGTTTCCTGATGTGATACAAACTACACCATTGCTACCTCTCAAGTAAGTATTCTTACCAAAACATCTAAACTGAAATCTGATCTAGATTTAATTGCTGGTTTAAAGGAAATAAAAGGCATGGTGGAACATATTAAATGATGCTTTGGGGATGCAATCAGCAAAATCCAGACAAGGAAAGACTGTGGGACAAATAACCAGATTATTTCAATAAATACATTGGAGGGACACCTAGGTGGCTCGTCGGTTGAGCATCTGACTCTTGATTTTGGCTCAGGTCATGATCTCACAGTTGTGGGACCAATCCCTGTGATGGGGTCTGTGCTGTAACGCAGAGCCTGTCTTGGATTCTGCCTCTCCCTTTCTCTCTCTCTCTGCCCCTCCACTGCTCACGTGCGTGCATATTGTCTCTCTCAAAATAAGTAAATAAATAAATAAATAAATAAATAAATAAATAAATATTTTTTAAGAAGAGCTTTTAAAAAGGTAATAATGGGGCGCCTGGGTGGCTCAGTCGGCTAAGCGTCCGACCTCAGCTCAGGTCAAGATCTCGCAGTTCGTGGGTTCGAGCCCCGCCTCAGGCTCCGTGCTGACAGTTCAGAGCCTGGAGCCTGTTTCAGATTCTGTGTCTCCCTCTCTCTCTGACCCTCCCCTGTTCATGCTCCATCTCTCTCTGTCTCAAAAATAAATAAACGTTAAAAAAAAATTAAAAAAAAAAGGTAATAATGAATAAATACATTGGAAGGGGAAAAAGGAGGTATGGGACCTGTAAATCAGGGCTTTTCAACCTTGACACCACTGACAAGATGGAACACAGATACTTTGTTGTAGGGCTGTCCTGTGTATCACAGGGTATGTAGCAGCATCCCTGGCTTCTACCCACTACATGCAAGTGCACCTCTTCAGCTGTGGCAACCAAAAATGTCTCCAGATATTGCCAGATGTCCCCTGTGGGCAAAATCACTCCACTACCACCCCCTTGAGAACCATTGCTGTAGGTTAAAAGAGACTTATCAACCAAATGTCATGTGAGGGCCTTATCTGGATTTTTATTTTAACAAACCTACTGTAAAAAAAAGAATATTAAGACAATCAGGGAAATTTGAACACTGGATATTTGACGACAGGGACTTTAGATATAATAATAGTACTGCAGTTGTATTTTTTAAGAAGAATCCCTATCTTTTAAAGATGCATGCTTAAGTATTTATTGACAAGGTGATATATTTGAGATTTGCTTCAAAAGAACCCAGTGAAGAGAGGGGCAAAGGTGAGGGGAGAGATGAAATAAGATTGGTTAGGAGTAGGTAATTATTGAAGCAGGGTAATAGGCAGTTAACTTTGTGATTCTGTCTATTATATATTTTGTTATTTTCTATAAGAAGACATTTTAAAACGACACTTGAGGATGCTGGAGCCAACTAGCAATGATATGAGTAAGTTAGGTCTCCACATATGGAAAAATGTATGTATTGTTTTTTATCTGCTGTAATGCCATTTTGATGAATTCAGGCTCCTCCCCCAGGTCAGGCGGCCACTTTCACCAGATGCTCTCTACCTGAGGGCAGGTGTGCTGAGCATGAGTCACAACAGAGCCTGGTGTTAGGTTTGCTTGTCACCTCATATTCCTAGCTAGACTGTAAAGGGAGGCAATGAGGCAGTGAAAAAGGTGTAGGTTTTGGGAGTCAGATGGGTCAGGTTCAAATTCCAGTTCTGCTGTGGGTTGCTGGACAAATCCTAAGTCCCTTTTTTCTCTACGAACTCAGTTTCCCCACCTTGGTTATTGTGAGGATTGAATTAGATCAGGTATGTCAGATTCCTGATATAAAGGAGATGCTCAGGAAATGCTGGTTGGTAAAGAAATGAGTAGGAAAAGGGAGTTGTCTGGAGGAAAGGCCATGCGTGAAGAGGGAAGAAGGCAGCTGCACAGCTCCCGCTTGCCCCAGGTGGGGGTGGGGGGCTGGGAGGAAGCCATTACCTGAGACCTTGACCTCTTGGAGAACCTCACTGGTGGCCCGAGCCACAAAGATGATCCCCTCGTCGTCCTCCTTCTCTGTCTCCGAACTGTCACTCTCTTCCTCCTCCTCAGACTCCACAGTTAAGATCACAGCAGCTGGACAGGGACAAGAGCTGAGTGGGGGTGGCCAGCCCAGCAGCTGCCTCTTGGTACTGCATGACGCCAAACCAGCTCCCTGTCCACCCAGGCAGAGCCCACGGCTGGCAGAGCCTCCCCACCTTATCTTCTGGCTCTTTCAGCACTGGACTAGTGGGTTGGGGCTGAAGAGGAAGCTAAGTGGGGCTACAGAGCCCTAGGAGGCCACCAGAGACAGCAGAGTCCTCAGAGGAAGCCAGGAGGGAAGTCATACTTTCTAGCTCCTCCATCATCTTCTCTCAGCCCTGAAGCCCCATCATCAACTGAAAACATGAGCATCAGGAGAGCTGGAAGACCCATCAATGCTCAGCTCATCCAAAAAACTCCTGGTTTTGTAGGCAGGACACTGGGCCCCATGGGTGACCCATCCTTCAAGCTCCCCCCTTCTCCATGACACCTTCTCCCTGTCCTTAAGGCCTCTAACCTGTAGTTATATACTAGATACCTCCTGTCACAAATTAAGAACTGCTTAGAACATGTCCAGCTTTGAAATCAGGTAAGCCCAAGAGGTCCCTGAGGGAAGGAGTCTCAGTCCATGGCACTGAATGTAGCACAGAGGAGATCCTCCAGGTTTTGGCTGATGGGCCTCTGCCCCCCACCCCATCCTCAGCTCCCCCCACCCCCACTCCCTGCTTGCCTGTGTCCTGAACGCTCAGGTTTCGAGGAGGTTTCCCATTTGTGGCCTCAGTGTTAGCTAAACCATCCTTCTGAGGACCAAGAAAAAAAAACCCTAAGTCTCTGGCCCTGGCTCAAAATCCCAACCCTGTTGTCTGGTAGGGTCTTCCTGACACAGTTGGGGAGGGAATCTATATCAATCCCAGTGGTTCCATCAGCCCTTGGCCCCCCAGCCAACTGTAGAGTCTAAGTAACCTATGCCCCAGCAAGGGCTCTGGATGCCTCAGCCTGGGCTGCATTAGGCACTCTTGGAGCGCCCCCTCCCCCTGACCTCAGGAACCTGCCTTTCTCATGCTGGGTCACTTCTGGTAGGAGGTCCTGCTGCCTCCCAGGATGTGACCACAAAGCAAGACGCAGATCTCCCTCAAAAGGGCTCACCTTACCCTTCTGGGACTCTAGGAAGATACAAAAGGGAACCCAAACTATTGCAGCCACCAAGACCCTGAGGGTTAACCAACTAGGGGTTCCCCTGGGCTGGATTCCAATACTTGAGAGCTCAAAACTATGTGTCATCAGCCTCCAGCCCCAAACAGAAGTCCCAGAGAAAGCACATGCCTTCTTGCGACTGGTCTTGCGAGGTCGTGGCTTGCTCTTGGTGAAGCAGATGTTGTGCTTGGTGGACTTAAAGGACTCCAGCCGCCGTTTCATGTTCTGCTGGAAGACCTCCTTGTCCTGCCGTTCCTGTGCATCCTCTGAGATGAAGTGGCGGCTGCAGCTGGCTTTGTACTGGCAATGACAGGCCCACCCTGCCATGAGGCCAGGAGCCTTGGCCTCCCACAGGAGACCAGGCCATAGCACCATGTGCACGATAGACCCTCCCAGCCCCATTTTTCCAGAACTAGCCATGGATTAAAAAAACAAAAAGTACAAAAGGAACCCAGCCAGACACTCTGCATTCTCAGTTCACTGGGGGAATAACTTCCCTTTATCACTTAACCTATCCCCCCAAATCTGGCTGTCCCTATCCTCCACACTACCCTTCCCCAATTTTCTCTGATATGAGGTAACAAGAGGCAGGGGACCCTGTATCTTGTCCCTTGGGGCTGCAATGAGACTGTGGGGGACATTTCCTTCTTTGCCCTTCCATTTAAGGAGCCTGGTCCCTGTGCCTGGCCCACACACCCCTATCCAGCTATATAGGATTCTCCCTCTACGAGAAACTCTCCAGCCAGCCATTTCTGCAACAACCTTGGACTTCCAGAACTATCTCTCCTGACACCCTGGACTCTTTTGATCCCAAAAGCCACCTGCACCCAATTTAGGACCACTCCCATCATCTATTCCTTCCCACTCTTTCTCACAAACACCAAGCCCATTACATACCGACCTAGACTGCCAAAAAGAAGTACTGCCATCTGGTCCAAATCACCTTATCTGGGCTCACCTCCCTAGCACGACCCTTTCTTACAACTTGTATTTTCTGCTGCCCCAATCCAGTTCTAAGAGCTCCCTTCAAGTTTTCCATCTGCCTTCCCCCACCTAATCACCGAGAGGGATCCCTCTTTGCTGGGGGTGCAGGAATCCAGCTCCCTCACAGGCGTACCCTGAACCCTGGCCTCCACTTTGCTCAGCCCATTCCTCCCTGCCTCCATCAGCTCCCTGCTCCCTCCCATTTCCCGGCCCTCCAGCACCTTCACTCCTTCTCTCATCATGCCAACCAGCCCACCACCCTGCTTTTAAGCATGCCCCTGGCCCATTCTCCCCTGAAGAAAGCCTTTTCATTAAGGCCACTGCTTCCCTTTTGCTGCCAAACTTTTATACTTTGATTCTGATACTTTCCCTTATACCCATTACTTTCTTAAATACCAGAAATACAACTCCAGGGTCCACAAGTCCACAGTGCTTTCTCCCTGGTCACCAATGCCATGGCATGATCTCTGGTTAGGCACTGGTCTGACTTCTGTGCAGCATCCAGCCGTCCTTCTGGCCCAGGCCTCCAAGACACCATCTGCTACTGCGCATCTCCTCTCCTTTGCTGGTTCCCATTCCTTTTCTCCCATGTGCATTTCTCACAGTGTTGTCCTTGGCCTTCATGTCTCACCTCCAAAAGCTCTCTGCAGTGAACTCTCCATTCCCCCAGCTTCAGCTAGCCCAGTCACAGACATCATGCAGCCATCACACCAGCTGCATGAATCACCTGGGCGATTTATTAAGGCCATAGATTCTTAGTCCCATTCCACACTACAAAATCAGAATCTCCAGGAGGTAAAGCCAGGAATATGTAGTCTAGCAAGCTCCCCCAAGGGATTCTGATGTTTCCAGGTGAGGAAATCTCTGACAATAAAGACTGTTTATGTTTATTTCCAGCCCTTATCTCTGAAACTATAATCTCATATTTGTAACTCCATACTAAACAATCTGTCTCTCTCTCTCGGATAACATTTCTGTGAAGAACATGAAGAATTATGGCAGAACTAGTTGAGTAACCATACCCAAAAATGCTTGATCCATGGCAGTCTAGAGGAAAGTCTTTAGTAGCATGCCACAGGGCTCTGTCCTCAGCTCTACCCTATTCAACTTTTTATGTTGATTTGGATAAATATAAAGTTAACAGGCTTAGCAAATTTTCACATGATGTGAATCTGAACAGATATTTGGTGCCAAACATGGGATCCAAACGATGCACTGATGGGCTAAATCAAATAAAATGACATTTAACGGGGATAAGCATAGTCTTACTCCAGTTTTGTTTTGTTTTGTTTTCTAATTGATTACATAAGAACTGGTTGAACTGCACCCATTGACCAATCTTATGCACACACATCCATAGACAACCAATCGTTATGTACAACCTGATGTGATACAATACATAATACAAAGCACACCTACTGAATGTTCCTGAATCTGACCAGGCCTCTAGATTTAAGTACCAGGAAATACAGGGGATGGAGGAACATGTTAAACATCGCCACTGGAATATAATTAGCAAAATCTACAAAATGGGAAATTCCCTGAGACAAAGTATCCAGTTTTTTCAATAAATAAATAGCAAGTGGGAGAAAGGAGAAGGAAGTATTAGAGATTTTTTTCTTTAATAAAGAGAAATATTTACCAAATGCAAAATGTGGGCTTTATTTGGATCCTGATTTAAACAAACCACCTGGAAAAAAGATGATTATGAATACTGACTGGATATTTCATGTGAGAAGAAATTATTGTTATTTGTTATAAGCGATAATCACACTACTATTTTATACATACATTGTATACGTAGACTTCTTGCCACATAGAGATACATATTGAAATATTTAGAGGTGAAAAAAAAAAGAAAAAAAAAAGAAATATTTAGAGGTGATATGCTATGTCTGGAGTTTGCTTTAAGATAAAAAAGTGTGGATGGGATGAGGTAGAGGTACAGAATATAACAAGATCAACCATGCATTGATAATTAGGGGAGCTGAGTAATGCATAAATCAGTAATTTTATTCTGTCTAGTTTTGTGAGTGAGATGTGCCTTAAGAAAAAAGTAAACAAAATGAAACAAAACCCCCCACAGGTTGGATGAGACAGAGTTGAATAGCCATTAACTGAGGAAGACATGGGAGTATGCCTGATTGTAAGGACATTTTGGGGCCTCAGAGTGGTAAGACAAAGCTGGAGGGATTCAGAACATCGGGAAGAGACTTGCAAGTTCTAGAACTAAAAAGGTAAGAAAGCCTCTATGCCCTGCTGTGGTCAACCACATCTAGAGCTGCATTCAGGGCCTTGTTTCTTATGACCAGAGAAGACATAGGGAGACAAGGGAGAGGGGATGCTGGCCTGAGGGCAAGAAGGACTGTGTGAAAATGAACTGTCTTGAAACCTTTGAAGGCTTATTCTGCAGAGCTGCAGAGAGTCAAATTATAACCCGTGCCAGCAAGTTAAAGGAAGCCAGTTCTGTCTCAACCGTAGAAACAATCTTGACTGTTAAAACTGCCAGGAATGGTAAGAGCTGCCTTCCCATTTCTGAAAAGTTCAAGGTAATGGCATGCTGCCCCCTTGTGGGGTTGCAACAGATTCCTTCCTGAATGGGTTGGACCATTCCAGCCTGAGCTTCCTGACCTGCATTAGACTAACACTACCTACAAGAGATGTCTGCCTTCCCCATACTAAGCTGGTCCCACAGGCTTCCTCAGCACTTCTGTTTCTGCCTGTGACCCCATCAAGCCTTCTGTAGTCCATCCCCTCCTCTCCCCCTCAAGACAACCACTCAATCCTATGTGCTCCTCTCCTTTACCACCACCCAACTCTGATCCAGTGTTTCACTCCAGCCTCCCAACTGGCTCTCCCAGCCTCGCACCTCGCCCCTCCAATTTGGTCTATGCTCTGCTACCAGAAGAAGATATCTTTAAACAGTGCTTATATCAGCCCAACCCTTTCCCAAAAAAAAAAAAAAAAAAAAAAAAAAAGCTAAATGTTATTACAAGATAATGCCCATGCTCTTCCACTGGGCACTTATAGCTCTTCACTAGCTGGTGCCAATTGCCTCTTGAGCCTGCAGTCATGGTCTCCCCAGACCACTCCCCCAAATGCCCCCCACCTCCACTCCCCTTTGGAACTCTTACACCCTCCCTGCTCTCACCCTGCGGCGTGGCTTGTAGAGGCCTCCACAGAGCAGATGGTGCATCACAGCATCCTCACGGTCCCGGCCGCTGCGCACTGTGTCAATCACCTGCAGATCCAGACACGCTCCACTGCCACTCTCCCTCCTGCAGGAAGCAGGGAACATGTGTGCTAAGGAGGGGCCAGGAGGCACAGGCCAGGGGAAGGGCAAAAAG
Organism: Panthera leo; assembly: GCF_018350215.1. Taxonomy (NCBI): domain Eukaryota; kingdom Metazoa; phylum Chordata; class Mammalia; order Carnivora; family Felidae; genus Panthera; species Panthera leo. Next base: position 42,601,940 of record NC_056693.1, on the reverse strand, counting down.
CAAAAGTGCCCACAAATCTTTCCCAGAAGGGATGCAGAGAGAGGGCCCAAGAGAGAGGAGCTTGAGGAATTGGAGGGGGGTTCAAGGACTTACAACAGGTTCGTGACAGATGTCTCTGCCATAGAATTGCGGCTGGGCATAGAGGGCAGAGTGAGACCTGTGGAGGACAAGATATGGCCTCCCTGCTGGGGCCAAGACAGAGGTCAGAAAGCAAGCAGATTGAGGGTACCCCAGACAGTCAAAGGGTAATAAAAACAACAAGAGTTAACACTTATTCTGTTCTTTTGATCATCTAGGTACTATGCTATGCACTTTACATATTGAATCCACAAAATTCTGTGACATATGTATTCTTATTCCTGCTTTCTTACAACAGAGGAAACAGGCTGAGAGAGGATAAGGGACTTAACCAAGGTCACAAGTCTGTAAGTGATAAGACTTGAACTGCATCTCCTGACTCTAGAGTCTAGCTGTTTCTCAACTTTCTCTACTCCTTGCCAGACTCTGAATTCAGCATCAGGTCAGGCTGGTTTCTGCAGGTGCCACTTTACCAGTCTGCTAGGAATTCCCAACTCCCCGCTCAGGTCCTACCTGCTTGTCACTCCCTCCTGCCCTGCTCTGCTGGCTACCCACCACTGGCTGCTGGCCCACCTGGTCCACGAAGCTGATGGCATCCCGGATGTTGAGTCGATAGTACACATCCCAGATCTGGTCCCGGATGCGGTAGGCTGACCGTCGCATCAGCAGCTGACTCAGGTACTTCTTGTCAAACTGTTCCCACCTACAGAAGATGTCAGGCCCAGGCCTGAGTCCCATCCCCAAGGCCCAGCTGGCTGGCCCTTCCTCAGATGAGATAGGGGCACTGCCAGCATCAGCCTGGCTCTCTTGGTATAGGCCTCTCAGCCAGGGAGAATATTGAAGCTAGTCCCCACCCTTATGGAACTTACAGCATTATAGGAAAGCCTGACATTAAATTGAAGTTATTACAAATAACCAGAATTGCAACAATAACAAGAACTACAAAGGATAATTATAGAGTATGATAGGGATTCGTCCTAGTCAGCGAGGCCAGGGAATGCCTCCCTAGGGACTTTATGCCTATAGTGAGATCTGAAGGAGAAACAGTGGTTAAGAAGGTGAGAAGGTAAGAAAATGTTCTAATACACAGAATATGTGCAAAGGTCCCAATGGCAGGGTAGGGGAGCACAATGAGTCCTGAGGTTCTAAACCAGGGTCCATGTAATTAGCAGGCAGACAGTCAAGGACAGAGCACAGCATGATGAGGCTGGAGTCTGGAAGGTGCCAGACCACACAGGGCCAGGCAGGCCTCACTGCGAAGACTTGTCTTATCCTGAGAGTACTGGGATGCCACTGAAAGGGCTCCTGGCAGAGGTCACCCAGCCCAAGCCTGGCTGTGTCCCTTCTCAGAAGTGTGGCACATCCCCAGTGCTGCCCTGGCTGGTGGGTCTGCTGCTGCTGAAGGAGCCTTGGGGGAGCTCCCTCACCTGTCCCTCCAGTAGTGATAGCCATGGTGCCCCACAACGTCCTCCACTGCAGCCAGAATGTGGTCAAAAGTCTAGAAGGGGGGTGGGTAGGGGGACTGGATCAGGACTCTGCTTAAAATAGAAGGAAGAGAGGTATAGGTGGAGGGATGGGGTTCTGGTACCCACGTGCTCATGCAGCTCCTGGTTCAGGGTGGGTTTGTGATGCTCACTCCTCTTCACCTTCAGCCACTTGACCAGTGGCTTGATGGTTAAGCCCTATGGACAGGCAGCAGGTGAGCCCTGCCCTATCCAGTTCCCTGCCTTTCTTTCCCCATAATTAGGCCTCAGCTTCAGTACCTCCACCTCACTGCACTCAAGGTCTGAGAAGTCAGGCCCCTGTATCCCCCAATAGAAAGAAGAGCCCCTGTCCCAAAGGCTCCATGCCTCCCCCAGGGCCTGTTGGACCTTCTCCCTACCCAGCCTCATGGGCTCTCCCACCTGCACAATGACTGTGAAGAAGACCACCACAATAGTGGTGGCCACAAAGTAGTCCTTGGCAGGGACCTTGGTCTTGTCCAGTAGGATGACGAGAGCGAAGGCCACAGCCCCACGCAGGCCCCCATAGGACATCACCACCTGGTCAATCTTGTCCAGAGGGACCAGCCGGAACTGATTCAGCACCCACGTCTGCAGGACTACGCCTACAGCAGGAGGGAGGCCAGTGGGAGCAGGGCTTTGGTAGTGGAGGACCCAGGAGTGGATGGTACCAAGTATCTGGGCTAAGGTCTGACAGGGGCTAGGAAGGATGAACAATAGTGGGGAGGCTTAGGAATTGACAAGGATATGGACTCAGACTAGGAGATGAGCTGGGGCAGGGCAGGAAGTAGAGTGGGAAAGCAGAGGGTGCTGGCAATACCGAGGGCTCGGAAGAACAGGATGAAGAAGAGGGTGCCCAGCACCAGCCCAGAATCCCAGGCCCACTTAGAAGAGTCCACAGCCGAGATGCCAAGCAGCATGAAGATGACTGTCTCAGCACAGCTGGCTAGAGTCTTCATTGTGTATTTGACAGCCGTGCGTGACTTATGGGAGATGTTGGCCTCCACGTACTTCTTACAGCCTAGGCCACACATAGTCACCCTGGAAGAGGAATTGACAGACAGGACAAGTGAGGAGGGGTTGCAGAAGCACAGCCTCTGGGGTTCAAGCGTGCTGCAGGAGGGGTGTTGCCCATCACAGGATGTCAGACCATCAGGGCTGAAGCCCAAGGAGGCATGGAGACAGTCTCAGAACAACTAGTGGGGCTCTTAGGATAAGGGTCCAAGTCTCCAAGTTCCCATTCAGTGCCTCCTGGAGAGGCAGGTGGGAGAAACATGCTCTGACTAGCATCCTTTCTAGGCACCTTTTGCAGTACTGTAGCCACTAGAGCCCGTGGCACCAGGCCTTGAGATCCACTTCTAGCTCAGCCTATACCCCAGAGAGCACTTCAGGAAGAGGAAGACTAGGTTCTGCAGTGCCCAGGGCAATTCTAGAGGTAGATCCTGAAATATGACGTGAGGTTTACTGTCTTCCCAGGGGAATTTGAGGCTCCCACTACCACAAGGGCACAGGGAAACCTATTGCCTCCTTAGGGTCTTGCTTCTGTCCATGTGAGGGGCAACCATCTCCAATGCCCCCTCCCAGCTGCCTGCATGCAAGGCCCCCAGGACTCACGCAAGAATAGCAGAGAGAGAGGCCATTTCAGCAGTGAGGTAGGCTGCATAGGCGAGGAGGAAGACCAGCAGCGGCTCGATGATGCGGACCCGCTTGGTGAAGCGTGTGGTCAGGGCCAGGAGGAAGGCAAAGACTAAGCCCACGGCTGCCCCGCCCAGACTGACCACAAACAGGGAGGCTGGGGGAGGAGTGGGTTGTCAGCGTGACCCCTGGCCTGGACCCCACCCGGGCGGATAAGACTGCTGCCTGGCAGGGAGTAGAGGACAATGCCCACTGTACTCCCAGGGGTCAGGATCCCAGAGCCAGGATCCCAGGAAAGCCCCTCCTTCTCAGGTTCTCAGGGCCCCATTTCTCTATAGAGGAGAATGAGGCAACCCAACAGCCTCCTCTGTCCTGATGCAGTAGGGGGCAGGACTCAGCAACCCAGCCAAAGCGGGAAAATACTGACCGACTCCTTTCAGGTAGTCAGTGGCCTGCACATTGGCAGAGCCCATCTCCACAAAGGAGTTGCAGACCTTGTACAGCACCTGAGTGAGAAGATGAGAGTCAGGAGAAAGGAGGGGGAAGGTTCAACTGGGACTACTGGGAGAGGGTGAAATCTGAGATTGTATTTCTTACCCAGGGAACCCAGGGAAGGGTCTGAGCATGCTCAGACACCCAAATAGTCAGAGCATGGCAACAGGGGTCAGGGAATGGCAGCCAGCTGAGCACTCTCACCACGGTGACAGCATCATTGAGCAGGGACTCGCCAAAGACGATGATAAAGAGAGTGTCGTTGACATGCACCTCCTCAAAGACAGCCAGCACAGCCACAGGGTCCACCGCTGAGATGAGGCTCCCAAATAGCAGAAAGTCCAGCAAGCTGGCCTGCACTCGAGGGGCTTTTGAGGGATAGATGGGGGACAGCAGTTGGCGAGGTATCCAGTTTCCCACAGCATTCCCTGTGACAAGCCCTGGCTCCACCCCCACTGTGGAAACAAGGATACCCAGAGAGGACTTGGGATGGTGAACACAGCATCAGCCCGCAGGTCAGGACACTTGAGCCTAGGGCCTGGCTTTGCCACTTACCAGCTCTGTGATGTTGGTGCTGTCACTGTCACATGACTTCTCTTAAGCCATGCCTCCTCATCTGCCTACCTCACGAGATTGCTGCAAAATCAACCCAGGAGATGGCTAAGAAAGCTCTACATAACCTGAAAAGTTAAGGTGGCACTGACAATAAAATCTGCAGCTACAGTAATAAGAACCACCAGCAGGTGGAAATTGGCTGCTGACTGGCTTTATTAGGGAGATAGTGCTTTCTCCCACCCTTGTGGTTCTCAGCCTAAAGGATATGACACTCAGAATACTCAGCAGAAGGGGTAGGGGCTGTCGATCTGTGAGGGCTAAGTATGGTAGGAAAAGCACCCACCGTTGGGAGATCTTGAACATGTCATAAAATCTCTGTTAGCCTGTTTCCTCATGTATATATTGTGAATAATAACAGTATCTACCTCAAAAAGTCCTTTATTTAGCCAGAGTCTAACACAAAGTAAGTACCTAATAGATATTACCTATTATTAGGATTATTATTATTACTATTATTGGTACTATTATTATGGTCTGATGTCCTCCCTTCCCTTCCTGCCCCAAAGAGTTCACTCACCCATTAGGAAAACCAGGTAGGAGGCCTCAAGTAGAAATTGCAAACCTCTCTTTGTACCTTGGAAGAAGTCTGAATTATCAACATTCCGAGTTGAATGGATTTTGGTGCAGGAAATAAGGAAGAAGGGAGCAGGAAAGGCAGTCTGAGGGCAAAGAACCTCAGTAAAACAGACCTCTCCTGCTAACCTTTATCAAATGAGTTTAAGGGCCTCTATTTCTTCATCTATTAAATGGGACAAATTATACCCCAATAGAGTAGCTATAAAGAGTCCATGTGATAAGTAAAGATATAATATCCAGGGTAATGTATTGCATTCTGTGGATGTATAATATGGATTTATCAAAAATAATAAAGGCACCTGGCTGGCTCAATCAGAAGAGCATGTGACTCTTGATCTCAGGGTTGTGAGTTTGAGCCCCATGCTGGGTGTAGAGATTACTTTTAAAAAAATCTAAAGGGGTGTCTGGCTGGCTCAGTCAGAAAAGCATGCAACCCTTGATCTTGGGGTTGTACGTTCAAGCCCCACGTTGCATATAGAGATTACTTAAAACTAAAATCTTAAAAAATTATTATAATAAATAAATAGATCTTAATAAAAAAAATAATAATAACAGAAAACCACCCTAATGTGGCCTGGGCAGAGCCAGGATGGCTGGCCCTCGCAGGAATGGTGAATTGTGCCTCAAGGGAGCAAGGCTGGCAAATGGCAGTGTGGTAACAGAGGGCAGGAGGCAGCAGTAGTAATGCAGGCTTCTCAGCCTCAGCAGCCCACACACAGCTGGGAGCCAGGCCTCTGCTCAGCTGTCATGCTGCAGAAGCCCAGACTCAACTGGCAGAGACCTAAATGAAGGCTGTAGGCCCATCTGGAGTATTGCCTTGCACTCCAGGTGGGAAGGACCTAAGAACTCTCAGGGCATGGCTCCAGAGGTGAAGAAGGGGGTTGGTCCAGGTTCTAGGGTCACTCACCCACAAGTCCAGCCTGCTGCAGGCCCCAGAGGGCAGCACCTGTTGTGAAGGCATTCCAGAGTGTGCCCACCACAGCATAGGTGAGGATGGCACCCAAATTATCAAAGAACAGCCGGCTAGGCATGAAATAGCCTGAGTCCAGCACAATAGGAGGCAGCAGGAAGAGGAAGAACGTGCCTGGCTCCAGCTGGTACTCAGCTTTCTTGGCCACAGCCAAGACAATGCCTCCAAGCACCAGTCCCAGCAAAATCAGCAGGCAGCTCTCAGGGACCAGTGATGTCACCTTCCGAGACAAGTGAAACACTACAATGCAAGAAGAGGGCAGGATGCATCAGCTTATTGGACACACACACACACACACACATACACACACGTGCGCACAACACATATACACTGGCCTATAACCTCCCACTCTTAGAAGGTTATCCAAGGACAGGAACCCTGACCCCGAGACCAAGGAAAGAGAAAAGAAATGCAGGACTACTAGAATCTCCAACCTCCATGCCCATAAACCCTCCACTGCAGCTAGAGTTGTCTGTTTCTTGGTGTTCCTGTCATGGTAACCTAGGCCTTTGCTTGCTATTTCCATTTCTGGCAATGCCCCCTCCTCTCTACTCTCATCCTCAGGGCATCTCACCTTTCTCTGATCTCCCTTATCCGTAACCATTATTTGAGCCTCAGCAAATGTTATTTGGTATATTTCTGTGTATAACATAGCTGTAAAAATCAGGGCCTCTAGATCCAGGCTGCCTGGGTTTGAAGACTACCTCCCCTATTTACTAGTTCTGTGACCTCAGAGCACATAACTTCACCTCTCTTTCAGTTTTCTCATCAGCAAAATAGGAATAAAAACAGTAGTGATCTCATAGGATTGTTGTGATGTTTAAATAAAGCAATCTACTCAATAGCACTTAGCCCAATGCTTTATCATAATCACTCAATAAATGTTACCTAATATATTATTGAGTCCTGCCTCCCTAACTAGACCATAATGCATATTATACATCCTAACAGCACTGTAGACCTCCTAGCCCAATGTGCTTTTCATTATAATGCCTCAACTAAGGAAACAGTAGTTGAAAAACATTGGGTTTAGCGGTAAGACGATCCCTCATTCTTCAGGCTCTGTCGCTTTCTAATTGTATGATCACGAACTAATTTACCTGAACTTCAATCTCTTCTCCTATAATATGAGAAAACTACCTATTACACAAGGTGGGTATAAAATGATACAGTGTGAATGTGCCCACCAGGATATCACACATATAGTAGGTTCTCAACAAATATTAATTAAAAATGACTCTGAGGAAGGGACACCTGGTCAGTTGAGTAGGTGGAGCATGTGACTCTTAATCTTGGGGTTGTGAGTTCAAGTTGGGTACAGAGATTACTTAAAAATAAAAAATCTTTAGGGGTGTCTTGGTGGCTCAGTTGGTTGGGCGGCCAACTTCGGCTCAAGTCATGATCTCACGGCTCGTGGGTTCGAGCCCCGCGGTGGGCTCTGTTCTGACAGCTCGTAGCCTGGAGCCTGCTTCGGATTCTGTGTCTCCCTCTCTCTCTACCCCTCCTCCGCTCGCACTCTGTCTCTGTCTCAATGGTAAATAAACATTAAAAATAATTTTTTAATAAAAAATCTTAAAAAAAAAATGACCGGGGGAAAATAATGACAGACTTGTCCCCCAGGAAAAGAAGACGAAGCATGTAATGGGTTTCTAGCACTATCGCCACTCCTACCTTTCCCCACTAAAATAAGTCATTTTGTCTCTCCCTTGGGCCCTGAGATCTCAAGTGAACAACTCTCCCCATACTTGGAGTGGCAGGTAGTGAAGAAGCCTCATGTTAGCCTATGTGAGACCCAATGCCAAGACAGTGCCCTTTGGAAGTCGTATCCAAAGGGCTTCAGGCAGTTCCTGGTACATAGTGGGATCTATATAAATATTTGTTGAATAAAAAGGAAAACAAAAGAAAACAAACCTTCTAGTAATAAAGCTGAGGGAAGGTATTCCAATCTCTCCCCTCCTCTGTGAGAAGGTTTTTTGTTTTTTGTGGTGTGTGTGTGTGTGTGTGTGTGTGTGTGTGTGTAGCTGTTGAAGAGGCTATCTTTGCCTACCCCCAGAGGAGTTGGCATCCAATTATGGGGGAAACTACAGTCATTACTATAAACCCTAAATAAGACAAGAACTTTCCTACAACCCATAGATCCTCAATAAACCCAATTCTTGGTTCCCAAATCTGAGGCTTCTCCCACCTTACTCTCACTGCTGACAGACCCTAAGGCAAATTCAGTCATAGATCTGCCCATACACATCCCTCCCTACTTTTAGTTTCCCTCTCCTCTCCTTCAGGGACTCTATTCCATCCTCACCTCCACAGCATGCATCAGCCCCCACAATGCAATCCAAAACCCATCACCAAAGTCTGCTCTCAGGCAGAAGTAGGCTCCCTGAAGGCATTTCAGCCCCCACTTTCCATTATTAATGGGCTGACAGAACAGAGTGGAAAGTTCTTCTGCCCCTGCCCAGCAACTCCTCCCCACCAACAGAGTCCCTTGGTAGGGGGGTGGTGGGCAGTAGAGGGGCAAATTCTAAGCTATGTAATTCCTACATGAAGACTGTATTGGTGAGACTGGAGTACAGGCTGTGCCAGCATAGCTGGGGAGTGAGTAGCAACGCTCAGCTATAATTAGTCACCCCCAGAGCAGAGCCTGCAGAACAGGGAGAGGGAGGAGGGTCTCTGGTGGGAGGAGGGGCCACTGGCTGCTCAGAAGTGGGGAGGCAGAGGCAGAAGTAAGGAAAAGCAGCTCTATTCAAGGTAAGCAATGTGAAGCACAAGTTGTGCAGACAGAAGGAGGTCGGCTGTACGAAACCACCTAGTGTAGGCAGCATATAGTAAGCAAGGCCCTGATAAATAAGGTGGGTTTTTGTTGTTGTTGTTGTTGTTGTTTTGTTTGTTTGTTTTACCCCTGAAGTGGGAAGAATGTAGATCTGAATTATGGGCGGGGGGGGGGGGGGGGGGGGGGGGGGTGCCGCTAAGCACACCTAAAGAATAGTGCATCTATAGGGGAGCAGAAGGGGACTAGAGAAAAACTGACAGTCTAGTATCCCAAGAAAGTGGACACTTGGACGTGGTCTCCTGGGAAGACTGCTTCTTCAGGACCAAGATGCCTGAGCTTTCCGGAGAACGCTATCCCTTCAATGTCCCCACTCATCCTCGTCGCTGACAGAGGGTTCTAGGAGGCTGGAGATTGCTGGAGGAGGGGCCAGACCGAAGGGTTTACTGCAAGGGTAAGAGGGGAGCAGAGAGGGCAAAGGAGTCTAGGGATGAGGCTGGAGAGAGCAAAGGCAGCCCTTAGGGAAGGCAAAGCCTCAGACCTCCCCCGCGCGAAGGGGAGGAGGCAGAGCCACAAGAGAGGGCGCAGGAACTCTGTGAGAGCCCGGATTTGTGGAATCGGAGCCTGAGTCCTGGCACTGTGCAAGAAGCCGGCCCAGATCTGGCGACTAGGGGGTGGGGGTGGGTCCGCTGCCAGCCACCGGCCTGGCTTTCCCACAGACGCACTCACCTATTTTGGCCAGGCTGGCCACCAGGATCCACAGGGCTACCAGGTAGGGCGCCTCCACCTCGTGCCACTGCCAGCGGAAGAGCGCCAGCCCTGGAGGAGGCTCGCCGGGCGACCCCGGCTCCCGGGTGGGCTCTTCGGTTGCGGCCGCCCCCGCCAGGGGCAGCCAGAGCAGCGGTAGTGCTGCGCACAGCATCCTGCCGACTGCCTAGCCGCCCTCCCGGCACCGCACGGCCGCCGGCCTCGCGTCGCCGCCGCGCCTACCGGCCGCCCCCGCGTCACGAGCACGTGGGGCCCGCTCCCCCCAATCCTGGCTCCGAAACCCCCAAGCCGGGTCCGGACTCCTAGACCGTGCTCCGGGCGCCCGGACTCTGGACCCCTGCTCCTCCCCCACTAAACCATTCTCAGCTCTGGAAATCCCCCAGTGCAGCTCTCCCCCAAGTCCCGAAACCTATTCCTTCGAGTCCGCTCCTCCAAACCTTCCTCAAAGCTCCCCCGACCCGGTTTCAGAACTGTAAGCCCCCACAGCCTTCCAGAGGCACTACTGTCCCACCCGCCCAAGGCTGCAGCCTGCGGGGGGGGAGGGGGGAGGGGCGGGGTCCAGGCCCGAGGGGCGCGTCTCCACAGCTAGTGCAGACCCGCGGCGAGCTGCCCACTGCTGTTACCAAAAGCTCGGGCCCCGACGCTGCCCCGTGCAGACTGCAGGTGGCAGTGCGCCGCCGCCCTCCGGAGCCTAGGACCCCCTACGGGCCCCCGCCCAGACCAGAGCTGCGCACGCGCATTGGGCGCGCCCAGAAAGCCGTGAGGGACAACGCTGTCCTCCAAGTCCCCAGAAACTCCAAGGCCTAGATTAGGCCCGGCTCTCCCCAGGCTGAAAAGAAAGCTGTTCCTCTTTATCTCCCAAACCGAGGAGCACCCGGCCACACTTTCCATCAAACTACAAGGAAGTCTCCTCACCTTTTTCTTGAAACTGAAGGGAACGTATCTTCTTTCCCTAAACTATGGAAAACCCAGCCTATCAATTCCCTTCAAACTAAGAGGGATCCACTCACCTTTTCCCCCAAACCTGAGGAGGCATTCGGCTAATCTCGCCCCAAACTGAGGAGGACCGACTCCATTTTTCATTCAAGCTGAGAAGCAACCACCCCACTTCTTCGCCCAAACTGAGGAAAAATATGTTCTACCTCCCCACTCAAACTGAGTCATCACATCATTTTCCCAGAGCTGAGGGGCATCTTCTTACCCCAACTAAAGGGAAATCATCCCACCTCTTCCTTCATACTGAGTGGAATGTATTTTCACCTCTTGCTCCAAACTTAAAGGGACCCATCTGCATGCTTTCCCCAAATGATGTAATCCCATCCACTTCATCCCTCAAACTGAAGGAATCGGGGCCATCTCATCCCTAAACCCAGGGAGACCTGGCTGGCCACTATCTGAAGAAATATCCGCGCCACCTGCCCGAAGAATTCCTTGACCAGAGCGCAGCCTCATCGCCCCCAAGCCCAAAGAAAGCCTCCCTGACATGGGTGAGCTCTTGAAGGCGGGGCGCGAGCTTGGGTTTTCCCGCCCGCCGAGCCAGTGAACTAACGGAATCACGATCGCGCCCTCTGACTGGCTGGCGACAAGCCTCGCCTCCAGCAGTGGTAGCTCCCCACTGCGTGTTCAGGGACTACTCTTAGCTCCACCTCCTTCCTCGGCCCCGCCTCCGTCTGGCTCCTCCCCTCAGCAGCGTCCGGTCCGGCCGGGCCCAGACAGCCGAGCTAGTGGAGTAGACGCCGCGGCGTAGCCGGGATCCTCCCGGAGGCGCGCGGCGCGAGCCCCTGACAGAACCATGGCGGGCGAGGAAGACCGCGGAGATGGGGACCCGGTATCAGCGGTGACCGTGCGGGTGCAGTACTTGGAGGACACCGACCCCTTCGCATGTGCCAACTTCCCGGAGCCGCGCCGAGCCCCCACCTGTAGCCTGGACGGGGCGCTGCCCCTGAGTACGCAGATACCCGCGCTGCATCGCCTGTTGGCGGCGCCGCTGAAGGTGAGGGGGCCCAAAGAAAGGTTGGGGGCGATCAAAGGTTCATGGTCGGCGCCATGAAAGCCTTTGGGAGGTACCCCTCGGGGAGAGGCGGGAGTGGGTGCGTTCCTGCGGGAAAGTCTTGGGCTGGGGACCTACGGTCCAAGCTGCCTCGCTTTCGCGGGACGCCTCTCAAGTTGAGGGAAGCTCAAGAAGGGAGGTGGGAGCTTGTTGTCTGCGCCACTTTGGCTGCCCCCTCAAAGTGAGGCCCATCTGGGGAGGTGTTTGGGGTCCATTCGCTGCCTGTCTGCTTGGGTAACCGATCTGGATAAGGTGACGGTAGATGTTTGGGTGGTAGCGGACAAGGAGTTCGGAGCTGGGGAAGGACCAGCTTCCACCTGCTTCAGGTGAGGTGGGGCGGGACCAGGAGGAGGGGCGGACCGGGGCGGGCCACTGGGGGTGGCAAAAGCTTGGAGCGGTTTCTGTTGGCTGGATTGGGTCCTGCCCCATAGAGCGTTGCCCCTGTAGGTGGGGGCCTGGGTAGGGAGTGAGAGTAGAAGAGAGACTTCACGGGGTGAGGGGAGTCCCCGGGAAGCGACCTGGCCCGGGACACGCAGAGAGCCAGTGGCTGCACTGGTGGAAAAGCCCTTTGAGTCACGGCCCCCACCATCCCGTACTCCAGCCTCCACCAGCCCACGGCTAGAAGGGTGGGGGCGAGCCCGGCTAATTTTAAACCGCCGGCCTGCCCTAGTTTGCCTGCGTACCAGAGCCGACTAGTGCACAGTGCTGGGAGAGGCCCTTTTCCAGATGGTTGGCCCTACCTCCCCTCCGGCTCCCTGAGCTCAGTCCCCCGCAGGCAGCCCTTTCCGGCGCTCTGGGTTTCCGGGCCAGGACTCTGGGAGGTGCGCTACCACCCCCCAGGGTTCCCCGCGGCCAGTCCTCACCGAGTGGCGAGAAAAAGGAGAGGGAGTTGGTGGGGGTGCCCTCCCTTGCTCTCAGCCTTAGCTGGGGGGCGAATTGCGCAAACTTGCCCCCTGGGCCCGGGGTCTCCCCTGGAATGTGCCCCGGGCGCCGGGCCCCCAGCCTGCATTCCTTGCTCTGCAGGCCCGCCCCGCCTCTGAGCGCGGGCGGGAGAGCTGGTGAGATTATTGGCCCCGGGGAGCGGCCCGTGTCCGGGCAGAGCCCGAGCTTCAAGGCCACGGCTTGAAGGTTGCAGCACACTGCCCACTTTAGAATTTTGATGCAACCCTTTTTGTGCTGCCCTGTTCAAAGGGGGAAACTGAGGTGCGCCTGGAAGAAGCACATCCAGCCCGAGGCCACTTTCAATTCAGGATAGGCACTGGAGAGAGAGGGCTGCTAAACTGAGGCCAGATTCCTGCCTTCAGGCTCATGAAACTCTTGGTGCTGAAATAAGCCTGGAGCATTACAGAGAACATAGTATTCCTTCTACTGCCACTCTAGGACAGGACTTAGCCCTAACACGCCTCTTCCCAATTAGGGGCAGATTTAGGAGGACAGGGACAGGAAGAAACCACCCCTTGCTTCTTCCTCTCATTTAGGGATCCATCTCCCTACTGCACCAGGTGTTCTGCCCTCTGTTCTGTGCTCCCTAGCTAAGGACACCACTGAGCTCAGATTGAGAATGTGTTAAGTACCCCTCAGCTCAGACATTCCTGGGCTCCTCACTTTTAGGATATCCCACTTGGTGTACCTGAGGACACAGGCAGGATATGCTGGTGGGCACACTGGGTTACTACTGTGCCTGTAGCCAGGACTCCCTGGGGCTGGCAGTTCTGCCAGGAATGGTCAGATACACTGTGATGTGTTCATCCCAAATATAAACTGTGACCACAGCCCCAGAATAGAAGGCTGAAGGAAGAAGGGCTGAGAATAGGGTAGGGGGAGGAACATCAGAGAGCTGAGAGGGGGAGCAGGGCTCCTCCTTGCAGGAAATGTCAACAGCTGGTTCCTCCCCGAGTCCTATAAGGGTGTGCCCCAGGGGCACAGACACGACTCAAGCCTGCCTAGATAGCCCTATAGAGAGGAAAGGTGGCCCAGAAACCCAGGCATTCCCATTCTAGGCTGAGAGCAGAAATAAGAGGGAGGGGGTCTCTACTTAATGCTTTATCCTCTGTACATTTGTCTAGTAGGGGAACAGGACACAGCCAAGTGGACATCTACCCTCCCATTCTGGGCACTGACCATCATCCCTGCAGACCCTGGGAAAGCACAAAGGCCCAGCCCACTTTCTCTCTGGGGCTCCACCCCATGCACCCCATTGGGCTGGGCCCAGCCACTAGAGTTCCCCTGGGGGCTTCCTTTTTAAACTGTTTAGAGCTTTCAGGTCTGAGAAGGCCTTGCTCATTTCCTCCTAGTCTAGGAGGAAGCTCCTAGCCACAGCCTCTGACTCATCTCCTGGCCTTGGGAAGGGGGCCGGTGGAAGGGGGTGGAGAGGGTCCTGGCAATGCCTTGGGCCATGCCTGGTGTCCCCAGGGGAATTTAGAAGTATCTGTCTTCCCTCTGTTTCAAGCCTCTCCCAGTCCAGGGACCTGCTCTTGCCCAGAGGAGACCTGGCCCTCTGGCCCTGCATTTTATCTCTTTACCCAGAGTTCTGCTACCTTTTGCTCTTCTGGGCAATGCCTCAGGAGCCCCTCTCAGACACCTATAAACCCTGACACATCTGAGATAGCACTGACTTCTCCGTTGACTCTGGGCAGAGAGACCCAAATGCTGCTCGGTCCCTGATGCAAAGGCCAGAGGAGCCCCCTACTTCTAGCAGCAGGGATAACCCTAGAAAACTTTCTGTCACCAGTAACTCTGTTTCCCCAGCTGTGGCTAAACATTAGAGAAGGACAGGAGTGGCACTGTCCTGGAATGTTTCCTGACCTTGCACCGTCCCTACTCCAGCCTCAGTTTACCCCTCAGAAGCAGTTGTTGCAAGGGGGCTAAAGTGTGAACCTGACCTGCTTGGACAGGGACCAACTGGAGGGGTCCCAGAGGATTCTTAAGGGTAAGATGAGGTGCTCTGGTGATGAATTGAGCCATTTATTCTCCTGATATGGAGGTCTTTGGGGGATACTAGAAGATTGGGATGTGGGCATGGATCATGGCCTTCTTCCAGCTTTTCCTGGGACCACCATGTCCAATTTACTGGTCATTCTGGGGTAGGGAGCCTGGGCTGCAGCCTGGTGAGCAACCTCAGGACTTAGATCCTTGCAGATTTAGGCACTATTACCTTGGTGTGTATGATGTGTGTGTGTTCACTGGTGTTCCTTTGCTTGCTACAAATTTGAGGACCAGTTTGGGGTATTTGCAGAGTCCAGAAAGCTGAGGAGTGGTCTTTAGCCCTTGACAACACTAGAGGCTCCAACCCTCCCTCCACCTCCCCTCCAGGGTTTCCTGGAGCACTTCCAAAGTCCATCCATTCAAGATCTAGCCTCAGTTAGCCCTGGTTCCAATCCTGGTTGTGCAGCCTAGGGCATATTCACTGAGGTTCTGAGCTTTGGTTTCCTCACCTGTAAAAGGATTATCAGGAGAAGGGGGCTTGGCTGGCTCAGTTGGAAGAGCATGTGACTCTTGATCTCAGGGTCATGAATTGGAGCCCCATGGTGAGTGCAGAGATTACTTAAGTAAATAAAAGTTAAAAAAAAAAAATTGTCTGGGACACCTGGATTGCTTAGTCAGTTAAGCATCCAACTCTTTTTTTTTTTCCTAAGTGTTTATTTATTTTTGAGAGAAAGAGACACACACACAGAGACAGAGCATGAGCAGGGGAGGGACAGAGAGAGAGGGAGACACAGTTGGAAGCAGGCTCCAGGCTCTGAGCTAGCTCAGAGCCTGACATGGGTCTTAAATTCACAAATCATGAGATCATGACCTGAGCTGAAGTTGATGCTTACCCGACTGAGCCACCCAGGTGCCCCAGGCATCTGCCTCTTGACTTGGCTCAGGTCATGATCTCACAATTCCTGATCTAGCCCTGTGTCAGGCTCTGTGCTAACAGTGGAGCCTACTTAGGATTCTCCCTCTCCTCTCTGCCACTCCCCTGCGTGTGCCTGTGCTCACACATGTGCACACGTGCACTCCCTCTCTCTCAAAATAAATAAATAAACATTAAAAAAAGGATTATCAGGAGATTCAAACAACTAGGCAAGCTGGTATGTGACACAGAGGAGGCATAACTAATATGGATTTCCCTCCTCAAGGCCCATCCATAGTGTCTCATCTAGGAAGTCATGGTCTAATTGGAAACCCAAGATAACAGGAGAAGGAGGGTTGTTAGAGCACAGGGTCTCTCTCGTGTTTAAAATTTATTTATTTATTTATTTCGTTAGTTATTATTTAAGCGATCTCTATACCCAACATGGGGCTCAAATCATGACCCTGAAATCTAGAGTTCCTCCGATTGAGCCAGCCAGGTGCCCCAAGGGTCTTGTGTTTATAGGAAAGCAGAAGAAAAAAGCAACAAAATCATTTCCTAAAATAGGAGTCCTTCAGCATATAATTCTGCCTTCTTCTCCATCTTCTTTCCCTGCCCCTGGCGTGGCCATTCTTGCCTGATTTGCAGTTATGAAAAATACTGGGGAGTAGACACCATGGTCTCCTCAGTTTGGCCCTGCATTTAAAATCATATGTAACAAGTTGGTTTCGGCTGCCAGAAAAGCTTGAGCCCAGAGAACCAAGAAAAAGTGGGCTGGATGCTGAAGGGAGGGTCTGAGCCTGGGAAGAATGGAGAGGACTCCACTCTAAGACACAGAGAAGCATGAAAGACAAGAGCCAGGAGGGAGTCAAGGATATGAGCCCACGCTGGCCCTGTGCTGACCCTAAGTGCTGTCAGCAGGGACCAGTGTTCAGGCTTACTCTGGCCTGGCCCAGCCCCATGGTGTGAGAAACAAGCACCAGAGGTTTGGCTCTCAGAAGGGTGACCCAAGGAAGGGGGCAGGGGTGTGAGGGACAAGCACCATCCAGCTGACAGGAAGTCTCTGTTCTTTGCTATCCTAGCCTATCACCCCCCATCTCTACCCAGGACAGGCAACTAGGTTAGGGGAGAGGGGCACCAACCTGGAGGCTCTGGGCTGGCTGTTACCTCTGGACTTCTTCCTAGAAATGGGGCCCTAGAAGAATAAGACAAAATGGCTAGGGAGGCCACTGCTGCCACCATGGAGGGAAAGGGTTTAAATCTGCTCATCTGAGGAGGCTGGGTGATAGAGCACTTGGCCTTCAGGACTCTACCCCAAATAGATGCAAGTATCCTGGAAGGAGAGGGCCATTCTCTGCTTACTTGGGATTATAGCATGTAAATAGCATGTAAGTGTGCTTGCAGGAGGGGAAGACATCCTGCTTGATCTGAGCTTTCTGTACGTGTGCTTCTTGGGCTTGTGCTCCTCCAGAGCGTGTATGTACACACACACACACACACACACACACACACACACACACCAGATCGTAAACCTGGGTGTGGAAGTACATACCAGGTATAATATAATCACCCTCCAGTGTTTACCTTTATGGCACTCTGCCCCTCTCCTTTCTTAGCACTCATGGCAGTTGTGCTTCTATATTTATTTGTGGTCTTTTTTAATTTTTTTATTTTTTTTAAACGTTTATTTATTTTTGAGACAGAGAGAGACAGAGCATGAACGGGGGAGGGTCAGAGAGAGAGGAAGACACAGAATCCGAAGCAGGCTCCAGGCTCTGAGCTGTCAGCACAGAGCCCGATGCGGGGCTCGAACTCACAGACCACGAGATCATGACCTGAGCCAAAGTCGGACGCTTAACCGACTGAGCCACCCAGGCGCCCCTGTGGTCTTTTTTTTTTTTTTAATGTTTATTTATTTATTTTGAGAGAGATAGCACAAGCATGGGGAAGGGACAGAGAGAGGGGGAGAGAGAGAATCCCAAGTAGGCTTCCCACTGTCAGTGCAGAGCCTGATGGGGGCTCAATCCCACAAACCATGAGATCATGACCTGAGCTGAAATCAAATTGGACACTTAACCAACTGAGCCACCCAGGCAGCCACTTGTGGCCTTTTTCTGAGGTAAGGCTGCTGGCCCTCCCCAGCTGGGCTCCCCACTATGTCTTTAGCACCTAAAAACAGCCGGGTTCACGAATGTTTGCATGAATGAGCTATTCCATATATGTGTGATTTGGGGGATCCCTGAAGGGGTTTGTTTCTCTGGGGCTGTGCCAGGCTGTGTGGATATGTTTCTCTAGGGTCCTAGAATCCTCTAGTCCAAGGTAGAAGGAGATGCAGCTATGCCTGGATGGGGGTGGAGTGGGTAGGCTGCTGAGTCACCATGTGGGAAGAGGGATCAGGAGGAATGTGGGGCTGCCCTCAGCTGAGCTGGCCCAAGATAAAGTACCCCAGGCCTGGGGCCTTGCCACCCCATCTCAGGCCTGTTCCCACTAGGCCCTGGAGAAGATGACTCTGCTCTCAGGGAGGGGAGAGAGGCCAGGCCCGCCCAAGGCGCCCAAGGGAGGGCAGGCAGCCAGGCAGGAAGTGGGACAGAGAACAGGCTAGAGTGTTTGTCCTATGTCCCATGTCCCAGGCAAGGTGGGGGTGGGGGGAGTGGGGGAAGGAGAGGGGGTGTCACCCAAGGGCCTCACAGGCTGAACTGCCAGGAAGGAGGTAGGTCAGTCTCTCAGACATGAGCAGAGTATAAAGCAGAAACGGGTAGGGGTAGGAGCTGGGCTCCCTTTCTCCCAGGGGACCAACAGCAGCTGTAAGTCCTTGGACTGGGCCCAGAGCAGGGCAGTGCTGACAGAACAGTGGGACAGATGTTGGGACTGACTTTCCCAGTAAGATGGAAACCAGAAAATACTCTGCTTCTCCAGAGGTGGGCTCTCCCTGGGCCATAGCAACCCAAGGAGCAGGGCCACTCAATATAAGGGGACTTTGCTGAGCCCTGCATACTGGCTCTGTGCTATGGGGGAAGTGTCTGGGAGAGGCACAGTGCTGCCCTCAGACTCTTGGGAGTCACTTCTCTACAGGTACTTCTCAAGAGGCCAAGTGTCATGCCTGGTGGTAGTAGAGGGGAGCCGGGCAGGGGGCATGATAGAGATACTTGGGAAGCACACACACGGATAGAATGTGTGCCTCGTACAATGCAGGTTTCAGGGACCTGCTATAGACTGATAGAGTCAGACCCTAAAACCTAGTTTTTAACAGGCCCCTTGGAGGCCTCTGAGGTCTAGCTCACTTGGGGCAGGGCAAAGACCCTGAGGCCTGAAGGGACTGATAGCCTATGGATTACTCACTGTTCCTCGCTGTCTCAATTCAGGGAGACACACATACCACACACACACACACACACACACACACACACACACACACACACTCCTTCCAGCTGGGTTTGCACCAATATTCTTAACACTTTCTCCCTGGGCTTGAATGCTTTGTGGATGCAGCTTATCACCCCCAGGGCTGTGAACTTCCTTGAAGGCAGGAACTTCGTCCCATATTCTATTCCCTTTCCTTATTCATGTTCATGAGCTCAACATGTTTAGTGAGCACTTACTGTGAGCCATAGGGCTGTGCTAGGCTCTGCAGATATAGCATGGGGCAAGACAGACATGCTGCCTGAACACAGAGATCTCATGGTTAGTGGGGAAGGAGACTAGTGTCTAGGATATTATAATGCTGTATGGAAGGCCTCACACATGGGGTGGAACAGGTTGCATAGCACTGGCTACAGGAGTTCAGGAAAGTGTTCCAAAAAAGTATTACCTAATCTGAAACATGCAGAATGGTAGGTGTTAGCCAGAAGACACAGCACATTCAAAGGGCAAGAAAGCCTGGCATCTGAGGTAGATGGGCTTCGTGCACGGTAGGCCCATGAGAAATGACTGCTGAAAGAATGCATGGCTGCAGCATACACCCTGTGGTATGCCGCTCTGCTGGCTCTCTGAGTGGAAGTAGAAGGTCATGGGGTCTCCATACATATCTCTACCACCCCTTTCCCAGCCCTGACAACTATTCCCTTTGCCCCCAGCTGGAGGACTGTGCTCTACAAGTGTCTCCCTCTGGATACTACCTGGACCCTGAGCTTTCTCTGGAAGAGCAGCGGGAGATGCTGGAGGGCTTCTATGAAGAGATCAGGTCAGAGCTCATGGGACCAGGAAGGCAAGGCTGACCCCTACCCTTGCCTCCACCAGGGGCTGACTCAGGTGTCAGCAGCCAAGACACCTGATCTCTAGCCTAGGCTGAGGGTCACCTCCTGCCATGCCACCCCACATGACTGTGCCAGGGGAATCCCTGGCCAGTGTTACCTGATGCCTGGGATGGCGGGGGGGGGGGGGGGGGGGGGGGGGGGGAGGAGGCGGGATGTGTGTGATCTCCCACATACCTGAGATACCTATGTTTGCACAAACCCTCCTGTTGAGGAGGAGGGAGTTGGGCCAGGAGTGGCATGTGGGGTGGTGTTTAGCTGCCTTGGTGTGGGGGGCAGGAACCCTGAGGAATGGCCTGAAAACTGCTGACTAGGCTGCTTAATTCCAGCAAAGGGCGAAAGCCTACACTTATCCTGCGTACTCAACTCTCCGTGAGGGTCAATGCCATCTTGGGTGAGTGTATGAGGACATTAGTGTCCAAGAATGCCCCTCCCCAGCGCTGCTGGCTCAGTTTCTTTCAGGCCTGTGCTGGACAGTGGACAAAGCACATGGGAGACAGGATGTGTGGCCCCTTCCCACTCCTATCCTGACCTCTCCTTTCAGGGCCAGGGCTGATGCTGCAACTAAACCGGATTGGGGGTTGCCCAGAGTCAGGGAGTGGAGGAGGAGGTAGGGGGCTCAGGCACTAGAATATTCTTTGGTGGGGGGTTGTGTCCCCTTGAGGTTTCCATGCCCACCTACCCCTTGCAGAAAAGTTGTATGGCTCCAGTGGCCCTGAGCTCCGCCGTTCCCTCTTCTCACTAAAGCAGATCTTCCAGGTGAGGCCCAGAAGTGGGCTGGGGGTGGGTGTCCAGCCTGAGCCCTGCTTAAATTTCCCCATGGTGCCCCCAGGAGGACAAGGACCTGGTGCCTGAATTCGTACACTCAGAGGGGCTGAGTTGCCTGATCCGTGTGGGTGCTGCTGCCGACCACAACTACCAGACCTACATCCTCCGAGGTAAGTCCAACTCCTCCCCCATGACCCCTGCCTTCAGTGACCCCTTACTGACCTCTTCTTGTCTCTGTGTCCCCAGCACTAGGCCAGCTGATGCTTTTTGTGGATGGGATGCTAGGGGTGGTGGCCCACAGTGAGACTGTACAGTGGCTGTACACACTGTGTGCCAGCATGGTAAGTGGCCCTCCACACAGCCATGCACCCTTTTCCCACTGCCTCTCTCTGGACCTCAGTCTCCTATTCTGCAAAGTGGGCTGGAATTGAATGAGTCTGAGGCTCGTCTAAGTCTAGAACGTACTCCAACACCTGGTTCTGGGGCCAGGGTCTTTCTGCCTAGACTCTCCTCTTTGAGTCCAGCCCCAGAAGCCCTTACCCCTCCCCACCAGGAGCTGATACAAGTCTGGCCCAAGCCCCACTCATATGTGGTGACCCCTCCCCCTAGTCCCGCTTGGTGGTGAAGACAGCCCTGAAGCTGCTGCTGGTGTTTGTGGAATACTCTGAGAACAATGCACCGCTGCTTATCCATGCTGTCAGTTCTGTGGCCAGCTCTACAGGTGAGAGACTGTTCCTCCTCCCCCCTCAACCCCCACTCAGAGCCCTCTCTCCTACCTGTCCCCGCATGACTGCTCCCCTTTCTGTGTCAGGCTCTCTTCCTTGGGCCAATCTGGTGTCCATCCTGGAGGAGAAGAATGGCGCTGACCCTGAGTTGTTGGTGTACACAGTCACCCTCATCAACAAGGTGGGTATGGCCGAATAGGGGGGAACCAGGTGCCAATTCTGGGCCCCTTAGGCTCCTGACTTCCAGTCTCCATCAGCCTTAGTCTTGCCCTCCCATCCCCACCCTCTAGACACTGGCAGCACTCCCAGACCAGGACACCTTCTATGATGTGACAGATGCACTGGAGCAGCAAGGCATGGAGGCCCTGGTCCAGCGCCATTTGGGCACCTCGGGTACTGATGTGGACCTGCGCACACAGCTGGTGCTCTATGAGGTGGGCTGGGTCACCTGGGCACAACTGGCGGGGAAGAAGGAGGTGCAGTTCGCCAGCGGCTCACATCTGGGTCTACCTCCACTAGAATGCCCTGCGGTTGGAGGATGGAGACATCGATGAAGCCGCTGCAGGTGGAAGGCGGGAACGCAGAAAGCCCTCTTCAGAGGAGGGCAAGAGGAGCCGCCGATCTCTAGAAGGCGGGAGCTGCCCTTTGCGCTCCACCGAGCCTGGGTAAGATAGAACTTGCCCTAGCACTTGGGGAGGGGTGGATCTGCCTGCCGAGGCCTTGTCTGTTGATAAGCCCCGCCTCCAGCCCCACAGGCCCTGTCTCTAGCCGCGCAGGCCCCGCCTCACAGACAGGCCCCACCTCCAGCCCCTCAGACCTGGCCTCAACGGTAATCTCCACCTACTCCACTGGCCCTGCCCTGTCGACAAGCCTGAACTCCAGCCTCGTGGACCCTGCTTCTGGCCTCCTTACTTCGGTGAACCTCTTTCCTGCCATCTCTGTGGGGCCATCAGCCGACAGCTCCAGCGAGAGGAGCATCTATAAGTAAGTAGGAAGATAGTGGAGGCCACCCCTAGAGTCCTCTCTCCAGCTGTCCCTCCACTGAGCCCCTCCACAGGCCCTCCGCCTCCTCTGCCCAAACTCCTCTGCCCAAACGCATGCTTTCTCTTTCTTTCCAGACTTCACCAAACTGCTCCTGTTTGGTAAGTGACTGCTGGGGAGTGGGGTTCAGCCCTGACTGGACCTCTTACTCCTCCTGCTTGTCTCCTCATCTCTTTCTGGCATTCTGCCTGTCTTTGCCCTTTGTCATCTATCTCCTTGCCCCCCTTCTTTATTTCTCTGTCACTGTCTCTTGACTCTCTTGTTCTTTGTCTCTTACTATGCCCTGTCCTGCTTCATGTCAGTCTCTCCCCTCCATTTCCAGTTTCTTCATGTCCTGTCACCCCCACCCCTCCTCTTTCCACTGGGGCTGGGAAGGAATCCCTGATATTACTGCCCAGCTGTGTGTGGGTACAAGCAACTGGGCTTTGGAGTGGAGCAGGCACCATAATTACCATCTCTTCCTCTCGTCCCCCTACCCAGGGCCCCTGAGAGCCCACCTGTCTCTCAGTCCCCTACTGAGCAGGCAGTGCTGGAGTAAGTACAGAGGCCAGCCTGCCAGGCCTGCCATTTGCTCAGGGCTTCAGCATTGCTTCCCCCAGCGGGGGTTCCATGTGCCTCATGCAGCCAGAGCTGGGGGACTCTCAGGCCCATCCTCTCCCATACATAGCCCTCCTTTGTTACCCAAGGACCAAGCACTGGGAAGCAGTTCACTGGGGTCATAGTGTTCAATAGTGACACCTTAACAAGCTTCAACCAGAAATGAAGACACGGACTCCCAATCTGGAGCCCATTCTTCCATGTCCTCAGCCCAGGAATAGGGAAGGGGGCTAGGATCTAGGGTGATGTGTGGTATAGGGGTGGAGGAGCAACCTAGGGCTGAGGGAAGAAGGGCAGGGACTGAAGGCCAACAAAGGCTAGAGGGGCTCAAAAATAGACACTGGATCACATTCATTATTCCAACATAAATTGAATGCCTGTTGTGGTAGCTCAGTCAGTAAAGCATGGGACTCTTGAGCTGAATGCTTGCTTCCCAGGCCCTTTTCTAGACATGGGTCATAGCTCTCAGAAGCTACCAGACATGGGACAGCCTGGTGTGCCCATTGGAACAGCTATCTCCTTCCCCTGCTCTAAGGGTCTAGAATCAGACAGTGAATGTGAACAGCAGCAAGGTTGCAAGTTGGCTGTTAAATAGAACTTCTCCCCATATGTTGACCTGGGAATGCTGGGTTGGCAGTGACCCTCCCCAGATGTGGAGGAATGAACAGGGGCTGCCTTGGGAGGGCAAGTCCTGGGTCTGCTCAGCGCATGGACTGTTCTCTGTATGTCTGTGTGTGCCTGCAATTTGGGGTAGTGCCCAGGGGCCCAGCAAGGCATGTACACCACCCTGGGCTGGGATGTGTCAGACACCCTCACTGACAAGTACCTCCCCTCAGAGCCCGGTTCCTGGAGAATGTGGCAGCAGCAGAAACAGAGAAGCAGGCTGCACTGGCCCAGGGCCGAGCAGAGACACTGGCTGAGGCCATGCTTGATGAGGCTGATGGACACCCAGGTGAGTAGGTGGGTGGGCAGAATCCACTCATGTTGCCCTATTGCTCCAGAGGGCGTGACACTGACAGCTGCTTCTCTTCTCTAGATACCCGGGAACTATGGGGCTCCCCAGAACCAGGCCCTGCACCCAGAACACCCCAGAGCCCTGCCCCCCGAAGTCTGCTCCGGGCCCAGCGGAGCCTTGAGCCAGAGCCCAAGGAGCCACTGGCCCCACCAAGCCCCAAGGCTGAGCCCATTCAGGAATTCCCTATCCGTGTACCTAAGCTCTGCATTGGAGACCTGGACTTCTCAGATTTGGGGGAGGATGAAGACGAGGACATGCTGAACATGGAGGCTGTGGAGGCTGGGAAAGGGGTCCCACCCCCACCGCCCCCGCTGCCTGTGCTCTCTGGAGGTGGCCCACCTCCTCCACCCCCACCTCCCCCACCCATCAAAGGCTCACTCCCACCACCTCCACCTCCCACCACTCCCCTTCCTCCCTCAGCACCCGATGGTCTAGCCCTCCCCACCAAGAGGAAGACAGTAAAACTCTTCTGGCGGGAGCTAAAGCTGGCTGGGGGTCATGAAGGCTCTGGGAGCCGCTTTGGGCCCTGCCCCACCCTGTGGGCCTCACTGGAACCTGTCTCGGTGGACACAGCCCGGCTGGAACACCTGTTTGAGTCCCGTGCCAAAGATGTGCTGCCTTCCAAGGTAAACCCACCCTCATCTGCAAGGTAACCCCAGCGGAAAGAGGAGGGAATCAGAACTGAAGGGTCTGAACTGCCAGGCACAGCCACTCATTTCCCACATGGGGAAACCAAGGCAAAGAAAGGCATTGAGTCTTGTCTGAGGTTTCTCAACAAGGAATCAGCAGAGTCTAGCCCTAACTAGAATCTAAGCTCATCCCAAGGCCTTACATATCCCAGATCCCTGGTTGTGGGGTGCCCCCACCATCTGGCTATTTAGAGGGGCTATTTAGAGTGCCCTTGTAGATTGTTGCCCCAGCTAGTCCCTTTCCCAGTCTTACACTGCCCTCTTGCCAACTTTAAAGAAAGCTGGTGAGGGCCGCCGGACAATGACCACAGTGCTGGACCCCAAGCGCAGCAACGCTATCAACATTGGCCTAACCACCCTGCCACCTGTGCATGTCATTAAAGCTGCCCTGCTCAACTTTGATGAGTTTGCCGTCAGCAAGGATGGTATTGAGGTAGGGATACCAGCTAAGGGTGTGACAGGGAAGTGGGAGGTCTGGCCCTCTCCTTTGGTCAGTGGGCATTTCCTGTCCCTCCAATGGTGGGCATGGGCTTAGCATTTCTACAGAGCAGTTCCCCAGGCCCTGGGGATACCCCAAATGACCAAATGACCTGGGGATGAGTCAAGACCAACATCTGAGGCCTCAGGCCAGCACTGAGGGGACTTCGTGTGGGGTGGTGGTTGCATCCTCAGAAACTGCTGACTATGATGCCCACGGAAGAGGAGCGGCAGAAGATTGAGGAGGCCCAGCTGGCCAATCCTGACATACCCCTGGGCCCAGCTGAGAATTTCCTGATGACCCTTGCCTCCATTGGGGGCCTGGCCGCACGTCTACAACTCTGGGCCTTCAAGCTGGACTATGACAGCATGGAACGGGTACTTAGGTCATGGCATGTGGCAGGAAGTGGGGCAGGTGAGCACAAGGACCAGGTAGTTTGAGAGTCCCTTGTCTCCCACTCCAGGAAATCGCAGAGCCACTATTTGACCTGAAAGTGGGCATGGAACAGCTGGTACAAAATGCCACCTTCCGCTGTATCCTGGCCACCCTGTTGGCTGTGGGCAACTTCCTCAACGGTTCCCAGGTTAGTGGGAGTGCATGAGGGCTGGGGGCCAGGGCTCTGGAGCCTGCTAGGCCCAGGCTCAGATGGGGTCCTTTCAGAGCAGCGGCTTTGAGCTGAGCTACCTGGAGAAGGTGTCAGAGGTGAAGGACACAGTGCGCCGACAGTCACTGCTGCACCATCTCTGTTCCTTGGTTCTCCAGACCCGGCCTGATTCCTCTGACCTCTACTCAGAAATACCTGCCCTGACTCGCTGTGCCAAGGTTAGCACCAGCCAGAGGCTTGACTAAGGCCAGCCATGGCAAAAGGGAGTGCTGCTTTCTGGGGCTGGCTTTTCCTCCATGTTTGGGCTACTGTGCCAGAGTGTGCTCGGCTACAGGTGTTGTGTGGGCTGTATCCTCTGCCAGAAACATTCTTTCCTCTATTGGCCTGGCTACACCTACTGTCTTTGGGTCTTCATTTAGCCACTACTTCCCTCAAGAGAGCTTTTCCATTCCCCATTAGATCAAATGGACTTGTCTCTTCCCTGGATTAGACTGTGAGCTTTTGGAGGGCAGGCGGAGGCTTTTTGGCTCTCTATATCTCTAGGGACCAGACTGGCTAGCCTGACAGAGGCAGCCTCAGGTGGTGCCTGTCTTTGGGGGGACAACATGCATACCCCCTGCCTTTCCAGGTGGACTTTGAGCAGCTGACTGAGAACCTGGGGCAGCTGGAGCGTCGGAGCCGGGCAGCTGAGGAGAGTCTACGGAACTTGGCCAAACACGAGCTGGCCCCAGCCCTGCGTGCCCGCCTCACCCACTTCCTGGCCCAGTGTGGCCGCCGTGTTGCCATGCTGCGGGTAGTACACCGCCGTGTCTGCAACAGGTGGGGACATGGGCAGAGGGCAGGACTGCTATCACCATCCCTCACACCCTAAGCAGGACTCACCATCCCTCCCCACCCCAACCTGCCTAGGTTCCATGCCTTCCTGTTGTACCTGGGGTACACGGCCCAGGCAGCCCGGGAAGTGCGCATCATGCAGTTCTGCCACACGCTGCGTGAGTTTGCACTGGAGTATCGGACTTGCCGGGAACGGGTGCTACAGCAGCAGCAAAAGCGGGCCACGTACCGTGAGCGCAACAAGACACGGGGCCGCATGATCACTGAGGTAGGTACCTTTTCCAGGTTTGGACTGCCACCCCCATGGTTTCCTTCCCCTGCTCCCAGCTCACCCTTCTCCCCTCTACAGACAGAAAAGTTCTCAGGTGTGGCTGGGGAAGTCCCCAGCAACCCATCTGTCCCAGTGGCCGTGGGCAGTGGGCCAGGGCGGGGTGATGCTGACAGTCATGCCAGCATGAAGAGTCTGCTGACCAGCAAGCCGGAGGACACCACACATGGCCGCCGCAGCAGAGGTGGGACCTATGGCCACTGGGGGCAATGGGCTTTGGGGTCACCTTGTCCTGACTTCTCTATCTGGCGTCTCTCAGGAATGGTCCAGAGCACCTCCCCAGTCATGCCTACAGCAATGGGGCCCTCCAATGCACCCCCAGAAGAACCCCCAGTCTCCAATTTACCCAGTGACACTTCAGATGAGATCATGGACCTGCTGGTACAGTCAGTGACCAAGAGCAGTCCTCGTGCCTTAGCTGCTCGGGAGCGCAAGCGGTCCCGTGGCAACCGCAAGTCTTGTGAGTACTCCCCAAATGCCCACTACCCGCCTTAACCGCATCAACCCTCTCTAACCCTGCTCTGTTCCTGCAGTGAGACGGACGTTGAAGAGCGGGCTCGGAGAGGACCTGGTGCAGGCACTGGGACTGAGCAAGGGTCCTGGCCTGGAGGTGTGAAGGTACTGCTTCTAGGACATGGACGGGCCCCAGCCTGCAATGTAAGAGACTAGAGAATGAGGAGGAATCAAAGCAGAATTCTGGGCCTTTTCTCAACCCTAAGGCCACTGTGTGCCCAGTGGACAGTGCCTTGAGCAGTATTAGCTGTGTGTGCCTGTATGCAATTGTGTGTTTGTGTGTGTATATGTACTTGTATGAGCTCCCTGAATGCATGGAATATAATAAAGTTTTCCTAGCCAATCCAAGACTCTCTTCCTTCTTTGAAGGTACCACACTCAGTCTGTAGCAGGAGGCTAATACCAAACGACTGGCTCTTCCTGTCTCGCCTCATTATCACCCACACAGCCATTAGCCACATTCTGAGCCATTTATTCAACAATCCTATACCTTAGACTGCTTTTGGGCCCTGGACGAGGCCCTCCTTGCTCCTGGCATGGGGGCCGTGCAGCCTGTGGCCACAATGTCAGTGGTTATAACCGCTTCATCTGCCGCCGCTCCTGTCGGCGTTGCCGTTTCTCATTGTGCTCTGGTGCTGGGGTGCCACTGTCTGCTGTGAACCAAGGGCCCAACACATTCACCCACAGAAGGTACAGGGCCCGGCCCGGAGCCTAGGACAGAAAAGTTAACTTGAAGCCTGGTGCAAGAAATGAAAGAATAGAAAGTTTAGATGCCCCATTCACTTCTTGGGAGCCCTACAACCCACGCACCAGAAGCCAGAAGGACCAGATGTAGAGGGAGAAGCAGCTGAGCACTTGCACGATGGCTGTCAGTAGAATCACATCCTTAAGGTGCCTGTGAATAGAAAGGAGGCTGCAAGGGCCAAAAACAGGAGATGGGCCCCAGTTCACCTCCCTTCTACCCTTTCAAGTTGTGGGCAATTGTGGGTCTTGGGCTATCTGGGCCCCAAAACCCCAGCCCTGGGGCCGCTCACCTGGGCTGGCAGCGGGGGACACTCACTCTGCCATGCCCTGTTCCATGTTGAGGTCCATTCCACCATCCATCAGGGCCCCATCCTCAGAAAAGGCTGCCCGTGCCATTGAGCTCATAGAGTGGTAGCTGGCCCCATATACTGCCAGGCTAAAGCCCAGGGCCATCTGCAGAATAAGAATGGTATCAAAGGCCAGCCACTAACCCTACACACTCACCCACTCCCCAGGAAAGGGGACACTTACCCAGGCCCAAAATGAGGCAGATGAGTAGAAGAACACCAAGGTCACAAGACAGTAAATGGCCTGTAAGCAGATACATGGTCAGGCTGGAATCAAAACCTACCCTAAACCACGGGTCTCCCTCGACTCTGACCAAAAGTTAGGCCAGGCTGTGGAAAGAGACAAGTTGTTTCTCATAGGGTTGTGGGGTAAAGGGGTCTGTTTCCCGTGTCCTGAGTACCCCGGCTCCCCTCTGATGTGTCAGTCCAGGAAAGAAGGCCATGTGTATTTGGGATCAGAAGAATGGGCTCAAGTTCATCTGAGACTCAAACCCTCATTTGTTTTTTTTGGTTTTGTTTTGTTTTGACTACTCAGCACTTTCTTTGTGCCAGGGCCCATTCTCCTTTCTTTAATTGTAGTTTTCTTCTGGAAAACTACACATGGCTGTCACATACCACCCCCTCACTCACTCACACACACACACCCAGAAATGAGGACAATGGGACCTTGGGTGGGCACAGAAGAAAGGAGGAAGGCACTTACATTTGCCCCCAGTATGATCCGCAAATAGAACTTCAGAGTTTCTCTGTTCTCTTCAAATATCTGCTTCTTCCCTCTCGTGCCCACTTTGCCCTTGGGCTGCAGAGGGATGGTAAGATGCTGTCAGAGCCCTCCTCAGCCAGGGTCCTCCTCACCCTGCCCACCACTCTGATTAGCTACAGAATTACTCCTGCACCTAACCCAGATCCCCATGGTGCTCAATCTAGCACAATCCTAGGGATGTACACCCCTCCTCCATTCCATCCTGGTTAGAGCTGACACCATCTGTGCTGCACCCCTTAGCTACGATCACCTCTTGCTCACCCTGGAAAATTCCAACACTAGGCTGGTATGTTCTGGTTCCCCTGGTAAGGTCCAGCTTTGGGCTGACAACCCCTTCATGGGGGACTCCTGAGGGGCGCTGAATGGTGCGCCCTTCCGGCCTTTGCTGGAGTAGTCCAGATCTTGGCTGACGCCCACCCCCTTTCAGGCCCCTAAGATCTCCGGCCAGGTCTGGGACAGCGTGGTACTGACGCTCACTCCCCTCCCGGACCACTTCTCCCATGGTCGTGCGCGGCTCCATTCCTCCCGCTAGCTCTAGTACGGTAGGGCCACCTCACGGCGCCCCCCTCTGGCTGACCCGCTTCCCTTGATGTCCTTCCTCTGTTTTCAGTCTCCCGACCCCGGGAAGGTTCGGCCATTGCGAACCCCGCCCTACCCGCCCTCCTTACCGCCATGGCGCGACGCAAACACCCAGCAAGGAAAACAAGGCAGAGCGACCGAAACCGCGGTCAAAAGGTACCACATCGGCAGCACAGGCACTTCCGGTGCAGACCCAAATCGTCACAACTGTGACGGAAGTGGGGGATCCACTTCCTTCCCAAGACCCTCCCCCCGAAAGTCGGTAAGACTACATTTCCCAGAAAGGCTTGCACGGGGGCGGTGGCGGCTGGGATGCGATGGCGGAGTCGCTGCCCCAGGAGGTGAGAGGAGTCCGCCCTCAGACTTAGCTTGGGACAGGCTCCGCCCTCGGGGTCCCGGGCTGTGGGGAGGGGCTGTCAGACAGCTCGCCCGGCTCTGCCCGCCTGGCTGAAACGACCCGCCGGGGAGATCCCAGGATCTGCTGGCTATGGGTAACGGCCCCGCCTTTGGGCCACCCTATCACCTTAGCTTGGGGGAACCATTCTCTCCACCCCCATCGGCCCCACGATTTGGTTGCCTTGTCACCTCAACCAGGGCAGGGTCTCAGCCTACCCACCTCTCTAGAGATGGCCGCCCCTTCCCCCTCAGTTCTGGAAGATGTCCGTTTCATACAATCGTCCCCGAAGGGTAACCGGCCTTATCCTCGTTGGTCTCTTTGGGGTGATCACTTCATTCCCTTTGCCCCTCCCCCTGGCGGTGGGAAGCAGACTGCCCCCTTCAATCAATTCCAGGCACAGTCGCTGAATTACTTCACCGAAGACAGGCCTGCTCCCCACTCCCTAGGCCCCTAGTGATGGCTGCCCCTACCTCCTTCACCCCACGGGATGTTTGCGCCTTTTCCTTAGCCTGGAGCAAGAGCACTCTGTCGCCATTGGCCAGAGACAGATAACAGGTTTTGTTGCCAGTGGTCTCCTGGGATGGTCTCTCCATCCCTTTTGCCTTGAGAGTTGGCAGCCCCCTCCTGCTGTCCGTGAGAGGCAAGTCACCCTTTACTCATTGGCCCTGGAACGGTGCTCCTTCTCCTTAGCAAGAATAAGACAGCTCCCACTCCGCTGACTCCCCTGCCATGGCATCCTTTATCTCCTGGGCTCCAGAGGATGTTTGTTCCATCTCCATAGATCCTAGGAATGACCAGTTTTATCTCTAGTAGCCCCTTAGGATGGGGTTCATGGGATGGCCTCTTCATCCTTATCACTGCCTCTTCTTCCCTCTAGAAAAGCTACCCCCTTCTCAGTTCAAAGAATCATGCTCCCTCCCCTCAGAGAGGACAGGTGTACTGCCCTCTCCCTTTGCTTTTTGGGTTGGTTTTTGGGTTGGTTTGTTTTTTGGGTTGTCTTCTGAGCCCCAGAAGACAGGATGGCCACTGTCTTAACTTGGCTCAGATAGGCTTCCCTGCCTTCCCCTGGGATTGGGGGCTTAGTCAGTCCCAATCTCATCAGTGTTCTCTTCCCCATGCCTAGCCTTCCTGGCCTAGAAGGCTGTTCTCCCCAGTCCCCAGTACTTCTCTCAGGTAAAGTGATCCCTTCCCTTAGCAAACCTTTGGTGAAAATAGAGGTAGAGGGCTTTGGTGAAAATAGAGATATAGGACTGTCCATCTTTAGTTCAATCCAGTAAGTATTGGCTGAGTACCTTCTGGTGCTAGGAATCAAAGAAAGGAAGAAGAGATTAGAATGCACTGGTGAGGTCAAGGTTAAGGAAGGGCATTCCAGGAAAGAGACCCACATAGGCAAAAAGTAATAGGCATGCTATGTTTATAGGACAGTGGGGAGACTGAACTGGGGAAGCTCTGGGATTAGGGATCCAGTCAGGCATAGGGCCTGGCAGTGCTGACCCAAGAGTGGAGATTTTGTCCTCAGGGCATTAGGGTACCCTGCAGGTTTTCATCAGGGATATCCTAAGACTGAATGCTGGGGTTTTTTTTTAGGAAAGTTAACCTTGTTGCAGTGTGCAGAATGACTAGCAAGGATGAGCCTGGAGGCAGGTGGGAGATTGTAGAAGCGCCCCACGTCTGGGGTAATGAAGATCTGGGCTGCTGAGGTTCTAAAGTTTCAGTGGTAAAAATATTAGTAGCAGCAATCCAGCAACCATTTATGGAACATTTACTAGTTGTCAAGCACATTATATCTATTAAATATATGTACATGTACCCGTATATATGTATATGGTATGGAAACTGAAGCTGAGAGAGGTCAATTACCTTGCCTGAGGCCACATAAGTCACAGAGCTCAGAAGCAGTAGAGTGGGGATTTGAATGAGTCTAAGTTAGCCTGGCCTAAAGCTTGTGCTGTACACCTGTATCTGACAGCAAGGGACAGAAGAGCAGGAAGAGTTCAAAGTATCAGGATCTTCAGGTGAGATGCACTGTTGGCATTGAAGTTCAGATACTGGAAAGTTGGGAATAAGAGATGCTTTAGACTGAGAATATGAATTTTGGTTGAGATAAAGGTGATAGTAAAACATTTAGATGAAGGATCCTGTGGACAATTGGCAACACTGGACCAGCACATGAATGATGAGACAATAGGGGAATATTGAATTGTTGGTTGTTCCTGTAGAGGTAACTGTTGAAGCCATGCAACAAATTTATTATCCTCGGAAGTAAACCTCAGATTGAAAGACCCAGGTCTGAACCCTGGGTTCCACAGAAGAATCCAGAAACAGGGCAATTGGAGTGGTGAGTGGAACCCTGGAAAACACAGTGTCACAATAGTCCAGGAGAGAAGATTCCAGAAGAAAAGAATAGTTAATATTAGATCATTCCTGGCCTCACAGGCGACTCCATTCCCAGTCCCTTATAGGGCCTCCAGCCTCACAGAGCATGTGTGGAGTGACGGCCTGAGCACCTGGGCTGGGTCCTGCTGGGATCATAGCTTAACAGCCAGCTGAGAAAGCGAGTTGGCAGTGGAGAAGATGGGGAAAGAGGGAAGACCCAGAGCCTGACCTGTGATGGCAGGTGGATGGGGTGTGGCTTCTGAAGATCAGAGGAAGAGACCTGACTTGCTGTGTCTGAGGTCCTATGCCAGACCCTTTACTATGTTACTTGATGCTCACCATAACCCATTTAGATCTCACTACATTTGCCATTTTACAGATGAGAAAAACAAGACTCAGAGAGGTCAGGTGATAGATAAGCAATTGAACTAGGTTTATCTAGTCCCAGTGCCCAGGCTCTTTTTACCACACTGAGTGGGAAGTTTGCTTTTTATCAATCAGTACAAACCTGCATCCAGGCGGGGCTCAGGAATGGTTTGTTCACAGGAAAGATCCTTAGAGGCTAGAGAGGGGAAGTGAAGACCCCATGAAGCTTAGGATTAAAGATGAACTAGAAGCCAGTATTCCAGTCCCCTCAGACCTACTATTCTACCAGGTGGAGAAGGTTCCAAAGGCCCCCAGTTCTTACAGTTTCCAATGTCCTGTCTTTTTCCCTCAGATGCTCACATATATTCTGAGCTTCCTGACTCTGTCAGATCAGAAAGAGGCCTCCCTCGTGAGTCGGGCTTGGTACTGTGCAGCCCAGAATGCTCTTCGGGAGGTAAGGTGGCCACCCTCATCTGGCCCATTCTCAGTTGTCTGTCACTTCAGTTTGCTTGTGGCCCTGCTCATACATCATCCATCCATCCATCCATCCATCCATGCACACTTGTTCACACATATGTTACATTCATACATACTTGGCTCTGGGTACAGTGCTGGGACTTTACAGATGAATAAGACATAGTCCCCTGCCCAGAGGAGCTCATAGTCCAGTGAAGGAGAAAGACAAGTACGTTAGTGATCGTGATGTCGTGTGTTGGGTGCTATGACATTGGAATGAAGGGTGCAACAAGAACAGGAAGAAGGGCATCCAAAGGAGAGCAGCAGCATCAGGGAAAGTTTCCTCATGGAATAGGATAAGGGTGAAGGTTGGTCTTCCATACTGGTAACAGCACAGGTGAAGGCGCCAAGGTGTGAAATAGTTCTGGAAATGACCACACAAGTTCCATGTGACTAGAACTTAGATAGAAGTGGTGGGAGATGAAGCTAAAGAGAGGTCAGGCTGCAAACTGGCACTATTGCTGGGGTTCCATCCTGATTACCATCACGGAGCCTTTAAAGGAATGTTAAGGCAGGGGAGTGACAAGGTGTGATGTGTCTTAGATCTCTGCAGTGCAGAGTGGACTGGAGAGGGTGAGTCGGGGGGTGGGGAGACAGCCCAGCTCAGAAGTGCGTGCAGACATCTGTGACAGTTTGAAAGGCAAGCAGTGAAAGCTCCTTGTTTGTTTTAACTTTGACTTCTTTGAATATTCCTGAGGTTGAACAGTTTTCTCATTAGCTGACCATTTCTATTTTCTTCTCTTGTCTATTCATGTTCTTTATCCATTTAATCATTAGCATCGTAGTATTTTCCTTATCCATTTGTATGAACCTTTTATATATTAAAGAGATTAATCTTTTACATATTCATTGAAATATATTCCTAACATATTTGCCTTTGAATTTGATTTGTAGGTATGTGCTTATTTATGAGATACAGAGGTTAAATTTCTATGTTGTGGATCCTGAACATCTTTTGTTTTCTTGCTTTTTAAATTTGGAGACCCCTTGCCTCCTCAGTGATTTGATGTCCCTCATATTTCTCTCCTTTTTTTTATTAGACTCTATTTTTTAGAGAGGTTTTAGGTTCACAACACAATTTTTTCTTCTATTTTATGGTTTTAGTTTCTATAGTAATTTTTTTAATTGGCGAAATTTCTTTTGATTTATGCTGTCAGATAAGAAACTAAACTAATTAGTTTTCAAATAGCCCTCATACCATTTATATATAATCTTCCCCTTCCTTTCTGGGTTGGACTTCTCCTCTGTCACACATTAAATGTGTGTATACACAGAGGGTCTGTTGTCATGTAATCTATCCTGTATCATTGAGCTTAGTTAGTGTGTAAAGATAGTTGGACTTGTGGAAAATTGAAGTATGAGACATCTAGATGGTGAGATGCAGTTGGTTGTTGAATTTCTGAATGAGGAGTTCAAGAGAAGTGTCTCAGTAATAAATACAGAGTTGGGTATCATTACAGAATGGGTAGAGGTTGAAACATGGATCTAAGTAACTTGCCCCAGGGAGCACATGACGATCCATAGGAAGAGCAGGCCACAGAATCCCGAGGGGGAGTACACCAGTCTAAGGGCATGGTATGGAGGAGGCACCAGTGAGGCATAGAGGAGATTACAGTGAGAAGAGCGGGCAGAAGTCATAAGTGGAGAGCATTTACAGTGTTGAGTGGATGACTAACAGTGTCATATCCCGTGAAGAGTCGAGAAAATAAAGAGCAGATAGTGTCTGTGATGTCCAATGTCCAGAGAGGTCCCCAGTGACTTCAGCAACACTTGGCATCTGGAGGAAAAGCCAGGTGTGTGGAGGAATGAATGAGATAAGAAGGACAGTGTAGACAGTTGACCTCCTTTGCAAGAAATTTCCCCACGAAAGGAAGGAAATAAATGGGGCAATAATGAGAGGTTGAGGGGACTTGACAAAAGGATTTTCATTGGGAGAAATCTCAAATGTGTTCTTATGCTGCGGAGAGTAATAAAGGAGGGGTGAATGTGAATGAATGAAGAAGAGAGGTGAGAAATGGTCCGATGCCACCTGAGGTGATACAGGCCTGGTCTTCGATAGGGTGGGGAGGATGTCGCTTCTGCTCAGGAAGTGGCAGTGTGGAGCAGTTTGCTGAGGAAGCTCCTCTGAAGCTAGTGGCCTCTTTGCTGGGTGAATCTGGGGGCCACATTGTCATAGGAAAGTAAAAAGAGAGGTAGAGGCAGGGGCCTCAGCACAAAGGCTTGGAATCTTCCAGGGCAGAAGGAAGTGGGAGAGTTACCAGAGCTGCTCAGAGAGCCCTCACTCACTCAGATACTGATGCTGCCTGTCTGTGCCTAGCCCTATGCTGGGCCCTGGGGCTGCAGGGCTGGGGGAGGCACAGCACTTGTGAGTTGGTAGCAAGCACAAGCCAAAGGAGTGGGTAGGTAGTAGTAGTGCTGCATTTGGAGTCTTGTGTGGGACACAGGGGATCAGAGAAGATTCAGAAAAGACTTCATGGAGAAGGGCATGCCTGGGATGAGGCTAGAGAGGGGAATAAATATTTGCCAAATAGACAAATAGGAGTAGGTGAGAGGTGAGACAACCCTCACACCCATCACTACAACCAAACAGAAAAAGCAGCCAAGTGGAGGCATGGCACCATGAGGCACCAATAGAAGTGCCATTCCCAGAGCCAGGGCTGGGGGCGGGAGGGAGGGGGAGCGGGGGCAGGTGTGGGAAAGCTGGGCCCAAAGAAGTAGGCAGGGCTCCAGTGCTGGCAGAGAAGCTCAGCCTCCATCGCATGGAGTAGAGAACCTTCAAGGGGTCTGAAGAGCATGGTCAATTTGCCTTTTGTAAGGATCACCTGGTGACAGTACCAAGGCTAGAATGGAGCCAGAAAGACTGAGGGCCAGGACCTTCAAAAGGGGACAACTGCTGTAATGTATTTCTGAGAGACAATACAGGAACCTGATCTAGGGCACAAGCTATGAGGCAGGAACAGAGGGACATGCATGCTACAGTGTGTCAGAGAGATGAGATGGAAGGGACTTTGGTCACCATGAATGTAGAGTGTGAGAGAAGGGTCTAGAATGGCTCCCAGATCTCTGCCTTGGGTGACTTGGTAGAGGGCACTAAGAGTT
The DNA here is from genome assembly GCF_018350215.1 of Panthera leo. Taxonomy (NCBI): domain Eukaryota; kingdom Metazoa; phylum Chordata; class Mammalia; order Carnivora; family Felidae; genus Panthera; species Panthera leo. The sequence continues at coordinate 42,565,620 of NC_056693.1, read as the reverse complement.
AAGAAAAAGGGGCATCAGTGGGGGATAAGACAGTGAATTCAGACGTGGTCGTGTTACACCTGTGTATCTGGCGAGTTCCATCGGGTAACTAATTCCCAGGGTCCGCAGATAAAATCGTTGGACTGGGATGAAGTGCAGTCTGCCAGGGCGCACAGGGAGGACAGCAGAGAGTGTGTGCATGTACGTGTGTGTGTGTGTGGTGGGGTGGAACATACCATGAGGAACTCACTCTCTCTCTTCTTTGGTGACCCCAAAAGAGGCTGATGGGAAACAGGCTAGACAGTAGGAGGAGAGCCAAGCAGGCAGAGCCACAGAGCCCCCAGTGGGACATAGCATGGAGGAAACTGGCCATCCACAGCAGGTGGCATGGCAGAAAGGACACTTGTAGGAGGTCTGAGAGGAGCCCCCAGGTGTTGATGACCTTGCTGGATGGGAGGGGTAAGTGGGTGAGGCAAGGGGTAAAAAGGCGGCTAGCTCAGGTATAGGTGTGCCCACATGCTTCCAAGAGACCTGACGTCAGAGGAAAGGGGAGAAGCAGGAGTAATGAGGAGAGGGAGGCAGGATCAAGGGAGGCCTTTTTTGTGACTCTGGGGTATTTGTAAACTGAGGAAGGAGCAGTGGACTGCGGGTTACTATGGAAGAAGGTGGGGCAGGCCCAGTAGGCCCAGAGAAGGGGATTAGGAGCAAGAGAGGGAAGGAGATTAGGATGGGTCCTGACAACTGGTGAATATGAACAGGGCAAAGGGAGGGCCTTCCCACCTGATGGCTTTGGCTTCTCTCTGAAACACAACAGGTCATCTCTGGGAAGGTTGGAGTGAGGGGAGGGTGGTGCACTTGTGTCAGGGGCTGGAGAGAATGGTGGGCATGGAGAGAAACCTTGAGAGGGATGAGAAAAGAGCCAGAAGGTAGGGAGGAGGTGGCAGTGGGGGAGGCAAGAGGGGAGACTGTGGCTCCCACAGGCAGAATTCTGTACTCCCAGCATAGACCCAGAGGAGGCAGCGGTCTCATAGTCCCTGGCAGGGCTGGGGGCAAGAAGAATGGGCACGGCAGCATGGCAGGCAGGGCCACAGGACCCCAAGGGGAAGTAATCAGGGCAGAGGTTCTTTGAGTCCAGCAAATAAGGAGAGGGCAGGAGAAGAAAAGTGGGCAGTCAGGAAGGAATAGATTCGAATAGGATAAGGGAGTGAGGAGAAAGAGGCCAGGGCAGAGTTTGAGATCGTAGAATCCACCATCTCAGCACTGGGGCTCCTCCAGCTAACTGTGAGGCCTAGATGGGATGCTGACAAAGACCTGTTTGGTGGCTCTGCAAAACTCAGCCCCACCCGGGCTGGGAGCACTGGAGGGCCAGGCCACAGGTACATGGCATCTAGGGTTCTGCTGACATCCCACCACAACCATGTCCCAGAGAGCAATTTTCAGAATTCATTGTCAGGAACCATCTTCCAGGGCTCACTTGTGGGCAGGTTGATAAGGAAGCAGCGCCCCCTGCTAGTATGTGCTACCAAAGATACTGGTTCACCAAAGCATGACTGGGGTTCATGCCTCACCAGGCCAAGCTAGGATGCTGGATTGATGACTTGTTATTCTCCCTGACCTACCCCCACTTAATCCCAGTTTTTCTCAAATAAGAAGGTAGACAAAGGCCGTGCCCCCCTGCCCTCCCCCCAACACGGGATCTGCCCATTCCGGTGAGAGCCTGGTTGCCTGCCACTGGGTTGGTCTCTGTGAAGAACTCAGGACAGCTCAGCTTCTGCCCCCCACTGCCTTCTCTTGCTTGGGGTGTTTATAAAGGCCTCCCGGAGCCTCTGGAAATGACCCCCAAGGTCTAGCTCCTCTCTATACACCAAAGCCCCTGGGTGCCAGAGCATACACTTTCTTCTGGAGAACAGCATGCTGTTTGGGATCCCTATGCCAGCAGATGGGAGAGCCATTTCTCTATCAGATGGGTTTCCAATCTTGCCCACAAGCCTGCAGTTTCAGCTCAGGGCTTCATTAGGTACAATGAAGTCTTGGCCTCTCACAGTCAAGGGGTATGTGCCCCTTTTAGCAGATTTAGGGCATTTTCCAAATGACTTGGCATTTACTGTTAAGATGCCAGCATTGTGAAAAAAGGACATGGGGCTTAGTTGGCTCCTTTGTGGATGAGGCAGCTGGAACTAGAGCAGATATGCTTGCAGTCCTCCTTTGGACCTCTAGAAGCATCTTCCTAGGGCCTAGGAAGGGTACCTTCCTACACTGGGGCTAAAGACCAGAATCCAGGAGCCTGCTTCTTCTGTCTGTTGCTCTGCTCCCCACAAATGAAAAATATCACTAAAAGGCTGCTCCTGGGCACCTGCGCTTTGAGTCTAAGGCAGACCACCTGGGTGATGGCTTAGAGGCTGCCCCCACACCACCAAGAAAAACAGTGGGGAGCAAGGAGGCGGTCTTAAATCTCAACACACACACACACACACACACACACACACACACACACCTCTCCCAGTAGCTGCTAAGACCTGCTTTACATCAGGTCCTGTGCCTTTATTTGATGGGTTTTATTGCCACCAACCAACCCTGGACTTGGACTCTAGGCTGACTACCATTGCCCCCCCTCAGCTGTTCATCTACCTGTTCATAGGGAGGTTGTGGGAGAGGGAAGAACAGGAGAACATTCCTGGCTGCCAAGGCTCAGGAAGCAAGAGAAACAAGGACTACGGCGGGCCCCTGGGGGTGGGGGGGTGGGGGCACAGGATGGGAAGGTGGAGGTAGTACTGCCTCAGCAGCCAGCCCTGCTCTGCGCTTGGCAGCCACAGCATACTCTTCATCATCAGACTGCTTCCTCTGTCAGGCAGGGCTTTCAAATGGCTGGAGGTCTGCTTTACCATTCTTTTCTAGAACCTTTTCTCCCTGCTCTTTTCATCATTTTGTATCACCTTCCCCACCCAGTGGGATCTTCCCACTCTCCTTAAATCTTAGAGAGGAACGCAGGCCCTTGGGGTTCCCACTACTCCACTGTCTCCCAGTGTCCACGAGAGGGGGCTGTGGGAAGTGATCCTCTGGCCCACAATCCCTACATTCCTGGAATGGGATCTGGACAGGGAGCCCAGTTTGACCCCTGATTCCCGTGGAAGTAGTCAGGAGCCAGCCCCCATTTCTTCCCTTCCCTTCCTTTTAGGCTCCATGCCCAAAGTGGGGCTTGAACTCATGACCCTGAGATCCAGAGTCACATGCTCTGCCGATTGAGCCAGCCAGGTGCCCCAGGCCCCCATTTCTCACCACACACTCCTTCCCATGATGACAGCCATAGGTATCTGTTTCTCTCTGTGACAGAAGCCAGCCTAGTTTCTCTACCCGGGAATGAGTTTCATGTGTCTTCCTGGGAGAATCCTATAATAAGTGTCTTGTAGGAGTGTGTATTATGTGTCATTTCTACCTTTCTGACTTCCCTTTGATGATGTTCTGTGGGGTAGAAGTGGGAAACATCATTTGTTCTTGCAGTAACTTACAGGACAGGTTTTTTAGAGAGCTTGCTTTCTTGCATTGGGATCACGTTGATGGATTAAAGCAAGAGCTTTTGAGTACTGCTTGCCTGCACCCTGGGCATCCATCAAAGGTAGAAAAAACCTCCCCCATACCTGTTCCTCACAGACCTGTCCCAACTTCCCTTTGGCACAAAATCAGGGAAGTTTCTGTGAAAACTGGGACTCCCCAAATGTCTACGCAAGCCAGCCTGTTCTCCTGACTTAACCCTGAGCTCGCCTCTGAGCTCCACCCCACACCAGCCATGGACTCTCCACTCTCCCCTGTTCCTCCACAGCAGGGCCAGCCCCACTTTCTTGGCACCACAAGATTCATTCTCTTAGCTTCTGCCCACAGAAATAGGAGACTTCTCCTTCCTTACCTGGACAAAGAAGATGGACACTCCAGAGATGAACCCCAGGGATCTCAAGCACATCTTGAACTCTGGAGCCTGCAGGGCCCACACATGTTGGTGCACACACACACATATGCACACGTGTATGCACACATTTTTGCTTACACACAAAACCCATTTTTGCAAACATTCATGTGGCTGAGATACTGAAGCCACCAGGGGACCAAGGCCTCACTGCCTGCCCTAGACCTCTGGCACCCAGGCCACCCAGGGCGTGGTGGTGACAATTGCTTTGCTTCTTACTGCCTTCGGCTGTTCTGAGGGCTATTTATATGGTCTTGAGAAAGCGAAGGAGGCTGGTTGCTTAGCTAATGCTGAGCTCTGACTCTCTGGAGTAGGAGCTGAGTCTGTGGGTCTCAGGGCCACCTTCTGAAAGGCCCAAAGTTTGGGATCTATCATACTTCCTCCTTCTGCCTCCTGGGGGCTTCACTGGCTCTCCTCTAGGCCACCCCCAGCACCCTGTGCCCAGCATGCCAATGCCCCACCCCTCTGTAGGCATCCAGTCCCATCCATCACAAACCTTCCTGCCCTCCCCTCAAGTCATCCCCTTTGAGCCCCAGAGTGACTTGTCCCCTTCGACCACACATGACACCACACAGCACAGCGGTCTCCATTGTGACAGGGTCCTTCCCTGATCTCTGGCTTCAGAGACCTGATGGCCAACCCTCTCTGAAGCCAGAGGGCTAACCCCAGTCCTATTGCTGCCCCTTAGACCAATGTGCAGTACAACATCCCTGTGTCCTCTGCCTCCCTCCCGGCCATCAAGAGCCTGGGCCTCAGGGGCGTCACCTGCGTCAGCCTGACCAACCTGGATGACTCACCAGCTTCGCATGAGGTGCTGGAGTGTGTTGCCTACCACTTGGGCCCGCATCTGCAGAGCTTGTGCCTCAGTGGGGGCAGCCCCTCGGAGGCCGCCTTTGTGGCCCTGATCCTAGGCTGCCCAGCCCTGCGTATCCTTGACCTCAGTGGCTGCAACAGCCTCTTCACATCGGGCATGCTACTAGCTCAGCCCGAGACGGCACAGCGTGTCCAGCAGGTGTTGAGTGGCCTCTGTGAGCTCAACTTGGCTGGCCTGTGGGACCTGACCGACCTCAGCTTCAACCGGCTCAGCAGCTGTGCCCCCAGCTTGGAGCGCCTCTCCTTGGCCTACTGTCACCTCACCTTTGAATTAGGCCCAGCCTGGGGTTCCCTTGGCCCCCAAGACTCCTCCCCCTCCCAACTCTCCTTCCACAACCTGCTGCGGTTCGTGAAGGAAAGGGCTGGTAGGCTGCATGCCCTGGACCTGAGTGGCACTGGCTTGCTCCCTGAGGCCCTGCAGGCCCTGGGTCAGGTGGCCGGGCTGCAGCTGCAGGAACTGAGCCTGCATGGCTGCCAGGACCTCTCCACAGAGGCTGTGGCTGCCCTTTGCCGCCTGCAATCGGGCCTGATCTCCCTGGACCTCGGCGGCTGCTCAGGACTGGCTGACGGGGCACTCGTGGCCATAAGCCGGGGCCTGGGACACTTGCAGTGCCTCAGCCTGAGGAAGTTGCAGCGGCTGACAGACGCAGGATGTACGGCCCTGGGGGGCCTGCAGGAGCTGCAGAGCTTGGACCTGGCAGAGTGCTGCCTGGTGAGTGGGTGGGGCCTGGCTCAGGCCCTGGGTTCAGGGCACAGAGCTCCAGCCCCAGTGGCCTCACTCAGCCTGGCCTACTGCGCCTCACTCAAGGTGAGCACACCATCTCCTTCCTTCCTCTCCAGGGCTGTGGCTGGGGGAGTTGCACATGTGGCAGCAGGGAGGAACTGCCCAATGTTTATGTCCAAGGAACAGTAGTGAGAACAGAACTTAGGACACAAGGGGAAAGGAGCCTGGACAGACAGTGCTGCTGCCAGCACTCCCCCGCTCAGCCCCTACCGTGTGCCTGCATGGAGGGAGGTCCAGGACACCAGGCTGGCCCAGCCCACAAGGTGGCACACACCTCGTATGCAAAGTGCTCGGTGACCCGGGCAGTCTGGGTAGGGGTACTGAGTGCAGGTGTTCGTTCTGGAGGCAGGAAAGATGAAAGAAGGGGTCTGCAGGGAATGGGCACCGAGGTTACACAGGGAGGTTGCTCAGGCAGGGCCTGACAGAGGTAATATGATGTGTCACAGGGTCATTTCTTGGCTGCAGCCAGTTCATTAGGACTCAGCCCTGTCCCTCTGGGTGGCATCCCTAACTTGGCAATATCAGTCTCTCCCTCTTTAGTGAATCATTCCTTCAAACTGTCAATGTACCCAGGGCATTCCAACCTGAACACCGTCTCCTTTCCCCCACAAGTGCTTCTCTTGCCCTGCCCCACTCTGTCTTCCTGTTACCGCCATGTGTCTCTTTATCAGCTCTCCCACTTATCTCTGCATCTCTTTACAAACCAGCTTCCTCTACTCTGCCCTTAGCTCCTGCTTCTGGCAGGTGGCAGCCCTACCCCCACAGTGACCTCAGAGTTCTGCTTCACATTCTAGAGGGAGCATACCTGACTGGCTCAGCTAGGGTCAGATGTCCAATGAGAGTCCAATAAGCTGTGGTCAGAGGGCTGCCTCAGCCCACACCTTCAGGAGGGGCCTGGAGTACAGGCAGGGCAGATACTTTAGAAACTTCCACCTGCATCCTTGGTGCCCCAGACAATCTAGGCCTTTGTCCTCCAGCAAACTCCTCCTGGTGTCCCTACCTTTCACCAACACAGGGACATTGTTGCTTCCCTCTATGGACCCACTGGTAGCTCTCTGTTGCCTGTGGGGCTGGAATCTTGAGTAGAACCTGCATAGGGACCCTTGCGGAAGTCACCTGCTCATTGCTCTCTCCCTTCTCCACTTCCCTCCTAGGATGCCTCAGTGCTCTCCCTGATCTCAGTGCTGAGCCCAAGCCTCAGGGTGCTAGACTTATCTTCCTGTGTGGCCCTCACCAACAGGACCCTGCAGGCCATCTGTGCCTACCTAACCCACCTCTCAGTCCTGCGCCTGGCCTGGTGCAAGGAGCTCCGAGACTGGGGACTTCTGGGGCTGGGGGAACCAAGTGAAGAGCCTACACAGGAGCCCCAGGTGCAGGTCATGGAAGGCAGGGGCGGTCCCTGGATTCAGCTACCCACCCCCACCCCCTGCCCCTCCTGAATGTCTCTCTAGGACCATTTGAGGGCCAAACTCAGGAGGAACCTGAGAAGCAGGAGCCTCTTCCCACAGCTACATCAAGAGTTGGAGCATCAGGCCTCAGGCCCCAAGGAGCCTCCCCAGCCACAGGGCCCTTCCCTACTCATGCTGCGGGCCTTGCAGGAGTTGGACCTCACAGCCTGCAGCAAGCTAACTGATGCCAGTTTGGCCAAGGTGTGGGATTGGGACTGGAGGTGTGGATAGGCTGATGATCCCGGCACTAGAGCCAGGCCCAGGCCAACCCACTCTTTGCTTGGAAGAAGTTCCATTCTCTTTGGCTTCTGCTACCTCTGGCTGGGGGTGGGGGAACCTGGAAGAGCCCTGGGCTCCAGTGCCCTATCATACCCTCCCACTCCTCACCCCCATCCTTGCAGGTGCTCCGGTTCCCCCAGCTGAGGCAACTGTCACTGAGCCTGTTGCCAGCACTCACAGACAAGGGTTTGGTGGCTGTGGCCAAGGGCTGCCCCAGCCTGGAGGACTTGGTGCTGAGTCACTGCAGCCTCCTCAGCGATGAGGGCTGGGCCCAGGCAGCCAGCTCCTGGCCGAGGCTGCGGCACCTCAACCTATCCAGCTGCAGTCAGCTCACAGAGCAGTGAGTTGTCTGATGATACCACAAGTCAGTACAGGGGCTGGGCTGGGTCCCCATGCCAGGTCAGGCACTCACTGGAGGCCTCCCCACAGAACTCTGGATACCATTGGGCAGGCGTGCAAGCAGCTCCGGATGTTAGATGTGTCCATGTGCCCTGGTATCAGCATGGCTGCCATCAGGCACTTCCAAGCCCAACTGCCCCAGGTGGCCTGCATCCAGTCCCGCTTCGTGGGAGGGGCTGACCTGACCTTGACGCTCTAGGGCCAGGTCAGTAACCAACCCTTTGGCTCAGCCTCCATTGCCCTGAGTCCCCAGCCCTGGCCTCTTGACCTGGAGTTTGACCGAGTGCCTCCTACCCTCCTCTGCCGCATACCCCAAGCTACAAACTCCTTTTCTAGGACTGGGGATAGAACTAATCCAGGGCATCACAAGGGGTTTCCTGCTCCAGTCTGCCCTACAGCCCAGCAAGCGCCTCTTCCAGCTATAGGCTGCTGCCACAGGCCCATAGAAATGCCAGCTCCTGCTCTCCTGACCAGGCCTAGGTCCGGAGGCCAGGCCCACAGGTGGGATGCATCTGATGTTGGGGAGGAGCCGACCTTGTGCTGCTTGCCCTGCCCACTTCTCACACCTAAGACCTGTGCCTCACCTTGTTCCCTATAAGGAGCTCTCCCAGCCCTTACCAGCACGGAGTTTTAGCAGCCAAGCCACAGACTTTGTTGTAAACTCAAACAAGATTAAAAATTCCAGATCTTACCTCCTTGTCTGAAGTTCTCAGGCTAAAGGGCTCCCTCCTCTCCCTACCTCAGTTGAAGCAGCCCAGCCTAGCCCAGGGACAACGTAGACAAAACACCAGAGGCACATAGACAATTTCTTCCTTACACCTGACCCAAAGCACCACAGGCACCACCAGCAAGTCCTAACTTCTTCCCCAACATGGTTGGAGACTAGAAGCTTTGAGGCCTCCCCCAGCATGAGCCTCCAAGCATGTCTTGCAGGAAAGGCACATCCCAGACAGACCCGAGGAGCGCAATGATTAAGGATGCAGTGGTCTTCAGAAAGAAAAAAAGAGGACAGGATCTCTGACTTGGAGGGGTCATTAGAGGGCATCTAGTCCAACCTCCTAAACAGTGCCAGTGACTTCTCAACAGCAGCTCTGAGAAGCCACTTGACCTTTCATGTGTCCACCCACACTTTGTCCATCTATCCATCAGTTCTAGGAACAGCTAGCATGGCTGCCTGAGTGCCTGCAGCACTGTACTTTATGTGGGGATTCAGAGGTGCCAAAGCTTTCCCAGCACCCCGGTCATTTGGGGAGGCAAATTAGCCAACAGACAGGGACAGTCCAGTGTGCACGGCATGAATAGAGAAGCACCTGGAACTGGGAGCCCAGGGGAGCAATGAACATACCCTGGGAGATCAAGGAAAGACTCAAGGCAGTGAAAAGTGAGCAGAAGGGAAGGAAGAGGGCAATCAGAAAGGACCAGGGAAATGCACAGTGCAGGCCAGAGCTGGCACTGGGGAGGAAAGGGCGGGTCTCACAGGATGCAGGGAGGATGCCAGCTTGGATCAAGCACAGAGAACTCTGCAAGCCACAGGCCTTTTATTAGATGGCATAAACCACGTGTCTGCAACCCATCTTAGCTCAACTCTGCTCAGTTGGGAAACTGTGACCATCATCCCGTGGACAACAGGGAGGCACTGAAAAATACAGGTTGGGGGTAGCGTGCATGTGAGTGTATAATCAGATCTTCATGTTTGAGAAAGACCTGGGGTATTGAGGACCAGAGGAGCAAGGCAGGAAGTCAGGAGATTCTTGCCAAGATGTTGGTGGCCTGGACCAAGGAGTGGAGACATTGGGGAGGAGGAACTGATGCTATTAGAAGGCTTAACTGCATCTGGGATCCTGACCTCAATTTCCATTTTGAACTCAATAGCAAGTTGAACTATTCCAACTGTGGTGGGAAGTCTCTGAATGTAGGAGTGGGCATGTTGGGCCCTGGAGGCCTGAGTCAGAAACAGGTGCTCTCCCAGCACATTCTCCAAAGAGATGCCATTTCATCAGTTTTCAAGGTAACATGTTGATGGTCAATACCGTTAAAAAGGTACTGAGATGGTGTTGAGAAATAGCGGTAGTGAGAGGCACGGAGAAGGTCAGAGTGGTGGCAGCTTTCAGCCTGCCCTGTGGGTTGGTGTGCTAGCCTCTGAGATTGACCTCCAGCTGGGCCCAATACTCCTCGCCACTTTCTGTCCCCAGTGGTCTTGCCTGTCCGTGGCCACCACCACACCCTGCTGCTGCAGTGGATTTGACTCAGAATGCAAGGCTTGCACTGAATTCCCTCATCAGAATCAACACATCCTTCCACCACCAGGGGACAGGTTTGGAATCTTGAGTTTGCCCTTCAGCACAAAGCAGACCCAGCTTCACATCTATTCCTTCATGCCTCTCACCAGAGGGCCTCGAAAAGGACAAAGAGCAGGGCCAACCAGAGCTGAGGACTGAGTTCAAACTGTTAGGAGCCTTTTAGAAACATGGCTTTCAGACTAGGCCCCTGTTCATGTTGCCCAGGAAGGTATCCACTTAGGACAACACCTTCTGCCTTGCCACAGGTCCCTCAACTGACCCTCCAGACCATAGGCCATCCCTCTCTGCAGGCCCAGCACTCAGGAAGGCTGAGGACTCATCTTGTGGAAGGACAATAGGTCCAGCTTGTCTCCAGCCTCCTGCAGAATACCCTCAGCTACGGCTCCCCAGGTTTGTGGCCCCAAGCAGTGACCTTGACCCGATGCCCCATCTCATTTGCCAGCTAAGCTTGAAGGCAGGCTTGGCCCACAGGTTCAGAACTGGCTCGACACATACATAAGAGCCAAGCAGACTTTATTTCTGCTGCAGCCTCTGTTTGTCCGGATGTCTGGGCTTTTCCACCCTCCACCCTTCATGGTTGCCGCAGTGCCAGCAGCTGTGGCCCACGGCCAACCTCACTGTCAAGGTTCGGGGATGCTGCAGTCATAGCAGAAGTTGAAATTGGTGGGGGGCGGGGGGATGGGAGGTGGCTGCTCAGGAATGGGCACATTCTCCAGCTCCAACAACCGCAGCTTGGTCTCCATCGTCAACAGCTGTTCCAGGTCCAGCCGAGTCTGCTCACTACCCATGGGACTTCCCAGCAGGGCGCTCAGCCCATCTGTCCACAGGTGGAACTGGGGACAGGGCCAGCTCCGTGAGGGCCTGCCCATCTCTTCCCCGGTCCATCTGCCCAACTCAGCTCAGCCTGGCCCAGACACTTACCTCCCGTTTGGATGGGGCGATGAAGTTGAGGTATGCCTCCTCCTCCCCATGGTCATAGCTGACTGAGAAGGCTAACTCATAGAGATCCTGGGGAAGCCAGGGAGCTGAGAGCACTGAGCAGGGAACAGGGCAGGGCAGATGTGGGTGGGAAGGAGCCCCTGTCTTCCACTACACTCACCTTGTTCTGCTTCCCTGAGCCTTTCTCCCGGACGTGGGGGCAGTCTTTGCCTGTTAGCAGTGCCTTGATATCAGCCACAGGGACTGCAGGAAGAAGGCTAGGCTGATCACTGGGACCCAGGTGGTCCTGCGACATGGTCTGGGGAGAGCAGGTGGCTGATCCTGACCCTTGCCCCATTCTTACGCTGCTCAGGTAGGCTCTCAGGGGTGGGTGGGCTGGAACCCTCCTCCACGTCCCCATACTGCAGCACCTTGTGGTTAGGGGACAGGCAGCAGAACCACAACTTGTCTGTGGGTAGAAAGGGAAGATGGAAGGAGTGACAAGAGGGGCCCTGACCCCAACCCAGCCACCCAGCCACCCAGCCACCCAGCCACTCTCTGCCCACCCTCCCCTCAACCACCCTGGCGTCGCCGGCTGCTGATCTTGCGGAAGAGTGTCCCCTCACAGAGGCGGAGCAAACGCTGCTGGCGGATCAGGCCCATGAGTTCCGGCTTCAGCTTCTCCCGCAGCTCCCTGGTGGGGCAGGGGTGGGGAGGCCGTGCTTGGTGACTGGGACTGGGGCAAGGCCCATGGGCACTAAGGAAGGTGGAGCCAGGACGGGGATCCACTCCCATCTACTCACAGTATGGGAGGGGCCAGTGTGCCCTCCTGATGCAGCCGCTCTGTCTGTCTCAGCCGCAGGACCTCCCCGTAGGGGAGCGCGTTCACCTTGGTTCGGAAAAGCTCCAGGGAGCTGGGCTTCAAGGCCAGCGTGCGGGCCAGCTGCTCCCGCACCACTTGCATGACCTGGAGTCACCAATTCAGCTCAGTACTATGCTCTGGACCCCTACTCAGAAGAGCCCCTGCCCTGGCTCAGGTCTCCTAGCTTCCACCCCACCCACCTTGTCAAAGTCCTCCTGGGTGGCCCGCATCTCCTTCCAGGTCTTATTAAGCAGCTGGATGCTCACACAGAAGAGCTCATGGAAACTCTGGTCTTGGCTGAAGAACATGGGTGAAAAATCCTGGGCTGTTTCGGAGCCTGGAGCAGGGGGGCAGGAGGGGCTCAGGGAGAAAGTGTGTGCAGCCCCTGGCCCTCTCTGCCCTTCCGTCCCCCGTTCCTGGACACGCTGTGCCCAGTCCACTCACAGGGCTCCCCAATGCGGAGCAGCTCACACAGCAGCACAGTCAGCTGGATGCTGCTCCGGGCAAAGGGGCACTCATGCTTGTCCTCACGGCTGCTGTTCTCCAACACAAACTGGGGTGGTGGAAACAGAGAATGGGATAGAAGTCGCAGCTAAGGCAATACAGACTCTGCTTAGGTGGCATCCTACTGTATCCCTTCCACCATATCACTGACCCGGCTGTAAGCACTAGGTGCATGTCTGGAGAAGTAAAGCATGTTGTCCAGGGCCAACAGGCCAGGGGGCACTCGCTCTAGATCCTGTGCAGGGTTGCTGTTCTGGGGAAAGAGGGACAGGTAGCTCAGTAAGGACTCCAGGCCTCTGGAACAAAGCAGCCCTGGTTGAGGCAGGGGTGGGGAGCTAGGGAGGGGTTGCTCACGGAGAAGCCCAGTTTTCGAAACTCGCGGGCACAGAGGGAACGGCGACGGTCAGCACTCAGCCCGGTGCCCAAAGACTCCCCTTCAGGATCAAAGGCAGCCTGGCGCAGGGCCTGCAGCTGCTCCCGCTGTTCCTGGGGTCATTGTTGTGGAGTAAGGGAGTATCAGGATCATAGATTCAAGGCCATTCTCTAGCTGGCCCCAGCCTTGTGCACTCCAAAAGCACCCACCTGGCTGTAGGGGTCCAGTGGTGTCCGCATACGTGGCTCCAACAGCCCCAACATAAGGGCCTGCAGTACGTACAAATGATGAGCCATCTCATCGCCCAGTGGTGCTGCACTGTGGATGATGTTCTGCAGAACAGCCAGCCCACGGGTGTGAGTGTCAGCTTACTGGGAGAGGGAAAGTGGGGAGGGGTCTGCCTAGCCCAGTCCTTCCTACCTTATAGATGAACTGGCGAAGGTTTCTCTGCCACAGGTAGTCAAGCATGTGCTGAGTTGGGTGGGAAAGGGACTTAGATGATTTAGCCCCACCATGAGCACCCACCCTGCAGTCCCAGGACAGAGCACAGTACCCACCAGCTCCTGCCCCCACAGCCAGCCACCAGATGGGACACTCACCTTGCGTTCAGTAGAGCTGGCCCCCTGCAGCAAGGCTGTCAGCAAGGCCATAGCCTTGGTTTGTAGCTGCTGGTTCATCCTGGGGCAAGAAAAGGAGGGCTCAGCTGGCTATCCAGGGTCTCGGTCCACACCCCTCATCTGTATTCCATCCCCACCCCCAGACACTTACACCTGTAGGTGTACCAACAGCCTATCCAGTGGCACCTCACTTTTGACCAGCTGGCCCAGGGCAGGGCTGCTCAAAGTCACACTCTCCAACAGCCTGAGAGCCAGGGGCTGCACAGATGCATCCATCAAGTTCATGTTCACATAGCATACCACCTGTAACAGGGGAAGGGGAATGTTAGCATTTCACCACCATGGAAGGCCATATCCTGACCCCACCCCTGCTGCCCCTAGAAGAGGCAACCCACCTTCCTAACAAAAGGGATGCTGAGCGTCTCCCAAGACACCATGCCATGTTCCATGAGCTCCAAGAAGGCCCTCAGTGCAAGGGCCAGCAATTCCCCTAAGCTGGGGGGACATATGGGGCTGAGCAGGACCAGACCAGGACCCCCAGCCCCACCATGTCCACCACCCACCACAGTCCTGTGCTCACTCATCTCCATCCTCAATGATGGTGCCTAGTCTCTGAAGCCCATCACGGCTGATGACCTCCTGGGCAAAGGTCATGTCTGGGGCCAGCAAGACGAGGTGCTGCAGAGTTTCCCGGCGCCTTTCACGGCTCCCACACTGCAGCCCACCCAACAGTCGCTCAGCCTCAAGGTCCTGGCAGGGGTGGGAGAGGTGAGGAGGTTGGGTAGAAGAACTGAGGTGTGGGGACTCAGATGTCCACTAGGTGGGGCACTGCGGAGTTGGAGTCCCGGCCTCCAGATCTGGGGCAGAGAGGAAGGTGGGCAGGAAGGAGGCATAGAAGAAGAGCAGGAAAAGAGGGTGGGATCAGTAAGGGCATTACTGGGGCAGTGCTGAGGCACAGGATGCTGCCATTCTTGATCTCTGTACGGTTCTGGAGAAGATGGAAAGAAAGAGAAGTCAAAAAGGGCTCTGAGAACTGGTCAATTGGGGTTCTCGGTGAGGGAGGGTTTGGGAGTCAGGAAAAGATCACATTCCAGACAGTGGGATGAGTCTGAGTAATCAAGACCAGGTGTGCTTGCAGGAGGTGGGGATGTCACACAGTGGAATATGGGCCTGGCGGGGAGTGGAAGACTCACGTTCTCAGTGATGTATTTCCTATGTCCATCAGCAAACTGCAGGGCATAGCGTTCAGAGTGAACCAAGCTCCACCTGCGGGCAGCAGAGACTCAGTGAGGCAGGTAGGGGGCGCCCCTCCCTTCTGCCCTCCCATCTCCCAATCCCCTCCCCCGCCTGGCTAGCCTGCACTTACGCGTCGCACACCTCCTTCAGCACAGCAGCCAGAGGCTTTGCCTGCAAATGAAGAGGTCACTTATGGGGCAGGTGTGGGGAGGAGTTGGGAAGGAACCTGGGAGTTCCGAGGGGAAGGGGGGCGGCCCAGAGGTGAGTGGTGGGGTGAATGGAGGCCAGACAGGCCTAGTGACCTGGTCCAGCCGGATGAGTTGCGGGATGGCGTCACGCATCTGGACCGCGATCTTCACCACGTTCCTCGGGGGCGCCATGGTCCAGCTGGGCGGGGACGCCTGTAGTTTCCAGACCGTCCAACCTCCGGCCGAGGGCGTGCCTGGTCTGGTGCCTCCGAGAACGAGGGCGTCTCCCTGTCCAAGGCCTGGACCCCGTGGCCCGCACTCAACGGTCAGGCTCGCTCCAGGACAAGCGCCGCGGCCTTCCCAAGGGAGCCAGACTAGTTCCGGGTTGGAGTCCCGGGGGTAGGCGCCTGCCCCGCCCCAAGAGGCGGCCCCGCCCCGCCCCAAGGTGCGGCAGGTGGGGGCGGGGAGGATGGGTTGCCAGAGCAGCCACACCTCCCTTTCCGGCAAGGTGACCCACCCGGTCCCACCACCTATCCAGCAGAATTCCAGGGAGGGGCCCAGAAAAAACCAGATCAGATACAGCCTTAGGCACGGTCTTTATTCACTCGCACACTGTACAAATATTACAATTTCCTTTTGCTGCAAAAAGTATAAAAATAATCTTTATATAGGAATCCATTCGTTACTGCAAATCTTTCTAAATCTCTGGAAATGGCTCTAAATGAGGATAAATGAATAAACAAGGGTGGGGCAGGCAGAGGAGAGGGAGACCTACAGGGCAGCAGGAGATTGGACCAATCCTTAGGGACTCACTTGCCCAGATTTCTAGCTAAAGACCTCTCTGTTCTTTCCTGTTAGCACTCCCCCCACCCCAACCCTACCTATAGGTTCTCAGGGCTAAGGGCCAGGCAGATGGGGGATACATACAGAGGTCCAAGGGGAGCTGCAGGTTCAGGGGGTGGGGAAAAGTGAAGGAGGCTGGGGTGGTGCTGGAGAGCATCAGGCTCCACCCTAGGCTCCCCACCTCAGAGTGGGGGGGGGGAGTGGCGGTTGGCTGGAACAGGGCAGTAGGGTTGGACAAGCTGCCCTATTGGGGTGATGGCAGGTCTTCGGTTCTGTGCCACTGAGTGGTAGCTGAGCCTGGGCTCTGAGAGGGCATGAAGTGGAGGAAAGCCCCAGAAAAGAAGAGGCAAACGTTGGCTCCACGGTGAAGGGGGCTGAGCCCCTTTCCCCTACTTTCCTAGCACGGTACAGGTGCTCGTGCAGGAGTGGGAGTTGTGTTCAGAACTGCAGTGAGGGAAAGCTGGGGAAGCCAGGAGTCTGTGGCTCTCAAGCTGTGTAGGGGTAGAATGGGGGATGTCCTCAGGCAGCCCCCAGGTCACACAGTCTGTGTCCGAGCCACACAGAGCATGTCTCTGTCAGTCAGAGATTCAGAACAGGCACGTCGAAGAGGTCACAGACACCTTCACTCTCGTCCAGGTTGTAGATGTAATCGTGGTCTCCAGGGGGTGGAGAAAGGCGGAGGAGAGGGGCAAACACTGCAGAGAGCATCAGGCTGAGACTCTGGGCCAAGGCCCCTCCCAGCAGCTGCCCACCCCCTGCCAACCGCCGCTCCCCACCTTCCTGGGCCACCCACCTTCTGAAGACATCAGCTCCTCCAGCAGCTCTGAGCTCATGCATTCTGGGGAGAAAGGGAGAGTTCAGTTACATTCTGGCTCCTGCCTCTCTACCCACCAAAGCCCATGAAGGGGACCCCCCTAGCCATTCCTTAGGAACTTTACGCTTTGCCCAGGGACCAAGCACAATCAAAGATCCTCAGAAGCGCAAGCAAACAGCCGTAAGACTGAATGAGCTACCCTTTACCCCATGGAAGAATGCAGCCCTACCTCGTGTGGGATCGAAGATTTCTGACAGTTCTTTGGGGAGTTCCAGAACTGAAAGACAAGAAAGCCATGCTCAAGAGCACAGAGATCCATTCTGGTCCCACCCTAACCTTCATCCTCAGATCTTCTATCACCCATCTTGGGGCTCCACACAACTGAGGAGATGGAGGCCCTGCCCCAGGCAAAGCTGGCATTGTCAGTCTGCCCTCCTAGACGTGAATTCCTCAGTGCTGGGCTCAGGGTAATAAAGGCCCATTGTGGGTAACTGGTATAGCCCTCCTAACTCAGAACTGCTGCAGAATGGCAGCAGACTTCCTCCCTTTATGGGTTCAGCAGGTATGCCCTGTCTGATGGAAGATGCCCCATTCACCCCTGCCCTTGCTGAGCACCTGCTCAATGCCAGGCTCAGAGATCACACCCTGGGGACCAGGTCACTGGGCAGGGCAGGAAGCAGATACTTATAGGGGGGCTGGTGCTACAGGGTGACAAATCTGCTACAAAGGTCTGACTGGGAGGATGCACGTGGGAAGCAGAGGAAAATGACACCAGAGAGGAGTGCTGGGGCTGGTTCATGAGGATTTCATATGCTAGGTGTAGGGATTCTGGTTTTATCCAGCAGGGCTTAAGAAGCCATTAGAAGTACTCTGTAAAGACAGAAATGTCACAGTAAAAGGAGGATGCTGAAGAGTTTAGAATAGAGATAGCCAGTAGTGACCCTGAGTGTTGAGGATAAATAGAAGCCAGTGATGGGAGATGTCTGGAACAAAACTCAGCTAATGCAAGATGGGGAGCAGAAGGAGATAGAAAAGGAGTGACATGCAGGTGTCAGGCCTGGGGGACCAGGGTCAACGGTAGGGTAGACACAGAAGTAGAAAAAGCAAGTTTCGGGGAGCCTGGATGGCTGAGTCAGTTAAGCGTCTGACTTCGGCTCTGGTCGTGATCTCGCAGTCTGTGAGTTTGAGCCCCGCATTGGGCTCTGGGCTGACAGGTTGGAGCCTGGAGCCTGCTTTGGATTCTGTGTCTCCCTCTCTCTCTGCCCCTCCCCCACTTGTGCTCTGTCTTTCTGTCTCTCAAAAATAAATATTAAAAAAACAAACAAACAGAAAAAGCAAAAAAGCAAAAGCAAGTTTCAGTTGAGGACACAGGAACGAAATGCCCATTGGATGTGCACAGGAAGGCACATGGGCACAGGTGTGGAGTTCAGGCAAAAGAACTAGGCAAGCTGAAAGTTGGGGACTCATCTACCCTGAATAGGTGCCCTCCACAGCTGTAGAATAGGACAGAGATCTGGGAAGCACCAAGGTTTATAGGAGTGCCAGGGAGAGGTCAGAAGCCAGCAAGAGATAAGAGCCAGAATTGGCATCATAAATGCCAAAAGACGTAAAAAGCATCAACATGGAGTAAAGAAGCACCTGAATAAATTAGCCCAGAAACCTGCTGGAGCCAGTAGTCAAGGCTAGGAAATTTCTCAGAAGTAGCACTGGCATACCGTGGGGTTGGCATACAGGGATCTTGACTGCTGCAACCTGAAGGGGGACTAGGGGACCAAGATACAGAATGGAATAGAGATCACTTGTTCAAGGAGTCCAGAGAGGAGACAGTGAAGGGGACAGAGGAAACACAAAGGATAAAGTGTCATTTAGCGAGAAGAAACTTAGCAGTGTTTGTGGGCCAAGAAGACAAAGTCCTGGAGGAAGCAAACACTCACATCAAAAGATGGAGAGAAGACTCCAGGCAGATGACATCACCTCCCCTGGGAAGGCACTGCCCACCTTTGGAGACTGAGGGCCTTACCACAGCCCCTTCTCCAGGACAGCAGTAATGCCTTTGTGACACCTGAGTGCAAGGGGTGACAGGCAGGGCTTGAGAGGGACCCAGGAGTTCCATGTAACCCAGGAAGGGGAGCAAAGGGGCACCATTGCCAAGCTGAAGGCCAGGCTCCTCACCCAACCTGGCAGAGCCCTGGTGTCAAGGCAAGAGTTGATGCCAGGGCTGACCCTTGGGCTGGCCAGCTCTGGCTGAGGAGACAGATGAGCTGGTTCCAGCCCCCGTACTGTTTCTGACCTAGGACTGGCTGAGGCTGGGTTCCCCCTACTCCTCAGGAGACAAGCACTTACCTCCTGTGGGGTCTGCCTTGATGGGCTCAAAGGAGGTAGAAGGGTTGGGTCCAGATGAGCTGCTATTGCTGCTGCTGCTGCTGCTGCTACTGTCCAGCAGGGCAGAGGACTGTAGCGGCCGGGTGTCCAGTGCTGTCAGGCCCAGTGGGAGGGAGCTAAGCTCACCACTGTCCTTGCTATTGGTTCCAGGGCCACCACTCACTGCAATCAGATCCCCAGAACCCAGTCACTTGGGAGCAGGAAGTGAGACATTGAAGCTTTGTGCTAGAACCCAGTCAGGATGATGATAGCCCAAGGAGAGATAGGAACTGTCAAGGTTCCTGAAGAGGTAACTTAGAAATGAGCCACGAAAAGAGACAGGAGCTTGAGACCTCCAAGAGGAAGACTCCCAGAAGACATGGCTGCTGTGACTACTCTTTAAGAGAAGTGACCAGGGAAAGTGAGACGTAGACGGATCTAGGGGAAAATTGTCACCACTGATATACCCTTTCACAGTCAGAGCTTCCCTATTAAAAACGACTCATAACCATAGCAAAGGGAGGCCAACTAGAGACCAGGAAAAGGACAACCCCCACGAAGTCTTTTCCAACTCTGAGTACACATTTCACAACAGAGATGTTGCCATTCGGGCCCCCAAAATCATCCCATCACCAGCTGCCCGTTACACCTCACCTGTGATCTCAGTTGCTGGACCAGGCACCCCCTGGGCTTCGATGATGCCAGGAACAGGGGTGGGGCTGGTCACATGGGGACTGCTTGGGCGTGAGGTATCCTGGGGCTGGGCCAGGGTAGGCTTGGGCAGAGGTGGAGGGGTAGGGACCGCAGGTGGGCTCTGGAGCAGATCTTCAGGTGGCGGCACAGGCACTGCCACAGGCGGTGAGCTCCATGCCTCCTTGTTCACCAGCAGCACCTCAATGGGGCCGCTTACACTCTTCAGGTGAATCTGGTACTTCTTCTGCCCATTGAGGCCCTGGAGGTGGGGGATGGGGGACAGGTAGAATTAGAAGCACACTTGGCTCCTGCCTGACCCTGGGCCAGGGCCAGTGTCCTCTTCCACCCTAGGCTGCCCGTTCTTCTAGATAACCCTAAAACCCAGGCTTCCCCCTACTTGCCCCACCCGGCACTTATCAAGCTCCACAGCCAGCACCCACCCTCAATCAACCCCGCCTGCCCAGGCTGAGCACCCACCTCTGGGATGGGCACCTCGAGGCTGGTGCCCGATGGGGCCCGGATGGCCAGTAGAGTATCTCCTAGAATGACAAGGAGAATAGGTCAGGGTCCGTGGGCTCAATCTAATCTGAGAATAGGGGTGGCTATCCCTTGGATCAAGAAAGGAAATCATGGTCTCTTAGGGACAGCAGGCTTCACCCAACCCCCACAGTGGCTGGGGCAGAGAACTAAAGCTTTTCTCCTCCCAAGAGCCCAAGGGTCAGTAACCACAAAATCTGGGTTCAAACATGTGGATCAAAGGATTGCTGGCCATGGGCATCTCACTCCCTTATTGATGGGACTGTTCCCTAGAAGTTCTGGCCAAGGCCAGTGTTCCTTCCCCAAATCAGTCTGGGGAATGCAAAATGGAGAAGGAACAGTTCCTGTACCCATAATGCAACTAACTACAGGCTGAAAGTGAACACCACTGTCCCCTGGATACAAGAATGCAAGAGCATACCCATTCTCTCTCCCCCTTATGTTTCTGTCATGCCTGAGAAGACAAACCCAGGGAACAGTGGAGAGGGGGACTGACCCAGGGACTCAGCCCAGAATTCATGTACACTTTCAATACAGTTGGCCTCCATGGGGTCCCAGTGACCCTCAAACCCAGGACTTACCCTGCCTGATTCCTCTTTGGGCAGGCCCAAGGAACCCTCTTAAGAGACAAAACTCTCCTTTGGCACTGAACCCACTGCTCAGGGCTGTGGTTCAGCCCAGCCCCACCCCCAATTCCCCCTACCCAGGCTCTGCTCACCAGCAAAGCATCTGCAGATGTCCTCATGAGTCACGTAGGCCAAGGTGTGGGGGTTAAGGAGAACGGCTGATGCCCTGCCTATGGTGATAAATGGCAGACCACAGAGAAAACCCAGCTCTTTAGCAGAGATCTGACATACAAGCTCTCAAGAGAAAGTCCTCGGGTCTACATGGGGAAGGATCACAGGACAAGACTGGTTGGGGAGGGGCTTTGAGGAGGGAGGCTGAAGCAGGGACCTGGTGAGGAACTGCAGGATCATCCTCCCAAGGTGGATAGTGCCTTGGGCACCACAGAACAAACCCAGCTGGACTAAAGGGCCCCTCACCCACTCCCTGGGAGCAGGGACCGCCAGGAGGATATCAGCTGTTCTGCACGTCCTCTGTGACGTTCCGGATGCTCTGCTGCACCCACACTTTGTGCTTGTCCAATTCTTGCTCCCGCTGTTGCAGCTCCTCGATCTCAGCCTTGAGCTCAATCAGCTTGTCCGCAATCTCCCGGGTATTGCAGCCAGGCCCCACGCCCCTGAGCCCAGGGAGTAGGGCTGAGAGGAGCCACCAGGAACTCTGGGTCCCATGGCCCATGCTCTCTCCTGCATCCTTCTCCCCACACCCCTGACACTTCTGGGTAGGAGATGCCACTGCCCTCCCAGATACCCCCACTCACTTCCACTGGATGCTATTCTTGGATTTTTTCTCGATCAGCCCGATACCTTCCAGCACGTTAGTAATGTCGTAAATCCGCCGCTTCTGGCGCACGGCAAGGGTGTCAGCTGCCTGGCAGACAGAAAAGAGTGAAGGATACTTATCCCTGCTCTCAGGTGTATCCCCAGCTACTTTGAGACTTGGTCTGGAAAGGATCTGAAAAAAGGGTGGCCTGAGTCCCAACCCTCTTTCCAGGCACTAAACCGGCTCAAGACCGCGGGGCAGGAAAAGGCCTGGTGCAGCCTGAACTGATGTTCTGATGCTCTTCTCCCATCAGCCGAGGAGGGCCACGAGGACTAGCACTTGCAGCCCTGAGCCTGGCACATAGCTGACACCCAATGGCCTCGACTGACTGAATGGAACAGGTCCCAGCCTCCCTCCTGTGAGAAAGCGCACGGATGGCTGCCTGCTCTCTGAGAGCTCAGCTGGGCCGTCCCAGGGATTCCCGCTACCGGTCCAGGCCTGCCTGGTCCACTATCCTCCCGGTCGCCCCTTAGCCCAGGCCGCACCAGCTTGAGGTCAAGCACACCATCCTTGGCCTCCTGGAGAAGCGACACGAACTTGGTGGTGAGAAGTCCCAAGCTCTTCTCGTGCCGGCTTGGGGTGCCCGGGGGAGGCGGCGCTTGCGGCCCGGCCTCCGCCATCGCGCCCGCCCGCCGCCTCCCTTCAGCCAGGCCAGGCCAGGCCGGCGCCGCCGCCACTTCCGCTTCCGTTCCTGGCCACCAGGCCGCCGGCGCCAGCGTCGCTGTTTCCGCTTCCGCTCCGCGCCCTCCCAGGGAATCCGGCGCAATTCCTCTCGGTGGACACGGCAGCAAAACTTCGGGGACTATCAACAAATATCCAGCCGCCGAAGAGGACGAAAACAACCCCGGGATCCCGGATGAGAGGACAGGGGGCAGAGGGAGGTGGAAAAAGTCGGTGGGCAGCCCTGGCAGTAGAGAATGGAGAGCCACCGGAACTTTCCTGGTGGCCACCCTGTCCCCATTTCAGGAGAGGAGACCATGCTGCCTGATGAACCCAATGTGTTTCCCCAAACCTGCTCCTGGAAGCTGCCCAAGTATGTGGGTTTACTCACCCTATTCCTGTCCCTCACTTCCTGCCAAACAGCAAGCAGTAACTACATGTAGCTTGCCCACTTGTCTCCATTCCCACTCCCCATCCCTGATCCCAGCCTCATCTTTCTCTTGTCTCCACACTGCAGTGCTCCTAGGCCCTGAAATTATAACCATTTTTCTGCCAATGCAAACATGCTTACCTATGCATACATATATGTAAAACACTTAGAGCAGCTCCTGGCAGGTAGGAAGGATTATGTGTTGGCCGACACCATTTTGTTATGCTTGATATCATCATTATCTATTTTCATTTATTTTAAGTCAAGATCTTTGGGAAGCTGACTTTGAGCCAGGCCTACAGGGAAGCTTAGAGTAAGACATGCAGAACTGGGCAGAGGGGGGAATTAAACTGTGATACAGTTATATAGAGGCCTCAGACTATCTGACTAGGAGCACTGAGACTGGGGTGGCTCTTCCAAGGTGGTCTCTGTCGAGGCAAGGGTACCAGAGAGACTCAGCTGTGACACCTCAGCAACCTACACTCCTGGCAGCTAGGGCAACAGGTGGCTTTGTCCTGAAGGGTGGATTTGGGTGGTAACCAGCTTCCACTATGTTATTACTACCCTGTGGTTCTCTCCATGGCCCCCTTTAACTCTCAAGACAAACATAGGTTTCATAGCCCTTCTACCTCTCTGTCACTACCACCCATCATACACCTTCCTCACAATAGCCTGTAGCCTCTCAGTCCTCTGCAGAGGTGCAACCCTCCTCTGAGGGGCCATTGGCACAGTTTCCCTACTGTGATGTTGTCTGCAGCCGTATTTGCACACCCTGCTCTCCACCCCTGTTTGGGGCCCTCTAGTTCACGTCTGTGTCCTGAGCACTAAGGGGTCCTATTTGGGCTGGTCAGGACTCAATGGTTACAGGGAGTACACCCCCTCCCCCCAAGGAAGTGGTGCCCAGCCCTCCCTACACCATCCCACAATGCAGATGCTCTTTCCTGTTGGGAATAAAGGGCCAGACTCAGCTTCCTTCCTTTCAGGCATTTGGCCTTGGGGAGGGAGGGGCCTTGGAAGGAGGAGGGTGCTCCTGGGCCCAGAGTGGGACAGAGGTTTCCTTGGAGAGAGGAATTTTGCTGCGTGCCAAGATGTGGGCTGGAGCCACCAAGGCCTCTTGAGACAGTGAAGAGAATACCTAGCTTTGCTCTGAGGACTGGGGAGAGGGCCATCTTCAAGGCCAAGACTATTTTCAAAGGAGAAAGAACTGGATGCCTGGTCAAGCCTGGTGAGTTCCATACCAAACTGTCCTCTGCAATTCAGAGCAGGAGCTGGGGCCAGCAGAGGCCTGTGCCTTCCCTGCCTTGCTTGGCATCTGCAGGGGCAAAACTGAGAAACTGAGCAGGCAAAAGCTTCTCAGCTGCCTCCCCATCACACCCACCTCCCTCCCATTTTCTGAGGGGCTGGGCAAGAACCTCCTTCCTCCTTCTCAGAGGGGCCTAGACCAAGGCTGCAGCTCAGAGAATCCACTCTGCCTGCTCTAACCCAGACTCTTGCTCCCACTCCTACCTCATCTCCAGTGCTTCCAGGGAGTGCCATGGACTCAGCAACCAAGGATGAAATGCAGCCCTCACTTCCCCCTGGTATGAGTCCTGGGTGGGCTCAGGGAGGGACGGTGGCAAGAAAGATGGGAATGTCGGGGTTGGAGCCTCCTTGCCAGGTCTGGCTGGAGCTCCATGGGGCAGCAAGAGGAATGGATCAGACTGCCCTAGGGGGACAGTCTGAGAAGTAGGAAGGGGAGCAGGTTTGGGCCGTTTCCTGTAGGCCCTGCCCAGCTGATGAGGCTGCCCAGGGTCTTCCTGCCCAGGGCCTGAGTGGCCAGAGCAAGAGAGGGCGGAGCAGCTGGCCAGAGGAGCAGCACTCAAATGGGCCTCGGGCATCTTCTACCGGCCAGAGCAGCTGGCCAGGCTGGGCCAGTACCGCAGCCGTGAAGTTCAACGTACCTGTTCCCTGGAAGCACGCATTAAGGTGGGCATTGGTCAATCGGTCAGGGGGTAGGAGAGCTGGGGATGGGCTGCAGGACTGGCTAGGCCTCACTAGCTGTCTCCCCACTACAGTCGGTGGTGCAGTCCTACCTGGAGGGCGTGAAGACTGGTGTGTGGCAGCTGGCCCAGGCTTTTGAGGCTGTGCAGGGAACCCGTGAGGCCCTAGACCAGGCCCATGGGTTGCTCCAGGGTATGGTGGAGGCCACAGAGACCCTAAAACCACTGCGAGAACAAGTTGCACAGCACAAGCAGCTGCAGGTCCTGTCTCAGCTGCTGCCCCGGCTGCGGGCAGGTGAGTATGTGGGGGCCCTGGGCCTCAGCCCACTAACAGTCAGTAAACACCCATCACTGATCAAGGGGCTGGGGCACTAGTGGGAGATAGCATGGAGGGACACAGCAGGGACCTCCGAGAGAGTAACTCAGGCCTCAAATGGCATATGAAGCAGGATACAAATTAGCTTATTCTGGGATTCTCAAGCATAGGTTGTGTGAGTCAGGACTGAGACCCAATCAAGTGGCTCTGGCCACCCTGGTTGCTAATTTTTTGAAATACTTCCCTAACAGAGTGAGTAAATAGCCATTAGCATGCCCCCCCCCCCCCAGTTCCTCCCTGCCTTGCCTCCAGGATCCCTCACTTCCTCTTGTTTCATCAGCTCAGGGATTTACACCTGGCCTACCAGGCCTCTAGGCCCTTCCCTGGGTCCTTTCAGATTGGTCAGTGCTCTGCTGTACTGGTTGTCAAACATTTTACACATCATTCCAGCCCTAGGGCTTCAGCATCCACTGTTGTACCCATTGCACAGGTGGGAGGGTTGAGACTCAGGGCTGTTTCATCTTCTCCCCTCTTAGTGCCAGCTGCAGTGGCCCACACACGGACCCTGATTGGTGCCCAGCGGCTCTTGGAGGCATATGTGTGCCTTCGGGAGCTGGAGCAGCTGCAAGAGGAGACGTGGGCACCTCTGGGGGGCCTGGAGTTGCCAGTCTTCGAGGGGTTGGGCCCTCTAGCTGAGGCATTGGGCCAGGCTGTGGAGGCGGCTGCGGGGGTGGCAGGGCAGCTGGCACGGGAGGACCCAGCCTTGCTGGTGGCTGCTGTGCGTGTGGCAGAGGTGGATGCTAGGCACACAACCTCCCTGGAGCTGCCCCCCCGGGACTGGCGGCGGCGCTGTCTGCAGGCACTGCAGGAGGGCCTGGAGAGGACCCACTTTGGGACACCTCTGCTGCTTGAGCCAGGGGCCTTGGCAGGGTGGTTGGAGGCTCTGCGGGTGGCTCTACCAGCTGAGTTGGCCACAGCTGAAGCACTAGTGGCACCCTGCTGCCCACCACACTACAAGGTGGTGCGGCTCTGGGCCCACACCCTGCACAGTGGACTGCGTCGCTGCCTGCAGCAACTGCTGGAAGGGCCTAAGCTAGGAGCTGCTGACGCCTTCGCCTTACTGCATTGGACACTGCATGTGTACCTGGGGTCAGTACCCTTGGGGCAATGAGAAGTGGGTGGATCAGAGGCTGGGGCTCAGAGTGACACTGGGCTACCCACCTCCAGGCCAGAAATGATGGGGAGCCTGGAGTTGGGGCCTGAGGCTGATGTGTCTCAGCTGGAGCCCCTCCTGACTCCGGAGAACATTGAACAGCTGGAGGCAATGTTTGTGACCCAAATCCAGGTGAGTAGTTGGGGCCCAGGCACAGAGAAGCTCTGCCACCAGCTGTGGGCCTGTATCTGTAGAGTTACAGGTCTCCCTGTCTCTAGCAGCAGCAGTGCCTTGCTACAGCAGTATCCTGCTGCCCTTTGCCCCTTCCCCCAGGTTAATGTGGCCCAGTGGCTTCAGAAGGCACTGGATGGGGAGGTAGCTGAGTGGAACCGAGAGCAGGAACCTGGCACAGACTCCTCTGGCTTCTATCACTCACCTTTGCCGGCCATAGTGCTCCAGGTGGGTGGGAAGAGACCAGGCAGGTGGGAAGCCCCCATGGGGAAAGGGGAGGAGAGAAGGACTAGGACTCTGCTGAGGGCCACCCATTTCTTCCTGTAGATCCTGGAAGAGAACATTCGCGTGACCAGCCTGGTCAGTGAGTCACTCCAGCGGCGGGTGCATGGCATGGCGCTGTCAGAACTGGGCACATTCCTGAGGAGGTCTGCCAAGGCGTTGACCCACTCCCAACCCCTAGCCCGGCTCCTGGGGTTGCCTTAAGGGTCTCTGAGTGAATAAGGCACACCAGTGGGAAGGGGATCCTTCAAAACAAGGTCTTGAGTCTCTTGGAGGTGGGGCTGGAGTACCAGGGACTCAGGTTGTGGGGGCACCAGAGTGACAGGTACAGGAACTATCTCTGCCCTTTGCAGCTTTAGTGATGCTCTGATCCGATTCTCCCGAGACCACATCAGGGGGGAAGCAATGGCTCCTCATTACGTGCCCTACCTACTGGCCACCCTCAACTACCAGTCAGCACTCAGGTACTAGGAGGCCCCCACACAACCGCTGATTGAACCCCAATTAGGTATGGACGCAGTCCACACTAGACCATTAGAAATTTTGGACTCACTTAACCCTGGGAGTCCAATCCTAGTTCTACTAATTGCTGTGTGACCTTGAGTGAGTTACCTAATCTCTCTGAATCTTGTTTTCATAAGTATCATGTGGGTAATAATGGTACGTTCTGAAAATCACATAAGAAAATAGATGTGAAGTACCTACCACAGTGCCTACCTGGCACATAGTATCATATCAAAGTCCTACTCTGTGCCACATAATAATGGCTGTGGTTGCAATTGTGAGCAAAACAGAAAAAAAATTCCCTTCCTTTTAGGTCTTATGTTCTTTGAGGTGGGGGCAGAGAGGACAAACAAGTTAATGATGATTTTTTATTCACTCCTAAGGCTTCCCTTACCCAAACAGAAACCAAAAGACATGATTTGCGCAAAGTTACACTGCAAATTAGAGGCAGTTCTGGCTGGGTTTCTTCTAGCTGTCGGAGCCTATCACTCCCAGCTTCAATCCAAGGCCCAGATCTTTGGTAGTGCCCCCTCCCTCCACAAACTTACGCCAGTAGGTGGCGTCAGCGTGGCTAGACAACAGAGGGCCGTGAGGGCCTTGGCCTTGGTCCTGAAGCCATAACTTTTGGTCGGTCCAGCTCCTCCTTGTCCGTCCTGCAGCCCGACGGGGCGGGTTCAGGAGACTTGGCTCTGGTGGAGGCAGGGCTGGACGAGTTGCAGAGGAGGATCTGCCGCCTGGTGTTGGAGGCGCTGCTGGCGGAGCTCCAGGTAAGTCTTCAGGTGGGGATGGGGGTGGGAGGAGGAGATACAGCATATATATGTATGGGTCTCTGCTGGGGAAATGCTAGGTCTGAACGTTCCTCCAGCCCCGTCTCTGCCCAACCCCACCCCCCAGCCCCTGTTCGAAGCTCTGCCCTCGCGCCGGTGGCTGTCGAGCCCAGAGCTGCTGGACGATGTATGCGAGCGGACGGTGCGCTTCTGCCAGGATTTCAGGCGAGTGCGGAATCCTGCAGTCCAGGTGCGCTTAAGGGAGAAGCTGGGAAGCAGGGAAGCGCCCATAGGAAAGGCGTCTTGGACTCATTGCGTTCTCTGCAGCTTCTCCTGGCTGAGGCGGAGCGCACGGTGGTACTGCAGTACCTACGTGCGTTGATGCAGGGCCGCCTAGTGTGCCGAGGAGCCGACGAGAGGATCCAGGCAGCGCAGCGCCTGCAGAACGATGCGGCCCAGCTTCGGGAGCTTTTCCTTGGTTTGGTGAGAGCTCCTTAGGCGAGCAGATGGGCGGGAGTCTCAGTGGTTGGGTGGGAGTCGAGGGCGGGCTCGAGACCTACTCTGGGGTGCTCAGGGCCTGGAGGAGAGTGTTCAGTGCGCACCGGTGCTCCTCTCTCTGCGGGATCTACTGAACCTCCGTGACCCCATGCTGCTCGGCCTCGAGGTGGCAGGCCTACGACAAAAATTTCCCGACGTGAGGTGTGAAGACTGGTGTTGGTGGGGGGATGGGGAGGAGGAACGGGGCGGAGCTGACACACACCTCTTTGGGGTCCCCATAGCGAGGATCATGTCTCTGCCCTCCTGGACCTGCGCGGGGATGTGTCCCGAGAGCAGCGCCTGGCCGCACTCAGCTCCCTGCAGGCCGGCCCACAGCCCTCTCTCTCTGCGGGTCACCGCGCACTCTTTAGCCTCGTACCAGTACCTACTCCTGCGCTGTCCTCCTGCCTTCCCTCCGGGCCCTGTGCCTGACGCCCAGCTGCCCCTGGAATACAGCCACAGCTCCTGGATGTCTGAATTGTGTATTGGGGAAGGGGGATGAAATAAAAGTGTAAAGACTAGGGGGTCCACGCTCAGTGAATACGCCTAAGGTATCCTGGCTCCAGTCCTGATATGGGCTGTGCCTCACCTATCCCGGCATCAGCCCTGTATGGACCGCATTCTCAAGTACGGGAGCTTCTGCCGCTGTACGCAGACTACAGACCCACCTATCCGCACCAGGGCAGTGAGCTCGGGTCTCCAGGCCCTGACTCTGAAGCTGAGTAGCACCTGAAGCCCTGAAACTCCCCCAGCCCTCGTAGAGGGGGCGGGCTTAGGACATCGCCGCGCCCAGGGGCGGGACCTAGTGGCGGACACCGCCCCCTCTGCTTTGACTGGTCCCACCCCCAGCTGTGTTCTTGGGTGCGCGCCGCCGCCGAGATTGACGCGAAAACGCGCGCCTTCGTGTGAGCGTGCGCGCACCCAAGTGCGTGCGTCACCAGCGTCGGCTTCCGCGGGGTGGGCGGCTGGCGATTGGTGTTGCGGAGCGGGAACGGTGGTGGCGAGAAGAGGAACGAACAGGTGGGGGCGCGGTACGCGGACGGAACCCTCCACCTCCGAGAGGCCGCGAAGGCCTGCGGCGCGACCCCTACTCATCGGAGCGGGTACCCCCCCTCCCCCCGCTCCATTGTCCTCTGGCTCCGCCCTCTATTGGCCACGCCCTTTGTCCCATCCTCCGCCACTTATTGGCTACAGGTCACGCCCCTCCTCCATCTCTCCGTCCCCATTGGCTCCTCTTCCACGTTACCCTCTCCCGGAGTTTTTTATTGGCGCAGGCCACACCCTCTTATTTGTCACTGGACTCCGCCTTCTGTCTGGGCTCCTCCCCAGCCATCTTTCATTCATTCTGCTTGTAGTGCTGGGTGCTTGAGACATGGGGGTCAGTCAGACCCGTCCCTGCCCTCAAGGAGTTAAGGGGGAGGTGGGGAGACACAGACCTAGGCTCCGACAGTGACACAGTGGTAAAGAAGCCGCCTAGACACTGGGAGCCTCCA
The DNA here is from genome assembly GCF_018350215.1 of Panthera leo. NCBI lineage: Eukaryota > Metazoa > Chordata > Mammalia > Carnivora > Felidae > Panthera > Panthera leo. The sequence continues at coordinate 42,535,859 of NC_056693.1, read as the reverse complement.
AGACGCCAGGAAGGCTTCCGGGAGGAGGTGAGGCCTAACCCGAACCCTGAAAAATGGTTAGGAGTTTGCTACAGGGAGACATTGGGAGGGCATTCTTGGCAAAAGAACTGAGACATGAGAGAAGCAGGCGTATTCTTGGTCGAATGAAGAGCTAGGTCGAATGAAAGAAGGGGTGGGGGAGATGAAGGGGACTGGTCTAGGGAGAGGCCCAGATATCAGTGAGGAGTCCAGAAAAGTGTACAGTTAGTTGAGAAGAATGAAGCCTGAGGCCTGAAATTTTTTCAAACAGGTGGTTACTAGGCAGAACGGAGGGAGGTAGGGATGGGGGATCAGATCTATACAGGGAAACAGAGTGTGTGGAAGGAATGATTCCAGTTCTGCAAAGGAGCAGGGCTCTTGGGTTCATCCCATTTATTGAGTAACCGCTCTGGGTCAGATACTATTCTGGGTTCTGAGGACACAGCTGTGAACATTCAAAAGGAGAAGGGAGGTAACTAGTAATGACATATACTGTACTTCAGATGGCGATAACTGCTTCAGAAAATAACGTGGGGAAGGGAAGATTGTGGCAGAGAGGAAAGAGGGGGAGGTTTACTATTTTACAGAGAGTGTGTTAGGGAAACTTGTCTAATAACATATTTGTGCAGAGATCTGAGGAAAGTGGGAGAGTGAGCCCTGCAGTTAATATGAGGGGGAAGCATTCCAGACAGGGGACATGTTCAGTTTGAGATGCCTGTTGTAAATTCAAGTAAAGATGTTGACTTGAGAACTGGCAACACCAGCTTGAAGTTTATAGAAGTTTGGGCTGATGTTTTTGAAACCATGAAAGTGAATGAGATCACCCTTGGAAGTAAGCATAAATGGAGAAGAGGAGAGAAGTTTCCATAGAAGTTTCCAAGCCCTGAGGCCTGACAACATTAAGAGATCAGAAAGATAGTAATGATGAACAATGAAGACCAAGAATGAACAGCCAGTGAGGTAGGAGAATATGTTTGAGTGTATTTGGGAAGCCAAGTATAGAACATGTTTCCAAGATGAAATGATTATGTTGAGTGCGCTGATCAATATGTGATCATTGATGACCTTGGTCAGATCAGTTTCGATGGAGAGTGGGGCAAAAGCCTAGCTGGAGTGAAATGTAAGAGAGAATAGGAAAGAAGGAGTCAGCGACTACATGCAGATGACTTGGGGTGTTGTGCTGCAATAAGGAGCAGCTGGAGGGAAATGCGGTGGGCCTGGGAGAGTGTGGGGTCAAGTGAGGGTTTGCTTTGGATTTTTTAAGACAGAAATAACAGCAAGTGTTTATGCTGATGGAAAGAATCTAGTAGAGGAAGAGATTGACGATGTTGGAGAAATGCTGGAATTGTATCCCTGAATAGGCAAGAGAGTTCAGAATCTGGAGACTTCAGTCAGACTTTCGGGGAGAGACTGGATTGTTCTGAGCCCTAGTACAGAGTCAGGAGTAAAGGTCCAAACACTGGCCTTGGATGACCACTAGAAAGAGGCCTCTGAGAGGAGACAGACTAGGGATTGGCTTGAGTTTGCTAAAGTCTCCCTCTGCTCCCCAAAAGCTGATTCTAATTTGGATTTGCACAGATGATCCAGAGGAAAGAGAGCATTCCAGGTGGAGAGACTAACATAAGCAAGGAGCATGCAGGCATTCAAACTGACTGAGGCCAACTGGGCTGGAGGAGTGGTGGAGCAGGTGGGAGGGGAGGGATGAGACTGACAAAGGGCCATAGATGGAAGGCAGGTAGAAGGTGGTGAGAGCCCCTCACTGATCACCCCAGCAACTGAGGCTATACTGTCCCAGCTCCCAGCCTGTGTGGGTGCTGAGCACAGGAGATAAAACCATGAGTAGGGGCTCAGGCCTTGTTCTCAGCAGCTCATAGGCTAAGGGGATTCCAGTAACCGCTGTCGAGGTGGGTGTATAAGTTCTGCCTCCTGCTTTCCCCCAGTCCAGCTTCCTTGGGTGAGCCTGCTGGAAGGCATGGACACTGGGGTGGAGGTGAGGGAGGGGGCAGCTCCCCAGACCCTTGGTGGCAGACCCTGAGCCCACTAAGCACCCACCCAGCATGGACAGTATGGAGCACAGGCCTGCTGATTCTCAGGCCACAGCCACTCATACTGGCCTCCACATGCCCTTCTTTGTCCCCAGAAGTCGACAGTGTGGGGAGTTGGAGTGACTCGGCTGGATGTGACCCCCAGGACAGAATGGTGCTGGACTCAGGGGCTCAGGTGTATGAGCAGGCACCCCCCAGCCCACCAGCCAGTCCCTCGTCCTTGCGCCATAGGCTGAAGCCCTCAGACCGAGATGGGACACTGCTGTACCCCTGGCCTCGGTCCCTGGCCTTGCCCCTGGCTCTGTCAATCCCCTCAGCCCTGCGGCCCCAGCCTGAGCTGCAGCCCTTCTCAGAGCTGCACTTGGGCCACCGTGGCCACATGCGTCGCAGTGAGAGCACCTATACTGTAAATAGTACTGGACGGCGGGGGGGTGGCACCCAGGGTCGGGCCCCACCTGGACGGGGACGGGACCCAGGTGGGGGCACCCTGAGGTCTGCAGCCTCTCTTCCTCATATTGCTAAGAGTCGAAAGGATGCAGGCCGTGGTGCCAGCAAGAGCCCTTGCATGTTGGTGGCTTTGCGGCCAACTAACATGGACCGTGAGCGGGACAAGTTCTTCCAGTCCCACTATACCTACAACCCACAGTTCGAATACCAGGAGCCCATGCCCACGGCTGTGCTGGAGAAGTACTGTGAGGCTTCTGGACAGTTCATCCATCAGGTCAGTCTAGCCTGCCCACCTCACCCTGGCCTGACCACCCAAGAGGCCTGGTCTGACCAGCCATTGCAACCCTATGTGCAGGCAGTAGGCATCATTGAGGCTGTCCTGGAGAAATTTGGTACCTATGAACACTTTGAAGCTGCAACTGGGGGCCAGCTGCTGACCAAGTGCCAGATCTGGTCTATTGTGCGCAAATACATGCAGAAGGAGGGCTGCGCTGGGGAGGTGAGCCAGCCCGGTCTTCCGGGCCCCTTTTCTATGTGCCCCAAACCAGGCTGCTGATACCAGGCCCAGCCCTACACGTGGCCAGATAGTGACCCCAGCCAAGCCCCTATCCCTGCCCCAGTAAGGTGGGAGCTGGCTCTGAGCAAAGGTGGTAAAGTGTGGGTGCCCTGGCCAGGTGTGTGGCCTGGCTACCCTTTGGCATCAGCATGTCCACCTGCATACTGGCCCCAGGGCTGGTGGCCATGGCTTAGGTCACTACCACCTGCAGGTTGTTGTGCAGCTGAGTGAGGACCTGCTGTCCCAGGCAGTGATGATGGTGGAGAACAGCCGACCAACATTGGCCATCAACCTGACTGGAGCCCGCCAGTATTGGTTGGAGGGCATGCTGCGGCACGAGATAGGTCAGGGTGTGGGTAGGTGGGTGGGTGGGTAGGATGAGAGGGGGCTGGGATGGGGTGGTGGGCAGTGAGGGGCCCCAGTAACCCCACCCCCTCTCTTTCTTCCCCTTCCTTCCGGAGGACGGGCCCTTTCCCTTCGTGAGCAGCTACCTACTCCCTCTGGCTCACAGAGGTAGGCCAGAACATGCCTGCCCACTCTCTGGGCTCACCCTCATCTCTTGCTCCCTTTGGGTATCTTTTGTCCCTCTGCTTCCTTTCTGATTTCCCTTGACAGTGGGGACAAGGTTGCTGAGGCCTGGACAGGCCAGAGGGAGTACCCTGAGGGTTGCACTAGCCCAGCCAACATGGAGGCCCTCCAGGGTGGGTGGAAGGCCAGATCCTAGTAATGGAATTGGTTGAGGACTCAAAGCCAGGTTTTAGGAGGGGATAGGCTGAGCTGAAATGGAGAACATGGGACACTAATTACTATTCCTTTCTGTCTGTGTCTCCTCATCAAGAATTCTGTAGCTCTGGGCAAAAGGTGTTTATCACTGGGGGTCATCAGCATGACTTTCAACATGATATGGGCATGCAGGATGTGGGGCCTGGGGTGGTTTGTGAGTTCCTGCTTCTCAGGGGGTAGAGGGGGCAACATAGGGAGGCAGTGTGAGTTTGGGAGAGTTGTTTGTGTGTGTAGCCCTGGATAGGTGGGGAGGATTCTTGTGTGTGGGACTCTGAGTCTTTGGGTGCAAGTTCACCTGAGGAGGGTCTTCCCGCTGCCTGGGGTTGGGTGAGTATGCATTTGTCTGGGGCAGGGAATGGGGGTGGGGAGAACTTGCACGAGAGCCTGAGTTTAGGGGCTGGAGTGTACGTGAGTCACCTTCACCCGCTAGAGGTCCTGCAGGATGTAGCAGGACACAGGTTGGTCCCCTGGATGCCCCACCCAGTGTCGCCTTCCCCTCGCCTTCCCTGCAGGCACTCACTACCTGCGGGGAGTGAACAACGCCCGGCAGCCATGGCATAGCGCCGAGGGCCGGCTGCAGTACGGTCTGCGGCCAGCGAACCCCACGGAGGAGGGCTTGGCCAGCCTGCACAGCGTGCTGTTCCGCAAGCAGCCATTTCTGTGGCGTGCCGCACTGCTCTACTATACCATCCACCGCGCCTCGCGCATGTCCTTCCGCCAGCTCTTCCAGGACCTGGCGCGCTACGTACAGGATGCTGACGTGCGCTGGGAGTACTGTGTGCGCGCCAAGCGCGGGCAGACTGACACCTCGCTGCCGGGTGGGCACCCGTGCTGTGTTGGGAGGGTTGCCCTGAAGGAAACCTGGGGGTGCGGGGTGGGGGGCAGTGCCCTGAGCAGGGGCGAGGAGGGTGGGCTTCCGGCCAGGGGCTCACGGCCCTCCCGTGCCCACAGGCTGCTTCAGCAAGGATCAGGTGTACCTGGATGGCATCGTGCGCATTCTCCGGCACCGCCAGACCATCGATTTCCCACTGCTGACTTCACTGGGCAAGGTAGGGGGCCACGGACCTCTGAGAGATCCCAGTCAGCTCTCCTTGTCACTGCAGTGTTCCCTGAGCCTCTGAGGGGTGCTCGACTAAGGACTGGGTGCCAAGCTCCTCTGGTGGGGGGAACCTGGGTGGAGGTGAACAAAAGTGAAGTGACAACCTGGCAGCAAAAGTAGGTACCTGACCTAGACTTCAGGTGTGTGGGTGGATACTGCATTTCAAAGGAGGTGAGCATTCAGGCCAGGGGAGCAGTCAGGAAAGGCTAGGGAAGGAGGCTGGAGAAGTGGCCAGAGACCAAGTCTCTGGCTCTGGGTTTTTGTGCCAGGCTGAGGAAGATGGACTTCCATCTGAAGCAATGGGAAATCAGTAGAGCTTTAAGCAGAGAAATGTCATTTTTACTTTAGAAGGCTCCCTGTGGATGTTAAGTGGAAGGTGGATTGGAGAGAGAGGCCTAGGGAAGGGAGTGTGGGGGGAGGAGGAAGCCACCTCTCCAATCACTCCTGAAGAATTGGTGGTCTGGCCTAACTGGACAGTAGCCATACAGAGGGAGGAGCAAGCTGGGGAACACTCTTCAGAGAATGGAATCCCTCTAACTCAAAGACCACCCTGAGTTGGAGGGTGACATATTCCAGGTTCTTTCCCTTGAGCTGGCCTAGAGAACTTTGCGGAAGGTGGGGCTGGCATAAGTTGGCACCCAGTTCAGCATTGGGTGTGGGATCTGAGGTGTCTGAGGGAGATCCAGGGGAAGGTGCTGAGGAGTCAGCTTGATACCTGCATTTGGAGGTGAGGGGAAAAGCTGGGCTGGAGACAAGAGTGGGGCTGTGGGGCACGGACGATACCAAGTATTCGAAGAGAGAACAAACACATCCAGGACTGAGCCTCAGGGTATGTAACCTTGGAGTGGATCCAGAGGGTAGAAGGAGGCATTCCAGGAGCAGAGGGCAATGAGCAATTCATAGAGAGCTAGGACCAGCTACCTGAAAGCCACATCGCTCTGGCTACCCCTGAGGCCCAGCTTCCTTCCTGCAGGTGTCCTATGAGGATGTAGACCATCTGCGGCCCCATGGGGTACTGGACAATACCCGGGTGCCCCACTTCATGCAGGACTTGGCACGCTACCGGCAGCAGCTGGAGCACATCATGGCCACCAACCGGCTGGATGAAGCAGAACTGGGCCGCCTGCTGCCTGACTGATGCTGGTTAAGGGCTGTAGGCAGAGGCCCTGGACAGAGGGCCCCAGATCAGCTCCCCGAACATGAAGCTGACTGTTCTGTGCTTCCATGGCCTAGATGTTTCTTGGGGAACTGGGAGGGCAGGAGCATCCCAGGAGGTAGGGATGGCATCAGAGGGTTTGTGTCCCTTGGTAGCCTCGCTGGGGCCTAGGGACCAGTAGCAGCATGTCAGGCAAACTGAGTCTGCCCTCCTACCTCTAGTTCTCTCTTGAGCAGAAGGTAAGCCTGAGGGCAGGAGGGAAGCTGAGCATGATGGGAATGGGGGGTGGTTTGGGGGTAGAAACTTGTTCTTGCATGAGATGGCTTTGAGTGTCTGCATACTCCAGTCTCTCCCTTCCCCCACTTGGCCCCTTGGTGCTCCTTCAGCTTTCATGCTGTCTACCTCTCACTGGGTCCTGGTGGGGATCTCCCTTCTCCTGGGGTGACTGCCTGAGCCTGAGGGCCTGGCTTTCACACAGACTCAAGGGGCAGGGATCCTGGTGGTAGAGACCCAGCTGGGCTGGGGTGTGCTTTCCAGCATTTTGCCTCTCCCACTGGTCATGTATTTATTCCCTATTTATGTGCTCTGCATCCTGGGTCTTGGGAGGCAGCAGCTTCTGAAGGTTTGGTGGAGGGAACAGAGCTCCTCTGGAAGGCACCAACTGTTCCTAGCCCCACTCTCATCTCCCTCCCTCTCTCTCTCTCTCTCACACACACACACACACACACACACACACAGTTCTTCAGGCCTTGTGAGTCAAGCCCAAGAGTTCACCTGGCCCTGCCCCTCCCCCCCAGCATTGGCCTGTGCTATTCCTGTCTTTGCCCATACCCTCACAGCTGGTCTCTGGCAGAGGGTGGCATTGCCTGGCAGCAGTCACACTCAAGCCTGAGGGGCAGGCCCCTAGCCATCGTCCTAAGTCCGAGCCCCTCTTGGACCAGGAGAGGTGTAGAGGTGGTTGTTGCTTCCATTTTCACCTCACTCGACTGTGTGACATTGACCTGTTCCCACCCCGACCTTGCCCTTGGTTTTCCCACCTGTAAAATTCAGAAATGCAGTTGGAAAGTCCTTATTCATTTAGTCAGTGAATACGTGTAGATCACCTTCTGTGTGCCAGTTAATCGTCAGAACCCTCACAGAGCTCCCGGTCCAGAGAGAAACCAGACAATTAAAACAACAATCACAATGAAGTGTGTGGGCTCTGTCTACCCAAGATCCCTTCCTCTTCCTCTCTCACTTCTAATCTCACTTCCCAGGGCTGTGAGCTCTAGCCTGTCCTAAGTGGAGAGAAATCTCCCTTCCTCTGGCTCTCTGCACCAGGCCCAACGGTTTCCCTGAAGTGGGACTGGTGACTACACAGCACCCCACCCCCCCAATTGGTTCATGAGAGGAAAAGGGCTGTAGGGCAGGGCCCTGGGGTATGGCCGTCATCCCACTGGGGGCCTGGAACTGAGGGCTCCAGGGGAGTGTGGCTTGGGCTATTGAGGATGAAAAGGGGCTAAGGACAAGGCAGTGGGGCACAGGGCTTCCCAGGTTGCTAAGACTCAGGGGTATGGATCTTCACCCTAGTTCCTGGGCAAAAAGTCAGAGTCACAGAGAGGGCCCAAGGTGACCCACCGGAGTTTATTCACTTCCAGTGGTACTGGGTCAGGTGGAGACTTGGTGGCATCCTCCCCAATGCCAGAGCAGAATCCCAGGTCCTGTCTGCTTTGGGCAGAGAGCAGCAGCCTATCAGCACTCTGACATTCAGGAATCTAGAAATGATGGGGGGAAAAAAGTAGTTGCGGGGGGGGGGGGGGGGGGGGGGGGACCCTCCCGCCAATCCGACACCAGGTTTGGGTAGCCTCACACCTTCAGACTCGTCACCCGCCTCAAAGTCGGGCTCTGGCTCTGGCTCTGGCTCTGGCTCTGACACTAGTTCGGGTGCTGGCTCTGGTTCCGGATCCATTTGGGGTTCCAACTCTGGCTCAGCCCCTTCAGAGACTTCAGCTTCCACTTCCGGATCAAGTTCCTCGAGGGTTCCGGATACTGCCTCCGAGCCCCCTGAAACCCCAGCCTCGTCGCAGTCTGAAGCTCTGGGCGGTTCGGGACAAGCGGTCCTCAAGTCAGGTGCTTCAGGCGTCCAGTGGCCAGGGCATGAAGGGTCGTAGCTGCGTTCCCGGTAGCCTGGATTGGAGTATCTCATTTTAAGGCCTCAGCGGTATCCTTGACACACGGCCATCTACAACTCCGCTCCACACTCTACCCTTCCCGCCAAGCCCCGTGCTCTGGCCCAGGCCCCGCCCCTCTCGCGCTCACCAGTGCCCACGTGCTGCCAGTCCCAGGCCGGGTCTGGCGCGCGCGTAGTACGCTGGGCGCAGTGCAGCAGCTCCTGGCAGGCGGCCTCGCCCTTGCTTTGTACCAGCAGCAGCAGGCGACGCACCCTGCGCTCGGCATCAGGCAGCGCGTCCAACGCCTCATACTCAGGCCCGGTGAGCACGCCGCGCGCCAGCAGTGCATCCAGCAGCAGCCCGGAGTCGTCCTGCAGCGTCTCCACTAGGCGTTTCCGCTCGCGATCGATCGTCTCTGAGGGCCGCTCCTGCGCATTGCCCATGGTGGGGGCTGCATGGGGGAGGGGAGAGAGGTAATAGGGCAAGGACTCCCCCGCCCTTGACCTCTCTCCCAGGGTCTCCGTGAACACTCGTGGCTGGGATTTAAGTTCACCTTGACCCGGGCAGCCGGACAGCTCCTCAGCACAGGACTTGTACCTCCTGCCTTTCAGGCTGTTTCTGTCCAGTCTCCTCCTCAGGCTTCTCCTTGGGTTCCTAAACGTCAGCTGTGCCTCCCCTCTCCTCTATGCTATCCCTGGGCCCTTATTTACTCTCGACCACTCTCCCCAGTCAGGACGTCCCTCCTGTGTCCCCGCTGCCTGCAGATCCTGCATTTGATTCAGACCGTTTATCCAAACTAAATTCTTTTTCCCAGCCTGCTTCCCCACCTTAACAAGCAGAAAGACCTACAATTGACCTGGATACTCAACACCCAGTTTGCAGTCAGGTCCTTTTCAGTCTATCTGCTGAGTATTTCTCTGTCATCCTAACCTCTTACTTAGTCTAGCCTTTCATGTACAGCTTAGACTCTGCTGAGTGCTGAATCCCCTCTGCACCCAGAGCACAAGTGCTGAGAGCCTTCCCTCACCAACTGAAGGAAGTCTAGGCTCCTATCCTGATCCTGAGGCCCATCTTTCTGGCGGAGGCTCCACCCCTCCAGTCCCTCACCAATACCACCACTATGTTGTAACCCTGACATTGGTCTGATGGTGCTTCCTGGCTCCCTAATACCTGAGCAGGGATGCCTGAATCCTCTTGAGACCTAGCTCTGACCAAGACCTCCTGACATTACTTGAGACCCAACGTCTCCCTGATTCCCTGGGAATCTTCCCAGGGAATGCTTCATCTTTAGGTACCACAGACCCAACTCATAAAAGCCACCAACAAATGCTTGCTGAACTTTTCTGTTTTCCTCCATGGATCCTCCCATTTTGAGAGACTGTCTCTCGCAAGCAGCAGGTCTTAGGCAGAAATTAATCTGCTGTGTCCATTTATTAACAACCAAGGATAAAGGTCCATCACTTTTGGAGTGGCCTGACCCAGGCAGCAAAGCCCCTGGCATTAAGGGGCAAAATAGGTCAGGCCCTGAAGCACTCCCTCCTTCAGCCCACCTACACCAGCCTTGGCTTTGTTCACACAGCACCCTCCCGGGTCTCATCCTCCTTTTGGGGTCACTCTGCTACCTCCCTACCTGGCTCCAGGTCTGGGTGAGCGCCTTTGGTCCTAGCCCCCATCCTGCCTCCCAGGTCTCTCTCACTACCGCCTGGTGTCAAGCTATGCCTCCCTGGCCATTTCACCCTCCTAGCCATACTGAAGTGTCAGCCCTTCCCCCAGCCACTGACCAGAGACCAGAACTACCCCCACCCCTCCCTCTCCCTTCATGTCACATCTCTGACAAATGCTGCTCCTCTACCTCTCAGTGTTCTCTATTAGTATCCCCTCAACCCCACCATGGTCACCTCATCTCCTATGACAGTCTTTCTAAGTACATCTCAGTCCCATCCCATCACTCCCACCACATAGTGACTTTGACAAGCCCCTGGGACAGGATTTATTGTCCCCATTTTACAGGTGAGGAGACAGGTTCAGAGAGACCAAGTGGCAGAACTGGGATCTGATTTGCTCTAACTTGAACTACAACAAGATCTCCTGCGAAGCAGAACATCAGCCTTAATGGCCTGTCTGTTTCCCCCCACTGCCCATCAGAGAGAATCAAGATTATCTGGCCTGGCTGCTCTAGGCCACCTCCTAACCTGGACAGCTGGGGTTTCTCCCACTTCCCTCCACCACACAGTGCTGGGAGAACCCTGTAAGCCCCTGGCACATCTGAATCAGATGCAGATGCTGTTCCCTAAGCCTGGAATACCCTTTCCTTACCTCCATGCTGTGGACCCATCCTCCGTGACTCAAATGTCCCCTTTTCCACCCCAGTGCCAGAATGTCCCAAAAGCAGACTGGTTCCTTCTCTTGTGGAACCAGTGAACAGCATACACCGTCACAACTGCGTGGACATCACTGCACTGTGTACACGGACCCTCTGCCCTCTTTGGCAGAGACCTCCAAAGACTGTGCCCCCAGTCACAGGTGCAGGACCTACTCTGTACAAGTGCAGAGAATTGGGGGGTGGGGGGACAGGTTGAACTGGCCCCTCCTTTTCCCTCATTGCTCCCCAACTTATTTTCATGTTAACCTCCTCCCCACATTATGCCAAGTCCTGTACTTTGTGCACCTCAGTCTGAGGTGCAGAGACCCTAGCTGGTCTGGGTCTCCCCCTGCGACCCAATGCTCAGAAGTGAATACCAAAGTTTTGTCGTGGCTAGTCCTTCAAGGGTCACAGACCAAATTCTTCCCGGAGCTTCAGGAGGTTACAGGTGCCACGCATCCAGAGGGGTCTGGGTCTCCTTCCCACCTCGCTGCGCAGGCTCTTACGCTAGGGAGCAAGGGTTGTGGGAAACTGCGGGAGCTTTTGCGAAAGTGAGATCACAAGGCTCCCCTTACCTCCCCTCCACCCAGTCCCAGAGCTAGAGTCCGGCGGAGGGGCGGGGTTCACAGACCTCCTTCGAGCGCGGCTGGTGATGAGGGGGCGCAGATTCTGCCCAATCAGTTTCTCTTCCCTCCTCCAGCCAGGTGGCGGGGGGGGGGGGGGGGGTCCCGGTTCTGTGCGTTCCGGGCGGCCCCACTCAAGAGTCGAGCCTCCGCGGGGCAGTAGATGACAAGGCAGAAAGGGCTGGGCAGGGAGGGGGTGGGAGCAGCAGCTGCTGAGGGGGCGGGGCGGCCAGGGCTGCCGGGAACTGGGAAGGGGTGGAGAAGAGGGGGGCGTTCTTCTTAGGACACCGGGAAGCAGGCCGCAGAGGCCGAGCACCGCCTGGGCTCACACACGTAGTCCGTTTTCCCTCTCCACCCAGGGTGCATCGGCTGAGTCAGCGAGCGGGTGGTTCGGCCTGCGGCCCCAAATATCCAGCGCCCAGCCTCTTGGCCTGGCAATTACCAGATGCTTTACATCCATCTTCTCCTTGAATTCTCTCTGCTTGTCGCAGATAAGGCTCAGAGAAGGGGACCAGCTTACCCACGATCACAGAGCAGATGCATTAGAAGGCTGGATGTGACCCCAAAAGCCCCTGAGTTCTGGAGGTTGCAGTGGCCACATGCTAGCCCTGGATGAGGCCAGAGGATGGGAGCTAAGCAGGGAGTGGAGCTAACCTCCACTCTCCAGGGGTTCCACTATTAAAGCCTTAGGAGCTGGAAATTTCTGTAAATGCAAAGTCCCCCACCCCCACCCCCACCCCCACCGTGAGTTCTATGCTCCCTGGTCGGTAGAGAAAAGAGACCAGAAACACAGAAAAAAAAAATGCAGTTTATGTGCAGGGTTCAGTAATGGAGAAGTAACAGGGTCTTCAATCAGCCTCTTCTAGGGGGGCACGAGGAAGCTGAGAAGGGCTGACTTCAGAGCAGAGCGGGTTTCAGGGGGAGGGATTGGCCCCTGGGCCCAGGTAGGAGGCTCGGCTCTCAGGGGCGCTGTAAATCGTTAAAGCTCCAGGAAGGCTGAGAGCTGGGCTTCCCAAAGCCGCTTGGACATCCAGCAGGAGTGGTGCCCCAAGTGTGGAGTCCTTCCCTAGGAGAATTGGACTGTGCTCAGCAGGGAGAAACAGCTCTTCCTTCTATCTTTGAGGAAGGAGAGCCTTGCCTGCCCTACCTCTGGTCAGTTAGGATGAAACATCCATTCTTAACCTCCCTGCTTTCACCCAACAGCAAGAGGGTGGGTGGCTCTCAGAGGGCTGCCAGAACTCTGGGGATTTCCCTCCAAAACACAAACTGCCCAGCCTACCCAATCCTGGTAGCTCAGACCAGTTAGGGCCTCCCCCCTAGTCCTGAGTCACCACAACTGTTACCTGGCCCTGGAGAATTTAACCCCTTGACTGCCAGCTCATTCTCACTCCTCTCTGGAACCAATGGCTGCATCTGCATAGGAAAACCCAGGAAGCAGCTGGCCAACCAAGAGAACTGAGAAGGGGAGCTCTCGGGCACTGGCTAAGGGCTTGGCTCAGCAACCCTAACCCCTGCCCTCCCCACCTTCACCTTACCAGGGACAGCTCCATGTCCAAGTCCATCAGGGTCCACTCTCGCCCTTGGTGGCTGGGGCCTAGCACCTGGGGGAAGCTCTGGGTCAGTGGTGCCTTCCCGACTACACAAACCCCACCAAGCCCCATGCCCCTGCCCTGCTGAAGGTGTACTCACATCCAGGGGCCCCGCAGGCTCCACACTTTCAGGGGGGGCCCGAAGCAGCATGGGAGGCAGAAGATTCTCTGGGCTCCGCATCCCCCTGTCCAGGCCCAGAGTTCCCCTGTGCACAGACAACTGCTGTCGGCCTGCAGTGTTCACCCCCATTAGATTCCCAAGGATTCTGGATACATCAGGATCAAAATCTGACATCTACAAAATGGTAGGAGAGGACTCCCCACCTAGAGTATACTTAAAGAGTGCCTCTGCCTCCTACCTTTGACCTGAGGTTTGGGTTATGGAGGTAGGGTCATGGGATATATACCCTCTCTTTGCAGTTGTCAACATCAATGGTTCTTAAGCTATTGTGTACTTTACAATGTTTCCATTCACCCCAATGAATTCCTTCACAATAAGTGTTCCTGGGTTCCTGAACCCTACCATAGATATGCTGATTGACCTGATGGGAATTTCTATTTTTCAGGGAACTGTGATGCAGGTACTCTTTAGAGCAACTCTGGGAAATTAGTTCAGATCATAGTGCCAGACCTCCCCCTCAGCCACCAAGGAGCAGACAGGGCTGGGAAGTTAGTTAGTGGTGGTCTGTCTGGAAAAGTAGCCCACAGGGCTCACAGTCAAGAATGGACTCTTTTGCTCACCTGTCAGGTACCTCCCTGAGACCTCTTGGTTCAGGCTGTTGGGCATTCCTGGGCCCGTCAGGGCTGAAGCTCCCTTTCCCTTCCAGGATGGCCTGCACCACAGCCACAGGCAGCGGTGGGGGTGCTGTCACGCAGAAGTCACACTCGTTTGGGGCCAGAGCCAGCCCGGCCTCGCCTTCCCCCCCTGGACTGGCCGGCTCTTCTTTGAGCAGTGCCAGGCCCTTCTCCCTGCACCAGAGAAAAGCTTCAACCAGACCCTTGCACTGACTTCCCTCCATTCCCCCATAGCCATCTGGGCTGCCGGGTCATCCCCCACAGGCTCCCCAGTGGGCAGCCCTGTCTGTCTTACCTCCTGCCACCACTGGAAGGAGAAAGCCTGGTCCCATCAGGGGATGGAGAGTCTTCATGGATGTCAGAAATGATAGGGCCCCTGGCCCTGTGAGAGCTGGTGAGGCCCAAGGTGGTCTCTGGGAGGGGCTGTAAGAAGACAGCTAGGCCCAGTCCTTCAAGTCACAGGAAGAGTCAGAACCCAACCAGTACCCACATGGACCAGGTCTACGGAGTAAGGTTTGAGGGGGTAGGCTCAGTCCATGCTGGGGAACCTGGGTCTTGGGCCATGGAGAGGAGAAGCTGGACTCCACCTTCTCTTCCTTTTTGGGAATGGAGGAAAAGAATAGGCTCTCCATAATCCCAGCTATGCCCTAGGGAAGGGAGGAGGAGCAAAAACCTACCGACTGGATAAAGTAGGGATCCTGAAGGAGGGCACCAGGTAGGGGGCAGGCACTGAATTTGGCTGCTGTTGGGCATGAGCTCCCCTCATCCAGCATCAGGGACCTGTGCAGGGGGGCGGGGCAGGTTCATCCCCCATGCCTCTCAGCCTGCACCTCCCTCCCTCAGGCCCCAGCAGCCAAGTCAGCAGAGCTGAGGCCTGTTGCCAGGGCATCAGTCACATGCTGGAGGCCGAAGGGGCTCCACCCAGAGATGGGGGCCCTTTGGGGGTGGAGAGGGGAGGGAGGGAGCATGGTTTCAGCCCCAGACCCTCTGCTGTTGGGATGCTTTGGAGTGAGGGGGAAGGGATTGCTGGGGGTGGTGGAATTGGGGGAGAAGGTCCTGGAACATAGGGATCTGGGAATGGGGGTACTTGGTGGTAGAGTTGGGGAGAAAGGGGGAAAGCCCTGGAGGTGGGCCCTTGGGGACATTGCCATGGAGTGAAGAAAAACGGTATTGCAGGGAAGAAGAATGAGGATTCCCAGTGAGGGGTCTACTGGAGGAGATGGAGTTCAGGCATGGGTCCTCTGACAGAGAGGCTCCTGGAAGTGAGTGTGGAAGGGGGGCGTCATCCCGGACTTTCTCACTCACAGCTTTCTCTTAGCTCCTGCGTTGCTGGGCCCTGTCTGAAGTGGCCCGAAGAGGCACTGGATCAGCTAAAGAGGAAGCAAAGGGTTAATTCATACTTCGGACCTTGCCCCAACCCAAGGCACTTCCAGGTGGATTCGCCGCCCCGGCAGAGGAGGTGGGTGTGTTCAGGAGTGGAAGAGAGAAGTGGGGTAGGGGGAGAAGAACACCTTGCCAATGACCCGGTGCTGCTGACCATGGCTCTGCCGTAAAGTCACCACCTCCCTCCATAAGATCTCGTTCTGCCTGCGGGAAGGCGTGGGGGAGGGGTGCTGAGGCACCTGAGAGTCCGCCCAGTCACCACCCCCCACAGAATGGCAGGCCTGAACCCACGACCACTCAGACGATCGTCCATCCATAGAGAATAGAGTTCCACAGTTCAGCCCATTTGTCTGGATGGAGGCACCAAGACACGAGAGAGGAAGGAGCTGTGCAGAAGAACAGCCTGGTAGCTAGTGTTCTCTCGTCCAGACTCCCCTTCCCCCCTTCCCCCCTCCTATGCCCCCTCCCCCCCGCACTGCCTGAGCTCCCGCAGCCGCGCCTCGGTGCTCTCCTGCACTCCCCGCAAAGCCTGCACCTCGCCCAGCAGCCGGCCCAAGTCCTCGGGGCGCCAGCGGCCGTCGTCGCTGCGCAGCGCAGGCACCTGTAGGTGGGAAGCACCATCGGATCAGAGTCATCTAGAACACGGCCAGCCGTCTCAACACCTCTATCGGGGGTGCTGGTTCCTGCATGCCGTACCCACCTTGCGCCGCACGCGTTCCAGTAGTTGCTCTCGGCCGCGTACGAAGCTCGGGTGCTGGAATTCGACGTGGTCGCGCTCTGGCCTCAGCAGGCCGCCCTGTTCGATGCTCACCACCTTCCGAAAACCGTCTAGGGAGTGGGGCGTGGGGGAGTGAACTGCCCCATCCCCGCGCACCAAGTCACTCACACCCAATTCCCGTCTTGCCCTAAGGACTCACACATGTTGAGTTGCCGCACAAAGCTCGCCATGTTGCTGTGTTTGAAGTATTGGGGCAGCACTTCCTTGGCGAAGCGGCTCTGGTCGCTTACGAGGAAACTGGTCCCGCTCTGCCAAGAACGCCTCCCGCCCACCCACCGTGCGGGCGGAGACGGGACGACACAGTGAGGCGTGCCCGCCCACGGCCAGGCCCGCGCTCTGGCGCGCGCGCGCGCGCGCACGCACGCACACACACACACACACACACACACACACACACTCTCACTCCGCTGGGGACCGGCCACTCCTGGAGACATGGGACGAGGCCAGAACTGCACCAGCTATGAGGCCTAGCCTGGGGCCACCACAGTGTATTCTTACCCTAGCCCAACCCAAAAATCTCTACTGGGTTCTCGGAAAGGAGGAGCAAAGGCCAGGGTTTTTGGGTTCCAGCCCTGGACGGGTCCCAGACCCAAGATGTTACTTTGAGCTAGAACCAGCCCCAGCCCTTCCCTCCCTCTTCTGGTCTCTGTTTTCCGATCTGTCTGCTGGGGTGGGGTGGGAACTAACTGACCTCAAAGATCCCTCAGGCTCTGGGTCTCCAGAAGGCTCCTACCTACCCTTTCCTCGGTCTGTAGGAAGTAGCCTCACCTCCATCTCGCACACCCCCTCCAAGGTAAACTACCCAGGACAGCTGAATCGGGGGACCCACAGCCCTATCCCAGGCGGGGGTTGGGTGGCCGTGGATGTTCACTGACGTGGAAGGATCCCGGGGACCACTGGGGAAATCAAGGGGCCCCAGCCCTCACCGGGCTCCAGCGGATCAGATGGTCGGTCCCCGGGTCACCCACCAGCGCCCACAGCTTGCCGAGGAAGGCAGGCACGGGGCTGGGGCCCGGCTCCGTGGGCAGCGCTGCTGGCGCTTCCTGCATGGCGCAGTCTCGGCCCGGCTAAGCGCTCGGGCCCGGGCGCCGCGGGCTTGTCAAAGCCGCGGAAAGTGCTGCGTTTGCCGCCCGCCCCTCCCTACTCCGCCTCCGGGCGCCGGGTCAGGCGGGGGCCACGTGCGAACCCACGGGGCGGGGCTCAGGCCGCGGCCGCAGCAACAGCGGACAGAAAGGGAAGGCTGGGATCCGATGTGAGTGGAGGGTGCGGTGGGGACGGAGACCTGGGTTCGAGTGTCACCCTTTGTTCTTAGGGAGAAATCGCCCGTGCGCGGCCTGGTGTGGGCTGAAAAAGTCTAGAAGGTGATGGCCATGGCCTGGATAGAGAGGGCAGATAGAAGTGAAGGGGTTGGGATGCGGAGAGGAGAAGCTGGCACCCTCCCGAAGAACTCTGAGACATGGTCTTTCCAAGGATGCGGAGTGCCCGGTCCCTGACCGCCGCAGCCGCAGCCGTAGCTTATCAGTACAAATGATCTCTCCTACGCCTACCTGGTGGGGTCCTCTGGCCTCTGCGGGTTCCCTGCTCTCCCTGTTAAGAGCCAGCGCCGCCTTTGCACAGGACGCAGTGTTGCTGCAGGATTTTTTTTTTATTTCACACTCTCCCCAGAGGCGCCGCCTGAGCCTGTGTCCTGTCTCCCCACCGCCCCGCTCCCCATGCCAGGGACGCGGAGCTAGCGTAGCTTCCATAGGGAAGTGGGGTTGAAGGAGGGTGATCCCACTACGGAAATACACCCAGTGGACTCAGGACGCAGGGGCTGGTCCCGAGGCAACAGAGTCCTGAAGGAGCGGGCTAGTAGTAGGTGCACGCCTAGGCAAATGCATCCAGCATCTCAGTGGCCACATATCTGCTGGGGAGGCGGCTACGCCATCACGCCACAAGAGTGGGCAGCCAGGGATGTGGCTCCCGGGTTAGTTTGAGCGTGTAGCTGCGCAGGCGCGGACAGTGCGCGCGGAAGGCGTGCAGCACGGAGGGTCGCACGACGCAGAAGCAGTGTACTTCGCGCAGGTCCGAGCAGCGCACAGCCAGCAACTCCAGCGCGGCGTCCAACTCCGCTGAGGCAGCGGCGCGCACCTCCAGCGCGCGCAAGGTTGAGGCATAGTGGCGCGCAGCAAAGCGCACAGGACCTACGGTGTCCCCAGAGAGACTGAGGCGCAGCGCAGCCACTGGCACGGCAGGCTGCAGGACCCGCGTCACGCTCTCGTCAGGCAGCGCTGGCTCCAGCTCCAGCTCCACGACCAGTCTTGGGTGGCGGCGGCGCACTGCGGCCCAGGCTTCCTCGGGCAAGGGGGGCGCGCGTGCGTCCTCGGGGCACGCGCACCGTAGGGCCAAGTGAGCGAAAGGCGCGCGGTCTGGCGCCGCTAACACCTGGAGGGCGGTGCCCGACAGGCTGGCCAGGTGCAGCCCAAGGGCGCGCAGACGCGGGCAGGCCTTCAGTAGCTCTAGCACGGAGTCTGGCCTCACGCTGCCCACCAGCGTACAGTTGTTTAGGAAAAGGCTTCGGAGCTCGGGACAGCCGCGTGACGCCTGCAGCACCAGTGCGTCGTCCAGTGTGAAAGGCAAGCGCCGAAGGTCGAGGTGACGCAGCGCGCAGGAGGCCCGACAGATGGCGTGCACGGCGTCCAGGATGTCGCGGCCTGCGTCGAAGAGGGGCTTTTCTCCGTGGCAATTCAGGAGCAGGCTTCGAAGCCCTGGGGTACGACCCGCCAGTGCCGTCAGCAACTCAGTGGCCGCCCTGCGGCTCGGCTCCCTCGACGGCTCAAATTCCAGCCGTAGATTGTGAACGTGGTCCAGGCAGGCGGACAGATATGGTAGCAGCGTACCTTCTCGCTCACAGTCGTAACTTGTGGTTAGAACGGTGAAGAAAAGGCATTGGCCTCGAGAGGCCAATGCCTGTCCCTCACCCTACTGTCCCCACCCTGCCCCCTACAATACACCTCCCAGTCCTGATCATTCCTGGTTGCCCCAAAGTAGACGCTGATTCTAGGGGGACCTCCCACCCTATCCCTTTAGAAGACTTAAGATGCGATACGCCTGTCACTAGTTGAAACTCTGGCAGCGAGAGCCAATGATATTTTAGAAACTGAGCTTTCTCCGAGGTCTCTACAGAGGCCTGGCATGGCTTCTGAACTGTCAGGTTCCCATTCTGACTCAGCTACTCCTTACCTGAGTGACCTGTAGAAAGTGATTAAATCTCTGCCTCAATTTCTTATCTGTGCAATGGACATAATAATACTACCTATCTACCACATAAGGTTTTCGTGGGGATTAAATAAATTAATATACATAAGGCACTTAGAACACCAGTTAGTACATAATAGGTGGCCAATAAATGTTAGTAACGATTGTGCTTTTTAATATCCCTGACCCCCAACTCCATGGAGAAAGGGAGAAGGCAGGAGGGCGGCGCGGAGGAGGGAGAGGGAGGGGCCCGCTCACCTGATGATCGTGTCGTGCCACACCGCGCTGCAGGTAGCAGCAGCAGCCCAGGCTCTGCAGACCCTGGAGGCAGTGGCACGGTCCCGCAGGGGCAGGTGGCGAAAAATAAGCGCCAGCACCTCCTCTGGCAGTTGCTCTCCAGGCTCTGTCATGACCGTGGGCGGGGTGGGAGCTCCGTGCTAACAGCGGTTCTTGCCTGGAGAGAAGGGCGTCTCTGGGCTCAAGAAAGCCAAAATGTTGAGGGGACCACCAGAACCTATGTGTAGAAATGCTTGTGGCCCAGGAATTGCTACATAATTTGCAGAACCCAGTGCAAAATGAAAATACAGGACTCTTTGCTGAAAATATTAATAATCTCAAGACAGTGACAGCAGAGCATTTGACCAAGGTGTTAAACTAAGCATGAGACCCTGTGCCTCTCACTGAACAGGCCTCAGAACCATGAGGTTGGCCCTGGATGCTTAAAGATTCTTTCACACTACATCCTCACTTGTTGAACAAATCTGCATTTTATGCTATACCAGAAGAAATACAGCTACGACCTATGTGCGAAGTTGATAAAGCCGAACATGTAGATTTGGAAAATGCTATCGGGTCTTTCTCCTAGTTACTAAGGTTTACCCTGGGGAAGGTGGAGGGCTGCACTGTACATGACCTGGGACAAATCGTCCTTCCCTCCCTGCCCACCCCCTCCCCAGCTCAAAGAGCTCCTCTCGCCTCTGCCTCCCCGTACACACACTCCCCACCCGGACCACCCAGACTAGTCTCCCAGACATCTTCCAGAACTGCTTCCTTCCCTGAACTCTAAGTTCCAGGGAAGGACTGGGCCCAAGACTCGCCTCAAGGGCCCTTGAAATGAGGGCTTCTCAGATGGCAGGGGCAGTAGAATCACCCGCACACTTGTTCACAATACAGATCCCACTGCCCACATACTAAATCAGGCTCTCTGGAAAGAGTAGGACCCAGGAATCTGAATTTTAAGAAGTGCCAGTTGACTCCACCGGTCCCAATTGAGAAACCACGTCCTAGCCGTGCCAGTCACTAGAGAGTGACGATAGGGTTAATAGGGCGAAAGCATTGGAGAATACTTTTAATTGGCAGGGACCACCAGCCAATCAGGAAGCGGGGGCGCGGGTGGGGCACTGCTGAACCGGCTCTGAGGGAAGGCTCCTTCCTTCCCCCCCCCCCCCCCGGGGAAAAGTCCCGGGTGCTTCCTGAGAAAGGCCGGAGGGGCGGAGAAAAGCTTCGGGCTTTGAGACCTGAGGGGCCCTGGGTTCAAGTTTCAATCCTGATCCCGGAGCAGTACAGGCTCAGGTTGGGCGATTTAGGTTCAGCAGGAATTCCGCAGACCCATCCCAGAGCGCGGCCTTTGTTGGAAAGTGTGCATCCTCTTCGAAGTTGACAATTTATTTTAGAGTGCTTGAAGGTTTTCCTACACGTTTCACACCACTTGCTAGTTTTCTGTTTTCCCATATTCTCCAGGTTAACTGTCCCTGCTGCAATTTGCGCCTCGTTATCCTTAGGGCTTCAGATACCCTCGGCCAGGCTTGAACTTGGACCCACCGGCACCCCGTTCTGAGTGTCAAGGAGTAGGAGAGGTCAGAGATCATCGAGCTCAAGCCTCCAGGCGGCACTAGAAAATTATGGTGCCCAGGGGGTGCCTCTTTGTTGATCTGTTTCCTGCCTGAGAAAGCGAGGCAGCGCTCTCCCTTGGGGTCCCCTGGGCGCGTAAATGCCGCAAGTGCCCAAAGTCTCTTGCTGTGGGCAGTTCTTCCCGCCGTCTAACCCTGGGCGCCAGTGTCTTACCTGCTCAACGGACCAAGGGGGCTTTGCCCAGAGGCTGTGGACTGGCGCCTGAGGACAGTGGGAGGGAAGGAGTCACAGGGAGCACGGGGGGCGGGACGCCCGGGCTGACGGGGCTGCTCCGGCTGGGGCGCCGCCCCTGCGCTCCGCGCACACCCGGAAGCAGCCTAGTCCAGTGGAGCAGGGCGGGCGTGGGAATCCGGGCTGGGCCCAGGCCGCCAGGTTAGTGCAGAGGATGGGTGGGCTTTCCCGGGTGCCGGCAGGAACAGAGGCGGATCCCGGCTCAGGAGCGTGGGTGCAGCGCGGTTGTCACCCGCTGCTGCCCGGGCCAGCTGGTGGCGGTGGCCTATTGGGGTGTTTCCTGGCAGGCGAAAGAGAGCGTACGGACGTTGGCACTAGCGTTCCTCATCCCAGCTAGGGTCTTTCGGTGGCGGCGGGGGGCGGGTGGTCAAGTTCCTACTGGTGGGAAGGCGGGGCGGGGCTCGTTCTGACTTTGTCTGTGAGCAGAGACCTGTTCCCGCCCTAGCCAATTGCACTTGCGAAACCGCAGCACGAGGGTGGGCGCAACTGGAGGCTGGGCAGAGGGGCAGCTGAGTAGGGGGACGCGCCAGGATGGATGCAGTTCTTGAGAGGCTCTGGCCGCGGGCCTTTGCTGTCCACCCAACCGGAGGTGGAGCTGCCCCAGGACAGTTAGGCTATATTAATGGAACCCTGTGCCTGGTTGGCCTCTGGTAGTAGGGGCCTATTTTCTTTAGTTGGTACCCGCGTGTCCCTCTCAGTCTCAGCTCAGTGAAGAGTCTTCTTGACCCAACCCGGCCCCGCCCTCAGAGAGGCGGACTGCGGGTGGATGACGCGCGCGGGGCTTCCCGAGGAGGGGCTTCTGTAGAACGACACGCAGGAAGAGGTTCCTCAGTGGATAACTCGAGCCAAGGGTCCCCGTCCTCGTCTCAATCCTATTATCTGACCCTCCAGACCTCCAGCCCAACCTGTTTGAATTCTCCCATTTGTCCACTAGTGAGTGTGATAGAACATTCCCCCCCCCCCCCCCCCCCCAGCTTCCTTCAGGTTTCCAGGGCCCGCCCGCCCTGACAGTCCTGATGGGCAGACTCTGGCCCGGTCCCAGCCCCCCACCACTGCAACTTCCACATTCATGAGGTCAGCACCCTCAAGTCAGGGGGCTAAGAAGACATGGAAGAAGAAACGTTTCAGGGCAGGTTCCCTGCCCTCTGGGCCACTCCCCCTGGGCTCCTCACTTTTTTGTCACTTGTCTTGTACTGCTCTTGGTCCCACTTATCACCTATAGAGTCTCACCCCGTTGTTTTTTTTTTTTGTTTTTTTTTTTTGCTTCCAATTTATGTTGCTTTTTAATACAAAGCAAATATGTCTATTTTACATAAATTAGAATGTTGCTAAATACAATGAAAATACCCGCCCCCCCAATCTCCTTCTCCACCCCCTGCAGAGGTAAATACTGCTAGCTAGCTTCCTGTTAATTTCCAGACTATTGCTTTGGATAAATACACAAGTATTAATATGTTTTCTACCAAAAGGTTATGGGGGAGGGAGGCTCAAAAGGCATGTCCCCTGTGCTCATACTGAGGGTGGGACGGACCATCATCAGGTCTGGGTGATGTTGGAGGGTCCCTGCCTGGCTAGTTACTGTCCCAGCTGTGGCTCTCGGGTTACGATCTGGGGGCAGATCTGAAATGCAACCTCTGTTTTGAGGTCAGGATTCCTACTCCCTAACCAACAAAGTCCAAGGGACCCTCTGGCCCCCCCCCCCCCCCCCCCCCTCCACACACACACACTGCTGAGGCTCCCTGTTCCTCATGTAAATGGATGCCAGCTGGGGCCATCCCATCTGTTCTGCCTACAGCAAAGACATCCTGGGTGCTTACAGCTGGGGCTCAGCACCCCCTCCTAGCCCACTGTATATAAATACAGATGATCAGAGATAAAGAAGTGTGACTGGTGAGGCAGGAGGTGGGGTCTTGAGCCAATGTTTCTAGGAAAAGCGTAAGATGTTGTCCCAGGGAAGGTGGGGAGGAAGAATCATGCTGCACCATGCTGCCTCATGGGAATTCTACCCCCCCCCCCCCCCCCCCGGTCTAGGGCTAGGGTTTGGTCAGAAGATAGATGGAGGAGATACTAGCACCAAGGGGCCCTGGCTCTGTCTGGACAAGGAGGGAATCTGTAATAGAACAATTTGAGTTGTGTAAGACAAGAGCCCAGCTCCAAGGACTTTAAAACAAAAAAGGAATGATTTAGGTCACATAACTGAGAAGTTCAGGGTGCAGCTAGAGCCAGGGGCATAGTATGGTTAGGCATGCATCTCTTCATCCCTTGGCTCTGTCTCCTTCTGTGTCAGTTTTATTCTCAGCCAGGCTCTTTCCAGGCAGTGGCAAAGGAGTCCTTATCCTTCCTTCCAGCTCAGCCCCGTGGGAAGGGAAACTAATGTCTCTTTCTTATTGGTACAGCCAAGGTTGCAGGTTGATTATGATTCACCTGAATCCTATACCCAACTCTGAACTAATTATTTCAGGAAGAGGAGTGGAATATGAAGATTGGCCAGGCCTATTTCTCTCGCTCACACCTGGAGCTAGGGAGTGGGGTTAGCGCCCCCAACAGGCACATGGGTAGAAGAGGGAAGGCCCCAAAGTTCAGCCAGGATTGGGGAAGGGAATCTGGGCACAGGTCAACACTAACAGGTATCCTTGGAAGTGAAGCCAGGAGGTATGGTAGGAATGCAGGTGAGAAAACCTACTGGGGGGGGGGGGGGGGGCTCTGGTCCCAAAGGGGTACTCGGGGCTCAAGTTTAAGCTGAAGGCATACCAGGACATGGGTTCGGTTGGCTGTGGGGCATGGACACTGCCCAGGATAAGGATGTCTCCTATCAGCTTTCATAAGGGAGACATCCTGGCCTGAGGGAGGGGTGGGGGGTGGGGAGCAGAACTTCTCTGCCTCCACTGCAGTATAGTATCTCTCTTTTTCTTCCACTGTGACCCTGGGCTTTCTCTGAGAAGATAGTGGATGGACAGTACTCACTCCAAGTCTGGGCTGAGCTGAGCTGGGCTGGGCTGTGCAGAGACAGAAGCACAAGGGGCTGCCTGTGGGATGATAAACTTCCCCTCACAAGTGTGCCAGCTGGGTGGGGACAGCTGGGCCATGCAGGACTGGACACTTGTCTCCAGGGCTGGGTTGGGGTGATCTGGATGCCTGTCTATGTCTCCAGGAGGCAAGATGGCGAGTGGGCCAAATGGGCTCGAGGAGTGGGTGGGCAGCGCATACCTGTTTGTGGAGTCCTCGCTGGATAAAGTGGTCCTGTCTGATGCCTACGCTCACCCCCAGCAGAAGGTAGCGGTGTACAGGGCTCTGCGGACTGCACTGGCAGGTGCGTGGGTGGGGGGGGTACTTGAAGAGGGAGGGGAACTTGGGCCTTTGTGGGCGGGGCCAGGGGCTGAGGCCCCACCTCCTGAACTCTGTGGGCCCCTTGCTTAACCACCGTGTTAAGGAAAAGATATGATGGGGTGGGGAGGAGGGGAGAGGGGTGCTTGGTTTCATAAGTCTGTCTTCTCTGTTTATGCATGTATGCCCTTGGGTGTAGACATGTGTCCCCGTCTCTGTGTATGATCTACCTATATGTGCACTAACGCCCCCCCACCTGCTTGATGCCCTCTACTCACCAGACCAGCCAGCTCTCTGCTTTCTACTAATCGCCCATCTCTCTCTTCTTTTCCTCTCTCACTGCAGCACTCCTTGCCCAAGACCCCTCCCTAGTACCTACCTTTCGGGGGAGCCCCCCTTTCCCTTCTCGGGGCAGAGGCCACAGGAAGCTGAAGCCGTTTGGGGGATCCGCTTCCTTCCCGGGCAGTGGGAGCCACAGTTGGTGGAGCCTGAAGACCTGAGACCTCTCCCTCCACTGTCCTGACGGGTGCCCACCCAGAAGGCTTGGCTGCCCTGGGCATACACCCCTCTCTGTGCTGCAAAGCCTCTCCCTATGTCCCTTTTGCCCACCCTCATTTGAGGCTTCAACGATGGGGCTGGGGTGGCACCCATTCCGTCTTACGGTGCTCCCTGTGATAGGTTCTGGCTTTCATTTTGGGTTGTTGCTGTGTGCATGCCAGTTTTGTTTCCCAGCTGGGAGCTAGGAACAGGGAGGGAGTCTGCGCGGGCTTCACCCCACTACGGTCGCTTGGAGAACGGCCCCGCATGGGGACCGCCTGTCGCCTGACTGTCCGCCTCCGCAGAGAGTGTTGGGAGTCCGGAGGTGCTGCAGATGCTCAAGATCCACCGCAGTGAACCGCAGCTGATTGTGCAGGTGCGTTTCTGCGGACGCCAGCCCTGCAGCCGCTTCCTGCGAGCTTACCGCGAGGGGGCGCTGCGCGCCGCGCTGCAAGGGTGCTTGGCAGCAGCACTCGCCCAGCATTCGGTGCCGTTGGAACTGGAGCTGCGCGCTGGCGTGGAGCGACTGGATACCTTGCTGACGGATGAAGAGCGCTGTTTGAGTTGCATCTTCGCCCAGAAGGTGCGGCTGGGCCAGGGCCAGGGCCAGGGCCAGGTTGGGGTGGGGCGGGGATCCGCAGCTAACACACCTACCGACGACCCCCCACTGCCCTCCCTAGCCTGACCGGCTCCGGGACGACGAGCTCTCTGAGTTAGAGGATGCGCTCCGGAATCTGACATGCGGCTCGGGGGGCCAGGGTAGCGACGTGGAGGTCGCTCCGGTGCCCTCACAGTCCCTGGATGCCTCTCTCTCAGACGAGAAGCCGCCGCCGCCGCCATCTGGCCAGACTTTTCTGTTCCAGGGTCAGCCCATAGGTGAGGCGCGCTCAGAGGCGCAGGCAGGGTCACTGGGAAGATGGAGTTTGGGGAGGAGCAAGGTCTGGGCCGGGTAGTACCTGGGTGGGAATGGAGGGTACCGCTCCTGGCTTCCCGAGCTCATTCTGCTTCCCGCTCCCCCCGCAGTGAACCGGCCGCTGAGCCTGCAGGACCAACAGACGTTCGCGCGCTCAGTAG
This sequence comes from Panthera leo, assembly GCF_018350215.1. NCBI lineage: Eukaryota > Metazoa > Chordata > Mammalia > Carnivora > Felidae > Panthera > Panthera leo. Next base: position 42,509,761 of record NC_056693.1, on the reverse strand, counting down.
GCCTCAAGTGGCGCAAAGTGGGGCGCTCCTTGCAGCGAGGCTGTCGTGCGCTGCGGGACCCGGCGCTCGACTCACTGGCCTATGAGTACGAGCGCGACGGGCTGTATGAGCAGGCCTTCCAGCTATTGCGGCGCTTCGTGCAGGCCGAGGGTCGCCGCGCCACGCTGCAGCGCCTGGTAGAGGCACTAGAGGAGAACGAGCTCACCAGCCTGGCAGAGGACTTGCTGGGCCTGGCGAATCCCGATGGCGGCCTGGCCTAGGCTGGGTACCAGAGAAAGGGACGATCGGCCAGTTGTCCAGCCCAGGTTTGGAGCACTTGGATGACCCTAGAGTCCCTTCTGCTGCTACTGCTGAGCTCTGTCCATCCATGGGACTCTGAGACCACACTTATAACCCCACTTAGCCGAACTGTTGGAGCTGCTGGGCAGTGTTGATTGCCTTCTTCAAGAGTTGGGCAAGCACCCACCATGCCTACTGGGGTGCCACTGGGGATTTGGCTCCAGATACTATCACAGAGACAGAGTGCATGGGTGACCTGCTGCAGCAGTCTGCCCACCCCAAATGAAGGGCTTCTGGCCAGCCCTTACCTCTTCACTCACTGAACAGGTAACTGCTCATTAAGCACTTGCTGTGTCCTAGTTATCATCCTGGTGCTGTAAATACTGTGGTGAACAAGATACATGAAACTGCCCGCCCCCAGTTCATACTCAGTGTCGGACTGCAGATATTAAGCAACTGTAATAAAAGATCACCTGTTTTTTTGATGTGAAAAATAGGGGTTAGGCTTCTGGGGAGAGATAGTGTGAATAGGGGAGACGGTGGGGGTTTGAGAGAATGGCAACACTCTGGGCATAGCCAGCCTCAGGTGAGGTCTTGGGGAATGTTAGAAGAACAGGAAGTTTGGAATGGCTGCATCTAGGGGTGGGTGGGTTTGTAGAGAGACCAGACCAGTTGGTGAGTATGGGAGGCAGATAGCTTGGGGACTGGTGAGCCATTTTATAGAGTTTGGATTTTATACTGAGGCCAGTGAGAAGCATTTAGAGGGTTTGGGGAGTTAAGGTTGGGAGGCTGGTGAGGAGGGAGATGGGGAGGGAGGAGGATGGAGAGAGGGGAGGGGAGGAGAGGGTCTAGGCTAGGGCAGTGGCAGCAGAGATGGAGGGAAGGGATGAACACCAGGAGCAGTTTAGGATGAAAGATAGCAGGCCTAATGACACTGGATGAGGAGTGAGAGTGAAGGAGGACCTCAGGGTTTCAGCTTTTGTCAGCTGGATGGAGGGTGGGGTTGCCTGCTGAGATGGGGGCCCTCAATCTCCAGAACAACTCTCTGTCCACCTGGGTCCCGGATCAAACCCTTTGCTCACGGCATGCTTCAGGAATCCCCTAGCTGAACCATCCCTGTCCGTCCAATCTGGCCTGCAGTGGCCCAGGCCTGCAGGAGGCTATGCTGATTTGGGGCACTAGGGACCAGGGGGCCCAAGAGGTGCCTCTGGGGAAACAGACTTAAGTGCTTGCTGTGAAGTTAAAGCAGAGGGGGTTGACCCCCTGTCCTGTGTCCTAGTGGATAGATGGAGAGAGGGGGCAAAGGAGGACAGAGGGAAGAGTTCCAGACTGAGTTCCAGAAGACCTGGGGCAGTGCTCTTACTTTCTGCTTATATGATGCTGGGCAAGTCACTTAACTCCCTGAAAGGCACTGTCCCCACCTAGACATGAGCAATGAAAGCTGCTACCAACGTTGTGAGAATTGAATGACCTGTCTTTGGTGTGTGTGTGTGTGTGTGTGTGTGTGTGTGTGTGTGCTCGCGCGCGCGCGCTGGAGGGTGGGAGTGGGGGAGCATAGAACTAGGAGTAGGGAGGCAGCCACGTGTCCGGGGCCATTTATAATTTATAGGTCCTGCCTGGTAGAACCAGGGCTGCTGGTGAGCTGAGGAGAGGCTCTTCCAAGATAGTCTGGGACAGTGGCCAAGTAGATGTCTAAGACGCTGGGCCTCAGGGATTTGGGACCCGCCTGCCCCAGGCTCCTGCCAGCCAAGACCCTGTCCCACTCCGAAGAGGTGGGGGTGTGGAGATTAACCAGAAAGGCTAATGTTTCTTCCTGCCCTCACGGAAAGGCAGATTTGGGGCATTTGAGCCCACACCGAGACTAGAACCCACCTTCTCAGACCTTCCCAGAGAGTTGCCTGTGGGGATTCTTCTCAGAGATTAGTCCCCACTTGGAGACAGCGCTCCCTGAGGCGCCAGGGCGGAGCTGAGCTCCAGATGTCCCGGCGCGCACAGCTGGAGGGTCACGTGGCAGCGGCCCCGGCCCCCCTTCCTGCCAACGCTGCATTTGGCCCAGGCTCGGTTCATGGCTGCCCTTGGGACCCTGCGCTGAGCCCCGGAGCCCTGGCGTCCGGGGCCGCGCCGCTCCCAAGGGACGAGAGTGAGTGTCGGGATCCCAAGGACGTGGTGGGTAGGGAGGGGTGGAAGGGATTCGGCTACAGCGCGGGAAGGGCGGGTTGGGAATCGGGCCGAGGCTCCGAGGCTCCCGGCCTTGAGGAACCGTCCTGGGCCGGGGTTGAGGGGTGGGAATTGGCTACTAGGAGGAACTTCCAGCCCCTTCAGGGTGCCCATCCCAGTGTTGGTGGGGGTGGGGTGGGGTGCCACGGCCCGGAGAAGAAAACGCCGGAGGACGAATGGCTGGTAGCGGAGACCCTCGGCTTGTGGCCTCAGCCCCCTCCCCCTGGGGAGAGTGGGGCTGGGAGCCCCTACCAGCCGCTGGCTTTCGCGGCAGGGGCCCCTGACTGAGTTTCTCCGCAGGGGGCGGGGGCGTGAGCCACGCGGACATGAGGCGGAGGCTGCGCCTACGCGGGGACGCGTCGATCACGCTTCTCCTTGGCACCGCCCTCGGCCTCCTGCTCTACACACAGCGCGAGGGCGCGACCCCGACGACCAACGCACCCCGAGCGCAAGGGAAGGTAGAGGCAGCGCCTACTCCGGGACTCCGAGTCTTCCAGGCACGGGACGCGGACGCGGACGCAGCCCCAGCCCCAGCCCCTCTGGTCTACGAAGGGGACACACCGGAGCCGCCCACACCCACGGGACCCTTTGACTTTGGCCGCTACCTACGCGCCAAGGACCAGCGGCGCTTCCCCTTGCTCATTAATCAGCCGCACAAATGCCGAGGAGATGGCGCACCTGAAGGTGGACCCGACTTGCTCATCGCCGTCAAGTCAGTGGCGGCGGACTTCGAGCGGCGCCAGGCCGTGCGCCAGACGTGGGGTGCTGAGGGCCGTGTGCAGGGGGCGCTCGTGCGCCGCGTGTTCTTGCTGGGCGTGCCCAGGAGCACGGGCACTGACAGGACAGACGCCGAAGGGGAGGGCACGCGAACCCACTGGCCAGCCCTGCTGCGTGCCGAAAGCCGTGCATACGCGGACATCCTGCTCTGGGCTTTTGACGACACTTTCTTCAACCTAACGCTCAAGGAGATCCACTTTCTGGCCTGGGCCTCGGCCTACTGTCCCGAGGTGCGCTTCGTTTTTAAGGGCGACGCAGATGTGTTTGTGCACGTGGGAAACCTGCTGGAGTTCCTGGCGCCGCGGGACCCGGCGCAGGACCTGCTTGCGGGTGACGTGATTGTGCAGGCTCGGCCAATCCGCGCGCGGGCTAGCAAATACTACATCCCAGAGGCTGTGTATGGCTTGCCCGCCTACCCGGCCTACGCGGGTGGTGGTGGCTTTGTGCTTTCAGGGGTTACGCTGCGTCGCCTGGCCGGCGCCTGTGCACAGGTTGAGCTTTTCCCCATTGACGACGTCTTTCTGGGCATGTGTCTACAGCGCCTTCGGCTCACACCGGAACCTCACCCTGCTTTCCGCACCTTTGGCATCCCTCGTCCTTCAGCGGCGCCGCACCTGCGCACCTTTGACCCCTGCTTTTACCGAGAGCTAGTTGTAGTGCACGGGCTCTCGGCGGCCGACATCTGGCTTATGTGGCGCCTGCTGAACGGGCCCCATGGCCCAGCCTGTGCGCGTCCTTGGCCTGCTGCTGCTGGCTCTTTCCGGTGGGACTCCTAGGTAACTTCATGGCCCCAAGATCCCCTTCATTCAGACCCAGGATAATTATTGCCGTGTATGTAATTCTCTCCCGGAGGCTGAAGAGTTCAAACTCTAGCCCCATTTCACCAGGAATTGGCCTCTACGGGGCCCCAAGGAACTAAGATTGTGCTTGGCTCCTGCTGGCCTGGAACCATTCGAAAAGTAGTCCTTTGAGACAGCCAGGGCTGAGGCCATAGAGCACCAGGCTCTGCCAAACAGGGACATGTTTGGTCCTCCTACTACCAAATAGGTTTTGGGGAGCTGGGATGGGTGGTGGTAAGAGGCTCACGTAATCTGACCCTAGTCCTTGGTTTGGAGGCCCTAGAATGCTGCAGATGCAGTTTTTTGTTTTTTTACTCCAAGGCTGGAGGAGGTGTGGGGGCCTGGCCTCGGTCCTCCAGGCAGGCATTTGGCTTCCCACCTGCGCCTCCAAATCAGATTTTCAGCCCTGGGCAGATCTTTAAATCTTCTGAGGTCTATCCTGAAGCCAACCCCTCCTGGGCCCTGGTCTGGCTGGAACACTAGGGACAGAGGCACACAGGGACAGCTGAGTGCATGGTCCCACCTAGAGTCTCCCCACTGCAGAACTTTCACCCATACAACAATGCCAGTCTCCTACTAGAGGCTATGCTGCCCCACTCAGAGGAGCCAAAGAACCTAAGATAAAGCTACCATCATAAAAGTACCCATATTCTTCAACCACCCAGTTTCTCAAAAATCAACACCCCATGTTTATTTTAGTACAAACATCCCAGCAACAGCACGTGGTAAGCCGCTGCTGAGGGCATAGGCCTTTATTGGAGGGGTATGGGCAGGGCATGAGGAAGGTTCCCCTATTCTAGGAGGATGGGAATAGTCCTGGCTGCCCCAACAGTGGGATGTAATGTGGGCTGGGGGGAGGGGGGTCCTCCGGCCAGGCCACAGTCCAAATAGGAAGACACCAGTCAGTCACAAAGTTATGGGAGCGCCACACAAGCCTGGCTGTAACCCAGGAACCACTTAGGAGCCTGGGGCAGGTCCCCTGCACATTCATTGTTAAACTCTACAGGATGAGGCTGTACATGAGTTAATTACAAAAGAGTCATATTTACAAAAATATGTACACACATTTGAAAAACTCACAAAATTGTCATCTATGTATCACAAGTTGCTAGACCAAAATATTAAAAATGGGATAAAATTATACATTTCTCTTCTCAATTCTTTTCAAAAGGATTATTTTTAAAGCACATATGCTACTTTCCTTAGTAAGACCCATGTAAAGACTGAGCAGCCCAGCTTTCCTTGAGCCCCCAGAGGCCTTGAACCATGAATGGGCCTGGCCAGGGGACACTGCCCAGGGTTGGGGCAAGAGAGCCAGCCCTCAGTGCAGAACAGAATGCTGAAACAACAAAAGGAGGAAGATGTCTTTGGCTAAAACTTTGGCATTAAATAAAAGAGGCAAACAGGATGGAAACATGCAGCCTGCCAGCCATGTTGGGGAAGAGTGGGGGCACAGGTGACCTTGAAGGCTGGCTCCAAGAGGGGTAGGAACAAGGCCTGGGCACATACCTAGATGGTAAAAAGTTGTGTTTCAACCAGTTGGGCGTGCCTACTGGGCCTGGTAGGGAGCGCGTGCAAGGAAGGGACAGGGAAGGGCAGGTGGGCCACGTTGGCCACAGCCAGCTCATCAAGTAACTAAAGTAGATGTAGTGCAAAAGTTGCAACCAAGTACTATGGACATGCTACCTGCTTGCCTTAAGGGTCACGTGGCAACAATGGGCCAAAGGCAGGACCTCATCCTCGTCCTCGGTGCCTGTGACCTCAGCCACAGAAAGAGTCCCACCTTTTCCCAATGTGTGTGGGGCAGAGGAGAAAGAACCCTGCCTCCTTATGTGTTAGTCGAGGTCTCCTGGGTCCAGGTATCAAGGCTCAGAGTTTGTGCTTCTCTTTGCAGTCGGTGTCCTCTGTTGGCACCAGCAAGCCGAGGACAGACAGAGGAATATCTGGGCCTCTCACTCCATGGCAGAGCACCCAGTCTGAGCCCCACCTCAGAACATCACAACAGCCCTTCAACACTGGTAGGGTGTCCAAGAAAACCCACAGGGTGGCACATGGAAGCCTGCTGAATAGGATGCGATGCACATCTCCACAGGGCAGAGGGGCATGGGCGGTGATGTCCTTAGGGGAGCTCCGCTGTTCTCAGGTGGGCACCAGGCCTGGGGGGGCCATACAGGGTCACCGAGGCAATATGGTTATTCTGCATGACCTGGTGTGAGTAGAGGACAAGGAATCAAAGGGAAGGAGAAGAAGGGATGTAGGCAGGGCAGGCAATCATCCATAAAAGCCACCAGTGAGGCTAGTACTGGAGCTGTGACTGCAGAGAAAGGATTTGAAGCAGCTCCTGTGCACAGTGGATTGTTCCATGTACAAAACACCTGCACACAGGGGTGGGCTGATCCCTAAACGCCCCCAACTCATGTTAGAGCTCATCTCTGGCCCAGAAACTGCCTGCTCTTCATGGAATACATCAACTTCACTATACCTATTTATCCAGTCCTTCTGGAACTGCTTGGGGCCTACTGAAGTTATTTGGGTGTAGCAACCAAAAGAGAAAACAGGGACAGCCCATTCCTCTCCCAAGCCAGTGGGGCCTCTATATTACCCATAGCACATTCTTTCATATGGCATGCAAAGGTACCCAACACTCTTGTGGTGAGCCCCACTTGCCCCCTGGCGTTTCCTCTCCTACTGTATTTACATTCTCAAATATGTGGGATAGCCTCACCTCTCACCTTGTTGGATATAGATCACTGCTTTAGCCTCCATCATCCCAAATTTCCCCAACATAGTTTCTGAACCCTTACTGTTGAATGTGGGTAGGTCAGATTCTTAGCAGACAGGGTTACTGTGGAAGGATTAACTCACCCAGCAGAGCCGTGAGGCCCTCCCCAACCTTTCTCCATCACTTGCCCATCCCTGGCATGGCCACCAGCCCCTTAACCCCCAGGGCTTACCTCAAAGATCATCCGCTGAAGACCAAAGCAGAATGTGGAGCCAAATGGGTTGGTGTTGTTTGGGGAGGAGGACCTGAGGCCAGGGAAGCCAGAATTAGAGGGGCAGACAAAAGCCGAGGCCAGGCAGGGCATCCAGTCCCTTTTGGGATGGGGGCTATTGTCCACTGGTCTCTCATGGCTTTATCTGTTTCCCACAAAGGCCCTTGAGGTCCCAAGGGTGGTGACAGGTCTTATTCAAGCTCTGAATCCTACACAGTCTAGTGGTACACAGAAGGTTATTACGAAGTTAGAGTGGCGTGGCAAGAAGTTAGGAAGGAGGAGACACATGCAGCATGGCAACTGAGTACAAAGCTGTGGGCTGCAGCCTGTGAAACTCTGATGGGAAAAAAGAGTCCAGGGAAGCCAATGAAAAGTGCTTTACTTTCTGAATAACTAGGGGTGAAAGGGTCCCTCTATCTGGAGGTAGCTGGAGGGGGGCTATCACAGGGGGCAACCTCTCTGGTACAGGTAAACATGCAGAATAGCTGGCCCTGTTGTAATGTGCAGGGTGGGGGCAGGAAATAATGTCTGTGGCAACACTAGCAACTTCTGTCATTTCTAAGCCATAGGCATTGCTAGGCTTCCCTACCCCATCTGGGCTGTGAGGAGCAGGATGGGGTCACCAGAGACAGCAGCCTCCCGCTCACCTGTGTAGGACAACAGGCTTCTCCACAGGGTGGCCCAGGAGCTCTTGGATACTGTCCCACTGCAAAAGGGATGGGGGTGGCAAGAGCTTAGCAGAGACCTAACCATGCCTGTGACCAGTGGCTGGCCCATAGGATGTGGGCCCCAGACTGCTGGTGGGCTCACACCCACTTCATTTTGGGGCTACATCAGGTGGGAAAATATGGGCTCACCTTGCTGTAGGTTGTGCATGTTTCTGTCTGACCATCTGCATTTTCTGAAAAGAAACATAGGGTGGGTTGGTAGCTGGCCCAGCACACCTGTGACCCCAGCCCTAGGCGGAATCCAAACCTGGCCACCCTGTGCATTGGGGTTGGAGTACAGAGGCAAGGCAGATGGGCTATTTCAGAGTTCTTGAATGGAAGAGGGTAGTGAACCAGCAGATGGACAGCAGTCACAAGACTGACCTGGAAGCACCTGGATAATCATGTATAGGAAACTCCCCGTCAGAGACAACCAATCCCCACTCATCAATCCCATGGTCAAAGGAAAAGACCTTTAGAACCTTCAGGAGACTACAGACCAGAACAATACAGCCCCAGAACAAAGAGCCCAACCCAGAGGAGCTGAGGCTAAGGGCAAAGGCTCCATAAACCCAACCATTAGCATTTCTGTTTGGATCACGGTCTCTTCTCATCATGAGAGACTAACTCTCCAAAACAGTTTCTTTACTCTGAAGATATTCACTACTTACCTTTCTTTATGGCTAGTGGGATCTTGAACTCACAGCGATGATAACTAGAGAGAGAAGTCAGATAGGTAAAGGCTGGGCCCCATGAGAGGCCTGACCCCCTGTGCATCTCAACCCTGCAACCCAGGAAAAACATAATGAATCTGTCCCCCAAAGCCCTGGCTCTGGGGTCTAAAGACCCTATCATCTTGGATAAGATACCAAGCTCTCTGAACCTATTTCCCTATTTGTAAAATGGGTACAAATGGAGAGATAAAAGGTATTGGACACTGTACCAGGAACAGAACAAACACTCAAGAAATGTTTGCTTCCCATAAAACTAAGAATTTAGGTACAAATTAGTGAGCATTCAAAGCCACAGCTCTCTTTTACTGGGGATTTTTAGTTCAAAGCTCAGTTTTGGAGGGGCAGGTATAGGTATACTCACATGTTAAAATTATAATGCCCAGGGTAATTGGTGTGTAGGACAAACTTCTTCACTTTGTGTGTATTTGCGTCAAAGAGGATATCCTGGGATAGAAAACAAGGATTTCCAAGTAGGGAAAGTTACTGAGGTTGGGAAAGGACATGTCCAACTCAGAGACGGCCACTTCATAATAGAGATGCCTCTGGACAACAGCCTTCTGCCAAACAACAGTCAAGGGAGCAGCTGAGGCAAGCAGCCTTAACTGGACTTTTCAGTAAAGGGGGGGGACCCAATCATCTGTGGGTCTCCCATTCCAAACCTGGTAGCAGCAGGCCAAGCAGGTTTGTGGGCTACAGCTGCCACTGCTTGGGAACTCAAACCTATCATGGAGATCTTGCCTAACAAGCACTCGATTAAAAACTCTTGGCTTAGGGGCGCCTGGGTGGCTCAGTTGGTTAAGCGGCCGACTTCGGCTCAGGTCATGATCTCGCGGTCCATGAGTTCGAGCCCCGCCCGCATCGGGCTCTGTGCTGACAGCTCAGAGCCTGGAGCCTGTTTCAGATTCTGTGTCTCCCTCTCTCTGACCCTCCCCGTTCATGCTCTGTCTCTCTCTGTCTCAAAAATAAATAAACGTTTAAAAAAAACAAAAAACAAAAAAAAAAAAAAAAACTCTTGGCTTAAAGGTCACTAAGAAGATTTAGCGACCACCTGACTTTTCAGAGGCTCAAGGCATCTAATTACTCTGAATGCCATGACCGCAAGACCCTTCTGGCTTCCATTAGGCCCTCTCTGTGAGAATCAGTGACCCTGGGAAATGAAAATCCAGCCTCTGACCAGGACTCAGACTTGGAGTTGATGCTGCCTATCGAACACTCTCTCCTATTCACCACACCCTTCCCAGTTTCACACTCTGACAGCTGTTCAGGCCTGTGACCCCAGATTTCCCTCTGATTCCATTCCTACATTAAGTCCTATTAGGGCTGGGCCATTTGTTCCATCTTTCTTGTCACTTATCATCACTGGTCCTTGACCTCAAGAGGTTCAGTTTACAAAGCACCATTCCCTCTGCCACTGTCCTACCTCAAGAGTTTATGAGCCTGCTGCCGTGCCCCTACTACCCCTGGCTCCTTTGGTCTTTATCCACATAGGCAGACCCAGTATCTCCTCTCTCCCTCTCCAGAATCTACCCTTTCTTTGCTGTTTCAGGAACTCAGGCCCTAGAAGGCTCAAAGGTTAGAAGAATCAAGGTCCAGGCCAACCCTGCCCTAAGAGATGTATCCTGCTAGGGCAGGGTTTACACAACTTCTCTCACACACATCCCATCTACTAGCAGGACTGTCAGCACTGACAGTGGCCACAAGCTCTGTTCAGCATCCTACATCTAGAACACAGGGCCACAGCAATGCCTCTGGGGTGATCCCCTGCAAATACATAAGCACACCCCTACTTTTTAGTCTCCCTATTTTGTGACCCCAGAAGAGGGTCCTGTGTTCTACAAACAGGCAGATCCCAAAATAGGTTAATTGGGATGACTCCCACAGCTGCCACCTGTGCAGCACGCTTCCCTCAATAAAGAAGCCAAGACATACCAGGGAACCTGTGTTTCTAAGCAATCTTGGTGGCAGAGAAGGTCCACTTTGGGGTACCAATGCAAGGCAGCACTGGGCAAAGCCAGCTGGGGCTAGTTTTCCTGCTGCCAGGCATGGTTACGAGCTCCCGTGTACACAAAGGTATGCCCAGGTGCATGGTCCACCACCACAGAAATCCAACATTTCTCTCAGGAATCAGAACTTACCACTCCAAGAGTGAAGTAGTTAAAAAAGTAGTCATTGCACTTGGATGGAACTTGTTTATGAGGGGAAGGAGAATGAATTTTCATCTGTTAGGAAAAAAATAAAATAAAATCCAACCCCTTAATACAGTTCTTGGATTAACTGAAAGTCTACAAATTGTGCTTTGTGTGTAACATTAAGCTATCAGGTGAGCAAGACTGTCAGAGTCCCTGCTGCTAGTGCTGAATAACACTGAGCTTTGGTTGACTACAGACTAAGCCCTGGTGTCCAAGAAAAGGCAGGACAATCTGATCAACAGGATCAGACAAGAGCTTTCAATTTAATTCTTTGTCAACTGTAATAGAACAGGTACTATGGAAAAATAACAATTTATATTTACTTGATATTAACTTAATATTGATTAAAAAAGAAAAGTGGAGCTGGCTCGGTCAGTAGGTAGAGCATGTGACTCTTGACATTGGGGGTGCAAGTTAGAGCCCCATGTTGGGAGTAGTGTGTACTTAAAAAAAGAGAGAGACTGCCTTTTTGACTTTATAAACACATTTCCCCTACCTTGTCTTCTGACTTATAGAAGACCTTGTGTGGAGAGCCAAGCATGCTAAGAACATCTTGGCAGGAATCACCAAAATACACTGAACGTTCAAATACCCGCATCTTGGCATCTGCTAATAGGCCAGGTCCACAACCTGCAGAGGAGAAGGGGGAGGTGGTCAGGTTCCCAGCCAGGGCCTGAGATGCTGCAGCCTAAGGCCCAGGGGCTCCCAGAGAGGCCACTTGCTGCATGCTGCATTATTAGCTCTGGCTGAGGGGCAAGACTGCATATAAGGGGAAATACCAAGTCATACAGCTTGTGATGTTATGAGAGATCACCATCTACTTGAAATAATCCCAGAGACTCATTCAATCCCACAAAAGTGATGTGGAGCTCTGGAAACTTTATTCAGTCACCAAATATTTACTTATTAACTACGATGGGATAGACACTTTGTTAGATATTGAGGAAACATGCTGGGCAAAACAAGTGTAGTCTCTGTCCTTATTGGAGCTTATGGTGTGAAGATCCCAATCCCACACCACACAACTGTGGTACAATAAACAGCAGCATAGGTGCTATGGAAGTATAGAATGAGGTTCTATCTCTTGCCATTTTCTAGGTCCTGACAAGATACAAGAATTTATGTTAAGAGGGGCTTCTCAATGGTAACCTCCAACCAGAGACTGGACCTAAAGAAAAAAAGCACTCTATAAAAAAGCCAAGAGTGAAACATCCATTAACTCATCCCTAATTCTACAAACACTGATAGACCCACTAACACTCAAAAACGAAAACCAGAGAAGTGGGAGGATAAGAAAACCCGATTTGCCATGAGTTTCTTCTTTGGGAAGAATCTTTAAACCCTGACTCTAATACATTTCAGAAACAGTTCCAGTTAAACACACACATAGCAGCAGCTGTGGAATAGCAACAGACACTCCTAACAGGAAGATTTTCCCCATTCTGTGGATGGAAAGACAAAGTATTTTCTGTCTCCTCCACCGGGGGGGGAAAAAAAAAAAGGTGGGGGAGGTACCTGGGTGGCTCAGTTGGTTAAGCTTCTGACTCTTGATCTTGGCTCAGGTTATGATTTCCCTGTTCATGGGACTGAGCCCTGTGTTGGGCTTGGCGCTGACATCACAGAGCCTGCTTGGGATTCTCTCCCTCTCTGCCCCTACCCTGCTCATGTTCTTTTTCTCAAAATAAACAAACTTTTTTTTTTCTTTTGTAAAAGGCAAGAACCTGAGGAAGACTGAATTTCCTGGTCCATGATAACCACCATCACCTTACTCTGCACAGAACTTTATAATTGACAAGGCTCTTTATAATAATCCATTTGTTATATAGGGAAGACTTCAGGAATCCACAATCTGAAATAAGTTGGTACCGAGTTCTTCAACTAATCCAGGAATCTTCAGTCACAGCACATATACAATGAGTGGCAAATAAGGTTGTGTTTAAATTAACTAGGTCCAGGGGCGCCTGGGTGGCTCAGTCGGTTAAGTGGCCGACTTCGGGTCAGGTCATGATCTCACAGTTTGTGAGTTCGAGCCCCGCATCAGGCTCTGTGCTGACAGCTCAGAGCCTGGAGCCTGTTTCGGATTCTGTGTCTCCCTCTCTCTGACCCTCCCCCGTTCATGCTCTGTCTCTGTCTCAAAAATAAATAAACGTTAAAAAAAAAATCATTACAAAAAATAAATAAATAAATTAACTAGGTCCTGGGAAAACCATAGTCAACATTAACCTCGGTCTATATATCTTGCAGTTTTGGCAATCCTGGCTGACCACCAAAAGTCCTATACTCTGAGCCCAAAGTCCCCAGGTACACGTGTGAATATGCAGATGGGGCTACTAGGAAGGCACTCTTCACAGGTGGGTCTTCTCTCTCGTCTCACTCTACCTGAAGCCTACCCAGGTAAAAGTACCTTTATTTTTAGGAGCCTATTTTAGCTTCTGATTCCCTGGAGTGAATCTTCCTATAAATTATTGTGAGGACCAAGATAGATGGAACTGTCTTCTTATCTTAAAAACATCACTGTAGCTGCACTCCACAGGAAACATGTGAGAAATGGGTTGGCTGAGACAAGTTACGCTTGCCAAAGGAAACTCTCAACGAGTACTAGATTGCACAGTAACTTGGGTGAGTCCCTGACTTAAAGTGTCTCCCCAACTCATCCGGCAAGCAGTGAGATGTGACTGCTGGGAGTGTGCTATACAAGGTGGAAGTCAGAACTGGAGAGTCCCCGCTCCCAACAGACTCCTCCTGCTGTCACTTCGGATAACTGTGCCATCCTTGACTACCTCAGTGTTTCAAGGAGTGATCCTTCTGACAAGAAAGACCCTAGATTGACCTTGTTGCTACAGCTCAATTCTCTCAAACAGTATAGCTCAAGTGTAACATTAGTTTTCTGCTTGGCTAGAAAACCACACTTTTAGAAATTTCTAACCTGGAGGTGGGGAACTATCTAACTGCTCAGGGGAGTGACTTCAGAGTTCATACACCAGATTCTTCATAGTTAAGAACTAGTGCCTTAGAAACGAATGCAAGACCCCAATTTATGAACAAACACTGGCTAGGCATAGCCCCTATGCTGGCACCCAGGCCAAAGGCACGGAGGCAAACTCGACATAGGAGATCCCCGTACTACTAATACGAAGCATGACCCAAGGTCCAAAGTAGCTGAGATTGGCCATGCCACACAAGGAAATCACAAATGAGACATGGATCCTAGAGAGACCAGCCATTGAAGACAGCAGCTCTTTTTTTGTTCATAGTCAGCAAAACTCTCAGTGGATGTGGCCAAACCAGAATTCAAGTCCCTTCTGCCAGCCTCCTGAGAACTGGGCATAAGGGGTAGAAAAGGGCAGAACACTCCAATATCGAAGCTCATAACATGCATCTCTAGTAAACAGCCTGGGAACAACTGAAAATCCACATAAGCACACAGAAGGCTATATACATGCTAGGAGAAGCAATGCTACTGTTACTTATTAAGATTTACTAATGACAAAACTGTGTCTTGTCCTTTTTCATTAAATTTAAATGAAAGCTTTAACCATAAGCATCTACATTATCTTGTACCAACTACCTCTAAGCATGTGGGATTTTAGACCGTCTCAACATGAATATAATCCACCACCCCAAGGCCAGTAACTGACCTGCAGCAAGTAGCCGAAGTCGTAAACCTGAGGGTCCAGTTCCATCTCGAAGAACATCTACACTCTCAGCATACACATTGCCAAGGAAACAGCTCAGGGGCATCACGGGAGCCCTGGAGGCAGGCACAAAATGAGCAGAGGCTTCACCCTCCCTCCCAGGGAGTCCATGGCCCATGAAACTTGTGCTCCCCAAACGCACTTGGTATCCTGTAGGCTGTTTCCACTGTAGATGTACATTCGTTTCACAGTTGCTCCGTGGGGTATCTGGAGAGAAGCTAGACCATGGGCAAAATTGGGCTGCAAACACAGGACAAAAGTTTTACTGAGAGCCCACTGCAGGCCATATGGCCCAGGCTCTGGCATTTCTCCAGCACTCATGGTCTTCAAGAACTGGCCAGGTCAAACCTAAACAACAGTTAAACCTGGCTCCAGATCAATAAACTCACCCCATCCATTCAAGTTCATCTTTCATTTTACTCAGTTTTTCTTTCCTTCATCAAGAAAAACATGCAGGAATGGTTCCTTTAATAAAATGTAAGCCTTACAAACATCTATCATTTCACGACCCTAAGGACGCTGCTACCTAAGGATGAATGAAACATTTTGCTAAAAGCAATAAATAACTGAAAATCCAGAATGAATTATCTCAAACTCTAGGTTACTGAAAAAAACACAGTGATTTAGTTTTAAAGCAAGGCAAACTGGATTTATCTCTGACAATCCTCACTCTGCAGTGGGAAGTGCCCTCCCCCTGGGAATGCTGGCTCAGGCTTTGTTCTTGCTATCAGTCCTATCCATGTTGGCCCCTAAAGACCTCAGAGATGAGGAAACCAAAAAAGGGTACCTATCCAACCTCCCCAGTGGCACTGTCTGCTGGGCCCATATCACCTGGGTACTGGGTGACAAATACCGTGGGAAGGGAAGGGCTAACCTCGTACTTGGGAGCCTCAGTCCACGAGTCTAACTGAAAAGAGAAAGACAGTCCTCTGAAGTTGAGGTGGAAGAGCTGCTCAGCGGAGTTGTACACTGTAAGAGTGGGGAGGAGAAAATGACATGGTTGAATGGTACCAGAGATGAGAACACACACTAGCCTGGTAACACCTTCCTTGTGCCTGATTCTTGAACTGACTTACTAGGGTGAAAACAAGAGGGAGAAGCTTTCCCTCACACCCAAGTATCAACCCACAAATTCTACCAGAACCTGGCTTCCTGTAGGAAGGGGCACTAGGGCTGGGATGGTGCCACTTGCCAGGCTTATCATTATAGGCTGTGACAGAGGAAACAGATAAGACTTGGCTTACCTCCAGGATGGGTCGCACCAAAAGACTGGTCAATCTGCTCAATGGTGGGAGCTATGGCCTGAGAGTTAAAATGCACTCCACTGAAAAACAAAGATGCTTTTCAGATCACTGAAGATGGTGGCTGGAAGAGTTATTCTTAAAACACAGGCAGGTGAGCCTACAAATATGTCAAAACACAAGTTTAATTAAAGAACTTTTTTTTTTTTAATGTTTATTTTTGAGACAGAGAGAGACAGAGCATGAATGGGGAAGGGTCAGAGAGAGACGGAGACACAGAATCCAAAACAGGCACAGGCTCCAGGCTCTGAGCTGTCAGCACAGAGCCCGACGCGGGGCTCGAACCCACAGACCACGAGATCACGACCTGAGCCGAGGTCGGACGCTCAACCGACTGAGCCACCCAGGCACCCCTAATTAAAGAACTTTTAAGTGAAGGATAATTAATGGGGTCAGAATAAGTCAAGTCTCCTGAGACTGACATATTGAATTGATCCTCTAGGGCCTCCCAAGACACGTGTGGTCACCAGGCACAATTTAGAAGGAAATAAATTCAGTCTCAGCCCTATGGCATTTGGACTTGGATAAAGAAGGGCCCCAGGAATAGAGAGTGTGAATGTGTTTTCCCAGGATGCCTATTAGCAGTTTGGCTTGAAAAGGAACTTTCTTAAAAAGGGATGAACATCTTAAGAGAATAGTGTATAACCAAGCAAAGCAGCTTGCTTTCTTACTAGGCAGAAGAACCAGCCAGCACCCATGGACTAGGTGAATAGGTAGGTTGGGGATGAGGGGCAGATCCCATGCAAAGAGGAAAAACCCAAGGGGCAGGGGCTTGGGAATGAAGAGCAACACATGATTTCAGATGATGAGCATGTAAGGAGAATGCTTAAAGGTTAATTTAAAAATTAGTATAATTCATGGAACACCTCTTTTTTTAACCAGGCATGGTGACAAGTGCTTTGCCAGCAGTATCTCATGTCATCTTCCTAACCTAGTAGCCACGTACTGGCTTCATTTCTCTGATGGAAAAACAAGCCTAGAGAGGTTAAGTGACTTGCCCAAGGTCACAGAGGTAACAGAATGATGAACACAGGGCAGTCTAACCCAGGACCTCATGATTTTACCCACCACTAATTCTTGTTATTTATTTAATTTTACCTACCACCTTAAAAAAAAAAAAAAAAAACAAGTATGAGGTGGTATCTCATTGTAGTTTTTTTTTTTTTTAATATAATTTATTGTCAAATTGGCTTACATACAACACCCAGGGCTCATCCCAACAAGTGCCCTCCTCAATGCCTATCATCCATTTCCCCCTCTCCCCAACCCCCACATCCACCCTCAGTTTGTTCTCTGTATTTGAGAGTCTCTTGTGGTTTGCCTCCCTCCCTCTGTTTGTAACTATTTTTTCCCCCTTCCTTTCTCCCATGGACTTCTGTTAACTTTGTCAAGATCCACATAGGAGTGAAAACATATGATATCTGTTCTTCTCTAACGGACTTATTTCACTCAGCATAATCCCCTCCAGTTCCATCCACGTTACTACAAATGGCATGATTTCATTCTTTCTCATTGCCAAGTAGTATTCATTGTATATATAAACGACATCTCCTTTATCCAGTCATCAGTCAATGGACATTTAGGCTCTTTCCATAATTTGGCTATTGTTGAAAGCACTGCTATAAACATTGGGGTACATATGCCCCTATGCATCAGCACTCCTGTATCCCTTGGGTAAATTCCTAGTAGTGCTATTGTGGGTCATAGGTACCTACCACTAACTCTTAAGAGGGAAAAGACAAAGAAAGGCTCCAACAAAACTAAAAGACAAAAAGAAATCTGCAAGGGGCCAGTACTATTACACATTTGCTTTATCCACTTCTCTATTGGCAAATGCTGCTCGAGCCAGCCCCAGGAATTGGACCCTTTCACACCCTCACAAAGGGAAAGGGAAGCCTGTTAAGGAAGCTTACTAAACGGAGTATTCTAGATAGTAGCACAGCACCTTGCCATAAAGGGTGCTCAAATATTAGTTCATGATATAGGCCACCCCCATTTTCATTCTAAGAAGTAGATTTTGGGGCGCCTGGGTGGCTCAGTCGGTTGGGCATCCGGCTTCGGCTCAGGTCATGATCTTGTGGTAACGAGTTCGAGTCCTGTGTCAGGCTCTGTGCTGACCGCCTGGAGCCTGTTTCAGATTCTGTGTCTCCCTCTCTCTGACCCTCCCCCCGTTCATGCTCTGTTTCTCTCTGTCTGAAAAATAAACATTAAAAAAAAAAAAAAAACTTTTAAAAAAGAAGTAGATTTTGGCCCCCAAATAGAGGTCCCTTTGGCATTCCCTTTAGCATAGAGGCTTTGGGGTCAGACCTATTTGGGGAGGGCAGCTATGACCCAGAAGACAGTCACGTCACCACCCCTAAGCTGAGGTCCTGCTTTGCTGTAAGGATTAAATGAACTGACATATATGAGAGGTGTTTTACACAGAGCATGTTCTTAACAACACTTCCTTCTCTTCCTTGGGAAGCTAAGTAGGTTTGGAGGCTGCCTGAGGAAATCATGGTACCAGGTTGTAATCCTGGAACTGCTAGGAATGGGAATTCTTTATTAACTTAATGAGGGTAATAAAGTCCATTTGTACCAATCCTGTGACATAGAGCAACAGGGGAGAAAACTTACCAATATTTTAACTTTACTTTAGTCAAGTCATATACTTCAATCACCTAAAAGAAAAAAAAATCAAATTTTAAGCATTGGTAATGCTCTGCAGTTGAAAGAGATGGATTAAAAAGACATTTATAGGGGTGCCTGAGAGGCTCAGTCAGTTGAGTGTCCGACTCTGGATTTTGGCTCAGGTCACAATCCCGGGGTCGTGGGACTGAGTCCCTCATCGGGCTCTGTGCTCGATGTGGAGCCTACTTGAGATTCACTCTCTCTATCCTCCTCTGCCCCTCTCCCCAACTCATGTAAGGTATCTCTCTAAAATAAAATTAAAAAAAAAAAAAAAAAAAAAAGAAAGAAAGAAAAGAAAAGACACTTATAGTGGGGCACCTGGCTGGCTCAGTTGATAGAATACACAACTCTTGATCTCAGGGTTGTGAGCTCTAGCTACTCATTGGGTGTAAAGATTACTTAAAAATAAAATCTTAATAAAAAAGACATTTATAGAATAGTGAAGAAAAAAAATCTATCACTAGCCAAAATTCTCCTGAAGCACTGCATATTACATTTTATTCTCATTTTAAATCTGAAGGAAAAACTGATACCACACAGCATAACCTCTCCTTTCCCTTCATCCAGATTGTTGAACAGATGCCCATGGAGGCTGTGGGTCAAAGATCCTTTATCTAATCTACTGCTGGGTCATATAGAAGACTGTACATACAGAACAGTGGAAACCTCCACAGAAACAAATTCACATAGTATAAAGGTTAAAACTATGGACAAAACCTTGGATACTGAGCCCCCTTCCTGCTATTGCACACTTTGCTGCATTAAAAAGACCCCAGACCCAGTCACTTTCAAAATCAGCTTTAAAATACTGTGGTTTACAAAACAAAAAAGATGGGGGGAGGTCTATCCTGCTAGAAAACAAGTCATATTAGTTTAGGACAAGTGTGACAATATTCAAATATGTATACATATCTCTATTGAAGGGTACCTGGAGAACATCAGTGCCCTTGTGTAGTTTCAAGGGGTTCAGTCTTTAATTAAATGCCAAGAACTCAGGGCAAAGACAAAGGTATTGCTAAAACACTCAGCTACTAGTGGTGCCAAATAATGAGCACTATGAAGTCTTCTACGCAAGAAACATGGCTGGCCAAGGCCTGAAGAACCAGCTACTACCCTCCAGTTGGGAGTTCTGGCCCTTACTGTAGAGGAATAAGCAGAGCTGGTTCAGTGTCTGTTTGCCCTGACAATATGGGCCTCATCCTAGAAGGAGCTGTGGGGCCCTGCATGCAGAAGCATCTGGAACTACCAAAGAAAATGAGACATATTAGTTTACTCTTGGCCAGACCTTATCTTTAACTTTGTTTAGTGGTCATAACACTGAACCACAAATTGGGCACCTCTGAATTATAATGCAGCTCTTCTAATCCTACTTGCTAAGAGTAACTCCCTCTGCTGGGCAGACACAGCACTTCAATCAACTCTTTCCTATACTATTTGTGTATGCCATTCACCAGTACCACACTAAGTTAAGCCCTTTTTAAGGTCTGGCTCATTAGTTTGCACAGGAAAGGTACTCAAAACATCAGACAAGTCTGACTGTTACGAAGTCAGCTAAGGGCAATGTGAAACTAGAAAACATGAAAGGAGGTACCAAGAGAGGTCATTAAAGGAAGAACAGGGGAACAGCTGTGATTCATAATAAGATACTCAGTGTCCCTTCAGAAAGCTCCGGCATGGCAGTATATCATGCCAAACTGGTATATCATTTCACCAAGGCCAGGGCCCCATGCTGGTAGACAGCCTCACCCTTTAGCCAGAAGCCTTGCTTGTATAGCAGGAACAGGCACTCTGCCTCCCTTATTGCCACCCCTACAGCTGGCCAATGACCACCCAAGGGCTTCCCACCACTCACCCTGTGGCGGTGGGCCTCCAGGATGTTCCTTCTGTGTCGCTGTCACCCACCTGCCAATAACCCCGACCAACATTTATGGGTGTTTCAACCCTGCCTGCCTAATGGGAAAACAATGGACCAGAGTTAACCACAGGGCATATGTAGGATGGCACTTGTGGCAAGAGACCCAGAGTACCAACCATCTTGGAGTCCTTCATGTCACCAGGATAATCAACAAGCAGATCTGGCCCATGGAGCTTGCTGGGCCACAGGGACAAGCAGCTGGGTAAGTCTGAACTTCATGATTTACCACCCACTGGGCTGGAAAAGACCTTGATTTCCCCAGAGGAGAAGCCATGGCAGCAGCCAAGATAGGAAAGGAAAAGACAGGTAGCTGTGAAGGTTGAAATTTGTGAAGCCTCATTCTTTAGGGCTTTCTCATAGGCAGGGAGTGAGGGGATGAGGAAACTGCAGAAGACAGCATCAGGGAAAAGTGGATTCTTTTTATTTTTTTATGTTTCTTTATTTATTTTGAGAGAGAGTGCACAAGGAGGAGAGGGCAGAGAGAGAGAGGGAGAGAGAGAAAGAATGCCAAGCAGGCTCCACGCTGCCAGGAAAGAACCCGACGCAGGGCTCGAAGTCATGTAAGACCACGACCTGAGCTGAAATCAAGAGTCAGATGCTTAACCGACTGAGACACCCAGGCACCCTGAGAAGAGTATTCTTAAGTGCTTGGATGGAGGGGCAGGCACATGGGTCAGGTCAAACCTGATGCTGACCAAGGGCACCTGAGAATCACTTCCTCAGTTTCCAGAGGCTCCAGCAGGGTCCCAGACCCTCCTCTTCATAGGGACCCCACAGAAAGCAGAAGAGAAGGTTCTAATTACTTCCTTTCTCATTCAAATTGTACTTCTCATTCTTCACATTTCTCCAGAGTGTGCTCACACAATTTTCTTCAGCTTTTATGACATTTATTTCCCATATACATCAACAGAAGCTGTCATTTCTACTCCAGTGGCTATCACACACTGGTAATTCAGGGTTAAAAGCTTGGCAGACCACTCATCCTCTGTCCTTCCTTTGTCTCACTGGGAAACAGTACAGCTCACAGGCTTGTTAAGTTGGGAAATGCACGGGAAGCATTCAGTGATGTGCCTAATCTGTACCAAGTACTCACTTAATATTTGATACTGTCCTCATCATGCTGTGATTCTATGATGGGCTGCCTGGCCATCCCCTTTTGCTGTCCATGTAGGTTATTTCCAGCTTTTCATTACTATGAAAAGCCCTGCTATACGTATCTGCCAACATTACCTTCCTTATAATCTTCTGGGGTTATGTCTCCTAAAGTGGACGTACCTAGCTAAAACAAATAACTCTTTGTAAAGGTGTTTCCAGATTAATTTTCCCTGATTTGTAATGAAGCCACACTGATGACCATTCTCTCCCTTTTCCCACTGTGAAACTTCTGGTCAGTGAAGACAGGATGACTGAGTCCACAAGGAGAGGCAAGGTAACTGTGGGGCTAAGAATGTTCACATTTGCTTTTGAAAAACCATCATGAATGAAGAATTCCCATTCTGTGTACAGATTCCTTTTACATGTTCTATCTTGTCTTCTTAGGAGCTCACTTGTGATGGGATGATGAGAACTAGGAAGTACCCAAGTCTTTTGGAAAGGCTACTCCATAACCTAACCAGGATAAGCACTCTGGTATGCCAATGCCCAGAGCCACATTCAACCTTGTGACTCTGAGGCATGAGTCTGGTGTCACATGACTAATCTGTGAAGCCCAGGCATTTGTAAATAGTGTATTAAAAACATCCTGGAGTGAAACAGGTGTTAGTAAATTGCACTTGAACTTAAGACAACCCTATACACCATCAAGTTGTTTGTTTACATATCCTCAATGGGGTTAAAGAATCAATTCATCACTGGTGGTGTTAAGCTGTAAATTCCAGCATTTTAGGAAGAACAGTTGCGTTTTTCACCTTCCAAGTCATATTGCTTGACCTAAGAATGAAGTAAAGCAAGATACAAAAACCTGACTAAAGTCTTTTGATCCTATTCTGCAGTTAGGCCCCATTTTTAGTACACCTGTTAAGATCTGGGATAATCTGTGCCAATAGTTAGCTCTTCTCTTGCTTTCCTTAAGTTGAAGGACTTAGAATCCCCCTCCCCATAATATTCCCCAAAGCTTTTAACACTCTTTCCCCTCCACCTCTGTAGCCTATGATTGGAGTCCCTCCCAGCCACTTTCCAACCACCCCATCCCAAGCTTCCCTCTTTTTAGAGGAACAGGCACAGCTTCCAGTCCCCAGTACTGTCGTACACCGAATCACAGGAGTCTACCCCCACTTATGAGTTTCAGAAACATCTCACAATAGCACGTAGTAATCCGCCTGACATGAAACTTTAGTTGTCATTCACAGTTACCTTAAGCCTCTGATTGAAAGCATCAAACAGCAGTTTGATCCCGTCCTGAGTCAGGTTAAGGATGAGGTCATGGCTTAGAGGAGACTGCAAAACAAAAATAAAACACTCAACAACTTACTCAACAGCACCTACCAAAAACTCACAAGTCTAAATGCAATGCACAGAGAATATGTAAGTGCAGACAGCCCCTCCCTGGCCCAACTAACAAACTGTTGTGTGAATGCAGTGTCTGCTACTTCCAGCCTGAAGCTGCTGCTTCCTAACACTGGCTGAAAAGAGAGTCCTTCTTCTAGGCTTTGAGAAATAATACCTGGGGGAAAGGGCCAAAATTATGTGAGTATGTAGGCCATTTTCTTTTGAGGGTCAGGGTCCACATCTACAGCATGGGTTTCCCTGTCAAACCTAGAGAGCAGTCAATGAGGAACGCAGGCCATGTAAAAAGGTCTAGTCAGGACCCAAACTTGGCAAGTAATATTCAATGCATGTCAGCTGAACCTATGTCCATTTGTTCCCAAGGTTGTCTGTACCATCTACAGAAAACATATCCTATACTTTGACTGCTTCAGGCCATATTCCAGGACAAAGAAATACTTTGTGATGTTTATGTATGAGATGATACTCTTACTCCTTCCTTCCTTCCTTCCCCTCACCATCCCATATCACATGTGTTTCTTTCTGTAAAGCCCAAATCTAAGATCTAAGGAGTCGTATTTCTACATTTGCCCCTTCTAAGTCCTGGGGGAAGGGAGCAGCAGCACAAAGCAGTGAACAGAGCTGGGCTTGGGTACGAGTGAGCTGGTGACCTTAACTGACTCTCAAAACTTCTCTGAGCTGTAGTTTCTTCATGGGAATAACATCATCTCTTCCCTCTAGGGTTGTTGTGGGAACGGAGATAGTAGGTCTAGATAGTAAGGTAGAAGGCACCAAGCATAGCACTGAGCATACAACACTGTTTCGTCACATTTGTCTCACTTGCCTGCTTCTGTTCCAGTGCAATCAATTCAAGGACTCGACATCTGAAGACACTCCACAGCCCTAAACCAAGCTGCCCCACAGAAGAAAAACACCAACATCCAAAACCCTGCCACTCCTTGAAACTGGCACAAAGCTCTCAAATGTTTAGAGAAGTTTCTTTATAGAGCTTCCCAAGGCAGGCACAGTGAATCAAAGAAGTGTGGCTGTCAGAGACAGAACTGTAGGCTGGAAGGCCAGGTGCCATTGGTGTGGGCCTCAGTGGAAAAATTCTCTCCAGAGCCTTCTGGGATTAGCTAAGACTATCTCCTCCCTCCTACCCCACTGATCTTCACAAGGTAGCAGGCCTAGGAGGTACCACCATGCCTGGCAAACACTAGAAGAAAGAATGTTGTAATTTTCCAGTAGGTCTGTATGAATGTCTAAAACCATCAGGTCTCAAGCAAGATAATAGAATGATGAACTCTGACCTTAGGTCACTTATTCTCAACCCAGAACACATTTCTAAGAGGGCTATTCCACAGCATTAAGCAGGATGAAGCAACCTTTTAGCATCCTTCAAGATCCTTGTTTGGAGTAGGAACAATGGGAGGATTGGAATTTTCTTACACTCTCCCAAGATCTGATCATTTTTCTCCCGGCACTGTTACAATTCAGGACATAACTAGATAATTTTCAAAAGCAAGTAAATTATCCTCACAATCAATATTTTACTAGTAAATCCTAAGTATCTCTGGAGTCAAAATATACATGTACTATATGGTGTTTAAGCAGGCTCTTCCAGTGATCCCAGAATTACACAGTTCTCCATATGAAATAGTTTAGTAAAGCTGTTTGCTCCTAGTCATTCATACTTTTCCCTCTAAGAAAGATGGGACCCACTTGACATGCACATTTAACCTCCAAGGTGTGATTTGCTAGAGATAAGAAGATATTTCTGAAACATTTAATGGGGCCAGACTATTCTTTGCACTTGATGGGAAGCAAGAAGACAAATGGGAAGAAATGGAAAGGAAGGCAGAAGAGGACAGGACCCACATTTAAGAAGCACTATATCAGAGCTCAGAGCTCTGAGAGACCATCTCCTCTTGATCCTCTTCAAAAGATTATTCTATTACAAGGAAACAATAACCATATTACAGAAGGAGAACCAGACTGGTTATTAACTTGTCAAAAGTTGCATAGCTAAAAAATGGGAAGAACAAGGATCTGAACCAAGATCTGGGCTCAAAAATCCATGTTTTCCAACTGATTCCAGCTCCTTAGAAGACATAAGGGAAAATGAGCTTAATGCTAAAACTATTTGTACCCAAAGGTCGGGACAACAGACAACAAAAGTAGTGATGGAAGATATAAACTTCATTCTTAAAAATTTGTTTAAAAAATTTAAAGCCGGGGCACCTGGGTGGCTCAGGTGGTTAAGCATCTGACCTCGGCTCAGGTCATGATCTTGCAGCTCCTGAATTTGAGCCCCACATTGGGCTCTGTGCTGACAGCTCAGAGCCTGAAGCCTGCTTGGGATTCTGTGTCTCCCTCTCTCTCTGCCCCTCCCCCATCCACACTCTTTGCTCTCTCAAAATAAAACTAAACATTAAAAAAAAAAAATTAAAGGGGCGCCTGGGTGGCTCAGTCAGTTGCGCGTCCAACTCCAGCTCAGGTCATGATGTCACAGTCTGTGAGTTCGAGCCCCATGTTGGGCTCTGTGCTGACAGCTCAGAGCCTGGAGCCTGCTTCAGATTCTGTGTCTCCCTCTCTCTCTGCCCCTCCCCTGCTCTTGTTCTGTCTCTCTCTGTCTCAAAAATAAATAAAAAAACATTAAAAAAAGAATTAAAGGGGCACCTGGGTGGCTCAGGTGGTTAAACGTCCAACTTCAGCTCAGGTCATGATCTCTTGGTTCAATGGTTCGAGCCCTACATGGGGATCTGTGCGGACAGAGCCTAGAGCCTACTTTGGATTCTGGGTGTGTGTCTCTCTCTCTCTCTCTCTCTCTGACCCTCCCCCACTCATGCTCTCTTTCTCTCTAGAAAATAAATAAATAAATAAACGTTAAAAAAAAAATTAAGAGGCACCTGGGTGGCTCAGTCAGTTAAACATCCGACTTCGGCTCAGGTCATGATCTCATGGTTCATGAGTTCGAGCTCTGTGTTGGGCTTTGTGCTGACGGCTCAGAGCCTGAAGCCTGCTTCAGAGTCTGTGTCTCCCTCTCTCTCTGCTCCTCCCCTTCTCATGCTCTGTCTCTCTCTCAAAAATAAACATTAAAAACACTTTTAAAAAAATTACAAGTTTAAAACCTATGTTCAATTTTATCTACTCTTGGGGTACCCAAATCTGATTTAAATGAATGTGCAGGAACCTAAAAGCTCAAGAAGCAAACCCATTATCCCTATTTTGATAGTTGCTAATTGTCATGAGTAATTCCCTCATGGTCTAACACTGAAAGTCAGAGTAGGTTAGGGATGATCTGAGTGCAACAAAGTGGAAAAGTCACCATTCTTCACTTTATAAACGAGGAAGTACTTTGGCACTGTGGCTCAAGGCACCTTTGTCCTACTCCTAGAAGTCCCTTGTTCCGTGTTAGGTACCACAAAAATATCCAAGAACTTGCTTGGAGATTATGCATTCCCTGTCTCATGAGGACTCTTCACATGGGAACTCTTTCAGTAGGCTGGCAGAGGGGTATTGCACTGCAGAAAGTAATGTCTGGACATAGATAAGAGGCTCAACTTTGACACTAGGCAAACTGGAAAGACTCACAGAAATCTCACCTTCCTCTAATCCACAACATTTTTTCATGTCGAAAATAAACAGTCATTTGCTTTAGGATTTGAAACTAAATGGGACAAATGGAACTAAAATAATCAAAATGGTACTTATAAGGTATCAGAAAAGACAGTGAGAACATCCTGTAGCCTAGATAGGCTCAAAACTATTCCCTGAGGTTTGTGACACATAGGACACCATAAAAGTTGCTACACACAGCAACACATGGTCTGTGTCACAAAAGAATCATAGATTTCAGAGTTCAGAAGGGAGATTGCATTTTTAAAGAGACAAGAAGCATCTTATTTCTAAAAGCCCATAATAAAACAGTCCCCAACTCTGCTTATAAAACCAAATACAAAAAATCCTGATGTTCAGAAAGTTCTCTAGTGCTAACATATACACTCTTTCTGGAAACAGAAAAGTTCTTTGTAAGCACATGCAACATTATATTATAGGTGTTAATTCCTGGCACAACTGACCAACATTTAATAGAGACCACCATAAGTCAGATAAAAAAAAAAAGAGTAAAATATGTCCATTAATTTGGAGCCAATATTTTGATATATGATCTTATGTATCAGTTCATTCTCACCAAAGGAATGAGCTACACCTGTTTCTTTTCAAGTCTGGAGTGCTCTGCACTGCAACAACTCTGAACACAAATGAAAGCAATCAACAAAGCAGAAAAGACCATTTTAAACACAAAAGTAGAAGAGGCAAGCACTCTAGAAGACAAGATAGTCCCTGAGGTGACTTCCCACTGAAATGTCCCTAAGGATCAGCTAAGTCAAACACATCAAAAAACAAGTTCAGTTATTATTGCCTTTCCAAACCTGACAGCACTACATTATCAAGCCCAAAAGTTTCAGAGTCAAAATGTACTTGGTAACTGACCAGTGCTGGAGATTCTCCCATTCAAACACACTGACCCAGCAATTCCTGCCAGTCTGCCTCTCCCAGAGCATCAACCTCTGGAGTGACTCAACGATTAGGAATGCTATTTCAGTAAACAAATCAGCTACCACTCACCTGTTCACTGTAGAGAACCTGGACATTTTTGATGATGCGACAGTGCTTCTGAAGAATGGCTACTGCTTGAGCCAGAGGCATTCCTGAAATAAAGCAAGAACAACTGTGTGGTTACCTGGGCTATCCATTTACTGACATCTATCTTTGTACTAGACATTAGACCCTGCAGTAAAACCTGGGGTGGGAACAGGGGCCATTAAGGTCTACAAACATATGAGTAAATAAAAGTTCAGTAAGCAGCAAAAGCTAGAATAAAGTCAGCAGCAAGTACTAAGGGAACAGTTGGGTTGTATAAGGGAAGGGAGTGAATACACAAAAAAGATTTCTGGAAATGGGAACTACTATGCTGATCCCAAGCAGAAAAGGGACTCAGAGAAGGCAAAGTCAGCATGAACCAAAAAACAGTGGGAAAAGCACTGACTGCATGACTCTGGATATGGAGACCAAGGTTCTGGTTCTCACTCTTCCGTGAATTACATATAACCTAGGGTAGGTTCCTTCCTCTCTTTCTTTCTGGCATGTCTCCTCATCTCTCAAATGAGATTCTGCAGGAGCACATGACTTGTAAGAGCTCATTAAAAAATTTTTTTTTGTTTATTGAGAAGAGAGCGAGAATTCTAAGCAGGTTCTGCACTGTCAGCACAGAATCCAATGCAGGGCTCAATCTCACAAACTGTGAGATCACGACCTGAGCTAAAACCAAGAGTCAGGCGCTTTACCGACTGAACCATCCAGGTGCCCCTGGATGTGTGATTTTTAACTTTTTATTTCTAAAATAATTAATTTTTTAATGTTTATTTTTGAGAGAGAGAGAGAGAGAAAGAGAGAAAGATGGAGGGAGGCAGGGAGGGAGGGAGTTTGGGAGAATGGGGGAGGACCAGAGAGAGGGAGACACATAATCCAAAGCAGACTCCAGGCTCTGAGCTGTCCGCACACAGCCCAATGCAGGGCTCCAACTCATGGACTGCGAGATCATGACCTGAGCTGAAGTCAGACACCTAAGCGACTGAGCCACCCAGGTGCCCCAATTTACTTTTATTTAACTTTTTAAATGAGCCCTTAGAGGAGCACCTGGGTGGCTCAGTTGGTTAACTGTCTAACTCTTGGGTTTTGGCTCAGGTCATGATCCCAAGGTTCATGAGACTGAGGCTGCTTCCAGCTCTGCAGGCTCCTGCTTAGGATTCTCTCCCTCTCTTCTCTGCCCCTCACCTGCTCACTTTCTCTCTCTCTCAAAATAAATAAATAAACTTAAAACATCACATCTACCAGAATCAATTCATTTTACTAAAGATTTCACTGGATCCTTACTTATCAACCCACAAATCCTCTAAATCTTAATACCTGATTGTTGAACTCATGGCCCATTGTAAACAAATTTATGTATGCACCCAGTTTAAGAAATCCAAATGCCAACAATATCTCTAAGATCCCAGGACTCCCAGGGAATACCAAAAAGTATGTTTTCAGAGTCCATTATATTTCAAACAAGAAGAAACTCAAAGAGAGACAATCCAAAACAAAGTCTCAGACAAAATCCAAAGACTCACAGCTTTCTGAATCCAAGGACAGTATTGTGCTATTCACCACTCTCTGGATCCCCAGTACCCAGTACAGGGCTGACCACACAGTGGCTGTTGAATAAATATTTATTCAGCAAAGCTGAAGGATTATGGAGTAGGTAATAAAAGAAAGGGAGAAAGAGGGACCACCGTATGACCTCAGGGAAGCACACAGTGGCTCACATTCAAGGTCAGTTTACCTCTGATCTTCGGACAGATGTGCAGAAAAGAGCTTGCATACAAAGAAAAAGAAGGTTATAAAAATGCATGGTCTATCTACATTTAAACAATGATCTAAACTTGCCTTCATTTGATGGTCCATTCTATAATTTGAAGAAAGTTGGAGGACACCACACCTTAACACAGGCTCTTTCCAGCCTTTGGTAACATAGGGCTTGATACATAGTAGAAGCTTAATAAATGTTTGTTGAGAATATGAACAAGTTGGATGCATCACTCAGCTTTGCCATTCCTGAAATGGAGAAGCATCTATACTCTCCCAGAAGGAATGGGCAAACATCATGTGGAGAAGACAGATAAGCTTGGTTATGTGCTGAGAAACAGAAGGCCACATGGTTTCTCTCACCTACATGGCACAAATCAGTTTCTCAAGAGAGGCTTCTTCTCCACCTAACTACATCAAATCCCTGGCCTTGGAATCTTCAGATCCTCAGGTCTTGAGTCATCTGGGGAGAAACCCCATCTGGAGGAGACAAAGCAGCTACAATGACCAGTTGTCACACAGCTGCTGATAAAGGAAGGCTACAAAAGGCCTCTAAAGGGAACCAAACATATGTATGACAAAGACACTAGAGCACTGTCCAGTCCGAACAGAGTTACCTAGACCCAGAAAAGGGTATGGAGTGTATGTCAGCTTTCTAAACTATATACATCCTATGTATTACAGATCTCATCATTTGTCTGCTTACAACCCTTCAATGATTTCCCACTACGGGGTTATAAAACCCAAACAGCATGTCACCACCTAAAGTCCCTGAATATTCTCGATCTTATCTACCTCCATCTTTCTTTCCACTGCTCATCATGCCTCCCTTTGTTCCCAGCACATTTGTTAAGCTCTTTGCTAACTTAGGCCTCTGTGCTAGCTCAGATTCTGCTGGAATGTCCTTTCCATGGTTGGTTCCTTCTCATTCTTCAGGTCTTGACTCACATCTCACTTCCCCAACTGCCTTATCTAATGAAGCCTCCCATCCTATTTATTTTTTTTTTAATTTTTAATGTTTATTTAATTTTGAGACAGAGAGAGAGACAGAGTGTGAGCAGGGGAGGGGCAGAAAGAGAGGGAGACATAGAACTCAAAGCAGGCTCTAGGGTCCGCACCGTCAGCACAGAGCACAACGTGGGGCTTGAACACACAAACCAGATCATGACCTGAGCAGAAGTTAGATGCTCAACCAACTGAGCCACCCAGATGCCCCCTGTTTATTTCTGTTAGTCTCCCCTATACCTTGAGGATAGAAACACTGCCTGTTTTACTCACTGTCATACACCTAGCACCCAATCACCATGCCTGGCACAACAGTAGGTGGTCCTACATATCTGCTGAACTCTAAGTGAAAAAAAGCTATTATAGGACATGTAGGTCCTGTACCATAGACCCTGGTGACCACTGTCTCACTCTGAGCACCCTCATCTTGTCTCTACTAACACCATTCTTTCTTGCTGTTCCTCTAACTTCCCCAGGTCTCTATGATGGGCAATGTTTCCTTCTGCCCATCCTTCATACACTCATCCAACCAACCACCTAGTTTCTGATTCATATCTTATTCTGCTTTCTATATATATATCTATATATCTATATATGTACATAGACATCTACAGGCAAATAGGGCCACCTGGGTGGCTCAGTTGGTTAAGCATTTGACTTCGGCTCTGGTCATGATCTTGCAGTTCCTGAGTCTGAGGCTGCATCGGGCTCTGTGGTGACAGCTCAGAGCCTGAAGCCTGCTTCAGATTCAGTGTCTCCCTCTCTCTCTGCCCCTTCCCTGCTTGTGTGCTCTCTCTCTCTCAAAAATAAACATTAAAAAAAAAAAAAAAGGCAAATAAAAAGTTAACAGATTAAAAGAGACTTTTTCACCTTCTTTTCAATCTGAGTTCTCCTCTGTATTCTGGGTCTCCATACCTCTGATATCTACCCAACCACTCAAGCCAGAAACCTCTAGATTCCTTCTCCTTCTCCACCTCCCCAAATCTAGCCTCTAACTTTCTTCCTAAACCTGTGTCTGCAACACATTTCACTAATAGATACCCTCTTTTCCAATGGACCCAAAAGCTCCTTGACAGTGTCCCAGGCAGCTATCACGAGAAAGAATTGGGAATTTGGAGAACCCATTTTCTTCTTCCACCAGTACATCACACTCTCATTATAATACCAAACTGCTTATAGTTCCCTACACACACCATCTTTCCCAGTGTTTTGTTTTGAATTTGACTGTAAGATTTATGTTTATGGAGACACCGTAGAAGAGAAATCTGGCGGTAGAATTTCCTATTTAAAAGAAAAAAATTTTTTTAATCTTTATTTTTGAAAGAGAGAGTGAGAGAGAGAGAGAGAGAGAGAGAGAGAGAGAGAGAGAGATACAGAGTGCAAGTGGGGGAGAAGCAGACAGAGAGGGAGACACAGAATCCAAAGGAGGCTCCAGGCTCTGAGCTGTCCGCACAGAGCCCGACGTGGGGCTTGAACTCACCAACTGTGAGATCATGACCCGAGCCAAAGTCGGACACTCAGTCCGTTGAGCCACCCAGGCGCCCCTAGAATTTCCTACTTTTAAGTTTGTTTGTTTGTTTGTTTACTGAAAGACAGAGAGAGAGAGAGAGCGTGTGCGTGCAAGTGGGAGAGGGGCAGAGAGAGAGGGAAAGAGAGAGAATCCCAGGCAGGCTCTGTACTGCCAGTGCAGAGCCCGATATGGGGCTTGAACTCAAAAATGATGAGATCATGGGGCACCTGGGTGGTTCAGTCGGTTGGGTCATGTTCTCATGGCTAGTGAGCTCAAGTCCCACATCAGGCTCTGTGCTTACAGCTCAGAGCCTAGAGCCTGCTTCGGATTCTGTGTCTCCCTCTTTCTCTCCCTCTCCCCTGCTCATGCTCTATCTCTCTCTCCTTCAAAAATAAATAAGCATTAAAAAAAATAAAAAACAAAAACAAAAATAAAAAACAAACCATGAAAGCATGACCTGAGCCAAAGTCAGCCACTTAACCGACTGAGCCACCCAGGTGCCCCATGACAGATTTCTGATAGGGCTTTCCTGGTGCTCACTGGCTCCAGGAATGATATTGACTTCTGTAGTTTGATAGGAAGCCCTCCCTGAATCCCATCAGGTCAAGTCCCTTCTCCCCTTCCAAACCACCCTACATGACCTCTCCCTCATTTTAATAAAATGAACTATTTCTTTATCCCTTAACCCACATGAGATTAACTTCTTCAGGGCACAGGAGCATTTCTTATTCAACTTTTGATGTTAGTAAGCAGAGTCCGCAGGGGTACATATGTTGCCTTCAACAGAGTAAGCCTTCAGTCTCTCTAGAACAATTCAGAGATATGCTTCTACACCAATACATTCTCCAAGTCTCACTGAAAACATTTCAAGTTTGCACTGCCTTTACTTCACCATTAGTCAAGCCATCAGTGGCATTACCAGAGAGTCCTCTTTGCCTAGGTTTGCCTTTCCCTATGTTGTTGGCATTTCCCTAATCTCCCAACATTACACAAAGGCCAGGAAGGCAGCCAAGAAGCTGGATGTAGATCCCCACTGTGATGCCAGGCAGATGATGGCAAGGGCTTGATGCATCTGCATTTGCAGAGATTCCAAAAAGAAACCTAGAGACAAAGCTGAGTCCATCCTCAGAAGGGCAGAGTGGTGGGAAGCAGGGAATCCCTGTTCAGCTACCTACTTTTCATCATCTCTACCTTTCTGAGCCTGCTCCTCATCTGGGAAATGAAGATTACCTTACAGGGCTGTGGTAACTTTAGTTAAGCACTGCCTGGTTCTCTAGGAATGTAATTCTAAAGCATAGATCCACCTTAGACCTATCCCTACCTATCAGCCACAACAGCAGCTTAGATGTGTTGAGGGCTGGGAAGAAGACTGAGAGAGAGAAAAATCTTTTTTTTTTTTTTTTTTTTTTAAGCTTCAGGAAGTTAAAAATGATCATCATCTCTCAGGCAGACATGATTTAAAAATGTGGATTTTTAAGATCCACAAAAGAATCATCAAGGCCAAGCTGCCTCTATGAGGTTTCCCTCAAAGTTCAATTCTGGGCCCACCGTACAGAAATGCTGTTTTGGGGGCACCTGGGTGGTGGCTCAGTCAGTTAAGTGTCTGACTCTTGATTTCAGCTCAGGTCATGATCTCACAATTCACGACATCGAGCCCAGTGCTGGGCTCTGTGCTGACAGCACAGAGCCTGCTTGGAATTCTCCCTCTCTTCTCTCTCTGCCCCTTCCCCCACTCGTCTGAGCACTCTCTCTCTCAAAATAAATAAACATTAAAAAAAAAAAAAAAAAAAGGAAGAAATTCTCTTCTCACTGTTGTTATTTAGACAATTTGAAAGAACTACCCTAACCCTTGATTTCTGGGAACTGGCAAAGTTAGGAGTAAGGGTTAAGGTATCTAAATAGTTGACAGAAGAAACTTTGCCCTTCCACCCAGCTTTTTTTTTTTTTGAAATCCTGGTTTCAAATAATACCTTTATTTTACTTCGAGTAAACTCTGGCCCCAACATGGGGCTCGAACTCACAACTCCTGAGGTTAAGAGTTGCATGCTCTACTCATTGAGCCAACCAGGCACCCCTCAACTTTTGGCCAAGAGACTACCACAGAGATCCACAACCTAGTCACACCATCAAGTACAGTTTGAAGCTATGGTTGTGGTTCTCACTCTGCCCTATGAAGTACTGGTATGAGAAGCTGTGAGGGAGGTTCTTTCTTAACTAGAAGACAAACAGCAACAGCATGACGAATGGATCTGGAGGTAAATATATCACTGGCCTCCCAGTCAAATTCTTGGTGCTTCACAACAGGCCAGAGTGTTTCACACCAGCTAAAATTTGGGGAATAACTCTGCAGGTGTGGTTTAAGTTATGAGAGAAGTTGGCTACGACCACTCAATAAAACTGGCTCAAACCCAGAGGCTTGTAGTTCAGTTAGTTCTTGGAAACACTGAGCACAGTAGGGTCCTACCAGCATCTATCCTCCAGTTCCTCATTTATGCTATCTCCATAGATGAGTATTCCAGATTCAAGGATAAGCTATAGCCCAAAGGAGTAGGTGACTCAGCCCAATAGCCCAAATTAGTGGGACAAAAGTTCAGATCTACACAAACAGCACCAACACCTGGTCCACACCCCTTTTTCCTAGTGCTGGATAAGTGTAAACACACAGTGGACTTACTGAATGCACATACTTCTACACATAAAAGCAGCGACATTGGGGGTAGTTAAAACTGGCCCCAACCCCCAAAAATGGCCAAACTGCATTTTATACAAACTGAACGTTACTTTCCCTGAACTCTTATGTCATTCAACCTTCAACTCTCTCTGCTAAGGTCTGGGTTTAGGATTAAATCACACATCGACCACATTAAAAACAAGAAACAAGTCACAATTTCCTTTAAGATACAAACTCTTCTCACCTCCCTTGACTAGATCCCTAACACGTGATTATGGGATCTAAGCCTAGGTTTCCCCTTCCGACAAGGCAACTCACAGCCCAGAAAAGCAAAGGGAGACAGACTACTGTGGCGTTTTAGAGTGTAACTTCTTAGCTATTAAGGGTGCAAAATAGAAATAGGAAAAACAAAAGTATGGACCCTCAGATCCCAAGGAGGCATACTTGAGGTAACTACGCACAGGGAAGGAGGGCCTGGCCTTGGGTAAGTGTTTGGGGCGTGTCCACCATTGTTATTATTACTACCTTACCACTGCCCCAGGAGGAGCCCTGCTGAGGCCTGAGGCGAGGGCATCTAGGCCAGGCTGAGCGACAGACGGGTGGGTCTGGCCGGTAGGAGCAGGTAAGTTAGTGCCTGGAACCCAAAGAGCTGTGAGGACGGAAAAGACGAGGAGCCGCGGGCGCAGGGGAATAAGAGGCAGAGACCAGAGGCAGGAAGGGCCTGGAGAGAAGAAAGAAGCATAGTCCTGAGGTAGAACCCCACACTCACCCAGCGTGAATTCCCATTGCTCGTTTCCCAGAGAGCGCTCCGGCACCACCTCCAGATCCAGCATTGGTTCAGTTCGCCGGGCCGAGGCGGCCTCCCTGCAGCAACGCAGACGGGACCGAAACTGAGGAGACAAAGCAGCGACTAACCCGCCGGCTCCGCCGGCGTGGCTCTCTACCTGCTCCTCGACCGCCGGCGGCACTAACCCAATACTACACCTCAGCTCAGCTCAGCTCAGCTCGGCTCACCGGCAGCAGCCGCGGCGGCAGGGGCAGCGGCGGTAGCCGGAGCGTCTGCGGCAAAACTGGCGTGCCGAGCCGTAAAGCGTGACGGGGGCGGGGCTAAGGCGAGATTTCAATCGCGGGGTGGGGGGAAGGAGCCCAAGGCGGAGTCGCGCAGGCGCAAAATGCTGTGAAAGTCGCATAGTGGCGTGAGGGAGGCCAGACAGTACGACGCGGAAGGGTGGGCGCTTGCATAACGAGGGACCCCGTACTCCGTGAACCCCCACATCTGCACACCACACCATACACGTTTTACATGTCTGCACAAAGATGTGCACGCCAGGCAACACACAAATGTGACGTGGTTATACGACATCTGTCTGCTGTCTACACGTATGTCCTACTGATACTCACTGGGCGCAAAAGGCGACTTCTGAGGGTGCAACGTCTGAGGCCCAGCGGGGAGGGAGGACACGGACTTCAAAGTGAGTGCGTAGTGTGCTTGAGTGTTTGGGTAGGGGCAGGGAGGTGGGGTAGAGGGTTGAGGAGGGAGGAGCTAGGCCAGACCTCCCATTGACCTAGTGCAGATGTACACAGCCTCCTGGGGCCGGTATCCAGAGGTCGTTGGCAGCAGCTCAGACTCTAGCCAGAGCCAGCTTTGCCGCCAATGCTGTGTGGTCTTGACCAAACCTCTGGTGCCCTTTTTGCTTCATTCTCCTCATCTATAGGTCGGAGGAGGGGCTCCTCTAGCCTGTTGAACCTGAGCTTTTGGTCCATGACCTGGGGCACTCAAAAACTACAAGGCAATCACGACCTCTTGTAAAGCTAAATCTTCATGGAAGCAGATTCTGGATTCTCACAACCACCCTGAGATGTCAGATTATATACCTCACTTTACAAGCGAAAAAAATGAGGCACAGAGAAGTCAATGGCCTTGTGATGCTAGGCGGTAGAACCCGAGTTCTTTACATTACACTGCCCTTCGAGGAAGAATTTTAGCAGAGTAGAGAATGACATGCTAAATTCTCAAACTGGCTTGGTAGGAATGTAACTTGGGAGGCTCCATCAAAACTTGAAGTCACTGCTGCTGGCATTAAAACAACACGGAGAAGGATGTCCATTGCAGCATCATATGCCAAAACAATATAACTGAGTCATTGAGATGTACATCAGTAGGGAAGTGGCTAACTAAACTGTGATATAAATATATACATATATATACATATATATGTATATATATATATATATACATATATATGTATATATATATATATATACATATATATATATATATACACACATATATATAAAAGAATGCGTTTAAAAATCAGAAGTACGTTATATCCCTGTATGCTGATTTAGAAGGAGCTGTAAGAGAAAAAAGGCAGGTGTAAACTGTACTAGTATGTAAAAACAAATAAAAGAAACATTGGTCATACTGAAAAGAACATTCCTGGAAAGATAAACAAAAATTATCAATAATACCTAATACAGGGAGAGGCTCAGGGTTAAGGGGGACATTTACTTCTTACCATGCATGGCAAACATTAAAGATGTAGATAGGCTATGAGGCACCTTGGTGGCTCGGTTAAGTGTCTGACTCTTAATTTTGGCTCAGGCCATGCTCTCACAGTTTGTGAGTTCGGGCCCAGAGTATGGGCTGATGGCATGGAGCCTGCTTGGGATTCTCTGCTCCTCCCCAGCTCTCTCTCTCAAAATAAATAACTATTTTTTTTAAAAAAGATGTAGATAGTTTGGATTATATGTGGATAGGATAGGTTTAGGAAAGGTTAGTTGGGTGGCTGGCCTAGAATAGCATGGGAATAGACCTAGAAAAAACTTCTGGCATTGGTGAGGATTAATCTTAGTCAATCTAAAATGTTTGAATTGAAATAAAATCCAACCCGACTAAGACTTGTTCTTAGATTAAAAAAATACTTGGAGGGATTTATTTTTGGTGAACAAAGAGGGGTGGGGCAGGTCGTGAGGGGTGTGGGAAAGACAGAGGCAGAGAAAGCCACATGGATGACAACATGAAAAAGATTTTTAGTCTGGAAAATCCAAGTTACAGGAAGAACAAGGGCAGGGAAGCCCCTAAGAAATTTCCTATCGGGGTGATAGGCAGATAGGTTTCTGTGAACAATGTCAGTCAACAACAAATGATTATCTTTGCTCATTGTGTTATCCCCAAACCTTTGGCTTAAGTGCGATCTACCTAGGTTTTTGTCAGGGGTGGGAGTGACAGTTCTGGGATGGTGATCTGGGAGGAGGCCATTGTTCAGAGCCTGGTACACGGCTCGGAAGTATGAGGGGCCTCAGGGGAGTAGGCCAACTTGGGAGAATGTCAGCAACTGCCATTCCCATCACTGAGGGTGAGGATGTTCAGATATATTGAACTGGCTGCTGGTGGACCACTAAGAGGGAGCACAGGTGGTATTTCAACAGTTTAAGCTGGGCAAGCAGGGACCTTCTCAGCTTAGAAAATGGATGTGAAAATTAATAAAAGGAAACTTGTTTAGAATGGAGACAGGGGGCCAGCAGGGGGAGCTCTCACATCCAACCCCTGAGGGTCAAATGCAGACCCAAGGAGACCAGGCGGACCTTGTAAATCCACATTACTTTACTATTTTACTAACCAAGCAGGTAGAAGAAAGGTTTCCTCCTCTCTGGGCAATAGCCTAGCCAATAAGAAACTGTCACAACTAATGAAATTTTAGGAATTTTAGGGCAACACAACCAGCCTGATAAGAAAAACTGGGAAAATTGTCAGAACTGTACATTTTCTCAGGTTTGAAATGTCTCCACGCCCACTAAGCTACCCCTAAACTCTCTACTGGGTCACTACATGATCAATAGGACTTCGTGCTTCTAGTCTTCTCTCCAATCAACCAAAATGAGCTTTTTTAAGAGTCCATTCTCTCAAGCTCACAACCTCTTAGTGGTTTCCTGTTTGCCTGTGGGAACAGCCTCAGTGTTTTAACATGGCTTAAAGGTCCATTCAGCACTGCTTGTGATCCTCCCCCTGGCCTAAACTGACCCTTTCAGATTTATCTCATGGCTGCAGCCTCCTTCATTTCCATGTTTCAGCAATACTCAACTGCTCTTAGTTTCTCAAACTTACCATACTCATGCCTCGCTGCCTGTAATACTTTTGTCACCTCTTTGCTAATGTAATGTCTTCCATTCTTGAGATTTCAGGTCTAAGTCTAAAGGAAACCTTTTTTGACCTCCTAGACCAGGTTCGATGTACCACCTAACAGTCAGTGCTTGCAGTGTAACTTAAATGTTACTGCTTTTGGGGGCATCTGAATGGCTCAGTCGGTTACATGTCTGACTCTTGTTGATCTTAGCTCAGGTCATGATCTCATGGTTTGTGAGTTCAAGCCCCACATCAGCTCTGTGTGACAGAGTGAAGCCTGCTTGAGATTCTGTTTCTCCCTCTCTCTACTTGTGCTCACGAGTTCTCTTTCTCAAAATAAGTAAACATTAAAAAAAAAAAGTTACCGCTTTTGGTCAGTTTTGAGCTTTGCTGTAGGTTTTCGAAGGGAACTATGATACGTTTTAGGCACTAGATACTCATTTTCCCCCCAATAATCCTAGCAAGTAGTCATACTTTAATATTTTTTTTTTTAAAAACAGTAATAGTAAGCCTCAACATTTTCCTTTTTTATATTAAACTGACTTTTTTTGGTTGTATGATCTATGTCCATCTCACAATTTTTATATTGATGTGAACCAATATATGCAATTAAAAACCTCCTAGTAGCCACATTAAAAAAAGATAAAATTACTATCTTTAGCCCAATACATCAAATATCAATATACCCCGCATACAAAAGCATGATCATTTATATGTAATCAAAATTAAAAAAAAATTAGTGAAATATCTTATTTTTTTTGGTACTAGATCTTTGCTATCTGGTATTGTTAGCAGCGCATATCAACTCAGACACTAAATTTTCAAAGGCTAAAGTGTAATAGTCCCCTAAAACAAAGTTTTAAGAGAAAAAATATTTTATATTGCCTCAGTTTTTAAATTTAAATAAAAAATTAAAATCAGATCCAGGGGCACTTGAGTGACTCAGTCAGATAAGTGACTCTTGGTTTTGGCTCAGGTCATGATCTTACTTTGTGGGATAGAGCCCTTCATCCGGCTTTGTGCTGACAGCATGGGACGTGCTTGGGATTCTCTCTGCCCCTCCCCCACTCATACTCCCTCTCTCTCAATAAACATTAAAAACAAAAACACATCCAGGAGTTCCAGCTACAAGATAAAGCATCACCTTAGCTCTCCCACTTAAAACCCCCTTCCCTCAAAACTTTCCCTGATTGGCTCCCTTATTTAGGTCCCAGCAAAAATGTTACTTCCTGACACATCTTCTCTTCCTACCCTAATTCTGCCTTTGTATGACCTAATCACCATTTATACCATGATGCTATTTTAGTTTATTCACAGCCATCTATCACCTTACCATTTAACTAATTACTAATTGTTCCTCTGCTCCAGCAGATGTAAACTTCATTAAAGAGGAACTTTGTCCATTTTATTCATCTCTAGAAAACTGCCTGGCACATAGTTGGCTTACAATAAATACTTGTCAAATAAAAAAAAAATAAACATTAAAAAATAAGTTCCTTGGTTGTACTAGCCCCGTTTCAGCCGTTCTATAGCCACACGTGGCTAGTAGCTACCATACTGGAGACACTGTGGATAGAGATTATATTCTCTAATCAAAGATTTCTCTTTGTCTTTTCTACTCACATTTCCTAATGTTTCTGAAACCTGAATAAGGCCACTGATGACCCTAAGTTGCTGAAATTAATTCTGAGAGTTAACTAATACAGCAACTGTTTAAAAAGTATCCTATATTTTAAAAAGCCAAACTATGGGGCCCCTGGGTAGCTCAGTCTGTTGAGCATCTGACTTCGGCTCAGGTCATTATCTTGCAGTTTACGAGTTCAAGCCCCGTGTCAGGCTCTGTGATGACAGCTCAGAGCATGGAGTCTGCTTCAGATTTGGTGTCTCCCTCTCTCTCTGCCCCTCCCCTGCTCACACACACTCTGTCTAAATTAAAAACATAAAAAAAAAAAAAAAAAAAAAAAAAAGCCAAACTACCATTTTCATCCACAATCCCATCCCCCATTTGTAATTTTTTAGCCTAGACACATTTTTGGAATGCTATATATGTATATGTGGTAGTGCTCTAAGAAAGAGAACTATTGCTATCTAGAGTTAATCATGCCTTGAAATCTGCTTGCAAGACTGAAATATTTGGGAGATCAAAACACCAATGTTGTCTTGTAATACCCAATTATACACACACACACACACACACACACACACACACACACACACACGTGGCAGTGTGGCTGTGGTGGTTTAAAAATATGTCCACAAACTCTCACTATACCACATTTGAAGAGAGATGAAGCTTAATACTCCTCCATTTGAGTTGTGGGCCTGACCTAGTGACTCACTTCTAACATAGAATATGGCACTCCAAGATTAGGTTATTAAAGACTGGCTTTCATGTTGAATCACTAGCTCCATGGAAATCAAGCTGCTAAGCTGTGAGCTGTCCTATGGAGACACTCACATGGCAAGGAACGGAAGGAGGTCTCCATTCTAAAACCTAGCAAGAAATCAAGGGCTTTCACCCAATGGTGTCTCAGAAACTGAGGCCAGACAATGAGTGGGCTTGGAAGGGGATCCTTCAGCCACAGGCAAGCCTGGAGATGACTGTAGCCTGGGCTGAAAACTTGACTCTAACCTCAGAAGAGACCAGAGATCAGACCACTGAACTTCGCTTCTTCCAGCATTTTTTTTTTTTTTTTTTTTTTTGAGAGTACACAAGTGGGAAAGAAGGGCAGAGGGAGAGAGAGATATAGAAAGATAGAAAATCCTAAACAGGCTCTATGCTGAGCATGGGGGGGTGGGGAGGCTCAATCCCACAACCCTAGATTCATGACCTGAGCCAAAATCAAGAGTCAGATGCTCAACCAACTGAGCCCCCCAGGCTCCCCTGCTTCTTTCAGATTTCTAACCCATAGAAACGGAGATGATGGTTATTGTTTTAGGCTGCTAGGATTTGGAGTAATGTGTTATGCAGCAATGGATAATTCATACAAGGGCTTATAACTTGAAAATGTTCCCCATTGCCAAATAAAACATAAATCAATTAAGATACTTATTTTCCCAAGTAACCCAAAACTGGCGTACCCAAATACCCAGTTCTAGAGACGATATACTTACTAAAACCATGATGCTACTGCTCAATTTTTGAAATTAACCCTCATTATTCTTTGGAATTTTCCTTAATGGTACCAGTTCACCATTTGTATTTGTTATTCGCAGTAAATCTGGTGGTGAATAATGAATTGTTTCATTATGAATCAAGCTTAAGGCATGCTTCTAAAGTGAAAGGCTGGTGTAGGAAAAAATGCCAAGAAAAGTCCTAAGCTGGGGCGCCTGTGTGGTTCAGTTGGTTAAGTGTCTGACTTCAGTTCAGATCATCATCTCAGTTTGTGGGTATGAGCTCCACATCGGGCTCTGTGCTTGACAGCTTGGTGCTTGGAGCCCACTTTGGATTCTGTGTCTCCCTCTCTCTCCCTGGCCCTCCCTGGCTCACGCTCTCTCTCAAAAAAAAACATTAAAAAAAAAAAAAAAAAGTCCTAAGTATGGTTGATATAACACCAGCACAATCAAACTAAGTGTGTATTCCTAAAATGACTACCTTGAATAATGGTACTAATCTGAATGTGTAATTTTTGAAATTCTTCCTCTCCTGCAAGGTCAGTACTTCATAGTTGTATCTCATAGGATGGGTATATCAAACCAGATTTTTAAAAAACCATAATATACATTGGGCACTTGTATTCTTCGTGATAGTTCTATTAAAGGCTTTGTTTGAAATCAGTGGAAATGACCACTAGATGCCACTGTTGTTAAGGTTTAAAAAAAAAAAAAAAAAAAAAAGGGATGAAAGAACATTTCAGAAACAACCTAAGTCAATTTTCATGTCATAATGAGCACCAGAACAGAAATTGTTGGATGATGTCAATGAAGAGCCAAGAACTTTTTTCACTACACATAAGTTTATTGTGAAAGTAAATTAAACATACAAACATACAATATGGCTAATGGTGGCAAAAGCAATCTGGCAGCTTAAGGCAAGTTTTAATGGAGATGAATTTAGAAAAGATGATGCAATGATGTAATTTTGCTTAAATATAGATCATGGAAAAATATCAAATTGCATCAATAACTTAATAAAAGTTTTCAAAGCCTGCACTACTGGAGAAAAAGGGCTTATGATCTTAATGCCAGCATTAAGACAGATGGAAACAGCACTGTGCTAAATGACAGGAAGAGTCGAATATTTACAGAAGGGTGGCAATATGAACATTTAATAACATTTGATCTTAGTTACCGGTGGAATGAAAGCCCTTAGCTAGAAGCAGTAGAGGAAAATGTACCATCACCATCATGTTATTAAAAAAATTAAGTGCAGAAGTCAAAAAACCAAGGAGCTCTGTGATAAAGTAACCTTAAAACACCACTTTAAGGGCCACTTAAAAGGTGATTCCCTCAGGGGAAATTAGGGCACTGAGTGTGTAAACATGTGAACTGCACAACAACAAATACCAACCAAATTCATTCATAGTACTTAGTTACACAAGATCAGCATGGTCTGTTATGATGCATTATTGTTTATAACAATTTAAACACACTCCTTACCATGCATGACTTCAAATATATAACAAATATTTTTATTCTGAGATACAGGATATGTTTATGAATCATAAGACCTATATACAATGAAAGTCACACCTCCCTCATCAATCGTGTGTGTGTGTGTGTGTGTGTGTGTGTGTGTGTTTTAAATGCGATGACCTTATTTATACTTCAGTTCCTTTTCTGAATTGACCATGTCAGTTTTTCACTCTTTAAAATAATGCCATTCTATTACGATAAAATATATTTTTGCAAAAATTCAGAAATGTAGTAACATTTAATGAACATGACCATGAAAAATATTTGTAAGGAGGTTCCAAATGACTTAGCACTTTTTTCCAGTCTTGTATTAAAAAAAAAAAAAAAGTTGCATTCAATTTGATAGTGAGCCTATTTTAAAAATATTCTTATACTAATTCATCTCAAAAGGTTCTATTAATAGTTCTTCTGGAAAATACCATATATATAACCTGTGAGGTTTTTCCCAGAATAATTAATGAAGAAAATGTATCCTCTGCACAGATGAACATTTTCTCTCTAAGACTAATCTTTCATCACCCAGCATTGTTTTTACAAAAGCATGCATTATAAAATACACATAAAAGCAGCTATCTTAAACATGATTTTAATACAATATTACCTTGGTAGCTGATTCATCACTGTCTCCAGTTTAATATGCTGTTACATACATGAAGGAGCTCCAGTATCCCTTTTCTGATTGACTTAAAAAAAAATCCCTGAATAAAACAGAAGCCAGCCTGTGACTTCTTTAGGCATTTCAGTAGAGTATTACCATCTATGGAGAGTATCTCCACACAAACTCATGATTACAGAACAGAATGTAAAACAGATCCGGGGCAGATTAGAGTTAATACCAATTAAAATTTTTTATGTTTAAGGAGGAAAAAAAAAAGGAGCTGATTATCAACATTTAAAAGGATACTGCAACTTTAACAACTGTAAACTTTGTGTTAAAAGGCTGTGGCAGACAGCTCTATGCTACTAGGTCTTTAGCTTGTAAATAATGCAAACACATCAGCAGTTTTAAAATGCCATAGACTATAAAAACACAGAAACAAAACAAATAACCAAGAATGTCTATCTAAAATGAAGCTGTGTAACCAACACATCTAAAATTCCAAAAATAATTAGAACAACCAATTAGGGGGAAAAACCCTCTGAAAAAATTTTAATTTCTTGACTTGTTTTTAAATGACATAAACTTTTAAATTAAAATGGAGGAAAAGAGCTTTACAAGTGGATAGTTTCAACTCATTTAAAATAATGCCAACAAGGTAAGCTTGCATAGAAAAAAATGTCAAATTACTGGCTACATGCATACAAAATTAGAAATGCAGG
The DNA here is from genome assembly GCF_018350215.1 of Panthera leo. Lineage (NCBI taxonomy): Eukaryota > Metazoa > Chordata > Mammalia > Carnivora > Felidae > Panthera > Panthera leo. The sequence goes on along the minus strand of NC_056693.1, from coordinate 42,465,280 downwards.
TATTATAATCATAGTGCAAAACCATGGCAGTTTGTGATGTCTTGTTACTGCCTAAGGTTGAGAAATAGACTGCGGTACCTCCAGTTATCACAGTTTCTGGTCTTTTAATGATTATTTCTGCTGACTAGAAACAATGTAAATGTAAAGATAGGTGGGCACATCTACTGTGCTAATTAACGAAGTTTGAGGTCATCACCACCACCTAAATTGGAACCAGGACTAGGGTCTTGTTGTCTTCTTGCCTGCAATGACAAAATTATAATTTGGGGTCAAAACATGTTTTGAAAATCAAAGTGCTAGATAAATACAGTATAAGACACAGTAGCATTTAAAAAATGTTTACAACCATCTTTACATGTAAGAGGAAAAAGAACAATTTAAATTATGTATTAAATATTTTGCTAAAGTTTCCAAAAAACCAAGAATAAAAATCTCATTATATTCAAAAGAACATTATCAAAATATGTACTATGTATAAAAGAACAACAAATCCATGTTTATAGTTTTTGGACTACAGAGTTAAACACATCATCCATTTACCTTAGAATCAAACTTCCCCTTTGAATAATAGCTGACACTTATTGAACACGAACTATATCCGGGGCACTGTTCTAAGCACTTTTCATAGATGAACTGATTAAAACCCTGTCAGCAACCTATAACATAGGTGCTACTGTTTATCTATTTTATAGTCACACAAAAGTATAGAGTCTACCAACTGTATGATTGAATAATGTAGTAGTGAATTTCATCTTACACAATGCCATCTCTGCCAACCAAGCTGTAACTAAAAATCTCTACCTCCAATAATAAAATCATTACTATGGATAAAGAATTGGCTTAAAAGCAAAAATGGATACTCTTAGAGCTTCCACTAAGAAGAATTGCTTCAAAGAGGTCACAATCTAAGAGTACAAGTAAACAGAATTTTAACTCCTTTGGTTATATACATCAAAATTGAAAGGCCAGGTTCTATTTTTCCAATGTAGAAATAATGGACATGACTGTATTTACAAATACCTTTATATGATTGCATAAATATGGAGGAAAGAAAGGAGTACAACACGAAAATTTGTTATTTAATAAGTGCAATTCTTAAAAAATAACCTATCCCCCCCCCCCAAAAAAAAAAAACCAAATGCAATTCTTAATGAATAAATTTGAGTAAGGGCCAGGCACCTGGGTGGCTCAGATGGTTGAATGTCCAACTCTTGATATTGGCTCAGGGCATAGTACCAGGGTTATGGGATTGAGCCCTGTGTGGGACTCTGTGTTTAGCATGGAGCCTACAAAAGATTCTCTCTCTGACTCGTGCTCTCTCTAAAAATATAATTTTTTTTTTAATAAAATCTAGGAGTGCCTGGGTATCTCAGTTGGTTAACCCCCAACTTCAGCTCAGGTCATGATCTCATGGTTTATGAGTTTGAGCCCTGCATCAGACTGTCTGCTGTCAATGCAGAGCCCGCTTTGTATCCTATCCCCCTCTCTCTGCCCCTCCCTGCTCATGCTCTCTCTCAAAAATAAATAAACATTAAAAAAATAATAAAATAAATTGAATAAAATTCAAAACAAAACAAAATAGGGAAAAAATTACAGTCCCTGATCCATTTACATACACAGAAGTATTTTTATAACAGTATTAACAACTAAGAGGTTAGACAATTATAAACACTGAGGTTTTCAAGTTTCACTTTAGAATAAACATTTCTAGTTAAACTGATGGCGAATTACTTAATAGAGCACATCTAACAACTAACAGGTCCTGCATGACACTCTCTGCCACTATTAAGTTTTTATGGAACCTAGTACCCCTGTGGTTTACATACAACATTAACTCTCAGTGTCTTTCACAAATTCCAATGTGTGTTTCCTACATAAGCTTTCTTCAGGGACTACAAATGTCAGTGGAGCACAAATGTCTGACTGTATACAGAACCTGTTTCCTTCAGCAACCATGGTTAGATGATATTATACACAGGCAACTCCATTTTACCAGTAGTTCAGGCACAAAAGCCTGAGGTCACCCTAACACCTCTTTCTCTCACACTCACCTTTAGATTCTAACAGCTCTACATTAACCATATTCTGCATGTGACCACTTCTAACTGCCCCCACCTCTCTCACCCCAGTCTATGCCATCACCATTCTTAATCTGGATCTTCTCTGGAGTCACCTCTGATATATGCCAGTAGCTGAGACTTCTTCAAATTACCTATGCAATCTTTAGCTAAATGGAATACTGTACTATTATCGCCAACTGATTCTTCATTGTCTGTTTTTGGCAACAAATCTAACCAAAATCTAACCAAAAGTTGAAACAGTCTCATTTCAGTTCTTAAGATCTAAAACAGTTGTTACAGAAAGAGCATCCTTGACCTTCAAACAAGCATCTAAACAAATCATACTTGTACTGTATGATCAAGTTTTAGTCAGAAGCTCCAGCTGTGTCATTTCTCAAGAGGGTTCTGTTTAGACAGAAACGAACCTTCCTTGTTACTTTCAAACAAATCAAATAAAACCCAACACTAACTTCTGTAGTCCTTCTTATAAATATTGATAGGAGATTTTAACTATTTTTTATTAGCATACTGCTCACTGACTGAATTTTAGCCTATTTCTTTCAATTAACTAGTCAGGTTAAAGTTACACTGCATGGTACAGACTGAAAAACCAATGGAATGCATATTCACCAAAAACAAAAACAAAACCAATTTGAGTTTCCATGAAGAATCAATGTTAAATGTAGTGTAAGGATGGATCGATTCTGCAAAATCAGAGATGGTGATTTAAGCATCTGGTTTCAGTCAATGAAGGTTAGAAAGGGGCTGAGCAGTGAAGAAACACTGAGAAAAATCAATCCTAATTATATATTTACAAATCACTATTAACCTACCAATAATACTTTGTGAAAAGGATATTTCAGCTTTGGTCTTGAGATAAGAGTAGTTATCTTAATAATGGGATGACTTCAAATGAGTGACAGCATGTCAGCAGCAGTCATCAGCAGCTGGAGTTCTCCTTTCTGGTCATGGCTGTGCAGAAGTTGCCAGGGATTTGTTTGTTTAAAATATATTTTGGTAAAGGCATGAGAGGAGTAAAGTTGTTTTGCTACTTATTTGTGTTCGCGGTTTCCATTTACATTGTGAAGATGGAGTCAGAAAGATGTAAGGGAAGACACTGTGAGGGAAAAGCAAAAATAAGATAAATACAGACAGCGGGGGAAGTCAATAGCGGGAGAGCAGGAGAGGAGTAAGAGCTGGAGACTGGAATGAAATTTAATGCTCGCAGGGAAGAGGTATGGGCTGTCACATGAAGGAAATAAGCACAGAAAAACAGATTTATGTTCAGTGAAATAGCTTCCATAAGACCGGAATTCAACAATTGGATGAACTGCCTTGAGAAGCAGTGCTTTCTATTGTCGTAGTTTTTAAAACTTTTTTTTAATGTTTATTTTTGAGAAAGAGAGAGTGTGGGTGGGGTAGGGGCAGAGAGAGAGGGAGACACAGAACCCGAAACAGGCTTTAGGCTCTGAGCTGTCAGCACAGAGCCTGATGCGGGGCTCAAACCCACAAACCATGAGATCATGACCTGAGCCAAAATTGGACGCTTAACCACCCAGGCGCCCCTACTGTGACAGTTTTGTAATGAGAGCTCAATGTTTTAGAAGGAATTCTATGAGTAATCAGTTAGACTAGATGGTGGCTAAGAAACTCTCTGAACTCTATTATTCTACCAGCATCAAGTCCATAATTTCTAGTTTCTTTTTCCTCTGTCAATCCACATGTGCACTTGATTCTAACTTTTTATTAACAACTATTTCAGAATAGTTTTAATATAAAGCAGCCTGTTCAGGATACAAATATGTTTTTAATATTTATAAAGAAGTAATCTAGACACTTTACTACAGACCTCCTACTACCAGTTGCTCCTGTTTTCTTTCTTTCAACATGCTATTGCCCAAACAGTTTTGAGGAGGCAGTCATGAGATGAGTCCAAAATGTAGAGAAAAAGAATAGTCACCAGGCACTGGAGTTTTCCCTACTGGCCAGGGCTGTGCAGAAGTAGCCAAGAGCAGGGATACCCAAATAAAAATGAATAAAACTTCTTGCATGATTTCCACTCTTTTATTATCAAGATCATCAAAATCCTGAAAACTCGTGAGAAAATGCCCTAATATTTCAAAATAGCTTCAACTTACTGAGTATATACTGTGTTCACACACTGTGCTTACTATTTTATATGTCTGACACTTGACTCAACGTCAGAACACAGAATCACAGAATTTTAAAGTGTCAAAGTATGTCAGAGATTTTTAGTTCAACTCTTATCTGACAGATGGTAAGCCTATGACCAGGAAGGTTAAGTGATTCCCCAAGATTTCACAGTTAGCTGGTGGCAGTCAGAACTTTAAACTCACAATCAGCATTAATGTCAACCTAAGTCATGGCTATTTCTTCCAACTGCTAAAGCTGGATGAGACATAAAGGAGAAATTTTAAGTGCTAGTAATATGACAGAAGGGAGTGTACTTTCTCCAAACTCATTAAAAAGGTAAAAACCAAGTCAGCAGACAATCATAAACACTTGTCAGGTAAGGAGAATGCAAGAGCTGATCTAATGGGCATGTAAAAAAATATAGTTCTGGGGTGCCTGGGTGGCTCAGTTCGTTAAGCATCTGACTGTTAATCTCAACTCAGGTCTTTTATTTTTTAAGTTTATTTATTTTTTTGAGAGAGAGAGACAGAGAGAGCAAGTGGAGGAGGGGCAGAGAGAGAAAGAGAGAATCCCAAGCAGGCTCCACACTATCGGCACGGAACCTGATGTGGAGCTCGAACTCACGAACCAGGAGATCATGACCTGAGCTGAAACCTAGAATTGGACACTTAGCTGACTGAGCCACCCAGGCGCCCCAACTTATTTATTTTTTTAATTAAGGAAAAAAAAGTTTATTTTTGAGAGACAGAGTATGAGCAGGGGAGGGGCAGAGGGAAAGGGAGACAGAATCCGCAGCAGGCTCCAGGTTCTGAGCTGTCAGCACACAGCCCAATGTGGAGCTCAAACCCACAAATCGTGAGATCATGACCTGAGCTGAAGTTGGATGCCCAACTGACTGAGCCACCCAGGTGCCCCTCTCAGCTCAGGTCTTGATCTCAGGGTCACGAGTTCAAGACCCATGTTTAGCTCCATGGTGGGGTGAAGCCTACTTAAAGTATGTATGTATACATATACATATGTGTATATATACTTCTTATAAAGTATACAACTTTAGGAAAACTTTACAAATAAAGTGTTCAATATAAAAGAGATAGTAGAAATAATCTACATTTCTGAGCGTGGACTGGGATGGCTCTGCCACTTTAGCTATGTGATCTTAGACAAGTTTCTTATTCTCTTTCAGCCTCAGTTCCTCAAAATGGAGACACACCTTGTAAGAGTGCTTTAAGAACCAAGTGTAAAACAAATATTGTGGTGTATACTGCCTGGCATGCAGTAAGTACTCACGCTGTCATTATCACAACAAAGCTGCTCATCACTTCCCAATTTATCTATAGGAACATTTGCAATGTTAAAAAAAAACACAACAACCCTGTATATCCTGCAGATAAGAGTAATTTTTAAGAAATAAATAAGGTTGGAACAAAATAAATCTTAACGGAGTTTTGCATCTCCTATGCTAGAGAGCAAACCAAGACTGTCTTTCTGTCTCAGTGTGGGAGACCACTGATCTAGCACCCTCTTCCTCCTTGTCAATCCCCTTCTGATTCTCATTCTCAGTCTGAGTTCATATTCCCACTTTACTCTCACCTACTTACTGCCTTTACCAGAAGACACGTCAGGAAGGCCTAGGGTAGACAGATTTTTATGTTAGTTTGTCCTCACACAAAAAAGAGTGTTGGTGCAGTTAAAGTGATTTGAACACTCAAGTCTGTGGGAATTTAAAATAGTGGCTGAGATTTTTCTTCTTGGACCACACAGAATCGAAGGCTCCAAAAACATACAAAACAAATATAAAAACCACATAAAGCCTTTTGCCTGTTTTTATTTCCAAATAGTTTCCACCTAAAATTCTCCTGTGATTTGAATTGTATTAAAACTGCCTATAGTAAAATAAGCAATAATTATTTACTCATTCTCTGACATTAAAGACAAGAATTTATTTGCTAACACTTTATAAACCAACCAGATGAAAGCATTTTCTACATAACGACAGAGAAAATCTTTCAGCACCCTGTCACCATGCAGCCAAATTAAGAACCAACAGCTTTAGAAAGTTAAGAGGCCAATCAACTTGAAGGCAGTCTCTAGACAGGGAGTATACACGAGCTGCTACCAAACAGATAATGGAGGCATCTTTCCAATTTATTTATGACCAAAGCACTAATTCTGTCCTTTATGAATCTCAATCTTATTTCACAAAAATCCCAAAGTAAGGCATTTGAATTCCAGCTGTACAGATATGTGACCTGAAGAGAACCGTCATCAGTAACACATCAACATTTTCAAATCATGGAAGGATTCTCAGATAACAAAGTACTTGCCTCCTTTCATGTGGCAACAGACAGGAATGAGAGGCATTTCACAGAAGAAATGCCTGTGATTATTTTTTCTTTTTTTAACATCTAATTTTTATTAAAATACAAGAGAGTGCACAGATCATAAATATGTAACTTGATGAATTTCCCACTAAGTGAACACACCCATGTAACTAGCACCCAGATCAAGAAATACAGTATTACCCAAACTTGGGAAGTTCCTCTTGTGCTCCCCCCACAACCCCCTAGTCACTACTCAATCAAGGTAACTGCTATCTTGACCTCCAACAGAACCCAGAAAAGTTTAAAGCCCTTTACTACTGTTAAAAACCAAACAACCAACACCAGAATATAAAATAGCTCGGCAAAAGATCTGACTTTCACAGTTTAAAGACAGGATATGCCTGCTTTTACTGCTACTCCAGAAACACTGTGAACCAAAGTGAGGAAGTGAGCCCATTTTAAATGTCAGATACTGAGCTAGGCAGCAAACTGGGAAGTAGGACGTTAGCTGTTTTACAGATGAGACTCACAAGGATAAGTAACTTTTCTAATGTCACAAGGCAACAAATAGTGGAGCCAGGATTCAAAATCAGAGCAATCTATTACAAACCTCATGCTCATTCTACTACATCAAAGGTTTTGAAGTTATATTCTGCAAGCTACTGGGTTCCATGAAAACACCCTGGGACTACAGAAGGAAAACAGAATAATCCCTACCCCCATTTCATCCAGAACAATGCCTCTTTTATCTATTATTTGGGGTTCTCTATAAAATTTCAAATGAAGGAAGGATTTCACATTTTTAGAAAAAACCCATATGCCAGAGAATACATATAGCAAGTTCTAGACTCTTCTAGTTGCATCATTTTGTGTTAACACTAAAAACAACACCTCCCCCCCCCAAAAAAAAACCCTTTCTTTCCTAAAGAGGTAATAGATGCACATGATACAAAATTCAAAAGGTATACAAGATAAACAGTGAAAAGGAATCACCCTCCCATGTGGCCCCCAGTTTTCAATTAGTTGCCTACATATCCTACTAAAGAGAGACTATGTATATATTCAAGCAAATATGTGTATGTACTCTTTTTTTAAAAATACCCAAACGGTAAAAGATGTTATGTACCTTTTGCATACCATTTTATTGTACACCAAAGATTTAACAGTATTTGGATAAGGTTACTAACATAAACAATGTTTCTTCATTTTACTATAGTTTTTCATTTGCCAAATTAGTAATAATCTGCTATGACCTCTGAAAGGTAAAGAAAATATCATATACTGGGGCACCTGGGTGGCTCAGTGGGTTAAGCGTCCGACTTCAGCTCGGTCACAATCTCACAGTTCGTGAGTTCAAGCCCCGCGTCGGGATCTGTGCTAACAGCTCAGAGCCTGGAGCCTGCTTCGGATTCTGTGTCTCCCTCTTTCTCTGCCCCTCCCCTGCTTGCACTCTGTCTCTCTCTCTCAAAATAAATAAACATTAAAAAAAAAAAAAAAAGGAACAAGAAAATATCATACTACTAAAATATCTTTTTCCAGAAAACCAGAAAAAGAAAATACTAAATCCTACCATGAATGATGGATTGAAAAATTTCTAGGGGCACCTGGGTGGCTCAGTTGGTTAAGTGTCCAACTCTTGATTTTGACTGACATCATGATCTCACGGTTTGTGGGTTTGAGCCCCATGCTGGGCTCAATGTGGAGCCTGCTTGGGATATCCCCCCCCCCCCTCTCGCTCTCTCTCTCCCTCCTTCCACTCATGTGTGCTCCTTCTCTCTCAAAAATAAATAAACTTAAAAAAAAAAAAAAAAGAAAACTTTCTAAATTTTACAGACAGTAAAAGAGAAACCTGCCCAAGGAGTTTTATAACTGAATACAGGTTAAAAGACACTAACACATAGCGAAACCCTTTGTAATCTTAACCTTAGACATATATTAAATGTTCATGAGCACCACCATTACAAATTTAGCACTGCAGGGCTAGACGCCTCAGAGGTTATCCAAACAGGGCTGGGACATCCCTAAGCCTCTGTACTGCCAGGATCTCAAACTTCCAAGGACCATTTACTGGGTTACTGCCACCCACGAGTTACCACTGCTCCTTGGCCCTTGCCTCTAGTCAGGCATCAGGACCACCCACTGGAACTATTATTATTCTTTTTTTGCCTCAGCCTTTTCTTTTCCAGACAAAATGGTTTGTAACCTCTCCTGGCAGGTTTTATTTTTCAACTTAATCATCTTTATGGGTGATGTGGAAATTAATTTCCCAGTGGTAGGCTGTATTTGTAGAGACCTTCTGGTTAGGAATCTGGTTTAAGTCTTCACTCCTCCTTCCATTAACCAACTACTTGAAAGAGCAAGTCAATTTTTCTCAGTATCAGTTTCAACTGTAATAAGAATTTTAGACTACACGGCATAATGTCCCCTATGGATGTTCAAATTAAAAGGGGGAAACAGTAATTTTCCCTAATGTTCTCCTTTTAGGAAAAAGAAGGTAAACTGTAAGGAAACAAGCTGATACTAGGAATCTGTTATGGATTTTTTTTTTTTTAAATACATATGCACAAAGTACCAAAAGACACACATACCCAAAACTCCCCTAAGTGACTGCCAGTACTGCAAGCTCTGGAGACAGATTTCAGTCCAGCTTTGTAGATGAAAGTTCTCTACAAGAACGGATGGTTTAATTTTTGCCATAAGAGACTACAGGATCTTAAATCATTGATGACAATCTAACCATTTTTGCTATGCTCCAGGTCATAATGCAGGGAAAGTGCCCTGATATACTTTTAGAGAGCTAAAAGGATGTTCTTCGCCAGATCATTCAATTAACTGGAACCAGCACAGTTGTCAAGCTCTTAGTGCTAAAGAAGTACTGTAGAGCTATTATTTACTGTAGGCATACACAAGCCAACCACCATACTAAGTGCTTTTACAAGCATTTCCCCCATTTAATTCTCACAATGATTTCTTTCTATGAGAAAACAAGCTTAAGAGAGATTGGCCAGCAATGAACAGGAATCTCAACTAGGCCTGATTACAAAGTCCATGTTCTCAAATCACAGACATAAAACCAACTAAAAAACAATCTATCCAAGCAACAAGTTATTTAATACCTCTGTCAACAGAATATGTTTTTATTCATACACAAATATAAACACATACATATAAAATTCATACACCAGAATGATTTTCTTCAAGTAGCGTTATTTTTTATTTATTCATTTTTTAAGTAGGCTCCATGCCCAGTGTGAAACCCAAGGTGGGACTTGAACCCACGACCCTGCGATCAAGAGTCGGATGTGTAACCAACTGAGCCACCCAGGCACCCCTTCAAGTAGCATTATTTATAAGAATAATCAAACTAGCATTTAAGAAAAGACAACCCTTAGTATTAACTAATCTAGAATTTTATTTAAAGCAAAATATATACAAAAACTTCCTAAATAACTGTTCCATTAATTATCAAATATTCTTCACTTATGTTTAAAAAAAAATTTTTTTTAATGTTTATTTATTTTTGAGAGAGAAAGAGAGACAGAGCATGAGCAGGGAAGGGTAAGGGAGAGAGGGAGTCACAGAATCTGAAGGAGGCTCCAGGCTCTGAGCTGTCAGCACAGAACCCGACATGGGGCTCGAACTCGAGAACCTTGAGATCATGACCTGAGCCAAAGTTGGTCGCTTAACTGAGTAACCCAGGCGCCCCTTCACTTATGTTTTTTAAAGTTTGTTTATTTTGAGAGAGAGTGTGCGAGTAGGTAAGGGGCACAGAGAGAGAGGGAGAAAGAGAGAATCCCAAGCAGGCTACACACTGTCAGAGCAGTCTGATGAGGGGATCAAATTCATGCATGTGAGACCATGACCCAAGTCAAAGTCGGATGCTTAACCGATTGAACCACCTAGGCACCCCTCAAATAATTATTCTTCATATATAGTGTACCTGAACAGCACTTCTTAAAAATGTTTATTTATTTTTGAGACAGAGACAGAGAGACAGAGAGAGTGTGTATTGTGTGTGTGTGTGTGTGTGTGTGTGTGCGCGCGTGGGGGGGAGGAGGGGCAGAGAGAGGGGGAGACAGAATCCGAACCAGGTTCCAGGCTCCAAGCTGTCAGCACAGAGCCCGACGTGGGGCTCGAACTCAAGAACTGTGAGATCATGACCTGAGCCGAGATCAAGAGTCGGACGCGTAACCGACTACGCCACCCAGGTGCCCCTAGCCGAAGAGCACCTTTTATAAAACATTTTTTTTCTTACAGTCATTTAAAGACATATTGGCTTATTCCAGAAAGACTGACCAATCATGTTCTCAGACATGACAAGATCTCTTACTACTTTAATGCCTTTGCATACACTGCTCTTTCTGCCCCGGATGCTTTCCCTAGCTTGTCCAGTGAGCAAACTCCCACTCTTCCTTCAAACCCCTGCAAGGGTATTCCCCTGTGAATTCCCCAGACAGAGGCAGACATAAACACTCATTCCTCTACAGTGCCACTGTTCCCCTTCTGAACCTCCATTATGAATGCCTGCTGCTAAAGTAGTCTCCAATTGTGTGTTTATGTATCTATTTTCCCTCAAGACTGACAGTTGCTGAAGGACAGAAACCGTGCATTTTCATCTATATATTTCCCAGTCCCTAATGCAGAATCCTGCACAACATAGTTGGGGTTCATTACTTAGTACTTACCTAATATAAACCAACAAATTATAAACATTTAAAATCTTTCCAGAGATCATTAACATGTATTATTCGACTTCAACTAACTTCTACGCTATCCTGTAACTCTAGTTTTCAGACAGGCAGGATAGAAACTGTTTTCTGAAGATCTCCATTTGACAACTAAACACAATGTACAAAAAAAACCACTGTAATGGGTAATGTGAGGGTTAAAATATCAGGGCCCCATCTCATTGGGAATCTACAATACAGTAGAAGACACTTTTTAATTGTTTCAACATATTGTTCAGTAAGAACAATAACAGAAGTAAGTGCTCTGGATTCTACAAAGTGGAAGGGCCAGTTATAATTAAGAAGGCTAAAGAAGAGACCGACAGATAACATTTAAGTTGGGTTTTAATGAATGAGTAGAAAGGTATATTACTAGGCACGGAATAAACAGTATGAGCAAAAAAGTTCAGAAGTATAAGGTAAATGCATATTATATGTTTAAAACCTTCTTACTATTACAGATACAAGCACTCCAAAAGAAAATGGCATGGGAAGTCTGATCACAGGAATTGAAAAGCTTCAAAAAAACCAAAAACAAATGCATTGCATAATGTTTAACATTAAATTTTCATGTTAATTTAAATAACAGTGCACATATAATTTTGTGTATGGAAACCCCACAAATTTTCTGTATGTAACACTGATTAAAACATTTTTTTAATGTGCTAAAATACATAGAACATAAAAATTACCATCTTAGCCATTTTTAAGTGCACAGTTCAGAAGTGCTAAGTATTAAGTACCTTTATTTTGTTGAGCAACCAATCTGTAGAACTCTTTTTAATGCCCAGAAATTATTCTATTTAGTTCATGTAATATATTTTAATTCTATTTCTTTTGATTATCAAAGGTGAATGTGTGCTAACTTCCTATTTCTTTTTGTGTGAAATGCATACATCAGTAAGTAAGCTTATAAACTTGAAGCATAGGATGTTAACATTTGACAATATTCTTTTTCAAACACATTAGTTCTCATCTTGATTGTTTTTGTTTGAGTATACTTTTTATAGAAATTGGATTTTTGAACAATGTATAGATACTTTAAATAGTAGTATCATAATTAAAGTCTGCTTAAAGCAGGGTACAATTTTATATAGAAAAAAATCCATGTAAATTAAAAGTCATATCAAATTTAAATAATGCTTAAGACTAAACCTCAGTCTTTCGTTGAAGACTGAAGTGACAGGAGTAAAAGAGACACAAGGCAGTGATTGCTATAAAAACTGAAGTAATGAGTACTTTTGAGGGGAGGGACAAGGTCATAATTAGATACATATGTGGAGGGGGTGCTGCTGGGAGAGCTGTGAACGTTTGATATTTTTGATCTGGATGGTAGTGATTAGGGTGTTAGCCTTGTAATAAGTAAGCTACATATTTCTTTTGTGTAGATTTCTATATCTGTACCATAAAAAAGTTAAAAGTGGGCTACTTAATTCAATTCTTTGAGTAGTTTGAAAATATTAAATTTTCCCTTTAGTAAGGAGAATACACAAATGGCTAAAAATTAGTTACAAAATCAAGACATTCATAAAAAAATGTAAAGTAATATTATTCCCGAAGAGTTAGTATGTATTCTAGGATAACATAAGGTAATTTTTACAAATAACCTGACAAATAATTGAGACAAAAAAGAGGTAAGATATTTGGATCAATGAATTAAGAGAATATATACATGACAGTAAATGATTTTTATGAGGATCAATGAATGAGGAATTCATGTACAACCTTAAAATTAAGACCAAGTTTCTTTATAGCAATTACATTTAATAAATACAAAGACACAGTACAACTTTTGAAAAATGAAAGACAAAATTAAACTATTTAAAAACATTATACACAAACATGACAAAGAGAGCCTGAGAGTTTGGGGGAAAGTACTAACCAGTTACTGCCAGCAGCTGTGAAACTCTCACCTCCATTTCCTCCCGATGAGACCTGTCTCTGTCTTCAAATTCACGCGTCCTTCTCCGGGCCTCTTCAAAGGCCTGTTGTGCTAATGCATCCTCCTGCTGTCAGAATACATGAAAGGGATATTTCAATTTTGATCTATAATAAAAAAAAATTTTTTTTTTAATTTTTTTTTTCAACGTTTTTTATTTATTTTTGGGACAGAGAGAGACAGAGCATGAACGGGGGAGGGGCAGAGAGAGAGGGAGACACAGAATCGGAAACAGGCTCCAGGCTCCGAGCCATCAGCCCAGAGCCTGACGCAGGGCTCGAACTCACAGACCGCGAGATCGTGACCTGGCTGAAGTCGGACGCTTAACCGACTGCGCCACCCAGGCGCCCCTATAATAAAAATTTTTAATCTGTTGTTTTTTGGAGGAAATGAACAGCAGAGTATATCTTCAAATATCAAAACCATTTAAAAAAGCTAACACTGAAGCTACTTTTAAAAGAAAACTTCAGTTTGTTCATGTTTTACATCACACTTTGGAAACAGTAACTGTGTTCATGATCTTTCCTTTCCTTACCTCATCTATTCACCAAAATAAAATCCTGTACAAGTCAATACTTAAACCACAGAAGATCAAGAAAAAAATTTGGTATATACTTCTATAATTTGCTATTAAGACAGGCCAGGCCCTCAAATTAGGACACTAAAGCCAGAAATAGAAAAGAGAATATTAACAGAATTAATGATAAAAATGTTTGAAACTGCTGAAAAACAGAAAGTAAATAAAAGTCCAAAGGATGTCACCAAGGAAAAATATTTGTAACATATAACAAATTTATCTGAATTTTCCCAATTAATAAAGATCTGCACATGAAGAAAACCCAGATACCTCAAACTTATCGTGTCTAAAGGGGCAACCGATTGAAACTTTCTCCTTTATTCTTCTCTAGTCTCCATTCATGGCATCCCTCATTCATTTCTGACAGAAACCTGAGACACCTTTGACTCTTTGCTCTCCTCTTTTCTCCACAGAGCCAATCAATCACCAAGTCCTAACCACCCGACCTCCTAAATATTTTTGGAATCTTAGTCTCCTTTTATTTCCTACATTTTTCCAGTTTGGGCTTCTAAGATCTCTTACTAAAATTACTACAAAGGTCTCCTAAACAGTCTCTTCCTGCTTCCATTCTGTCATCCCCAGTCTACCACCCAGCCATCAGAGCATGCCTTAGGCACAATCTGACCAAAACACCCCCAACTTAAAAAAGCTTCCTCATGGTACATAGCACTGGATGCTCAACTTTTGCAGTCACACACTTCTCAATACGAGGATTTCTGATGGTACACTTGAAGAAACTAAAAGATAAAAATACCAAAAAAGTCATCAATATTCACCTTCCTAGATTCATTGCAGCAAGGGGTGGCCAGTAACTCAATTCAAACCAATGAGACAGAAGGATAAGTCACCTAACTGGGGTTCTAAGAAAGTCCTTTAAGAGGTATTTCAATTTTTCTCCTTCCTATGAACTGATGCAATGCCTAGAGATACAGTAGTCATCATGCAAACATAATAGTGGGGATGCAGTCACACACTGAGCATAGCACAGCAGGAAGATGAAAAGACCCAGAGCCCCTGTAATATAATTAAGTGCTACACCAGACCTGGACTATACCTACACTGCTTGGTATCTTGTTCTCTGTGAGAAATCTTTTATTTGTCACTATTAGTAAGGCTGTTTAATACTTACAATTTTCACTGACACAATGTCTATAACCTAAACAAAATTGAAAGATGTAATCAAATTTCCATTCTTACGATACATTTACTAGCTTTATGACCCGGAGGAAGGCATTTCATTTCTGTAAGCTTCTGCAAACTCACATGTAAAATGGGCACAGTAATAATACTTCACAAGATTACTGTGAAGATTAAATGAGGTAACATATAAAATGTGCTTAAGCATACTTGACAATCTTCAATAAGTGCTGGTATCTTACAAGCATTTACAGACATATCAAATTTACACATCTGACTAAATATCATTACACGTTCCTACTGTATTCTCAGAATGTACCATATAAGCTAGAGGTACCTGCAAAAGAACGCTGTTTCCAACTGCCAAGGGTTTTCTATTATTTAGCTAATGATCAACTGGGACACATCTGGTAACAGGATACTCCTTCTGTCCTGTGCATTCATTCACGTTTTCATTTATTCCACAAATGTTTGAGTTTTTAATATGTCCAAGTCACTGTGTTAAGGTACCATGAATACAATATGAGAAACAAATGGTGCTTTTCCTCACAGTTTCTGGTCTAGTGGGGCAAGTAGATGATGAACAAATAATTACCAAAAAAAATATATGTCAACTGTGATTAAGTACAGTAAAGGAATATTACATGATGAAATGAGAGCACATGACAGGAGATGTGATCTAATTCCCTAAGGAAGTTAACAGCCATTAATGTGTATTCTAGCAATGGTCAGATTTTTATTTCATTAAAAGAAAAAATAATATTATTACTAATAGTTGTAGTAAAAGAAGCCAGGAGGGATTTGGTAGCCCTCTGCTTTCTAATTCCAGCTTCTGTTTTGGTCTTTTCTAGCAAGGTGTGAAACATATGTGCAGAGATAAGAGTTTGTACTTTAATTTGAAAGACAACTGGCAATTACCAGCATTGTCTTGATCCTTTCCTGTTGCAACCTTAACTAACACCTATCCGCTTCAAGGGCAGCATAAAGGGCAACTCCTGATAAAACTACATACTCATCCATAAAGTGTGGTCAAATGAGCTAGGGACAACTAACTCTATCCAATCTCAGATGGTAGTGGGAGCAGCTTTCAATACTTTGGTCCCCACCAGCTCCATGTTATACTAGTTTGTTACTCCGTGGTCTTAACCATGATCTGCACAAAGTAGCCAGGTGGGGTCATCATAAAAGGTGGGTGCATGTGAAACCCATGTGGCAAATAAAGGCTTTGCAGTTCTCTCATAGAGAATACATAGAATATTCTGACCATTCTTGCTACGGTGATTTTGTCTTTATTGTACTGCCTAAATCTACAATGATACTTATTTTATGGTTTGGTAATACCTTTCTGCAATTATGAATTTAAAAACTGGAAGTGCATGTTTAATGAAAAGTTAATTCATTTCCAAGAAAGTTGATGATGAAGATGTAATTTGCACAAAATAACGACATTTACTATTCTCTGTGGGGACCAGAATGGTATCACTGATCACATGAAAGCCAAAAGAAATAAAACTGCTGAAGAAGCTTCAATATATACTTCAAGGGCGACAATTTAACACGTGCAGCTGCAAACGGTACATTTAACACCACCCTGCAAATAACTTCATTTAAATCAAGTGATTTAATTCACTGACAAATGACAAATGATTCAATTCACATTATCATGCACATGTAAAAAGCAAAGCTATTCATATGCTGATATCATTAACAAAAACCTTGCAAATAACTAAAGGACACCAGTTTTACATCAGTGTCATCAGGTATAGAGTATCTGTTAATTCAAATAATGGTTCAGTCTTTCTAACCTGATCATAGAACCAAAATTAAACTTCTGAAAGGGTACTACATTGAAGCTGAAACATGCAAAGTAAAAAAGTACAACAGTGAAGATAAAACTATTGGCTCTTATACTGATAATACAAATATAGATGCTGGTGGAGCACACTGTATAAAGAATAACATTCTCAGTGAATTTCTAAAAACTATGAAATAGAAATTTATTAGGGGGTGCCTGGGTGGCTCAGTCGGTTAAGTATCCAACCTCAGCTCAGATCATGATCTCACGGTTTGTGAGTTCGAGCCCCGCGTCGGGCTCTGTGCTAACAGTTCAGAGCCTGGAGCCTGCTTCAGATTCTGTGTCTCCCTCTCTCTCTTCCCCTTCCCCGCTTGTGCTCTCTTTCTGTCTCTCAAAAATAAATAAAAACATTAAAAAAAAAGTTTAGAAATGTATTAGAAACTAGTTGTGGCACATATAACTCATAACTGGTCTGCCAATCACTTAGTTTATAGTTGCATAAATTAGAAATATATTTATCTACGAAGTAACTGAACTATAAAATGTGACAAAGCTGATGCCGAATATAAAAAATACATCAAGACAGTACCCCCACACTTTGAGCTTTTGAAGAACTACTCTAAATCAAAATAGTTCCTACAATGGCACTGAACTTTTTTTAAGGTAAATGAGTCCTCATAGTTATGCTTTGCTCAAAATTAGTTGGAAATCTCTGATTAAAGTATCCAAAGGTGAAATGCCAAAAATTTGACTTTTTAAAAACAGTTTATTTATTTTGTGCACACACTCACACACACATGCACACGCATGCACGCACGGGGGCAGGGGAGAGAATCCCAAGCAAGCTTTGTGCTGTCAGTGTGGAGAACAATGCCGGGTTCGATCCTTCGAACAGTGAGATCATGACCTGAGCCGAAACCAAGAATTGGAGGGTTCACCAACTAAGCCACACTGATGCCCCCCAAAATTTGATTTTTAAGCTTTTAAAGAGTTACAATTATTGAAAACCAAATGCATAAAGAGGATGTTGAATTTTATCCCTACAAATTACAGAAAATAAATAGAAAGATGAAAATACAATGAGCAAATGTGATTTGTTTCTATAATTATACTAAGAATGATATTAATTTGCGGGGAGCTTTTAAAACATTTTATTGTATTATATTATACATACAAAAAAGTACACTTACAGTAAGGCTTTACTGTCCAATATGGGAACCACATGTGGCCAGTGAACACTTGAAATACACACCAAATTTCAAGAACTTGTTTCAAAGAAAAAAAATGTGGGACATCTCAATAAATTTTTTATATTAATTTTATGTTCAAGTA
The DNA here is from genome assembly GCF_018350215.1 of Panthera leo. Taxonomy (NCBI): domain Eukaryota; kingdom Metazoa; phylum Chordata; class Mammalia; order Carnivora; family Felidae; genus Panthera; species Panthera leo. The sequence goes on along the minus strand of NC_056693.1, from coordinate 42,447,238 downwards.
TGATATTTTAGATATACCGGGTCAAACAAAATACAATATAAAAATTAAATACAATTGCTTCTTTTTATCTTTTTTAATGTGGCTTCTAGAAAAACTTAAATTACATTATGTGGTTCACATTTGAATTATACCGGACAGCACTGTCCTAAATTACAGCTCAATGAATTTCCACAAACTGAACTTTCCATGTAACTAGAATCCATTGGAAGAAAGAGAGCAGTAATAACACCTTGGGAGTTTCCTTCAGCTCCATTCCAATAACTAACCTCCTCTCCTCTCTCAAGGATAAACCACTATCCTTATTGCTAACAACACATATTATCAGTTTTGCCCATTTCTGTACTTTCATATGAAGGGATTCATACAACATGTGCTTTTTGGGTACACTCAATATATTTATGAAATCCACCCATACTGGTGTGCTAGTTGTAGATTTTCATTATCACTGTATTTCTTTGTGTGGATAAGCAATTTACCCATTCTACTGTTAATGGGCATTTGGGCAGTTTGCAGTTTCTGGATATTACTAATAATGCTGCCATAAATGTCCAGTACATATATTTTGATGAATATATGTATTTATTCCTCTTGCATACCATGAAACTTAAGAGTAGAATTGCTGGATCACAGGTATATGTAATTTGCAGTTTTAGCATGTATTGCCAGTTTTTCAAATGTTGTGTCAATTTTACATAACCAATATACCAACTGTTGTTTCATATCCTTGCCAACATTTGTCAAAGGTACTCTGAACGGAGAAAATACCTGTGAAAATATTTCAGCTGAAACACTCAACAAACTTTAATTAAAATGAATTGTGACCATACTCTTTACTGTCTTAGCTTACCAGGTGCCTTATCTCAGCATCTGTTAGAGAATATTGTCCTCATCCCCTTGAGTAGAATTAAAATTTTCCCAATTTAAAGAGAGAGAGAGAGAGAGAGAGAGAGAGAGAGAGAATACTGTCCTCATACAGCAGAGAGAGAGAATAAGCAAGCTCTCTTGTGTATCTCTTATCAGGACACTACTCCTATCATATCAGGGCCCCACTCTCATGACCTCATATAATTTTAATTACCCCCATAAAGACCTTATCTCCAAATGCAGTCACATTGGGTGTTGAGGTTTTAACAAATTAATTTTAGGGGAACAGAAACATTCAGTCCATAACAGATGTAAGCAGTAGGATTAGGATTCACACAATTATATGACAATGAAGCCCCTAATCCTAACTACTACATATTGTACAGATGATTTTGGGATAGGGAAGGTTATAGAAAAGTGCTTACTGTACATTGAATGTTTGGAATCCCCTGCTTTAAAGTTTTTACATTATATAAGACCAATTATTGTATTAGTTTGCTATCACAACAGGTGGTACTTACTTTGTAGTTATAAAGCTCAATTTATAGACCGGAAAACTTGGAAAATTCTAAGTATGGAAAATGCTATGGGTTAAACTTAAAATTTTTATCTATCATTCAATAAAATATTTCAGTTTTAAAAGTCAACTAAATCTGAAATTTTACCTCATATAAATTCAATCTGCTGTATCACTTCTTATAGAAACAGCCTTGTAAATTGCTGATTATTTACTATTTCTCTGAAACAGTTGGTCACTCCTTATCCCTGTGGAAATCAAGGTAGCAGGGATTCCTTCTTAAGAATTTTAATTTTCGGGGCAGCTGGGTGGCTCAGTCAGTTAAGGTCCAAGTTTGGCTTCGGTCATGATCTTGGGGTCTGTGAGCTGGGAGCCCGGCATCAGGCTCTGTGTTGATAGCTCAGAGCCTACTTCGGATTCTATGTCCCCCTCTCTGCACCTCCTCTGCTCACACTGTGTCTCTCTATCAAAAATAAGTAAACGTTAAAAAATTAAAAAAAAAAAAAAAAAAAAAAAAAAGAATTTTAATTTGGGGGGCACCTGGGTGGCTCAGTCGGTTAAGTGTCTGACTCTTGATTTCGGCCCAGGTCATGATCTCACGCACAGGTTCATAAGTTTGAGCCCCACATGAGATTCTTTCTCTCTTTGTGCCCCTCCCCCCACTTGTGCGCTCTCTCTCTCTCAAAATCAATTAATTTAAAAATTTTAAATTTACTTATTTACTTACTTATTTGTTTTTAAGGCAATCTCTACACCTAATGTGGGGCTTGAACATATGACCCCAAGATCAAGAGTTGCATGCTCTACTGATTGAGCCAGCCAGGCATCCCAAGAATTTTAACTATGAACCTTAATTTTTTACTAGAAAGGTTTTGGCTTTTTATCTCTTGATAGGAAAATTCTCACATTTCCATATATGGAGAACACAGAAACAGACAATAGAGGGAAACAACAACAACAAAAAAGGATTCTTTTTTATTCCTGTCATTATTTTAACTTTATTATGAGGATTAATATAGGGGAGCCTGGGTGGCTCAGTTGGTTAAGCGTATGACACTTGATTTTGGCTCAGGTCATGATATCACAGCTTGTGGGTTCGAGCTCCGCATCGGGCTCTGTGCTGACAGCTCAGAGCCTGGTGCCTGCTTCGGATTCTGTGTCTCCCTCTCTCTCTGCCCCTAACCCACTCACATTCTGTCTCTGTCTCTCTCAAAAATAAGTAAATATTAAAAAAAAAAAAAAAAAAAAGAAAGAAAGAATATAAAAACAATCAAAAGAAATCAACACCTACTAATAAATGGACATTTTTACATGTTCTTTTTAGCATTTTGAATGTCACTGCCATCCCATTACCTTCTGGTTTCCATAATTTCAAAAGACAAGTCGGTTGTTAAACTTATTGTGGCTCCCTTGCATGTGATGAGTCCGTTTTATTGCTGCTCTTGAGATTCTTTGTTTTTTCAAAATCTGACTGTGATACATCTAGCTGTAGATTGCTTTGTGTTTATACAATTTGAAGTTTATTGAATTTCTTGGATATGAAGATAACTATTTTTAATGAATTTGGAAGTTTTCATCTGCTATTAATTCTTAAACTTTCTGCCCCTTTCTCTCTTTTCCTAGAACTTTCACGACATGTACACATTGGTACACATGCTGGAGTCCCATACTCTCTGAGACTGTTTTTGGTGTTTTTCTTTTTGTTCTTCAGACTGGATAATTTCTATTAATCTATGTTCATATTCACTACATCTTTCTTTCACCAACTCAAATTTGCTGTTGAGTGATCTCTACTGATATGCTCTGTTTGATGAGTCACTGTCATTGTAATTTGCCTTTAATCCTTTAAAGAAGAATCTTCCTTGAATTCTTTGAACATACTGATAAATAACTGCTTTTAAGCCTTTGTCACTAAGAAGCAACATTTGGGATCCCTCAAAGATAGTGTCTATTGGCTGTTTTTTTCCCTGAGTATCAGTAATACTTTCATGTCTATTTACATGTCTCTTTAATTTTTTGGTTTAAAATTGGACATTTTAGACAATATTTTGTAGCAACTCTGAATTCTGACCCCTGCCTCCACTGTGTTGTTGCTGTTTTTATCTGTTTAGTGACTTACCTGGACTAATTCTGTAGTTTGCTTCTCCAGTAATGTGTAGCCTCTGCATGTCCCTGCTTAGTTTTGTTTTGTTTTCTTTTTAAGTCTAGCTTTCTAGGGGGCTGCCCTAGGTCAGCATAACTTAATAGTCAGCCAATGACTGTTGAGAGGTTTAGCTTAAACACCTTGAATCAGCACTTCGTTCTTTTGCCACCAGATCTGTGTGCAGCTTGAGGGATACTTTCAAAGTACAGGGAGTTCATCACTCTACCCTGGTAGACTGGTAGCTTGGAAGGGCCCTCTTTGTCCTCTCCTGAGCCAGTGCAGCTTTATATATGCATAGTCTTCTAGAACATGAGAAGTAAGTGTGATTTAAAAAAAAAAAAATTTTTTAACGTTTATTTTTGAAGGAGAGAGAGACAGAGCATCAGCAGGGGAGGGGCAGAGAGAGAGACAGAGGGAGACACAGAATCTGAAGCAGGCTCCAGGCTCTGAGCCATCAGCACAGAGCCTCATGCGGGGTTCAAACCCATGAACTGAGAAATAAGTGTGATTTTAATAGGGCCCACATTAGCAAACTCTTTCCCTAGATTTCTGATAAATTTCTGCCTAGTTGGTCATTTTGTTGCTTCCCACATCATTAGCCTTCCCAGAACATTTGCCACAGAGACCTCTATGGTTTTTGATGACATTCCTGGGTATGGATTTTTTCATGCACTGCTCTAAATAAGGTCAGCTCCTTCTGACAGGACAGTAGAGTTGCCAGTCCTCTGGCTTGTCCCACCTGCCTGTCTAACCTGAGGGACCACAGAGCTGAGGGAACTAATGGAAGCAGCTACTGACACAAGTTATCACTGTCCTTATTGAAATTCAGTAGCTTTTTTTGAATAAATACCTCTCAATGCATGTCCCTTGGTTAATTTCCAGAGACCTTAAATATGTGTGTGTGTGTGTGTGTGTGTGTGTGTGTGTGTGTGTGCGCGTGCGTGCACGAGTGTGTGTTTTAAACAATTTGTCCAGTTTAAGCACTGCTTTTTGGGGAGAGGATTTACCAAACTCCTCACCAAGTCATTCCAGAAGTGCTGCTCCATTTCAGAAACGCTACATTTTATTTTGAACTCTTCTACCCGATCTAATGTTCTAAAGATCAAGAACAAATATTAAACAGAACCATTTACTGGACTTTGAAGTGCCCCCACTGAGCAGACAGGAATAATCCAATGAAATTTAGAACCACTGAAGGAAAAACTTTCCCCAAAACCAGGACCGAAATGAGTCTGCACATCTTAAAGATTCCTCAACATCACTTCAACATGAGACTTTTTATACTTACTCTTAGAGATGGGGTAAAATAGATGTCTAGTTGAAGATTAGGGGTACAGAAAGGGACCATGTTCAGTAGAGCCTGAAGTCACCCTACCTGGGCTCGCTCCTCATCAAACTCCAGGCAGCCCATACCATCCAGTCTCTGGAGGTCAATCCAGCCTTTCCAGATAACACAGACTCCATTCAGAATCATGGGAGCCTTCAAATACACCTAAGACACAGAAAAGACACATGAAAACCAATGATAAGCCATCAGATACATGAAAAACGAAGAATAAACTTTAAGGAAACCTGTGGTTTTCTTGGGGGAGAAAAAGATGAATACAATTATAAAATTAAGAATTATAGGAAGGTATATAAACCATAGCTCTGACCAAATTCTAGAAGTTAAGTTAATCTGGTTTACCAGGATTTTATTTCTAGTCACAATTCTCTCAAATTGTTTTTTAAAAAAAGTGATACAAATTTTATAAAAACTATAATAAAATGATACTTGAAATAGACATAGTTGAAGCTGAAGCTAGGACAATAGGTACTTTGCCTTGATTTTTGAACCTTGGGTAAAAAGCTATAAAGATGGAAAACAACTGGAATTCACCAGCCCCTAAAGACAGCACACACAGTTTCCCTCTATTTGGAAACCTGGAGCCACCCAGAGTCGGGCTCTTCATACTTCCCTTCAGTTTTATAAGCTACCTCATTGCTTCCTATGAAGTAATGCAGCTTTTTTCCTTTTTTTCTAACTTCAGTTAGCCAGTTAGTCTACTTTTAACCAAAGAAACTTAACTGATACAACATTTATTTATTCACCATTATTTTTCAAGTAAATATAAATGATTCTAGATTAAAAGACACTTTAGGTATGATTTCAAAATTCAGACCAGTTTCATTTTCAACCACCAAATTCTGATACTGCCTGAAAATATAACTGTGTTCAAGAACAATTAAGGATCCACCAAGAAAGGAAAGGTGCTAATACTGTCATCTTAAGGTGAAAATTTTATTGTGAAACAGTAAGAAATATAAAAAATTTATTATAATTCCCACACTCTTCCCCCATCCTAATATCACACTATCCTAATAGTGACTTTAGGAAAAAACAAACAAACAAACATTGTTATTTTAGATCTTTTCTACCTCATTTAACATGGGCTTCAGGGGCACCTGGGTGGCTTAGTTGGTTAAGCCTCTGACCCTTGATTTTGGCTCAGGTTATGATCTCACAGTTCATGAGTTTGAGCCCCACACCAGGCTCTGCACTAACAGTATGGAGCCTGCTTGGGATTCTCTTTCTCTCTCTCTCTTTCTCTCTCTCTCTCTCTCTCTCCCTCTCCCTCTCTGTCCCTCCCTGACTTGCATGCATGCTCTAAGTAAATAAGTGAACTTAAAAAAAATTAAAACAAAAAGAAAACATGGGCTTCAGAATAAAAATCAGCATGGATGTTTATCATTTAATGCCTTAATAAGATTTCTTAAATGAAGAAGAAGCAGGACTTCAATGACTTTTCAAAACTCCAGGTTATCAAATATACATTTACAAATAAGGTCTTCATTTGTCTACACCAGATATATTTTATTTAAATAATCCAAGTGCTTTTGTGAGCTTAAATTAGCATTATTTATTACTTGTAATTATATAAAATTGGTTAAGACAGTCTTCATTTTAAGTAAAAAGCTGTAAACATCAACTTTTTCTTTTCTCAGTTCAGCAGTTTCTTCAAAAATTTTGGGGCATTCTTGTTTTTAGAAAGGTTTAATAAGAATAACTGACTGTCAACAATTACAAATATGCTCAAAAAATTACAACTGAGACACCTGTAAAATAAAACCTACAGGATTTATGCCATCTTATTTTTGTCATTCCCCTCTACTATTAAACACAACCTTTTTTCTTGTTAAGGGCTCCAATAAACCACCCTGAACTAACTTCTATTTATATTGGGAAAAAAAGTCCAAAACATAAGGTTCCATTTCTCCTCCCATTTGGACCAAGGGAAGTAGTCTACAGTTATAGCTGAAACCGTTTAACCACATATTTCCTTCTGTTCTGATAAGTGCTCATTCTCTTCTACATTGTGAATTTAAAACTCCACTAAAGTGCACCTCGTCAGACAAGTGACTAAGACAACCTCACTTTCAACACCTCAAAACCTAAAAACAATAGCCCTCCTCACTGCCTATCAATGTAACTTGACTTAACATATCTTCTAATCAAGATCTCCACCTACTCTTTCTCACATGGGAGGGTGCCACACAGTGAGGACTGTAACATTTCACCTATCAAAGTACCTCATTAAATTCTCACACTAATCATGCACAGAATTCTCCTCTTCTAACAGGAGAGAAAGGTCAACTTCATGATTAGATTCTATGTTCTTCATCACATGATTTACATCATTTAGAATCAAAGATTCCATAATCTAGCTTATTCATATTAACTCTATAATCAAAATTATTTTCCTTATGAAATTACTGAATTTTTAAAAAGCCCATTCATTACTTCTTTATAAATGTTCTCTCACGACAAAGAAAACCACCAATCTGTTTCGGGAAAGTCCTAAGTGGATTCGGAAAAAGACTATATTTCTTAGTCAAGGCTAGTGCCTAGAATCATAATGTAAAATAATATTTAGATGACTCTGGTGATTTATTTAGATGTTCACATTCAAAAATACAGTTTTACATTTAGATCTTCAAATGTTTGGCACTTTCATACATTTCATGAATACCAAACCTCAAAGTATGAAGAAAATAAAATTCTGTCTCTTAACAGTTCAGCATTTCGTAGTATAATCTAATAATACAATTTAAACACTAAGATATTTTTCACTGAAGATAATGAGGACTTATTTCAAACTGTGAAAAGAAAATGTATTAGAATGTGACCTAGGGATTAAATCTATTGTCCTAGAACAATTAAATATTTTATACGAAATGTATTCTATAAAGTCTTTAAAAGTAAAAAACAATCAATTCAGGGGTGCCTGGTTGGCTCAGTTGGAAAAGCATGTATTCTTGATTTTGGGGTCATGAGTTCAAGCCCCATGTTGGGTATAGAGATTAAATAAATAAACTTTTAAAAAAAGTATTAAACAGATTCAGCTAATCACACACAGAAACAACAAAATAGCCTGCTTATTTTTCCAAAAGTAAAGTAGCAGGCAATGTGAGACTTCACAGAAAGTTCAAAATGACTACAGCCTCACATTGTATTCTTCTGGAAATAAGGTAATAGTATTATGTAATTTTCAATAAAATCAATCTCTAAATATCAGGTGTGACATTACATTCAATCCAAATTATGCATAATATGACCTTACTGTCACCTTCTGTAGCTTTAAATACCGCATCACTGTAGCAGAAGAGCTTCAGCAAAAACAGGTATGCACTGTCAGCTTGGCATTATCCACATACTGGGATACAATTCACCCACAAAAAGGAATAAAGTATTGATACATGCTACAATATTGTTTTTAAAAAAAATTTTTTTTTATGTTTATTTAGTTTTGAGAGCAAGAGAGACAGAGCATGAGTGGGAGAGGGGCAGACAGAGAGGGAGTCACAGAATCCAAAGCAGGCTCCAGGCTCTAGCTGTCAGCACAGAGCCTGATGCAGGCTCGAACTCACGGACCGCAAGATCATGACCTGAGCCAAAGTCGGCCACCTAACTGACTGAACCACCCAGGTGCCCCATGCTACAATATTCAATTTAAAAAATAAATAAATAAATAATTTTTTTTTTTTTAACATTTACTTTTGAGACAGAGAGAGACAGAGCATGAATGGGGGAGGGTCAGAGAGAGAGGGAGACACAGAATCTGAAACAGGCTCCAGGCTCTGAGCTGTCAGCACAGAACCCGACGCGGGGCTCGAACTCACGAACCGTGAGATCATGACCCGAGCCGAAGTCGGACGCTTAACCGACTGAGCCACCCAGGCGCCCCTGTTCAATTTTGAAAACATTATGCTAAGTGAAAGAAATCAGAAAAGGGCCACATATTACATGAATCCATTTATTTGAGATGTGAATATACATTGGCACATACAAATGTGCAATTACAGAGAGAGACAGAAAGGAGATTAGTGGTTGCCAGGGGCTGATGGCGAGGGAAGTGGGGGGAGGGATAAGTGATTGCTAATAGGTACAGGGTTTCTTTCTGGATGATGAAAATGTTTTGGAATTAGACAGTGGTAATGGTTGCATAATTCTGCGAATATACTAAAAATCCCTGAATTGTACATTCTTAAAGCATGAATTTTATGGTATATGAATTTTATCTCAATAAAACAATTATAAAAATACTTATAATAACTTTGCAGTTGCATATCGGATACTAGCACTCTGAGAAGATATGGGTCGGTGATATAAATCTAGCAGCCATCAACAATACAGTGGTATTTAAATCCAAGGGAGAGGCAGATATTGGCCAAGCAATAAGTAGAAGGAGAAAAGAAAAGGGGCCAGGAAGAACTCTGAGGACATCCAATGTCTAGGTGCTGGATAAAAGAAAAGAACCCATCAGAGCAAGCTATAAACAGCCAGTGAAGAGAAAGAAAAACACATAAGGAACCTAGTGGTTAAAGGTTAAGTTATAGGACCCCACGGAAAAATTTCCCCTTTGTTGGATGCATTAGATACCTAAGTATTATCTTACAGGATCTTAGGTCACTCATAACTTTTAGGATTGCTTTTATTTAAGGTAGGAGTTCTTAGTCTGGAGTTCAGAGAACCTACAGGAGTTTGGGTTTATGGAAGTTTCAAAAAGACCAGAAACACCTTGAAATTCTATGTAAAAATGTGTGTGTTTGACTGAGACCATGTGCATTTTTTTTTTTGTGAGTCCACTACTTTCACCACATTCTCAAGACTGTACAAGGCAAAAAGATTCAATCATGACAGTAAAAACTTCATTCTTCCTCTTCCCTCATAGGCACCAAGATCTTTGTAGCAGAGAGCCAGAAAGATGATAAAGTCTTCACTTAAATTGACCAAACTTCCTAAATGGCTAAAAATTATTCTGTGTTTTGCCACATAAATGTCAAAGGAAAGACATAAGAGACATATAAGAGAACCTAGTCAACTTCTCATTTATCAACCTGTACAAACAGTGCTATCTCTGAGAGTCTGGACTCTACTTATTCTGAGAATATCTAAATTTGGAATAAGCAGTGGCATCCTCAATTGCCCTTCTAAAATACTATATATTTATAGAAGTTTATTTAGTGTTTCTAGCTCCTGGGTAGCTGCACTAAGAATAGAAATTGAGGGTACAACAGGACAGCAGAAAGAGTGGTCTCTTCTGAGAAGTTCTAAAGAAAATAATTTCAAGATAATTAAAATAGAAAAACGGTAGATTTGCAAAGAAGACTCCCACCACACCAGTACTAAGCCACAAAATCAATATAAACAGAAACTCCCCACACTGGGTGAGCTTGAGCCCCGTATCAGGTGAGCTCAAGCCCCACTTTGGGTAAAACAGGAGCCCTGGTTGAGGCCCACTTCTCTCTCTCTCTCTCTCTCTGCCCCTTGTGGGAATCTCTCTCTCCCTCTCTGCCCCTTGCTCACTAGTGCTCTCTCTCTCTCAAAGGAAAAATAAAAAAGAAAAAGAGAAAATAGAAAAAGATACATCTAGAGACAGAAACTAAGTGTCAAAGCTATTGCCAAAAACAAAGAGAAAACTTTATTGTCAAAAAAACCATTTCAATCAGAAAGAATAGTTCACTTCTCTATAATAAACTGCTAGAACTTAAAACACTTGTTAACGAAAATCTAGAAATGGAGTTATTAGAGAAAATAGTAAGAGGGAATGATCAGCCCCTTAGGTATTCGGTAAATATTTAAACAATGATTAATAGAAGAGCAGAAACAGAGCTGGAATTAGAAATGGTTTCTTGTAGCTTCTCTCTAATTTCAATATGAAAAGATCCACCTATTCAACAAACGTTTACTACCTATCATTTTGTGCAGGGTATGATTATCCAGGGCAGTGTGAATATACCAGGCATTTAAAAAAGATGTACATCCTACCATCCAAAAAAGATTCCAACACCAGTCAACTTAAAGTCTTTAAGGAGGAAGAGCTGACTACATAAATAAAGAACTGTAAGAATCAAAACTGAATTCACCCCTTACATTAAGTAGGACTCACTTAACTCTTAAGGTTAACGGAATGTACCAATGATAGTAAAACTCAGCTTTCCAATGTTCCCAGACTACAGTTCTGGGGCACCTGGGTGGCTCAGAAGGTTGAGCTAACTCTTGATTTTGGCTCAGGTCATGATCCCAGGGTCTTCGGATCAAGCCCCCTCATCAGGCTCCACATGGAGTTTGCTTAAAGATTCTCTCTCTCTGCCCCTTTCTCCTGCTTGTGCTCTCTAAATAAATAAATAAATAAAAATTTAGAAAGACTACAGTTCTAGCAAACTTGTACATAAATAAGACTGAAGATTATCTACCTGAAAAATCCAGAATATTCAACTAAAAAACCAAGTGAATTAATGAATTCAATAAAGTGGCTGGATGGGGCACCTGGGTGGCTCAGCCAGTTAAGCATCTGACTCTTGGTTTCAGCTCAGGTCATGATCTTGAGGTTTCCTGAGTTGAAGCCCCGCGCTGGGCCTTGTGCTGGAGGCTCAGAGCCTGCTTGGGATTCTCTCTTCTCTCTCTCTCTCTGCCTCTCCCCAACTCGTGCTGTCTCTGTCTCTCTCAGAATAAATAAATTAATTAAAAAAAAAAAAAATAAAGTGGCTGCTGATAAAAATAATATGCAAAAACCAACAACTTTCCTATATTACAATAGTAACTCTTTAGAAAATAAGATGGAAAAAAAACACCTTATTTTAAAATATCAATAAAAGTATCAACTACTAAGAGTGAATTTAAGAAGGAACATGTAGACTTTATAAAAAGAAAATAGCTAATTTCTGAAACAAAGAAAATGATTTTAATAACTGGTGAGGTGTGATATTCTCTAATGATAAGACTACAAATGCCAATTTATCCCAAAGTAATCCTTATTCTAACAAAATTCCAATGAAATCTCAAAATAATGTTTTCTGGAATTTGAGAAGTCTATAGTTCATAAAAAAGAATCAGACTATCCAAGAAAATATTAGAAAGTATTTTTCTGCCCTTTCAGATATTAAAATATGTAACAATGCAACCAGTACATAGGTACCAGTGCTACGGAAGTCAGAAGAAACTTACTAGAATAAAGAAAAAATCAGAAATGAAACCAAGTATTTAATAAATGAAAAAGGCAACATTTCAAATCAATGGTAAAAGGATATTTTATTTAACTAGTGGAAATAGGAAAAATGGCTAACCATATGAAAAAAATAAGTTTAAAAGAAAATAAATAAAATGGCCAAAGACCTGAAAAAAATTCACTAACGATAACCAAATCTATGAAATTAAAACAAGATAACTGTATCTATTTCTAAACAAATGTAAAAAATAAGAAAGAACTTCAAGTCTACAAGACGAGAAACCAGGTTCTACTATATTGTCAGGAGTATAAACTGGTTAACAATTTTGGGAAGGCATTTTTTTTTAGCAGTGTGAATTTTCCTTTGATCAAATAATGTCATGCCCTATGACTATATCCTAAAGTTTAATCAAAGATGTACACAAAATATTTGATTATAAGGATGTTCACCTGTAAGGTTTTTTTTTTTTTTCAAAATGGCAAAAGATTATAAGTGACCTAGATGCCTAACATTTTACCATTGTTCAGTGTTAATGAATAAACAATATATATTAAACAAGTTTTCCTTAAACAGAAACACACATAAAACAAGTTTATGTATTGATCGAGGAAAATGTTATGACCCGGGGCTTGCCGGAACCTAACTCTGTAACATCCCGGCAAGCAGCTGTTTAGTATTAATTCAGTGTCTGCAGCCACTATAGAAGATAACTACCATATAATGAAAATCAACTGTAATTATTTTTATTTATTTTTAATGAATTAATGTATTTATTTTTTAAGTAAGCTCTATGCCCAATGTGGGGCTTGCACTCATGACCCCGAGATCAAGAAGCATGTGCTCTACAGGGGTGCCTGGGTGGCTCAGTTGGTTGAGTGTGCAACTCTTTATTTCTTGATTTCGGCTCAGGTCATGATCTCAGTTTGTGAGTTTGAGCGTGATGTCAGGCTCTGAGCTGACAGTGTGGAGCCTGCTTGAGATTTTTTCTCCCTGTCTTTGCCCTCCCCCGCTCATGGGCTCGAGCACTCTCTCTCTCAAAAATAAACAAACATAAAAAACAAAACAAAAACAAAAACAAAGAGGCACAAGCTCTACACACTGAGCCATCGAGGGGGTCCAACTGTAAATATTGGTAAAAGAAAAGGAATATTATCACTATAATAGGAAGAGTGATAAAATGTGCTTTGGAATCAGATAAAACCTGGATTTAAATTCTAGCTTTATCAGTGTGTCTGAGACAAATTTAAGTTTGCTAATAAGCCTTAGATTCCTTACATATAAAATCAGAGCTAAATAATACCTCTTTCACAGGTGAGAGTAAAAATTAGTTAAGACATAAACATTCATAAAACATGAGACACATAGAGCACCACAAACATACTGACTGCGTGCATGCACATTACCACCAATGTTTTACACAGCGATTTCTTTCCAAGGGAAAAAAGCCTTTTTTTTTTTTTTTTTTTTGAGAGAACTGAACAAATGTTCTCACCAATGAATCAACAGATATGCAGTAATACCAGGATGGCACAGACACCAAGGAAAACAAGATATTCTGCTAATGAAGTATGTACCCTGCCTTTTAATTTCAATTGTTTCTGTAGTCTATTTAACAGATTCCTTTGGAAGATACTCGGTTCTGACTCATCTTCCTTTAGCCACATGCTCCTCCCTGTTCATAAATGCAGTCAACTGCTTACCTGTTGGATAATCACCAAGACAGTCATTCAATTTCACTTGCCTCTGAATCATAATTGGGTTGGATGTAACTGTAAAAAATAGCTTCTTCTGTAGTGATTTAATTTAATTTACCATCTACTCCTTATAATTCAAAAGAGAAATCATAATACAATTTAATTCAGAATGTACCTGGAACTGAGATTGTATGTGTGTACATATTCAATAAATGCAGGCGTTAACCAAACAGAAAAACCCATCTTAAAATTTACATGGAATCTCAAGGGACCATGGATAGCCAAAACAATCTTGAAAAAGAAAAAAATGTGAGGACTCATAGTTCCTGATTTCAAAATTTACTACAAAGCTACAGTATAATCAAAAAAAGTATAGTTCTGACACAAAGACAAACATACAGACTGATGGAATAGAATAGAAAGCCAAGGAATAAACCATCTTGTATATGGTCAGATGATCTCTGACAAGAGTGTCAAGACCATCCAACAGGGAAAGAACAGTCTTTTTCAACAAACGGTGCTGGGAAAATGGATATCCACATGCAAAGAATGAAGCTGGACCCTTACCTAACACTATATACAAAAACTAACTCAAAACAGATCAAACCCTTAAATGTAAGACCTGAAATTATAAAACTTTTAGAAGTAAACATAGCATAAAAGCTTCATGACACTGGATCTGACAATGATTTCTTGCAGATGACACCAAAGACACAGATAACAAAAAAAACACAGACAGGACTCAATGAACATTAAAAACTTTTGTGCATCTAAAGACACTATCAACAGAGTAAAAAGGCAACCCACAGAATGGAAGAAAGTATGTGCAAAAGATATATATGTTAAGGGATTCATATCCAAAATTAATATAGAGAATTCCTAAAACTCAACAACAAAAAATTCAATTAAAAAATGGGCAAAGAACCTGAACAGGCATTTCTCTGAAGATACACAAATAGCCAATCAGTACATGAAAAGATGCTCAACATCACTAATCATTAGGGAAACACAAATCAAAACTATAATGACAGATACTACCCCACATTAGCATGGTTACTGTCACAAAAATAGAAAGCATGTGTTGGTTAAGAATGAGAAACTGGAACCCTGGTGCAGTGCTGGTGGGAACACAGAAAGAACATTCATCTGCGGTGGAAAACAGTATGGTGGTTCCTCAAAAAATTATGATCCATGGGGCGCCTGGGTGGCTCAGTCGGTTGAGCGGCCGACTTCGGCTCGGGTCATGATCTCATGGTCCGTGAGTTCGAGCCCCGCGTCGGGTTCTGTGCTAACAGCTCAGGGCCTGGAGCCTGTTTCAGATTCTGTGTCTCCCTCTCTCTGACCCTCCCCCGTTCATGCTCGGTCTCTCTCTGTCTCAAAAATAAATAAACGTTAAAAAAAAAAAATTAAAAAAAAAAATTATTATCCAGAGGGGCACCTGGGTGGCACAGTTGGTTAGGCATCCAACTTCAGCTCGGGTCATGATCTCATGGTTCATGCGTTCGAGCCTTGTGTCAGGGCTCTGTGCTGACACCTCAGAGCCTGGAGCCTGCTTCGGATTCTGTGTCTCCTTCTCCCTCTCTGCCTCTCCCCTGCTCACGCTCTGTCTCTCTCTCTCTCAAAAATAAACATTAAAAAAACATTTTTAAAAATTATGATCCAGCAATTCCAATTCTGGGTAAACATTCAGAAGAACTGAAAGCAAGGATCTCAAAGACATATATGTATATTTATGTTCATTGCAGCATAATTCACAACATCTAAAACATGGAAACCATCCAAGTGTCCACTGACGAATGGATAAGCAAAATGTGGTATAAAACATACAAAGTAGTATTATTGAGCCTTTTAAGAAAATTTTACAATATGCTACACGACGGATGAATCTTCAGAACATTATACTAAGTGAAATAAGCCAGTAATAAAAAGACAAATACTATATGATTTCACTTACATGAGGTACTTAGTCAATATCATAAAAAGTAGAATGGTAGATGCCAGGGGTGCCTGGGTGGCTCAGTCAGTTAAGCATCTGACTCATTTTTGGCTCAGGTCAAGATCTCAGTTTGTGAATCCAAACCCCGTGTTGGGCTCTGCGTGGACGGTGTGGAGCCTGCTTGGGATTCTCTCTCTCCCTCTCTCCACATCTCCCCTGCTCATGCGCTTGCTCGCTCTCTCTCTCTCTCAAAATAAATAAATAAAACTTAAAAAAAAAAAAAAAAAAAAGAATGGTGGATGCCAAGGGCTTGGGGAAAAAAGAATGGGAAGTTATTATTTAATGGGTTTCCAGTTTCAGTTTTATAAAATGAAAAGATTTATGGAGAAACTCCTGTGAAAAGGAGGTAGAATCAAAAAACAGAATCAGAAAATACAGAGTAGCCCACTCCCTCTGACCATTATTTCCTCCGGATCTCTAGCATGCTGTGAATATTGGCTCACATTATGCACACATCCCAATTCCAGTGTGAGCCTTAGGTTTTCTACAACCTACTCATGACTCTGCTCACAAACTTCCCCAGACGGGCTTTTCAAATTTGCAAAGAAGCTGAAAATCCAGACTTGACTCTGAGACTCTGTTCAGCTTATCTCCTAGGAGCTTTCACGTTAAAAACTACATTACAGTCTTTCACTGATACTGCCATGAAGTCTGTGCTTGCTATGTTCAGTTTCAAAACTAAACAATGCATTGTCTAGAAACATGTGCATAAGAATAAAATGACAAAGGAAAGCAAGGGAATAAATATATCAGTCAGGATAGTGGGTTGTTTTTTGTGTTGTTTTTGTTTTGTTTTTGTGAAGAGGGGTAGAGGACTGTGGAGTTTTCTAAGGCATCAGTGTCCAATAGAAATATAGCGGGAACCACAAATGCAAGTCACAGAGGTAAATGTAAACTTTCTAGGACATATTCAAAAAATTAAAAAGAGGGGCGCCTGGGTGGCTCAGTCGGTTAAGCGTCCGACTTCGGCTCAGGTCATGATCTCGCGGTCTGTGAGTTCAAGCCCTGCGTCGGGCTCAGTGCTGACTGCTCAGAGCCTGGAGCCTGTTTCACATTCTGTGTCTCCCTCTCTCTCTGACCCTCCCCCGTTCATGTTCTGTCTCTCTCTGTCTCAAAAATAAATAAACATTAAAAAAAAAAATTAAAAAGAAACAGGCGAAATTAATTATAATACTGTTATTTAACCAAATGTATCTAAAACATTATTTCAATACATAATATAAAAATTGAGAAATCTTACATTCTTTTTTTTGTACCAAGTTTTCAAAATCCAGTGCGTACTCTTTCACAAACAGCAAATGTCAATCAGACCAATCACATTTCAAGTGCTCAATAGTCACATGTGGCCAGTGGCTACCATGCTAGACATCACAGTTCTAGTGTAGATATACTGTTATCTTTAGTAACAAGTACATGGACACTCGTTTTGTTATTTCTAAAACTGTACATACATTTTTATCCACTCTTTTATTTGTAAGATAAACTTAACAAATGCAAAGATGACTGGCATTTAAGGGAAAAATGCATTAATGAACATATTTAAAAAACTATATAGAATTATATGTAGAACTAGCCCACCTAATTTGGAACCTCTTGTAAGGTATTTTACGGTACTTAAAAATCACACTGCAGTAAACTCTACAGCAGAAAAAGCATGCTGAAACATTACACTGGTTTTATTGTACCATGCCACACAAAGTTAATGTCAAGTGTTGAAAATTTCCTCTAAACGTCATTTTTCAGAAGAATGTTCCACCTAGAAACACTGATGGTCCAACGTCTGGAAAAGCCATTCCTTTTGGTGAGCAATCTGAAAAGATTCTTACATCCCAATAATACTCATACTCTGAGATTAAGGAGAAAACATGTCTAGTCTAATCTAAAACTTAGAAATTTATAATATGATTATATTCTTACATAATTTTTTTCTTCATGGAGGTATATATTTAAAATACCTGCTTTCTTACTGCATAAAAAAGTAACATTAGCCTAAGCATCACAAACCACCAAAAACTTGAACACTGCTAAGACCACGAATGCTATTTCTAGACTCTGCAACTCCATGCCTCTACTTTGTTTTTTTCTTTTCCTTCATTTTGAGAGAGAAAAAGCACGTATGCATGTGCACACGAGTGACATGGGAGAGGAACAGAAGGAGAGAGAGAATCCCAAGCAGGCTCCAGGCTCAGCATGGGGGCGACTCCCATGACCCTGGGATCATGACCTCAGCTGAAATCAAGAGTTGGATGGTCAGGGGCACCTGGGTGGCTCAGGTGGTTAAGCAACGACATCAGCTCAGATCATGATCTCACGGTTCGTGAGTTCTAGCCCCGAGTCAGGTTCTGTGCTGTCAGCTCGGAGCCTGGAGCCTGCTTCAGATTCTGTGTCTCCCTCTCTCCCTGCCCTTCCCCTGCTCACACTGTCTGTCTGTCTCTCTCTCTCTCAAAAATAAAATAAAAACATAAAAAATTTTTGGAAAAAAAAAAAAAAAAGAGTTGGATGGTCAATCGACAGAGCCACCCAGGTGCGCCTCCATGCCTCTACTTTGAACTCACTTTACTTAAAGAAATCCTCACCCCAGTCCCAAACAGCTCTATATACCTTCCTTCATTTCTTAATTCTCTTTTCCTAACACTTTTTCACTCAAGTTGCCACCTTAAGTTCATATAAATTCTCTACAGCTTTCAAAACTTTTCCAAGTCCTATCTGACCTTTATAACCATCCAACAGGTAAAATTTTAAAACAAAGAAATTAAAAGTGAGAGATATTGGTGCGTCTGGCTAGCTCAGTAGAGCATGTGACTCTTGATCTTGGGGTTATGAGTTTGAGCCCCACACTGAGTGCAGAGATTACACACATACATACATAAAAGTGAGAGATATTAAATAATTCATTTGCAGAAGGTTGCAAAGTTAGTTAGGAGGCAGAAGTTGGCACTCAGAACTCCTAACTCTATATATTCACTTAAACCACAGTGGCATTAATGAACTGCATTATTAATGTTTTCAAAGTATTTCAGGAAGTGTGAAAACAGACAATTTTCCTAAAGAATAAATAAGAGGCTGGACAGTCAATTTAATGCTTAACTCCACAGCATTTACAACAGTTAATATTATGAACTCTTTATATGACTACAGAATATATATGAATACTTCCCCCCACCCCAAAATATCTTACTAGTTCTGCTATCTTCATTCTATGATTCAAAGTAAACAATGCATGTTTAAGACAGTCTTGAACTGTACTAAAGAGGTACAATTTCAAGTGAAAACCTTCTAAAATTAAATGACAGAATTATTTGCTTCTTAGGAAAAAAAAGTAATAAAAGAGGTAGATGCTGTTTACTGTAGCCCATTCCCCGGTCAACTCTGTGACAATTACTTTTTAAAACATCAGAACTACTTTTACTAACATTATTATTATTAACATACTATTAACATGGAAGAATTATGTGCAGTTATCTAGCAGCTCAATTGTCATATGGAACATCACTTGCCCTACAAGTTAGAAAAACAAGTCAAGTAAAGTTAAAAGGTTAAAAAGAAAAAGATGAGGGATAAGGTTGTTTTGAAGACATCAAAATGAGATGTAAAAAGACCACATTAAAATATCAGTGATTATCCAGTGTAATGGAAAGAGTAACTTAGTAGGCTAAAATAATATGAGGTGGTATGTGGAATTCCTGGCAACTTACCTAATGATTATTTATTAGCAACAGTGTGGTGTGTTGCAAACAACACAGATTCTGGGGAAAAAAAAAACAAAACAAAACTTGAGTCTGGATCCTGGCTCTCCCTAGGAAGTAGATTACATGATTTCTGAAGATTTTTCTGACCTCTCTGGGCCCCAGGCTCCTTAGCTGTAAAACCTAGCTATCACCAAATGTGTTCTAAAATCCAACAGAAGACTTCACTACATAGTGCAGGTTTCAGAGAATCCATGATAATGTAAATCGTCTACCACAGGGCCTGGCAATGATCACCATAAAACTGGTCTACAGATTTTCAAAACGTATTTAAAACGGTCTCAAGTTCTGAAAATATTCCAGAATTAGATGGGGGAAGGATGGATGTGACGAATATATTAAAAACCAATGAATCGTATACTTTAAAATGGGTAAGATGGCAAATTTTGTTATGTGCGTTTTACTTCAATTTTTAAAAATGGCCCAGAAATGTTCTGGATAGCAAAGGAACAGCAAGGACTGAAAGGCTGCCATGAATAAGCAATACCCTCAAAAAATGCGGAGGGTTCTCCCAAAGGGCCATTGATTTTTTTAAAAAAATTTTAATGTTTATTTATTTTTGAGAGAGAGAGAGAGTGAGAGAGAAACAGAGTATAAGCAGGGGAGGGGCAGAGAGAGAGGGAGACACGGAATCTGAAGCAGGCTCCAGGCTCTGAGCTGTCAGCACAGAGACCGATGTGGGGCTCGAACTCACGAACCGTGAGATCATGACCCGAGCCAAAGTTGGACGCTCAACCGACTGAGCCACCCAGGCACCTCAAAGGGCCATTATTTTTAAAGCAATATTTTGTAAGTGAGGCCAGACATTTATTAAAAATTACGGTTTAATATGTGTAGAATATTTTGTTTGCTTGAAAAACACCTATATTTTCCTAATGGAAATGTTGAAGTCACATGTTCTGAGCTATCCTTTTGTTTTAATCTGAAGATCAACCTGACTTTACATCTGAAATTTTATTTATTTATTTATTTAACATCTGAAATTTTAAAACACAAAAGGGCTCCGTATTGGTTGTATTTGTGGAAGAAAGGTTTTCATCCACAAAAACAACCTGGCAAACATTCCCAGACTTGGCCCTCTCCTTCTCAGGACACACAGTATAGGACAGTATGAGTCCTAAAAGCACAGTTACACTAGCAGAAGGCACATTTTAAGTGTTATTTTAAATTCTTGGTTCCTAAGTACATATCAATTTTCAAAGTGAAAAGTTTATGATGGATAATAATTTCCAACTGTTCATATTGTATACTTTCATAAAAGAAAGTAACATTAATTAAACTCCTTACCATAGCACAGTCTATAACATGAAGAACTTGTTAGCCAGGCTATGGCTTCTAATCCTCTGTAGAAAACTAAGTATCTGAGAAGTGTTATCAAAGAAATAAAAAGTCTCTGAGCTTGCTCAAGCTACAAGTATTAAAACTTACAAATGTTTTCTTACCAGTAAAATGGAAATTATGCAAGTATCAGTGTATGTTATTTATGTATCAATTAAAACAGCTCCTGGCATACTTTAAGTTTATTTATTTATTTTGAGAGAGAGAGAGAGAGAGAGAGAGAGAGAGAGAACTGAAGGGATACAGAGAGAGAGAGAATCCCAAGCAGGCTCTGCATCATCAGCGCAGAGCTCAATCTCATGAACTGTGAGATCATGACCTGAGCCAAAATCAAGAGTCAGACCCTTAACTGACTGAGCCATCCAGGTGCCCCATAATTCTTTTTTTTTTTTTTTTAAGTTTTAATTTTAATTTCAGTTTGTTAGCATACAGTGTGTTATTACTTTCAGTTGTACAATATGATTCAACACTTCCATAAAATACCTGGTTCTCATCACAACAAATGCCCTCCTTAATCCCCATCACCAATTTAACCAATCCCCCCCCATCCACCTCCCCTCTGCTAAAACCAACAACACAATGGGGCACCTGGGTCCAACTTCAGCTCAGGTCATTATCTCAAGGTCTGTGAGTTCCAGCCTGGCATCAGGCTTTGGGCTGACAGCTCAAAGCCTGGAGCCAGCTTTGGATTCGGTGTCTCCCTCCCTCTTTCTCTGTCTCTCCCCTGCTTGCACGCACGCGCACACACTCTCTCTAAAAAAACTGAATAAACATTAAAAAATAAAATAAAATAAACACAAGAAACAACAAGTATTGGTGAGGATGTGGAGAAAGGTGAACCCTCTTGCACTGTTGGTGGGAATGCAAACTCATGTAGTCACTCTGGAAAATAGTACCGAGGTTTTTCAAAAAGTTAAAAATAGAACTACCCTAAGATCCAGCAATTTCACTACTAGGTATTTACCCAAATAACACAAAAATATTAATTCAAAGGAGTACATGAACTCTGATGTTTATAGCAGCATTACCTACAATAGCCAAATTATGGAAATGGCCGAAATGTCCATCAATTGACAAACAGATAAAGAAGATGCGGTGTAGGGGTGCCTGGGTAGCTGAGTCAGTTGAGAGTCCAACTCTTGATTTCAGTTCAGGTCATGATCTCACAGGTTTGTGGGATCAAGCCCCGCCTGCTTAGGATTCTCTCACTCCTCTCTCTCTGCTCCTACCCCAACTCATGAGTGTTCTCACACATTTAAAAAAATGTGGCAGGCAAGGGAAACAAAAGCAAAAATGAACTATTGGAACCTCATCAAGATAAAAAGCTTCTGCACAGCAAAGAAAACAATCAGCAAAACTAAAAGGCAACTGAAGAAATAGGAGAAGATATTTGCAAATGACATACCAGATAAAGGGTTAGTATCCAAAATCTATAAAGAACTTATCAAATTCAATACCCAAAAAACAATCCAGTGGAGAAATGGGAAAAAGACATGAATAGACACTTTTCTAAAGACATCCAAATGGCCAACTGACATATGAAAAGATGCTCAACATCACTCATCATCAATGAAATACAAATCAAAAGCACAATGAGATACTACCTCACACCTGTCAGAATGACTAAAATGAACACTGAGGCAACAACAGATGTTGGCGAGGACACGGAGAAAGAGGAACCATTGTGCAGTGCTGGTAGGAATGCCAACTGGTGCAGCCACTTTGGAAAATTGTATGGCGGTTCCTCAAAATATTAAAAATAGAACTACCCTATGACCCAGCAATTGCACTACTAGGTATTTATCCAAAGGATACAAAAATGCGGATTTGAAGGGGCACATGCACCCCAATGTTTATAGTAGCACTACTGGTGATAGCCAAAGTATGGAAAGAGCTCAAATGTCAATCAACTGATGAATGGATAAAGATGTGGTGTGTGTATCGATGATGAATGGATAAAAAAGATGTGGTGTGTGTGTACACACATACACACACACAGACGAATATTACTGGATAAACAAAATGTAGCATATCCACACAATGGAATACTACTCAGTAATAAAAAGAAATGGACTACTACTATACACACAACATGGATGAATTTCAAAAGCATGTTGCTAAGTGACAGCTAGACACAAAAGTCTATATACTGTGTGACTACGTTTATATGAAATTCTAGAAAAGACAAAACTATAGTAATAGAAAGCAGATCAGTGATTGCCTGGTCCAGGGGGTGAGAGGATTGACTGCAAAAGGACATGAGGAAACTTTTTGAGGTTATGGAAATGTTCTACATCTTGATTGTGGTGGTGGTTACACCACTGACTGTATACATTTCTTTACTGAATTGTACACTTAAGGTAGGTAAATTTTGTCTCATAAATAGAAATATTTGAAAAAAAAATTATGAAAGAAAATGAGCAGAAAAATTAGGATGTAGCAGCCTACAGAGGTCCCCTCAGACCTACTGTCTTCTTTAACTTGGAATATATAATTCAGATAAGGCCACAACTAAAATTTTACCCTTACACTAAAGGTAAATCCATGCAAATGATACAATTCAAGAGAAGAGAAAGAGAATATACAATCTTCAAATACTCTGGAGGAACATTTACCATATATGCAAATTAATGTAACTCTAACTGGAAGGTACTAGGACATCCTAAATTTAAATTTTTTTTTTGAAATGTATTTATTTACTTTGAGAGAAAAAGAGAGAGAAAAAGAGCATGAGAGGGGAAGGGTCAGAGAGAGAGGCAGAGAATCCCAAGCAGGCTCTACACTGTCAGTGCAGAACTCGATGGGAGGCTCGATCCCACAAACTGTGAGATCATGACCTGAGCTGAAATGAAGACTTGGACGCTTAACTGACTGAGCCACCCAGGTGCCCCAGACATCCTAATTTTTAAACCATCTTGTTTATGCATGAAGTCAGTCAACTCTCCTAGATTTAAAAATTATTAAAATGAAAACTTGTCTTTAAAAATATAAGCATAAGGCTGTCAATTCTAAATTTTATAATTCAGTTATTAAAATATTATAGTATGCTTAAAATATACTTTAAAAAACCAGACAAACCAAGAAACAAACTCTTAACTATAGAAAACAAACTGATGGTTATCAGAGGGGAGAGGGTGAGGGGAATGGGTGAAATAGATGATGGGGATTAAAGGGTATACTTATGATGAAAAACATAAAATAATAAAAATAATTACATGGAAGTCAGCTTTTTAGAAAAGAATTTTTTAACGTTTATTTATTATTGAGAGACAGAGAGAAACAGAGCATGAGCATGGGACGGGCAGAGAGAGGGGGAGACACAGAATCCGAAGCAGGCTCCAGGCTCTTAGCTGTCAGCACAGAGCTGGATGCGGGGCTCAAACTCACAAGCCGAGAGATCATGACCTGAGCTGAAGAAGTCAGACGCTTAACCAGTTGAGCCACTCAGGCGCCCTGGAAGTCAGCTTTAAAACAGATTACTTATTCCGATGCACTAAATTCCTGATAACTAAATGCTAGAAAATATACTTCATGTTTTAATTAAATAGAAATACATACTTAAAATCTGGATTTGACAAACTAGTTGAAAAAGTTGTGTAAATTTCTCTTGGGGAAAATCACATTCCAAAGCTTTACCACAGCTATCTTTTATTTGGAGTGACTGGGCTGCCTGAGGAGGAGAAGGAACTTGTTGAGCTTGAATAGGGATTTCTCAAAGCTAACATCAAGGAGTCCTCTAAACCCTGCCAAATTGTGGATGGTATATAAACAGACACAATATTTATTTTGGGACAAAGATCTTGCAGGCAAGTAAGCAAAATACTCCAGAAGCAGCAGAATCACAGAACTTTGGAAAAAGCATTTAAAAGAAGAATCTGTCCTCATTCATTAAATCAAATGCTGTTAAATTTTGTTTTACTTATGCTCATGAAAATGAAAGATAAAAGATTTTTGTTTTAAGTACAAAAGTTCAGAGGAGAAAAAAGAGAACCAAAATTTCTTAAAGCATCTGCTCTAATGACATACTTCATAACTACTTCTCAATGTCTGCTAGTAATGTTATTTGACTATCAAATAAAATCAGAAGTTATAAATAGAAATACAACAACTGTATTGGGTGAGTGTAGTAACACTAGATAGTATATTCAATTTCCATAGAAAACAAACAGTAGCGCTGTAAAGTTCATTTTTTTTTCAGTTTATAAAATATTTTTCTTTTTTTTTTTTAATTTTTTTTTTTAATGTTTATTTATTTTTGTGACAGAGAGAGACAGAGCATGAACGGGGAGGGTCAGAGAGAGAGGGAGACACAGAATCGGAAGCAGGCTCCAGGCTCTGAGCCATCAGCCCAGAGCCCGACGCGGGGCTCGAACTCACGGACCGCGAGATCGTGACCTGAGCTGAAGTCGGACGCTTAACCGACTGAGCCACCCAGGCGCTCCTATAAAATATTTTTCATACCCTTTATCTTTCTACTCAAAAACTAGGATCATGTAGTAAGCATATACAATAATTAACTTGAAACCCCAATGAGGCTTTACAAAATACAGAATGCATGAAAAACCATTAATCTGACCATTCAAGACTAATAACTTACGGTGAACCATAATCATTTGCATTTGTTTGAAATAAAGAGTAATTGAAAATGGGTCTTAAGAGGAAAGATCAGAGGAATTGGAATTTGCTTGGCATACAAAAATTTAACTAAGAATAACTTAAATTCTGATTGGTTGCTTTCCTTTGTCTTCTTAAACTGAAATTAGAGAAAAGCAGTTTAGATTAAGGAAGAATTACAAACATTTTCGCTATCTGGGTTTATAATACACCAGGATGGACCACTTGGGAAAAATGTGGTGTTCCAAAACTGTACAGCTACAAGTGAAGCTTACCTAAGGCACAGGATAGCACTGAAACTCCATAATTAAATTATCCATAATTTCACCCTACAAAATCATCAGATAGCCTCATTTTACATAGTGCTTTACAATTTTAAAAGCATTTTCACATATTCTGGTACCTCATTTAATCCTGACATAAGGTATATGAATAGGACAGACATTTTGGTTCCCATTAACTGGTAAAAAAGTTACGGTTATCTTTTGACTTAAATCAGCTCTTTTCATTATAGCATATCAGTATGGTATATATAGTGTATACTATATTATACTATATTATTTTAAATCTCTTCTAAGAAAGCCGTGTTTCAAATCAAAGAAAATACATAGCTTCCATTTCCTATTAACATTCTAATATTTTCAGAATTCACGAAATTAAAGTAAATTATTGGGGTAGCCAGCCTCTAAGATAGCCCCAATGATCCCAGTCTCCTGGTATTCACACCCATGTACATGAATAAATACTCCTCCTTCCCTGCTGAGTGTGGGCTAGACTTAGTGACTCCCTTCTAATGAACAGAATAAGATACAACTGGAGAACAGGTCATAAAAAGCAGGGTGACTTCATTCTTTTTCTCTCTATGGAGAGGCACACATGACAGGGAAGTGAAGCCACCTACTAACAGTCACGTGAGTGAGCTTGAAAGTGGATGCCTCAGCTCCAGTCATCTTCAGAGACTGCACAGCCCCCGGCCTGAGCCAGTGACTGAAACTCTATCTCGAATGTGGATAGTGTTGGCATGGATGTATACGTTTGTCAAAACTCAAATCTATATATACAATTAAAAGGGGTGCATTCTATTGTATGGAAAGTATACATCGCTAAAGCTGATTGTTTTTAACAGATCACTGAATCCTTGGGATAAGCAAATGAAGGGTCACTTATGAAAAAGCTGTGCCATAACTTAGTAAGTAAAGGGTGGGCGGTAAGAAAATAAGTGCATTAACAAGTGACCACCACAAACACACATGTCCTAAACTGCTCCCCAAAATTGCTCCACCCACAGCCTTTCCTATCTCAGATGGCAGCAATCCCATACTCCCAGTTGCTCTTGCCAAAAACGCTGGAGTCCTTCTTGACTCTCACATCACACATACATTCAGACTATGATCACTTCTCACCACCTCCACTGCTGCTACTCTAGCCTCTCGCCAAGATCACTGCAACAGCCAAGATGGTCTCCCTGCCTCACTCCTGGTCCTCTACAGTCTATTAACTTAGATCCTTTCAAAACCTAAGGCAGATCCCATTGTTCATCTGCTCAAAAACCTGAAACTGCTCCCCCATTTCATTCAGAATAAAAGTCCATGTTGTTTCAAGGTCACATAAACTGACTCCTTGTTATCTCCCTGACCTCATCTCCTATTACTCTCCTCCTTGCACAGTCTACTCCGGGCACACTGGGTTGTCTGCTGTTTATCAAACACATGCTCCCACTCTACGACCCTTACAGTGGGTGTCTCCTCTGTCTTGAATATCTTTCCCCTGATACCTGCATGGCTCATCATTCCCTAACCTCCTTCAGGTCTCTGCTCAAATATATGACTTTCTTTATCCAGATCATTCCATTTAACATTCTCATTGATCATCCTTATTCTATTTGACTTTTCCTTTTTTTCCAGAGCACTTACCACTTTGTGACATATTATATAACTTACTTATTACGTATACTGTCTATTCTCCACTCCTTCCATAAAACAACACCCAGGGCAGGATCTTTATTTTGTTCACTGATGCATCTTAAGCGCCTAGGACAGTGCCTAGTATACACAACAGATGTAAAACAAGTACATTCTGAATGAATGAACTCCTCTGTCAGGTACCGGGCTAAGTACTTTATATACACTATTTTATTTAATCACTAGGGCAACCTTGGGAAGTACGCATTAACCTCATGTTATAATTGAGGACCATAAAGGTTAAATAAATTGTGCAAAGATACACATTTCTAAATGAAGCCAGGACTTAACTCCTCAAGTATGCCTAACTCCAAAGCCTTGACCATAGTTTTCTCAAAGTTGGGTGTGAATGGGAAGAGAACTAAGCTGCTTGAGGAGGTGACTAGGCTGAGAATTTGTAGAAGACACTGATCTGCGGTCCAATATAAAAAGCAGAGGCAAATAATTAACATGGGGGGAAATTACTTCCATTTTTCTTTGCTTCTAGTCCTAGTCCTAATCCTATGGGGACAGATTTAAAAGCTAATGGTTATCAGGAGACCATAAAAAAGGAATAAGAAAAATAAGAGACCCCATAGTTTGAGCTCCATGGTTGAGAAAACATGGGTCAGTATCTTTTCTCTAAATTCACTGGTATACTTTATCCCACTGGAATGGAGCAATATAGTAGTAGTTTCTTACTTTTGTTTTTTGTGCCTTAACATGTTTTTTCCTTCTGGATTCTATTGGTACACTACAGGTGTTGAAAAGTATATTTAAAAAGTACATGATCTACGTATAAACATTTATAGATTTAAATCTGTGGGAAAGATACTGAATTTGCCACTGTTACTACTCTTGGGATACAGCCACACTCATTTGTTTACATATTGTCTATGGCTCCTTTTCCACTATAACAACTGACTTGAGCAGCTGCAATAGAGTCCATATGCTTGCAAAATTGAAAATATTTGATATGTGCCCTTTAACAGAAAAAAACTTCTAAAACAAATGTTAATAAAATATAAGTTTCCTGATAACTTGCATCAGTTCTATCAATTTTCCAGGTATATCTGAAAACACATCCCCCAAATGCTACAATAGCCATACGACATTTTTGTTACTATTGGTCATGTAACTGAAAACATATCAATGGCTTAAGTCCAAGAATGTGGACTTCAATCTGGTAAACAGTTACCATTAAATTAATTTAAGCAAACATACTTTCTAGTAGAGTTAACACCCATTTATTAGTTATTAAATACAGGAAGACTTGGGTAACTGTGAGATGTCCATTCTGAAGTTTAGCATCAAAGGTGAATAAAAAGCTTTTTTTGGTTTCCATCTGTAGTATCTGAGCTACCATGTTAAACAAACATTAAAAAAGTGTTTTGGGGGGCGCCTGGGTGGCGCAGTCGGTTAAGCGTCCGACTTCAGCCAGGTCACGATCTCGCGGTCTGTGAGTTCGAGCCCCGCGTCAGGCTCTGGGCTGATGGCTCGGAGCCTGGAGCCTGTTTCCGATTCTGTGTCTCCCTCTCTCTCTGCCCCTCCCCCGTTCATGCTCTCTCTCTGTCCCAAAAATAAATAAAAAACATTGAAAAAAAAAATTTAAAAAAAAAAAAAAAAAAAAAAGTGTTTTGGGGGTACCTGAGTGGCCCAGTCAGTTAAGTGCCTGACTCTTGATTTCGGCTCAGGTCATGATCACACAGTCCTGAGATTGAGCCCAACATCGGGCTCCACACTGAGTGTGGAGCCTGCTTGGGATTTTCTCTCTCCCTCTCTCTCTCTGCCCCTCCCCTGCTTGTGTTCTGTCTCTCTCTCAAAATAAATTAGCATTAAAAAAAGCGTTTTGAGGGGCGCCTGGGTGGCTCAGTCGGTTAAGCGTCCGACTTCAGCTCAGGTCACGATCTCGCGGTGAGTTCGAGCCCCGCGTCGGGCTCTGGGCTGATGGCTCAGAGCCTGGAGCCTGCTTCCGATTCTGTGTCTCCCTCTCTCTCTGCCCCTCTCCCGTTCATGCTCTGTCTCTCTCTGTCTCAAAAATAAATAAAAAACGTTAAAAAAAATTTTTTTTTTAAAAAAAGTGTTTTGAACAAGAAAAAAATAACTTCTTCATTGAGTTACACTTACACACACAAAAACAGACCAAAAAAGCAATAATCCTACAATGACTTCCCAACTTCTTCCTTATATACAAGAATTACAAGATAGTAAAACTTGGATCATATGCTTGTAATCTTGCAAGCAAGCAAGCTAATACATAGGAAAGCAAATTACTTATTACTCATTCTAAAAATTCTGTAATCTATTTTCCCTCTCACTTTCCAAAGACTAGTTGGTTCATCACCCACAAAAAAATCAAACCTTATTTCATAAGATTAAAACAAAAAAATTCTTCATTATACATACACAAAACCAGAAATCTTTTTCCTAATACAAGCTAATACAAAGATCTTTGAATTACAATATGTATTGTGTTTTGCAAATAAAGTGACAGGATATGCTATTCATGACGACACTTAAAAAATTGAGCAAGTTGATAAAAACAGGTATGGAAACACACTGTAAAGGAAATCCAAGAAATACTGAGTATAAAATGAAGCCAAAAAATATTTCTCTTTAAATATTTTATTTCAATAAGAGTCAACTTCTACATAAAAAGATGAAGCAATCCGAGATATTATTCAATAAAATTTCAACAAAATGTCATACATTTAAACCAGAATTTAATAGAGCTCTCAGCTTACACATTTTACAGCTTCAAACTAAACTTCCACCATAAAAAATTTAAGGCATTGATTTATTTTCCCAGCTTTTCCTCAAAATAAAAACATTATTTCCAGGTTAAAGTTTTCACTGTTCTTATCAAAATTAAATTTGAAGTAGTAACAGAAGTAGAAAGTTACCCATGAGGTATTTCTAAATATTATTACATTTTATGGCTTTTCCCATTTTTCTCTTCTTTTTATTTTTTTATAGCATGGTAGTCACCTAGGTTAGTAAAACAAAAAATTCCTGTTAACACTTTTAAAGGAATTAAGTGTTATATGTTACACGTAAGAAAGCACACTACTCATCTTTAAGGGCTAGAAGTTTCTATGATGAATATCATGTACATGAAATTAGTTATAAAATCACATAAAAAATTTGACAGCAATTTTTAAAATTGTACTACATTCTTATAACATGAAAACAAATCTAACCATATGCCTATATAATCACACCTGTGATCTCTTCATTAAACTGTAAATCTTCCGATAATCTCTAATACAACAATCCACAGTATTTCAAATTGCAAAGAAATGTTTCCTACCTTGCCTGCTTCTCTTTCTAAGTCCACATACTCCCGGCTAGGTGTCTGTCGTTGTTCTCCCTGCCAGCTGGCCGGAAAAAACTGGAGAGATAGATTGGTTCCTGTGGCCACAAAAGCCTTTTAGAAAAATCAATACAAACAGGATCAGGAGCAGGACATTACATAAATTATGCAGGCAGTCATTTATTTTTACATCAGTTTCTGTCTTAAGCCAGGCAGCACCGAGAATACTTAAAAGTAAAAAACACACACTCATCATTTTTCTTAAGTATTAAGTTACAAACATCTGATTCCATTTTGAGGACATTTGCCATTGGCTGCTTAAATATAAAATCAGACATGGAATCAATACTTTCTTTCAGGTCATTTTTTGCTGACGTTAGGATCTTGCATTGCTAATGTCTAACCAGAAGCCATCTCCTTGAATTTAAAAACTTCTATTTTTAAATGTGAAAAACACTGAAGATCTAAACATTTTGAATTTTAAAGCATACCACAATTTAAAGTTGTATAAATGGAGACATTTTAATTTCTCTTGATTTCCCTTGCTCAATGAAACACTATGCTTTAAAGCTCAGGTTAAAAATGCTCGCGACTGTCTCTTCGGATAAATACATTAGCATATGATGTGATGAACTTCTCATCTGGCTACAACCTTAGGTGATTTAAAAAATATGCATTTTCTAAAATTTAATTTTAGGAGAACTGGATATGACTATACAAACGAGCACTCATCTAATATTTATAATAAGATTTGGATGCATGGTTCAACATATGGAACAATCTAAAACCATTTCAATAAAGTATTCTGTGTAGCCCCTAAGCGATTTATATTTCCTCCAAGTAAAAAATGGAAATAACGGCGTCCCTCTTCCCAAGGGAAATTCAGAGAGAAAGAAATAAGTAAAAAACATTTTGAAAAAAAAACAAACATTTTTAATCATCTCAATGTAAACTCTTCTTTCTTTGTTGAAACGAGAGAACGTTTTTGTTTTATTTTACTAATTAAAGTTCTACAACATACTTTGTGTTTCCCATCAAGGAATCTTCATCTGAAAAAGCAAGGGGTTCACATCTGGGGTAATATGTTTAAAGCCACTGGCTGAGTCAGCTACCTGCTAGTACCCCTGAGAATTTATAGCTTAGATTCTTTAGAGGTAAAAATTTATTCCCTATTTCTATTATTGGTATTTCAGGTACAACTGTCAACATAATTACTAAATCTCTACAGATATTTTTGATAGTATTTCCCTAATCATCTGGATACTCTTTCTTGTGGCAAATATTTTATGTGAATAGGGACTGAACAAACAACAATATTACAACATTAACCTTAAAATAAAAATCTTCCCCCATTAATAAAACCAAGTTTAAAAAAACAATCAAATGGAGTGAAACGAACCTAGGGTTCAAAAGAAAAGCAGACTCTAGAAGGCAAACTGCCTAGGCTGAAGTAAGTGACTTAGCTGTACCTCGGTTTCTCCAGTAATTAATATTTGTAAAATACTTACAATAGTACCAAGTAAATGCTATTTAAGTATTTACTAAATAACCTAAGAGAAATCATTTGGAACCGGATAAGAGAGCTAACTTTTTCAGCCTCAGATAATAAATTCTCAGAGTGGAGTGGTGGCAGGCAGATAAGCGATGCAGCCCATCAATGAATGCCTTGTGTCCAAATCTCCAGGCGTGTTTCTTTAGTATTCACCTAGTAAACAAATCCTTCCACCCGCAGTGTACCCCAAATCAGCTCAGTGCTAAGTAAAGACAGTCTACAGATCTTATTACCTCACCTCCTGTCTGAAGACCAACCTCAGAAGAGATTTCCTGCTTCATCACTTCATGCCCATTATCTCATCAAGATCCCTCTTTCAGAGAGAAGTGGTAAAAAACAGATCATTCTAGAATAGCATTTCACGAATTTATTTGACCACAGAACTCTTTTTTAATGGAATATCTATGCACACATAACTGGGAAAATTGGTTCAAAAACATAAAAATGCTACAATGTTATCACTGACTATATATAAGATTTCCAGGTTGTCCCGGCGATTATTTTACAGATTTCACAAATTAGAAAATAACACCCCTTGTGTTGATCCAACATACCTTTATCCTGCCATCATCAGGATTAAAAATATAATTTTTACTGCTGTCAGAGTAGTCACCATACCTGTCCTAAGTATTCTTCTCTTTTATTAATCATTGGCGTTGAAGACTTCTCCAACACTCTTACCACAATAAGAACTTACCAGGAATAAATCAGACTTTACCCAACAGATTCTACCCCTCACCCATAATCATTTTTATTCATGCTATGATATGGAGTCTAGTAAGTTTTATAGTTATAATCACATCTATCTAAATACAAAATAAATTCATTAACTTCAGTGACACACTAAGGAAATGTTCAAAATTAAAAGAATAAGAGGAGAGGGAAGGTTGGTAATAGTTTTGGAAACTATGCCTATATACTATACATAGCTGCTGTCAAAACACAGGCAAAATAATGCCTTTTCCACACCTACTTTCCACAACCAAATAAATAAAAGCCACACATTTCCTAAATAAAAAAAATAAATTTTAGACATTATATTAGGTAACCTCTAAATTCAATTAATCAAGTACCAATGATACAAAAGGCATTATGCCAAGTACCTGTTTAGGGGGGAGTATATTAATGCATACACCACAGAATTAATGTGGTCTCCACCCTCTAGGAGCTAGGGACCTCATTACTTAAACGTGGAGAATACTGAATTAAGGCTGGGGCGGGGGGGAACTATACAGAGGGGGAATGTGAAATTCCTTCCCAAATACAAATAGTTACATTATTCAATGAATTAAGACATGCATGCTACCTTAAGTGTACATCTTATACAGAATTCAATCTACCCTTTAACTTTTAATACTTGTCAGATATTAAGAACTTATTAAAATTTGCAGACCAGATATTTGGAAGAGAAGAAGGCCTAGAATGTTTGTCTGATTTATCCCTGGAAGAAATATATGGTAAATACAAGCAACTATTTATAATACTACAATACAGCAATTCAGATATACTGTGGGTTAAATTATACTCCCAATTCATAATTAAATACAGCAAAGTCTCTGATATGACAGAAAACACCCTAATAGCTATGCTTCACTAGGTTTCCAAAAAAAAAAAAAAACCCCTCAGCTCTAAAAAATCATGACAGTACTTTGTGCCTTATCTTTCACACTTACATCAATTAACTCCAGGAAATCCACTGGTTAGGTATACCATCCACCTTTTGCAAAAGGAA
This sequence comes from Panthera leo, assembly GCF_018350215.1. Classification (NCBI taxonomy): domain Eukaryota; kingdom Metazoa; phylum Chordata; class Mammalia; order Carnivora; family Felidae; genus Panthera; species Panthera leo. The sequence goes on along the minus strand of NC_056693.1, from coordinate 42,413,299 downwards.
ACCCAGACAAAGGATGATACAATCACCGGACCAACTAATGAATGATTCTTCTACTACTCAGTGCCAAAACCGAAAATATGTCTTAGGCATTTTAATCACATAATTATTATAACTACTCAAGAAACTTGGAAGTGGGCTAAAAGCTAGAGATTTTCTTTCATAACATTGACTAATGACCAAATATTCTAGAGCTCCTAATAAATTTAGCCAGTACCTTTCACATTACCTGTAACAGAATTCGAAAAAGCCTTCATTTTAAATAGCAAAATATTCATTTTAAATATTCTTTAAAAACAAAGTTGATTTAGGTGATGAAAATGGTGAATTTCATGGCATGTGAATTGTATCTCAATAAAGTATATCGTCTAAAGGAGAGGGGAGAAGTTAATGTTTCAACATGTCTTCCTATTGTTAACCCGAATTCAAACTGCACCCTGGCTTCAAGTCTCTGCAAATGCAAATGGGTCCAGTTCAGAGTAGATAACTGGATTCCATTACACAGTATTTCAACTTTTTAATTTTTTTAATTAATTATCTATCTCTTTTTTTTAGCTTCTTCCTACTTACTCTTTGGCTTCTTCACTGCCTCCTCATTAGCACCTCCAATAGGACAACCCAAAACATGAGACACTTGAAGGTTTGGTGGACGCGAAGCACTAAATCTACCACCTAAAACATGGCCTCAAATCAACTGTGGGTTTCGCAAATCCATGCAATTCTTTGGGAACTCCAGCACTAAACAGGGTATGTTTTTCAGGTTTGAAGAAAGACAATGGTTTCTTTCTGATTCTCCCGAGGCTTAACATTCATTCTAAGATGGCTCATTCTTTAGGGCTTTTCCCCCTCTACTAAGACAATAGATAACTGGCATAAAGATTTATTGTAAGCTATAATGGGAGTGAAACAGCTTCACCTACAGATTTACCAACAAATCCCGCGTCTTAGAAACAAACTATCGTCCAGGAATCAGATCTTTGAATGAAGCCTTATTCTTTTTCCGAATGGGTGTTTTCTTCCGTACAAACACGCCAAACCCTTTATCAGTGTCACAGCCTGTACAATGAGCTTTCCTTGTACAGTTGGGCTCCGGTGTGAGTTCCACACGCGGCAAACTGTCGAGTCGTGCCTGGGAAACATAACCGACCCGCAGAGGGCCACAGGGAAGCGTCTCCCCGCGAGGACGCGGCCCGCCAGTGTCTTGTTTCTCATTTTGAATCCCGAGTAGGAAGTGAGACGGCGCCCGCTCAGTTCCGGGAGCCGCGGCGTCCGCGGCGCCGTCCGGAACCGGCCTGGGCCGCGGCGGCCCCCGCGCAACAAGTGACCCGCGCGCGCCTCGGTCCCCGCGCCCTGAGCCCCCCGTTCCCTTGCCCCGCCGACTTACGATTTCCGAGCGGCCGTCGCGGCAGGCGTTCTGGAAGCGCGCCTGGCGCTCCTCGTGGGGCCGGTCCCTGAAGCCCGTGTACTTAATCTGCAAGGCAGAGACGACCCGAAATCAGGAGCCAAATCCGCGACCGCCGCCTACGCGCCCGCCCGCCCCGCGCGGCGCAGATAAGGACAAGCAGAGTCTGCGGGCAGGCGGCTGCCCGGGCGAGATTGCCCCTCTGCGGGCGCGCCACCCAAACTTTTCTCTGCCCGGGCCCACTCGGGGCGCGCCGCGGCCTCCGCGCCGCCTGTCTGCCTCACCTCGCATTCGCGGCTCAGCTTCCTGAAGAACTCCTCGTTCTCGAACTTGCTTCTCTGGTCAGGCACGACGCGCGGCATCTTCCCGCCCTGAGGCCGCGCCGGCCGGCCGGGCTCCGGACTTGCGCGGCACCCGCTGGCCGGCTCCGCGCTGACCGACTGACCGCCCACCCGCGGCGCCCTGACTCTCGCTTCCCTTTGTTTCAGGCGCCCGCCCGCGTGGGCTCCAGCTCCCGGGAGTCTGAGGTGCCGCCGCCCGCTCGAGCCCAGCCCACGCCGCCGCCGCCTTAGCCGTTGCCTACCGCCCGCGCCGACCCAGCACTCGCCGCCCCTGGCCGCCGCCGCCGCCACTTCCTCTCGCCGCCCACCTCGCAAGCCCGCCCGTCCGCCCCGCCCCGGTCGGCCCCACCCCTCCTCCTCGTGCGCCCGCCCGCCCCAAACTCCGGCAAACAAAACGCACCATTCACAACTCTGCGACCGGAGCCGCGCATGCGCCGCCCACCCGCTTGCGGGGCGGCTGGACTGCAGCGAGCCAGAGGTGCGGCCTTCTCACCCTTGCGGGCCCGCGGTTTCCTCTGTGTGGAACTGCTCTGCGGACATCTGCCCGGACCTTGGAGAGAGGGAGCCGCTCGCGCGGTTCCTTTCTGTCGACTGTATGAAACTTTGGGGCTTCTCAGCTGCTTGGAGTGACCCCAGATTGTCACCTGAACGTGAGTGAGGAAACTTAAGTCCTTGGGGACTTTGTGTCCGAAAACCGACAGGGAGGGGTGTAGGCTGTGCCTATCAAAGATTAAAGGTGGAAACAAAGCAGAGAATCTCGCTGAATCCGCATCATGGTGGAAAGGTCTGAGCTGGTGGGAGTCAGGCCTTAGCTGGGATTTCACTCCACTGCTTACACAAACCTTACACAAGCACTGGATGCTAAGCCTCAGTTTGCCTGTTCGCAAAATGCAGACACTCACAAGCTCTCAGTGTTGGCGTTGAGAGTCTTTATGTAGGTCTAACACATAATGAGCACCCAGTAAATTTAAGTTTCTAAAGAAGAAAAGTTGAATTATATAACCTAAGGCCAGCCCATATATTTACGCAAATGTGCAGTCAAGCCCTAAAAAAGATTCACAAGTTATAGGCAAGTTATTTAGCCCAAGCTGGAGAGAGTCTTACATGGGATTTATAGCAGAGCCTGACTCAGAGTTGGTCCTCGATAAATTCTGATCCTTAAAATTCCAGCTAGCCAAAAATTCAGTGCAGAGATTGCAAATACAGGGTGCCTGAGTGGCTCAGTCAGTTAAGCGTCCGACTCTTGATTTCTGCTCAGGTAACGATCTTAAAGTTGGTGAGTTTGGGCTTCAAGCTGTCAGCCTGGAACCTGCTTGGGATTCTCTCTCTCTCTCTCTCTCTCTCTCTCAAAATAAATAAAGGGGAAAAAAAGATGGCAAATAGGTGCCAACTCTGATTGATAGTAGCTGGCCATATTGCAAATTTAAAACTCGCAAGAATAAGTGTTGAGGGCAATTGGCAATGTAGACCTGAATGCAGGGTGGGGCAGAATTTCCTAACCCTGTCTAGTTTAATCTCAGTTTTACAGATATGGAAGTGAGCTAGGGTAACCAACTGTCCAGCTTTTCCAGACACGATCCTGGTTTTAACAATGAAAGTTCCATGTCCTAGGAGACCACTCTGTCCCTGGCAAACAAGGATGGTAGGTCACCCTAACTGAGGTCCAGAGATTAATCAATTTCCCAAGGTCAGGAAGGGAGTTTTCAGTAGAGTGGAACCTGTAGGTTAGTGGTTTTAACAAACACACTTTCTGAATAGCAAACATAGAATCAACTCTTTCCAAGGGCATGCTTCCCTGGCCCACAGCAAACCTGTGTGAATATATGAGTGTGCACAAATAGAAAGGGTATAGATACAGATGGGCCTCCATCTATCTCAGATTCTTCCCTCAAGTCTCTTTCAGTTGCAAGTGACAAAAACCCAATTCAAGTAAACTTAAAGGTACAAAGGGACCGTTTTATTTTAAGTAAATAAATCAAAGAGAGGGATAGATAGTCTCTTTTTCTTTTCTATTTCTCCATTTCTTGTCACTGTTTAACTTTCTCATGCTCTCTTCAATGCCATTCATTTCCTGGCAAAGGATGGGAGCAGCTACTTCTCCATTTCTAAGTCATATTTCTGGGAAGGACTTTGGCCCAGTCTGAGTCACATACTCTCCCCTCTACCAAATCACCATGTCCAGGCTGACATGATGACATTGGTCAGCTTATTACATGGGCTTTCCCATCAGGACTGTTAGAGGCCTGGAATGGGCAGCTTCAGATAGACCCTGATGAGTTGAAAGAAGGGAAGAGCAGTTTCTCCAAAAGGAAGGAGTGAAAGTGCATTGTGGGCCTACTGAGCAGTTTGTATCAGCTACAGCTGGCAAAAGATGCCATTTTTAAAAATGTTTATTGTTTTGAAAGGGAAAGAAAGAGAGAGCTCGGGAGGGGCAGAGAGAGAACTCCAAGCAGGCTCCTCGCTGTCAGCGCAGAGGCTGACTCAGGGGCTTAATCTCACAAACCATGAGATCATGACCTGAGCTGAAATCAAGAGTCAGACACTTAACCAACTGAGCCACCCAGGTGCCCCAAGGTTGCCATTTTTATTTTGCTGCCTAAAGGTTCTGGTGAAACTGGAGGGGGAGCTCCAAATCATCATAGGAAAAGTGTAGACAAAACCAGCCTTAAAACATCTGCATCTTATGTTGAGAGGTGGTTGAGGCAGCATCCACTCCAAGGCACCAAGGTAGAAGTAGAATTAAGCCACAAGAAACAGAAGCTTTCATCCATCTGCCGCCTCTGCTTTAAGTCTTTCCAGTCCAGCAAAGACCTTCGGACGCTAGGACAATGCAGCCATTGTCTAAATGAGAGGCAAACGATGACTTTGGTACCAGTCAACAGGACTGTCTGAAGGCCAGTGGTCAGGGGAGCAGAGTTTTGGGGGTCAGCCTCTACGGTAGGAAAAGAGTATATCCCATGTTGCACCATTCAGCGCCATCATAGTCATTTAGGTATACTTTAGTATAAAACTTTCCATTTCTGTCTCTAAAGAATGATCCACAAGGCAGCACTCTTACTCCACAATGGGTCCAGGTAGGGCTCATAGACCTACAGCTGATCTTGGCGGAGGGTGGGAGTACAGAGCAGGACAGAGTACACAAATTGTCAGCCTCATGGGGGTAGGGAGTGATGTCTTGAGGGAAAGGGATGAGAAAGCCTGCGAGGCAGATCCAGAACAGCAGCACCACAGACAGCCTTTGGCAACTCCAGGCCACAGGATAACCCACTCGGCATTGTCTGGCATCCAACCAGCCAGGACGCCTGGGAAACAAGCCGCAGGCTGAAGGAGGCCATCTCCTCGGCTGACCTCTGTATGCCTTTTTTTCTTGTGAAAAAAATTTTCACTTATTTAAAAAAGTTACATTAAAGGAAATTAATAAAGGCAAATTTCACCCATGTGAAATTTAGGTATGTTTAACTCTGTGTTTCTGTCCAGCTCGGTATGGATTGGTCCAGGCACTACCCCATGGAGATGTTTGCTAAGAACCAGCTCTAATAGGATCCAACTGTGGACTGTGTGTATCTGTTCTTTGCCTAGAAACACCCTTCCCACTCCCCAAACCTAGCTGAATTCTCTCTGAAGCCCTGCTGCTTGGAGTCTTCCTTTCCTGAGGATTCAGCCAGCCTAGGGCCTCTTCTTCCCTGTCTTCCTGGAGCAGCTGCTCCTATAGGACTCCCTGACCAATCTTGAATGGGTGGACAGAAAATGCATAGTAACACTGAGCAGGGGATGGGAACCCTCAATTGTTCGACCCAACTGCGAAGCTGTGAGCTAGGTGTTTTTATGACCCTTATCTCAAAGTTCATTCAGAGAACCACTTTCCAAGACAAGTCTTCTTGTCCCAATCTGACAGATGAAGAAATAGAAAGTCTGAAAATGTAAATAAGTGACCACAGGACAATGACAAGACCTTGACCCATCAGAGATAACAAAATGGCATTGGGGTATATCATCTTCATTTACTCCTTACTATAATCCTGCAAGTTTGGTATTATTGACTCTATTCTACAGATGAAGAAAAACTGAGGCACGGGGGGGAGGGGGCAGAGGGGTGCTGGCAATCCCAGGTCTGTGCTCTTAACTATTCCAGCCTAAGGCATCTGCTGGTGAAGATGCCAAAAGCTCTGCTTGTCTCTCTAGCTGAACTGCCAGCTCATGCAGAGTTGCGGCCAAGGCCCTTCCTTCTCAAGCACCCTGCCATGCTCCAAAGGGTCCCCAACAGGTAGAATGAAGGAATCCTATCATGGGCCTTATGGCAGAATCAGTTCCTTGCCCTTGATGGTTTTACATTCCTGCCCCTGAGCCCAATTGTTTGTCTTTCCTTGGCTTGGAAGGTCAAGGCCTAGACATCCTTTCTCCCTAAGTCCAGCAGAAAGTATGGCTTTATCTAGGTATGGTGTCAGCAGCTCCCCACATCTGCGTCTCCTCAAAGAGAGGGTGGGGTCTTCCCACACCCCTGAGCCTCTAGTGTATTTTTTTCTAAGGAAACAGTTTCCCTTCAGTTACTAGGGAAATATTGTGCCATCTTGAAACAAATAGGATCTGGAGTCACAAATGAGACTTGATGGGGGTGAGAGAGAAGGGAAATTAATGGTTGGCACAGTTCCTAAAGCCCCAGCTCTACCTAGCTTCTAGTCTGGGGATGGAGATGTGCCTAAGTCTGGGGTGAGTGTGTCATCTGCCTAATTGAGGCAGTTTTCTGGGCCCTAAAGAATTTTTTTTTGAGATATAATTTAAGTACACCATAAAACTCTCCCCTAGGTCCTTAAGAATTTCCCCTCCCAGGAGGTTCTTCCCCTTCTTAGCTCCCCTGCCACCCTCCCCCACCAGCTCAGCCATCCCACTGGGAGAGGAAAACTGAGAGGAGTAAGTTTCCCCAGAATAGCATTTCTTCAGTGTTGGGATCAATAAACCCGTTTGCTTAAAAGGAACCAGATGATTTCATCCTTATAATTACAAGTTTGACGTTTGCAAATCTTGCCCGGGCCTAAGGAGCCTCTTTGTCATGGGAGGCGTAGGGGTTTGTCTGGGTGCCTGAGGATGGGGACCGAGCCTTGTGTACTGGGAAGAGGGCCAGGCTGGGGTCAGGAGGCCTAGCTGACCAGTCTTGGAGGGCTGTTTGGGACTGCTCCCCTTCTCCTCCCCTGCTCTCCCAAGTTTCTGGCGGGTGATGGGAAACAGACGAGACTAGGGGACTAGAGAATGGCAGTGGTGAGCTCTAACCGCACCACCCCTCCCCCGAGCCCCTCCCTCAAGTCTCTCATTTGCCTATGGCAGAGAGGCAAGGACTGTCAGCCCAGCATTCATGACTCCCTTTCCTTTCCAATCCCATCTCTCATCATTTCTCCCTGTGGTATGTGGCAATCCAGCCATACTGACCTGTTACATTTCCCACATGCCTCAGTGCCTTTGCTTTTACTGTATATACCCTCTATCTAGCATGACTTCCTCCCCTTTCTCTGCTGCAATAACTCACATTTTTTCTTTGAATATAAGTTCAGGGGCCTTTGATTGTCCTCCATAGACCACTCCACAGTGTCCCTTACTCTATCATTTGGGCCATACGATGATGCATCAAGGAGATGGCCAGTACACCTAGGACATAGTAGCATCCTGGGAGGATTTGGCTCCCCACTAATTTGTGTTCGTTTTACTACTGTGCAGTCTTCATATGAGTGTCTTTTGCCTCACCCTTACATTTTTTTAATTATTTAAAACTCGTGCATATTTTTTGTAGAAAACTGAGGAAATATAGGAATATAGGAAAAGAAGATAGTCTTACCACCTCAAAACAGTAATTTAATTATAATTAAATATACAGTAGGGTGCCTGGGTGGCTCAGTCAGTTAAGCGTCCGACTTCGGCTCAGGTCATGATCTCACGGTTCTCAAGTTCGAGCCCTGCATCGAGCTCTGTGCTGACAGCTCAGAGCCTGGAGCCTGCTTCAGATTCTGTGTCTCCCTCTCTCTCTGCCCGTCCCCTGCTCATGTTCTGTCTGTCTGCCTCTCTCTCTCAAAAAAAAAAAAAATTTTTTTAATTTTTTTAATAATTAAACATGCATTTAAGTATATTTTCTTTGGCCTTTCTCCAGCTGTGTTTCTTCACATAACTATGCTGGTTTTTTTGGTTTTTTTTTTAGTTATTTATTTTGAGAGCGAGACAGGGAGCGTGAGCAGGGGAGGGGCAGAGAGAGAGGGAGAGAGAGAATCAGTGCGGAGCCCAACTCGAGCCTTGATCTCATGACGAGATCAGGACCTGAACCCATATCAAGAGTCGGACACCTTGGGGCTCCTGGGTGGCTCAGTCGGTTGAGCTTCCAACTCCAGCTCAGGTCATGATCTCGCAGTCTGTGAGTTCGAGCCCTACGTTGGGCTCTGTGCTGACAGCTCAGAGCCTGGAGCCTGCTTCGGATTCTGTGTCTCCCTCTCTCTCTGACCCTCTTCCGTTCATGCTCTATCTCTCTCTATCTCAAAAATAAATAAACATTAAAAAAAAAAAGAGTCAGACACCTAACGAAACCAACTGAGCCACCCAGGTGCCCTGCACATAGTTATGATGTTCTATGGTACAGTTTTGAATGGCCTTTATTACCTAACCTATGGCATAAGTATTTTCCCATGTAATTATATAAAACTAATGACATCCTGGCTGATCTCCTATTGTTGGGCATTTATTCAGGTTGTTTCCCATTATTTACTGTTATAAAATAGGCTTCTGTGAACATTGTGGTGCTTAAGGATTTTTCTTAATGTTTTTGATAGTGATTTTAGGGTCAATATCCAGAAGCAGAACCCCTATATCAAAAAGTATGGGTATTTTAAGATTCTTGATATTTGTTGCTGGTCAAATTTCTCTTTGGCACTGCCTCTTCTCTCTTCCTGAGTCTTAAAAATCCTTCCTCCCCCCATTTTTCTTCTCAGTGTCTCAGACACAGGAAATGCCAACCAAGAATAAACCAAGACCTGCAGATAGAGATCAATGGATCAATAAAGGAGGTTGAATAATTCAACATTCACTTCTGGCTCATTATTGACTCTTGAATCCAAATGCATCCTCTTTTACCTTCTCTCCTTTTTGCTCCATGTTGATGATGCCTTGATACCATGCACTGTTCTTGGGTTCTTTCCCAAATTTCCCAAGCTCTAAACCATCCTGACAGTCAGGGTTTCCCTGACTTGTCTTGCAAGTAGGCAGACAGAATTACTAGCCCACAGCCTCCTCATCAGACTGCCTTTCCTCTAGGAACACAAACGGAGCAATTAATAAAGCAGACAATAATTCTCTTCTTCTAGATGATACTTCTGAGTGAATAGGCAAGGAGCTCAGCTTCAGACTGTTCTAGCCCTGGTTAACCTCCGCTGTCTAACTTGCTTCTTTCCCCATTCTCAGCCAGGCAAATTCATGCTCTTTCACTAAACATGGGCTCAGAGGCCTCTGAGAACTGCTGGGAGAATGACTGCTCCACACCAATGCCTGACCTGGAGACCAGACCTAGCCTCCTCAAAGGTGCCCCACAGTTAGTAGCTTCCCTAGCCCACCTGATGCTAGGAAAGCTTGCTCCTTCTGCCCCAGGGGAGCTCCCAGGATGCCTTGAAGCTTAAGTAGTGTTGGTGATTGAGATGGACACAGATGAGCCACCTAGATCCCTCTTCACTGAAGGTCTGCTACCTAGCAGCTGGGATTGCTCTCACCCCTTTCTGGGGTTCCCTGAGCTATAGAGAGCTACCTTCAAGTCTTCCTTTCTGGGCAGCTTACATCCAATGACTGGAGATGGGAGGGGTGCCTGGGTGGCTCAGTCAGTTAAGTGTCTGACTTGATGTCAGCTCAGGTCATGATCCCAGGGTCATGGGATCAAGTCCCTGGTGGGCCTCTGTGCTGACATTGTGGAGCCTGCTTGAGGTTCTCTCTTTCCCCCTCTCTCTGCCCCTTCCTTCCTCAAAATAAATAAACTTTAACAAACAAACAAACAGCAACAACAAAAAAACAATAACTGGTGATGGGAGTATAAAGGCCCAGCAGAGCAATCCTGATGGGCCACATGAGCTCCAGGGCTCTCTGTGGAGTCACCTCAAGCTGTTGTTGGGCTGCAGTGTAGCTTGACTTCTCCCTCTACCCAATTCTACTTTTTTCCTCTCCCATCAACACATTTTGGGTTTTTTAAATAAATAAGTAATTAGTTAATTATTTTTGAGAGGGGAGGGGCAGAGGGAGAGGAAGAGAGAGAATCTTTTTTTTTTTTTTTTTTTTTTTTAGTGTTTATTTATTTTGAGAGAGACCTAGAGAGTGTGCATGAATGAGAGTAAGTCAGAGAGGGGCAGAGAGGGAAAGAGAATTCCAAGCAGGCTCTACCCTGCCAGCACAGAGCCCGACGGGGGTTTTCGTGAGATCATGACCTGAGCCAACAGACTGAGTCAGCCAGGCACCCGAGAGAGAGAATCTTAAGCAGGCTCCACGCCCAGCATGGAGACTGAACTCAGGGCTCAATCTCACAGACTATGAGATCTTGACCTCAGCCAAAATCAAGGATCAGATGCCTAACCGACTGAACCACCCACGGGCCTTGCTAGCAATACATTTAATCCCAAGGGCACTTTTTAATAAATACCTTGCAAGCGAAACTTTCTAGAGAACTTGATCTGTGACAGTGACTAAGAGTTATTTGAAAGAGAGCTTCACCCGGTGCCATCTCCCTTAGTATACTTGGATCTGGCCTGACTTGGATTCTGGCCAATAAGATGCTGTGGAGAAGTCACTTTATAAAAGTGTTTTAAGGTCTTGTTAAGTTTTATTGATTGATTGATTGGTTTTATTTTTAAGTAATCTCTGCACCCAATGAGGGGCTCAAACTTATACCCCACTGACTGAGGCAGCTTGGTGCCCCTTTTTTAGTTTTATTTTTTTCATTTTTTAAAAAATGCTTATTTATTGGGGCACCTGAGAGGCTCGGTTAAGCATCTGACTTTGGCTCAGGTCATGATCTCAGGGTTTGTGGGTTTGAGCCCTGCATTGGGCTCTGTGCTGTTTGGAGCCTGCTTGGGAATCTCTCTCCCTCTCTCTCTGCCCTTCCCCCACTCGTGCTCTCTCATCTCTCTCTTTCTCAAAATAAATAAAGTTTAAAAATGTTTATATTTTGAAAGAGAGAAGAGGGAGAAGTGGGGGAGGTGAGGCAGAGAGAGAGAGAGAGAGAGAGGATCTGAAGCAGGCTCTGAGCTGCCAGCCCAGAGCCCAACGCGGGGTTTGAATTCACGAACCATGAGATCATTACCTGAGCCAAAGTTGGACGCTTCACTGACTGAGCCACGCAGGTGCTTCCTTAAGTTTTCTTTTAAAAAGTCTTTTAAAAGTTGTTTGGAAGAGACATGAGCCACTTTGGGATGAGAATGGTTGTCTGGTATGACTTGAGATTTGTCATCCATCAAATATGGACACTATATAACATTTGCTTTAGTAAAAGTAATTTTCTAAACACTTTCTCATTGGACTCTCCCAAGTGCCTTCAAGGTAAGGAGGGAAGGAATTAATGTCCTATTTTGCAGCTCAGAAAATTGGGATTCAGAACAAGTGGCCATCTCATTTAAGAGCATATGGCTAGATAGACCCGGAGAGAAAGATTTCAGAAGAGCAAAGGTGTCCTGAAGTTGAAGAAATTCAGTCCCTTTATTCTTTGTTAGAGCAACCTGATGTTGGAGGATTTTAGTGACTTCTCTAAGATCCCAGAGCTAGGTGGTTCCTCAGTTTTTTGTTTTTGTTTTTTAATTAGAGAATGAGAGAGAGAGAGAGAGAGAGAGAGAGAGAGAGAGAGAGAGAGAGAATCTTAAGCAGACTCCATGCCAAGCACAGAGCCCAGCTTGGGTCTTGATCCCACAACCCTGGGATTGTGACCTGAGCCGAAATCAAGAGTCAGGCGCTTAACCGATTGAGGCACCCAGGTGCCACCCTCAGTTTTTAAATCTATAAATTGAGGACAAAGACATCTACTTGTATCTGTCAGGACTGTTTTGGTGTTTTTTTTTTTTTAATTTTTTTTTTTTTTTTACATTTATTTAATTTTGAGACACAGAGAGACAGAGCATGAACAGGGGAGGGTCAGAGAGAGGGAGACACAGAATCTGAAACAGGCTCCAGGCTCTGAGCTGTCAGCACAGAGCCCGACACGGGGCTCGAACTCAGCCCTCACGGGCCGCGAGATCATGACCTGAGCTGAAGTCAGCCGCTTAACCGACTGAGCCACCCAGGCGCCCCTGTTTTGGTTTCAAGTAATGGAAGCCCAATTAAAATTGGCTCACACAAAAAAGGGAAAGTGTTAGCTCATTTAACTGAAAGCTCTGCATGTGTAAGTGACTTCAGGCATGGCTGGATCCAGGTATTCAAGCACTGACACCAGAAATCTGTCTGTCTGTCTCTCTATCTCTCTCAGTCTCTTGGTTCTGTTTTTCTGTTTTAGCTTCATTCACATGCTGACTTACCCTCCCCCACCCCCCAGTGGTGAGGACTGCCCTTTCCTGATACTCCCACAAAAATCTGGGGTTGACTTTAATAGGCCATGTTTAGGTTATCTGTTCATACCTGAACTGTGGACACTGAATTGCTGTCAACAGGGCAATATAGCAGGAAAAGGAATGGATGCATTGGGCAGGCAAAAACACCAGATGGTACCTTGGTTAGTGTCTGGCACAAAGTTACAAGCTCTCAAAGAATGGTGGCTATGACAATCTTAAAGGTCCCATCTGGCTGTGAAATTCTAGGATTTTTACAACTCTGTACTTTGATACAAATCCAACTATAAATATTGGCAGTCAAGGGATGCCCTGGATAACAATTTGAGTTCATTCAAGGTCCAGTCAAAATACCATAAAATGAGCTGAGAAGGGGCCTGAAAATGAAAAGGAAGCTGGCAGAGCAAGGCTGGGAGTGCATGCTCTTCTATAGCAGAGGATAACTGCCTCTGGCTTGCCTTCTTTTGTAGTGAGCCAGGGAAGGTGGCAATGACAGAATCAGTGTGTGGCCCTGGAAGGGATTCCCTGAGGCGCTGGGGGCTGCTGCTTTTAGCGTCAAATGACTGAGAAGGACCACCTCTGGTAGCCAAAGACAGCCTTGGATGGACTGAGGGGAGTCCACTGGCCTCCAAAGACTGCTCGATGTGGATGCTTTGGTTAGGTGGTGACCAAGCAATCGCCCAGTCAGAGCCTTCTCTGAGGCACGTGTGTTGTAAGCACATGTACAGGTGGCAAGCCCAGAGGAGGCAGGGCTGGAACTCAGGTGCCAGCCTGGCTTTCATTCACACTGTAAACCAAGTAAGTGGTGCCCCCTGGAGGTGCATGCTGCAATAGCTCTTTTGTCTACCATACCTGGGCGATGTGGGAGGGAGGCCTATACCACCCAGCACAATGGGCTCCTGATTGTTTCCCTGTTTCTCACATTAGATTTCCATTACCAAGAGTTTTTTGGGTATGTTTACATCTTCACTTTTTGAAAAAATTATTCTTTTCCCAGATGTGCTGAGTATTGTAGATAAATTAGTCACCTAAAAGCCAGGCAGTCAGGATTTCTTCTGGCAGGGAGGATCAGCGAGGCCAAATGAATGTCTGAGGTCACACAGCAGAGGAAACAGTTGTATTAAAACTCAAGATCCCTGCCCACCAGTGGCCTTTTCTACCACTGAACTCCAGAATTCCATGTTTCAGAGGTAGCAAATTGATGGTAGTGCTCCTGGTGGTGCTCCTGAGAAGCCCAGCAACAAAACCAGAGTTTTAGAGTCTTGGATCTGGAGTCTCTGGAAGGCCCTGGAGGATATCAGTCCTTCCTCCAGGACAGAAGAGCTGCTCCTTAGTTAAGAAACATGAATCAGCCACAGACGTCTCTGCCAGCTTTTGATGAATTTTTCTGCCATTGGTGCTAATTTCCTGAAAGGCTTTTCTTCCACATTCAGGCCCCCTCAAAAGCGTTCTTACTCCCTAATGGTAGGAAATTCATAATGATCACCCAGTGGCTCCTTGTTGAGGTCACCATCATGCTCTTCACCAGTGTCTGTGGCTGAAAGAGCTGGGAGTGGATGAGTCCTAGACCATAGCTGGAGGGGCCTGGGGTTGGAGTAGTGTCCTACCGGGATTGTTCCCAGATGCACAGATGAGAACCAGGCCCAGAGAGGCAAGTGGCTTGCCTGAGGACACACACAGAAAAATAGGCCCAGACAGGAATATCCAGCTTCCAAATTCAGCCTAAAAGAGGCATGCTGAACTCTGCTCTGTGAGACCATCTGATCTTGAGTTCTTTCGGGGTTCAAATGGATCTTCCTCCCCTTCCATTTTGCCCCACAGACCAATAGGCTCAAACCCAACTCCTTGCAGCCATGGAGTTACTGTGATTTTATGGTGTCAGTGGTAATAGGCTAAAGTCCTGTCTGGATTAGCTTTCCATGGAGGGAAGGGAGAGAAAAGGGGCTTCCCCAGCAACACTAGGCCTTGCTTGTGTCCCCATCCTGGACAGGACTCCCCCTTGGGACTTTTCCTGGATCCAGTAGGTAGGGGCTGAGGTCTTCCAGGCTCCTGGAGAGGAGTGATGAGTTCCCAGGCTGGGTTGGCTGGGGGAGCTCTCAACCAGAGTGCCCCAGGGGCCATCTGGTAGGTAGAGGAGGGGAAGGGTCAGAGCTGGCCTGCTTTTGTCTAAAGCTCCTTGGAACAATAGGACATCTAGGAGTCTCTCTCAACTTCTACCTCCTCTTTCCTCATCCGTCACCAAGTCCTGTCCATCAGCTTTATGAACTTGCTTGCTCTCTTCCACGAAGGACTCACTGTCTAGTTTTGCATTGTCCTGCCCTGGTGTCCCCACTTCTATTCTCTCTTCCTTCAGTTTGTCTGTACTTTGTAATCTTAGAGATCTTTCTGGAAGATAAGTCTAACCAGGACATGTCCCTCCCATGGCTCCCCAGTGCCTCAAGGTAGAGTCCATGCTCCCTCCCAGGCTTATAGGGCTGGTGTTCCAGCTCTGGGCCCTGCTTCCCCTGCCTTTCTGCATGGGCCACACGTACACAGAGCTGCTAGGATGGAACAGACTAATTCCAATCTCCAGGCCTTTGCTCCTGTTGTGCCTTCTAGCTGACGTAGCTTCCCCTCCCTCTCTGCCTCCAGACCTTCCACTCTTTCCTACTGGTCCTTTCACGTGCTCCTCCAGAAGACTTCTCTGACTCACCACCTCACCCACGTTAGGTCAGCATCTCCACCGTGCTCTCACAGCCTTTCCAGCTGACCCTTTCTATCATCCCCCTCCAAGGTCTCAGTGGCCAGGCAACGGGGATGAGAAACAAATCCATGCTTACTGCCATCTTCTGAGTACCCGGGTACTTCTCTTTTCCAGCCTGAACAGCCTCAGCACCGCCCTGGCTCTCGGTCCATTTGCCTGTCTGGGTGTGTGTCCACCTGCTTCTGTTTCTTCCCTCTACCCCTTGACTTTCTTGGCAGATTGTTCCACTGTCTCTTTCATCTGCTTCTGTTTCCCTCCTCATGCTTTAATATACTTCCACCTCATCTCATGAAGGACTCAAGGTGGTGTCTTTGTCACTGCATCCCTTCCTCCCTCAATCCCTATAACCCAATTTCTCGCAGGCACTCTCTCTCTCCACACAGTCAATGAATTTGGTATGTGGAAGGAGAGTCCAGAAGGAGAGTTCTGACTCCTTTAGAAGAGTGATATCCTCTCACTCACAGGAAATCTGGCCCTTCGGGGCACATAGCAGGTTGCCAGCCCCTTCCTACTAAGGCCAGACATGAGAGGGGTGGGGGCAGAGGGCACAGAGTAAAGGCCACTCTGAAACCCATGCCACTGCACCCAGTACTGGTCAGGGACCTCAGCACCTCTAACCCAGCCCCTTGTGGCACTGATGGGGGAAACAGAAGAATTGTGTGGCAGATCTCTTTGGTCAACCCCATTTGTGAAACTTCTTCCTGAACCCTCCCCCCAACTGCTTCCTCTCTTCTAGAAACTTCAGCCTCATGTAGTGTGTCTTGGGCATAGGCTTACCTTGTCCCTCAGGAGAGGGCTCCAGTGTGTCCAGCTGGGCTGGGAAGGGGTCAGTTGGGGAAGGAGAAGCCTTGAAGTGGTGGCATCTGACCCCACTGCTCCTCTTCAAGCCCCTCTTTCCTTCAGCTGATGCCTCTCTGGACCTCAGAGCTTCTACTAGCTTGGGGTTCTCGCTAGGCCCCTGGAGTATCTCTCCTGGCAGCCTGTGGGCTTCTGGAAGGCAGGATTGATACCTCTTGGGTCTCCCAAAGCCCACAGGTGGCCAGTCAGGTTGTGCACCGCAGGGACCCAGGAGAGGAAGCCCATTGGCGATGAGCCTGTGGCCCTGCACTGCCCACCCAAACTCCTGCCCACCTTCCTGCCAGCGGGGCACCAGCCAGCGCAGGCCTCCACGTTCACCAGCAGGAAACTGCCCTGGGGGCGGCCAGCCCAGGCGGGGCTTTGTTTGGAGAGCGAGAAGCCAGGAGGACCATGAGACCGCAAGGGGCTTGGAAGAGCCCGCCCCTGCCCAGAGCGTTTGTGTCGCCTGCCTGAGACTGGGGCGGCTCGGCCTGACCGCGCCTCCTGCCGCCGGCCCGCCAGGCGACTACTGGCTGGCGCCTGGGCACAGGCGGTCAGGGGCGCAGGAGCCCTCACTGGGAGAGAGGCCCGGTTCCCCTCGCCCCCACCCCCAGCGGCTGCGAGTTTCAGCTCCCGGCGCCCTCGCGTCCGCCCGGGCTCTGGCCCCGCGCCAGGCGACTGATCCTTCACTGCCTTTGGCGGGAGGCGGACGGCGCGTCCCCAGAGGCTCCCAGGCCGCTGACACTCTCTGCCGGGCAAGGAGGGCGGCGGCGGCGCTGCGGGGACTGCGGTCAGCGCGGGCACCACCGACGCGCCGAGTCTCCCGCACTAATTGGCCCTCAGCCGCCTTGGTAGTAATTGCTGCTTCGCGGGGCGGGGTCAGGCGGGGTGTCGGAGGAGAGCAAGGGGCTGCGCTTCTGGAGCTGGGGAGTCAGGCTCAGCCTGAGCTGAGCCGTGGGGCTGGCAGGAGACGCGTGTCCACGCTGTTCCAAGAGCTGGCTTTACACCGGTGCGTCTCCTTCCTCTTGGCACCCCTGGCACACAGCGATGAACCCAGGGAAAAGCCACTCACGTGTCCTAGGGCCTTCACCAAGATCTAGTCAGTTCTGTGAACCGCTCCCTGCGGAGTGGAGCGCCGTGGAGCCTGGCAGGGACTTAAGGAACGCCTTTGGGTGGGCCACCGGAGACTTCAGTGCAGCCGGGAAGCGGAGGTGGAGACAGAGCAGTAGGTAGCCCTCCCCGCCTCCCTCTTCCATCAGGAAGAGGACAGGGTGGGTGTGGGGCTGGGGCTGTGGGAGGCAGGGGGCCAGTCCACCATCCAGGCTGTCCACTGGAATCCCTCCATGCTCAAATTCTGAGATAAGGTCCTAGGGTTTCCCTGGGAGTCGTTTATGATCCTGGCATCTGATGTGGTCTGGTGGGGCCCTGACTGTACCCTAGCTCCTCCTCAGCTTCACTCCCACTTATTTAGGAGACAGTAGCCTGGGGGGTGGGGGTAGGGAGCGGCCTCTGGGCAGGTGGCTCTTTGGAGAAGGTTCCTTCTCCAGATGTGTGAGAGTCTGAGGAGGGAACTGAGGGACCCTCACAAGCAGGCCTGGACTGACCTGCAGTCAGACCTTTGGACCTCCAGGTCAGGGTATCCTGTAGGCACTGGGATGAATCAAGCCTAGCTGGTCCCTGCTGAGTTTCTGCACAGGTTACCCAGGATCACTTTCCAGGGGGTTGAGCATCCAGCCCCTCACTCAGGGTCCCATTGAACTGCTATTTGGTTAACTATCCCCTGGCTAGAGGGGGGCAGGGATGTTCTGCTGGTTATGCCTCCCAGAGAGTGGCAGGGTGAGTCAGACAAGGCTGTATCAAATTTCCATTCTTCCACAACTAGGTAATGACCTTTGAGCAAGACCTTTTATGCCTTGTGTCCCAGTTGCCTCATCTATAATATAGGGTAATAAAATCCATGACAGGGTTGTTGTGAACATGAATCTGCTTGAAAGGGGCTTTGTCCCCCTCTTCCAACCACCCCTTTGTTTTGGGGGCTTAGATGCTGGAGGAATGAGTGCCCTGACCCCACAGGTCTGCAGCTTCTAGTTGCCTCAGAGACAACTCAGGAACCCTTAGGAATAGAGTCTAATCAACATTGTAGTTTGGGACATAAAACCTATGGGATGCTACACTATTGTTCGTAGCAGCATTATTCACAATAGCCAAAAGGTAGAAACAATCCAAATGTCCATCAACAAATAAATGGATAAACAAAATATGTTATTTACATACAATGGAATATTATTCAGTTTAAAAAGGTATGAAATTCTGATACATGCTACAATATGGATGAATTTTGAAGACATTATGCTAAGGGAAATAAGCCAGACACAAAAGGACAAATATCGTATGACTCCACTTCTATGAGGTACCTGAGATAGTCAAATTCATAGGGTGGAAAGTAGAATAGTGGGTACCAGTGTTTGGAAATGAGAGGAAATAGGCAGTTAATTAAGGGATGCAGGGTTTCAGTTTGGGATGATGAAAAAGTTCTGGAGATGTATGGTGTGATGGTTACATAACAACATGAATGTACTTAATGCTATTAAACTGGACATTTAAATATGGTTGAAATGGTAAATATTATGTTATGTATATTTTACCACCAAAAAACAAACAGCAAACTAAACTGAACCAAAAAAACCTATGGGACAGGCTGCGGTATGCCCAGGTCAAGTTGCAGGAGAGGCCAGAGTGAGGAGTCTGGATGTAGCACCAAGACCTACACCAATGGACAAGCGAGGATGGAGTATGGATATCCTGAGGTCCCTCCTGAGATAATGAAGAAAAAAGTCAGGTATGTTGCAAACCAGGCAACTTTGCCACAGCTCCCTTTGTCTGAATGTAGCCCAGCAGGCTGGGCCCAACAAGGAGCAGGCAGCAACACACCCTCTCTCTGATGGCTCAAATCAAGATGTTCTCTACTTCACTCAAGCATTTTACAGATGGAGAAATTCAGGTCAATTCAACATGTTTTTATTGAGGACTATCCCTGTGTCCAGGCTTTGGAGGGGTTTCAGGGGAGGTGAGTATGCAAGGAGGAGAAGATCCTAAGCTATCAAAGCTTCACCCCACATAACAAATAATCTGACCAAGGCCTCAGGCCAGTGTAATGTGAACAGGCACAAGGCTGGGCAGGATGAAAGGTCAATGACAAGCTGGGTGCAATAGTAAGGGCAGTGGCAGTCTGGGTGGATTTCCCCAAAGAAATCTAAACAAAGGGTTCAAGTAGACTTTGAAGGGTGGGAGGATTTGGAGAAGGAAGAGTTGGGTTTGTCCTGAGGCTGGGTGGCTGGGCACAGTGGAGCAGTAATAGAACCTGGCCTAACCTGCTAGAATCAGTGAGACAGGGGGGCATCATGGGATGTCAGGCTGAAGAGTGTAGTGCAGAGCCCCAAACAACTGGCTTAGGCTCTAGCTCTGGCCTGGAGATAGTAGGGAATCTCTGCAGGTCCTACATTGGGGAAGGCAGGACGCTTGTCCCAGATGTGTCCACGGCCAGTCTCCCCAAAGCTTAGGTGGTGGGGAAATACCTTAGACGCCCTCCTGCACAGCCACTCTCAAAAGTGCCTCTGCTTTTCAGGTCCTTAATGCTGGTACAGTCTCATCCAAAAGGCCATCTTCTCCTCCTTGAGCTTCACACCCACCCTCGTGATGAAATCCAACTGCAGGTACTTCTCCTCCTCGTTATAGCGTGGCCAGTAAGGCAGCTTCCCACCATTGGGGTTTCTGCCCAGAAGGAAGAAGGAGAGAGGGTTGTTCATGCTCGTCTTCACCTGCCTCCTTCTCTTACCCTTCCCTTATGCACCTTCCCTTTGGAAGTTGGAGTCCAAGAATTCCTTACAGGGATGATATTTAGATCTTTAAGAAAGAATAGAAGAGTGTGTGGTGGCAAAAGGAAACAGGCAGAGGGAAGAGTATTTGCAAAGGGTTGGAGGTATGAAAGACCAGGGCTTTTGGAGGAAGCACAAGTATAAGTTTACAGAAAAACATGGGCTGTGTCAAGAGGATGGCTGTGGAGAGAAGATGACCCAGTAAAGATTTTGAAAATTTTCATGCCAACGGGCTAAGGGGTGGGGACTTTAGTCTGGGGGCAGAGGGAAGCCAGGAAGAGTTTTAAACAGGTGAGTGACTTGGTCAGATAGTACTTCAGAAAGATCTTTTGAGTATCATAAGAGGGGTGGAGAGAAAGGATAGAGAATGTGGAGATGGGAAACCAGTCACAAGGCTAGCCAAAGCTCAGCCCAGATGTCACCTCTGCCAGGAAGCCGCTCCTGCCCATCTGAGCTCGGTCAGACACCTCCTCTGTGCTCTCATAGTACCTTCTCCCCCAGTACAGCAACTTAATGTTTTCATTATAACATTAACAAGCTGCTGAAGGATGCGGGCCATGCATGTTTGCAAGATTCTTGAATTCCAGCTCCCAGTATAGGGCTGGGTGAAAAACAGTGCATGATGAATGACTTGGGTTGAATGCTTGAGTGGATGAAGAGTGTAGTCATGGGACAGAGAGGGACACATCCTAGGGACATTTAGGACCTGGTCACTGACTAGGAAAAGGTGAGGGAGAAGGTGCAGTTTGCTTGGGCTGATCATGTATTTCCTATGGGACACACAGGGACAAATACCTGAAGCAGCTGGCCAGTGGGTCTAGCATTGGGCAGAAAGACTGCCCAGATGTGTTGGGGGACCAGACTCACCCTGTACGGGCAAAGTTGGCCCAGTATTTCATCATCTGGAGGCTCAGTGCTTTCTCCTCAACCGTGGAATGGCCTGGGGTCAGAATAGGATGTGACATTTGGAACAGAGCATGGGGTGGTAACATCCCATCCTTCTCCTTCCACTATTTCTTCCATACTGGGAGGCTTTCATTTCCAGGAACATTCTAGATTAGGAACTGCCTAGACCCTTAGGGTCAGCCAATGGAGAGGTGAGTCCGGATACAAAGGTGGGGAGACTAGACACCCAGTGAGGGTGTCAGGTGGGGCTGTAGCACCTTTGGAGAAGGGATTCCCGAAGATGAAGTGGATCTCATCCCCGTGGTCTGCCCCATCAGTGCAGGGCTTGATGATGACACCGGTGGGAGTGTGGTGCTCAAACTCATACAGGTAGACAGGGAAGCCAGCATCTAGGAATAGGGAAACTGAGGAGGGCTGCAGGAAAAGTCCTGGGCTGGGATTCTCATCCACCCCACACATCCCACCAACCTGCATCAAGCAGGGAAAAGTGCTTGGGCTCCAGAATCTCAAGAGCAGATTTGAGTCCTGTCTACACTACTCATCAGTCCCATGTCCTGGGGCAAGTCACTCACTCAACAGTCTCTGAGCTGCAATTCCTCATCTGCAGATGGGGATTGTAGCAGGATCACAGACCCTTCCTGTTCCTTCTCTGAACAGTTCCTCTCTTGGGCATTTAAGGTTCTTTGGTGTCTGTGCTCTCCAGCCCCACCTTTGAACTCTCACCCACGTGTTCTCTAAGCCCCATTCAGCCTGGACAGGATCTCCAATGTGCCCCCTCAGCCTGTCCTCCCAGCCAGGAAGCCTTCCCTGACCACCCTAGGCTATGTCCTCTGGGCTGGACTCTGCCCTGCCCTCCTTCTCCCTTTCTCTCTCAGTTGACAGCCCACTACTTTTTCTATGCCATCTTGGAATCCTATACCAGCCCAGAGGTGCAAGAAGGTGGTTGAGCAGTTGGTAAGCAGCATCAGTAGACAGAGTGTGGCCACTCTTGGGGACCCCACATACCTCTGTGGTGGTGGGCAGCCTGTAGTGTGGAGTACACAAAGATCGCATCCCCAGCTAGGTCCATTAAACGGTTTCTTAACATTTTCCAGTCACGGTCATCAATGTCACCCAGGTACTCCTCCATCACCAGTGGTAACTGCTCTTTGGTGATATTCTGGGTGGGGAATTCATACCCACCCTGAGGCCTGGGGTGCCAGCTGAGCAGAAATGGGCACACTAGTGACTTACACTCAGCATCCTCAGGAGTTTTTGGTCTGGGAGAGTGGGGGAGAGAGGGGAACTTCTGGGAAGATCTTTGCTGATTCTTACCCCTGTGTTTAGACTGCATGAGAACTGAGTGCCATGACCCTGAGGCCAGTGCGGTGGCAGGAGGGGGGGCGGTGGGGGGAACCTGCTCACCAGCAATCATCTGATCCCATACCAAACTCCAAGCCCCACCAAAAGGGGAGTTAGCTTTGTCCAAACTGAGCACCCCTAACAGCATGGCTCCTCACCAACAGGGTACTGGTTCTCCAGAGCAGCTTGGTGATGATTCCTTTTCTCATTACGAACTGGTTTAGTGAGATCTTCATGATCTGCCCACAATATAAGGACCCAGGTGTGAGTTAGGCCCAAACATCAGGAGGGATTCCAGCCAGAGCTACACCAGGCTCCAAGGCTCTCACCCATCTAAGTGGTGAGTTCTCAGAGCACACAGCCCAGGAAGGGCCCATGACTATTTCCTGCCCTCCTGTTCTCAACCTGTCCATCGCTACCACCCAGGTCAGAGCTGAAGTGGGGACTGGGGACAACTATCCTGACCTAGGAGCAGTTGTGGGGGTGGGAGTGGGGGGCAGGATTTGCAGCTGCCTGGAGGCTAAACAATGGATAGGATGATCCATCCAAACTATGATCTGAAGATTTGGGGTCCCCAAACCTCCAAGAGGCCAATACTTCTCTTCCTCCCATCATTTCTGGCCGGCTCTTACTGCTCCGGGACTGTAGGATGTACCCAAGCACTTGGACATCCCCAGAAGAGCCAATGGGATCCGATCTCATGCACAGTACTACCCAAGAGGAATCCTCTGCTACTCCTGCTGGGGTGGGCACCCCTCCTATTGACTTACAAAAGGTAAGAGCCAACTGAACTCCAGGTTGTTGACACCCAGAAGATAGGGCACAGGTGCAACTTGCCCCTGGCTCAGGAGTACCGCTGGGTCATCTGGGAACACCACACCATCTACCACCGGGCTCATGAACCACACAACCTACAAGGCAAGGGGCATTTCCAAATAGTCCTCCCACATATCCTCCCAGGATCCCTGTAGCCTAGGGTTCCCAGCTCAGCAGGTCCCCATCCAGAGATTTCTTTATCCATAGGCCCTTTGGGAAAAGCTGGGGTTCAGTGACCCCTTGGAGGGCAGGAGATGCTCACCCCCAGGTATCTACTTTCCTCACCTCTTGACAATCTTTGCTAAATGTCACCTTCTGAATGAAGCTTTCTTTGTCCCTCCTATTTAAAATTCTATGCCTTCCAACTTCCTTACCCTGCTCCATTTGTCACTATTCACTTTCCTTCAAAAGAGGTAAATGAGTTATTTATGTATAGTGATTACTGCCTCTCGCCACTGGAACATCAGTCCTACTCGGGAAGGAATCTTGGTCTGAACAGTTCACTTAGTATCCTGAATGCCTGGCACATAGGGGGAGGTGTTCAATAAATACTCGAATCACAGAACAGGGCCTGCTCACCTCCTGAGGGTCTTTCTGGGAGTTCAGGTGGAAGAATCCCTGTAGGGGAGAGGAGGGAACTAGAGTTAAAGAAAGTCTCCCCACTGTGCTCCTTAGACAGGGTCCCTGGGGGCAGCCGGGTATCAGGTCAGGTAGGTGGCTTACAGGTGGCCAGGTGAAGGAGCTAGAAGGAAGTTTTACCTACCATCTTCTTAGATACATGCATCACCTCAGCCCCTGATCGTGCCCTCAGGCAGTCTACCAGAATCCGTGTGCTGTTGTAGGTACAGCCTGCCAGGCGGGCAACTGTCTGTGGAGAAGAGGTGTTCAGGCCCATCCTGCCCCTTCTTGCTGAGCCCTGGGGGAGAGGAGACACCCACCTTGGCCACCC
This sequence comes from Panthera leo, assembly GCF_018350215.1. Lineage (NCBI taxonomy): Eukaryota > Metazoa > Chordata > Mammalia > Carnivora > Felidae > Panthera > Panthera leo. The sequence continues at coordinate 42,389,554 of NC_056693.1, read as the reverse complement.
TCAGCGGGTCAGGAGTGATGAAGGCTCTGAGTGCTGCGGTGCCGCTCTGGGAAATGGCCCGATGAAAGAGACCGCGGGCTAGGGGTGACATCATCTGCAGGGGTGGGGAGTGTGGTACCCATGAGAGGCACAAGTAGAAGTCACTTGGGCAGTTTTGGGTGCCTTTCTGGCCAGGGCTGGGCAGCGTGAAGGGGCCCAAAGAGTGCAGGCAGCTTGGGAGGGAGTCAAGAGTCCTGGGTTGGAGTCCTAGACCTACAGCCAGTGCCTTCGTGCCTGTGGGCCCCCCTATCCTGGCCCCTGCAATGGGCCCCAGCAGTTTCAGAGGGGATCTGAGCTTGTGGGAAGGGTTCTGCTGGTGTAGGAAAGAGACTCTATGCTTCTGGGTTAGAAATGTTGGTTCCTATGGCCCCTTTAACCTGTATTGACAGTTCTTAACTTTCTTTGCTGCCCAAGTTGGAAGAGCAACTATAACTGGGACCCCTCATCTTGTCTCTTGGACACTTCAGACTTCATGTGCCCCAAACTTGTTCTAGCTAGTTACCATCTGAGTGGCATCCCTCACACTATACCATCCATCCAGCCCCAGGGGCCTTTCCTATCATCTCTGCTCACCCCTCCACCCAGCTGCCCTAGTCCTGTCCATCTGGCTTCCTGCATCCCTCTTCAGCTACCTTCTACTTTCCAGTCTTCTTGCTTCTGTTTCAGAGGCAGGCCTCATCCTCTCTTCTAAGATATACCCCACCTCCACTCCCAGATGGCCTCCAGGCCTCTCCTCCTGCTTCTTCCTAACTCAGTTCCAGCACACTGAGCCATCTCTCTAAATGCACTTCTGGCTGTCTCACTTCTCTGCTTCAAATCTTTCCCTGTTCTCCAATGTATTTTGAATAAAGCTGCTTAACTTTTCTGGACTTCAATTTATCCATCTGCACAATGGAGAAAACTTCTCTTTTGGTAGAACTGTAGAAGGCGAAAGATTTATGCGATCTGAAGAGAAACCAGAGTATTTGGTAGAACTGTAGAAAGAGGATGCTTCTATTTCTGGATTGTTGAGGGAATTGAATGAATATACATACAGTGCTTGGAAGAGTGTTTGACACACAGAAAGTGCTTGAGCATTTGAGTATTATTACTGTGGTGGGTAAAGCCCTGTGTTATGTGGTCCCAGCTCACCTCCCTAACATGTGTCCCACAGGGTGTACCTGACCTTACACCTACACTCCAGGCACACACCAGGTCAGTGTTCGCCCAAGTCTCCAACCCAGGCCCCTGACTCCCAGGCTTGGTCTGTGGCCCCAGCCTTGCCCATAAGGGGATGATGCATTCTGTTCAGGGGATAGAGCTCTGGGGGTAGGTAGGGAGGCAGGAGGTGGTGGGTTATCTTTCTGGCCCACCACGGATTGGCTGAGTATCCCTACTCTCAGCATTGCCCGCTCTGCTGGCTTGGTTTTCTCATCAGTGCTACCCCTGGATGGAGTAGTACCCTTTGCAGGGGTGAGGGCAAGTCTGTGCACCGGCATGTACCTGTACACACAAATCTGCATAGGTGTGTGTGCAGTGGAGGATGCACTCATGGGAACCCGGGGACCTGCGTCTGTGCTGGGTCTGACCTGGCGCTGCACTCACCAGTCCCGAAATACACATGGCCCCCGAAGACTGGCCAAACAGGGTCACGCAGCGTGGGTCTCCGCCGAAGGCTGCGATGTTCTCTTGTACCCAGCGCAGAGCAGCCACCTGGTCCAGCAGCGCCCAGTTCCCGCGGGCCTGGCTGTCGCCCGTGCTGGACGCGCGGGGCTTATAATCAGGGTCCGGAGCCCCCGACCGTCTGGTTACTCAGGGCTCCTGCCTGGTTCTGCCTGGCCCTACCTCACCCTGCCTGGTCCCTCAGGCACCAGGTCTTGCGACCACACCTTTTTCCCTAGTGTTAGATCCCCCTCTGGCGGCACTTGGGAGTGACCGCCCTCTCCAGACGAAATTAGGCCCCGCCCCTGCACGCACCTCTTGTAGCCACGCCCCCATAGCCCCTCCTCTATCCTTCCGCCCAAGTCCCTAGGAAGCCCGGCCCCTGATTCCCCGCTCCGGCCCCCGGCCTCGCCCACCTCAGGAAACCCAGGATGCCGAGCCTGTGCTGCAGAAGCACGAGCACCACTTTCTCGCGAGAGGCCAGCTGCGTGCCATCGTACGTGGAAGCGGAGCCCACGAGGAAGGCACCTCCTGGGAACCAGACCATCACCTGGACATGGAAAGCCGAGGCCTGAGCTGGGCGGTGGGGTGCCTGAGTGGGATGGCGCGTGGAAGAGGATGAATACTCACCGGCAGCGGAGCGTCCCCATGCGCGCGCACTGGAGCGTACACATTCAGGTACAGACAGTCCTCACTGAAGCGCAGCCACTTGTACTGTTTACGCGTGTTGAAGTACATGGAGGTGATCTGTCCCCAGGACTCCTGAAGGCACCTGCGGTCACGATGTGAGTTTGGGCCCAACGTGGTGGCCAAAGACGGGAGAATGGTTGCAAACCCAGGTTCCGCAGTTGAGGAAATAGAACCAAAAGCAAAATGTAGGATGCGCGCGTGCGTGCGTGTGCGTGTGTGTGTGTGTGTGTGTGTATCTGTTTGTGTCCGAATAGCCTCCACTAGCATTAGGGTCCAGGGTGAGTGCAGCGCCAGGTCAGAGCCAGGGCAAGATCCACCCCTCTGTCTTGCCCCCAGTCCCAGGAATCTGCCTGGGGAGAGGTTCCATGCTTCTGTTGGAGACCCTTTTGGTGCTGTCAAGCCAGAAACCTGGGTGTCCTGGGATTTCATGCCCCCATCCTTCAGGCTCTTTTCTGTCTCCCAAACAGCTCTTAAATAGGCCTCCTCCATCCCAAAGATGCTGCCTTGTAAAGGCCATTACCTACTCTGGCCAGGACACTGCCCCAGCCTCTTTAACATCGCTTCCAACTCATCCTCCACACCCTGACCAGAAGGATTGACAGAAAACAAAAACCTATTTCACTTCCCTCCTTAAAACCTTCCTGGGCCCCCCTGCGCTCAGGATAAGGTCCAGATTCACCCATACTGATGCAGGCCCTCTCCATCTAGTCTTCCTGGCACTCTTTGCTCTAGATGCCCACGGACCCTTCCTTGTCTCCCATCTCGAAGCCCTTTTGCTTATGTCCCTTCTGCCTAATGTTTTCTCTGCCTGGCAAACTCCTGCTTATGTTTAAGGCTCAGCTAAAGTGGTGCCCCCTCTGCTGGGCACTTCCTGTCTGTGCTTCCCAAAGTTCTATCCACGCTGGGTTAGAGTTGTTTCGATTGGTTTGGTTGTTACTCTCCCCAAGCAACCATGCACTCCCTAGGGGCAGGGATGGATGTGGATTTGTCTGAGTCCTGGCACTCAGCCCAGTGCCTTGTACCATGTGAACATTTGGTGTACTTGTGGAGCTTGGGCTGTTGGGCCACCTCATCTTTTCTCCCTGCTGGCCCAGCCTGGAGTGTGGCTATTGCCAATAGTTGGGGCTGGGCCCATCTGACTGGCTGCAGGAAAGCCTGTCTATTCTACTCCTTTCTCCACTTGTTCCCTTGCTGCTCTGGCCTGAAGCTAGTCATTATCCAAACTGGCCACTAGTCTTCTTGTCTCCTTAACTACCATCCCACAGTCTGTTGTAAGCCATCCACAAATTCGTCTACCTGTCACTCTGTGTTCCAAACAGCTATTGTCTGACAGCTCATGGCAAAGGTTCCAACAACTGACACCTGGACTTCTATGCAATGGGCACCCCACTCTCTAAACCCCTGATCCTCGGGGCTCTAATAATGGTCATCCCCTGTTCTGTCACCTGATCCATGGGATTCCACATAACAATCACAGAAGGTTCAGATGTCTTGGTTTCTCTCACTGGTGGTCAGTGTTCTAACAACTAACACCCCAGTGTTCTACTAACAGCCATTCATGTTCTAACAGTGGATGCCCTGTTCTCAACAGTTAGACACCCTGGGTGGTGGTTATAGTTTTTAGATATCAACTGACACCCAGGTTCTCACAGTAGACATTTTTCTAAACCCAGTGCTGTATCCAACTGATTGTTAATGATTGCCACAGAATATTCTGGTCAGTGGGTTACTCAATGACCTGAATAAATAATAAATACACTTGTTCTGGGTAAATTGCCAAGCCTAGTGCTTCAAAGGGCAGTCATTATCTCAACATGCTCATGTGACTCAGGATTTGAGCCCTGTTAGAGGTTGCATTAAGATTCTGGGACTTTGGGGTGCTTGGGTGACTCGGTTGGGTTCAGGTCATGATCTCAGGGTCATGGGATTGAGCCCTGCATGGGGCTCTGTGCTGCATGTGGAGCCTGCTTAAGATGCTCTCTCTCCCTCTGCCCCTCCCTTGCTCAAGCACTCGTACGTGCGCGCTCTCTCTCTCTCTCTCTCTCTCTCTCTCTGAAAAAGAAAAAATTCTGGGACATTAAAACTGAAACTGAGCCTGTGACTCCCTATCTTGGAGCTCCTTCTGCAGGGAAGGGCTGATGGTGTCGTGTGGGCTTGTTCTGGGGCTCAAGCCCCAAGTGAGAGGGAAGAGCTCAGGGTTCACTGGGTATGGTGTGTGTGTGTGTATGTGTGTGTGTGTGTGAGAGAGAGAGAGAGACAGAGACAGAGACAGAGAGACGGAGACAGAGACAGACAGAGACAGAGAGAACTCCTCCTCACATACTTTTAGGAAAACTTAGGTTCCCAGAAGATCCTGGAGGCACATCAGTGAGCACCTCCTCCTTGTCTGGAGCTTTCCCATAAGAAAGCCAAGAACAAACAGCATTAACAGTCCTGTAAACATCATCTGGGCCAACTACTTCATTATATAGGTTTGGAAACTGAGGGCCGGAATGGACCCCAGGCTACTTACAGTCATACAGTGCACTCTTTTTAGTGAGTTGTTCAAACTCTGGCCCAGAGGCTGGCATAGATACCCCCCCCCCCCCCCCCCCCCCCCCCCGCTTAGAGTTTGCCCACCTCCCAGCCAACAGTCATTTGGCTCTTACGCAGGGGCATAGGTGGTGGCGTTTTTGATTCCTTCCCAGGGCTCTGGGGGCTCTGGGGCAGCAAACCTGCGGACACCCACAGGCGGTCTGGAGAAGGGCACTCCTAGGAAGACATTGATGGGTGTCTTCCCGACGTGCATCTGTTTTCCTTGGAGGGTCCCATATTTGGTAATCACTAGAGGTTCCTCGGTGTGCTGAGCACCTAGGAAGAGAGGAGAAGGGTCACTCTGGCCACTGAAAGGACTCTGGCCTGTCTGCCATGGCACCAGTTGCAGCTTGAAGCTTTTCGCAATTGTGTATTTTGCCTACCTTTTCTGTGTTTCTCTCAGTATTTTTCTCTCTCATTATTTAAGGTTTCAATGCTATGTTGATAGGTGCATAAAGGTTCATGTCTATTATATGAATTATTTATCTGTCATTTAATGTATCATTTAATGTCAATAATCATGTCATTTATTTTGATTTTTGCTTGTCTCATATTGGTATTCCAGTACCTCTTTCTTGTTGCTGACATTTACCTGGCATACTTCTGGGAAGAAATCACACACATTATTGACATTCTCATTCGTATGTATACTCACAGTAATACTCACATGTACATACAAATTTATACATACATAGGTATATGTGAACACAGCTTATTTACAACAAAGCATGTAGAAATACAAGACTTAAGTGCACACACATATGCATACATACATATACATGCATGTAAGTACAGTTATATAAAGGTTACATCGTATCCATATGTGGCATATATTCATATATTACACACGGGCACACAGATACATTAGACCTATATCCACACCTTAGCCAGCTCTTGGACTATATACAAACTAGAGCGACTTGAATTTAATGGTTGCTTATGGGCATTTCTTCCTCTTGTCAGCTCTCGTCTTGCCCTATTGCTATTGCCAAGCATTGCTCTGCCTCACCTCTATTGCCCTTTCCTGAAGCACCCCTGTCATTTCTCTTCCTCCTTTCTTATCAAAACTGAATCGTTCTGTACCCTGGTCCCCTGGAGCTCACTCTGCAAATGACAGAAAGCAAATCTGGTCCGAGTATTATTGAACTTGGCTGTGTATCAGAATCATCTGAGGAAATCATTGCTGAAATACAGATTCCTAGGCCTGTCCTCTGAATGAGAATCTCAGGGTTGCATTGGGAAAGTAGATTTACAAATACCTCCGTGAGATTTTGATGCATTCGATTTTGGGCACCGCATTTGGAATTGGTGTGGTAGAGCACACCCTCGCACCTCTAGCTTCAGGTGACCCAAAGTACCACTCTGTCCACGTTCCCAAGTCTCTGCACATCTGACAAAAGCAATATCTGTGCACAAGGAGTGACTTCAATGGGGGCCTGCAAGCATGTAGGCAGGCCAGTGCAGGCAAAGGGCCGTCTCAAACCTCCTCTCTGTGTGCAGTTCTTTGCAGTTTACACAGCCTTTCACATGGTTCTCTCACATCAACTCCTCATTGGCCCTGGGGAGAGCTAGGGGAGGACTAAGGGCCCAGACAGGGGTAGCAACCAGCCTGAGGTCTCAGAGGACACAGCAAAGAGGCAGAGGTCTGTCATATTACTTGGATTTGCCCTGAAGCCTAACTAGCCCACAACTATAATTTATTGATCCTTTATTATAGTCTAGCACTGTGCCAAACACTTTACATGGATTATCTCACCTCATCCTCCTAAAAAATGTAGAGGGTAAATGTTATTATTGCACAATACAAATGTGGAAAATGAAGCTCAAAGGGGTTATAGAACTTGCTCAAGGTCACACAGAGTGAGGTTCTTCTCGGAGTTCTACTCTAAGCAGTGATGTTCTGTTGTCCTCGTCCCAGTCTCTGGGGACACCTAAGCATGTGGCAGAGTGCTTTACACCCCTGAACAAGAACTGCCATGGAGTGGTCCCCACTCCAGCCTTGCTACCCGGAGACAATATGTGAGCACTTATGAAAACATTCCACCTTCTTTTTTTTTTTAATGTTTATTTTTGAGAGGGTGAGAGACAGAGTGCAAGTGGGAATGGGCAAAGAGAGAGACACAGAATCTGAAGCAGGCTCCAGGCTCTGAGCTGTCAGCACAGAGCCCTATGCAGGGCTCGAACCCACGAACTGTGAGATCATGACCTGAGCTGAAGTCGGACGCCCAACCGACTGAGCCACTCAGGCTCCCCATTCCACCTTCTTAATAAGCATAAAATGCTAATTAAAACCAGGAGAGACAGCTTCCACCTAAGAAATTAAAAATGATGGCCCCCAATTCTGGCAAAGAAACAGTATATGTGAAAAGGATATTCACATGTACTGTTGGTACAGGTTGGTGCAGGATAAATTAATACAATGCCTTGGAGAAATAATTTGGCATAATGTATAAGAGCCACGTTCACATGCTTTGACTCAGTAATTTCTTTTTTTTTTAAGTTTTTACTTATTTATTTATTTATTTATTTAGAGAGCACACGAGAGAGGGCAGGGGAGGGTCAGAGAGAGGGAGAAACAGAATCCCAAGCAGGTTCCATGCTGTCAGTGCAGAGCCAGATGTAGGGCTCCAGCTTACGAATGGTGAGAGCCTGACCTCAACCGAAATTAAGAATCACCCGCTTAACCAACTGAGCCACCCAGGTACCCCCCAACCTTTTTAAAAGTTTTTAAAAGTTTATTTTGACTCAGTAATTTCACTTTCAGGTCCCTCCCTTAAGAAAAGAGTCAGAAAGGCATTAAAACGAAGACCTTTATGAACCATAGTTAAATATACCATAGTGAGTACTAGAAGCATCATTTATGTCACAGGACCAGGCAAAAAAATTTTAACTATAAACTAAAGTTATAAGCTGCTTGTGGTAAGATTCTAAGTGAAAAAAAGCAGTGTATAAAGTTGTATACATGCTAATACTGTAGCTGTGTACAAACATGAAATAAAAAGACTAAAAGAAAATGTGCCAAAATGCTAAAAGTGATTTAGCAAAGTTTCTCGCAAATAAAAAAATTTAAATGCACTTAAACAGGGCGCCTGGGTAGCTCAGTCGGTTAGGCGTATGACTTTGGCTCAGGTCATGATCTTGTGGTTCACAAGTTTAAGCCCCAGATTGGGCTCTGTGCTGACAGTTCAGAGCCTGGAGCCTGCTCAGAGTCTGTGTCTCCCTCTCTCTCTGCCCTTCCGCTGCTCGTACTCTGTCTCTGTCTTAAAGATAAATAAAACATTTAAAAAAATTTAAATGCACTTATATAGGCAAAACTAATTTGTGATAGAGGTCAGAAGAGTGGCTACTTTGAGGGTATTGATTGGGAAGGAGCATGTGGGGTGCTAGAAATGTTCTAGATCTCAGTCTGGTTGGTGGTAACATATACATACACACTAATGTATATACTAATATAGTAGTAATTTTATATAATATTAATTTTATAAGGAATACAAATATAAATTAACAAATTATAAATACATAAAATTATGTAAATTATAAAATATATTTTATTTTAATATATAAACATAAATGTCTGGACTCTTAGCTGATGGGAGGATCGGTGCCCTGAAACAACCCCCCCATCCGCCCAGACCTTGTTGAAATGCCCTTGCCCCACTGCACCAGGAGAGGTTGAGCTGAGGGCCTGCCCCTGTGTCTCTCATGTCCCTCTTGCCTGACACCCTCAGGATGGAGTTGGGGCTTACCCAGGGCTGTCTGCACCATCAGGCAAAGGGTGAGGCTCAGGTATAGAATCCAACTCATGTTCTGGCCAGCCAGCTCCTGCCACAGGCTGGGGTGACATCCACACTGTGGGTACCAGTTGGTAGCTGTGTCTGCAGTGTCCAGTGAGCACTGGGAAGTCCCACTTTTATCTTCCCTAAATCCCATCAGCAGGTGCAGGGGCAGAAGAAATTGTGACCAGCCCTCTGGCCAGCCCACAGCCTTGATTGTCTGCCTTGGAGTGACAGCACATGATAGATAGTCTTGGCTCTTCAAAAAACTGACCAGTCTGCAATCTCTGCCTGATGTGTTCGTCTGTGCAATAGGCTTACAGCTGCAGTGTGAGTCAAGCTCTGAGTGCACAGTAGGTGCTAAGATTGCAGCAGAGGACCTGGTTACAAGGCCCCTCAATCCCCAGGTGTATTCACTGTGGATTTAAGGGTCTCAGGCCTCCCTGCTCCCCTTTGTTTTGCCCAGTCTCTTTTTATAGGCAATGCTTCACCCTTCCTCACACATCCCGGCTCTCACCCAGGACCATCATGAAGTGGCAGGCTCTGTGCCAGGAATCAAAAGTCCCTGGTGGCGGGGCGGGGGGTGTTCCTGCATGGTCGCTGTCCTCACAGGCTCAAGGTCCTGTTGGGGCAGCCAGATCTGGAAGCACCTGGGCCTGGAGCAGGGGGTGGGGACAGGAGGAAGGTGGAGTTTCATCTTAATTCACAGTTAAGACTGTTCCCTTCCCAATCTCCCATCGAAGCCTGGAGTCCTTTGAGAACAGGGGTCTGATGGGCTTCTGTGATGCCTCTGCTCAGCAGGGTGGAATGAGCAGAGAGGGAAAGGTAGGGGAACGGTGCCATTCTTCCTCGACCCATGGCCTCCTGCTCTGGAGGCCTGGCAGATGGTTAAAGCTTACTCCTTCTCTCATGGCCAATTTTGTGGGTTCATCAGAGATGTCCCTTCCTTGGGATACCTGTCCCCCAGTTCCTATCCTGTGATCCTTCCTCAGTCTCCAGAGTATGGCATTTTCTGCCCAGGATTCCTTCCCAGGCTCTATGCCCCTCTAAGAAAGAGGCCTGAGACAGGCCAGAGGTGACCTCCAATCCTGCAGGGTCTTTGTGGGCAACCCTCTGACACCCCTTGCCCCACTCTGGGAGAGGCATGGCCCCTCCCATTGCAGCCCCACTACCCTACCCACTGTGGTCACAAGCTGATGGAGTCAAGCTCGAGTTGGCTGAACTTCCCCGTGGTGGGCAGCACTTCTCGCCCTCCTCCATGGTCTCCCAAAAAGGAGCCCCACAGCTTGAGAGGAAGGAAGTGGGATGAGGATTCACAGGGAGGTAACAGCTCTCTCCAGAGAAAATCTCTCTCCTAAATCCCCCACCTCCAAACATTTTTTTTAAAGATTTATTTTTGAGAGAGAGAGAGAGAGAGAATCCCAAGCAGTCTCTATGCTCAACATGGAGCCTGGTATGGGGCTCGATCCCATGACCCTGGGATCATGACCTGTGCCAAATTCAAGAGTCAGATGCTTAACTGACTAAGCCACCCAGGTGCCCCCAAACTTTCTTTTTTCAAGCCTTGAATGGCCAAGGGGCCCGGGAATTGCAGAAATGGTTCTCAGACCATTTTCTATGGTCTAAAATTCTCATGTGCTGCTGTGGCTTGGGGACTTCCATGTCTACTGCATCCTAGGGTCTTGGTTAACACATCAAAGTTCCCTCCCTGTTACAACCTTACTGTTGACAAAGTAGGTGCCTTCGTCCTCTGGTGCCAGGCATGTTACTCACAGACTTTCCTAACATCATTGAACAACATGGAGCAAGAAACTTAAAACCGCCTCATCCTTTGACCAAGAAATTTGTTCTGGGAGACCATCCAAAATACACAAAAAATTGTTTATGTGATGAGTGTCCTATAGCCTTGTTGACAACAGTCTTACCCCAACATGACCAGAAGGGAGAGGTGAATAAGGGACGTTGCATCTACATTATATAATATATGCTACACAGTCAGTAATGACATGTTCTGTAAGACTCAATATAGCAGCAGATGGCTTAGTGTGGTGGTTCTGAGCCAGGCTGCTGGGTTTGAATCCCAGCCCTACCCATCATGAGCTGTGTGACCTTGGGAAAGTCACTTACCTTCTCTGAACCTGAGTTACTCCTTCTGTAAAATCAGCATAATAACAGTACTTAACTCATACAGTTGCAGTGAGAGTTAAATGGGCTAACACAGGGAAATTACTTAAAACAGGGGAAACCCATTATGTCAGCTGTTGTCATCAGTACTTGGGAAAAGGCTGCTGTGGTTTAATAACTGGAAAAAGGCAGAATTTGGAATTGTATATTGAATACGAGCAGATTAGCCATGGAGAGTGCACTCCAAAGCTGTCTAAAGAAACAGGAAGGATTAATGTCAAAATAGTGTCAGTGGTTGCCTCTGAGTTGCAGAGTCATTAATGATCTTGATTTTCTTTCTCCTTTTTTCTTTAATTTTTCTGTATTTTCTATATTTTCTTTCACAACATTAATGGAGAGTTCACCATCAGTGTGGGTTTCAAGAGAGCAGGGATGGGAGGACAGGGAAGGCAGAACCAAGGAAGTAGTGACTACCAGTGTCTCCATCTGGTCTGGACCACGTACATCCCTGTTTCTGGACCACATTCACCTCCTCATTTCCTCACTCTGCCAGCCTCCCCTGTGGGCTGTGCATGGCCGCATCATTAGGATTATGGAGCCCTATTTGAGGGAGGCGGCAGAGCCACTTGTTTCTTCTGCCTAGGACCTGACAAGGTTAGTTTACCTAAATGCACTAAGCATGTGTCACTCAAAGCAAGGGCCAAACTGGGGGAGGGAGGACAAGGGAAGGGGGTGGTAGAGAAGGCAGATAGCACTGTGAATCCACCTGCTAGGTCTGGGTGCCAGTCACATATAGATTCTTCCACCAAGCTGTGCAGCAACTTGGCTGGTTCTATGTGGGCTTTAAGGTGTGGTCCTGCCAACAGCTGGCTCCACTCCTGCCATCTCTCCCTGAAAAAAGAAACAACCTTTCACCTGGTCCCTATAGGGAGCAGTTGTGCCAGGCCAGGTGCCTCAGTAGAGAGGTGCTCCATTCAGAGTTCACATGGGGCATGGGGGATGATGAATGGGTAGCTGGGTCAGCCAGATGTCCTTGATGCAACCTTATCTTAGGGTTAAGAATCTGTGATTCTGATGTGTAGCACTAAGTGGCTCCTGTCCTGAGTCACCCAGCTTCCTCTTTTTGTGGGAGAAGACTGAAGCGTCATCTGGTCCACTACTGGGCTTTAGCCATAGGTAGACATGTCTGACAAGTAGGTGGAGTGTTCTTTTTTTTAAAAAAAAGATTTTTTAAAATGTTTATTTACTTTAGAGAGAGGGAGGGAGTGTGTGTGCAAACTGGGGAGGGGCAGAGAGGATCCGAAGCGGGCTCTGTGCTGACAGCGGAGAGCCTAATGCAGGGCTCAAACTCACAAACCTTGAGATCATGACCTGACCCAAATTTGGACACTTAACTGACTGAGCCACCCAGGTGCCTCAGGGGTGGAGGCCTAATCTCAGGTCCTGGAGAGAGGAGTCTCTTGGAGCTGGCCTAGCAGTTGGGCCTGGGACAAAGTTAGAGGGCATGGTTCTGGACCCACCATGGTTCTGACATGACATCCCACCCACAGGGGGCAGTAAAGGTACCTGCAACGATGGAAGAATCCTCTCACTGAGCTGAGATCCTATGCTCAAGCAGGTCAGCAATGACCCTCACCAGGGTATATCAAAATGGGGGGAGTTAACTTTCTCTATTCCAAACAGCATGAAAGGTAGTAGTTACAGACCTAGGGAGAGTTTGTGTCTGTCAGAATGGCACCATTAAGGAACCTTCAGGACCTTCTGGCTAGCAAGGATTCATAGATGGCCAGCACTGAGGAACCCTAGAGGCCAGTGCCAGGGATGGGGGTAGGCAACACCAAGCCATGGATGAGGGATAACAGATAGGACCCCCCAAGAGGGGTTTGGCCAGTGTACTTGGCCACTTCTGTATTCACAGGTGTTTCTCAGAAAAGCACAGCCTCAGCTCAGCTGTGGACTTGATAACTCCTGGGGCACCTCCATGAACTGGAGGCTCCCAAACAAAAGAAGTCCAAAACTTATACTCTAAAAACTACAAAACATTTTGTAAGAAATTAAAGTAGATGTAAACAAATGGGAAGACACCCCATGTTTGTGTGAAAGGACTTAATATTGTTAAGTTGGTAAAGTAACACTCCCCAAATTGATCTGCAGATTCAATGCCATCCCTATAGGAATCTCAGCTGACTTCTTGGTAGAAATTGGCAGCTGGATTCTAAAATTTGCATGGAATTGCAAGGGACCCGGCATAGCCAAAACAAGCATGAACAAGGATAAAGTAGGAGGACTCCTAGTTTCCTATTTCAAAACTTATTACGAATGGTAATCAAGAGAGGGTGGTAGGTGTTGGCATAAGCCAAACATATAAAATAATGGAACAGAATTAAGAGTCCATCCATAAATCCATCATATCTATGCTTGGTTGATTTTCGACAAGGGTGCCAAGACCATTCAGTGGTGGGAAGAACAGTCTTTTCAACAAATGGTGTTAGATGACTGGATAGCTCCATGCAAAGAATAAAGAAAATGAAGACAACCCATGGAATGGGAGAGAATATTTGCAAATCATATACAAGTTGCTGTTAAGGGACTTACATTTGGAATATATAAAGGATCTTACAACTTAACAAAAAGACAAACAACCCAATTAAAAAACGGGCAAAGGATACAAAGATATTTTTCCAAGGAATATGTTTGAAAGGTTAATAAATATATGAAAAGATGTTCAACATCATTAGCCATCAGGGAAATGCAAATCAGACCAACATTAGATGCCACTTCATACCCACTAGGGCATCTGGAATAAAAAAGTCAGATAATTTAGGGAAATCTAAATCCTCATAGACTTCTGGTCAGGATGTGAAATGGGGCAGCCATTTGGAAAACAGTCTGGCAGTTCCTCAAATGATTAACTATAAGAGTTACCATATAACTTAGTAATTTTACTCCTCTGTGTATGTGTATGTGTGTATCTCCAAGAGAAATGAAAACATGTCCACACAAAATTTGTACACAAACATTTAAAGCAGTATTATTCATAACAGCTACAAGGTAGAAACAATCCAAATGTCCATCAACTGATGAATGAGTAAGCAAAATGTGGTATATTGATAAAATGAAATACTTGGCCAAAAGAAATGAAATACTGATACATGTTATACCATAGCTGAACATCTAAACATTGTGCTAAGTGAAAGAAACCAATCACAAAAGACTGCATATAATATGATTCCATTTATATGAAGTGTCCAGAATAGGGAAAGCAATAAAGACAGAAAGTAGTTAGATACAAAAAAAAATCACTTAATTTTACCCTTTATTTTTTTAAGGTTTATTTATTTATTTATTTATCTATTTATTTATTTAGAGAGGGCACGTGTCAGGGCTGGACTATGCCTCTGTGCTCCTACAGCCCTCTGTGTCCCTAGTGGCACACTGTGATTGGGGCTTATGTACTTGTCAGGCTCTCTACTGGCTTGTGGGGACATACTTCCCTGGTGGAGAAGGGGGATGAGAACAGAAGGCTTTCAATGCCATGTGAAGAACTTGGACTTGCCCTAAGGGTGACAGAGAATGACAGGGAGCTCTTGAGCAGGGGAGTGGTATGACTAAGTGTCCCTCTGGCTTTATGTGTCTCCTCCTTGCCCAAAAAGGACTTCCCTGAACAGCACTGGTCCCAACTGCAAGTGCTTTCATGTAACCCTCAGCAGCCAGGAACTGAGTCTGATGGAGGAAGGGTATATGTGGGATTAGACCTGTAGGATGAGATAGTGGGGGCAGGGAAAGAAAGTCCTTGTGGCATGTATTAAAATCCAGATGCCCCAAGGGAGTGGTGCATTGATTCTCAAAAAGAAGAAATGTTTGCCTCAAAAGCCTCTGGCTCCTCTTCACTTGTTGTGGCCTGAGTGGGTAGGCCTCTTCTTTTCTCTGTGACAATAGTCTGACTGATGCACTAGTCCAGACACCCTCCCCCAATCTCTTCTCCTGTGTCCTAGTAGGTGCTGTGGAACTGTGCTCAGTTCCCCCAGAAGTTGGTCTCCCCAAGCTGGGAGGGCAGGGAGGAGCCTAGCAGGCCATAAAGCATTGAAGCACTAGGACTGGGAAGCTGACATCTCATAGGCTAAGAGTCAGGGCTCTGGCCCTGCTGGATTCTGCTGTGTCTTGTGCAGGGGAGCAGGGGAACAAGTCTGGGCAGCACAGAGAAAAGGATCTCCTTTAGCCTGAGTTAGAGGCCTTTGGGGGCTGAGATCCATTCTAGAGAATTCTTTGAGGTCTCAGGACTTCCTCCTACCCCAGGGCTGCCTTTGGAGTCCATTCACCCTTCTGGCCAAGGGGCACATCTGTGTAGGCCTGAGCCTAGCTTTGGTGGCTGAAGAGCCTGGGTTCACATCCAGCAGCCACCATTCACACACTCTCTCAGTCTTTTACTCGCTCATCAAACATCCCTGACTCCAAGTCCTCCTGATCCTTGTGGGGAAGATGCAGAGTGGGGTCAGGTTGATTTCTACTCTCAGAGAAGGGAAAGAGACACAGATACAGACAGTGCTAGCCTGGAGTGGGCTATGCTGTAATGGACATACACTCGGGCCTAGAGAAGGCAGGGAAAGCTTCATGGAGGAGGGAGCTTAAGGAAAGAGCTGGAACTTGCTAGGAAGCAAGGGGGAAAGAAGAGGGAGGAGTTTGTACAGAGGCCCGTAAAGTGGGAAGCAGGTGACATTTCAACAGCACAATGCCAGTCATGGAGGGGCTGATTCCTTAAGGGACATGTCCATACATCAGCTTGGTTTGAATTAAAGTTTCTTAGTAGGGGGAGAAAGAAGCTGTTTTGCTGGGACTCTGCCACCCCTAGGGTTGGCCTCCAGCCAAGAAGGCCCATGCCCTGCCTCAGAGCTCCTCCTGGGCCTTCCTGCCCTTCTGCTTCTGCTGCCACTGCCGGAAGTTGGCAGAAAGTATCTCTGCCCAGAACTGCATTTGGGCTTCTTTTAGCTTCTGGCCAACTCGTGGTGTTGGGCTGATCTCCAGGTATTGCTCCAACTGCTTGAATGCAGGCCAAGGAGGCAACCCCTCACCATTGGGGTCCCTGGGTGGGAAAAATGAATGAAGTCCAGGGCCGCCTGCTTTATCCCCTGGGGGAAGATCTGCATAGTAGAGGCCCAAAGCCAGGTGTTCCCACTTGCTCACTCACCCTGTCCGGGCAAATTGGGTCCACTGGGCCATCATGGTGAGGCTCAGCTGCTTCTCCTCCTGTGTAGCTTCTGGAAAGGCTAGGGGAGGAATAGACCTAGGTCAAGGTCAGGTGGGTCTTGGAGAGAACCCAAGGGTTCCCTGTGCTGACTGGAGACCTCTGTGCCTGCAAGCCCCACCCTAGCCTGTGGAGCCTACAGCCCAGGGGTCGATGTCTATCTGTCCTCACCCAGCAGGGAGCTCTCATCCATGAGGAAAGGACCCCCGAATATGAAGGCAATCTCAGCGCCATGGTCAGCCCTCACCCAGTCTGGTTTGATCTTCGCAAAAGAACTGGGTCGATGCTGGAACTCATAGAAAAAGAGGGGGGCTCCAGAATCTGCGGAGAGAGGGTGGCA
The DNA here is from genome assembly GCF_018350215.1 of Panthera leo. NCBI lineage: Eukaryota > Metazoa > Chordata > Mammalia > Carnivora > Felidae > Panthera > Panthera leo. Next base: position 42,373,131 of record NC_056693.1, on the reverse strand, counting down.
TCAGAGTTAGGTACCCTCAGCCTGACCAGGTCCTACCTCTAACAGGACTGGCTCATAGTAGCACCAATAACACCAACACCAGTAACAATACTGATGATGACACCATAATTATCAGCAAGCATTTACTGAGCACTTGCTGGCCATTGTGCACCATTCCATGTGCTTTATGTGCAATCATTAATTTCATCCTCACAACAACCTATGGGTTAGAGTCTATTGTTGCCATTTTGCAAATAAGGAAACTGAGGCACAGAGGGGTTAGGTGTCTTGCCTAAGGTCACAAAGATAGGAACTTGGTGCTATTCTAGGGCTGTGTCAGGGACTAGCCACTAGGCTTGGAGGAAGCAAGACTTTTCTCCCAGGAGAAGCGCTGAATGTGGGAAAAACCAATGAATGCCTGAGAATTGGGGATGGGCCCTGCTGGGTGACCTTAGACAAGTCACTGCGCCTTTCTGAGAGCTTGTTTGGAGGTTCTAGCAGGAGAGCGCAGCTACTCATATTCCCTTGACTGAAGAATGAATGGTCTTCCTCTATTGGGGAAGGTCGTCCTTGACTGATAGTGCAGCTTTGGGAAGGACACAATGCAGCGATGAGGGAGGAAGGGGACACCCACCTAGCCAGCCAGATCAGCTGAATCAACCGTGGCAATCAATGAGGTGACAGATGTCACAGCCAGATCACCTTCAAATCTCTACTGCACATCTCTGAGCCTTGGTTTTCTCCCCTGCAGAGTGACCTGCCAGAGTCGCCTCTCATTACTGTTAACACTGCATCACAGAGAGAAAGCGAGGTGTGGGGGTAGCAGCAGGGTGTGGGGCCATGATGCCTATGATAACCCAACTCCTGGGCCAAAATGGGAAGGGTAGGGCAGGTGAACAGGGATAGGCTCACCTCGGAGGTTTCTTGAGAAATTCAAGGTGGGAAAGATAACCATAAGGTCAGCCCAAAATTCCTGGACGGCATTGCGTCTGGCTTCTGCGTCGAAACTGCCGCCTAGGTATTCATCTATGATGGTGGGCATCACCTCGAGGGGTATATCCTGGGACAGGAAGCCAGGCTTAGGCATGCTCAGGTCCCACAGCCCAGCAGACCCTCCAAAGAAGCCTCACACCCTCCAGCACAGCCTCTTCATATTCCAGGGCTCATGTGCCAGGGCCCAGCCCTTGCCTCCCTTTGGGGTTCTAGATAATGTCTAGGCAGGGTAAGGTCAGACCTGGAGTCAAATCCTAGCTCTGCGATTGCTGCTTTGCTGTGTGATCTCAGATAGGTTGCTGAGCCTCCCAGAAAGTCAGTTCCTGCCTGGCAGTGGTGTTTGGCAGCCTACGTGAAGTTCCCAGCTAAGGGTTCTGATCTTGAGCAGTTGCCTGGTTGAAGTTAACCAGGAAGTTGGTAAAAGAACAAATCATGGGGGCTCCACAGAGCTCCAGAGAATAGTGATGAGGTTGTATGAATGGAGAGGGCTCTGGGGGGTCCAAAGAAAGGAGGGAAATATGCATAGATTGAGCATCTTTCAATACCAGCTCCCTAGTAGAGTTTTCAAATACAGCATCCAGTTTCCTCATATGGGAGGTATATCCACATTTACAGGGGAGGAAATGGGCTCAAAGGGATTAGGCTCACTGAGGACAGGTAGCCAGGGCTTGGATTGGACTCCAGATCCAACTTACTCCACATCTGACAGTATGATCTTAACAGCTGAAGCTGTGGGGTCAGACAGAGCTGGCTCAAGCTCTGCCTCTGCCCTTTACTTATCATGAGACCTTGACCCATCTGTAAAATGGGGAAAATGAAAGTGTCTATTTCACAGGGATATAGTAAGAATTGAAGGAAATGAATCCCTGTCCTAGTGCTCAGCACAGCACAGCATAGTCTCTGACACATAATATGGGCTCATTAAGGGGTATATGATGAAAATGATGAAATGATGAAAATGATGATGATGATCTTCCTTTGGGAACCATACTGACTCATGTCCAAGGGGATTTCTAGGTGGAACTAAAAGTCAGCAGCTGGACCAAGGGGTTTGGTGGTGTGTGGGTAGCTGTGGGGGTTGAACGGTAGGAGGAAGAGGGTGCCCTACTATTCTGGATAGGATACCCACTGGACTACCTCTTCCTCCCTTGTTGACTCACCAGAATGGTCAAGTTGGGTCTTAATATGGCCAGCATATCCTCCACGCTCATCTGCCCCATCTTATCCAGGAAACCCCAGCCCTGTGGGGACATCAGGGTCTTCTCAGCACAGCCTGATTACTGCCCACCCCCTACTCCCAGCTATGAGCAGGCGAGTGTTCACAGTCCTGTGAACAGAGCCAAGTGTGTTGAAGCCCACAAGTCCATAGACTCGAAAAGATAAACCTCAAATCAAGGAGGGAGGAAACAGCGCCAAATACAACAAGCACGTGGGTCATAGCAGTCCCAAAATGTATTCAACATTTTCACAGAATAAGATCAAGACCCCCGGGTGCTTAGTAAGGCCTACAGGGAAAGTTAAAATGTTGTTTTTAAAGTGAAATGTTGGCTTTATATGTTAGGTTTTTAAGGGCACAGTCTTTGGGTTCAAATCCCAGCTCTGCCACTTGCTAAATCATGACCTGGGCCCATTGCTTAAACTCTTGGTGTCTCAGTTTCTTAATCCGTGAAAGAGGAATGGCAATAACCTGCCTCATAGGATTGTTATGAAGATCGGAGTAGTAACTATGAAGACCCTGACATACAGTAAGCACTGTAAAGTGTTCGCTATTAAAGTTAGTTTCATGGCTATGGGGCTCTTGGTTAATCATTGTGAAAACAGGAACAGAACACTCATGGATGAGCAAACACAAAGAGTGCATACCCACAGGGTGATGTTAACCTGCACTAAACATTAAAGGACTAAACTAAAAAAGCTAAAGGAGCAAAGTTCTTTAAAATGATAGTTTATAAGAACAATAGACAAAAATCAGTTGTGTTTCTATACAGCGGCAATGAACAGCCTGAAGGTGATGTGAAGAAAACAGTTTCATTTACAAGAGCATCGAAAAATAAAATCCTTAGGAATCAACTTCATTAACAAAGTATGAACCTTGTACATTAAAAACTAGAGAAACTAAAGAGGACCTAAGTAAATGGAAAGACATCCTATGTTCATGGGTTGGAAGACTTCATCTTGTTAAGATGGCAATACTTCCTAAACTGGTCTATAGATTCAGCCTGATCCCTACCAAAATCTCAGCCACTTTTTTTTTTTTTTTTTTTTTTGCAGAAATTGATAAGCTGATCAGAATTCATATGGAAATGTAAGGGACCTGGAATAACCAGAACAAGTGTTAGGGATTGATTTGTATCTTCACAAAAAGATATGCACAGGCATAACCCCCAGTACTTCAGAATGTGACCTTATTTAAAGATGAGGCCTTTAGAGAGGTAGTCAAGTTAAGACGATTGCAAAGGTAATCATTAGGGTGGGTCCTAGTCCAATATGACTAATGTCCTTGTGAAAAGGGGCAATTCGGACACAGAGACAGATGGCACAGAGGGAAGACAATGTGAAAACAGAGGGAGAATGCCACGGAACGCCTAATGCAACCAGAAAATAGTAGAGAAGCGTGGACTCTCTCTCACAGGACTCAGAAGGAACCAAATTTCTGTTGTTTAAACCACCCAGATTGTGGTCCTTTGTTATGGCAACCCTAGCAAAGTAACACAGCAATCTTGAAGAACAAAGAAGAACAAAGGTGGAGGACTCACACTTCTCCATTTCAAAACTTAGTACAAAACTAATCAGTATGGTGTGGTACTGGCATAAGGATAGACGTATAATTAACCAAATAGAACTGAGAGTCCAGAGATAAACCCTTAAGTTTATGGCCAATGATTTTCAGGAAGCGTATCAAGACAGTTCAATAAGGAAAAAAAAAAAGTGTTTCAACAACTGATTCGGGAACAGCTGGATAACCACATACAAAAAATCCCTCAGTCACAGTTTTAACTTCAAATGAATCATAAACCTAAACATAAGAGCTAAAACTATAAAACTCTTCGAGAAAACGTAGAGGTAAATCTGACTAAGCAATCAATTCTTAGATATTACTCCCAAAGGACAAGCAACAAAAGAGAAAATAAATTGGACTTCATCAAAATGTTAAGTTTTTTGTGTTGTTAAGAACACCGTAACAAAGTGAAAAGACAACCCACGGCATGGGAAACAAGATTTACAAATCATACATCTGACAGGGACTTGTATCTAGACTATATGAGAAACTCTTACAACTCAATGATAAAAAGATAATCCAATTTAAAAATGGGCAAAAGATTTTAATAGACATTTTTCCAAAGAAGATATAAAAATGGCCAATCATCACATAAAAAGATACTCAACATGGTAAGTCATTAGGGAAATGCAAATCAAAACCACAACGAGATACCACTTCACACCCGCTAGGATGACTATAATCAAAACGAGAGCTAGTGAGTGTTGTTGAGGATGTGGACTAACCGAAATCCTCCTACATTGCTGGGGGGGAATGTGAAATGGTACAGACACTTCGGAAAACAGGCAGTTCCTCAAACGATTAAACAGAGTTACTATGGGACCCAGCAATTCCACTTCTAGGTATATAACCAAGAGAAATTAAAACCTATAATTGCATAAAAACTTGTACATGAATGTTCATAGTAGGATTATCCATAATAGCCAAAAAGGTAGAAATGACCCAAATGCCTATCAACTGATGAATGGATAAACAAAACGTGCTGTATCCACACAAGGGTCTATTTAGTCATAAAAAAGAATGAATACTAACACGAGATACAAGATAGATGAAACTTGAAAACATCATTTTAGGTGAAAGAGGTCAGACACCAAAACAAAACAAAACAAAACAAAACAAAACAAAACAAAACAAAACATTGTAGGATTCTACTTATTTGAAATGTATAGAATAGGCAAGTTCACAGATTTGATAGAGAGTACATTAGTGGCTGCCAGGGCCTGGGGGAGGAGGGATGCTAAGTGACTGCAAACAGGTATGGGCTGAATTTTAGGGGGATGCAAATGTTCTGGAATAAGATAGTGGTGATGGTTGCATGACTTCGTGGATGTACTAAAACCCACTGAATTACACTTTTTTAAAGGGTAAATTTTATGGTATGTAAATTACATCTCAATAAAGTTCGTATTTAAAAAATTATCATCTGCAAAGCTGGTAAAGTTGCAATAAAACTTGGGAGACTTTAGTCACTGGCAGCAGTTTAAATTGGCGTAGTAGAGGGGCGCCTGGGTGGCTCAATGGGTTAAGCGGCCGACTTCAGCTCAGGTCATGATCTCGCAGTCTGTGGGTTCGAGCCCCGCGTCGGGCTCTGTGCTGACAGCTCAGAGCCTGGAGCCTGTTTCAGATTCTTGTGTCTCCGTCTCTCTGACCCTCCCCCATTCATGCTCTGTCTCTCTCTGTCTCAAAAATAAATAAACGTTAAAAAAAAATAAAATAAAATAAAATAAAATAAATTGGCATAGTAGCAATTTCACAAAGTGCTCGGCCAGTGGCAGGCAATACATTAGAGGTGGAGAGATGTCCAGAAAATGTATGAATTGCTTTCCATGGTTAAAGCTTACACCATGGACATTTAGTAAACATCTGGTTGGCTGAAAAATCTATAGTTGGGTCCACATGGATGACAAGGGGACTGAAGAGAATTTCTGCACCAGCAAGGAGGTGAACAGCCCCCTGAGCCACCCAATTCCTGAGACACATCCTGCCTACAAAGTCCCGGGCACAGCGTTCTGCTCCAGGCAGGCTTGTCCAGGTCTTGGGAGCCAGCCTTTGGCTCTTTCTCACTCTTCCACTCATGACTCTAAGTAGACCATGTGGGGCCAAGGCTGCCTGCCAGAGTCCAGGGTACTGTTTCCTCTTAACACTCATCAGTCATTACACACACACGCACGTGCACACACGTCTGGCCTACAAGCTTTGTCCTTGAGTGTCAAGATTGCATGAGCCTGTCATCCAGCAAACACCCAAATGCCCCCCTCCTGGGGATCAATTCCAAAGGAAAAAATAAAAGGACAAAAGCTGTGGACATGAAAATGTTCACCGCCCTCTTAGCTTCAGTCGTAAAACTAGAAAGTGCCCAAGTGTAGAAATTAAGGACTATTATGATTCCCTTGTGGAAGGTTTTGCAGTCATTAAAGTCAATCACTGTGAAGATGGGTAGAAGAATGATAGGGAAGATGCCCAGAAGGAAAGCATGATGTTAACGCTCTGTGTGGGGAGTCCTGTACACCTGGAAGGGACTGGAAAGCACATGGGCCATGCTGTTCCTCACTGGCTTGCTGTTGTTTGAAACCTGAAAGTCTCAGGTAATTAGTCTCTCAGACAGAGTCATACTCACCAGTCTCATAGAGCTTGATGTATAAACCGGACCCCAAGCCAAATATGCTGCAAATCAGTACTGCCCAGAAGGCCACTTTGTGCAAAAGCTTGGTCCCCAGAAGGAAACATTTGCTTTGGGAAAATTAATCTGCATAACCTGGAGCAAGTCCCTTAAACCTCTCTGAGCTTTGCTTTCTCACCTGTCAAGTGGGAGTGTCACCTCACAGGCTGTGGTAATGACGGGGTAGCAGAGGATTGGTTGGGATAGGGCCCTGAAGGACACAGGAGCCAGAGGACACTCACCTTGGGGATGAGCCAGCCAAACTCGTGATTGTTGACACCCAGGAGGAAGGGCACAGAATGGAACCGCCTCTCCCTCAAGAGCTCCCTGGGGCTCTTGGGAAAGAAGGTGCCATCAATGGTGTAGGTAGCTGTAGTGTTCTGTAGGAGAAAGCAAGGCAGGGGTCTTCCCAGTCAGGCCCATGCCTTAAAAGATGGCATCCCAGGGGTCACATGGCTGCATGCCTGAGCCTTATTTAGAGGGGGTAGAAGTCACCAGGGTTAGAGGACCCAGGGGGAATAGGGAGACCTTCTAAGCAGGCCTTAGAAGAGACCTTCCTCTTCCCTGGAAGACAGAGCCTGCCCTCGGGGCAGGGGTGCCTCTGCATTCACACCCCCCAGGCCAATTTGGGCCCTCAGCCCCTTCCTATCAGGGGTGGCTGCCCCAAGCCTCACCCCAGACTGCTGATTGCCTCTCGGCTCTCACAGAAGCTGGACAGGATCCCTCTGTGCTATTGCCTGCCACTGTCCCCCAGGAGGTAGGCATACCAACTTCATGTTAAGGATCTGCTCCTTGTTTGCCTTCTCCCGAAGGCACTGCAACATCTCAGCTGAGGAGGTAGAGGTGCAGGCCATGGAGTCCGCGAAGCTCTGGGGACAGATAAGAGTCTTGCCTCTCCCTCCCTCCTCACCCCTCACCCCTCACCCCCAGCCCTCTGCCTCCCATAGAGAAGAGGACATCTGTAGGGAAGATGGGACAGTGATGTCAGAGATGGGAACTTGGGACTGACCAGAGAACTGCCACCAAGCCACCAGCTTGGGTGGTCCCCAGGCACCTTGTGTGTCCCCCATTACATCATGCTGTCATTATTTGTGTGGGTAGCTGAGTCCTCCTTACCAATCTGAGAACAGTGTCATTAACTAGTTAACTATATTTCCAGACCCAGTGGGGTCAGGAAAGTTTTGCCAGAGTGAATATGGAAATGAGATAAGGTTCAGAGAGGAGGGATTCCAGCATGGCCAGCGTGGCAGGGAGGGGATGATAGTGGGTGCTGAGGCCTGAGCAGGGTTGGGGAGTCAGCAGGAAGTGAGGCTGGAGGTGTGGGTCCCCGAATCATTTTGTGCCCAGGTGGCACTGGTGCTTTTCTCTAGCTTCCGTAGGCAGTGTGCTTCCTTCGTCTCTGCTAACAAGGGGCTCCCTGCCAGGGGCATCCACTCTGGGACATCAGGACAAGCGCAGGGTGGGGGTGTGGTAGGTACATGTGGGGTAAAAGGATGAAAGAGAGGCAGACTTGAGCCAGGAGCCTTGGGTTCGAAGCCTGTAAGGTGGGAATGGTGATGACTCCACTCTGGGCTATGGCTCTGTGGAATAGCCCTGCAGCCAGCGGGGACAGGACCTGGAAGCAATGTGGAGGACAGATGGCTGTCAGAGGAGGGCAGGAGAGCTGGGAGGTCTGGGGCTGCAGGAGATACTGTTTTAGTCCCCTGAGGTGACTCACCAGGGCAGAGACGATGCAAGCACCGGCAGAACTGCCAAAGATGGTGACAGAGTTGGGGTCACCTCCAAAGGGGGAGATGTTCCCCTGCACCCAGTGCAGAGCAGCCACCACATCTAGGAAGCCCCAGTTGCCAGGGGCATGCTCATCTCCAGTGCTGGGGGCGGGGCGCAGGGGGGCAGAGGTTAGCGCAGCCTGGCTCCCCTCATAGATTGTCCTCAGCCCTTGCAGGATGGCCCTGAACCAGCCACCAGGACGGAACACCCTCCCCCGTTCACCAAGTCTGGCTTAGTTATGAGGCATGCTTACTAGGCACGTGCCCAGCACGCGGTACGGGGGGACCCAGCTGGCTGGGGCTGGTTCTCAAGTGGCTGCCAGAGCTGTTGCTCCCTGCCTCCAGCCCTTGCTGGGATCCTGGCCCCAGACCAGGAGCCAACACTTTCTGTCCAAAGGACCAAGTTCTCTGTATAATTCTGACTTTGATCGAGCCCTTCTCCAAGGTGGAGCAATGGGGAGCCTCCCTCTCTGCCCCAGATGGCATGGGGGAGGGGCCCTTGGTCTCCTGACACTCTGCTTGCCTGAGAAATCTGCATTCAAGCTCTGGACCTCCACCCTAGTTCCCCAACTCCCCTCACAAGCTCCTCTCCCCAGTGCCAGCAGTGCCCTCCACCAAGCCAGTCACCTCACCTGAGGAAGCCAAGGAGCCCCAGGCGGTACTGGACCGTGACCACTACCACATCCCCATAGGCGGCCAGGGCTGACCCGTCATGGGAGGTGGCGGCGCCGGCCACCAGAGCGCCCCCATGGATCCATACCATGACCTGCAGAGAAGCCATGGGGCGGTGACCCCCAGCTCCCGGGACAACAGTTGCCCTGCCATCAACCCAGGGCATTCTTGAGAACCCCCCTCAGTACGGAAACAGGGCTGGAGAGAGGTTGGGCAGGGCAGAGCTGCATGGGCAAACAGGGCCCCCTGGGCTGCACACCGGCCGCCTGGCCCCCACGGTGGCCTCAGCTGGGCTGTAGATGTTGAGGATCAGACAGTCCTCTGAAATAGGGAAGTGCTGGTGCTTTCCGTTCAACACAAATCTGCTGTTGTCCATTCTCTCCAGATCCTGCAGGCACCTGTGGCGAAGGATGAACCCAGGGCCAGCAGCTCAGCCCACCGGTCCTGGCATCTAGGCCCACCCCCCAACAGCCTGCCTGCTTGCCCACCTCTGCTGCGGCTACTCACATTGCAGGGGCAGTGCTGGCATCCCGCACACCCTCCCAGGACTGTGCTGGGCGTGGGGCTGAGAATCGGCCAGGCCCCAGAGGTGGCTTGGCAAACGGGATGCCCAGGAAGACATTCACAAGGCGGTCTGTGCCCTTCACGCCCACTTGCCGGCCTTGCACACGGCCCAGGGTGGTGTCCACTTCAGGCTGAGTGACCTCAGGCCCTGAGAGTAGGACGGAGGGCCATGGAGTGAGTTTGCAGCCTCCACAGGGTATGGAGTGGCAAATGGACTCACTCAACACTGGCTCTCTGAGCACCTACTCTGTGGGCCTTGTTCTGAGCTCTTTGCACACAGCGCTCTGACTACCTTCCCAGCAAGCCCGTGGCCCAGAAGCAAGCCCAGAAGCCCACTCTTCTCCAGACCAGACCAGTTCCCCGAGGGAGGCTCTCCCGGACTCACAGACCTGCTCTGGGGCTTTGCTTGGGCTAGCCATTCACCCTCAGATTCCTCATCTGCTCAGTTAAGTGCAATAATCACATCTGTTCATTTTCTTTATTTTGATGTTTTGACATAGGGGAGCCTTGCAGACTCTGGAGGGACTGTGGGTCTCAGGGCTAGCCAATTCTTAGAAATAGTAAACAATTCACTGAGAGGTGTGCCTTCCCGAGACAAACCAACCAATCCAGAGTCCATGCTCCCAGCCACCTCCTCTGTGGGCTTCTCAGATTCTTCCACCACTAGCCACCTGCCCTAATCACCCGAGGGCCAGGCGCCACACAACTAGAGACAGCCCTATGCCCCAGAGCCCACTGAAAATCTTCAAATTAACCAATCTGAAACCTGCTTTGCCTGCCTTGCCTGTTCCTTCTCCAGGAAACAACAAAGCCTCTTGACCACATTTTCCTCTCGTGGCCTCTCCCTCCTGACAGAGTGGACCCCATGCTTCCCTGCATGCGTCTTGTTTCTAGGAACTGTGAGTAAACCTCTTTTCATTACAGTGACTTCTGTGTCTATCTTAGTGATTACACGAATCCTGGGTGCCCTTAAAACCTAAGGACAATCGTGTTCTCTGGCAGGGCTGCTCTGGAGATCACACACACACACACAACCCCTGCCTGGAGAGGATGCACATCCCCCCGGCATTTCTTGGAACTGAGGGCTCCTTCTCGGAGCAGGCTGCCCAACCCTCCCCATCCCTACCTCACTCTTGCCTTCTACTCTAGTCCTCCCAACAACCCCGAAGCTCCCAGCTCTGCAGGCCCTGCTGGTGTGTCTTACCAGTGGCTGTAGCAGGGAATGCCAGGAGCAGACAGGCCACCCAGCCCAGGACCCTGGGCCCAATTCTTACCACTGTCCCCATGCTCCTCATAACTGACTATAGGCAGAAGTGGTGCAAGTTATAATAAAGCCTCCGTCCTTTGGCACAGCCAATCTCTAAAGGGCTGTATTACAAAAACCTCGGTGGACAGCCCCATCTGGCTGGTGGCCAGCCCTAACACGCAGTGCTTAGTGCATCGGCTGGGGGAGGAGGGCTCAGAGAGTGCCCTGCAGGAGTGTGGGTGATGTGACAATCCCAGAGAAGGGAAAGAGCCTGGGCCGTGGAGCTCTGCAGTTCTGGGTTCAAATACCAGTTCTCCTGACTCAGTGAACCCAGTATACCCAGGGTGTATTTTGGGGGTGGCTTTTTCATGTAGGCCCACTCTCTTGAGGCTCCTCACGTGACAGGGCAGAAGCAGAGCACTGCCCTCGAGGCGCTTGGGTTCCTGGGCAGGAGGAGCTGAGGTCTGCAGGTAGAGGGAGGAATGGAGGAAGAGGAGCAGGAGAGATTCTTATTCATAACTCCTATCCTACTCCAAATCCCTGGAAGATGTGATTTCAGAGCCGGATCTCCTGCGTTCAAATCCTGGCTCTGCCAAGTGCTGGCTCTGGGTCTAGTGTCGTCATCCATAAAAGAGTGATGATAATAGGAACCACCTCGCAGGGTTGAAGTGAGGTTGCATGTGTGAAAATACAAGGCACGGAACCAGAGCCACTGGAAGCCTGCTCTTGCCTCAGGGCAGGGGTCTGTCAGGGTGTCCATCTCTCTGGGACAGCCCCTACTGTAAGTAAGGGCAGGACTCTCCTCTGGGTCTTAGTGTCAGGAGCGTGTGGGGGTTGGGATGGTGGGGAGTGTGAGGCACTGGCAAATATTTACTAATTCAAACAGAAGTGCTGGCTCAGTGAGGAACGGGGTGAGGGACATGTCAAGAGAAGATGCCAGATTCTGTCCTGGGGTTCCAGCTAGCATTCAGAGGTGGAGAGGCCTAGGATCAAACTTCCCTCTGTGCTCCTTCCTGGATTGTCTTTGGCAACCTCCCTGGTGGGGGCCATTCCTCTCCCTGAACCTTGATCCATAGGTACATTCAGGAGAGCTAGAGCATGGAGGGGAGAGAGACAAACACAGAGACAGGGACAGAGAGACAGAGAAAGACATGAAACAGGGAACCAACCACAGTAAGATACCACTGCACACCTACTGAAATTAATCAAATGTACAAGACTGATAAGACCAAGTGTTGCCAAGGCTATGGAGCAATTATAACTCTCACAGATGGCTTGTGGGGTACAAAAATGGTATAGTCATCTTAGAAGACAGCTTAGCATTTTCTTTAAAAATTTAAAGAAATTAAATTTAAAAAATTGAATGTCACTGAAAATGTCCACCAACTGGTGAATGGATAACACGTAGCATACCATACATGGAATACCACTTTGCAAGAAAAGGAAACTACTGGTTGCATCTCAAAAACATTATGCTAAGTGACAGAAACCTGTAACAAGTGATTCCATTTCTAGAACATTCTAGAAAATGCAAACTATGGCAATAGAAAGCAATTGGGTGGTTGTGTGGGCCAGGGTCAGGATGGGGATTGGCTGACTGCAAAGGGGCATGAAGGAACTCTTTGGAGCAATTGAAGCATTCTAAAACTTGATGTGACGGTGATTGTATGTTTCCTGAAGTGGGTGAATTTAATTGTATGTAAATTATTCCACAATAAAGCCGTTTAAAAAAAAATAAGATGATTAAAAAACTAGTACTGGGAACCCACTTTTAGAAAGTGTATTGTGCATCTGCAGGGAAAAACATACAGAGGCATGCATGCTGTGGGTGCTCAATAAATGCTTTCAGAATGCAAGAGAAGCTTCATGCACCAGTCAGCAGTTCACCACAAGGAGAGCCCATTCCCTCTAAGACAGCCAGGCTTAAGGTTATCCTCGTCTGCCATCTGGTGGCCTCTCTGCATCCTTCAGGCCCCATGTCACGAGGCTCTATGGTTGGGCTTAAATGTAGTGGAGGGAAAGGAGGACTTTCTTTCCTCCTGGAAAATCTAGTGTGTGGAGAGGGCAAGTTGGTCAGAGGTGGGGGCATAGCAGGACTCCTAGGTCCATGAGAAGAGGGATACAGCCTATTAGTGACGCAGAAAAAGTGCTTTGGTGGAACAAAGAGGCAGAGTGAACACAATTTGGTATTTTTGCACACTGAGATCAAATACCATATAAGACAGGGTTTCTTTCGGGGGGTGAGTAAGGTGAGGGAAAGAAAAGTTTAGGGAAAGCAATGGGGTAAGCAGGAAAACTGATCATGTGGATGCTCAGAGTGAGTTGGGGGATGTTCAGTGTGGGGGGGGGGGTTGGCAAGGAGAATTCTAAAAGGTAAGAGGAGCACCTCCTTGGATAGAGAGGCCTTTGGAAGTCTGGGTACAAGAGTCTCTTCTCCTGGGCTTTCTGGCCCCTCAATCCTACTTCCAGGAAACATCTCACAGATAAACATCTTCTTGGATGTGCTACAATCCTGTAAAGTTTGGGTGTCACAGCACCACTGAAAATAAAGGCAAATTTCGGGAGGTGGATGGCTGAGGGACCCACCCAGTTCTCCTGGACACTGCACAGCTGGCCCAGGTTCCATGGGCCGCATGGACAAGCTCAGGCCTTCTTCTTACAAAAAATGGAGTTGGTCACCTCTGTGGGACACAGATAAGTGAGTGAATGCTGTGTTTAAATGTTTATTTATTTTTAAGATGGAGAGAGAGAGTGAGAGGGGAAGGGGCAGAGAGAGAGGGAGGCACAGAATCCAAAGCAGGCTCCAGACTCCGAGCTGTCAGCGTAGCACCTGACATGGGGCTCAGACCCATGAACCATGAGATCATGACTTGAGCCGAAATCAGACGTTTAACTGACTGAGCCATCCAGGCGCCCCTTGAGTGTTGTGTTTAAATGTCAGTGATAGATGACATTTAGTTTAGGGGACAATGGGTGGGGCAGGGACTTTTACATTCACAGTAGCTGGTGGCCTCGGTGGTCAAGATCTCGGAGCTCCTGGGCTCCTGGCGTCCAGATTTTCTACTTACAGATAGGAGAGCATGTGGGGCTTGTTGAGAGCCAGGTGTGGTTAACATTTCCCAAAGCACCCTCCTTCAAAGGGAGTGGGGAGGGAGGGTGGGGATGGGGTAGAGGTGAGGAAGAGGGGGTGGGGCCCCAGGCTCAGTGGGGTGTGCACTTCCATCCGGGTTTGCCCATCCCCGGCTTCATTCACTGAGTATGTCTAACATGAGAGGATGTATGGGGGGCTTGGCAAGTAATATGCGGTAGGCCCTTAATAAATGTTTGCGGGCTAGCTGGCTGGAAGCATGCGTGAATGGCTATGTGAACGAAGGCAGAAGCGACTAGCTCCTCAGTGGGTGTGTGTGGGCATATGCGGTAGACTCCCACCTGCACCCAAATGCACCCCTCCACCCTCTCACCCTAGACAGGGATGTAACAGGGAGTTACAGCTCTGTGTGATTTTCCTCCGCCTCCTTTAGCTCCTGTATCTTCTGGGGTAGGATCTTTGTCCAAAACTGGAGCCTGTGGGCCTTCAGGGCTCGGCCCACCGCAGGCTGCAAGTTCAGCTGCAAGTATTGCTCTTCCTGGTCGAACACAGGCCAGTGGGGCAGACCCTTGCCGTTGGGGTTCCTGTAGACATGCCCTCCCAGCAGGGCAAGGGACAGTCACTCTGAGCCCTGCTGAGCCCAGACCTGGCACCCCAACTGGAGTCAGGCAAGGTACCAAACAAGCTGGGTGGGCTTGGGGAATGACAGGGGGATGTTTCTAGACTTAGGAAAGAAACTACCTCCCACTAGAGCGTCAGCTCCACCTGGGCAACCTGGGTTGTTTTTTCCCTTCCTGTCAGAGGGAGGCTCCTGGAGATGGACTGAGCGCTCAGCACCCACAAGGCCCCTCCCAGGCTCCTGAAGCTAGGGAAGGAACCACCATGCAATTAAGGAAACATGTAAGCTAATAACACACAACAGAAAAGGGGGACCTTGAATGTTTCAAGCCGCCGCAGCCCCTGGAGGTTGAGGTGGGGTGTGCCATCTCACCCGTTTCGAGCGAAGTTAGCCCAGTACTTCATCATCTTCCTGCTCAACAGCTCTTCCTCCTCAGTGACTTCAACTATAGGGAGCAAGAGGACAAGGGTCCAGGTGAGCGAGCGCCAACCCCGGCCCAGCACACGGGTCAGCCCCCACCTCACTCGCCAGCCCGTGTGCAACTTTTCCCTGGCTGCTCCCCTGCCCTCCCAGGCCTGGCTCTCTGCCCACTCTCCCCGCAGCCCTTGGGAACCAGGCCCTCTCCCCGCCCAAACTGGGCTCATCTCTGTTCTAGAAGCCTCCCTTCTTCCTTCTGACATTGCAAAATCATTTAAGAAACAAATATGCCTTTCAAACACCCTCCTCTGCACCCATGCCAGGCATCCATGGTTGAAGTGGAAAGAGGTGGAGGGAGAGAAGGCCCCAGCCTGGAGATTGTTGGACTCCAATTCTAGCTCAGCCTTTCTAGCTGTAAGATTTGGGCGCCTGATTCTTTCCTCTCTCTCATCTCTACAGTGAGGGCTATCACCCTCACTCAGGGACCCAGCCAAGGCCCTGTCCCGCATTCTGAGAATGAGGGGTCTCTGAGGGACCCCACCCAGGAACACTTACCATAGTCTTTCCAGAAGGCAGTTCCGAAGACAAAGAACATCTCATCACCATGGTCTGCCCTCACGTGGGGTGGCTTGGTGTCCTTGAAGAAGCTGGGCCGATGCTGGAACTCATAGAAGTAGACGGGGGCATGCACACCTAGAGGGTGAGGTGGACAGGCCATGATATGGCTGTCCCTTCCCTGGGGCCGTCCTGCATTACCCATGGTGATGAGAGAGCTAGGTCCAATGCTGGTTGGAATCTGAACAATGGGGTGAGGGAGCCACTGGCTGGAGCAAGAGCAGTGGGAAGGACCTGGGTTCAAATTGTGACCTGGATTCAAATTGTGTGTGGTTTTAGGTAAGTCACTGAAGGTCACTGAACCTCAGTTTCCTCATCTGTAAAATGAGGAATGTCTCTTAGGTTAGCCATGAGGATTTACTGAAACAAGGGACATCACGTGCCTGGCACCTATGGGCCCAATAAATAGACACGAGTTGGGACCTGGACACCAATAGACCTTGCCAGGGACCTACAGCTCTGAGCTGCCCCCTTATTGATCTGGCTTTAGTTACAGATGTACTCACGTTGAAAACTGGCTACTTGGAGTGCAGGGATCACGAAGATATAGTCCCCCATCATCTCATGGAACTGGACCTGGAGGGTCTGTGGGTCCGCACTGTCCCCTAAGTACTCCTCCATCAATAGGTCAACAGACTGAGGAGGCAACACCTACCCCAGGTGGATCAGAAATAGGTTAGGTGGGCTGGTGGCAGCAGGGAGGCAGCAGGGTCCGGGCTGGGCAGACGGATCCTGGGATGGTCTCGGGAATGGAAGGAAGGGGCCTAGCTCCAGGGTGACCCAGCCTTTGCTCATGGGAGACAATGCATGGACACGATATCTTGGGGATAGGTCTTCCCTGCCTCCGGACTGGAGTAAAGGCCCTCTTCATTGGGGCAGGACCCCAGAAGCCTCACCAACATTGCCAACATATTCCGCAGAACAGCCTTCACAGTCTCTCTGTCCTTCTGAGTGTCAGAGATGTCCAAGGCCTGGGTAGTGGGGGAATCTCAAGTTGAGGGTAGGATGGGCCTAGATAGAGCTATGAAGCCCAGAGCCCTGCTCCCCAAAGGACTCCTCGCACCTGGGAGCTTGGGGCTGAGCCTTACCGAGGGGATGAGCCAACCGTACTCATCGTTGTTGACACCAATGATGCTGGGGACAGGTTGAAAGTCGGCAGAGGCCAGCAGCTCGTGGGGGTGCCTGGGCAGGAAGGTCCCATCCACCATGCCAGGGATGATCCTGAAGGGCTGAGAGGGCCCACAAAGTCAAGTCCCTTTTTCTGATGGCTTCTGGATCCCAGTCACTCCTTCCCAGCTCATCCAGGACACCCATACCCTCTCCATCAGGAGGTCCTACAGCTGGCTTAGCATGGCCTGGCCTCAACTTCCCGCTCAAGAGTGTGAGGACACCAATGTGTGGAGATGGAATAACTTGCCCAGAGAATGAAAGGGATGTGTTCCCCACACCTGTCAGTCCTTTTCCTCCATACACGCATCCACTCAGCCTGACCTTATTAATGGCCAGAATCTCCTCTTCACTCTTGCCCCTCAGGCAGTCCACCAGTGCCTCTGAGTCAATCTGGCCACAGGCAGACATGTTTGCCACCATCTGTAAAGAGACCAGGCAGGGGCTGGCTCATCCTTCCAGGCAAGGGTGAATGATTTGTCTAAGGTCCCAGCCAGGAGCAGGTGCACCACAAATCTCACAGGTACTAGGGCAGCAGTTTTGCGGGCCATAGAACATGCTTAGCCTCTGCAATGGCAGAGTTCTGTGGATTCTGATCCCTGAGCCCCTCCGCAATCCCCGGAGAGGTGGCGGTTTCCCAGGTGCTCTGATGGCAGGGTAGTCCTTGTTGTCCTCATTTAACAGAGTAATGGAGGCTGAGAGGTAAAAGATGAGGCAGCTTCCCACAGTTGGGGGTACTCACCGTGGAGACCGCATCAGATGAGCTATCAATGAGGCTGGGCAATAGAGCCACACCACTCTCCATGATGGCACCATGGAAGAGTCCTTTGGACATGGGGGACACGACATGTGAGGACACACTTGTGCCACCTGCAGACTCGCCAGAAATGGTGACACGGCCAGGGTCTCCTCCAAAATAGGCAATATTTTGCTGGACCCAGCGTAGTGCAGCCACTTGATCCAGGTAGCCCCAGTTGCCGGTTGCATGCTTGTCTCCAGTGCTGAGAGTGGCAGGGACAGGGATTATGGGGCTGTCCTGGCTTCACTCAGCCGGCATTGCCCTGCCCAACCCCAGGCTCACCTGAAGAAGCCCAGTACACCCAGGCGGTACTGAATAATGACCACCACCAGGTCCTCAAAGGCCGCCAGTGCAGAGCCATCATACATGGAAGCCATGCCGACCGTAAACCCACCACCATGGATCCACACCAACACCTGGGGAAATTAAAGCACAGACACCATGTGGCTCCCATCCAGCCACTGGGGCTGCTACCTAGACTAACCACCACTTTGGCTCTGTCTGCCTAACCACATAGATAGAACGCAGGCAGGGCAGGGTGGCGTCTTCATGACCTGGGCTGAGGGTGACCCAATTTCTATCAGGAAAATTTGGCTTCTGATATTTTGGGGCCCTCTCCTCCTGGCTCCATTTCCCCCAGAACTCTCTCTGATGTGGAAAGAAAAGGGGCATCATCCCACATGCACATTAATTAAAAGTTTCTCCACTCTCAGGGTTCCTGCGTGGCTCAGTCAGTTAAGTGTTGACTCTTGATTTTGGCTCAGGTCATGATCTTGCAGTTCACGGGTTCAAGCCACGCATCAGGCTCTGCAATGACAGCACAGAGTCTGCTTGGGATTTTCTCTTTCCCTCTCTCTCTGCTCCCCTCTCTCTCTCTTTCTCTCAAAAGTAGGTAAGTACACAAACAAAAGTTTCTCCATTCTCATAAGCCCAACAGATACAGCACCCAAGTGGGTCTCCTGGGCATGAGTTGGTTGGGTGAGCCTTGGGTCCAGTCCAGGGCCACAGCTTGTGACCTCCGGGAGTAGTCAGGGTTCTATGACCCCATGCCCAAGGGTCAGCCATTAATGCTGAGTAAGAAGCATTCCCTTGGACCCACCAGTGAGAGGCTTCTCAACAGGGTCCACGCTGCAGCAGTGCCCAGTCTGATCTTGTTCTTTCTGATCTTCTTGCAGAAGAAATGTCCTCCCATACCCCAGCCAGCTAGGGCCTGGCACTCACGGGCAGATTGGAGCCTTCCCTGGCGTGGGCCGGTGTGTAAATGCTGAGGTACAGGCAGTCTTCGGACATGGAGGTGAAAGGCAAGGTTGCATTCAGCAGTTTCAGAAACAACTCATTTGTGGTAGTGATGTTCTGCAGACACCTAGTGGGGCCGTACCACGGTCAAAATGAGATCCTGGGCCCACATTTTCTCCCAGCCTCCCTCAGTCCCACCTCCCCTGAGAACTTGCTCACACATGGCCCTTCCCTAAATCCCCTCTGCACCAAGTTACAGGCCACAGGCTTGGGGGAAGCTGTGATTGAGCCCAGTTCCAGGGAGGCCTCAAGGTTGTAAGGGCCTTGGATACCAATCCTCCTGAGGCTGGGAAATCTTGACTTTCGGGGGTCTCTATGAGACCCATGGGTTGCATGTGTTGGTAGTCACCACTGTCTTCCTGTACTCAGGCCAGGAGCAGGGGAGTAGCCCACACACATGTGCTGCCTGCATGAGTGGATATTAATTTCTCACGAGAAAAGCAGTGGGGCATCCCTCATCTCAAGTCAGACTGTCAGGGAACCTCATCACTCCAACATGGTTTCCAGTAGCAAGAACATACGCAAGCCCTTTGGCCAATGGCAGTTGGCCCTGCCACTGGCACAGTAACTGCACACAGTGGGGGTCCTCTACTCCTCAGGGATCTACAGTATCTGCTGCTGGAGTCAGGGGCTCCCATAGGGTTCATGGAGCCAACTCAACCTCTCCCAGAGACACCTTCCCTGGTGGCAGAGAACACTTGACATAACTAGAACCTAGGCACATCTGTATCTCTGCTCATCCCTTCAGCACTTGGAGCTAATGCCCCTTAAGTGCCAAGCCCCAAGCCTGGGAAAGTTACTTTGCCCTTCCAAGCCTCTGCATGCTTGTGGAAAAAATGCATGTGAGGACCCATCAAACTCAGAGGGGAGACTGGCTGTGGAGGCTTAGATGAAATGACAACTGTAACCTGGCCCAGAGTACCCTCCACCCCAGGGACTGGAGTTCCTTGGACTCCCTGCTTACATAGCTGGGTGGGAGGTCCCGTCCTTTACACCACTCCAAGATTCAGGGGGCTCAGGGGGTGCAAATCGCAGTGGTCCTAGAGGCGGTTTAGCAAAGGGAATTCCCAGGAAGGTGTGGACCCCCACATCAGTGCCTTTCACGTGGATGAGGCTCCCCCGCACCTGCCCCGTGTGTGTGGTCCGGATGGGGCTGGCAGAGTCCTGGCCTGTGAACAGAGAAGTGGACATCAGGGTTGAGTCTACCAATTAGTTGCCCTCCCAGGCTACTAAGTTGCCCTCTCCTTCTGGTCTTCAGCTCAAGGGACTCTGACTTATAAACACTTGCTTTACAAATGTCCTGCCTTTAACCTTTGTGTGTCTACTCTCCCACCCCCCCCCCCCAACCCCACTGTCCTTGCTGGGTCTGGCCCTGGCCTTTTCTACCACACTCAGTGAGGCTCCTTGGGACTTAGCACCTGGTTGACCTCCAGGAGCTTCAAACATATGGTCACATAAGCTTGAAGGGGTGAGAGTGTCCTTTCTGCTGACAGTGAGGCAGTAGAACTGTGGCAGTTGGGCACTCAAGCCTCCTGTGCTTAAGGATATCACGCTCTAGGTGGCAAGAAATGACATAGAGAAAGCATCCTTAGAACAGGGGCACCTGGGTGGCTCCGTCGGTTAAGCGTCCAACTTCAGCTTAGGTCATGATCTCTCGGTTTGTTAGATCAAGCCCCAGATCGGGCTCTCTGCTGTCAGCACAGAGCATGCTTCAGATCCTCTGTCCCCCTCTCTCTCTGTCCTTCCCCTGCTCGTTCTCTCTCTCTCTCTAAAATAAATAAATAAAAAGTTAAAAAAAAAAAAAGAAAACATCCTTCAAACAAAGTGATGATGTTATGAGGAGAGCACAACCTCTCCTACTGTGGGGATCAGGGACGGGAGGAAGAGACTGAAAGTCACCTAACACAAGGGGCCAAGCTGATATTCTTTTTTTTTTTTTTTTTAATAAATGTTTATTCATTTTTCAGAGAGAACGTGTGAGCGAGGAAGGGGCGGGGGGTGGTGGTGGTGGTGGGTGGGACATAGGATCCAAAGCAGGCTCTACGCTGACAGCAGAGAGCCCGGTGTGGGGCTTGAACTCACGAACTGTCAGATCATGATTTGAGCCGCAGTCGGACATTCAGCTGACTGAGCCACCCAGGTGTCCCCAAGCTGATATTCTTAACAAAGAATTTCTACAAATGAGTAAGAAATATGCCAGCTGCATGTACTTGGTGAAAGAATAGGAAATGATGAGACAATATATTCAGACAGAGTAAGGAATACAAATAAATGGCTCATACACACACGAAGAAGTGTTCACCACACTCGTGCGAAGAGAAACGCTCATTGAAATCTCACTGTGACGTCAACAACTTACTTTGTCACAAAAAGCAAGACAATCAGACAATGTGTGTTTTCTATTGGAAGAGTCCATAGCACTATGTGAAGTAGTCTTGCCCCAAAACATGACAAAGCAGAACGTAAAATTGAAATCTGGTCAAACCTTGAGAATATAAATGCATGAATACAAGTTGACAAGCATACTAGGGACAGAGAAATAGTTAAAAGAGAGCATATGGATATAATCAACGAAGGCCAAACTCTGGGATCCTCTCCAGAACAACTAAATTGGTTTCTTCAATGTAACAACGAAATTATAAAGAAAATAAAAGAGAAGCAGAGGAAGATGCTGAAGATTAAAAGAGATTCACATAAAAAAAGGTGGATAATGGGGCTCCTGGCTGTCTCAGTCAGAGGAGCATATGACGCTTTATCTTGGGGTCATGAGTTCAAGCCCCACGTGGGGTGTAGAGATTACTTAAAGAAATAAAACATTTTTTTTTTTAAAGACCAATAATAACAAATGTTAGTAAGGATGTAGAAAAACTGGAACCTTTACATATTGCTGGTGAGGAGGTAAAGTGGTGTATATGCTTTGGAAAAATATCTGGCAGTACTTGAAAGAGTGAAACATGGAGTTACCATATGACCCAGAAATTCTACTCCTAGGTATAAACCCAAGAGAACTGAAGACATATGTCCACACAAAAACTTGCATATGAATGCTCATAGCAGGATTACTTATAATAGCCAAAAAGTGGAAACAGTCTAAATGTCCATCAACTGTTAAATGGATCAATAAAATGTATCATATCTACATGTTGGAATATCATTCAGCACTACAAAGAAAAAAGTACTGAGCACGCTACAGCATAGATGAACCTTGAAAACCTCATGCTCGGTGAAAAAAGTCAATCACAAAGGATCACATATTGGATGCTTTCAGTTATACAAAATGCCAAGAATTGGCATATCCATAGAAACATAAAGCAGACTGATGGTTGCCTAGGGCTCAAGTTGGAGGAAAGGAGGAATTGATGTGGTGAACTCTGGGAATATACTAAAAACCATTGAATTGTACACTTAAATGGGTGAATGGTATGCTATGTGAATCATGTCTCAACACTGTTATAAGAAACACGTCTACCAATTTCCAAAGTATGGGCCTTATTTGAATCCTGATTTTTTTTTAAAAAAAATGTAAATACCATTTATGAGATAATACAAAATAAGAACATTTGGCTAGATGCTTGATTGCATTAAGAAATCATGATATTGGGGGCTCCTGGCTGGCTCAGTCGTTAAAACATGTAACTCTTGACCTCAGAGTTGTAAGTCTGAGCCCCATGTTGGGTATAGAGATTACTTAAAAATAAAATCTTGGGTAACCTGGATGTCTCAATCAGTTAAGCGTTCGACTTCAGCTCAGGTCATGATCTCGCAGGTTGTGAGTTTGGGCTCTGTGTCGGGCTCTGTGCTGACAGCTCAGAGCTTGGAGCCTGCTTCAGATTCTGTGTCTCCCTCTCTCTCTGCCCCTCCCCTGCTCACACTCTGTCTCTCTCTCAAAAATACACATTGAAAAAAATTTAAAAAATTAAAAAATCTTTAAAAAAAGAAATCACGATATTGTTTTATGTCTATATATTCCTTTTCTTTTAATAGGAGATAAAAAATCTACACGTGATGTAATATCTGGGATTTGCTTCAAATAATGGTGCGAGGGAGAGGTGGTAGTCTAGACAAAACCAGGTTGCTCAGGTCGTAATTACTGAAGGTAGATTATGGATACAGCAGATTTGTTATATTATTCTACCAGAGACTGGAAGCCCTTTGATGCTGTGTGGCTGCAGGCAGCCCTGACTTTGTACCTTGGGGTACAGGGAGTTATCCAGTCAGGCTCCCCATACTCCTGGTGTTAACTTCACTGGCTCCTGACTCCCTGGAGCTTTCCCTATGGCAGGTTCAGGTTCTGCTTCTGCAGAATTTGGCCAATCTGAACCTGGTTCCATAATAAAAGGGGAAAAAACAAACCCAAAAAACAACTCTGGGGATTTATATCACCTACAGATCAGAGACAACAGGGGATGAGGGACCCTGAAGGTGGACCCAGAAACAGTCCTGAAAGCAAGGAGGAGATTCAGGATGGGCAGTCACACCTCCCTGTCTTTTCTCATGCACTTCCCTTTACCCTGAACAAAGGTCGTTCCCATTTCTCCATCTGTGGGAATCCTGACCGTGCACCTCCACAAGGAAGCTCTCCTGGGTTTCCCAATCACAGTTTATTGCTTCCACTCTTGAGCCCCCAACACCCTTATCAAAGACTGAAAGGAGTGTCCTTTCACTCTTCTTTCAGAAGGACATTGAATGCAGTGACTCCAGGTTTGAAGAGAGGGTTGTTGGTATTGTGGAGGATGCCCAAGGGGGCCTGGGCCGAGGGGAAGTGGCCATGCGAGTGCCTGCCTGTCACTGGTTTTTGCATGTTCAGTCAGGCTCTCCTGCCAGACCCACCTTTCCCTTCCCAGCTTGCCTGCCTACCTCTACCCAGATCACTTATCAGATCAGCATGGATCAATATGCTTGATGCCATATCATGTGGATAAGATCAGAGTCAGCACTCACAGGTTC
Organism: Panthera leo; assembly: GCF_018350215.1. Taxonomy (NCBI): domain Eukaryota; kingdom Metazoa; phylum Chordata; class Mammalia; order Carnivora; family Felidae; genus Panthera; species Panthera leo. Next base: position 42,349,522 of record NC_056693.1, on the reverse strand, counting down.
CACAGAGGGCAACTGAGCAATGTTTTTCCAAGTCAAAGGCCCACCCCTCTCCCCAGTAACATGCTGCCTACACACACACAGTTCCTTGCCAGGTGCGATATCTGTCCATGTAATTCACTGAGGCCACTGGCCTCCAATGCCTGAATGTTGTCATAGCAAAGGACACAATGTTGAAATGTCCCTGATCAGAGGCCAGTTACATCAAGGATCCTTGAAGAGAAACCGTTGTATGCAACAGTATGAGGAAGCTCTACCACGTACAGGTATAGGGAAGTCATCCCCTGTGTCAGGAAGTAGAAAAGCTGGGTGCCAGAAAGGGAGGGAATTTGTGACCATTTAGGTGAAAACCAAGGATGTGTGCACAAATCCATTCTTCGGTAAACCGAGCAGTGTGTAAAAAGCCCTGGGGACCTTGAAGGAGCCAGGGCCAGATGGGACTGGAGAGGGTCAGACATATCACCTATGCCCTCTTCTGGCTTGTCTATTATTTCTTTTTGAAAGTGGGTCCTATCCAAAATATTAACATTTTTAATCGTCCTGCTGGAAGGTCTTGGTGACCGCTGAGAGCCTGGTGAGCAGCTAGTAAGGGTGGAAGTGGGGTGGGCCTCGGGGAAGGGATTAATGTGGATGTCTCCAGGGCAGATTCAACTGGGAAGAGGGAGGACAGTCAGGTCTCACAGGTGGGGCCGTTTTGGGTGAGAGGATCACGCTGGCCAGAGGGGGCACAGGAGCTGCAGACACCGAGGCATGGTGCCAGAATAGCCTAAACTACTGGTAACCTGAAGCTGACACAAAGTGCTCTGTGACACCTTTGCTCTGAGGCCAAGAGGTGCCCTCACTCCAGGTGGGTGCATGGGGTGAAGAGGAAACAGACAGCCTCTTTAGGATGCAGAGGCAGGGGGCTTGGGCTTGTATAGCCAGATTCCCCAAGGGCCAGTAACCTTGCCTGGGGCCCCTTTAGAGGGGTCTTCAGTGGGTGCCAGGACGCTCTTCTGGCCAAGGGCACAACACTCAAAGCCAAACCGCATCAGGAATATTATTACTGGTATTTTTCTTCGGGGGCAGCGCCGGCTCCACCACAAACACTAAGAAGGAAACATCCCAAATTATGCCCCCACCCTCAGCCCCGCCTGCATCACCAGGCACTGCTCAGAGCTCCAGGCCCTATTTGCATCACTGGTGTCGTATCCTCAGACAGCCCCGACTCTCTCTGTGCCTGTGAGGGCCCACCCCGGGGTTTCCGGACAATCGTTCCAGCGTTCAGTCTGGTGCAAGTTTCCTTCACTGTGGTTCTCCACCCGTTCCCACCTCTCTGGGACCTTCCCTCCTGCAGCCTCAGGTCCTGACTCTGCAGAATCTGGCAAGTGCGACCTCCGTCCCTTGCCACCCCTCAAGGGAGCCTCACCCTGGCCCAGGACGAGAAGCAGGAGCCCACAGACCACGGCGCTCAGACACCCGCGAAGTAGGTCCAGTCGCATAGTCTACCCAGTGCACAACTGCTGTTCTCACCCAAAGACAGCCCAGAGGCTGCAGTTCTGTGAGTGCCTCCGGCAGGGCACGGAGTTTGACCTAGGCTGGAAGTAGGCGGGGCTAGCTGGGAAGGGAAAGGCAGGAGAGCCTGACTGAATATGCAAAAACCTGTGACAGGCAGGCACTGACATGGCCACTTCCCCTTGGCTCCGTCCTCCTTGGGCATCCTCCACAATACCTCCACGATACCAACGACTCTCTCCTCAAACCTGGAGTCACTGCATTCACTGTCTTTATAGTCACAGACCTGATAAGGGTGCCAGAGAGGGGGAGCAATAACCTGTGATTGGGGGACCCAGAAGAGATTCCTTGAGGAGGTGCGTGGTCAGGATTCCCACAGATGGAGAAATGGGAGTGATCTTTGTTCACGGTGAAGGGAAGTGCATGAGGAAAGACAGAGAGGTGTGACTGCCCATCCTGAAAAGCTCCTTCTTGCTTTCAGGACTCAGTTTCTGGGTCTATCTCAAGGTCCCTCATGGCCTTATTGTCCCTGATCTGAGGGTCTCCTTGGACCTCCTCTCTATTCAGTCAGAATCTACCTTTTGAAGTGCACGCATGACTGTGGCATTATCGTAAAGACAACCCCAACCCAATCCCACGGCTTTCCACCCCTCCCTCCCCTACCCGCCAAGATCGAGCTCAAGGTCATTTATGTATTTGACAAACATTTAAAGAGCGCCTGTTAGTCCCCGTGCTGGGGACTCGGCAGGGCACTCCCGGGCCCTAGGTGGAATGGGGGGTGGGGGGGGGGGGTGCAGGCGCGTCATTGGGAGGTTCCGAAACGCAGTAAACGGTGCTAGCACAGAGGGCATTTGGTACGGGAGCGCCCGCCCAGCCTGAAAGGCCGACTTCCTGGAGGAAGTGGTGCCTGAAGATACTCCAGGCCGGTCTTTAGTGTCCCCGAGAGCCAGCCGTGGCCTCCGCCGTCCAGCACCCTGCGGGCTCGAACGGCCAACACTGCTCGAGTGGCTTCTCTGTGTATTTGCCAGGCGGACTGCATTTCTTCGGGTTAGCGCACAGAGTGAACCGAGGCCACAGCTCCCATCAAACCCCAGAGCTAGAACGGTTGGTGCAGCATGTCCCTCTTGCGACCCCGTCGCCACGCCACGCCCCCTAACCGTCCCCCGGAAGTGCTCCGGTAAGAGCGGAAGTGCACGCCTAGTGCGGCCGGCAGCGGTTTCGCGATGGTGGGGGGCGGCGGGGTGGGGGGCGGCCTCTTGGAGAACGCTAACCCCCTCATCTACGAGCGTTCTGGGGAGCGGCCGGTGACCGCGGGAGAGGAGGACGAGCAGGTTCCAGACAGCATCGACGCACGCGAGATCTTCGATATCCGCCGCTGCTAAGCGCGGGCGCGTTCGCGGGGCCCTGGGAGGGGGCTGAAGTGTTGTCCAGTAGTTGGTAGAGCTGTATCAGGGCCAGGCATTCCCGGCGGAGGGTTCTGAGTGGGTCAAGGGGCAGACTCCCTTTTCCTTCACTTGCCACATTTGATTCGCTCCATCAATGACCCGGAACATCCACTGACGCTGGAAGAATTGAATGTAGTCGAGCAAGTCCGGGTTCAGGTGAGTCGTTCCCAGCGTCTGAGGGGGCAGGTTGTTCGGGAGAGTCAGAAAAGCCCAGCAGGCCACCAGGAGGCTGGCCTTCTCTCAGCTCACGGACTCCTCAGGGGATCTTGGGAAGGGGGAATTGCTGTGCCCATTTTATGGATGAGGAAACTGAGGCCTGTAGAAGTTAGACGATTTGCTTGAAGCAACACACTAAGGAGGAGGGAGGGTCTCCTCCTGAGATCTCATTCCCTCAACCAGGTGAGCGACCCCGAGAGCACGGTGGCCGTGGCCTTCACACCCACCATTCCGCACTGCAGCATGGCCACCCTTATTGGCCTATCCATCAAAGTCAAGCTTCTTCGATCTCTTCCCCAGCGTTTCAAGGTGAATTGGAACTGGGGCCCAGGGGTGGAACAGGGGTGAGCTTCTGCTACTGAGGAGGACATGGAGAGCATGAACATGGACATCAAAGTGAGGCCAGCCGGGATCCCAACAAGCAGAGATGAAACTGGGAGGAGCCTTTACACTTGAATGGGACAACAAGTATAACGGCCTGAGCTGGAAAGTGCAGAAAAGTAGTGAGTTTGGCAGGAAGGGAAGTAGGAAGCTGTAGATAGATTTGGAGCAGGGATGGGGCACAGGCAACCCTTTAAATCAACAGCAGTCAGCCAGTTCTTTGGAGAGAGATGACGGAGCAGCTGTGGGTGGGTGTGGGGCATAATGGAAGGTCCAGAGACCACAGTCATGATTAGGACATAGGATCAGTGGAAGGTGGTGAATGGGGGAGAGGGGACAAGGGAGTAGACAGGGATGAGTGCTCAGGCCTCACCTGTCTCCCTCCCAGATGGACGTGCACATTACACCAGGGACCCATGCCTCAGAGCACGCAGGTAAGTGTGGGCTGATGTTGAGGCATTGGCCCTGTGGCTTCCCCCTTGCCATGGTGGGTTGTAGGGCAACATGGAAGGAGGCTGACTGGGTGGGTGACTCCTCATTGGAGGTGGCAACCTAGAGCGAAGCTGGCCTGACTTAAGTCTCCTGTGCTTACCACGTTCTTCCATCCCTGCCCTTTTCCTCTCCTAAGTACACAGGACCAGGGTGTGTCAGACTTTATAGTACATGAGGCAACAGACATGAGCAGCCAGGTGGAAGGGATCTCAATAGGGTGGGATAGGTGTGGGTTCAGGTGGTTTGGGTAGCTTGGTCAAAGCATAGGGTCCTGGGAAGGAGGTGACAGTAGGTTGGTGCGAGTGTGTATATGCATACAAAGGCTTAGAAGTCGGGTTGGCCGGCAGGCTGGCCAGAGCCTGGCTTTGATCCTCCTCTATTCCTTCCTATCCAGTGAACAAGCAGCTTGCGGATAAGGAACGGGTGGCAGCTGCCCTGGAGAATACCCACCTGTTGGAGGTTGTGAACCAGTGCCTGTCAGCCCGCTCCTAAACCTGGCTTTTTGCCCCCAGCCATACCCAGGGTTCATGGCCTTGTTTTCTTGGATCACTGACAATGAGAAACTAACATTTTGCATTTTGTAATAAATCCTTAACTTATATTCATTTCCCAGCATGTCTCAGATTCTTTTTCACCTTGGTGGGGTCCTTCAGGGTTTGAGAGGAGATGGTGATTATGAGTGCAAGTTTCTTTCTTTCTTTTTTTTTTTTTTTAATGTTTATTTATTTCTGAGACAGAGACAGAGCATGAGTCAGGGAGGAGCAGAGAGAGAGGGAGACACAGAATCAGAAGCAGGCTCCAGGCTCTGAGCTGTCAACACAGAGCCTGACGCAGGGCTCGAACTCACAGACCACGAGATCATGACCTGAGCCGAAGTTGGATGCTCAACTGACTGAGCCACCCAGGTGCCCCATGAGTGCAAGTTTCTATACAGGCTGGGTTGATGAAATGCAATTCATTAAAAAAAATTTTTTTTAATGTCTGCTTATTTTTGAGAGAGAGAGAGACAGACTGTGAGTGGGGGAGGGTCAAGAGAGAGGGAGACACAGAATCCGAGGCAGGCTCCAGGCTCTGAGCTGTCAGCACAGAGCCCGACATGGGGGCTCGAACTCACAAACCGTGAGCCAGATCATGACCTGAACCGAAGTTGGATGCTTAACCAACTGAACCGCCCAGGCACCCCAAGATGCAGTTCATTTTTAAAATTTCTTCTAATGGTTGATTTCTAGGACAAGTTGGAAGTATACAAAAAAAATTGAAAGAGTAGTGTAGTGAACACACGAGTATACCCATCAGTTCAACAGTTGTTAACATGTTGCAACGTTGGCTTTAGGTGTGAATGTATAATATAACTGTATTTAAGAGTCAACTGCAGACACATGACCTTCACGTCTAAGTACTTCATCCTGGTCTCCTAAGAGTAATCCTGTATAACCACAATACTATTATCTGGCCAAAAAATGAAAAATTCCCTAATACTGTCTAATATCCAATCATTTATGAATTTCCCCAAAATGTCATTCATAGTTGTTGTGTTTTTTGTTTTTTAATCAGGCTCCAGTGAAGTTTCATGCATTGCAATGGTTATCTCTATAGCCTCTTCTAGAACTGTCTCTCCACTCCTTATCTTTTAATCTTTATTGACACTGAGTTTTTCTAAGTCAGGTGAGTTGTCCTGAAGAAGTTCCACAGTCTGATTTGCTCCGTTGTCTGCTATGTTTCTTATAAACTAGAAGTTGATTGAGTTCAGGTCTGAGTTTATTAATGAGAACCTTGCCCAAGAGTGTTGTATGTGTCCTTTAGCATCCACCAGTAGCTGTGTGATCCCTGCTTGTCTCACTGTTGGTGACACTTGCTCTGGTTCCCTTGTCAGGGCAGTGACAACAGGTTTCTCTGTGGAAAGGAACCTGAAGTACCCTCTCCATCAGCAACCCCACAGATGTGTGTTACTTCAGGTGCTGAGGTCTGGGGCCTCTGCCTCCCTCAGCCCTGTTCCCAGAGCACAGATGGTCACCAGGACAGACCCTGGGGCTTAGATCTGGGATCAGCCAGTTAGGAACTGTAATGCCATGATTTCCTGCCTCAGTTTCTTTCTCTGGGGATAAGTGGGGATATTAAAAAGCATGTCCGCTTCATCCCTGCGAAAGCTCAGGTGTGATTGTGGGCAGAGATTTCCAGAGGCTCTTCAAAAATCTGTTGAGGGTCTGCTGACAACACGGAGCCTGACCTGAGAGTGGGCATTGGCTGAGGGCTTTGCATATACTACCTAGTCTGTCAGTCCTCCACCCAGCCCTGTGTAGCAGTTGCTACCCTTTATTATCCTTATTTCATAGGTGAGGAAACAAGCTTCTGAAATAAATTATTTACTCCCCAAGACCTCAGCCAGGGAGTAAAAAGGAACCTAAGCAGTTTAGCAGGTACTGCTTAATTGGCAAGGGGTACTGTCGCCTGAATGGAAGGGCCTGTGCCTGCCCCACCCCCTCAGTCCCCAATTCCAGGAGAGAGTGGCTTCATCACCCAGTAACCAAGATCTGGCTGCTCATGCTTAGAGAGGTGAAGTCCTCAGCCCATGTTGCCCAGATTCTTCATGTGTAACGTGGGCATGGTTGTGACAATCACTTGGGACTGCTCTGTGAAGATTTAAAATGGATCTGCACCTATTTCAGGTAATTTTCCAGGCACTGTACCTCCCGCCCCTTTCCATGGATGAAGAACCTCAGCGCTCCAAAGAGGCATGGTGTCCAACCAGGGTCCCTCAGGCCCAGGGAGTGTCCCCGACCACCTGTACCCAGATGTAGGTTTTACCATGTATGTACCTCTGTATTGACAACCCCAATCTAAGGTTTCTGTGGTGTCTGTTCAGCTTGGGGGTGGGAAGTCACTGGGGAGGCAGGTGTCACTGAGTCATTCAACTGGCCCTCCTGGCAGCCACGCCATGGTGGGCAAGGGACATCAAGCTGCTCATGTCACAGCTGGCATATCAGATAGTCCCCTTGTCAGTCTTGACTCATCTGTGCGTGGCCCCTGGCTGCTGCCTGCAGAGACACCATCTGTGAATCCTTGGGCTAGTGCCCAGGCAACTTTCTGGAACTCCAGCTGTTATACATGGGTATGAGATAGGGGTGGAGTTTTAGGTCTCTGAAGCCCTCTGTCAGGTGTATCTTGCTCTTCTATTTCTGGACTGTGACTTCTCAGGCTTGGGAACAACAAATAGCTGGTGAGGTTGACCCAGGGATTAGATGACATGTATGAACATGCCCGGCTATGTCAGTTTGTGCTTATTGTGCTTATTGCCCACAGCAAAGGGCCTGACACATAGTAGGTAATTAGTACAGGTCAATGGGATGAATGAATGAATTGAGCCTTAGAACAAAGGAACTGGGACATGGGGGCTGTTGTGTGAGGAGGGCTGGGGATACTGAAACCCAACCAAGTTCCCTTTATGACCTTTTGCTACTGGAAGGAGGGGGAAAGGTGTGGGTCCCACAGAGGGAAGGTGGGTATGGGGGAGAGGGGGGGTGTCTGCATTGCCCCTCTTCTGGGCAGATCACTATTTTGGAGAGAACAGAACAGAAGCAGGAAAGAACAAGCAGGAGAGGGCCACAGATTCACTCAACCTGTCCTGTCCACACAAGAATGGTAAAAGTGTTCCTATTGAGATACGACTACATGCCAGACCTATGCCAACCACTTTACTTTTGCATTTCACGTTATTTATATCTTATAACATTATCCCATGTTCTACATGAAGGAAGACATTATCCCATGAAGACATTATCCCTGTTCTACATGGAGGAAGCTGAGGCTCACTCAAGATAAATGAACAGAGGTGAAATAGCTAGCAAGTGGCAGAGCTGAGATTTGAAGTCTGGGCTGTACTAGGTGTGTTCCAGACTCAGTTTGCTCCTTCTGGGCAGCCAAACTCAGCCCAGAGAGCTGAGAGGACCAGGAGGTGGGAGTGGGGGTATCTCAGAGTCATGTCCTGCTCTTGGTTCCTGGGGCCCCTGGCCATACCTAGGCTTGTGGTGTGTCTGGGCTGTTGGGGGAATGCTTGGGGCCTGACTGGCCTAATGTGGATGCAGTTCCCTTGGCAATGAAGAAACACTGCTGAAGTCAAGAGTTCAGATTACTTGAGGGGAAACCCAGCCCTAATTCCTTGCATGGCTCCCTGCTGGGAAGGGTCACAGCTACCCCCACATACCTACCCTGTGCTGGACATGCAGGGGTTATTTTCAGTGGCAAGGTCATGTGTGAGGTGGGTAGGAGTGCCATAAGCAGTCCATCCAGGATTCCTGATGGGAAGTGTTTTGCTGGCTCTTGAGACTTGGCGTCCTGACGGGAGGTTCAAACCACAACTCCCTCTTGCCACTGGACCTCATCCAGGAAGCCAGAGCCAGTATAGGGTTGCCAAGGCCTCCAAGACCCCAGGACCATGGGAAAGACACAAGTGGGCAGGCCACCCCTCAGTCTAGCCCTTGCCTACTTTGGGGACCTCAAGATCAGAGAGGCCCTCACAAACCCTCTCTTACTTACTTAGCCAGGCCCTCCTCACTCCAAGGCCCTCTTCCATGTTGCCAAGGAAACTAATGCAGCAGCCAGAGAATCCCACCCGGGTCTCCATGGCAACCTACAACAGCCCACTAGGATCCATCCATTCTTGATGTCACCTGAGCCCTGAATGGGTGCCCCCACCCCAGCTACACTCATTACAATCAAACGTCAGAGTCTGATAGCAGATCCCTGTCACAAAGTACCTCATAGCCGGCCTGCTGCCAATCTCATACACCCTAGACATGAGCAAGGGGGGGAACAGATCATTTTATAGCTGGGCACCCTGAGGCTGGGAGAGGAAGCAAGACCCAGGAGTCTGGAGGCAGAGCCAGGTCTAGAAACCAAGCTTCCCCATGACATCTCCCCTCTGCCCTGGCCCCCACCCTAGGTCTAAGGAGGGGGTGAGCTCTGGGCAGTGGTGGCACCAAGTGGTGGCTAATTCTATCCCCCCAGCCCCAGCCCTGCCCCAAGGGTGCTCTACCCCTTGCCCCTCCTAGATGGGAGTCTGAACTTCCAGATCCTGTTATATGCTCTGAACAGTAGGTCCTTATGAGGCTAGAGGGAAGGAGAGAGCCATTGAAGACTTAAAGTGGCTAGATTCAGCCCTGACTCTGGTCCAGTCCCATCCACCCCATCCACTCTTGCCGCCATCTGACACACCTATCTGCCAGGATTTCCCCAACTTTGGGCAACCTCCAGCCCAGGAGCAGAACGACCAGGAACGGAAAGGCCAGGAGCAGAAGGGCCAGGGCCAGGTATTTTTAGCAGAGTTGTTGGCAGCTGTCTGGAGGGTGCTGGGAGGTGAGGTGGTGCTGAGTTCATCCTTTCCCTTCTCTGGGCTTGTATTCCTTCCCCCAGAAACAAGTATGCACCTCTACCTGCAAAGCACTGCCAGAGCACCTCCCTTCCCTGACTCCCTGCCCCAAACAGCTCTCCATGTGCCCCCAGGGGCTCACATTTTGACACTAGCCCACACCCTGAGGGGGAGGCGCATCAGGTAGAACCTTCAGCTCCCCAGGACAGGGAGGGGAGTAGAGAGGACTTGGTGCTAAGACCAGAGGTCCAGATTTAGGACCCTTATGTTTTAGCTCAGATATGGGAGGGTGGGGAGTGGGTGTCCTGAGCAGAGAAGGGTCAAGTCTGTCCAGCCTGTATTGGTCTGCTTGTTTGGGCAACAGGCCAGGGCTGGGGGAGAGCAAAGGGAGAATTCACTGTTAAAGGGCCAGAACTAATTTTTCCCCAGAGGGGAGTTGGCACAGTGGGCCCTTCCGGTTTTCCCCCTTGACCCCCACCCACGATGGTATCCCCAACTTCAAACCCCTCCCCCCGCACCATTCAACCTACCCCCATTCCTTCTGCCTCCTTCCCTGCCTCCCACCACAAACGCTCAGACCCAGGCTTTGTCTGCCCAGTCTGGTGGGGCGGGTGGTGCGAGGTCCTGGGAGGGGGTGGGGGATTCCCCCGAGGGGGAGGGGACGGACACGTCAGCCCCCGCAGCAGCGGGGACGTGGGCGAGCGCGGGGGTGGGGGCGGGGGTGGGGGTGGGGGCGGGGGCGGGCAGACGCTTAAATAGACAGCTCTGGAGCCCGGGGCCCAGAGCTGACTGAGGAGGCGAAGGCTGCAGCAGCGTCGGGTGTCCGAGCCAGGGTCTGCGAGTGGACTGTATCGAGGCCTGGAACCTCGTTCTGACCGTGTCCGTGTGCGGGTGGGTGAGTGTCCTGGTGTAGCAGGGTGCGGGTGGTCGCTCCGTCCGGGGTGCGGATGGACGAGTCGGGAGAGTGGCTCAGAGTCAGAGCGCCTTCACGGCCGAGAGGGGACTGCGGCAGGTCCTCGGCTCCAGCGTCCTGCCTGAGCCGGGGATAGCAGGCGCGCCAGGGGTCCGGCCTCCCACACCCTATCCACCACGGCTTACCCTGCCTTCCCCACTCCCCTTCCCCAGACGGCGTCGGGCGCGATGACTCTGAATGGCGGCGGCAGCGGAGCGGGCGGGAACCGCGGCGGGGGCCGGGAGCGCGAGCGCCGTCGGGGCAGCACACCCTGGGGCCCGGCGCCCCCGCTGCACCGCCGAAGCATGCCGGTGGACGAGCGGGACCTGCAGGCGGCGCTGGCTCCGGGCTCTCTGGCAGCGGCCGGGACCGGGACCGGGACCGGGGCCCAGGGTGCGACGCTCGAATGGCACGAGGGCTCCTCCGAGTCGCTCAGCTCAGGGGGCAGTGACTCAGACGAGAGCGTCTACAAGGTGCTGCTGCTGGGGGCGCCTGGCGTGGGCAAGAGCGCTCTGGCGCGAATCTTCGGTGGTGTAGAGGATGGGCCTGAAGCAGAGGCCGCAGGTGAGGGGCTGGGACTATTCAAGGGAGGGGAGATGCTAGGGTTGGGACTGAGGGCTACAGGGCTGGGGAACTGGATTAAAAGCCGCACATACCGTGGGATTCTGAAGGCATTTTCAGAACCATGCCTCTACTGACCCGTTTCATGGTTGGGGAAATTAAGAGAGAGGGGACCTCCAGCTCTTGCTAGAGGGAGTGATGCCCGGAGTAGAAGACCCATACCTAAGACAACTCTTAGGATGGGAATGGGACATCCCTCCCTGCCAGGGCTGACAGGAACACAACCAGAGGGAGTTTCTAGGAGAGAGCCCTGGGTGACAAAGTCTCTAAGAATATGACAGTCACTATTTTAACTCAGGCCACCGTGGTCGGAGTTACCTTGGGGCCAAGACATCAGGATTGGCCACCCAGGACATTGGTAGCTTGGGGAAGAGGTGTCTAGGTGAGGATCAGGAAGGCCCCCCATGCCCTCTACTTCCCACTTCCCAGCCCTGTTATTTCTGTTGTCACCATAGTGGCCATAAGTGGAGGGAAAGGTTAGGGGGGCTCTGGAGTGGAGTTGGAAGGGGTGGCCAGAACAGTAAACCTGGCACATGGTGTGGGAGGGTGGCTTCTTGCAGCCAGCAGGTAACCTGACTACTAGTCTCCTTCCTAGGGCACACATATGATCGGTCCATCATAGTGGATGGAGAGGAGGCATCACTCATGGTCTATGACATCTGGGAGCAGGTAGGCTGCAGGCTGAGACCCAGGGCAGGGTGGGAGCGTGACCCAGGGGATAGAGGCCTGCTGATAGTGGCAGCCTTGTAGCCTGGGGGCATGAGAATTATTGGGTAGATATGTGTATGTATGTGTTCCCCAGGATAGTGGCCGCTGGCTACCTGGTCATTGCATGGCTATGGGCGATGCATACGTCATCGTGTACTCAGTGACAGATAAGGAAAGCTTCGAGAAGGCCTCAGAGCTGCGAGTCCAACTGCGGCGGGCACGGCAGACGGATGACGTGCCCATTATCCTAGTGGGCAACAAGAGCGACCTGGTGCGCTCTCGAGAGGTCTCCTTGGATGGTGAGCAGGGAGCGGGTCGGAAAGGGAGGGACATCCTAACTGGGCTGTGGTCCATTCAGTCTTGGCTCAGCTCAAGTCCCTGGGGATCATGAGTGGCTAAAAATGTTCAGGAAAAAAACTTGAGGGGGAGAGAGAGAAAACTGCTACCCTCCCACTGGACTCTCAAAGGTCCAAGAGGGCTGGGGAAAGGACCAAACGCACGAGGGGAGGTGGAAGCTGCTGCGCACCGAGCTGGGCCACCACAGGGTCCTCGTCTCCTGTCCCTTTTGGCCCTGGCCTGACAGACAATGGGTGAGGAGAGTGCAGAGAACTGGGATAGGAGGTCACAGAGTGGATTTGGGGCCGGGGCCAGTCTTGGCATGGGCTTGTGCCTGGGGAGGATTCTCCCCTCTTGGGCTCAGCATTCTCCTCTGTGACCCCCCAGAACTGAGCCCCTCAGAGGAACCTAGCAGTGACTTGGTGACATTCTCCGTCTAGTTTCACTGGTATATAACACCAAACCATGAAGCACTAAGCTGCTCAACAAGGTTCTCGTTCTCTTGTGTTGAGTACTGTAGCATTTCTATTTCAATATCCGACTTCAAATTATTTCAATGAACGAGTTTCCTTTTGTGGGCCTTTGTGAACTCCTTAAACGTGGGCACATTCTACCAGTTGGGTGACCCAGCAATGCCCTGGATCCTCTGTACAGGAGCTGCGTTCTATGTTTCTGGGGACCACCCAGGGATCCCCCTTCCCTGACCCTGAGATTCCTGAGTGGCAGCTGCAATGGGGTGACCAGGATTTGAGTGGACTTCTCACCCACCCACGCTTTGTTTAACCAGAATGTGCCTTTCCCCACCAGAGGGCCGGGCGTGTGCCGTGGTCTTCGACTGCAAGTTTATTGAGACCTCAGCAGCGCTGCACCACAATGTCCAGGCCCTGTTTGAGGGTGTCGTGCGCCAGATACGCCTGCGCAGGGACAGCAAAGAGGCCAATGCACGTCGACAGGCGGGTACCCGGCGGCGAGAGAGCCTTGGCAAGAAGGCAAAGCGTTTCTTGGGCCGCATTGTAGCACGCAACAGCCGCAAGATGGCCTTTCGCGCCAAGTCCAAGTCCTGCCACGATCTCTCCGTGCTCTAGACTCCACAGGCATATACTGTGTTGTGCATACACATGGGTGGATTGGTGGGCTGGCCCAGCCAACTGCCCTAGGTGCCTCAGGGCTGGCTCGGACTCTGGGCATACCCCACCTCATGGTCACGGACAGACAGACAGTGCTGCCCAGGGAGGCAGCTCCCAGTGACCATCAAGGGCTGGGCCCACAGCAATGTGTGTACAGGCCAGTGTGTGTCCCAAGCAGCAGCCTGAGCCCAGCCCGTGGGGCAGGCCTCTGTGTGAGGAAAGGACTCTATCTTTCTCCACACTTGGGGTGTGCATGCTCTGGAGGGAGGCTGTTCAGTGCAGTGGTTGTTTACATGCAAATTTTTGTAATAAAGACTATTTCCTGATAGATCAGGGCTGTTAACTCTGTATTTCCTCCCAGTAGGGGGTTGTAGGAGGAGGAAGTGTTCCTGAGGTTAAGGGATAGGGCCTCACTGCCCTTCCCTGGTGTGTGGCCTTGATTATCCTAATATTTGAGCTCTGATATATTCAGCTGAATCAGAGGGGCAGGTGTGGTTGTGGCCTGGTTGGGGATCCAAGCAGCAGGAGGAGATAATAGCCCCTCCCAGCTTGTTATCCAGATTTTTCTCTTGCACTGGGGCCTAGCAATGCCCAGCTGATTAAAGGTTCAATCTCTCCACTGTGGGTCAGGGAAACTGAGGCTGTCTGAGGTACCATGCCCTGCCCCAGGTCTCATGGGCAAACAAGAGCCCTGGGTCTGGCTGGGTCCTGGGCTGGTGTCTCCGTCCTGCTCCCTGCTGAGAGTGGCTGGAAAGTTGTTTAAGTGGGGTAGCTGTGGAAGACTTCTGAGACTCCCTGGCTGGGAAAGAAGGAGGCTAGTGTCTGAGGCTGGGATACTGAGAAAGGGAGGGCCTCACTCTTCTCTCCTCTGGGAGGGGCCAGGCCAGAGCATCCCAGGCTTAGCACTGGCTAATGTGGTGTTGGCAGGAACAGCTCCCTGGAACCCTCCCTGCCTGGAATGAGAGGCCTTGCATTGGTGTGGGAACGTGTGCCTGTTCGCTGATAGCTGGCAGTGTGCCTGTCTCCCCACCACCCGCACCAGGCACAGGTGACTGCTGGGACTTTACCTACATTGTTTCAGGAATGAGTATCTCCATTTGGCAATTATAGATGGGGAACTTCAGCGGTTGCCTGAGGTCACACCTCAGAAGTAGAAGTGGCTGAGTGGGGACTGGTATACTAGTCTGCTGGTTTCCAGAGCCCAAAGGCAGCCTAGGGCGAGGCCTGGTCAAGGGTCCATACAGTTCCTTCATTGGTTCAATTTATTTATTCCACAGACTCCTAGGTGCTCTTGCAACCTGGTTAGAACACTGCAGTTGTTCACTGGCAGAAGGTGTGAGTTGTTCATTGGCAGTTGTTCAATGTGCACAACCTGCAGTGTACAGAACCCATCTTGGCTGACGCACGTGCTCCCCAGGGCAATGTTAAGTGCACAGAGCTTTGCCGCTCCCCACTCCCAGCCTGCAACATACTTAGAGGCATGTGGAAGGCATGGTTTTCTCAAAGCAAGTGAACGTCCTGAGGCCTAAAGAAAAATCCAGGCCTTCCTGGCTCTGCTACTTATTGGCTTTGTGACCCTGGGCAACCCACTCAGCATCTCTGTGCCCCAGTGACATGGGGACAATGCCCCTTCAGAATGGAGTTAGGGTAATAGTGAAGGTGTGCGCTCAGAGCAATGCCAGGTGCATAGTAGGAGCTTAACATACATGAGACCCCTTCAACCACCCCACAGTGCACTGCTTTGGGCTGTGGTGCCTGGGGTGCCTGAGTTACACTTGGCTTGTGGCAGACAAGGCTGGAGGCAGGTGAGGAGTTTCTGCCCATCCTCCAGATATGCAGTGGGAAGGACTCAGGGAAGACCATGGGAAACTCTGAGAACAAGGAAGGACTGGAGATGGTATCCCTGACCCTTCCCACACATCCTCCTGACCCTCCCACACACGACTCCCAGGCCCCAGAAACTTTTCCTGTCTCCACTTGGCTGCCCTCATGGGGGAAGGGGCCTCTTGCAATCCCTGCAATTCCCTCAAGGTCACCTGAGCTGGCTCAATCTTCTCTTCCTTCTCAGAGGCAGGAGACAGTCCATTTTCCCAGCCCTGTCAGTGTCAGCAGCTAGTGTGAACCCTTAGGGAGCCTCAGGGGATCTCAAAGGCTGCTGATTGCTCCACCCATTGGTCCCAGTGGTGGGTGGTCTAGAGCCCCAAATACCCAGTTCAGTCATGTTCATTTATCCTTCATGTGCAACCTCCTTGTTTTTGATCCAGGCAGGAGCTGCCAGGGCCAAGCAAGGGCAAGGTCATTACTGCGTCCCTGAGACTTGCCCTGGAGGGCTCCCAGTCTGATAGAAGAGACAATGGCAGTCTGGTGTCTTCTCTGCTCTGATAGAGGTAGCACATTACATGGAGTAGAGATTATTCCCAGAAGAGAATCCTGAACAAGCGTGGGATCCCAGGGAAGGTTTCCTGGAGAAAGAAATATCTGAGCTGTGTACTGAAGCCTGAGTAGATGTTCATCAGACAGATGAAGGGAGGGAAGGACATTCCCTACGAAAGGAACAGAGTGGGCCAAGATAGAGCTGCAGATGCTGGTACATGGGGGAGAAGTGGGATCGAGTCTGAAACCACAGAAAAAGAAGTAATGTCCAAGCCCATAGGGCCAAGAAATACCCATTGGGCTGTGTAGGGATGGGAGAAGTGCCAGGCCAATGATCTCCCAACCTCCTGGGGCTGGCAGTCATGGATGCTGAGCAGCCCCCAGCTTTCTAAAGTCAATGAGTAACTTTGGGGGGCTGGGCAGGGCCGGGCCTGCTACTGTGGGCCAGTGGTGTTTTCCACTCTTGAGCAAGCCTGGCTGGACCGCCTACCTGCTCAAGTGTCCGCCCTGCCCTACCCCACCCATCCCGGCCTGGCCAGTGCTCCCTGGAGAAGGAGTCCTCTCGCCTGGCGGCTGGACCAAGGGAGCCCGCCTGAGTCACCAGAGGGTGAGGTCCCTGGAGTGGAGGGGTGAGCAGGGCTGAGGCTGGGGTTGGTGGTAGGGGAAGGACAAACACTGCCCTGTCCAGCCCCTGTTAGGGGAAGAATTCCCAGGAGCGGTTGGAGTGGTTGTCCGTGCTCTGCATGCTCAGCTCCAAGCTGAGTGCTGAAAAATGCCAAGATGAGGGCAGGACTCCTGTCCCGAGGGGACTCTGTGTGTGAAGGATGGCAGTGTGTAGAAAAACAGGCCTCAAGACCCTGAACTATGAGTCCTGTGTTCCAGGAGGGATTGTCCTGTGGTCAAGTCCTCTGTGACCTTGGTCAGGTCTTGCCTTTGAGGCTTTACCTGCAACATGAGGTGACTGCAGGAAGTGACACTTAGAGTCCTCAGGGTCTTTCCAGATTCAAGTTTTGGGGATATTCAGAGCTGCTGGGCAATTAGCACTTTGGGATCTACATACAGGCTGGGGAGGTTATGTTGGGAAGGAGACAAAGGTCTGGAGGTGAAACTCCCATGGAGATCCTTGTGGGGCCAAGAACCAAGAGGCAGGATGGCTGGGCCTAGGGGCCTAGGTGGGCCTGGTCAAGGAGCTTGATGCTACCCTGCAGGCAGTGGGGAGCCACAGGCCCCTCCAAGAGGAGAAAGTGGAGGACAGTCTGTCGTGAGGTCCCACTAGCTATTTGTGTGGAATGGGCTGAGGCAGGGGACAGGGATGGGAGTGGGTGGGGAGCAATGTCCAAGTGGGTGGGATGGGGAGGGGCATCTCTGGGAGTATAGAAGGATAGGAGACAGGAGGAGACCTGGCTGACTACCCCATAGTGACAGGTAGCAGGAGGTCCAGCTGAAGAAGGGGAAGTTGCACCCGTGGGGCTTGAGGAAGCCATGGCTTGGGCTGAGTGGCGATGAGAGGAGGGATACTCTCTAGGAGGAGAGTAATGGGAGGGACCCCGTGCCTACTGATCCTGGCTGTACCCTCACTGCCGTGTCCTTCAGGCCCATCCTGACCATGGTCCCTGCCTGGCTGTGGCTGCTTTACCTCTCTGTTGCCCAGGTGAGCTGGACCCTGCTCGACTCCTTCAGATCCTGGCCCTGGGTGTTGGCACCCTTGTCCCCCACTCCACCTGGACTAGTTGCACTGACCATGGAAGAGACTAGTTGTGGGAGGGCGTTCAGAGCTGGCTATAGGCCTGCTGTGGGATCAGGAGGTCAAAGACCAGAGGGTGGATGGGTTAAGGTATGGCCAGGCCTATGGAAGGGGCAGAAATTCCCCTTCCTTGTCAGCTGCCTGTGAGACAAGGTGAGAATCCTCCTCCAGGTTCTCCCAGAGGCCCAGCCTGCAGAACTGTATGTGGAAGTCCCAGAAAACTATGGTGGAAATTTCCCTTTGTACCTGATCAAGGTAAGCCTGAAAGCTGGGTGGGTTGTCCACCCCCAAGTCCTGCTTCCCCTACCTCCAGCATTTTATCTCTTTCTTTTAATCCTGCTTCCCCAAGAATACGTGCTATAGTGAGTGAGTAACAAAATTTCAATTCCAGAAGAAAGTAGAGTTTTAAGTTGAAAAATAAATAATTGGTTGGGGCGCCTGGGTGGCTCAGTTGGTTGAGCGACCGACTTCGGCTCAGGTCATGATCTCACAGTTCACGAGTTCAAGCCCCACATCAGGCTCTGTGCTGACAGGTCAGAGTCTGGAGCCTGCTTCGGATTCTGTGTCTCTTCTCTCTCTCTGCACCTCTCCTGCTCTCCCTCTTTTCTCTTAAAAAAATAAAAATAAATTTCTAAAAAAAAAAGAAAAATAAACAATTGGTGGTGGGTGTCAAGGTTTAGAAAGGAGGGCAGGGAGTATTGTGGTGCATCAGGTACAGGGGAAAGAGCTCCGGCTTTGAATCTCAGTCCTATGACTTCATGGCTGTTTGACCTCAGGCAAGCGCTAGCCCTCTCTAAGCTTCAGTCTCCCCACATATATAATGGGGTCATTGGGTGGAGGGGCATCCCCCAGGCCTGGGTCCCACTGCCTTTACCTCTGTTCTCCCCAACAGCTACCACTGCCCCCTGAGGAGACTGAGGGTAAGATGGTGCTGTCACGAAACCCGGACATGACAGCCGAGGGCCCCTTTGCTGTGGATGCAGAGTCTGGCTTCTTGCTGGTGACCAGGGTCCTGGATCGCGAGGAGCAAGCGGAGTACCGGCTACAGGTATGGCTGGGCCAGATGTAGGGGAGAACAGTGAAGGCAGGGTGGGGCACTGACTATCCTTCCCTGCCAGGTCACCCTGGAGACTGAGGACGGACATGTCTTGTGGGGCCCACAGCCTGTGCTTGTGCATGTGAAGGATGAGAATGACCAGGTGCCCCACTTCTCTCAGTCCATCTACAGAGTTCAGCTGAGCCAGGGCACCAGGCCTGGTGAGTGCCCAGGGCAACGGGCTAACAACAAGGTCATGTGGGCAATGATGTGGGCAATGATGAGAGAGTAAAGAGGTGGCCAGACACCCAGCATAAGCACAGGGCAGCCAGGATCCAAGGTGCCCCCCTCCTATTTCTGTCCCAACCTTCTTCCCCCACCCTCCTTAGAGTCCTCTGGCCCCATCCAGTCTTGGCCTCTGTTCACCTGAAAAGTGGGGTGAAAAGCTGTGGCTCCCATCCAGAGTCCTGATATGATGATGGATATGAAAGGAAGTACCAGGGAGAGATAGGGGAGGCTTGGGAAACCCTCCCCAACCCCTTCTCCTTTCATGGTTTGTCCTCTCCACACACACCAGGCATCCCCTTCCTCTTCCTTGAGGCTTTGGACGAGGATGAGCCAGGCACAGCCAACTCAGATCTCCGATTCTACATCCTGAACCAGGCTCCAGCCCGGCCTTCCCCGGACATGTTCCAGCTGGAGCCTCGGCTGGGGGCTCTGGCCCTCAGTCCTGAGGGTGAGCCTGAGCTGGGTGTGAGGAGGAGAGAGGTCAGAGAAAGCTGGGGAAGGCAGCATGTGAGCCGTAACAGTAGGATGGGTTGGAGCTAGAGATGAAGAAAGAGTATTCTGGGTGGAGAAGAGCAAAGCACAAGGCTTGAACCTTGTGCATGGAGAGAAAAAATGGTGTGAATGGAGTACCTCAGCCCTATACCCTGGACACCTGAGTCTAAGGGACAAGGCTAGGAGAAACCTGAGGGGTTGTAGGCCAGGATGTTGCTGGTAGACCTTTGGACAGATTGTAAGGGAGACCTGAACCTGGGAATTCAGACCAGAGGCACATGATAGGGAAAGAAAAGCTAACCATATATCTGCCCAGCCAGTCACCCATTCACCCATCTACCACCCAACCATTACACATGTAGTCCATCTATTCAAACATCTATGCAGATTAACCCATCCACACACCCAAATTCCCATCCATTTATTTGGTCAACCATCCATGCATCTGACTGGTCATCTAATCACTACCCAACCACTCATGTGTCCCTACCCCCATCCTAGTCATCCAGTCCATCAACTATTCATTGTGTGGATAGATATGGAAATGGCTTTGCAAATTTTCAAGTCCTGCTTGAGTGCTCACTATGGTGTTAAAAGTCTTACCCTTGGGCCAAGAAAGTATCCTGGACACCTGCCATATGCTTGGCTTTGTGTTTGGTAACTCACTGAGAAGGATGTCCTGGACTCCTGCTCAGCTGACCATCCTGACCCTTCTAGGAAGCACCAGCCTAGACCAGGATATGGAAGGGCCCTACCAGCTATTGGTACAGGTCAAGGACATGGGTGACCAGGCTTCGGGCCACCAGGCCACAGCCACCATAGATGTCTCTGTGGTAGAGAACACCTGGGTGCCCCTAGATCCTGTCCACCTGGCAGAGAATCTGAAAGTTCCATACCCACACCGCATTGCCCAGGTGAGTAAGTGCCTGTCAATGGCTGAAGTAGCCCCATGGATGGTACATCTGGGCCTCAGTCTCGAGATTTGGGGGGTGGGTCTGAGGCCCAGCTTGACCCCTGCTCCCCTCCTACCTATGTTCTTCCCTCGACCGTCCCCATCAGTTCCCATCATGGAGTAGGGCATCCAAGGCCCCAGAACCAGGCCCACAGCCCCTCACCTGCTATCCTCTGGCAAGTGTGGCTCTGGGCCCTGACCTGAGCTTGCCCCAGGTTCCTTAGGGAGAACAGCTGCCACCCTCTGCTGCCATGGGGATTGTCACCCGGGCTTGGAATGTCTCAGACCTTCTCGAGGAATGCCCCGGGTCTGGCCCAGCCTGAGAGGGCACAGAATAACAACCTGGTCATTCAGGCATTTTGGGCAGGGTCTGGGCTCGGACCAGGGCAAGGCCACGCTGGACTTGCTACAACAACGAGTGTCCCAAACAAAAAGACCCTACCTGGACTCCAGGGAGGATAGCAGCTTACCTGACGTCACACAGGAGCAGGGGCCCAGGCTCCCTACCCAGGCACAGTTGAGACATAAGAGCTGATGTGGGCTGTGCCTGCCCCTCATCCTGGGGTGCCCTTATTCTGTGACCCCTCCCAGGTACACTGGAGTGGGGGAGATGTACATTATCATCTGGAGAGCCAGCCCCCTGGACCCTTTGATGTGGATGCAGAGGGGACACTCTACGTGACCAAGGAGCTGGACCGAGAATCCCAGGCTGAGGTGAGGTGAGGTGAGGGGGAAGCCAGGAGGGCAGGCTGAGGGGTGCCTGGTCACTGTCCAGTTGGCTTCTGGGGGTATCACATCCCCCACAGGCACTGAGGCAGTGGAAGAGCACCCAGAAGAGCTGGAGCTGGCCGCTGGAAGGGACCCAGACTGAGGCCAGGCTGGAACTGCCCTTGGCCTTCATCTGAAGACCCCCACTGTCCACCTCAGTACCTGCTCCAGGTGCAGGCTCAGAATACCCGTGGTGAGGACTACACAGAACCTCTGGAGCTGCGTGTGGTAGTGATGGATGAGAATGACAATGCACCTGTCTGCCCCCTACACGGTTCCCCAATCAGCATTCCTGAGCTCAGCCCTCCAGGTGGGCTATGGGCCTTGTCAGGGGATGCGGGAGGGTTAAAGTCCTTGTGAACCATCCCATCTTGCTCTTCTCTGGGATGGGACCAGCCTCAGGCCCCTATATCAATGTCCCTACCCTTCCACAAGTTCAGGTTCAGTCCAGCCCAAAAGAGGAGTGGGCAAAGTGAGGCCTGCAGATTGGCCTGTGGTCCCACCCAGGTGGGTACTGTCTTTACAGGCACTGAGGTGACTAGGATGTTGGCAGAGGACCTGGATGCCCCCGGTTCCCCAAATTCCTACATTGTGTATCGGCTGCTGAGCTCTGAGCCTGAGGAGGGAGCAGAGGGAAGAGCCTTCAAACTGGACTCCACCTCAGGCAGTGTGACAGTTGGGGACGCTGCCCTCCAGGCTGGCCAGAGCATCTTGCTTCAGGTGATGGCTGCTGACCTAGGAGGAGCAGAGGGTGGTAAGTGCCCTGATGGTGACCCAGGTTCTTTCCCTCTGTTTCTATCCTGGTCTCTCCAACATGTCCTCTCCTGCCTCAGGCCTCAGCAGCACATGTGAGGTCACTGTCACAATCACAGACATCAATGACCATGCCCCCGAGTTCACCAATTCCCAGGTAAGCAGGAACAGGGGAGAAGACCTTGGGAAGGCACTGATGAGGGGCTCACGGCCCCTCCACAATCTCTCCAGATTGAGCCTATAAGCCTCCCTGAGGATGCAGAGCCTGGGACTCTGGTGGCCACACTCACGGCCACTGATGCTGACCTTGAGCCTGCCTTCCGCCTCATGGACTTTGCCATTGAGGTGGAGGACGTGGAGGGGACCTTCGGCCTGGATTGGGAACCAGACTCCAGTCATGTCCAACTTCGACTCCTCAAGGTAAGGGGCTGGGGGGTGGGAAGGGTTACGCGTATACTCATATGCATGCACAAGTGTGCCATGCCCTGGCCCAAATAGTGACCCAGCTGCATTGGTTCTAGAACCTCAGCTATGAGGCAGCTTCAAGCCACAAGTTGGTGGTAGTGGTTCGGAGCGTGGCAGAGTTGGTAGGGCCAGGCCCAGGCCCTGGAGCCACAGCCACAGTGACGATTCTTGTGGAAAGGGTGGTGCCACCCCCCAAGTTGGACCAGGAGAGCTACGAGGCCAGTGTTCCAGTCAGCACCCCAGCTGGCTCCCTCCTGCTGACCATCCAACCCTCAGACCCCATGAGCAGTCCCCTCAGGTGAGCCTTACTGGGCTGGACCTCCCCTGCTCCCAGGGGATGACCCCCAGGGCCAGAGGGGACTCACATTATCTGTGGCCTGGAATATTTCTCAAACCATGGCTAATGCCAAGGTTGTGACTCCTGAGGTTGGGTCAGAGCTGGATGAGCTGGACAGGCCATGGAGAGGAGTGTTAGGTGCTCAGAGGACACCTCCCCATGCTGTCTTGGACTGGGCCCTCCCCCATGCCCCACCCAGACCGCAGCACAGATGAGGATGTTCCCTGGCCCCATCCTGTCCCTTTGTGGGGTGACCCAGGACTAGTGGTGTTGAGTCAGGCCCCCCAGGTTCTGATAGTAACGCCCACAGTATCCATGATTTAAGCCTTGTCCCTCAACAAGCCCCTGAAGATGGGGAGGGAGACTCAGCACCCTGGGCACTGCTGCCCAGTGAGTCACAGAGATGATGTGGAACTTGAGCAGGTCACATGGCCCTGGGGGTCCCTGAGTAAGACCCCATATATGGTTTCAGTGCCTCCCTGCCCCCCATCTTCTCTGGGCCTTAGGTTCTCCCTGGTCAATGACTCAGAGGGCTGGCTCTGCATCAAGGAGGTCTCTGGGGAGGTGCACACCGCGCGGCCCCTACAAGGCGCCCAGCCTGGGGACATGTACACAGTGCTGGTGGAGGCCCAGTATGAAGGTACAGCCAGGCAGTGGTGGGGCCTCTGGGAGGGAGAGTAAGCCTCAGGCAGAGAGATAGATGGGCAGGACTGAGCTTTCTTCCCAGGCTCCTTACTGGCATCTACTCTGCCCAGGCAGGAAAGAGGAGTGAGGGGTGGGGCCAATGTCAGTCTCTGAGATGCCTGCCCTCTCAGACCACCCTCCTCCCTCAGATACTTACAGTCCTCCAACACTGCCCCTTAGCCCTAGAGGGCCTCTCAGGTGTTGGCTTCAGATATAGGTTAGGAGCAGAGGCTGGAGGCCTGTGCAAGCGGAAGGAGTGCCAGGGGCTGTGTCTATGGCAGGTGAGCCAGAACTCTGAATGCCACTTTGACAGGATGAAAAGCTGGCCCAGGGGCGGGTATGTTAGGGCAGCAGGTCTCGGGTCTGGGCTGGACTGTCCTATATGACAGGCCCAACAGAGCTGAACTCCCCTACAGTCAGGGCATCTCCACACGGTTGGGCCATGAAACTGGTGGTTGGGGGCTTGGGAGGAGGTGAGGGGATGCCTGGCATCCAGAAAAGCACAGGAAGGTCTGACAGCTGTTTGGATAGTGAAGGGGGCAAGGTGCACTGTGAGGAGGAGACAGGCGTGGGGATGCTGATGGGGATGGACAGGAGGGGTAGAGTAGGGCAGGTGAGGCCAAGACTCAGCAGGGTGAGATCCATGGGCCTGGGGCTGGCTCAGCACTGCCTCCTCTGCAGATGAGCCGACACTGAGCGCCTCTGCAACCCTCGTGATCCACTTTCTGAAGGCCCCTTCTTCCCGGGCCCCAACTCTGAACCACGTGCCCACCCGACACCTCTGCACACCCCGCCAGGACCATGGTGTGGTTATCAGTGGACCCAGCGAGGACCCTGATATGGCTGGTGGACATGGTCCCTACAGCTTTGCCCTTGGTCCCAACCCGACAGTGCAGCGGGATTGGCACCTCCAGGCTCTCAACGGTGTGTGGTGGGGCAGTGGGGGAGACTGTGGCTAAGGCAGGAAGTGGTGTGGCACTTGGAAGTGAGATGCCCTTCCACTGTGAGGGTGGGGCTGGGCTTAGGGCCTATTCAGGCTAGTGACTCTGGTCACTGCTTGTGGTCCCAACAGGTTCCCATGCCTACCTCACTCTGGCCCTGCATTGGGTGGAGCCACGTGAGCATGTAGTACCCATAGTTGTCAGCCACAATGCCCGGATGTGGCAGCTCCTGATCCGAGGTAAGGCCAGGGCTCCGTGCGCCTGCAGTTCCTGAGGGAACCATTTTGATGCAGGGGGAGGGGCTGGGAACACATGAATGTTGGTTCACACGGACCGCAAATACCTGTGCATGCCTGCACATCTGTGGTCAGGTGCACGGAAGCTCGTGCACACAGACACACACATAGAGGAGTGTACTCCCCCCGCCCCCAACACAAATACGTTTGTGTGCACAAAAATGTGTATTAGCCGGCTGCACTGGGGCTGCTGAGCAGCTGGAGAACCCTCCCCCACCGCCTTTACCTTCATCCCCTGCCCCCTGTCCCCTAGTGATCGTGTGTCGCTGCAACGTAGAGGGACAGTGCATGCGAAAGGTGGGCCGCATGAAGGGCATGCCCACGAAGCTGTCAGCCATGGGCATCCTCGTGGGCACCTTGATGGCGATAGGTAATGGATGCTGAGCTCTTGAGTGGGGGAGGGTGATGGATGGTTGGAGTCACGGCCTCCAGATGCACAGCGCCCTGTCCCCTGATGCCCCCCAGGACTGGAGAGGGAACCCCACAACTGTCCTAGTCATTATGCTCCTGTTTCCTGCCATCACAGTCATCATCACCGTCATCGCTGATAACAGCATTTACTATTATATTATTATACATTGGCTGTGAAATATAGGATTGTCACACTGAATTCTCCCCACAACCCTGTGAGGTAGATCCTGGCATCTCCCTATTTTCCATTTGAGGTCACTGAGGCTCAGAGAGGTTAAGTGACTAGTCAGAGGTTACACAGCCAGAATATGACAGACAGAGCCCAGGTCTTTCCAGCCTATTCCCTTTAGTCCAAGCCTCCCTCTCTATCCCCTTGAATTTTTTTTTATCCCTATAGATTTTTTTCCTGGCTGTTTTTGTTGTTGTTGTTTTTTGGTTTTGGGTTTTTTTTTTTTTTTTTTTTTTTTTTTTTTGGTCAATTCTACCACAAAGGACCATGTGCCTATCTCTCAGAGATCCATGGGAACAACTCACTGGCTCCCGTATGACTCCCACCCAAACTGTTCCCCAGAGGAGGGGACTTTGGAGGTGGGGGTGTTCTGGGGCAGCTGCAGGCCAAGCAGTCAGGCTTCTTCTGGCACCAGGACGACAGCCAAACCCAGTCTAGACTTGGGGATGCTGTCTAGGAAACCTTGCTTCCTTATTAAACCAATACCAAAGCAGGCAGTTTTTGGTGGTGGACAAGTCCCATGGCCCCTTCTGAGAGCTGATCCATCCCTCTTGGGCCCTTCAGGCATCTTCCTTATCCTCATCTTCACTCACTTGAGCCTGGCAAGGAAGAAGGACCTAGATCAGCCAGTGGACAGCGTGCCCCTGAAGGCGGTGGTTTGAATGGTCCAGCCAGACCCAGTTGGGAACTTGACCTTTCCATCTGAGTCCACTGGGAGGGGCCCAGGACTGCTGATCACCGGGGGCTAGGACAGTGTAAAAGCCCCTTCACCGCCCTAGAGTGGAGGCAACATCACCACACAAGTCTGTAGAGCCTGACCACTGACTTTATGGGCTGCCCATGGGAGTGCTCCAAATGGTGGCACATTTGTCCAATAATAAAGCCTCAGAGAGCAGGGCATGTGTTCTAAGGGGCTGCTGTGCCTGTGTCTGTCATGTGCGTGTGTGCATTACCCATGTCCAAGGTACCCATGCACCTTGAGTCCTTTCCCATCTCCTGCTGCACAGAAAGGGTCTAGGGGCTTGAGGGACAAGCCTGGGGTCCCCTTTGAGGAGAAACATGGGGACATCATATTGGTTTTTGGTGAAAACTTGAGGTTGGAGCAAAGTGGGTCATTTCTTTTTTAAAAATATTTATTTGGGGGTGATGCACATGTGCATGGGGGCGGGGCAGAGAGAGGGAGAATCCCAAGCAGACGCCATGCTGTCAGCACAGACCCCCGTGGGGGCCTCGAACCCACGAACCATGAGATCATGACCTGAGCTGAAATCAAGAGTCAGATGCTTAACTGACTGAGCCACCCAGACACCCCAAGGTGGGTTATTTCTATGGGCATTTGGAGACCATGGCTGCAGCCCCTTGCTGGGTCAACTCTGACTAGGTGACGGTTGAGGAGGATGTCCTTGAAAGTGTATTCTGTGTTTTCTGGGACATCATATTTGCTAGGGGAGGGCATCGGTGAGTCCATGTCCTATGCTCCTGTGTGAGCACACTCCTGTATCTGTGTGAGTCACCTACACATGAGTGGACAGAGGTCCCACAGTCTTAAGTGGGGCCTAAATAGGGCTGAAAAGAAATCATGAGGGCCTAATGTGGCTGGAACAAGAGAGGTAAGCTTGGGAATGGGTCCCTCTGCCCCCGTGCAGGCCCCAGAGCACCTTTGGATTTCATATACAAGCTGGTGAGTACATGAGGGGCTCTGCAGAAAGTCAGAGAAGGGGCAGCACTGGGGTGGATAGGAACCCCCATGGCTCACCCTGGAGTTCCCCCTGCCCCAAATGAACCCTTTCCCCTTGCCCAAGATTAAGCCTTGGCCCTGGTGCCCTGCTGAGGCTGACCTCCAATCCCTGACCCTTGACTGGCCCCAGACACATGCTGATCTCCTATACACCCATCCCAACAGTCTCTGGGGAACTAGGGTGGGACTTGCTGTCCCAGGCACCCTTAGCTGATGATGGTAAATCACGGGGAAGGGAGAAAAACAACCTCTGTGAGGCCCAGTCCCTATTTTTAGGAGATAATCTCTCCACTCCTGGCAGATTCTGTGGGATGGGGGCCAAGAGCAGCCAAGAGAGATGGGATGGGCATCCTGGCTGGCCTCTAGAGCCTGACTCAGGGAGGATCCCCAGCCCAGGGATGAACTCTGAGGCTGGTCCCAGCCATTCTCCGCCCGGGGCGTGCACACATACACACACACACACACACACACACACACACACACACACTCCCCAACATGAGGCTCTGCCAACTCGGTCCAAGCAGAGCTTCCTGCTCCTCTCCCAGGATCCTCTACTCCTCCTGCACCCACTTAGAAGTCTCCAAGGTGCAAAGCTCTTTGAAGGTGGCATCTTATCTTCCCACCAACCTGAAAGGGCAGGATTGTCGGCCCCATTTGCCAGTGGAGCTTCTTTTTTTAAAAAATGTTTGTTTGTTTGTTTATTTATTTATTTATTTATTTATTTTTGAAAGAGACACAGTGCAAGAAGGAAAAGGGCAGAGAGAGAGGGAAACACAGAATCCAAAGCAGGCTCTAGGCTCTGAGCTGTCAGCACAGAGCCCAACATGGGGCTCAAACTACAAACTGTGAGATCGTGACCTTAGATGAAGTCAGATGCTTAACAGACTGAGCCACCCAGGCGTCCCATGCTAGTGGAGTTTCTTGAAGGTCAGAGAGGTTCAGGGCTGCAGCTGAGAGTCTCGGAAGCAGAGTGCAAGGTAGGACTATCTGGCAGAGGTTCGAGTTACCTCTCCTGAAGTGTCCACAGCCTTCAGCGGGCCTCTGCTCCCACGAAATCCCTGAGAAGGGCATTAGAGATCATCTGGGCCAGTTCCTTTTTGTAAAGTTGAGAAAGTGAATCACAAAAAGGTAAAGAAACCTTCCCAAATTCATCCAGCCAGTGGGATGCAGCACCTGAGCTGGAACCCTGGAATCACCCTGCTCTCAGGTCCTTCATTCTGGATGGACAGATAGGTGGATAGGTGGGCGGGCGGATGATTGGCGGAGTGAATGGGTGAGTAGGTCAGCGGATTGTAGATGGGTAAATGGGTGGATGGGTTGGTAAGCGGGTTGGTGGGGTACCAACAAGGGAAGAGTGAATGACAGGACACCGAGGTGAATTAAGGCACCTGCCCCAGTTTGAGGGATTTTGTCTTTGGCTTCCAGGCTGACCGTAAGGTCCATAATCCCTAGGGATGCAGGCTCTGTTTCCCCTAGAATCTGGGGACATAAGCCTCTCCATGATCCCCAGCCTATTTCCTTGCTTAGAGGAAAGCAAGTGTCAGAGAGGGGGCGTGGCTTCTCTTGGGTCACAGAGGGAGAGAAACAGAGAGCTGGCACTGGTCTGTGGGCTTGGCCATGGGTCAGTGAGTGTCAGTAGAGATTACACTAGGAAGGTGGGCCTCATTCTGCAGGCAGGGCCTAGCTGCTAAGACAAGGTGAGGGAAAACCTGTGGCTCAGTATGGGTCGAACATATGATCCAGGCTCTGCCCCATCTTTGCTGTGTGTTCCCAGATGAGTCGCTTCATCTCTCTGAGTCTTGGTTTCTTTGTTAATAAGACGGGCTTCACGAAAATGGAGTTGTTGAGAGGACAACATGAGATAATCACCAGAAAATGTGTTTAACACAGTGCTGGGCACACAGCAGGAGTTCAGTACATGTGGCTTTCCTTGGCCCACAGACTGTGGGGGTGGGGTACCTACCACAGATGCCTACAGCCATGTACTCTCACATTCCCCAGGGGCCCTATGAGGGCCAAGGTTTAGGAAGGGAATATGAGGGGCACCTGGGTGGCTCAGTCGGTTAAGTGTCTGACTTCAGCTCAGGTTCTGATCTCATGGTTCGTGGGTTCGAGCCCATGTAGGGCTCTGTGCTGACAGCTTGGAGCCTACTTCGGATTCTGTGTCTCACTCTCTCTCTGTCCCTCCCTCCCTTATTCTCTCTCTCTCTCTCAAAAACAAAATAAACATTAAAAAAAGAAAAAAAGGAAGGGAATATGAAGGGGAGCCCCAACTCTAGCCCCAACACGGCCCTGCTGGGTGACCCTGGGCAAGACACCCCCCTTCAGCCGTTGGCTCCCTGCCAGCTCTAAAGCTGTCTCTAGGGGATTTTGAGAGGTCTTATAGGGTTCAGACTGGTCTAGAGCTTCAGGGAGTCACAGGGCCTGCCCCGGTGGGGAACTCATTCTCCCCCTCTCCCAGGCCCCTTCCAGAGGCACAGGGCCAGATCAAAGGGACCCAGCACTGAGGATTGGGAGGCGGGCTTGGAAAGAATGTAAACATGAGGATATTTTTAAACTTTTTCCAGCCCCAGAGATTAAGGCTCTTGAAGGGAGAGGCCCAGAGACTGGTCTGGCCCTCACTCACAAAAAAAGAGTGTGGGGACCTCTGAGACTCCCACCCCACCCACACCTACCTGTACCCACCCCAGGACTCTAGCTTGCACCCCAGGGCAGTTCTTCCTCTGATTTCATTTCCAGAGGTCCTGCTGCTGCGGATAGCATGTTTCTTCTTCTTTAAAAAAAAAAAAAAAAAAAATTTTAATGTTTATTTATTTTTGAGAGAGGGAGAGACAGAGTGCAAGCTGGGGAGGGGCAGAGAGAGAAGGGATACATAGAATCCGAAGCAGGCTCCAGGCTCCGAGCTGTCCACACAGAGCCCGACGCGGGGCTCGAACTCACGAACTGTGAGATCATGACCTGATCTGAAGTCAGACGCTCAACCAACTGACCCACCCAGGCGCCCCGGAATAGCATGTTTCTAATGAGATGACCTAAGAGATGTGGGAGGGCCCAAAGGGTTTCTAGGGTTGTGGGGGCCTACCTGGCAGGGCTAGTGTTGAGGGGAAGATGAGGAGGGGAAAGAGGCTGGGAGCAGAGGTGAGGAGGCTGGGGGAGGGCCTGGGTCCAGGTCTGAGCTATGCAGTGAGTCAGGCTGTGGGAGATGTAGGGGCCACTGACATGATGGTGGTTGGGGGTGGGGGAGGGCTGATTACCCCCAGGTGTCACAGTGACTCAGGAACTTGGACACAAAACTCCCTACATCTCACCACTCTGGATGTCACGGTGACGCTCACCCTGGGTTCTATGACAACAGCCTCTTCTCTCTGAGTGATGCAGCCACCCTCGCACACTCATGCTACACAGTGGAGCACACCCACAGGAGTGTCACAGGGAGACTCAGAGACGGGACTCAGTCACAACATGCCCCCCCCCCACCTTGTGATCATATCCCAGGCACTCCCACAACTTTACCCCATCCACATCCCCGCTCATCAGGAAGTCAAAGGGTCAAAGTTCATGGGGGTATTTGATGGCCAGCCTGTGGTTACCAGGACAATGAGGAGCCATAGCCCCTGGAGAGGCCTTGCTGGATGTTTCCCATGTTCCAGGGGTGCTGCTATGCCGCCTTCTCCTGCTTATGGACCCAGAGAGGGACAAGTGTCCAGCTCTAGGTCACACAGCTCCTCAGTGGAGGGCAGGGTTCAGGGCAGGCATCCACAAGGTGGCGTGCTGCCTTCCAGATTGCATCCACTGAGGCAGCAGAGACAGAGGACAAGGTCTGATGCTGTCTCATAAGATGTTGTGGGACTTCAGGCCCAGGACGATGCAGGAGCTGGATGGGGCCAGAACTGATAGGACTGGGGGCCTGGTACCTCCCTGAAGACGTTGCTGTGCTGTCCCTGTGTGCATGCCCAGTCTCAGTTGCTATTCTTACCTACTTAGTGGTGGCCACAGGGTCAGAGATAGTGGCTGGGTGGGAGGGAGTCATGAGCACCAGCCCCTTATCTGACACATTCTCTGGAAACTTGGCAGGGACTGTCAGGATTTGGGGGCCTGGGCAGGGGGGCATTGGGATGGTCACATGAATACGTTTCGGGGGATGGGCTCATTTGGGACAGGGCCCCGCACCAGCTGCCTCTCTGACAGCCAGGCGAGTCCCATCAGAACTGGGACTTCCAGTGGGACTTCCTCCCATGTGGTCATCAAGACCCACAGGTCGTCCTCAGCTTCTTACCCAGTCCCAACCATAAGACACAACCTTGAAGCCTCTGATGCCCCTGAAGACAATGTATTGGTTTCCCTGGTGAGGCTGTAGGTGGAGGCTGCCTCTATGAGAAGAGCACAGTCCTGTGAGCACAATACTGTGAGTACTGTGTCCTGCCCAATTCTAGGCTGTGTGACCTTGTGCAAGCTGCTTCCCCTCTCTGAGATTCGGTTTCCTCATCCCTTTTCTGGGATGTTGTAAGAATGACAAAGTCCAGTTGTTAGGAATCCAGGCTAAGGGCAGCAAATGTGTGTGTGTGTGCACGTGTGCACGCACGTATGCTCTAGTGGGCCACCAGGATGGGGAGAGGGAGGTGCATAGGTCCCTCACCTTGGAGACTCCCGCCTCATGGATTTTCCATTGGCACGTCGTCACCCTCTCCCCCAAAATAGGCCTTAAGAGCCGTGTGCGACAGAGCCCAGACTGAGGGGACTTTTTTTAGCTGCCCTTTGATTGTCAGCTCTCAAACGGCCACTATTTCAAGCCCCAACGCCTACAGGAGTAGGGCCAAGTGGGGGCCCGAAGTCAGCTCTGTGGGCCTGGCTGGCTCCTGGAAGGCATCCCCTAGGGGGCTAGCCACACCCTCTGACACTCAGCACTGCCTGTCAGGAGAGCACAGCGTCCCCTGTGTATTGGGCTGAGGGCTTGTCCGTCTGCCTCCAGGGAAGCTGCAGACCAGGCAAAAACCAACCTCATTTACAGAGCTCACCCACAGGCCGCTGGCTACCACTGCGAAGAGAAAAGCACATTGTGGGGATTAACTGAGATAATACAAGCAAAGCCCTTACTTAGTGCAGGGGCTGGCACATCACTGGCCCTCAAAAAATGGCAATAGCTACTATTATTTATTAGTGTCATGACAGCTACAGTCATTCTTGTTTTTGTTGTTACAGTAACATTTTTATCTGGTTTCCTTCTGGTCTTTTTTTTTTTTTTTTTTTTTTTAATGCATTTATCTTATGTTGCTGAGTTCAGGTAACAATACTCACCCCGCCCTGGCCACACACACACCTGGTTGCAGCAGAAAGGAGCTCCTCCGACTCTACTGGGGTACCGGCTATGCATCCCGGATCCCTGAGATTGCACTCGACCTTTCTGAATGTCTGGGGTATAGCTTATGTCATCTCCAATACCATCAATCCCTGCCCCATAGGATTTCAGGGCTCCAGATTTTGAAAGTCAAGTTCTAAATGATGGATCCCCATATGGCTCCTGCACCTGGATTCTAGAACCCTCTGGATTAAACCTACAGAAATGAGCTTGTTTCCATAGTTAGATGTGAGGAGGAATTTTCTGGCTGTTCAGGTGCATAAGGTTTGGCAATGGGTCACGAGGAGAAATGAAGATACTCTTGGCTTCCTGGTCATAGTGTGTGGTGGCAGGGCAGGGGCGGGGCATGAGAATGGGGTTTGCCAAGAAGAGGGGGAGAAGGGATGGGGTAGAAAGCCAGATTCTGGGAAGTGGCTGGGAAGGGAGACACAGGGAGAGTGGCTGAGCCAGGTTTCCCCCTTCCCTTCTGGTGTCATTTCCCAGCAGGGCAGCAAGGTCAGCTAGGGTTGGGGGGGTCACATGTTCCACCCTTGCTCCCAGCGGTTACTGCACAAGGTGAGACTTCCTTGTTACCCGAAGGACAGAAATAGGTCCCAGGTGATGGCCAGCAATCCATGCCCAGAACCACCAGGGTTATTCTGAGAGTGGCAGGCACAGAGCCAGGCCAGGCTTGGTCAAGTGGACTGAGCTGGAAGTGACATCCTTGGCCTGCAGGTTCACCCTGCCCTTTCAGGAATCCTGAACAGGATGTGGGAACTGGAGCCATCCTCAGGCCAACCCTTGATAGGTGGGCTTCACTTGATTCCTGACTCAGCTGTGTGACTTTGGGCAAGCCACTTGGCATCTCCAAGCATCAGCTTCCTGCTCAAATGATAGGGATCTTAATCCTTGCCTCTCAGGGTAGTTGAGAGAACTCTGTGAAGCTGACAGATGTGATCAATATATGTGTGAACCTCCATTTCTGCTGTCCCAGAGTGCAAGCCTCGGGGTCCAGAGAAGACAAGGGGCTTGTCTGCATACCCCAGCTGCCAAAAGGCCTCTTACCCACCATTCTGAAGGAGTCAGAGTCAGGCACAAAAGCACGTTTCTGGAAGGGCTTGTGGGGATTTTCCAGGAAAAACTCCATCCAACTGGAGAATTCCATTCCCAGCCCTGCTGCCCAGGGCTCAGGCTAAGGA
The DNA here is from genome assembly GCF_018350215.1 of Panthera leo. Taxonomy (NCBI): domain Eukaryota; kingdom Metazoa; phylum Chordata; class Mammalia; order Carnivora; family Felidae; genus Panthera; species Panthera leo. The sequence goes on along the minus strand of NC_056693.1, from coordinate 42,316,347 downwards.
GGGGACGGTCTGGTTCATTCCGGTTCTGTCCAGCTCCTGCTCCTCGCCTACAAAGTCCAGGTCAGGGTACCTCAAACAATGTTCTTTTACTGTTTGCTGTGCAGTGTGAGGGGTCTGAGGCTCCCAAGGTCCTGCTCGAGGCCCCAGCACAGGACAGTACTGGGTTCACAGTTGGTCCTCCCCTGACTCCTCAAGCCTTCCAGGGGCCCTCCCCTTCCCTCATCCACATGTCCTAGCATTTTCCCTGGAGCCAGCCCCTGCCCTCAGGGTCAGCCTCGATGGACATGGACCAGCCAGTGTGATGGACGCTGACTTAGGGAGAGATGGCGCCTGACCCAGCTCAGGGCGTGGGAGCTGACAAATGAAGCTGGAGTAGGGAAGGGTAGCCAGGCTGGGACAACTGCCTGGGCAAAATCTCAGAGGACTGGGACATGCTGTGGCATACTGTGACATTTCTGTGAGGCTGGAGCACAGGTTTGAGGGAGTCTGATGGGCACTGAGGTCAAGGGCGGTAGTTGAACTTGACTCAGTTAGTTGCTGAGCTGAAATTGGAACCAGTTGCTTTCCTAGCCCAGGCCTCTTCCTTCACAGGTACTCCCACCAGGGTTTTCCCAGGGTTTGGCCAGGAACCAGGTGTGTGGGTGGGGAGTAGGGAGGTGGGAGAATGAGGGGGGTGTGGGGGGTGTGGGTGGGATGAGGGGGGTGGGGAGTCCTCTCAGCAAGGGGGCCAGGCTGCCGAATAGGAATCTCAAAACATAACAGGGTGTTACAGCTGGGCCCAGGGGAACCCAGCTCAGCTTGCCACAAGGTGGCCACCTCTGGGATATTCCTGCACCCACAAAATGCACATTCTGCCCACAAAGTTCTCCAGGGAGTCATTGGAACACTCAGATCTGCTGGGAGCAAAGCTCTTGGAAGGTCCCCCCAGGGCCCTGGGTACTCCCAGACCTACTCTGTCATTTTATTTCAACTTTAGCCCAGCACCTGTGCCCTCTCCAGCTGCAGCCACCTTCTTCACCCCCTGTGGAGGGGAACATGGTTCCCCTCCACCCTGCAGGCTGGCACCAAGGTTTATGAGCCAGTGCAGAAACCTCTGAGAGCCACATGGGTGGAAAAAGTTACCCGGTTCTAAATCAGCCAGCCTCTCGGTGATCTCATCCCCTTCCCAATATAGTCATACTCCCCTCCTCCAGCCCCTGGCCCGTGGGCTAAGTCACGAGGGAGCTGGTGGAGGGAGCATGTGTGAGGGCTGGGGGAAAGGATTTTCACTTGGGGTCACACTGTACATTCTGTTTCATAATGTGATTTCCCATCCCACCCCCACTTACAGTATTTACATTTAGCAATTTCCTGTCTAATAATAAAGATTGCTTTTTAAACTGTCACTTAAAGTCCACCAGATGGATGCACCAGAATGTCTTTGTCCAGTATATTGAAGAAGGACATGTCAGCAGTATTCAGTTTCTCTTTCTTAACCAACACCAGTGCCATGGCCATTTTTGTTCAACCCCCCTTATGCAGTTGGCTGACCCTCTCCCTCTCTTTCTCTCTCTGATAAATTCTGACAGGTGCTGGGCAGGAGAGCAGGCTTCACAGTGTGGGTGAATAGTTCTGGGCTCTCCCCCAAGCCAGAGGTTCCAAGCCCAGGGCAGGGAGGGGGGGCGGGGGGCAGAGACCAGTCCAGGGCCACCAGGACAGGAAAGCAAGGCAGGCTGTGATCTGCTAGTCCCTCCTGCCTGCTCGAGACAAGCAACCCCTTCCCTCCCGCCCCACCCCCCGCTTCCACCTGCTCTTGCCCTCCCAACCCCCACAGGCCAGGCTGACCAGGGATACAAGTAAAGGCCATACGCAGAGGCCGTCTTGTGTTGCATGCACACAGCCCCACTCCAGGCAGAAGCAGAGGGTCCAGCCTCAGGATGGGATTCCCCACAGTCCATCCAATCCACATCTTGCCAAATACTCCTCTGGCTTCTGCTAGAATGCTTCCACGGACCAACAGCTCACTCCTTCCTGCCAGGCTTTAAGGAAATGGGTAGAGCATATTTTTGTTTGGTTTTTTGGTTTTGTTTTGTTTGTTTGTTTTTTATCAGATGACTAGGTATTCAACAGAATTGCGTGATTGCTTAGACAATCACATGAAAGCTAAGAGGTAGTTTTGAAGTCAGATACCAGGGCTCGAAACTCAGCTCCACATTTACTAGTTTTGTGACCTTGAGCATATCGTTTTTCTTTTCCAGGCTCAGTTTCACCATCTGTAAAATGGGCTCATAATATTTGCTTCGGGGCATCTGGGTGGCTTAGTCAGTTAAGCGTCCAGCTTCAGCTTGGATCGTGATCTCACAGTTAGTGAGTTCAAGCCCCCCGTTGGGCTCTGTGCTGACAGCACAGAGCCTGGAGCCTCCTTTGAGTTCTGTGTCTCCCTCTCTCTCTCTCCCCTTCCCCTGCTCATGCTCTGTCTCTGTGTCTGTCTCTCTCAAAAATGAATAAACATTAAAAAAAATACTTGCTTCATAGGGTTGCCAGATTTACTGTGAGGGACTGGTTCATGTGGTTATGGAGGCTGAGAAGTCCAACGCTCTGCTCTCTGCAAGCTGGAGACCCAAGAAAGCCAGTGGCGTGGTTCCAGTCCAAAGCTGAAGGCCTAAGAACGAGAGGAGCCAATGGTGTAAGTCCCAGTCAGAGTCCACAGACCCGAGAACGGGGAGCACCAGATGTCTAAGGGCAGAAGATGGATGTCCCAGCTCAATGGACAGCATGTTTCTGTCCTTTTTGCTCCATTCCAGCCCTGGGTGGACTGTCTGATGCCCACCCACTCCTTTACTCAGTCTACTGATTTAATCTCTTCTGAAAACATCCTCACGGCATACTCAGAAATAATATTTTACCAGTTTTCTAGGCATCCCTTAGCCCAGTCAGGTTAGCACATATAATTAACCATCACAACCATCTCTCAGACTTACCAATTATCAAGACTGCTGCACACTAATGTCCATCCCCAGGGTCACAGTTGCTAAATTCAGCCCAGATTCAAGAGGAGGAGAATTAGACCCTAAAGCTCGGTGGAAGGAGCAGCAAAGAATCTGTGGTCATCCTTAAAACTGCCACAAGGAGCAAGAGGTGGAGGGTTCCAGGCTCCCTGCCAGGAGTGACCAGGGAGCAGCCTGACTCTTGGAAGACGTGACTTCAGGTTATGGAGGAAAGACCTCTTTCTCTTCTCTCCTTTCTCCCTGCATGACTATGGTATCTGCACACCTGGGGAGGAGTCCGAGGAGGCAGGGGGGGAAGATGCTGAGCTTTCTCCCAAGGGTGAGGGATAGCCTGGAAGGTATGGAGCAGATGAGTGATACATAATATTTGGGTCTGACCCACATCACTCTGGCTGCCTTGTGCTGGGTGGAGTTGACTGGAGGGGCAACTGCTGTGTGCGGGTGGGAGGGTAAAGGTGGTTTGGACCATTCTTGGGGCTGGGCAAGAGAAAGTAGACCCCCGAGCTGCTGGGGGGGCTGCAGGAAGCAGGAAGAGGAGGTGGGAAGGGTTCAGAAGTGAGGGGCAGTCCACAGAGGGGAACATCCACATTGGGGCAGACTCGAAAAGGTAGCAGCTACTTCCTCCCCACGTAAAGCTCACCACCTGGCTCTGGCTGTCTTAGGTCCCCAGCAGCCCTCTTCCCACAAAGCAGGGCTGAGTGATTACAGGACAGGGTTCTTCTCCCACCCCGCATTCATTCCAGCTCCAAGGATGTCTGGGGTCTGATGAGGCTCCCTGAAAGGTGTCCCAGGCTGCAGTCCCAGGGAGCCCCTGCTCTGGCAGGGCTGTGCCTCAGGGCCCCATGGAATATGATCTTCCCACTCCAGCTGCGGCCGGCACCAACATGGCCAGATGGCGACATCTAGAGGCAGCTTCCTGTCTCACACGGTCTCGGCAGAATCCCACAGCAAAGGGCCTGCGCTGGAGGTGCCAGCCAAGCCGAGGGCTTCCCATTGGGGTTCCCATCATCCTTAGGATTGAGTGAGCCAAAAGGCAGAGCTCAGAAAAGGCCCAGCCACTCCATGCCTCCATGCCAAAGCCAATTTTGGAGTTAGCAAAGCCCTGGAAACGCCAAATGAACCACCCATGGATACTCTCCCCTCCCAAAAGGCAAGGACATGTTGGCTTGATGATGTTCCCCTGTCCCCCTACCTGCTGCACACCTTTGTCTCAGAGGAAGGGTCATCCCAGCAACTCAGCCAGCCTCTTGTCACAGAGCCAACCCATCATCTCCACCTCGCAGCCAGGCCCATCCTGTGTCCTGAGTCCCAAATGAGAATTCCTCTCCTTAGCGATGCCTTTAAAATCACTTGTTCATTTCCATCTATCCACACCCGCAGTTTTTCTGGTAACAGAGCTCCTGACCCCTCTCCTCACTTTTACACCACCACTCACAGTTTTCCTGCTACTCCTCTGACCTCTCTTTTGCTGGTTCCTCTTATCTGCCGCTCCCTTAATCATCCACCCATCTGTCCCTCCCCCAATCCTTCTTCACTCATTCTACAATCAGCAGGACAGGAACTACTTTAGGGCATTGAGTAGCATCAAGTAAAATAAAAACAAAAAATCTATAGAGATGAAAGAAATAGCATAAATTTACTTCCTCCCCCTGGAAAGAGCCCAAAGAACTCAATTTTTAAAATTTAATTCTGTTTCCCTTGTATTTTTTCCCTTATATTTTTATCGTGTTCCGAAATGATGGGATATTGGAACACATATGTTAAGTATATGTAGCTTGTTTTCAGCACCACCTACTTCTCTATCCCATCCCCACCCACCCTGGGCCAAAACTGTGCAATGAAGATTTTTCATGCATCACGTTCCCTTTCTAAAGGGGCCAGTATAGGGACAAGTGGATGGTCTGTGGACTCGGTTCAAATCCTGGCCCTACCATGATGTCAGGGGCAAGTTTTTCAGTCTCTGGGCTTGTTTTATGTCATTAAAAAGAGGGAAATAGCTCTTCCTGTTACCCTCATCAAACCTCAGACATCCCCTTTTCCACTTTTCCCTCCCTCAAATCTGCTCTTCTTCAAGTCCACCCTAAAGTGTTAATAACTTAATAGTTGGATTGCATTTTAAGAAGCACCCATAGAGGCCGTCCTTAGGAACTTTATCTCTCCAGCAGCAGGGAGATACAGCTCAGGTGCGGGGGCGGGGGCGGGGGAGGGTGGTGGGAAGAGGTGGAGAGGGTCTCCAACACTATGGAAGTAGCTGTCTGGAACGTTTCCCCAAAGCTGGCTCTGCATTTAACAAAAGCTGGTTTCACAAGCTCAGTTAAATATGAAATCCCAGCAGGCCTTGGCACTGAGTGTGGGGAGACCCTTAGAACAAAAGCCTTAATTTCCTTTTCCTTCATTTCAGGTGCTCACACACATAGTTAACACTCAGTGAGCACTTCCCGTGTGGTCAGCAGCCATCACAAATTTGCAGAGAAGACCTCTCCTTTGTCGGGGTGGATTCTTACAGACTAAAATCTTCCATGGCCAGATAAAGGTGGTGAAACAAGGGCTGGTGTAATCTAGCACCCTACAGACCTAAAGAAATTAATATCAAACCAAAAGAAACCAAATTTCATTTTGCCTTTTATTTACGAGTTTCATTTAAATATCTCTAATAGTCAGAAAATCAATGTCAAATAAGATCATGGGAGTACAGCTTAAAATACAAATGTCAGTAAATATTAAGGAACATGGTTAGTAATTTGTCCAAGTAAATGCTTGATAACAAATTATTTTCCAGGAAGCAAGTTCAACATCAGGTGCCCAAAGTATAAGGGACGGAGCTCCAGGCTGCTTGGGAAATGGTTGCACAGCAGTCCTTTCCCCCTCGGCGATGCACGAGGCTGCTTGCATGACAGCTGTACCACCAGGCTTTAGACCCCAGCTCCAAACCTACTTGGGCTTTTTCCACCAGGGGAAGGAGTCATGTTCAGAGACAAATGCACCACTTTAAGATGAAACTAGGATGGCTCAGTTCCAAGATACTCTGGTTTAATCTGGGAAGGCAAGGCCTCCCAAGAACTGTCAAATGAAGATAGGTTACCAGGGACCGATGGACGAAAGAGTCAAGCCAGATTCATTCTGAACACATATTCTTATTCCATACAATCCATTATTTTCTTCTTTAACTGACTCAAGTTCAAGCTGTTTATATTTCTCTTATGCCTAAAAGGGTGCCAGCTCAGTTGTGTTTAGCCTGAACTTTTACCCAGTGTGCCCAATACTAAAGACCTTTTAGGCCAATCATACTTCTGGAAAACTGTGTTTATATATTAACATACCTCAAAGTTCACATTTTCATTATAACACATTAGCTTTTTTTAATATATAACAAATTAGCTTTAATGTTACAAATAATATTTCAGAAAACCCAATCTAAGTAACTTGACTGAGGCTACTAACCTGCATTTAAAACTAATACAATCTTCTCAACCATTTTGACCAATTCCCAGTTAGCGGAGCTGTGATATTTATACATAAAACAATATCTAAATTATGCCAATATTACAAAGTTTCTTCCCTAAAATTATATGCAATTTAAAGAACCAAAGCATACTTTATTCAAGGTATATCCAAAATATTAAATGTTCAATCTTATTTTTTAGTTGATTTTAGATGTCTCAATATGGAAATCTTTACTAAAAGGAATAATAAATGCTTTAGAAGACTGACAAGTACCACCATACCCCTCTCAAATTCCAGTGTCCTCTGACAGTAGCCCATGTCTCAGAGAGGCCACAGACACCAGAATTGTGGTCAAGGAGACAGACATGCTGGGGGTTAACCAGGAGACTCTCCTTGGAGCATTCATGGAAAGAGCTGACAGAGTTCACAGTAGAAAAGGGCAGACAATAAACTGGCCTTTCTTCCATCTCGATATACTACAATTAGAAAGCGGGAAATATATTAGGCAGAGAAAAAACACAGATAAGCTTGGAGAAGCAGGTGGGAAGTCTGTATTCTCTCAGCTGTCCCGCAAGTTACTGAGTCAGACGCATTTTATGACCTTTGCTAGGCTCCAAAACGGGATTCATACACTCTGTAATCCCTGTAAATGCTCCGACGGTGTGCCAGGGTTTAGCTGACATAAAGAACAAAGGATGGCAGACAAGCAGTCTTCAACTTTAGCAACAAACCTTCATGCAAGCACAATGGCAGTCATTCACGTTTTATTTCTCAGTTATGATCCAGGAGGTCAAAAGGAACACTAATGATTTCAGAATAAAAGGACCAAGGCTTAAGCACTGACTGGAGCTGAAGCCCAATCACTGAACAGCTGCATTGGAAAACAGACAGGGAAATGTCCCCAAGTTAAAAGCACTCCAAGACTTGAATGAGTATCACTGGGACGTGAAAAGTCAAACTTGCTTGTTTCTTTCAGTGGATGGTACAAGGTGGAAGATGAGAGGGATCAACTAACGTAGTGCAGGAAGACAGAACTGTCAGCTTTGTGGGATTATATTTGTGTTTCCATTTAGGGACACATTTCCTGTTGTGTCAATGCCGCAGCATTTCACGAGAACACGAAATTCTTTCCCCCAAAAAGGACCCACGTGGTTTAATTTGAAATAAACACAAAGACTGTGCTGCCCACAGAAGCCATTACAGGTTGCAGTTTTATTTTTGCCCCAACTCCTATACTAAATATGGTCTGGCTCCTGAGGAGAAGCCATGGCGGTTTATCCCACAGTCTTAGGGCAAGCATCCCGTCTGACAAATCTCCCTCCTTCTTCCCCACTGCCTCTCGGGACACAGACAGGCAGCCCTGGTTAGTGACTTCTCAAGCTCTTCATGTTTTCACCTGTCCAGATTTGGGCTGAATCTTAGGTCCATAATCCACTGCATAAGCCAGTCCTGCCTGCACATCTGTCACAACTACCATATTACACGATCGCATTTTTTCCTCCCCTATAACCATTTGAAGAGGGAGCCTTCTTTCTGGACAATATTGCGTGCATATAGTCAGTAGCAGTGGAGTGAGGGAGTTTGGCAGAGCAGAGGTAGGAATATTAGGTGGAATGAACAGAAGAACGTTTGAGAGGTATAATCAGAAAGGCTAAGTGCTATAAATAGCCCCACAGAGGCTAAGCCCTGGAGCATATTTTATTAATGCCGGGAAGGCGAGGAGTTAAGGCATAGATAGAAGTTACCTTCTAGTATGGCTCAAGGTTCAAGGTGTGGGACACAGTGGAAGGTATCACAAGTGGCACGAGTCAATTCATCAGCTGGTCCAGAGGCCTCGCCCCTCTCACTCTCAGCTGAAAACCAAGACAAATCATCCCAAGCATGCTTACAGCAGGCCTGTTTGCAAGTTTGAGGACTGTTTTAACATAAACAAAAACACACCAGGATGCAGCATCACAAAATGTTTTCACAAGTATAATCACACAAAAAGTTAGAATATTGCATAGAAAAGAGTATTCTCTGTAAACCTAGGTCTTAGTCATTTAAAAATAAGTCCGCGATTGTAAATTGAGGAAAACTACCAAGTTTGCAGATTCTGCACAACATCAGGAAATCCCGAAGTTCTTCATAGTCTTAGGACGATGATTACATTTACCCTTTGAAGGCTCAGGCTGATGATGGCTTAACGACAACAACGTCTTTATAAAAGGACTTTGGCTATGGGCCCAAGCCAATTCTATGGTCTCAATGCTCTGCCCTCTCTATGCAGAAGCGGTGACCAAAACACACTGTGGCATGAAATCACTGCTACTGTTTTTAAACCGAGCCTGGCTTTTCCTCACATCAGTCTATTATTAAGCCCAGCTACCTCGGCCTGCCTTTTTAACAGTAAGGTCTGAATAGCCAGTTTAAGAGTAAATGAAAATGTTTTAGAAAAGCATTTAAGTTAACCTTGGCAATACGGGACACTCTTAACCCCCTTTGTAATATGCGTCAATTGAGTCTGAGTTAAAATACACCACGGTGACAGTGATGTCATCCCTGTACATCCTCGCCAAGTCCTCTGGCAAAGTCAGCATCGCTGTTAGCCGCTCCGGTTCCATCTCCCCATACTCATTGCTCCCTATGGCGTGTCTGATCAGACGCGTGGCTGCATTTTGGTCGGCCGCGCACAGCCCCTGGGCTCTCCTCTGCTGCAGCAGGCTCTGCATGAGTCCTAGGTTGGCGGGTCTCTGGGCCAGGTCCGGCTTGTGCCGACTTGCTTCTGCCAGGTGCTCCACCACCAGCCTCACCACATCCTCATTGTCCAGCACGTCCCACAGGCCATCTGAGGCCAACACAAGGAACTTATCCTGGGGCCTCAGCCGGTGGTAGGTGACCTCAGGCTCAGCAGTCAGGTAGGGTGGAGTGTGGTAGTGTGGGGGGGTGAACTGGTAAATGTTGAGGGCCTCGGTGTCAAAGCCCCTCTCCAGGACACTGCGCTGCAGCTCTTTACTCCACTTCAGCTGGACATCCCCGAAGGCCCTGCAGGGCATGAGCACGCCCAGCAGCCTGTTGTCCACAATGACTGTCCTGTCCTCTGATTCAGGGTGCTCCCTCTTTAGCCGTGACAGCTCAGCTTGGTTCCAGGCATTGTGGTCGCGTGTGAGGGGCAGACAAGACCACATGCCATTGTCCTCCTGGACCCCAAGGATGGCCCGACAGTCACCAGCGTTTGCCACATGCAAGTGAACTCCATCAACATGGGCCATGCAAGCTGTAGCCCCAGAGAAGGCCACCTGGAGTGAAAGGTTCCTCGTCATCTCATCTTCCAGGGGGGCCTGGACTTCCAGCGAGATGTCAGAATCCAGTCTCTGGAAGGAATACATTAATGCTTCCTTAATGTTGAGTCCCATTTCCATGTGCAGGTCAAGCAGTTCCTGCCAGTAGACACGGAGGTGATCAAGGTGCACTGACGTGACATCCTTGTAGATACTGTCCCCTGGGTGCTTGAGCCATTGCAGGATGGGCATCAGGGGCTTCATGCTTTCCATGGCTCCCTCCATCCGCTCCAGGGTCTGCTGGGACATCAGCGACACCGCCACATAGTAGAAGAGCCTCTCGCTCACTGCTTGAGCACATGCATGGCCACCATGTCCATCGAAGATGCCAAACATCAGCCCGCTGGTCTGCAGGCAGGAAGCCACACCTCGCCGGTCCTCCACTGGGGAATTGGCAGCCAGTTGGTTGCTCTCAAACCGTAACACTGAATTTGGGGCTCCACTGACGAGGTCGAGGATCTTGTGAGCCGACTCACCGGCTCGCAGCACTTCATTTACCTGCTCAGGGCTGAGTTGCAAGTGGAAATCGTCTTCCTCTGTTGACGTGTGTCTGTAGGCTTTCTGCAGGGCAAAGCCACTGCACGGGGCACTGCTCTTCAGGGTGCCTGGTCCCTGGGAAAAGAGTCTCCATCTTGATTTATTTCTATTTGAGGCACACCTTGAATACAAACGTCTGCCCCCTTGTAACGTGGCAATGCTGTTCCTTGCAGAATTTAAGATCCAGAAGGGCAAAGTACTTGACATTTTGCAGCGATACTGGCAAATGTGTTCCTTCCGCAAAAGGGGCTTTCTTTAAACCTGAAAATTAAAGAGTTGAAGAAAATTCAAATTTAATTTCTTAAAAACAGACTTCTGAAAACATTTATTTTGCTACCATTCTGAACAAAAGTGTTTTAAGATAAACTTTAAAAGAGTTGGGTGGTTCTGTGAGTTAAGTGACCGGCTTCGGCTTAGGTCGTGATCTTATGGTTCCTGACCCTGAATTCCTGATTTTCGGGTTCTCTGCTGTCAATGAGGAGCCTGCTTTGGATCCTTCATCCCCCCGCTCTCTTTCTGCCCCTCCCCTGCTTGTGCGCTCTCTCTCTCTCTTTGAGCTCTCTCTCTCAAAAAACAAAATTTTAAAAAATAGTAAAACAGTTGACTAAATTCAAAATACTTAAGCAAGTCTCCCTACCTCCCATTACAACGCATAAATAACATTTCAGAAAATGAGAAAAACAGGATTTTTATATGCTCTCCATTCATACAGAGCCACTGAAGGCTTCCCCACAGAACTCACTCATTGCTCACAGCTGACCCAGGGGCCCCTTTATATTTTCCTTCCCAAATATTTCCCTTGCCAGAGCCCAGTGTCTAGCTCCCAGGTTCACTTTCCCCAACAGACTGTAAGTGTTTATTTAAATATCTATCTGCTTCTCCACTAGTCTATACGCTCCATGAATTCAGGAACCCTTACTCACCAGTGGCTCTCCAGCCCCATGCAACACACAACAGGTCCTCAAATACTGGCTAGACGCAGCATTTCCAAAGGCCCAACAGCACACCAGGTGTGACACCAGCTGTCTAACATCAGACACACTGCTTCACTTGCCTGAGCTCCAGCTGTCTGTCAGGGGGATGGGAATACCCATCTTATAAGGTTTTGTGAGGATTCAATGAAATATGATCCTTCTGCTCCAAAAAGGTGGTTATACTTTTATCATTAAGTGACTCCTCTGGTCACTCTGTATACATTTTTATACAACTGAAACCACAACTTACAATCTATTTTTTTTTTCTTTTAAGCATTTTATTCATGATAAAGACATTTCAGGGATGTGTACTACCCTATTTTGGCATAAACAATCTCAATTTCCTTAACTGTTCTCTATTGTTGTAGATTTAGAAGTCGTTTCTACTGGCTATGGATAAAACACCAAATTGCACTGCCTTATGCACCAACCTTTTCCCTACTTAGGTTTTAATCTACTTATTTCCCAAAGGAGGAATCAGTAGGTCAAAGGGTGTAGACTCATAATGCCAAACTGATCTCCAAAATGTTCACATCTGCCTCCACAAGGACATGAAGGGAACAGTTTCCTACCACCTTCAACAGACGCTGAGGATACCTCTTCTTAGACAAAAAGCAAAGCAAAACAAACAAAAAAAACCTGCTCTATTTTCTATTTTCCCGGGTGACCTAAGAGGAGCGTTTCCCACGTGTTTTCGGATTTCGTTCAGGAGACCTGCTCTCTGCCAGTTTGTCTGTTGGGGCACTGGGAACTCTCAGAACTGAGGACCGTCCTCCTCCCCGCCAGCCCACCCCGCTGAACTTGGGGCAGGAGCGGTAGGTCAACGCCCACAGAGGCCGCCTGGCACCTCCCACCCTTCCAGGGCCCTGCAGAGAAATCAGGGAGCAGCGCCGGACGCAAGTTGGTCCGCCGCAGCCGGGACCCAAACAATTTCACGTCCCTGAAGAAAACACAGGTCCCAAGTTCAAGTCTCTGCCCCACAGCCTCATAGATAAGAGTGCGATCTCTGGAGTCTATCAAGCCCGATCGCGCCCGTACCCCGGCGCGGCCACATCCCTGAGCTCCAGCTTCTCAGCCTGTAAAATAGAGAAATTCAGTCGAGGCGCCGAACTCACAGAGGTGCTCCAAGGGCTAACGCAGCTAGTGCGTGTGCCGGGGTCCGAAGCCAAGGGTCCTTGGCGAGTCCGAGAGCCCACGTGGCGCGTGCGCGCGGTGGGGTGACCGTGACTGCGGGCCCGCCCCCTCACCTCATTTCACCTCACCTCCGCTTTCCACCTCATCATCTGAACCGATTCTGACGGCCGCAGAGGGCTGGGCTCCGGGGACGCCCGGCGGGGCTGGAGGGGTCCCCATCCTGCGATCGCCCCCTTCCCTACCTCGGACCCTCGCTCCCCACTCACCAGCTTGCGCCACTGCCACCGGGTCCGTCCCGTCAGTTCCACGCCTGCGCACAGTGCTGCGGCTGCCGCCACTCCCGCCTCACCTCCTTGAAGCGACCCCTTGTGCAGATCCAGATGGAGAAGGAAGCATCCTCTCTCCAGCTCTTATTGGTTCACCTGCGGAGGCGGGCCTTTGACGGACAGAAGAATTACCCAATGGCTGAGGAGGGCGACAGGGCAGGCAGGGCGGGAGGAGCTAAATCCAGTTCCTCCCCACCCATCCGCACCCTTCTGGGCTCCGACCGTGGGTGAGCAGAGTTCCCGGCTACGCGACCAGGCAATCAGGGACCGAGCTACCCCGCCACCTGATGGCCCACACTCTGCACACCCCGAACCCAGCATCCTCTCCAATTCTTTACTGTTAGTAATGCCGCACGGTTTCCTCTCCTTTGCTTTGCCCACCAAATCCAGACCTCTCTCCCAAGCGTCACAGCCTTGTGTTCAACCATTTGGACGCCTTCCTTTGGAGGCCCTATGTACGCCTCGAACACATCTCGCTCAGAACTCACCTTCCTACCAAACTCGCCCTTCCTTTCCTACCCTAACCCAATAATGGCCCCACCATCTTCCCAGATAGCCTCAACCAGAATCCTGGGAGTCTTAACTGCTCCCTCTTTCCAGCCCCTCTCCTGTTATCTAATCCTGCTAATCTTATCTCCCGAGTATCTCTGCAATCCACACATTTGCCTCCAGCTACCCTATTCCAATCCTCTCATCTGGTCTCCCTACGTTCACTTTACGACTCAGCTGCTCTTCCTGTACGGAACAGGCAGTGACCCTTCTAAAACTCAAACTCCTGCTCTAAAGTTTTCATTGGTTCCCAGGGGCCGTTGGGCCTTCAAAAGACATTTATATTGATCTGACCACTGACAGTTACTAGAAATGGTTACTGGTTGGTAGGTTGAGAAAGACTAAGAGCCAAGACACCAGATAACCCCTCAGTCCCTCGTATTGTGGGATTCCAGTTATCCCCTGCTTCCTTATTATCGTAAGGCAAGTACAGTCCTTCCCTGGAGGCAGAGACCAGAAATGCCACTTGGAGCCCTGAGAATGTAGTCTTCTGGAAGCGAGACACACTGGTTTACCTGGAGAGCCTGGCCAGCCCACCTGGACCCGAGGACATGCCTGCCATAATACCGCTCCTGTCAGACTTGCATCTGGTTTGACGTTTATACTGCCACTCACCCTTGGCCCTTTCAGGAAGTTTTCTGGTAAGTCAGAATTTGCAATATCTCTCTTCCTGGATATTGAGAAGGCTGTTTCAGACTGAAAGTAAAGATAACTCTAAGGCATTGTAAATAAATGGGCGTAAGTTTTATTTTTAGGTTTTGTATAGATAGTTCATTTGGGGTGACAAAGGGTCATCCTTAAGGACAGAGTCAGCACAGTTTAATCAGTTCATCTGCAGGCATTTATGGATGCCTGAGGTGACTACTGGAGGCACACAGATGGCTGCCCCCACCACACTTTCCTGAGAGAAATTACATCACTCTGCTAAGTCTGAAACCGCAGAGTTTTTTTTAAGTTACCACACACAACAATTCCAAAGTAAAAATGTATCTTTGAAGATTTTGTGTGCACTGGAGCTTTCGTTTAGAGGCTGTAGCTAGCTCCGTCGCCAACATATGATGGCTAGCCCAAGAACCCCAGCCAGTCTCCCAGTGCTTCTTGTCTCAAGGTCTTAAAAGAAGAAAAATGAAGGAAAAGGTCTGATCTCTCCTCAAGAAAGGAAAAGCAGCAGATCAGCTGTCATTTTCTGAGGAAATTTAAAAAGATTCAGCCTCAGTCAAAACCAAGCAAATAAGAATTAAAACAAGATATCGGTTTTTGTCAAACAACCTGACAATCATTAAAACAGATTAGTACTTCATGTTGGTGAGTAGGCATTGCCTTCTGGGCAGGTAGGAGTGTAAATTGAGGCTACCCAATGGACAGATTTTTGATCCACTAATTCTACTTCTTTTTTTTAAATGTGTTTTATTTATTTTTGAGACAGAGACAGAGCATTAGCGGGGGAGGAACAGAGAGAGAGGGAGACATAGAATCTGAAGCAAGCTCAGGGTCTGAGCTGTCAGCACAGAGCCCTACTCGGCGTTCAAACCCATAAACCTTGAGATCATGACCTGAGCTGAAGTTAGACAGCTTAACTGACACAACCACCCAGGTGCTCCAATTCTACTTATTTTAATTTACCCTAAATAGGCAGTCAAAGGTAAACATTAGAAATTTTCTTTTTCTTTTCTTTTGAGAGAGAAAGAGGGCACAAATGAGTGAGGGGCAGAGAGAGAGAGAGAGAAAGAGAAATTTTCTACAGTAAACATACACATATATTACTCCATCTGGCATTTCTTGTATAATCAAGAAGAAGAAAGAGGAGGAGGAGGGAGAGAAGCAGCAGCAGCAGCAGCAGCAGCAGCAAAACTATATTTTAAAAAACAACCACAGGCCTAACCGGAGTAGGGAGTTAGATCCCTTGGATGATTCTGGCAAAATTCCCTGATTTTATAGCCATACAAATAGGGGCTTCCATGGAATGTTAGGAAAGCTGGATCTGAGATTATCTTGTGTCAGGAGGAACTGAGAGAGTAGCAGATAGCTTTTTGTCCAACTGTCAAAACTATACATCTAGGCCTGATATCTGTAAGAGTTTGTAAAAACCCCAGATATCTTTCTTTGTGGCCGAGCAGACGTGCTTCCCCTTGGAGCAGTTCTGTGACCTAAGTGCTCCCCAGTGCAACTGAATAAACCCAGAAAAGCCTTCCTGCTGATCTGAGCACATCTGTGCCCTCCGACAGTCGCCTCACAGACCAGTGTCATCCTAAATCAAGTAATTCAACTTCACCACCTCTGGCCAAACAGGTGACTTTTCCTCGCACTGTCTCCTCCCACATTGACCACGCACATGGACACACGTGTGTGTACGCACCCCCCCCCCCACCTCCCCAGGGCCCCTTTTCCTTCAGAGGGAATGGTAACGGTAACCATTCCCTGCAGAGCAGCAACCTCAAGGACATATTTCACAAGTCTTGAGGATGATAGTGACAAAGGCTTGGGAATTTTTTTTTAATGTTGTATTTATTTTTAAGAGACAGAAAGAGACAGAGTGTGAGCAGGGAAGGGGCCGAGAGAGAGCGAGACACAGAATAGGAAGCAGGCTCCAGGCTCTGAGCTGTCAGCACAGAACCTGACTCGGGGCTCGAACTCATGAACTACAAGATCATGACCTGAGCTTAACCGACTGAACCACCCAGGCGCCCCATGGGAATTTTTAAAAAACACAAATCTTGTCTCAGCCCTCCTCTCAAACCTGCTCTGAAGCAACAGAGCTTGCGGGCAATTAGGAAGCCTCAAAGTGGTTGTGTTAAGCTCCTAGCTCATAGAGCCAAAGCTAAAGATTTCCCTTTACTAGAGGAGGATGGGCAGACCCTTTGGGGGAAATACAACCTGTGTTTCTGTCTCTTTAACGCTTCTCCAAACGCAGATCAATGTCTTTCACCTGTTTGACAGATCAGCTGCACCCAAGGCTCTGATGATGTAGGCCAGAGGTCTTCCTCTGTGACCCCAAAATAATCATTCCCTTTTCCACCATCATCCCACAGCTGTCTCTACTCAGACTTAACCACTGGCACGCCCAGAATTTTCCATCTTCCTCAAGTCCCAAGCCTAAGACCCAGTTCTGGCACTTATTTGCTGTGTGATCCTGGCCCAGTCACTTACTTCCTCTCTCTGGGCCTCTGTAGAGCTCCTCGCTTGGAAGGGGCAATTTTGTGGGCCTTGTACTTGTCACTAGCACTCCAAGTTGCCTATGACTCATATTCTTTCTTGAAAGTAAATTGGGAATGGAGCAGAAGAACAGCTCGAGGGGTCTGGTGTGGGTAAGAGGAGGCAAGAGGAAGTTGGAAGACAGCCCTGGAGCCCCTGGAGGCGCATGGTTTTCCTGCTTTCTCTTGAAGCTGCAGGGTATGGAATAGGTTCAGTCAGCAAGCAGTGGGCCTGTGGCGTGGCTTGTGCTACCCTGTGACATTGTCCAAGAAACTGAGGGTGCCCAGCCACTGCTGTGTGCCATCCCTGCGGAGGCCCCACCCCCGGTACCTGGAGCACCCTTTTCAGGCCCAGGGGCAACTCCTTGAGGGACCAGAGAACACAGTGAGCTAGGTTCAGGGGTGGGGGGTGCAGTGTCACCTGAGCAATTGTCCCCAGCATCCAACAAGATGCCAAATGTGGGGTTGGAAAGGCCAGGAAGGAGCTATTAGGACAGGACAGAACATCAAACGAAAAACCAGATTACAACAAAGAGTTTGGTTTTGATAATAACGATATTTCATGTATGCGTTTCTTCTCCTCTTTTTTCCTTTGTGCATGCCTCTCTGCATGCAAAGAAAAATCTAGCAGGACACATGCCGACAGTTAACAATGCTTATCTCTGGGTCATGAAACTTTCACATTCTTTCCTTTTCCATGTATTTCTTTATATGCTTTTTTTTCTTTTTTAACATGCAGCATGTATTTAATAATCAGGAAAACCCCCAATAATGTCTGTCCCACACACTTACACCTAAGAGTGGGAGAGAAGAAGGCAGAGTGGGCTGTTCTGGGGCAAGGGAGGCAGCTAGGGAGAGGGGTGGGGACCAGAGGGCTATTTTATGTCTGGAAATCAGGGAAGGTTCCTCTGATAAGATAGGCTTTGGAGAGAGATCTGAAGGAAGTTAGAGAGTGAGCCTGGCCTATCTGGGAAAGAGCATTCCATGGAGAGAGAACGGTAAGGACAAAGGTCTTCACCTTGTGAACCAAGGGAAGGGCTTGAATTTTATGGCCAGGCCTGCCTGCCCCATCTCCAACCCTTGGGCCAGAGCTGGAAAGAACTTGAGATCATCTCACCCACGCCTTCTGAAAGTGTGCTCCATGGAGCACCATCCCAGAAAATGTTTTGAGAGAAAAGAACCATGTCTCTACTACCCACCCCTGGAAGAGCTTCACAATGAACAACTTAGTTAAGGCCCTGAGAAATGGTGCAGTAAAAGGAATTCATCCAACTTTATTGCAGCAGTTCCAAACATTTCCCCATGAACCTCCTTTTTGCTCTAAAATCCCATCTAACAGAACCCGTGTACTTCATGAGATGCCCATATATCCGAAGCACAAAATAAAGTCCAGAAACCTGAACTGACTTCACCAGGTTCCTGGGGGTCCCACTTTAAGGTTGTGGCCAGGAAGAGTCTGGGTCCTACTCTCTGGACTCACATCCAAGCCACTCTTCTAGAAACTTTCCACATTTAATAGCCTGAGGGGCCAATTTGAGCTTCTCTGAAGCCAGAGGAAGAGTTCTCCTGAGGGAAGACAGTTACCCTCTCAGCATACTGTATTTTTGTTTAGCCATCTTTTTATTTTAATTTTTTTAATTTTTCTAATTTACTTATTTGTTTTTGAGAGAGAGAGAGAGAGAGAGAGAGCGTACACACAAGTGGGGGAGGGGCAGAGAGAGAGAAAAAGAGAGGGAGACACAAAATCCAAAGCAGGCTCCAGGCTCTGAGCTGTCAGCGCAGAATCTGACTTGGAGCTTGAAATCCTGAACTGTGAGATCATGACCTGAGCCGAAGCCAGATGCTTAACAAACTGAGCCATCCAGGCCCCTCTTGAGCATTTTTTTACACCTGCTTTTCCAAAAGACAAGAGCCTCCTCTAGCACAAAGCACCCCATGTAATGTGGTGGTTTCAGAGGCTGGACTGCGGGTCAGGCAGACATGAGAACCCCAGTGCTGTCATTAACCGGATGCATGACTTGGGCAACGGACCTCAGTCAAATTTAGAGCCTCTGTATCTCCATCTGCTGAATGGGGGCAGCCATTCCCATGTATGTTGTGGGGGCATATCCCTCCTCCTAGCTGTATAGTGACTACAGAATGGGGGCAGAAAGGAGTATGTGAGGGTGCTGAAGCAGAGCTGTCCTCCTTTCTTGGCTCTGAAGCTATTTCTGTCTGAAGAACTAGGACCTGTCAATGTAATCAGGGCACCCCCATCCCCAGGCTATGCTGGAGACTGGGTCAAATTTAATTCAGCCTTTTATTTTCACACTTACCGTCGATTCCCAGGGCAAAGCCCCTGCTGTTCCCCCCCTCCCCGGAGTGCCCTCCCCATCCTCCATACCTTTGGCAAACAGTGGGGCCATTACCTCAGGCCTCCACATGCCCTTTCCCCAAGAGCCCAGTGGTGCTCAGTGGCACTGACAAGATGCGTGCTTCACCCAGCACTGGAGGCCCTGGACAGCAGAAGAAGCAAGAGCTTAGGGTGTCAAGCAAAGCAGGAGCACAAACAGCAGCAAAAATATTTTAAATATTTTGACAAGTGGTAACCGGCTGGGCAAGGGTTCTTTCCTAGCATGGCTAGGCTGGGCTCTTGCTAGTGAATATGAAGATGGACCAGAGACCAAGCTACAGGCTCACACGTGGCCACAAGGGGGCGTAAATACACTGCAGGAAGCGCCTGAGCATCTCCCTGCCTAGAGCTGGTGGAGGGAGTGTGTGTGTGTGTGTGTGCGCACACTTGTATGCATCATTCCACAATGCTTATTGTGATACTGTCATTAGTGGGGAGACCGACTAATGCCTTTCAAGGAGCCCGGAGAGTGGTGGCATAGACTTGGTTCCAAGGTAGGCCAATCCGGCCCCAGCTCCAACTATGTGACCTGGAGCAAGTATCTCAATCTGATCCTCAGTATCTCGTCGGCAAAATGGGAATAAGAATGGTACCCACTTCAAAAGGTCTTGGATCAATTCAGGAAATGAGTTAATCAAGTGAGTCAATTCATGAAAAAAAAAAAAAGAAAAGACAATTCACGGATTGTGTTCACTGGTGGGTCATGCCACAGGCACATGGAGCATGTTCTCAGGGAGTCCAAAGGAAGGTGCCTTAAAATAATAGGTTAGTTCATACTTTATTAAAATAAAAGTGTGATGAGAGAAATCAGAATTATGTTTACCTTCCTTATAGTTACCTATCAGTTTAGTATCATCTTGTACTGTTCTTATATTTAATTACATACGTGAAGGCCCCATAATCCTTTCGGTGTGTGGCTTAGATGGGTTTTCAGCTCATGGAGGCCCCCATCGGGTCTGCAGCTGATGGGGTCCCCTATGTCTGTTAGGAGGTGCAGTTCCTGAGGGGGCTCAGAGTAGTTGAGCAGATATCCATGCAGGGCCCAGGAAAGTGTAGGTCCTGTGGCCTCCTACGAAGGAAGACTCAGTGATAGGTAGCAAAGTCCACACAGGATCTGCAACCCTCCATCTTTAGGACCAACCTACTCCCTCAGGAGCTGCCTACGGAGAGGATCTACCTTATAGTCCCCCGTTAGTTCTGTCACCTGGGCCCTTACTTCCTTCAGGCTCTGCCAATCCTCGACCCTGTGCCCTACTCAGGTGCCCCTCCCTGTGGTTCTTTGGCCTCCAGATGGCCTCCTCTTTTGTCCCCTAGACTTGTGGTACACCCCAGAGAGCATGTAGGGCATCTAGGGGACAGTTGTCACACGGTTGGGGAGAACCCTGGCATTTGGGGTTGTCAGGGGTGCTAGAAGTCCTACAGGACAGTTTCGCATAACAAAGGATTATCTGAGACCTGCCCTACCTTCCAACATCTCACCTGGATATTCAAACAGGTGAAGAATCTGTTTATCTTCATCTAAGCCTGCAACATTGTTCCTTTTTTAAAATTCTTTTTTTTTTTTTTTTTTTTTTAATTTTTTTTTTTCAACGTTTTTTATTTATTTTTGGGACAGAGAGAGACAGAGCATGAACAGGGGAGGGGCAGAGAGAGAGGGAGACACAGAATCGGAAACAGGCTCCAGGCTCCGAGCCATCAGCCCAGAGCCTGACGCGGGGCTCGAACTCACGGACCGCGAGATCGTGACCTGGCTGAAGTCGGATGCTTAACCGACTGCGCCACCCAGGCGCCCCTTAAAATTCTTTTTTTAGGGGCACCTGAATAGCTCAGTCGGCTAAGTGTCTGACTTTGGCTCAGGTCATGATCTCACGGTTCCTGGGTTCGAGCCCCGTGTCAGGCTTTGTGCTGACAGCTCAGAGCCTGGAGACTGCTTCGCATTCTAGGTCTCCTTTGTCCTCTGCCCCTCCCCCACCCACACCCTGTCTCTCTCTCACACACTCTCTCTCAAAAATAAAGAAACATTAAAAAATATTTTTTAATTCTTTTTTTAAACTGAAGTATAGTTGATTTACAATGTTTCATTTGTGCAACATGGTGAACAAATCTGTACATTCCGTTATGCTCACCACAAGCTTAGAACCATCTATCATCATAGTACACTATTACAATACCATTGACTATATTCCCTATGCTCTGTGTTTTATCCCTGTGACTTATTCATTCCATGCAGCTTTGTTCCATTTTATTTGGAAACACAGAGTAATGCTTGCACAGTTTTAATATATAGTGAATTATTGTACTTTATGTTGCCTGGAATTTTACCACTTATGCCTAATTTGAGCATTGTTCCACTCATAATCTTAAGAGACAAAATGTCACCTCCTATGAGTTAAAATATGATGACTTAGGGGCACCTGGGTGGCTCAGTTGGTTGAATGTCTGACTTTGGCTCAGGTCATGATCTTGCGGTTCATGAGTTTGAGCCCCACATCAGACTTTGTGGTGACAGAGCCGGGCCTGCTTCGGATTCTGTCTCCCTCTCTCTCTGCCCCTCCCCTGCTCACTCTCTCTCTCTCTCTCTCAAAAATAAATAAACATTAAAACATTTTAGAATGTGATGACTTATAAAATATTGTACAATGAATACACAAATTTTTCAAATTCAGTGAGTAGATGGGATATTTTCATGTCTGTTCTAAAAAATAGAGGAGTTCACTGTCTGGGAAAATCATATCCTGAAGGCAGCAATACTCATGTCCCTCGGGCTGGAATGAATTTGTAGTTGCCATGTTCTGAGGCTTCTGAATATAGGTACAAGCCTCAGAAGACCTCATCACAACCTTGTGAGCTAGCATTTATGTTCTGAAACACCTATTATTTTATTGAAAATTATGCTTTTTGTGTATATAAACATGTATTATAAAGGGCTGTCCTTTATATTACAACTAAGGCATTAAAGTAATTTTTTGGAATCAAGTGTGTAGATAAATTGTATTTTCTTTGATTTTCACTGAAGGCTCATAGTAGGAGGTAGTGCATTTATTATTATAAAAAGTAGGCTCTGGAAAAAAAAAAGTAGGCTCTGAGAATCTTGCAGACATAATATGAGCCAAAAATCCAGAAACTAAAGAGGTCTCTGGAATGAATGATTTCATTTATTTGCAGTTCAAAACCAGACAAATGTAATTTATGCTATTAGGAGTCAGGATGGTGAGTACTTTTGGGAGGTAGGAACTTGATGAAGATGTAGGGGTGGGGGTGGGGGTGCTGGAGATGTGCTATTGCTGACCTAAGTGCTGGTTCCATAGGTGTGTTCAGACTGTGAAAGTTCATCAAGCATATGTACTTCTCTGTATATATGTTGTGCTTCAATTAAAACAAAAACAAAAAGTTACATCACCAGTAATGAGACAAATCAGCATCACCTACCTAAGAACAACGTGGGATCCTTTCTTGTGATATTCCTATGAAAACCAAATAACCCGAGTCTCCTCATGAAGAAACACCCGACAAACCCAGCTGAGGGACATCCTACTACTAACTGGCCTGTACCCTCTGATCATACCAATGTTGTGAAAGACAAAGACAGAGGAACTGACCAAAGAAAAGGACACTAAATGGACTGGACAACTGAATGCAAGATATGATCTGGGATTTTTTGTTGTTATTGTTACAAAAGACATTATTGGGACAATTAGCACAGTATGAATAAGGTACGTTGATTGGATAATAGTAACATAACAATATTGGGGCGCCTGGGTGGCTCAGTCAGTTACACATCTGACTTCAGCTCGGATCACGATCTCAGGGTTCGTGGTTTCGAGCCCCGTGTCAGGCACTGTCAGCCTGCTTTGGATTCTGTGTCTCTCTGCCCCTCCCCACCTTGCGCTCTGTCTCTCTCTCTCTCAAAAATAAATAAACATTAAACAATTTTTTCCAAAATTTTTTTAAAAAATTAAAAAAAATGATAACATAATAATGTTAATTTCCTGCTTTTGATTCTTATACTGTGGTTATATAAGAGAATGTCCTCATTTTTAGGAAAGCCACTGGAAAAAAAAATGTATACATATGGAGAGAGAGAGGGAGAGAGAGAAAGCAAATGTGATAAAATGTGGAGTCCAGTACCAGTCTATAGTATATTCACTGTATTATTTTTTAAACTTTTCTTAAGTCTGAAATTATGCTAAAGCAAAAAGGTTTTGGGGTGGGGGTTCTGACTCTGCTAGTGGAAACCCTAAACATTGGCTATTCCTGTTCCCATGGCAGCAACCCCAGTTTTCCCGGGTGTCAGTGTGAAAAGGGGCAGAAAAAGAAAATTCCGAAGCCTGACATTTCCTGACATGGCTAAGTCCTGTGTGCCACGGGCACTGAGGGTCCATCTCTAGAGGCCTCAGCTTTACAGCAAGGGCTTAGTAAATTTGGCTGAGGTTGATCAAGCTCTTGCCTGCAGCCACACACCTGGCTTTCTTTCCTCAGCATGACCTCTGACCTCAGGGAGCCCTGGGATAGAGGGAGGCGCCCCCCATGGCTGTAGAGCTGGCTGCTGCTGCCCTGATCTGAGCCCCCGGGAGTGGCTGGAGCCACCACTGGCACCAGCTAAAGCAGCCAGATTGGCGCAGAGTCCTCCACCCCCAACCTGGGGTCATGGGGCCCATGTGATCAGCTCTGCACCTAGTAGACCTGAGCTGCACAGGAGTGAGGAGCTCCCCTCCAGGTCCCTTTGCCTGCCCCCAGAAACCACAGGCTTCCAGATTTAGTGCTGGGGCCGGGGCTTCAAAGGCTTGGCTGCCCCCAAAATACCTTTTCAGCTCACCTGCCTCTGCCTCAAATTATACCATTAGAGCTCTGCCCTCCTAGGAGAGAAATCATTTCCAAGCACTGACTTCTAAAGTGCAGTGCAGACAATGACCCTTTGTCCTATGGGTCATAGTTCACGGAATTGGGTATGTGAAACACATGGAATTACTTATTTTCTATAAATCATTTCAATCCAGCTCTGAGCCCCCATTACATCGGGCTGGCTGGAAATTCAGCCCAGGTATTCTCCTGTCACACTGATGGGCAAAGGTCTGGGGGTCTTGGGAGATTCTTCCAGTCATCTGTCCCTGCCGGTTTGGGCCCAGCATCACGCCCCTTGCAATTTAAGGGGCACATGGGGTGACCCACATCCTGGGATCCAGAGCTGTCTGCCCCCCACCTTGGCCATGGCTTGGCTCTACTTCTGGGAAATCTGCTTTCTCTCCTCCCTCAAGTCCTCCCACTGACACATTTTACAGATGGGGAACTGAGGTGGAAAGAAGAGGTCACACGGAAGACTGAAAAGGAGGTGATAAGATCATTCCCCCATAAGGTGTTACTGCCTCCCAAGGGAGGCATTTCATCAGGGGACCATGTCAACTGAGCACTGAAGCTCAACTGGCAAGATTTCAGACTCCGCAACAGGTAAGCACAGAGTTATTCTGTGTGGGGACCTTTCTGTGAAGTAAGGCTCTCCTGATGAGCACTGGGCCAGGAGTCATAAATCCTTGCTCTCCCACCAACTTACTTAGGCAGATTCTGTTCCTTCTTTGGGCCTCAGTTGTTCTATCTGTATAGGGAGATCAGAACAGGAATTCTTTTGGTGTGGATACTCTGGGATTCCCTGGGCAGCTTACTGATCCTTACCATGGCTTCCTCTGATTGAAAAAGTCATACCTTCTAAACTCTACTCCTGAACACTCAGGAACAGTAGCAGTGGCAGCAAGGACCCAGTTCCCAGTTCCCCAGGGAGGCCTGGGTACCTGGAGAGATAGGACTGTGTGCCCTCAGGAGATACCCATGCCCAGAGCAACCAAGGACTTGTCACTCACAGCAGGACTTGAGAGAAGAGGAGGAGGAGGAGCTTGTTCCTGAAAACCTGAGGGATCCCTGGGAGCCCAGATCACCCTGGAGCCTCTGTGTCCCTATGCCTTTCCTGCAGTGCCTATCCCGAGAGAGTAACTCATTGGGTCTAAAGAGTCACCTGCTCACCCTCCCACGCTTCTGCAGATGAAAACATTTGAGTTGCAACTGGAGGGATTTAGATTAGACTCACAGATGGCCAAGCCAAGAACGACCAGGGTCCAGGAATGAGTCCCTTCTGCAGGGCCAAGGAGGGCAGCTGGAGGAGGTAATGAATTGTACCTGTCAGAATTTGCATTTGAGCCTGTGTTGGAAGGTGGATTCAGGCCAAATGATGCCTAGTGCTTTCTGAGCCTCAGAGAGAATCCTCTTCCTCCAATCCAGGAGGCCCTCAGCTCCTGCTCTAGACCTCCAGTAGCTCCTCATGGCACCCGGATATAAAGGTAAACTTCTCCCTGGCATTTGAGGCCTTCAGAGCCTGGGGAGCCCTGTGTCTCCAGCCACACATCCCCTCTTTGTTGATACCTGCTGGGTGATAGCCAGGCCTTCTTCTCTCTGTCTGGTAAATGTTCACTGCTGCTGAGGCTTCTGTGCCTCTGCTGTGATACTTTGGCTTTGGACCCCTCTTCCAGGAAGCCCTCTCAAACTACCCAAGTCTCCTCGACCAAGCCAGGACTCTTCCCAGAGACACTACCACCCTCCCCTACTCTTGATGGTCTTTTGTAGTCAGTTCCTTGCTGAAGGTCTTGGCCTTTCCCTCAGAGGAACAGCGAAGGTCCTGCAGGGTGACCTGGGGCAGGGCCAGCCAGGCTGGAGGTTTCCTGGAGGTGGAAGGCCCCAATAGAGGGAGCCAATTTGGCACCAAATGTTCTGAAACTGCCCTTGTGGAGGACACAGTCTCGGAGCAGATCTGACTCATTCCGGCCACCACCTTGCCTGGCCACAGGCCCTGCCAGAGGGCCTGTTTGGATACCGTGCTAGCAGATGGCCCTGCAGAGGGAAACATCTGTTTTCATCTGTTTTCGGCTAGGCTATCCAATATGGTAGCCACTGGCCACATGTGCTCTTAGGCACTTGAAATGTAGCTACTCTGAATCAAGATATGCTATGAGTGTAAAATACACACTGGATTTCAAAAACTTAGCACAAAAAATAATGTAAAATATCTCATTAATTTTTTTATATGGATGACATGTTGAAATGATAATATACTTCGGACATAATTAAGTTAAATAAGATATATTGTTCAAATTAAATACACTTGTTTCTTTTTACCTTTTAAAACAGAGCTACTAGAAAATTTTAAATTACATATGTGGCTCACATTATATCATGTCTGTTTTATAGAGGAGGACACAAACTTTTGAGGGCTTGAGTGACGTATGGTGCAAAGGCCGGTGCATCTGCCCTAAGTTTGTGAGCAGAAAAGCCTCCAAAAGGGATGCATTCCCCAGCCCCTGCCTCTGGCTGCAGGCCAGATACCATCCGTGCTCACAGAATCACATTCTCCCTTCCCCTCAGAGTCTTGACCAACCAGCAGTTCATTTTGCCCTTGAGGGTGAGATCAGAGTTGATGTTGTGACACATGGACATGGGGGGACACATGCCCAAGGTATCCAGGATGGGCAGATACTGTTATCTCACCTTCCTTCCATCCTTAGGTCAGCTCTGGCTGCAGCCAAGGCCTACATCCTGCTCCAGGCCCCCTTAGCTTGGACATGAGTCCAAGGGGACATGAGCCCCCACCCCCACCAGACATCAGCTCTGACAACAATGCTGTCAGCTTACCTTGCAGCCTTCACCTCAGACCCGTTTCTGTCCATATCCCCAACCTTTGCTCAGACCACAGATCACTGTCCCCACAGATGAGCCCTTGGGCAGATAGTGTCCCCAGCCAGCCCTATGGGGACCTCTCAGACCCCTGCAGCAATAGCAGCTCTAGAGGTAACTGGGATTGGGAGCAGGGTTTCTGCAGACAGAGCTCCAGGGGGCTGGGTCTTTACAGCCACCCCATCTCCCGAGGCCCGGAGAAGGGAGACCCAGGGCCTGCATCCTCCAGCTTTGGAGGGAAGTCTATGCCCCTAGCCTGGGCACAAAGTCTATGCTGTGGCCACTGGCGTGGGCTACCCTGGATACCAGGGAGGGCTGTCTGGGAACCTGGGAGCGAGCAGAGCCTATCTTGTCTTGAGTGCTCTGAATGTGCCCTGCATCAGCTTCAGGAGGCAATCTTGTCCTGGGTGAGGATTCAGGACACAGTCCTGGGTCCCTTGAGGCCAGGTTTGCTGGAGGCATTTGGGATCCAGCTGGGGCATCCCATTTGGATGTAAAAGGGTCAAATCTTGGGCTGTGATCATAAGGAGGCCACTTTTGATTTTAAAATAGTTTTAAATTAAAAAACAAATTAAGGGGAAAGATTTAAGGAGTGAGGATTCTTGGTAGCCTTGGGATAATTACTATAAAGCCAGCTCCCATATCTCAAGTCCTCTTTGGTGCCAGGCCTGTCTTGCCACCATGCCCGCGAGGGGCTGGCCGAGGTCCCTGGCATTGCCAGCAGCGTCAGTCCTGTTGTTTCAACTCCACGTGGCTGCCACCGTGCCCATCCCTCCCTCCCGTGGGTGAGCCCAGTTGCTGTGGCACAGAGCAGGAGAGTTGTGGGACAGATTCAGGTTCAAATCCCACTCTGCCACTTGCCTAGTTAACCCTCCCCCAGGCACATCATCACTGTCCGTAAAACGGGGGGTGAAGACAGTTCTTGTATCCTAGGGAGAGAGTCAGTCATCTGCCCCTGGCCCTTGGCCTGTCTTAAGAGGAAGCTTTACTAGCTTTAATTTTCTTTTTTTTTTTTTTTTTTTTAATTTTTTTTTTTTTTATGTTTTATTTGTTTTTGAGACAGAGAGAGACAGAGCATGAACAGGGGAGGGGCAGAGAGAGAGGGAGACACAGAATCGAAACAGGATCCAGGCTCTGAGCGGTCAGCACAGAGCCCGACGCGGGGCTCGAACCCACGGACCGTGAGATCATGACCTGAGCCGAAGTCGGACGCTCAACCGACTGAGTCACCCAGGCACCCCTAATTTTCTTTTTTTCTTAATGTTTTATTTATTTTTAGAGACAGAGAGCAGGGGAGGGGGAGAGAGAGAGGGAGACAGAGGATCCCAAGTAGGCTCTACGCTGACATACTGCCAGGCTGACAGTGAGGCTCGAACTCACCAGCCGTGAGATCATGGCCTGAGCCAAAGTCAGATGCTCAACCCACTGAGCCACCAGGCACCCCACTAGCATTGCTTTTCTGCTGCTGCCTGCCCCCAAGCTGAGCAAACACCGTCCTCCAGACACCACCCTTCTTAACGTCTCCGGAAACCTAGAGGGAGAAAATGGTCCTTAGATCGGGCCAGGGGTGCCTGCAAGGGCAAAGCTGTGCCTGGCCTCCCATCAAAGGGCTCTGTCCCTTCTGTTCTTCAACTTCAACCCAGTCTGGAGACAGATTTGTCCTGAGCGTGGGAGTGAGAAGGGTCAACAGAACAAGCCTCTCCCTTCCCTGCATCCCTGGCTGGAAGCTAAAAGTCTAAGACCCAGTTTCTTCCTCTCCTTGTGGCCTCACCCAAAGTCCAGAAGTACCTCATAACCCAGGAGGGCCCTTCTGGTAATAGTGACAATGACAGGAGCTGTGGTGAAGTGAGCAGACAGATGTGTCACCAGCCTCTCCAAACTCAGCAGCTCAGCCTTCTTCCCAAGGTTGTTCATAAGGGTCCTCAGCTGTCTCTCCAAAGGCCCCGAACCAGTGCCCCCTCAGCAGTATATCTCTCTGCTTCCTGTTTGCTGTCCTCCCTCACTCCTCAGCCTCCAGGCTGCCTGCTGCCTTCCCTGCCCATCTGTCTGGGTTGCAGTGATGACTGGGTCTCTAAATCCACCTGGGCACTTTCCTTAGGGAGCCCTCCAGATTTGGGCTGGACTAGGGTGAGGCGAGGAAGCCGTTAGGGTACAAATTTCAGAAGATGCCCACTCTCGGGGGCATCTTATAAATGCAGGATTGAACCTGAGGGTGCATGCCTCTTTAACTTTGCTCCCTAGCCTCATCCTCGCCCCAGCCCTGCCTCAGACTCCTCAGCAGTCCCCAGCATGCCCCTTTCCCCTAGATGTGTTGGGCCCTACTCTGTGACTTTTCTCCTACCTCTCAGCAGCTCCTCCTCAGGGGTTCGTGCTGTTCCTCCTCTGGCCATCCTGGGCCCCCTCCCCTCCAGCACCTTAGGACATTTCAAAGCAGCCTGACTCTCTACCTCTCTCCTGGCTAACACCCCAACATCCCACCAGTTCCTAGCATTCCTCAGCTAGGGCCCCGTGAATCCTATGTCCACCCGGGTCAGCTCCTGCCCAGGCTCCCCAGCCCATGTGGAGGTCCTGCCCTTGGACCCCCTCTTCCTCTCTGATAGCCAAACCCTGTCTTTGTGCTTCACGTCCTAAACTTGTCTCATCCAGCCCCACCGCTCCCCACCTCTGCCACCCCGTCTCCTCTTTCCTGGCTACTGGCCACCACCTTCTCCCTGCTGCTACTTCTGCCTGCTCATCTACACTCTTCAGGGATCTTCCCCCTTTGCCCTTCTGGCTCTTCCCAGCCTATATCCAAGACTCTTTATGACTTCCATTAGCCTTGGGAGGGGCCCAGGCTCTCCCCCAGGCCTCCAGCCCCCTTGGTCCTTTTCACTTTTACACTCTGGGCTCTCTTTCATCTTTGAGTTTGCACACCTACTCTCCCCTTGGCTTCCAACTTACTGATCCTTTATATCTGCCTTGGAATACTGGCTGGAATTTAATTTCTTCACCAGATGAGGTACCCCCCCCCCCTTTTCTGGGCCCTCTATATAACCCTTGCCTGCTCATACTGATGTCCCTCCCCACATACTGTGCTTGACTTATCACCATCAATTCCTCCCAATGTCTACAACAGTACTTGACATAGCACAGGTACTCAGTGGGTATTTGTTGCAGGAATAAATGAGTTTATTAATCATTGCATGGATGGATTGTCATGTAGGTGGCTTTGGTGGCTGGGAGGGGATGAGGGAAGAAACTACCTAAGCCATAGCCAGTGTCTGCCCATGGCAGCAGGTGGCTGGAGGGAAAAGGCCATGTCATCTCCAGCAGGCTGGGTGCTGATTTTAATGGCCCGGCAGTGAGGTTCGTGCATGGCGGAGGCCTGCAGAAGAGGTAACGCCGAGAGGGCAGCTCTGCCCACCTCTAATTATTGCTTGAGTCTTTCTGGCAATGTCAGCTGCCTGCCCCAGGGAGCTTGGTCTCGTCCATCACAGTGTGAGCTCAGGGTGGGGCTGCTGTCACTGACAGTGGGGAAGACGGGAGGAGATTCCCAGGGACCTTTGGGTCTTGGAGAGCAGAGGCAGCCTCAGGCTTGGACCATGCTCAGCTCCTGTCCTTCCTGTCCCCAGCCGAAGGGTGTCCCTTGACTTGAGGGTCCCATTAAGAATCCTCCAGGGTGGCCAAGGAGCAAGCCAGCTGAATGGGAGGGGGGTCCACAGCACCCCCCAGGCAGGGAGCCTCAGATGGTTTGGTGTCTGCTGACGTGGAAGCCCTTGGGAAAATGGTGCTCTAGTGGCCAGCTGGGCAGGTAGGCGGCTCAGGCCTGGAAAGAGGCCTTGACCACACGGCCCTTCAGTGGCTGTGGCGGCCGGAAGTTGTTTACCATGTGAATCCTCTCATCATCCTCTGAGGTGAAAAGCAGGCTCCGGAACTTCTCCATCTTGAGAAGACAGAAGAGATACTCAGGGCAGAGCAGGGGTGCTGTCGTTCTCTTTGATCCCTGACACATCATCTGACATACCTTGCCAGCCAGCTCTACCCCTCTCTCCTCTTGCTACCCACTCGTTCTCTTCCTTTGGGATCCTGATGTCAGTTACCCACAAAAGGGCCTCTGAACCTGGACCCTGCTCCACCCGGCTCTAGTTCCAACTCCATGTAGCTAAGACTTGTCAACAAATGCAGGATTCAGATTCTAACACAGCAAGGGTGGTCCCAGGATGCAGGGGTCTCCCCTCTCAGCCTGTGGTGAGGTCCTAATGACTAATAATCAAGCGAACTCCCAAACAAGAATCTAAATGTTTATTAGCAAAAGATGGGAGACTTGATGGTGGGACTATAAGCTGTAGCTTGCTGGTTGAGAGTGCCCCAGCCCTCCGCTTGGTACTCTGGGAGAACTCACCTGCCTCTCAGAGATGCTGATAGGTTCCCGGAGCACGATCCAGGTGACACTCTCGCTCAGCGGGGGCGTTGTCAGGGAGCCCGGGTAGGTCCAGTAGTGCCGGCTGGCAGGCAGGAGGCACTTGGGGTTGAAGCAGCTGAACTGGGCCTTGGTTCCCTGGGGCAGAGCAGGCAAACCCAGGAATCAGCATAGACCCGCCGCCGGGACCAGACCAGCATCCTCCCCACTCTTTCCTGTCGGCAAGATTTAGTCTTCTCCTTGGCCCAATGATGCAAATTGTGGGCATAGGTCTGTGATACCAGATGCCACCCCCACCCTGGACCCGGCCCTGTCCACCTGTTTGCTGGTATGTAAAAGCTGTGGCACCTAGGGCTCTCTGGGCACCATGTTCTCTCTCTGCCTTTTCCTTCAACGACCCTTAGCGGAGCTGGCTGTAGGATGCCCACTAACACAACAAGCCATCTTATCAATCCTATACCAACCAGGTTGTCACCTGGGCACTGAGCGAGGCCACTGACTCCAATGAAGAGGAGTCATTTGCAGGGCACTGCAGCTGCTAACCTGTACTCTTCATCTCAGCGAGAGTTTGCGGTCAGGCTGCAGTGGATGGGCCCACTCTGTGCTCCAGCCTCTTCCTCCCACCAGGCTGCTCTGGGTCAAGACCATGGACCCCTGGTCTCACCTTAAACCGAACCATGTAGAGCGCGTCTGTCAGACGGTTCATGCTGGGGTGCTCATCCCCTGTCTGTCAGGGAAACGGTAGTGTGAGCCCAGCACCCAGCATGTCTGGAAACTAGGGGCAATGCCGGCCTCCCCGTGCCCCTCTTGGCCCCGATAACCACCCCTTACCTCCAAGAAGACACCGACCACAGCCAGGCCATCGGGCGCTGAGGCTGCCTCCCCAAAGGTGCTATACTTCTTGGCGTTCCAGTGAACGAGGTGCAGCTATAGGGGCAACAACAGGCCAGGCCAGGCCAGTGCTTAGCGCCTCCGAGGGGCCGTGGGAGCTCAAAGCCGGGCTTCCCTCTGCAAGAGGGGTAGGAAGCCCCCAGGGGCCACAGATAACATCCACACTGCTCTGGGCCCAACCCTTTCCTGAGCCCCAGGTGACCCAAAGAGAAATCTGGCTCAGGCCCTGCCCTGGGTGAACTGCGAAATAGATAATGGCCATCCATGCGAGAAGATGGTGCCTGCAGCTGAGTCCAAAGAATAAGTAAGGGGTTATCAGACAGAACCCTGGGGAAAGATACCCCAGGTAGAGAGAACAGCATAGGCAAAAAGGCTGGGAGGTTTGAGAGAGCCAAGTGTGGACAGGAGATTCTTCACATGCTGGTCAATGTGGGGGGAGGTCAGGAAAAAATGAGGCCAGATAAAGCCACTTTCTGCAGGGCCTTGAACACCAGGCTCAGTCCTTGAACGGTTGTCAGCAGGGTGTGGTAGGACTGGACTTATCCTTCAGAAAACTGCTTCTCGAGTCACAGACCAGGGGGCAGAGTTCTGGTGGAATACCCTGTGCTAGGGGTGGTCTCTCCCAAACCTCTGGCTGTTCCTCCTCACCCTCTCTCGACCCCCACACCAGGCGCGTGACCATCCTGGCCTTCTCCAAATAATAAAGGGAGGGCTCAGGTAGAGGGCCTTTACCTCGCTGGGGAACGACTTGCCATCCACCGTGTGCTCTGAGCCCACACTGTGTTTCTTGCCCCAGTGGAAATGGAACTGTTTGAGTCGGTATGGCCCGTCCAAGGGCCCCCCAGTCACCACTGCAAGAAGAAGTGTAGTAATTTATGTGAGAGAGTCCACACGGCCCGGCAGCTGGTAGTGCCAGGACCAGGCCAGTGCCCAGGAGAGGGATAAAGTTTTCACTCGGAAAATTTGTTGGGCTAAGTGGGCTCGGGTCAGTCTTCACCCAGTGCCGTGGGCCCTTTGCGGGGCCAGGGCAGGAATCCAGGCAGCCTGCAGGTGGAAGAGGAGTCCGGTAGTGACAGAGTGCACCACTCCACTTGGCCACCCTCCCCGTTTCTGCCCACTTTTGCACAGAAGCTGGGCCCTTGTCTCCCAAGCCCCCGTTATCGCTAACAATAGGCCTTTCATGTCTGGATCCCCTGGACCCTGGACCCAGGGTTAGATTAGGGGGATTCTTTTGTTTAATCCTTCTAGAAGCCTTATAGAAGTCATAAGAGACAGAACCTTGTGTTTTCTCTATCTTACATTGGAGGAAAATGAGGCACAGAGAGGGCAAGGCATTTTGTCAAGATCATTCAGCAAGGCACTAAGTTAGGATATAAGCCTGTATCTCCTTCATAAGTCCAGAGCCCAATCCCCTAATCATCAGGCCACACTGTCTCCCTAGAACCTTCAGCCTTCCCAGGACCTGGTGTTGTCCAAAGGCCAGCTCCTGACGGTTCCCACTCTAATGGCCGGGCCCGGGCCATTCCCTGTGGTCTCTTTGGAGGTCCCTAGTTGTGCTGGCTTTGTGACTTTCTCACCCTGATACCTGGTGAGCTAGAGCCAGGCACAAGGCCTCCTGGGACTGATTGAATTTCCAGGTGAAAGGGATCAGGCAGTCGAGGGAGCCGGGAGCCCCAGGAGGCTTGAATGTGAGTCGCTGGATCAGGTGACTGCCCCAGGCTCAGAGTTCTACTAGGCCCCTCCAGGATGGGTGACCAGGGCAGGGCCTTGTCCCCTGGGGGCCCCGTGAGGAGGAGGATGACTGAACAGTCCAAAGGCCATTCTTTGCTACCTTGCCCTATCTGAGAAGCAGGGCCTGTCCATAAGCATTGCCGGCTGGTGGACAAAAGAAGTCTGGGGCGGGAGGTGGGGGTATGGCCGTGGCAGGGGCCCAATCAGGCTGCTCCATCCGGGAGAGGCAGGAGCAGCAGGGTCTGATATGACCTGTGGGGGCCCACCCCTCTGAGCATGCCCCACCTGGGATGCTGCAGTGTGGCCTCTCGGGGAGTAAACCCCTTGAGCTTGGCTCCCTTCTCCTCCTCTCCCTGTCCTAACTACAGAACACACTACTGTTCACTGTGCACTCACCATGTGTTCAGCACTCTGCTGGCATCAACCCCCATAGTGTCCTTGAGAGGAACACATTGTTATCCCTTATTGGACAGATGTATGACTGAGACTTGGAAAAGCAGGTGTCCTCCCCAAAGTCACACAGCTGGTGAGTGGCAGAGCCCCAAATGTCTCACTCCCAAGCCTACTCTCTTTCTGCTGGTTCCCTGTCCCCTCAGGCTTGGGTATTCTGGTAGGGAGGGAGCTCCATCCAGGCTTGAAAGTAAGCCGCTGGATCACTGGTCCAGAGGCATGCCCCCTTGGCTCCCTTTCTCCCTTCCCAACAACAGTGGCCTTCACGAAGCTACAGATGTCTGAATTGAACCCTTAATGCCCTCTGCAAGCTGTTAGGAGGTACAGTCATATGAAAACTGCTCCATCACAAACTGTCATTTAGGGTCATCAAGAGCCCCAAAGCTCTGGGTGAGATGCTTTTCTAAAAATTCAGTTCCAGGAAATGTCTTTCTTCTGAGAATCCGCTGGATTTCCTCCCCTCTACAAGAACTATAGCTGACCCTCTTTCCCTTTTTTCCTAACCTACCAGGGAACTCAGGGCTAAGCAACTAAGATCACTCCTCTGTGGTTTCCTTCCTCTTCTCTGCTTTTTGATTTTTTACTTGAAACTTAATTTCCTTTGTGTGCTTTCATTGTATGCAGGATAAGAGGTGGAGACGGAGAGGCAGAGTACCAGTTACTCCCTTACACAAAAAACTCTAGCAGATTCCCTCCTTGCCCCACACTACCTTTCACAGGCCTGTTTATAAGGATAAAATCTCTTCACTGAGGAGCACTCCTGAGGCCTCCACCTAGGAATTGATTAGGAAAGAACCTGGACTCTCATCCCAGGGTAAAGAGATGCCATACGTTCCCGCTGGCCGCTCTCTGGTGCAGGCTAGTTGGAATCTTGAGCTCGTGGGTGAGTTGGAGAGAAGACCTTTGGAGTTGGACCAGGCTTGTTTGGAACTCCCCACCAATGGGGCAAACTCCCCATTGAGTCTCTATTTGCCCGTTTTAGAGGTGGGTTCTTGAGAGAATAAAAGAACTGCCTAAGACCTTAGCAAAGGGCCTGGCACACAGAACACATTAGCTCCTTTCTGTCTCTGCTGGGCTTGGCCAGATCACACAGGGCGGAGGGTTTGGCCTTAGGCCACACAGCAGGTGACTCACAGGGCCCAGAGTGAAAACAAACCTGACCTAAAGCAGTAAATGGAAGAGAAGGAAGGGAATGCACATTTCTTGAGCATTTGCTATATGCCAGCACTACAAACATCACTTCCGTTTTTCATTTTTCCTCCCTATGACCCTAGAGAGGAAAAGAGCATCCTGTTTTGTGCATAAGTTGACTGAGGCTCAGCCTAAGCCTTCAGAGCTGGTGAGAGGTGGAGCCTTCCTTCCCTGCCACAGCACGCCAGCCTTCCTGAGCCTGTCCAACACAGGGTGAGGAGCCCAGGGGGAGGGGGCCAGCCTCCGCCAAGGGCCACTCACCAGTTCGGTCGTCGCTGTCATTGAAGTCCACTTGGACAGAGTGGCCATTGTTGGTGATGCTGAGGGATATGCAGGCCTCGTAGGAAAGCTCCAGTGGCTTCAGGCTGGGCGAGTACACAGCCTGGCTGGACACGATGTTGATTGGTGACTGGCGGTCTCCCTGGGCAATGGGATACAGCTTGTGCCACTGTGAGGGGCCTGCAGATGGGGAGAGGGCAAGGACTCAGGCTAGCCTGGATCTCTGGGCCATGGGCTGAGGACACCTGTGGGGGACGGTCTCCCTGGTATCCCTTCAGAGGTTAGCCCCTGCTTTGGAGCTCTTGTCCCAGCTCTGCCACTTCCCCTCTCCGCCTCCATTTCCTTGTCTGCAAAATGGCCTTACTAAAACTCATCTCCCAGAGCTGATAAGAGGCCCCGTGAGGTAATTTATGGAAGGGAGCCAATATAGTCACAAGCCAAGGGGCGGTTCTAGGCAGTGACTCCTCCCCAGTTCCCAATAGTGCTCACAGAGGGCCCCAGGCATCTGAAGTCCCTGACCTGACCGTAACATGTATCTGGCCTCTTCCTGCACCTTGAGCATGTTCGTGTTGGTGTTTGTGAAAATAATAACATAAGCTAACATCGACCTAGCCTTGGCTCTGAGACATGTGTTCGTTCCTCACAATCACATTGTGAAGCAGATACCAGCATGATCCCCATTTCATAGATGAAAGAACTGAGGGCAATTCACCCACACTTCGCACACACACTTCGGTACCGATATAAACACACAGCACGTGCATGTCTGGCACGTGCCTACAGACTATAGAGATTTTCATGGGTACATACGTGTATGCACAGTGACCTGGGTTCATCGGGCCCAGAGTGGCCAGGGCCAGCAACATACGGGTGTATAAACACACACAGCGCTGCCACCTACAACTGACACACGCATATACACCGTCACACACAAACACTCCCTGTTGCAAACCCAGGTCTGCAATAAAAGACTACAGCAAAATACGTGCTCGTGCAAGCACATACACATACACCTGCGTGCACACCCACGAGCGCCCACCACCTGCCTCCCAGAGGCTCCATCTGCAGCCTAGAGGCTCGGCATCTCCCTGGGGAACATCCTGAGATGCAACCTATTTTTAGAGCTATTGCCGGCTGGTGCTTCTCCCCGTTTTTGGCTTCTTAAGTTTTCCTGAGAAAACAGCAGCAGGTGCCGACAGAGCTGTGTCCCCAATGGATGAGTCAGAATCGTGGCCCAGACCCACTGGGTTATTTTTGAAGTCCTGTGAGCATGCCGCATGCCGGCACCTCTATTCTCTGTCCTTCCCTCTTTCATTGCCCCTAACCTGAATGACCCAGGTCTGGCTGGGTGAGGGGCAGTGGCCTGAGGGTGGTAGGCCCATGGGGCAGGCCCTATAGGATACTGGGTGCTCAGAGCTGGTGGGCAAGACTAGCAGATGGATACAGTCAGGGGACTCTGACTCTGGAGGAAACACCCAGAAACTGTCTCAGAGCGGGTGCTGGAAGGAAGATGATCTATGGGTTCTGTCAACCTGCCCCTTCTCTGCCTCTCTCTCCCACTTTGCTGGTCTCTGTTGCCTTTTTCTGAATGTCTCTAGCTTTGGCATGCCCAGCTCTGGGGGTCTCCCCTCCAAAATATGCTCTTGTGTCCCTGGATCCCAGAGGGAGCCAGACACACAACAGCCCCTCCCTAACTCCTTCTGACCCACTGCAACCTCCCAACCCCCTCCCAACCTCCTCCCAATTAGCCCAGGACCCCCATCCTCCCACAAAGAGTGACTGTCTCTCTCCAGAGAGGGAAGGCGAGGAGTGTTCCTGTCACCAGCACCTTCATTTCTCCCCACATCCACCTGCCCTGCCTAGCATTTTCTCCTGGCAGGGTAGGTTTTGAGTCCTCGCTGTTCACCAGAGGGAAAGGGGGAAACACTTACCCCACACCCCTATACCCACTTGGTAAGAAATAGCCCGAAGGGTAACTGACCTGTCCCAGACTCACATTCAAGCCATCTGGCTCTCCCTCTGCCTCTTTTCCCTTCCTCTGCATCCTAAGGAAACTGAGGCAGGATCGGGTGCTATTTTCCCAATCAAACCAGGAGGCTCGTGTGGGCCACGGGCTCCCACGCTTCACACCAGGACGTGCTCAGACACTCTGCTCGATGTAGACACCTAGACACACGCGCGCGCCCACAAATGCCCCCTTCCCGCACGTACCTACACGCGCGCGCCCACAAATGCCCCCTTCCCGCACGTACCTGCCAGCAGGAGAGCCCGGACACTTCCCGGGGAAACTCTCCCGGGGACATCGCGCCCTTGTCCAGCAGAGCCCGGCTCCCGGGAGGTCCCCGCACACACGCCGTGCGCGCTCCCCGCCATAGACACCCGCGCACAGCGCTCCGCCCGGACCGCCCCCAGCTGCCCAGGGCCACCTCCGCCCCCTGTGCCTGCGGCGGGTGAGTGAGTGTTGGGGCCCAGGTCCGGGCGAGCACAGCAGTCAGGGGCTGCGCGGAGGAGGCGGCAGGACGCGCGCTCAGCCAGGGGGTGGCTAGCTGGCGGCGGGGCAGGCCGGGTCGCAGCGCGGACTTTGGGCCAGGAGTGGGGGAGCCAGAGCTTGCGCCGGGCGGGTGGGCTGGATTCGGGGGGCTGGGCCAGAGGGGGGTCCCGGTTCCTCCCTGACGGTGGGGGGCTTGAAGTCCGGGAAATCCGGCTGGGCTCGTGGGTTAGATCCAGCGGGTCGGGGCTGGCCAGGGTCTGCGCCTACCGTCGTTCTGGCCGTAGCCCCAGCCGTGGTGGCCGGTCATGCCGCTGTCGTCCCCGCAGCCGTGCACCTGCCTGCTCCTTCCTCTCAGTTCCGGCTGCGGCTCCAGCCCCGCTCGCTACCGCCGAGCAGCCTCTTAAAGCTGCGGCGCGCAGGAGGAGCAGTTCCCGGGGGACCCGCCCCCCCAACCCCCGGCAGGGCGAAAGAGGCCGGCGGTGCCCCGCCCCCGCCCGCCCGCCGGCTGGCCAGTTGAACCCGAGAGTTGAGTCGAGATGGGGGAGGTCAGGGGACGTAAACCTCTCTCCCTACTCCCCATTCCCCCTCCCTGGCTGGACGACTCTCCCTTTTCACGTGTACGGGCTCCGGACTGTCCTGTGCTGAGGACTGCCCAGGTTTCCCCACATCCCACCCCATCCCTGGGCTTGTCCCTGAGCCGTAAATCCAATTCCCAGGGACCTGGACTCTGGGCCCTGAGTCCTCTGGGATTAGAAAGTCCCCTCTAATATGCAAAGTGCCTTGACCATCAAGTCACCAGAAGTGGAGCTTCCCCTGTTTGCCAGACACTAGGGCAGACGCCAGGCCAAGCTTTCTGTCATCTACCTCTCGTATCTACCCTACGACATTGAGTGGTACTTCCATGAGCCCTCTTTCACAGAGAGAGGGCTGAGGCCTAGAGAGGTAAAATGACCTGCACAGCGTGCAAGGGATTCACTCCCAGTTTGTCTCACTCCAGACTTTGCTCTTTACCACTTCCCTTTGGTGCTGGGGCAGGGGTCCTGTGGTTATGGGGGATCTAGGAGCTTTGGGTAGGAGAGGGGACAGGACTGGCAATCCAAACCCCTGGCCCTGGTGGAACCAGAGCC
Source organism: Panthera leo (assembly GCF_018350215.1). Lineage (NCBI taxonomy): Eukaryota > Metazoa > Chordata > Mammalia > Carnivora > Felidae > Panthera > Panthera leo. The sequence continues at coordinate 42,277,221 of NC_056693.1, read as the reverse complement.
TCAAAGGGAGAATGGGAAGGAAGTAGCATCAACCCGCCGGCAAGAGGACAGACAGTCAAGAGCTGGCTCCCTCATAGAACCAAGACGAGGTTCCCACCCTCTTATTCTCTCCATTGCTTCCTCCTTCCCTCCAGGACTCTTTGCCTGTCCCTCTACAACCTGCTATTTGTCCTTCCTCTCCTTGCCTCCTCATGACCTTTGGCACACCAACTGGGAGCTCAGGCCCTCCACCCTGCACTCAATCTCACTGCCTGCCTTGGCCCAACATTTTCCCGCCCACAAGCCTTGATCCTTGCTGTGCCCTCCTCTGTCTTCCACCCACTGGCTTCAGGTGGCCCAATCTGATTCATCCTAGGATGTGGCCTTGTGCCAAGGATAGGTCTTGTCTCTGACTAGGCCTCAGCAGGCAGTTTTGGGAAGACACACAGATGGGTGGATGGAAGGACAGACCAATGATCCCACCCAGGGTCCTGTACCCAACAGGAGGTGAAGGGCCATTTGACCTTGACCAGAGGAGACTATTTCAGGCCCTGCTCTTGGCTGACCTTGGGAAGGAGTCTGCCATCTTGTCTGCTGGCTCCCCTGCATCTCTGTGGCTATCTCAGTTTCCCTCTTCTAGGCCCTGAACCTCAGTTCCACAAGCTAGAGTTGCAGAGATTAATTGATAACTCCTTGGCTGGGCCAACTTCAGTCACTGACTTCCCAGCCTGCCTAGCTACCTTTCTCTGACCCAGGAGCTGGAAGGGGTTTTTGCTACAAATATGGCCATCAGGCAGCGGCAGGGGACTTGTGATAGAGATTCAGGGGATGGGGCCCCCAAGGGCAGCGTGTGACAGAGAATACAACACTGTCAAGGCTCCAGGTCTAAGCCAGAACTGTCATCCTCAGACCAAGAAGACATGCTTGCTCCATCCCAGAGGAGGCAGCCACCCTTCTCCTGGGGGAGTCGCAACACTCTCAGGGCCTGGGGAGGAGGCCCAAATATATCTACTTTATTGATCTGCTTCTCCTTTAGAGTGACCCAGGCCTTTTCCATAGTTATTTATAGTATTAAAAAAATAAAGTTGGAATTATTCATACAGCTTGCATCCAATCACAGCAACCGTAGGTGGATTTTTGTCCCGTTTTACAGATGAGGAAAGGAAGGCTTAGAGAAGTTGAGTTAGGGAAGAGTTAGGGAACACAGTGACAGAGCAAAGATAAAAATCCAGAGCTGTTGAGTCCCTTATTCAACACGTCTAAAAGCACAGAGAGGGGGAGGAAATGGATTTTAAATTTGATTGTCATTTGCATATATGCAAGACTTTCTCTGGAAGGACTTAAGAAAGCTTGGGAGAGTGCCTCCAGGAAGGAGACTGGGAGACAGGGAGGGTGGGGGAGGGTGCTGAATGGGGGTAGGAGGGACACTACTGCTTACTCCTTTGTACCTTCTGAAAGAAACTATTACCTCTTTAACAACAAAATAAAAGTTGATCTGGTTTGTTTCCTTCCCGCAGCCTATCTTCAGCAGTTTACTCCAGGTTCTGGAGTGCTGGGCACTCAGGCAGGTGAAGGAGCCGATGCACTCTGCCCCTTTCAAGTGAAGCCCAGTTGCCCCAGCAGCCCACTCAGGTCAACTTGGGAAAGCCTAGGCCCCCATTCAGGCACCTCCCATTTCTATTCTGTGTTGTCTTTACAGATGAATTGATTTCACTGCCCCAAAATTTACTCTTTGGTCTCACTGCATTAGTGTTCACTGTTGATGGGGAAGGGGAACATGAGGAGGGGGTGAGTGGGTATGAGGGCTATGATGGAGGGCTGGAGGAGGAGGGCAGGGACAGTTTACACAGTCATATCTCATTCAACAAGTGATCTTGACCAGATTTCACTTCCTCTCTGGAAGGTACAATGTCTTTGCTCTACAAGATAACTGAAGGGATTGTCCCTGCCCAGCCTCCCTCATGGGGATCCCTGTGAGCATTGGTTGAGACAATAGCTGCCCAATGCCCTAGCAACAAGTAAAGTCAGGTGTACTTCTCATTGTACCTAATGCACAGGGCCAACAGGCCAGGCCAGAATCCCTGTGGCCTGGAGACTCTAAAATCAAAATTACAGTTTGTCATATTTTTTAAAAAACATTTCCACTCAAAGTACGTATGTTTATGTGTGCATACAGTCAGATGGAATGATCTCATGCATGGCTCCAAGCATACCTGGCTGTGTGGCTTGGAGCAAGTTACTTTACCTCTCTGAACCTGTCTTCTCATCTATAAAACAGAAATAGAGAGTCTAGAAGGCTAATAGGATGGTCAGGTGACATGATGTCTGTGAGACTCCTGGTATCAAGGATGTACTCCTCGGACCCTAGAATGTCTATTGTTGCCCCTTTTCCTTAGTTTGCTGGGCACATTTAGAACCCCAAACATCCCATTTCTAATTACATCTATTCATTGTAGGAAACTTGGAAGAATCAGAAAAACACAGAGAAGAAAGTTAAAACCACTGGTTGTGTTATTACCCAAGAATCATCACTATTAACATTTTAGTGACTATCCTGCCAGGCTTTTTAGGTATGTCTGAGTAGTACTGAAAAGATAATGAGAATCATATATATAGCTTTGTGACCTTTTTTTTTTTCATCTAATGCCCTATGGTAAGCATTTCCCTGCCTTTGAGAGCTCAACACTTAATAATCTCTAGTGTATAGATTATTTCTGGTTTTCACTATTGTAAATAGCACTACAGTGAACATTCTTATTTATACATCTTTGTGTGTGTGTGTGTGTGTGTGTGTGTGTGTGTGTGTGTGTCTGATAATTTCCTTGGGACAGATTGCTACACGTGGAATTACCAAATCGGATGATATACATATTGCCAGTAAGGCATTTTAGAGTGAGAAAGTATGGTGGAAGTAGTTTCAGAAATTTATTCTTTTGGGGCACCTGGGTGGCTCAGTCAGTTAAGTGTCCGACTGCAGCTCAGGTCATGATTTGGCGGTTTGTGGGTTTAAGCCCCGCATCAGGCTCTGTGATGACAGCTCGGAGCCTGGAGCCTGTTCCAGATTCTGTATCTCCTGCTCTCTCTGCTCCTCCCCAACTCACTCACACGATATGCATTGATCGAAGACTTACTAATGCCACATTCTGGGCCAGGCATGGGAGATACAACTGTGAACATTACAGACCCACACCTGCCTCGGGGAGGAGTGGGGGTGAAAGGCGAGAGATTGGCTAAGGAACACCAGGATGAGAAGGGCTAGGATAGGCAAGGACAGGAAAGATCGTGGCAGAGGCCTGGGAAGGTGTCCTGGGTTGTGACTTATTCTTTCTGCCTGGTTTCTCATGGATTGTAAGCTCTTCCAGGGCAGAGCTAGCCCCAGACTGCTTGGGAAACTAAGGATCCAGGCTCCCCCAGCTAAGGCCAACCAACATGGGTAAAATAATCGACCTGATCTGGTGTCTGGCCAGATCTGTTGGGGTGTTTGTTTCTAATTCTTGCACCACCTTTTAATATCTGTGAGGCTTTGGAATTTTACTCACCTCTTCAAGCCTCTGCTCTCATCTATGAAATGGGGTGATATCTGTTGCTTTGGATGAGCACAAAATGATGCATGGCAAGGGCCTGCCTGGCATATAGTATCAGTGCTTGATAAATGGGGGTACTATTGTAGTTATGGGGCTCAGTTTTCCCACTTGTTTGTTCAGTGGGAAGTTGGGCTAGGTCAGTGGTTATCAAACTTGAGTGTGTCTCAGAACCACCCGGAGCGCTTGTTAAAATGATTCCCTGGGCCTTACCCTATCCCAGAGTTTCTGATTCAGCTGGTCTGGGATGGGGATGAGAATTTGCGTTTCTAATGAGTTCCAAAGTGCTGCTGTTTCTGGTGGTCCAGGACCACACTTTGAAAACCAACGGCTTAAATGCATGAGGCCATGGTTTCCTAGTTTGAGACCTAGTTTGATTCTCTGTCCTCCACAATAGGAAAAAGTCATCAGTGGGCCCTGAGTTCTCAGATGGCAAGGTTTGTGTCTGATCAAGTCAACCTCCATGGATCCAGCACAAGGACCTTTATATGCTATTACTGGTTGAATTGGGTCATTCCCCACCCCACCCCACCGCTGGCCATCCTCCCTCCCCACAAAAAGTTGCCGGCACCTATGAATGTGATATTATTTGGAAATAGTGGTTTTGCAGATGTAATCAAGTTAAGATGAGGTAATTTTAGGGAGAGCCCTGATCCAGTGTGACTGATGTCCTTATGAGAAGGGATCCAGACAGAGACATGAGAGGAGAATGCCATGTGATGATGGAGGTGGAGATTGAAGTGTTGTGGCTGTAAGCCGAGGATTGACAGCCAACCACTAGAAGTTAGGAAGGCCAAGAAGAATTTTCTCCTTCAGGCTTCAGAGGGAACAAACTGCCCACACTTTGATTTCAGACTTCTAGCTTTACTGTGAGACTATACATTTCTGTAGTTTTTTTTAATTTAAGATTTTTTTCTTAAAGATTTTATTTTTAAGTAATATACCCAACTTGGATCTCGAACTTACAACCCCGAGATCAAGGGTCACATGCTCTAATGACTGAACCAGCCAGGAGTCCCTACATTTCTGTAGTTTTAAGCCACTAAGTTTGTGGTACTTTGTTACAGCAGTTGTAGGAAACTAATACTGTGAAGTATCCTTTTACAGACACCACCAACGTGAAACTTTGTCAAAACCATGCATTTCTTCATAGGTATTATGACTTCTACTACCAAATTTGGGGATGTAGTCCATGCAGTCCATGACTACACAGAACATGAGAAGCTAAGCAGTGAACTTTCACCTGTTGCCTTTTGAGCTTCTCACATTCCTGGGTGTATTTTATTATCCCTTATATTTCACCTGTCCAACTGGAGAAGGAAATGTGACAGCATAAGTACATGATGAGCTGGGAGAGCCTCATGCCTTTGTTTCCCATCAGTTGTATTCCATGGGTGCCTGGGAAGTCATAGGAGGGTGTGCCCCACACTGATCCTGGAGACAGCACTCAGGGGAATTGCATCTATTATCACTGCATTATTACCGTCAAACTGTGCCTCCTCCCTTGTCACCATCCCATGGTGGGTTGGGATGGGGATCTGTGCTCATTTTCACCTTGTTTCAGGCAATTATTAACCTGAAGGTGCCTGTAGGATCTGGAAGATAGAGGGGGAAAGAATCCTCACCTTCCTCCCTGCTGTTTGATTGGCTTCCAGTCTCCTCTCCCTCTTCCTCTTGGAGCAACCCTCTTCCTTGGCACCCATCCTCACGGGGCAGCCATCCTCTTCCCCCCAAAAGTGGCTCTTTTCAGGAAGTAGAGGGCTTTAAATTCCTTCTCGCTTTTATGTTCACGGCCTCACAACCTGGCCCCTGCTGTCTATCAAGCCTCCCCTGACCTCTTCCTACTCTTTGTCTAACTCCCCACTACACCAAATTTCCTTTAAAGCCTCCATCCTGCCATGCCTTCTCTGCCTCCCAAGAATGACACCTGCTATTCCTTCTGCTTTAAAAGTTCTTCCTTGCCAGCACCATGTGAAACATTCCTGGAGAGAGGAGGGGGGAGTGGGTGGAGTTCCTCTGTGCACCTTCCAGCACCCCAGCTTCCCTCGATTTATAGGAGGGCCACATTGTCTAGTAAGTACTTATTTATTGTCTCTCTCCCTTCTCAAGACCGTGAACTTCTCAAGAACAGGATCTCGGACTTCTTTGTCTTTATATCTGCAGTTGGGAGCAGCTAACTTTGTGGTTTGAAACAGGCCCTTGTGTGGGCTTGTTGCATGGAGAGGATGGAAGAAATGAGTGAACAATAATGATCATAATAATGAAAGTTATTATCCATTCAGGATTTTTTGTGAGTTTGGCTCTGTGTATTCAAAATCTCATTTAAGACCCGGTGATGGAGACCCATTTATCCCCAATGCACAGATGAGCAAACAGAGGATTTGAGAGATAAAGAACATATTTCACAACTAGTACGTGGTTAAAGACCAAATCTGCCTGATTCCAAAGCCAGAATCCCCCACAGTTACTGCACGTACAAAGTCACGGACTGGCAGCCTAGCTGGGCTGGAGCCTCGGGAAAAGACACTACTCTGGGTTCCGGCTGTGCCCGCATACGCCCCAGGTGTACTGGCGACGCGTGCGCAGTGAGGTAGTGGCGCCCCCTGCGGGCGGCGCGCGGGAGGCAGCGGCGACGAAGGGGCGCTCAATGCGCCTGCGCACTCGTGGAAGTGGTGGCGGTGTTCGGTAGGGGCTCGGCTGTTCGCGCGGCGGGTGCGGCCATGGCGCAACCGGGGAAGCTGCTCAAGGAGCAGAAGTACGACCGGCAGCTGAGGTGAGCCAGGGCTCACCGAGTCGGGCGGGCCGGCCGGCGGGCTCTTCTACGTCCCGGCCGGGCCTAAGCCAGCGGGCGGCGCGGGCGGGCCTCTTACAGGCCTCCCTCTAGGCCAGGGCGGGCAGTCCTGGCGTTGGGGAGCCGGCTCTGGGGGCTTCCCAGACTGGGGGCCCCTGAGATACCCTTTGAGGGTCGGGACTCCCCTTCTCCAGGGGGCGCGCCTGTCCGCCACGAGGTGTGCAGTTCGAGGTGCGCGGTCCCAGCGTCGGCCCGGTCACCAGGGCGGCAGTCGGCCCCGCCTCGCTGCGCTCTCACTCCTCATTTAGCAGAATTGGGGAATCGCGAGTACCCCGTCCTGTCTGCTGAGAGCGGCGCCGAGTGTTAGGGACAGCCAGCGCTGTCCAGTAGGAATATAATGCCAGTATTGTGTGAGCTGCATATGTAATTACACATTTGCTAGCAGCCACATTAAAAAAGACAAACAGGTGGAAAATACAGTTTATTTAAACCCACTATGCCTAAAATACACCATTTTAACACTTAATCAATATACAAATTTGTTAGGGATACTTTACTTTTTTTTTTTTTTCCATATTGTCTTCGAAACCTGGCATTTTATACCTGTAAGCACATCTTAGTTCCGACTGGCCTCATTTTTAGTGCTCAGTAGCCAAACGTGGCTACAGGCTACCTTAATAGACACTGAAGGTCTAAGCCATCAGGCAGGTCCTTGGCTAATTCTTCTGCCTTGCTTTTTCTCTTTACATTCCCCATTCCTTATTTATTGAGCATTTTCTGTATGTTAAGGCAGTGGAAGTAACACAAATGCTTGGTCCCCATCCTCTTTTGGAGCCCCCAGGCCGGGAGAAGTTACAGTATGTCCCTATGTCCCCTTGAACTCCCATTTGTACCTCCAGTCTACTGCTGTATTAAGAGGCTTTAGTCACTTAATTCTGAGAGCAGCTTTGAAGGCAGACATTCTCTTGGCTTTATAGATGGGGAAACAGTCTTGGAGAAGTTAGATAACTCGTCTGAAGTCTTCCATATATTTGAGCTAGGATGTAAATTAAACATAGGCCCTTCTGGAGCTCCTGTGTGGCTCAATTGGTTAAGTGTTTGACTTTGGCTCAGATCATGATCTTGGGTATGTGAGTTTGAGCCCCGCGTCCAGCTCTGTGCTAACAGCTCACTGCCTGGAGCCTACTTCAGATTCTGTCTCTCTCTTTCTCTCTCTCAAAAATAAATAAACATTAAAAAAAATTTAGGGGCACCTGGGTAGCTCAGTCGGTTAAGCATCCAACTTCAGCTCAGGTCATGACCTCACGGCTTGTGGGTTTGAGCCCTGCATCAGGCTCTGTGCTGACAGCTCAGACAGAGCCTGGAACCTGCTTCAGATTCTGTCTCCCTCTCTATCTGCCCCTACCTGGCTCTCTCTTTCTATTTCTCTCTCAAAAACAAATAAACATTAAAAAAAAATAAAAAATTCAAACAAACAAACAGGCCCTTCTGGCTTTTTCAGAGCCTGTACTCATTCACATCACTCTGCTCCCAAGCTTCTGGGAAAGGTAGCAAGGTGACAGAGCCCTTATAACCAGCTTGTGTTCTCTTATAAATTTTTAGCATTGCTTGTGTTTTGTTTTGTTTTGTTTAATTTTTTAATGTTTATTTTTGAGAAAGAGGCAGAGTGAGAATGTGAGCAGGAGAGGGGCAGAAAGACAGGGAGACACAGAATCCAAAGCAGGCTCCAGGCTCTGAGCTCTCAGCACAGAGCCCAACATGGGGCTCGAACCCATGAACTGTGAGATCATGACCTGAGCTGAAGTTGGATGCTTAACTGACTGAGTCACCCACGCACCCCAACATTGCTTGTGTTTTGAATGTTCAGTTATAACCACACAAGACAGAGCTGAGAAGGTATTTTTACGTTACTAAGAAACTTTAACAAGAGAGAGTTTTTGCTGAGTCCAGTCCAGTTAAGGACCAAATTTTACTTTTCATGATGAGACTTGGCTATTGGTTTTAAAATGTCAGAGTGAGGCAGCTAGAAGCAAAGTTGTGCAGCTGGGCAACAATCAACAAGGCCTTGTGTTCCATAGCTAAGCCAGCAAGGGAGCAAAGAGGATTGATTTCTTGTGTGGCCTCTTTCTTGAAACATGTTACCTAGAGATGCATCAGCGTTCTCTTAGGCTCACTGACTACCCAAGTAGACATCAGCCAAATATGTCAGGTGTCTTCTGTGTGCCCTACTTTCATAGAAAAAAACCCCAGATGTTTCCAGTCTGTCTGGTTCTTCTGTGCTATTCCTCCTTTCATTTGACAGCTGTTCAGTGATCACTTACCCTGGGCAAGGCAGTGTGCCAGGCATTGGGTCTCCAGCAGTGCATATAGGGAGTCATCTGGGCCCTCATGGAGCTTAGAGTGGAATAGAAAGATGGATGTTCAGCAAATAAAAAACAGTTGTGATATGCTCTGGAGGACATACTGGCTACACAATAACAGGGAATCTGCTTTAGATTAGGTGACAGGGAAAGCCCATTAAAGCCTATCAGTCCTCCACACTGTAGCATTTTTCTAAGGGTTTGGGCTCCGCCTATACTTTCCATACTGACAAGAAAAGATAATGGGCTTTCTGGGTGAAGGTAACCAGGTTGGCCCAGATGCCATGGTGCGTGTGTGATCATGTACCTTGCCCCGTTAATGATATGCCAGTGTGAATCAGCTTATAAAATATATGTCTAATCCTTATTATATCTTTGTGTTTGTTAATGTATGCATTTTATGCATTTATTAATCATGCTACTAAAGTGAGCATTGGGTATTATATTTTTTTATTTTATTTTTTTTAGAGAGAGCGAGCAGGGGAAAAGGGCAGGAGAGAGAGTGGGGGTGGGGCTTGAGGATCTCAAGCAGGCTCCACACCCAGCATGGAGCCCCATGCGAGGCTCGATCCCATGAGCTGAGCTGAAATCAAGAGTCGGACACTCAACTGACTAAGCCACCCAGGTGTCCCTGGTATTATATTTTAAAGCACTCCTGTAGAAGTCAATGTGAGGCCTTTCAGATGACAATAATTCAGTTTTCTTGGTAAACCTTTTCTCACTCTTGCAGATGTCACAGTGGTAAATTCTATGTCAAGATCTTAAATATACTAGTCTATATAATTTAAGGAGAAATGAAATAGAGAACAGAATAGGTTTTAAGGTACTTCTATAATGTTAATGAATATATCTAAAGACTCTGTTCTGTAAGTTATCTGACTTGAAAAGGGTAGTGGACAAGGAGCTGGAAGGCAAGGTTTTTAGTACTGATTTGACCTCCTTGTAATCATGCATGCCAGGCATCAACCTGAGTTTCAGGTTACTTAGCTATATAATCCCCATAACACCTGCTGCTGTTCCTGTCTCACATGTGTGCTGTGGTCATCACAGCAGCCATTCTATGCAAGAACACTTTGAAGATCACAGGTCAGCATCCAATTAAGAAAGTTGCATTTGTATGAAAGTTTTAAAAATGTTGAATTTGTGTCTTGTTTTATAGGTTGTGGGGTGATCATGGGCAAGAGGCTTTAGAATCTGCTCACGTTTGCCTAATAAATGCAACAGCCACAGGAACTGAAATTCTAAAAAACTTGGTACTACCAGGTAATGTAGTTTTGTGGTTGTAAATTTACCCCTTATGGTTTTGAACTAGAAATATGTATTCTTGGCTGACTCTGTTTTGTCTTCCAGGTATTGGTTCATTTACAATTATTGATGGAAATCAGGTCAGCGGAGAAGATGCTGGAAATAAGTATGTTCTATTCTTTTCAAACACATGCCTGTTAGGGAAGGTGTTTATTATTTATGTATATATATATATATATATATATATATACACACACACGTGTATATATATATATACATATATATATACACGTGTGTGTGTATATATATACATACATAAATAATACACACGTGTGTGTGTATATATATATATATAATTTTTTTATAATTAATTGTATTTTTTGGATTATAAGAATAATAAAAACTACCTTTTATTTGTATTTCTTGTGAGCTTAGTCCAGGTATATCTCTCTGTACACTCCACTGTCTCTGTAAAAGTGCTATTTTAAAGATGGCCTGTGTATCATTTTTTAAAAGATGATCGTAATTTAGCTTCCAACGCATTCCCAGATTTGGATTTCAAGCTCTTTTCAGGGACTTGGAGGCTGGAATCTCTCATTATATTTGTTAGTATGTGACAACAATGAGTACACTCAAGGAAAGTCAGAATTTAGTTCATATTGAACTTTGATATTGGGCTATAGTATATCCACAACAGCGTCCTTTTATTGGTATCTCTAAAGAAAAAGTTCCATTATCTTTGCTTACTTGGTTGGTTAGAGCAGTGTGTGATAAGAATAAGATTTCTTTTTTTATGGAGCCACGAATTTTGTGCTACAAAATGGTACCCAGCCTCAGATCTGGACCTTGACACGTGAAAAGGGTATGTGTGGGAAGAAGCTTGAATAAGTCAATTAGAGTTACCTACAAAAACAAGCAGTTCAATATAGCATTTCCCGTGTGGTCTGTGGAACACTGGCTCTGGGGGATGTTAATAGGTGCTAAATGGGTAAAAGTATTTCATGGTCCAATAAGTTTGGGAAATGGGCCAAATGAAGTTAAGCATTTCTATAAGATTTTAATGTCATGTGTATTATACATATTATGAATTTCCAAGGGGGAAATAGAACATATTGTGTTTCCTAAACTTTGTAAAACCAGGGAACTTTTTTTCTCTCATAGCATCTTATGAAATTCATATGCTGTGGTACACACTTTGGAAACATTGATATGTTAGCCTGGTCTTTGATTAGAAGTTTCATCTCGTTATCTTTCTCCAGCAAGGTTGTTATAACCTGTAATCAAAATATAGTTTGTTTCATAGTATGAATGAAATATAACCTTTCCTTTAGAGTCAAAGAAGCCCTTAATTTTTTTTAATTCTATTTTAGTTTTTTCCTTCAAAGAAGCAGCATCGGCAAGGTAAACATCAATTTATTACAGACTATAGTTGTGTTAAGCATCTCATGATGCCACTATGTTTTGATTGCTTGAAGAGCTTTGACTTTGAAAGAGCTTATTATTTCTCTGAGAAAAAAGTTAAATTAGCTCTTTTTTTTAATATCTTGCAACTCTTTATATGCTTGGTAGTTTAAGAACTTAAAAGTACTGTTTTTATGATGTAACTTGTATTAAAGCTAAACCTTGAGTGATGTTAATGTTTAGAGGATGGAATATTCTATTTAACAAAACTTTTAACTAAAAGTTAGCATATCTTTTATTTTTGTGTATTCCATATTAAAAATCTTAAAAGGTATAATAGTCAACTTAGTACAATATTCTCAATGGAAATGACTGTTTCTTTGATTGTTTTCTCTTATATAGGATTGTAAATGTAGGAGCTTAGAGTTGGTCCAGAATATCTCTGCCTGCTACCCAAGGTTTTCTGGTCATTTGCCTAATCAGAAAAGTAGCGTGCAAATAATTTAGTCGTTTAAATAATACTCTGGTTTGGCCTCAGTTTAAATACTATGAAAAGCAGAACTGTCATATCTATGCATGAAATTTGGGTAGTTTTATAGTATGTTTGCTTGATCTGTAAATTGAGGGGTTACATTTTAACCAAATTTTTTCTAATTCGAGTCAAATGCTTTGTTTTTAAAAAGAACCGAGCTCAAGCTGCCATGGAATTCTTACAAGAATTAAATAACGACGTCTCTGGGAGTTTTGTGGAAGAGGTATATTTGTATACACATTATTATTTCTGTGTAGAAATGTAACTTTTTAATAATTCAAAGCCCTAAGAATTTAGAATTTTGAGTTTATTTATTTTAATAATCTCTACAACCAGCATGGGCCTCGAACTTCTGACCCTGAGATCAAGAGTCACATGCTCTTCTGACTGAGCCAGCCAGGCACCACAGAATTTAGAATTTTGAACCTTTTGTATATTTATGTTTAATTGAGAGTTGAATTACTGAAAATTGGAGTCTAGCATGTTGCCTCATTTGTTCTTAAATACCTTAACTGTTTCTGACATGTTTAATGTGATTGTGAAATTGTTGAATTCTTTTCCTGTGTCCTATTTAGAGTCCAGAAAACCTTCTAGACAATGATCCTTCATTTTTCTGTAGGTTTACCATTGTGGTTGCAACTCAGCTTCCTGAAAGGTAAATTTTTATGATAATTTGTTTTTATCTTAGTGTCTTATTAGATTTGAACAGTTTTTGTTTTCTCTGCAGAGTCTATAGTTTTTAAAATTCTTAAACTCCACAGAAACCTTTAATTGGAAGTACTTATAAATCTCCAACATCGAAAAGATAGGAAAGAGAAAAGTACTGAGATGTGAAACTTTTCTTAATACATATTTAGAGCAGTTAAATTAAACCTTGGTTATTTTTTTAGTGAAAAAAACCTAGTTAGAATTATAGTGTGCTTGATGTATACTAGAGTTTTAAATACATATTTTCCTCTTTGTTATGGAAATGTCAGGAAGTGTCTTTCAAGAACATTGTCCCTAATACAAAAAAGAGGCTTTCATATCCCTCTAGTCCAAAAAATACACTTTCTGTGAGACTGCAGCCTTCTGGAATTGCTTGTTTTTCAGTGTATCCATGACCTGCATATGTAAATGTAATAGATCTATCTTTGCATTAATTAGTAAGAAAATTTCTTTATTTTAATGTGCTTTCATGTTTGGCATATATACATTTGCTTATGGTCTTACTTATTGTGCTTTCCTTTTACAGTACATTACTACGTTTAGCAGATGTCCTCTGGAATTCCCAAATCCCTCTTTTGATCTGTAGGACATATGGACTAGTTGGTTATATGAGGATCATTATAAAAGAACATCCAGGTAAAACTGTTGCACATATGGTGCTTGCCATTGGTTGCTTTCGCTACAGTTTTAGAAACTTGACAATTTAGGAAGTCCGTTTTAAATTACAAAGTAAATTTGTAACAGCACGACTATGGTTACAGGTTCAGAGTGGCAATCAAAATCAACAGACGTTAATCTAATATTTCCTTTACTTAGCACTATAGAAGGATGCAAAGCAGGAAATACAACAGATACAGCTTTTTCATCTTATTAGGAGGCCCACCAGCTATGCAAGTCCCTAGCTTTTGCTTTTTTTTTTTTTTTTTTTTTGCCTCCTAACCCGCATAGGGCACATAGGGCTGCTATAGGTGAGAGCCATGGTGTGTGGGCCACAGTGACACATAGATAGATGTCATACCACTTTTTCTCCAATCTTTCATTCCATTCTCATATTGACAATAGGCTCCCCCAGTTCAGGAACAGTTCTACATAATAAGCAAAGCATTTACCTTATTGTTCCAAGGAAACAGTGTTCTAGGAGATTGAGGTCATTCATAGGCAGGTTGGCATGAGCTCAAGAATGATATTAGCCTTTTACTTACAACTGTTTGATCTTAAATTATTGGACAGTTTTCATTCAGTATTCTGCATTGCTCTGAGGCAGGTACTCTGCTAGAGCAGTTGATAGCCACTGGTGTTGGTAGTATCACTGGGGAGTAGTATCTGCTTGGTAGTTTGGGAGTGGCTTGTGGGATAAACTTCTGGCAGGTGGTGGTAGGCTCTTTAAGAGTTGTAAGTGGGAGAGTGACAGGGTGAAAAATTTGTTTCAAATGTGTCACCCTAAAGTGGGGTAGAAAATGAATGGATTTGAAGAGGTGAAAATTAGAGGCAAGTGCTGCTGTTAGAAAATTTCTGGTGGTGTAGCTAGTTGAGAGAGACAGAGACTAAGCCCCTGTGGGGCTTTTTTTTTTTTTTTTTAATTCATTTTTGAGAAACAGAGCGTGAGTGGGGGAGGGGCAGAGAGAGAGGGAGACACAGAGTCGGAAGCAGGTTCCAGGCTCTGAGCTGTCAGCACAGAGCCCGATGCGGGGCTCGAACCCACGGAGTGTGAGATCATGATCTGAGCTGAAGTCAGAAGCTTATCCAACTGAGCCACCCTGGGGCCCCCTGAGCCTCTGCCTTAAGGCAGATATTATAAGGATAGGGAAGAGGAGGTAGATAGTAATGAGGGTTAATATTGCTAGCTGTGTGCCTGCCTTAATGTGGATTATTTCATATAATCTTTCTAAAATTCTTATAAGGTAGATACTATTACACATCTGCTTTTTGCAGATGAGGATGCTGAGGCACAGAGAGATTAAGTTATTTGCCCAAGGTCACACAGCTAGCAAGTAACAGAACTAGGCCTAGCCCTAACCACTCACTGAAATTACATGTTCCTGTACTCCCCTCATGTGGGGAACTGTGTATGAAGTGATACCAGGACACGTGGTGTGACTGATGTTGGGCCAAGGAAGAAAGAAGTCAAGGATAGAGGCACCTGGCTGGCTCAGTCAGAAGAGCATGCGACTCTTGATCTTGGGGTTGTAAGTTTGAGCCCCACTTTGGGTGTGGAAGTTACTTAAAACTAAAGTCTTAAAAAAAAAAGTCAAGGATAACCATCAGCTTTCTAGAGAAGAGGTCTAGGAAGATGGTGATGATGTCTATTGAAGGCCACAGGAAGGGAAGGGTGGATTGTTAAATGCTATCTGAACACACATTTTATCAATTTTGATCTTTTTCAATTATAATGGCAAGATAATTCAGTTCTATTTTACTTTTATTAAAACTATAGTCAACTTATGATTTGTGCATTTAGTAAAATATGAATATATATCTGTATGTAAATTTATCTCACCTGGCTGGCTCAGTTGGTGGAGCATGCAACTCTTGATCTCGGGGTTGTGAATATGAGCCCCACGTTGGGTGTGGAACTTAAAAAAATAAATAAAATCATGGGGCGCCTGGGTGTCTCAGTCGGTTGGGCGTCTGACTTCAGCTCAGGTCATGATCTCACAGTTTGTGGGTTCGAGCCCCGCATCGGGCTCTGTGCAGCCTGCTTCGGATTCTGTGTCTCCCTCTCTCTGTTCCTCCTCCGCTTGCACTCTGTCTCTCTCTCTCTCAAAAATAAATAAAGATTAAAAATAAAATAAAATAAAAATAAATAAATAAAATCAGTTTCTTGGTTAAAAAAAAAAAATGAACAGAAAAAAACCTGTAGGCCCTATGCCCATTTAGAAACTAGATTTCTTAAATTTCTATAATGTAGTATATTCTAGAAGTATCACTAAAGAAGTTTATCTTTTGGGATTATTTGTTTCACAGTAATAGAATCTCATCCAGATAATGCATTAGAGGATCTACGACTGGATAAACCATTTCCTGAACTGAGAGAACATTTTCAGTCATATGATTTGGATCATATGGAAAAAAAGGTTGGTAGTATATATAACCTTCAATTTATAGATAGATTAAAAGTTTTTTTTTAACCTAAGGTTTTTGAATTACACCAAAGTGAGAAAATACTATAAACATCCATATTCATGTCATCCAGATTATGTAGTAACAACATTGTACTTAATTGTTTTGAAATAAATTTGTTTTTGACCAAAATTTAAAAAGCTTTTTTATTGAAGAGAAGTTCATTAGCTGACTATATCTGTGTAATCAACACCCAGGTCAAGAAATTAGACATTAACATATCCCAGCAGACCTCTTCATGGCCCGTTTCTAAACAATTAGATGTACTTTTTAAAATAGTATGGATTTGAAGCGGGTGTTTGTTGAAATTGATTGCTTTTGAAACTTACTTTTAATGTTTGAAGAGTTACCAAGGCAACTCATATTTCATTATAGAAATAATGATATTTATAACAGACTATATAATTAAAGGAGTATGTGTTTTTTCCTACCCATGTATTAATTAAAATGTGGGTATTTGGTTATTTGTTTCATCACAAGAGACGGTTTTCTCAGTCTAGGATTGGTTTCTGAAATCAAGAGATTTGAGTTTTCTTTTTGGGTGGCAGTCGCTGAGACTGTTTTCTTGATGGGAAAATGGGGACCCACATAGTACAAACCTGGGGCGCCTGGGTGGCTCAATCTGTTAAGCATCTAACTTCGCTTCAGGTCATGATCTCACGGTTTGTGAGTTAGAGCCCAGTGTCAGGGTCTGTGCTGTCAGCCTGGAACCCGGAGCCTGCTTT
Organism: Panthera leo; assembly: GCF_018350215.1. Taxonomy (NCBI): domain Eukaryota; kingdom Metazoa; phylum Chordata; class Mammalia; order Carnivora; family Felidae; genus Panthera; species Panthera leo. The sequence continues at coordinate 42,260,779 of NC_056693.1, read as the reverse complement.
GGTTTCTGTGTCTCCCTTTCTCTCTGCCTCTCCCCGACTCACACTCTGTCTTTCTCAAAAATAAATAAACTTAGAAAAACTTAATCATTGTACAAGCCTGCCAGTTCAGGATTAAATTGGACACTGCTTATAAAAAAGCTTATAAAGCAATTTCATTAACCCAATTCATTTTCCTTCATTCATTATACTACATATACTGGAAGATGATCATATATATTATTGGATTTGTTGAAAATGAGATGGTTTAATGAAGAATAACTGTAAATTAATTAATGTTAACTAATACTGACATTTTCTTCGATATTTCTTTCATTTTTAGGACCACAGCCATACTCCATGGATTGTGATCGTAGCTAAATATTTAGCACAGTGGTATAGTGAAGTATGTCTTTTTTTAAAAACAAATTCCATATGTGACTGTATTTTCAATTTATTATAAAGGATTTCAGTGAAGGAGAGTAGGAGATTAACTTTTTTCCTTATGTGGTAATTGGGCAGGTGGGTGCTTTTCTGTTTAAATCTGGCAGTTCCTCTTTTGATACTGATACTTTTACTAGCGAAATCAAATATCAATAAATGTCATTCTGAAACTGGCAGTGGGGAATGTAGAAAAATGGCTCGCAGTTTTTGTTTTCTTTCAAGTCAGCCTCTGATTTCACTGAGGTATGTATTTGCTGATGAAATCTCATGTGGATGGGAGAATGGGGAGAAGTTTGGACTCTCAATTTCCATGTTTTGGTTTTTTATAACTAGAATTTAAAATTTTTAACCAATTTAGACAAATGGACGAATACCTAAAACGTATAAGGAAAAAGAAGACTTCAGAGATTTGATTAGACAAGGTAATATGATGGGATATAACTGAATGTTGTATAAAGTTTGAAAAACAAATTGATTGAAGTTGTTTATTGGATTTCTGTCAGCAGCTTTGTCAGACTGATGGCATCATGAGTTTTTATTTTATTTTTCCTCAGAGGAGGTTTGGAGCCACTCCTTGTATAGTTTTTAAAATGACTAATGATAGTTTCCTCATCAGTAGAGGAGGAATTGGGGGCTGCTCATAGAGTTGTTGTGAGGATTCATTCATACAGTAAAATCTGAAGTACATTTAACCATGTCTGATACAGAGTAAAAAATAAAGGTTAGCTACTAATATTACTAAAAATAATTTGAGTAACAATAAGCCTGTTTGTTCTTAAGTTTCAATATCCAATCCTTCTTTTAAGATCTGATAAGGTTTGGAGTGCCTGGGTAGCTCAGTCGGCTGAGCATCCGACTCTTGATTTTGGTTCAGGTCACGATCCCCGGGTCTGGGATAGAGCCCCCAGCTGGGCTCTGTGCTGGGCGTGGAGCCTGCTTAAGATTGCCTCTCCCTGTTTAAAAATAGAACTACCCTACGACCCAGCAATTGCACTACTAGTATTTATCCAAGGGATACAGGTGTGCTGTTTCGAAGGGGCACATGCACTGCAACATTTGTAGCAGCACTATCCACAATAGCCAAAGTATGGAAAAAGTCCAAATGTCCATCGACAGATGAATGAATAAAGGTGGGGTATATAATACAATGGAGTATTACTGAGCAATCGAAAAGAATGAAATCTTGCCATTTGCAACTACCTGGATGGAACTAGAGAGTATTATGCCAAGCAAAATTAGAGAAAGACAAATATCATATGACTTAACTCATATGAAGACTTTAAGATACAAAACAGATGAACATAGGGGAAGGGAAGCATAAATAATATAAAAACAGGGAGGGGGACAAAACATAAGAGACTCTTAAATATGGAGAACAAACAGGGTTATTGGAGGGGTTGTGGGAGGGGGGATGAGCTAAATGGGTAAGGGGCATTAAGGAATCTACTGCTGAAATCATTATTGCACTATATGCTAACTAACTTGGATGCAAATTAAAAACATTAAAAAACAACAACAAAAAAGATTGCCTCTCCCTCTGCCCCTTCCCCTAGCGCACTCCTCTCTCAAAAGAAAGATCTGATGAAGTTATTTCCATAATGTTAGGTAGAGAAAAGGGGTGAGAAGAAAAGGGCTATTTTGCTAGCCAATTTCTATTTTTCTAGGAATTCTAAAGAATGAAAATGGGACTCCGGAAGATGAAGAGAATTTTGAAGAAGCTATTAAAAATGTGAACACAGCACTAAATACAACTCAGGTATTAAATGTGTTGCTGAGGAGGGGTGCTGGGTGGCTCATTTGGTTGATCGTCAGACTCTTGATCTCAGTTCAGGTCTTGATCTCAGGGTCGTGAGTTTGGGCTCCATGTTGGGTTCCGCACTGGGCGTGAAGCCTACTTTAAAAAAAAAAAGTTTTGCTGAGCCATTCATACAAGAAAGGTGTTTTCTGAAGTCCTCATATGAAATAGTTGTTTCATAGACAACTGTTTCATAATTAGAAATTAATATCTATCATATCGATTGAATCTTCTTTAATAAGATTTTATATCATCCTTTTTAAAATGGGTATCAGTGCTTCATCATAGAGTAGTGATACAATGATTCATATAAATTATTTGAAGTACATGATTTGTGAATAGTAACAGTTTGGGTGTAGGAATTTTATAACGAGGGTGATATTTTGCTGGTACGAAATAGGTTGCTCAAAAGTTAAATCTTATCCTGCATTTGCTTTTGATAGTAGTTGTTTGGATATAATGGAAGATGTTCTTAATGACACTGTAAAACATTATTTGTAAGATAACTCGGTTTATATGCCCTTTGTTTTGTTGTTAAAGTCTTGCCAGTGAGGTTCTTGGAAAATTTGGAATAACACAGCTGTTACTTTAAGATAGAATTTTCTTATAATTTAAAACGGCAAAAAATGCTGCCTTTCATATTAGGAAAGCACTTAGCTGTCATTACAAACTTTTTGGAGACAATGAGATCGTGTTGCTGAGTAATTAAAAATATGTGCTTTGTCAATCAATTTTCTAGGGTGATGAAAATGTTCTGTGTCTTAATTGAGGTGATTAAAAAGACATGCATCAAACTGTACATTTAAAATTCATTTCACTGAATGTAAAATTTACTCCAGTTAAAAAAAAGAACAAGCTTCTTATAGTTGGGGGACAGTGAACTAAGCAAACAGATAATGCACCAGGTGCTATTAACAAAATTCGAGTAGAACAAAAGGATGAGGAGTTCTAGGATCAGGTGGGGGCATCGAAGTGTTTTAAGTGGGGAGTGGAGTGACCTGATTTATGTTTCTGAAAAATAATTCCGGCTCTTGTAAGGAGAACAGAAGCAGACCAGTTAGGAGGGTTTTGGTAAGAGATTTCTTTTTTCCACACAGCTGTAAGAGTCCAAGCCTACAATTTCGGTAGTTTTCATTAATGTATGATGATCTTGCCAGCATTACGAGTACTTAATTTACTATGTAGTTTTTGTCAGAGTTGTTGTCTCTTCTAATAATAACTAACTTAGAGTGTAAGGGTTTCAAATTTTTGACAAGATGGAAACACATGAAGGACATGACTACAAACCTAGCTTGGTAGTGATGTCTGAAATCTTTGTTATATCTTCAAATGTAACTATAATAAACAGGTTTATTTTGGCTCCTTTTGTACTCTAATCATGATGGAAGAGAATGGTCAGTCTTTAATGCTGACACCAGTGGGCAGAGGGGGACTTTCTTCCGTTCTTTTTCCTCATCAAATCTCCCGTCTGGTACTGAATCTTAATAAAAGTCTCATAAGCACATCAGAAGTTTGTATTTGATTACTATGTGGAAATTCTAAGAACTTGTTTGGGGAAATAGTGAAAATACAGATGGACATGTTCTTAGTAAATGTATCATGTTCCTTTGTTAGATCCCAAGCAGTATTGAAGATATATTTAATGATGATCGCTGCATAAATATCACCAAACAGGTAACAACATAAAGTAAATAGTGCTGTCTTAACCTTTGAGTCAAATTCAGATACTGCTTAATGCTAATTTTTTTTCTTTTAGACTCCATCATTTTGGATTTTAGCTCGCGCCTTAAAGGAATTTGTGGCCAAAGAGGGTCAAGGAAATTTACCTGTTCGAGGCACAATTCCTGATATGATCGCAGATTCAAGCAAATATATAAAGCTGCAAAATGTGTAAGTCACTGTTTTCAAACTATGTAACAGAAAATCTGTTTATAGTACAGATGAATATATTTTACCACTCTATCAGAAATCAAATGAAAGTCTGTTGTAATTTGTCTGAAAATAAGCTTAAAAACTTAGGGGCAGATTTTTAAAAATAGATTCTATTTTTAGAATAGTTTTAGGTTGGGGCACCTAGGTGGCTCAGTCGGTTGAGCATCCGGCTTCAGTTCGAGCCTCACATCGGGCTCTTTGCTGATGGTTTGGAGCCTGGAGCCTGCTTCGGATTCTCTGTCTCCCTTTCTCTCTGCCCCTCCCCCACTCTGTCTCTCTGTCTCCCCGTCTCCCCAAAATAAACGTTAAAAAAAAAAGGAAAAAAAAAGAATAGTTTTAGGTTTTTAGCAAAACTGAGCAGAAAGTACAGATGGTTCCCATATATACTCTCTAGGGGGCAGACTTTTTCTTTCATATTTCGTGACAAAAACCTAATATTTGAGCACTTCACTCTGCAATGAACTGTTCTGTGTATTAACTAATGTAATATTTACAACAACCCCATGAGAGAGGTACTATTACTGTCCCAGTTTTATAGATGTGGAAACTGAAACATAGAAGAGGTAATTTATTCAGAGCCAGATAGCTGGTAAATGGCAGAACCAGGATTTGAACCCATGCAACTCAGCTCCATACTTTTAACCATGGTGCTATAGGATCTTTTATCTGTAACTTAAAACTTTAAAGTCTTTAGTTTGATTAATTTTTAATCATAATGTTTCATAATTTAAAGAGTTTGTGACTAGATAGACACCAGCTCTCTAGGTATCACTAGCCTGAACCTAGATAGACTGTCATAAGTATGGGTCTCACTGTATATTACCCTTATGTAGTTTAGCACGTTGCTCATGAATCCAGGGCTGCTGACTTGGGCTCCTCAAGAACCAAATGATGTCACACAGAAGATCTCTGTTCTCTAGACATCTTACACTCTTCACGTCTGCTACATCTTTGTTGTCTTAGCCTAAAAGTTGAACTACTTAAAACTTGGGAAAAGACAACTGAAGATAGACAGAACTATGACTTCACACTGGAGATAGTACCATCTGATCATCTACAAGAGGGTGAAAATATAAATAGACTTAAAGTTTTTACATGAATTTGTAGATGGACAATTTTGAAGTATTTAACTTTCCTTGGACTTTAAGGAGATAAGTCATGTTCTTCAGTAATGTATTTTGTCAGGCCCTCTCAGAAGCATGGATCATGGATCCCTCTAGGAGGGTAGTTTTTAAGTTGCTATTAATTACAGAGGGAGCCCAGTTATTAGTAGATTGCAAGAGTCCATCACCAACACTGGGAAGATTTCCAGCCACTAACAGCTCTTGCTGGTAGGGTTTCCATGGCATTTTCACATTCTGTATGTTACCAGACCAGTATTTTTTCATGAAAAGGAAAGAGATTTTGTTTACTTCATGGTGATATTTAAATTTTGCTAATTTTAAGGGCGTCTGGGTGGCTCAGTCGGTTAAGCTTCTGACTTCAGCTCAGGTCATGATCTCACGGTTTGTGAGTTTCAGCCCCACATCAGGCTCTGTGCTGACAGCTCAGAGCCTGGAGCCTGCTTCACATTTTGTGTCTCCCTCTCTCTCTGCCCTTCCTCCACTCGTGCTCTGTCTCTCTCTCAAAAATAAATAAACATTAAAAAAATTTTAATTTTGCTAATTTTAAAATTTGTTAAAAATAGCCTTTTATTGTTCTTTTCCAGTTACCGTGAAAAAGCAAAGAAAGATGCTGCTGCTGTGGGTAATCATGTTGCCAAATTGTTGCAGTCTATCGGCCAGGTAAGCTGCTGAACTGAGTGCACTGTGTCTGTGATGGATGGTACAGCTCCATTTAGCTTGATCGTGTAAGTTGGGAGCTAAAAAAGTTTAGAGATAGAGGGTGTGGTACTGGTTCTGGGCTTCTTTAGAGGGATCACTCACTTACCTGCCTAATGAGAAAGACCTTCACTAAGCAAACAAGGTGTTTTTATAGTCCTCTTCCAGAGCTTGGGGAAAGCCTCCCCATCTCACAGTGATTGGGTTTGTGCTGCACCTCTCTTCATCTTCTTTTTTACACTGGAGTGAAACCTGCATTTATCTCTTTACAGGCACCAGAGTCCATTTCAGAGAAAGAATTAAAATTACTCTGTAAGTCCCCTTGAATTAATTTCCTCATTTTGCTTGATAAAAATGTGCCACAAAATGTTTGCAGAAATTTTAAATGTTTAAAATTTAAAATTTTCCATGGTCTCAGTGGTATAGATAATAATTACTGGGTAAGCTGCTTTTTTTTTTTTTCTCTTGTAATAAATAGAGAAGGTATTTTAAGACTGGGTCAGGTGTGTCTGGGTGGCTCAGTTGGTTAAACATCCAACTCTTGATCTTGGCTCAGGTCATGATACCGTGGTTCATGAGACCTAGCCCTGTGTTGGGCTCTGTGCTGACAGCACGGAGCCTGCTTGGGATTCTCTCTCCTCTTCTCTCTCTGCCCCTCCCCAACTTGTGCACACTCTCCCTCTCTCAAAATAAATAAACTTAAAAAAAAAAAAAAAACTGGGTCAGAGATAGAGTGTATCTATGTATGGCAGTGCTAAAAAGACATGAAGGTCAATTAATTGAAAATTGTCATTGATACAGAATTATTTTCAGCTTACTACTATTAAATAATTTGGAAAAGTTTTATCTGAAGACTTTGGATGTGAAGTCTTGAGTCACATGTACATTGATAGTATTGGTAAATACTTACTTTGATCTGTGTTAAATGACTGTGATGGAATTAAGAATTTTGTCATCTAGTTTCAGAGTAGGTCGGCTCCTGGGGTCTTCTTGATAACTCCTCAGGAGACCCAAAGCATTTTCTTTTATTTAAGAATTTGTTTAAGAATAATAAAATTTGTTCTACATGCTGAGGATTTTTCCCTGTAGCTATTGCCATAAGCTTCTGCAAAAATCTATATTCTGTATGTCTCCATCCTTAAAATACATTTATCCATGTTCTCCCTTTAATGGCTCTACCATAGTGCTTGTTTAGGCCAAGTTTTAATGTTTTCTGCTACCACCAATCTTGCATCTTGTTTTTGCATTTGTGTTTGTTCTACTAGATTATATGATCCCAGATTAGAAGCTGGGTGTTGGGTATTTGAGAGTTTATTCTGTTTTCTCTACTTAGGGGTATGTTTGAAAATTTCCCTAATACAAAGTTGTTGTTTTAGAAAGTCTTACATATGCCAAGAACACAACATATATAATGCTCTCCTTTATGACTACTTATCCATAATATGGTAAACACTACTGTTCACTGAGTCCTATCAGGCATTGTGCTAAGTATGCACTTCATACACTTGCACATTTGATCCACAGAACAACTTTCATAGGTAATATTATCCCTGTTTTACAAATGAAAACAAGCTCAGAGAGGTGCCATCACCTTCTTACTCAGTGCTGAGCTGGTTGTAGTGCCAAGGATGTGAATTTCAGATGACTTGTCTGCTAACCATTAGAACTGAAGAGACATTTCTTCACATTTCCATGTCTGTAAAGAGTATGCACAAAATTTCCTGTTCTTAAAGTGACTTGTGATTTGGAATATTCAAATGTCTCACCTGTTTACTTCCATAATGTCTTCCCTGTGTTCAGGCACCAATTCTGCATTTCTTCGAGTGGTAAGATGTCGATCCTTAGCTGAAGAATATGGCTTGGATACAATTAACAAGGATGAAATAAGTAAGTGTAATAACCTTTTGATGCTAGGTTATTAATTTTAATTAATTTTAGAGATACAAATATTTTGTATATAATAGTATATGGTGATAATATACAGGATAATATAAATATTATACTCTAAATTTTATTCTATAAACCAAGAAGTAGTCCTACTTCTAAGTAGTTATAATTGCAAATTATGAAACTTAATATGTACATAAAATCATGTTTAGGTTACTGAATAAGTCATGTGATACGAAGATGAGCTAAAGTCAGAACGTTACTACATTAATAGATTATGTGACTATAATTGATCATCCATAAGACCATTGGGTTTCATTTTAACATATCTGCCTTTGTTTTACTGTTATTTATCATTTTCTATTTTATTGTCACAAAATATTTAAATTTTGTAATAGAATTGCCTTGTATCCTGAAACTTGAGCATATAGTAAATGCAGTTCTGCATTGTTTTTATGTAATGAATTATCCACACTATACTGAAATTTTCTTTTTCCTTTCAGTTTCTAGCATGGACAATCCTGATAATGAGATAGTATTATACTTAATGTTACGGGCTATTGATAGATTTCATAAACAACATGGTAGATATCCAGGTAAGAATAGCAGTCGCATTATCATCTACAATAAAGTCTTGAATAAATACTTAAATTAAATTAATTCTTGAAGTTTCTTGGGTGTTTACAGTAGTGGTGCTTGAATTCTACATCGTAAACAATTTACACCTAGTTCATCTCAGTGAGGAAATACCATTTGTGTTTTAAGTATTTGCAGATGGTGTTTGATTCTAAACTATTACAAGGGAATGTTGGTTGAATGCATATAGAATAAAACTATTTTTTTCTGTCAGTTTCCATAGTTTACTTCTAAGACTCAGAATGAGTTTAATTTAGTGGAATGAGAAAGCCATAAAAAGTATGCTAATGACTTGAATTTTGTCTGTAAATGTAGTAATTGGAGAATTGGTATAAACACAAAGATCGTCAGTTGCCCAGAATATTTTTATTAAGATGATAATTTTAGGGGCGCCTGGGTGGCTCAGTCAGTTAAGCAACTGACTTTGGCTTAGGTCATGATCTCACGGTTTGTGGGTTTGAGCCCCACATCAGGCTCTGTGCTGACAGTGCAGAGCCTGCTTGGGGTTCTCTCTTTCTCCCTCTCTTTGCCACTCCCTCCACCCTCCCACCCAACCCCCCCGCCCCCGCCCCCCCCCCCCCCCCCCCCCCCCCGCGGTCCCTCCTCCACATACACTCTCTCTGTAAATAAATAAATAAACTTCAAAGAAAAAAGATGATAAGGGCACCTGGGTGGCTCAATCAGTTGAACATTAGACTCTTGATTTTGGCTCAGGTCATGATCTCAAGGTTCTTGAGATCGAGCCCCATGTTGGGCCCTGAGTTAACAGCACAGGGCCTGCTTGAGATTCTCTCTCTCCCTCTCTCTGCCCCTTCTCTGCTCTTGCTCACAGGCTTTCTCTCAAAATAAATAAAAATTAAAAACAAACAAAAAGATGAAAATTTTAATTGTACCAGTTTACTGCACAGCAGCACATTCTAGGAATATCATAAAATCTGTTGCCCCAAATGTCTGAGTTACAGTCTTAATGAGCAAGCTTACCAAAAGAAAGAAAAGGAATAAACACCAAATATGTATTACTTTATGTGTATTGTTTGATTAGCTTGTATTTTTGGTTTATTGCATAACAAATCATCCCCAAACATAGTTAAAACAGTAAATTATTATCTTGTGATTTTGTGGATTGGCTGGGCTCAGTTAGGCAGTTCTCACTGGGGAGAGGGGAACTCATGGAGTTGCATGATGCCTGGGGCTGGAGTCATTCTGAAGGTTTCACTGAGCTGGACATCCAAGATGACATTTTCACTCATTGACTGGCACTTTAGTTGGGATAGTTGGAACTGCTTGGGGGCTAGTCAGGTATCTTTCCATGGCTAACTGGGGCTTCCTTTTAGCATAGTGTTCCTAGGGTAGACTGTTTACATGGTGGCTTGCTTCCCCAAAGTTAACATTCCAAAAGATCCAGGTGGAAAGTACAAGGTATTTTAGGAGTTAGCCTCAGAAGCCTTAGAACACGGCATCACTTACATCATGTTCTGTTGGCTTCACAGGGCCAGTTTAGATTAACAGTGGGATGGGACTACATGAGGGCACAAAGGAGCGTTCATTGGGGAGCCATCTTGGGAGACTAGCTACCACATAGAGCACAGGCTTCCAAGCTCTGTCACTTACTGTCTCTTGACCTTGGGTGAATCACTATTTCCCTTCAAATCTCAGTTCTCTCATTTATGGAATAGTGATAATAGTATTTACCAGTTTGTAAAGGTTATATAGGTAATGTATGAAAATCACTTAATACTATGTGGCACCTTGTAAGTATTTAGTAAAGGGTTGGTGTTATCATGAGGAAGAGTAGTGATAGTTTTTAAACTAGAGGAGCCAAAAAATACTGATATTTAAAATTTTTTTTAATGTTTATTTTTGAGAGAGAAGTAGAGTGTGAGCAGGGGAGGGGCAGAGAGAGACGGAGACAGAATCCAAAGCAGGCTCCAGGCTCTTAGCTGCCAGCACAGAGCCTAACTCAGGGCTTGAACCCATGAGCCATGAGATCATGACCTGAGCCGAAGTTAAACGTTCAACTGACTAAGTCATCCAGGCACCCCCAAAAATATTGATATTTTAAAAACACTTGAATATTACAGCAATTATATTTTTCCTTCCAGAAGAAATAATAATAGCTTGGAAATAATAATGTTTGGAAACATTACAGTTGAATCATTAAGAACTGCCTGGGCTCATATCCCAGTTTTGCTACTTACGAGCTAAGTAACTCAGGCAAATAACTTAATCTGTCTGTGCCTCAGTTTTCTCACCTATAAACAGGGATAATGATAGTACCTATTTCATAGGAGTGTTGTAAGGATTAAACCAATTAATATAAGTGGTACTTAGAACACTGTCCAGCATTTATTAATTCAATAAATGTTACTTATAGCTATATGTCTTCAGTGTCATTTAATTTCCTGGAAATGGATAATAAACACCATAATATTTTTTAAACACCCTAATTTTTTATAAAGTGTGTAAATAAGACATACTTATTCATTCAATTCTTCCATCAGATAATTCTTGGACACCAACTATGTGCTGGATACTCTTCTAGATACTGGATATAGAGCAGTAAACAAAGCAGATTTGCCTAACTTGAATTTTTAATAGGTTTTAGATGGTTTCTTTGATTGTTACAGCTTTGTGATAGTAAATATTGGTCTCATGCTTTCTGTTATTTTTGTTCTTCAGTTTCATACCTTACTATATTGATTAGAACACCTAAAACTGGATTTTAAAAAGAGCCATTGGTTTTGAATTGCGTATTTACTTTAATGAAAATTGATTTACATTATGTATTTGTAGGGGTATCTAACTACCAGGTTGAAGAAGATATAGGAAAGCTGAAGTCTTGTCTCACTGGCTTCCTTCAGGAATATGGATTATCTGTAATGGTGAAAGATGATTATGTCCATGAATTGTGAGTATTTTTTAAGGCATATGAGAGATAATACCTGTCCTGTCATAAGGCTAATCTAAGTTCACGTCTCCATCCTTTTCTGTAGTTGCCGATATGGAGCTGCTGAGCCACACACCATTGCTGCGTTCTTAGGAGGTGAGTTCCACAGATGAGAAGACTGGCATCTGTGGTTACACAGTACAATTATGAACTTTTGTTTTTATAGCTATTTTAACTAGGGAAGTCAGTGAAGCAGGATGTTCTGTTTAGTTTATTTCACTGGTCTTTCTGCTTTGCATCTCTCCCACCGCTGTCCATCTTAAAGTGAAGAGTCATTAATTTTTCTAAAGCATAGCTCTGATCATGTCTCTCACTTAATTAACCTTCTGCCCTGCCAGTAAACACATACACACTACAATGGTCTTCAGAAAACAAGTCCAGAGTCCCTTATTTAACATGAAAAATACACTGTGTTCTGATTCCACTCAGCCTTTCTGCCCTTGGTTTTTTCAAGTGACTTCCTTTTCCCCCAGACATGCCTTTGATTTCCTGTTCCTTCAATCCTTAACTTTCAGGGCCATTTGCCTTAAATCTCCTTATTTCTGGCACGTCTAAAATCTTCCTGTTCTTCAAGGCCCAACTGAAAATTACCATCTCTGGGGCACCTGGGTGGTTCAGTTGGTTAAGCATCCAACTCTTGGTTTTGGCTCAGGTCATGATCTCACGATTCGTGGGTTCGAGCCCTGCATCGGGCTCTGTGCTGACAGAGTGGAGTCGGCTTGGGATTCTCTCTTTCCCTGCCCCTTCCCCACTTTCTCTCTCTCTCTCTCTCTCTCTCTCTCTCTCTCTCAAATAAATACTTTTTAAATGAAAATTACCACTCTTTCATAAAAACTTTGGAAGTTGAAGAGTGCCTGGGTGGCTCAGTCAGTTAAGTGTCTGACTCTTAGTTTTGGCTCCGGTCATGATCTTACAGTTTGTGGGTTCAAGCCCTGCATCAGGCTCTGTGCTGACAGCAAGGAGCCTGCTGGGGGTTCTTTCTCTTCCTCTCTCCCTGCCCCTCCTCCACTTGCTCTCTCTGTCTCTCTCTCAAAATAAATAAATAAACTTTAAAACAAAAAACAAAAAACTTTGGAAGCTGGAAGTCCAAGGTCAGGGCCAGCACGGTTGTTTTCTAGGAAGCCTGTCCAGGGCTTGTAGGCGGCTATCATCTTGCTGTGTGCCATAACCTCTTTGTGCAGGGAGGGGAGAGGACAGATGGGACACAGCTCTTGGGGGTCTCTTCTTATATGGGCACTAAACCCTTTGTGAGGACCCCTGCCCATGACCTCATCTAATCCTGTTTACTTCCCAAAGACCTCCAGTATCCTCTTCACCTCCAAATATTATCACATTGGGTATTACAGATTTAACATGAATTTTGAGGACATTCAGTCCCTAACGTGTGTTTTGTATTCTGCACAACACCATTGTATTCCCTCACTTCTTTCAGGTCTTTGTTTAAATGTTACTTTCGTTGCATGAGGCCATTCCTGACTCCTCAATTTAAAACTGAGTCCCTGTTCTTCCACTCATATGTATCCCCCTTCCTTGCTTTTTCTCCTTAGTCCTTAGGGTCATTTCTATACATTTCTATACATTTTACTAATTTGCAAATTATCTTTCCCTTACTAGTTAAAAGTAAGATCCACGAAGGCAAGGGTTTTTGTCTTTTGTTCTTTATTCCTAGTGCCTAGAAGAGGATCTGGTATGTAATAGAGTCTCATATTTTATTGAATCAATGAACGTGAATATTATAAAAGATGAAGAATTTTTCTGTTGGTAGTTTTTTGTTTTTTCTATTGTTTTCTTTGAGTAATTGCTCAAAACTCACTACTGTATAAGTCTATTACTGAGTATAATATGGCAACCTGGCAGTATTTAATGTGGATCATTTCCAAATTATAGATGTATTTAGAACAAATATACCTTTACCCCTGTTTTATTATAAAAGTAAAATATGCACAAGGTAAAATTCACATGCAACAGAAGGGTGGTCTGGGTGGTCTTTGAGAATCTTTTCTGTCTATATGTATTTTTTTAAAAAGTACAATCAACCATACTACTGTTTTGACTTTTTTACGTAGTATATCTTGCCACCACAATTAAAAATAATTCATTCTTTTAATCTGTGGCATAATAGCCCAACGTGTGAATGTATAGGACAGATTTTTATTTCCTTTAATAACATAGTTATAAAAAATTGTAGTCCTTGATTTTGATGTGACTCAGTAAGCTTTGTTTTGGCTTATTTAAAAAAAATTTTTTTTTAACATTTTTTTTTTTTAACGTTTATTTATTTTTGAGACAGAGAGAGACAGAGCATGAACGGGGGAGGGTCAGAGAGAGAGGGAGACACAGAATCTGAAACAGGCTCCAGGCTCTGAGCTTTCAGCACAGAGCCCGATGCGGGGCTTGAACTCACAGACCGCGAGATCATGACCTGAGCTGAAGTCGGACGCTTAACCGACTGAGCCACCCAGGCGCTCCTGTTTTGGCTTATTTTTAAACAACTTTCTTTTTGGAACAGAAAGGTTTTCTTTACATAATTGAATATTTTTATATAACTTGAAATTTACCTTTTTCAAAGATTTGCTCTTCTCCTTTTTCCTTGCAGGAGCTGCTGCTCAGGAGGTTATCAAAATAATCACCAAACAGTTTGTAATTTTTAATAATACTTATATCTATAGTGGCATGTCACAAACTTCAGCAACTTTCCAGTTGTAGAATAAGCACCCTATGTCGTGTGTCAGTGATTTAAACCGTAATGGCCTTCAGGTTGTGCTCTAGTCTGTAAAATTCTGCTAAGGGAGAAGTGTTAAATTGTTTCCTTAATAAACATTGTTCTCATTTGTAATAATGTTGTCTTGTTCTCTGTGGGGGAGGGGAAAGGAAGCAGTCAATTTCTGGGAGAATAAAAGTTACCCATTTCTAATTGAGTTCATTATTTCTGGCTTGCTAATTAGTTACTTATAAAAATCTCTTGTGTTTCATTAGAAACAGCTTTAAGTGTATTTTTTCTTACAGTCTTAATTAAATAATGAATTTATCCCATGTGTAGATTTTAGCAAAGGACATCTTCCAACCATGACTACAAGAAAAGGCAGATATTTCAGATGTATAGTTTTATCAGAAAACAAAGACAAGAAGATTGGGAGAGAGGACTGAGGGCCAGGCTTGGGGCTCGGAGGGCCCCTTAACCCATGCTGTGCCCTGCTGCCACAGTCTCTGACCTGGTCTCATGGACCTGGAGCCGGCTCTCCTAACTCCTTGTGGTGAAAGCCCCTCTGAGCAAAGAAAAGCCCTAAAAACCCGGAGCGATGAGCTCAGAAGATTTCCCCTCCACGTTGTGACTTTCCACCACTCGTGGACACTGCATTCATACTCTTGCTACCCACGACCCGCCCTGGGGACTTCGGGGTGCGTCTGTCTGTGGGGAGACACCGCGTGTGGGCGGGCGAGAGCGGCCGGAAGTCCCAGTTCCGCCCAGCGGAAGTATGCCTGGCCTGCTGAGCGGGAAACGGAGTGGAGCGTCTTGTTTGTAGGCGGGCTTCGAGGGAGGAAGCACAGAAACGGCACGCCGCGGCTTGACGGTAAAGGCCACGGCCTCCACTCCCTGCGCGTTCGGGCCCTGCCCTGCCCCCGCCCCGGAATCTGTCAGTGGTCTCCTGTGGAAGGTAGACTGCAGCCAGTAGGCCCCGGTCGGCCCTCACAGCGGCTGGGATGAGGGATGCCTCCCTATTCCCTTTCTAACCCGTTGAGGGGATTGAACTGGCCGGAAGGGGCCTTCCTCAGGAAGCGGCCGACCCCGGCCGCAGCCCCGACCGCAGCTCATGGGAAAAAGAGAATTGCCACGTACCATTTGGTCAGGCCTCTGGAGCCCGGCAGTTTCCGACCCTGATTGTACTTGAGGATCCAGAGGCCTCTCGCCAGATGATTCTGGTGTATCGGAGGGGTGGGAACCACTGGTGAGGCCCTTTCTCAGACCTTGGGCCCGACCGCGTGGGCCACAGCACTTGAGCGGCGCGCCCGCTGCTCAGGAGTCGCCGGTGGCGGGGCGGGACTCACGCCCTTAACCGGTACCCGGTCCCTGGCAGGAGTTGCAGAGTCCTGGTCTAACACGAACCTGGGGAAGACCACTGCTCTTCGAAAGGAGTTCTCCCAGCTCTTTAGGTGAGCCAGGCCTTGGTGTTAATGAGTGCAAACTGGGAAAAGAGGGTGGGGGTAGCCTTCCCTACTTGGAAAGATCGGGCATCGCCTTCCTGTGCAAACTGGGAAGAGGTGATGAGTTTTAATGCATAAAGGCTGCTCCAGTCTACTGAGTCTGGGAATGTGAACGCAGAGTGAGCTCCTCGTACCCTCACTCAGCTTGTTTTCTGCACCTCTTATTTCTCAAGCTAAACTGTAACAGCAATTTTTTTTGCCTATTGGCCCTTTCCCCCTTGTCTCCCCTAGTTTCAGGAAAATTTCTACTGTGCGTGAGTCCAAGCTGGGCATCCACTGTCAAGAACTTAGTGACGGCATTTAGTGGTGGGATTTTCAGCCTGCCAGCCTTACAGAGAAAGATTTCATTTATCGTTCTGATATTTTGGGGTAGTACTTAAATTTCAAAAAAGCTTTTCATGTTAACATTTTCTATGCCAAGTAAAAGAGTAACGTTCAGATAGTTTTCTTGCTTAAATTTGAATTTAACAGCACTGTTTTGGGGAGTACCTTGAGTTAAACCTGTAAATGGAATAGTTTCTTCTGTTACCTGGAAAAATCCTTTTTTTCCCCTTGTGAGAATACAGCAGATAATTTTGCAATCTTGCTTCTCACAATTTGCATCTTCACTAAATTACTGAAAACACTGTCTGTTTTATTGAACAGATGCTTTTGTTTTGGGGAATAGTCTATATTTCATAATTTAAAATATAGTTTTATAATTATCCCTAGAAAGTGATAACTTGCCCTTTGCTGTTGATGTTTCTAAGCACTTAGCTAGTAAGTAAATGACTTGTATTAATGCTACTAGGTACTTGGAAAACTTTAATTTTTTTTTTTTTTTTTTTTTTTTTGAGAGAGAGACAGACAGAGCACGAGCAGGGGACGGGGAGAGAGAGAGCGAGAGAGGTAGACACAAAATCTGAAGCAGGCTCCAGGCTCCAAGCTGTCAGCACAGGCCTCAATGTGGGTCTCGAACTCATGAGCCATGAGATCATGACTGAAGTGGGATGCTTAACCAACTGAGCCACCCAGGAGCCCCTGGAAAGTTCCATTTTATTGTGTCATTTATTAGAAAACAATATAAGAAAGACAAAGGGGAATAGAAGGTAATGTGTTCTGTCAGTTTCAATTTCAATACATTTAGTTTTTAAAGCTTTGTAAAAATAAAATTATATTTAAAGGCAGAATAGGTTGACTAATTAAAACTAAAGAAATAGTCCTTATACTCCTTCACAAAGCAAAAAAACCTCCTCATGTGATACATGTAGTCCATAGTCCATTTTTTTTAAGTTTTTTTTTTTTTTTAATTTACTCTTCCTATTCCAAATCCTAACCCATTTTCTCAAAGGTAATGCATGTTTACATATGGAAGAAGGTGTAGTAGAGGATAAGAGTGTAGGGCATGGCCTCAGATTTTCTTGGTGCTCATTCCAGCTCTGGCACTCACTAGCTGTTTGGAGTTGGGCAAATTGTTTACCCTCTCCTTGTCAGTCTTCATCTTTATAACTCCCTCTTAGGGTTGTTGTAAAAACTAGAAGGATAATATTTGTAAGGTTTACAGAACATAGCCTGGCCTGTTATAGGACTTGAATGTTCGAAGCTTTTGTTATTATAAAAATTGTGAAAAATAGAAAAAGTGGGATAAGACACCATAGAACCACCAGCTTAAAACAAGTGTTAACATGTTGTTTTCCATGTAGTTTTATTTTATGATTTCCTCTGCATAATTGGGATCATGCTGTAGATAAAAGCTTGAGTCCTGCCATTGTTGATTAATTGTAACACAAGCATTTTTCCTTGTTATTAAACATTTCAAGTAAACATCAGTATTCTTGTAACAGTATCCTGTAAATATACTATAATGTACCCAAGCATCCTTCTTTTAATGGAATATTTAGGTTTAAAAAAATGGCAAACCTGGTATACATTTATATATTATTTTATAAAAGATTATCACATTTACTATTAATTTTTTTATTTGGGAATTTTATTTTCATTTTGAGAGTGAGAAAAAAATAGAAGGGATAAGTAGCTATCTCTTATTTTTAGTTTTTTTTTTTTTTTAATGTTTATTTGTGAGAGACAGAAAGAGAGCATGAGTTGGAGAGGGGCAGAGAGAGAGAGAAGGAGACACAGAATCTGAAGCAGGCTCCAGGCTCTGAGCTGTCAGCACAGAGCCGGATTTGGGGTTCATATTCACTGACTGCGAGATCATGACCTGAGCCAAAGTTGGGTGCTCAACCAACTGAGCCACCCAGGTGCCCCAGTAGCTGTCTCCTTTTAACCATGTAGTGTTGGAATAAAAAAGAATTCTAGAGTTCTGTGAGTCCTGATTCATTGCTTTAAGAAGTTAATTGGACTCTGATAGTTTTTCTAAAAAATCAGTTTAGCATGTGAAATGCCATATCAGGGTTCCCAGTTATTTTAAAAATTCTAACAAGTGGTATATCAACAAGGATTTTAGCTTAATAGTGGAATACTATGTCGAAAAAACCGTGGATTCTGAGAACAAACTGAGGGTTGATGGGGGGGTGGGGAGAGAGGGCAGGTGATGGGTATTGGGGAGGGCACCTTTTGGGATGAGCACTGGGTGTTGTATGGAAACCAATTTGACAGTAAATTTCATATATTGAAAAAAAATTTAAAAAGAAAAAACCATGGATTGTTGAAAAACAAAATTTTAGTATTAAGCTTAGCTTGTGTAGAGAAATGCAGTTCTAAAGTGTGTGTGTGTGTGTGTGTGTGTGTGTGTGTGTGTGTGTTTTAAATTTCCAATTCATGGAGTGACCAATCAGAAATGATGGGATGAAAATTTACAGGAAAGAAAAGAAAATAAGGAAGCAGAACCACAAGAGGGTCATTTAGATTCAGTCAACCAAAGTGTATATTTACTTAATAAACTATGTTGAAGGCCTGTAATACTTAAGAATGCCATATGCATTTATGTATTTTTCAAATTTAATTCTTGTAACAACTTTATGAAGTAGGGATTTCCTATTTTACAGAAGAGGAAACTGAGCCTTAGGGAACCTGAGCACACCCAGTATCACATATTTAATAAGTTGTAGATTCAGTTCCTGCTCTTCTGTTTTCAGGAAAATTGTTTTTTCCCTACACTTTTGCATTTATAATTCTGGAATTCTCAAACATTGATTTAAATTGAGAAAATATCTTTATCTTATAGATGAAATATAAGGAAAAAGAATACAGACAAGCATGGAAAGTGAAGACACAAAGAAGATACAAGGTGAGAAATTAATGGATTATATATCTGGAATTAATTTTATAATCTATTTGTAGGATATATTGCAGATTATCTCACAGGATCCAGGAAATGAAAGAATCATTCAACAATTTACATGCATATTTATTGTGCATCTACCCTGCATGTCACACTGATTTCAGGACACTGACATTCTGATGGGAAAAGGCATGCTGATAATTAGAATACCGTATGATAGCCATTTTAATAGAGACATAGACAAGAATATTGGGAATCTGAGAGAACCACCATGACAGTATGCATGGAGATATAGATTTTAGAGTTGTCCTTTGAAAGATGGAAATTAAATCCATGGACATGGAGGAGGTTAACCAGAAATATTAAATATTAAAAAAGAAAAGGATGGGGAATGGTGTTCCTTAATGCACACCATCACATAAGGATTTGGCTGAGGAAGAGGGCCCTCAAAAAAAGACTGAGAAAAACATTTCTTTTTTTTTTTAACGTTTGTTTATTTTTGAAAGAGAGAGAGAGAGCGTGAAAGGTGAAGGAGTAGAGAGAGAAAGGGAGACACAGAATCAGAAGCTGGCTCCAGGGCTCTGAGCTGTCAGCACAGAGCCCAACACGGGGCTTGAACTCACAAACTGTGAGATCATGACTTGAGCTGAAGTCAGATGCTTAACTGACTGAGCCACCCAGGCATCCCAAAACATTTATGTATTTTTTTTTTAATTTTTTATATTTTAGTTAATTAAATTTTTTAAAAATATTTTTTAACTTTTATTTATTATTGAGAGACAGAGCACGAGCAGGGGAGGGTCAGAGAGAGGAGGAGACACAGAATCCAAAGTAGGTTCCTGCCTCTCAGCACAGAGCCCTACGTGGGACTCGAACTCAAACTGTGAGATCATAATCTGAGCCGAAGTTGAATGCTTAACCGACTGAACCACCCAGGCACCCCTAGTTAATTAAATTTTTTTAATGTTTAATTTAGAGAGAGTGAGCACAAGTGGAAGAGGGGCAGAGAGAGAGGAATACACAAAATCCAAAGCGGGCTCCAGGTCCTGAGCTGTTAGCACAGAGCCTGACGTGGGGCTTGAACCTATGAACCATGAGATCATGACCTGAGCCGAAGTTGGACACTTAACCTACTGAGCCACCCAGGCACCCCTATTTTAGTTAGTTAATATGCAGTGCAGTATTGGTTTCAGAAGTAGAATTCAGTGATTCATTACTTACATACAATACCCATTACTTATCACAAGTGCCCCACTTAATCCTCATCACGCATCCAGCCCATCTCCTATGCAACTCCCTCCATCAACCCTCAGTTCTCTATCGTTAAGTCTCTTGTGGTGTGTTTCCCTTTCTTCTCCTCCCTCCCTCATATGTTCATCTGTTTTGCTTTTTAAATTCCACATATGAGTGGAATCATATATTTGTCTTTCTCTGATTGATTTATTTTACTTAGCATAATACATTCTGTCTAGCTCCATCCAAGTTGTTACACATGACAAGATTTCTTTTTTTTTTTGATGGTTGAGTAATGTTCCATTATATATATGCCACATCTTTTTTATCCATTTATCAGTTGATAGACATTTGGGCTCTCTCCATAGTCTGATAGCTATTGTTGATAATGCTGCTGTAAACATTGGTGGGGTGCACATACCCCTTCAAATCTATAGTGTGAGAAAAACTTTTCAGGAAGGTGAATGGAGAGTCAGGAATGTGGAATTTTGGAAATCAGCTTTAGGAGAATACTTCCATGAGAGAGATTGCTTGAGCTATTCAGTGTCAAGTGTCCATAGATGATGACTGAATTGTCCACTAGATTTTGTATTTAGGAGGCCATTTGTTTTATTAATAGTCAATTTAGTAGGGGTGCCTGAGTGGCTCAGTTGGTTAAGCATCCAACTCTTGGTTTTGTCTCAGGTCATGATCTCACGGTTCGTGGGTTCGAGTCCCGTGTCAGGCTCTGCACTGCCAGTGTGGAGCCTGTTTGAAATTCTCTGTCTCCTCCATCCCCTCTGCCCCTTCTGTACTCCCCCTTTCTCTCTCTCTCAAAATAAATAGATAAACTGAAAAAAAAAAAAAAAACAACAGTACATTTAATATATTTCAGACAGATTGCAGTATATTGACGTTTAGGTGGGAAATAAGGATCTGGAGACATTATGAATACCTAACTCTTTTTTTTTCTTTTTTTTTCTTTTTTTTAAAGTTTGTTTACTTATTTTGAGAGAAAGAGAGAGAGAGTATGTGCAGGGGGAGGGGCAGAGAGAGAGGGAGAGAGAATTCCAAGCTGGCTCAAGAGCCTGATGTTGGGCTTGATCTCATGAACCTTGAGATCATGATCTGAGCTAAAATTAAGTGTTTTTTGCCCAACCGACTGAGCCACCCAGGTGCCCCAATACCTAACTCATCTTAAAAGCTTGACTGAAGAGAGGTGCCTGGGTGGCTCAGTTGGTTAAATATCCAACTCTTGATTTTGGCTCAGGTCATGATCTTAGGGTTCGATTCATAGAATCGAGCCCCATATCAAGCTCTGTGCTGTTAGCACAGAGTCTGCTTGGGCCTCTCTTCCTGTCTTGCTGCCCCTCTTCCCACCCCTCAAAATAAATGAATAAACATTAAAAGAAAAACAACCAAAGTATACAATTCAGTTATTTTAAATATATTCACACTGTTGTGCAACCATCACCACAATCAATTTTAGAGCATTTTTATCACCCCCAAAGAAACGCTATGCCCTTTAGCAATCACACCCCCCTCCCAACTGTAGGCAATCACTAATCTGTTTTCTGTCTCTGGACTTGCCTATTCTGGACATACAAATTGAATCATAGAATATGTGGGCTTTTGTGACTGGCTTCCTTCACTTAGTGTAATATTTTCTTTTTTTTATTTTTTTTTATTTTTTTTTAACGTTTATTTATTTTTGAGACAGAGAGAGACAGGGCATGAACGGGGGAGGGTCAGAGAGAGAGGGAGACACAGAATCTGAAACAGGCTCCAGGCTCTGAGCAGTCAGCACAGAGCCTGACGCGGGGCTCGAACTCACAGACAGTGAGATAGTGACCTGAGCCGAAGTCGGATGCTTAACCAACTGAGCCACCCAGGCGCCCCTTAGTGTAATATTTTCAAGAATTATTCAAGTTGTACCAGTATCTTCATTCCTTTTTATTGCCAAATAATGTGTCATTGAATGGATATATCATATTTTGTTTATCCATTTAAGAGTTGGTGGAAATTTGGGTTTCCACTGTTTGGCAGTTACAAGTAATGCTGCTATGAATGTTCATGTGTAAGTTTTTGTGTGCCATAGGTTTTCATTTCTCTTGGGTATATATTTGGTAGTAGAATTGCTGAGTCTATGGTAAATTTATGTTTAGCCTTTTGAGGAATTGCCAGACTTTTTGCCAAAGTGGCTGTACCATTTTATATTCCTGCAGCAATGTATAAGGGCCCCAATTTCTTCAGATCCTTGGTCAACACTTGACATAATCTGTCTTTTCGATTGTAGCCATTCTAGTGGATGTGAAGTGGTTTCTAATTGTGGTTCTGGTTTGTATTTCCTTAATGACTAATGCTGTTGAGCATCTTTTCATATACTTAATTGACCATTTGTGTATCTTTTTTTGGAGAAATGTCCATTCTTTGCTTTTTAATTGGATTATCTTTTTATTATTGAGGTTTTAGAGTTCTTTATATGTTATGAACACAAGCCCCTTATCAGATACCTTATTTATAGGTATATTCTTCCCTTCCTTATATGTGAATTATCTTTTTACATTCTTAATGATATCTTTTGAAGCTCAAAAAATTTCAATTTTAAGTCCAATTTATCCAGTTTTCTTTTATTGCTTGTGCTTTTGTATTGTATATTCTTGAGTTTTTGTTCATTTTCTTCAGGAATTATTGAAGAAACTAGGTTTCATAGCCTGGGGAAGATAAAACTTGAGTCGTAGATGTCATTAGGTGCTTTGGGAAGGGAGGGATTATAATAGAAAGTATCAAAATATGAGAGGGGAGTATAGGAGAGAATAGAGGAATACATAAAAGAAGTTTCTTGTTTTCTTCAGTTGTGCCTAGAATTGAAAATCACTATGCTCCATCAAAAATCCTGTTTGGCATGTTGTTGCTGATGAGAGGTTTATTGATAACCCATACAGGCAAACTAACCTTTTTACAGTTTCTATTAATGTAGAATAAGATCAATAAATGATTGCTGTTGCTTCAAGACAACTTAGTGATAACCTTTGTATTATGGTTTTTCACTAACAAATTGGATCATGAATTATTTCATTAAACCAAATTGTCAGTTGAATTTCCTTTAAGAGGAAGACTAAATATTGACAATAAATCTAAGTTTCTTTTAGTGTGTTCCTCTGTACTTTTATGTCCTGTCTTCATTCTTTATCTTTGAAAGCTTTATTTTTTTTTTTGAAAAAAATTTTTCTATTAAAATTTTATTTAATGTTTTTATTTTACTTAGAGAGCACATGAGCGAGCATGAGCGGGGGAGGGGCAGAGAGAGGGAGACACAGAATCTGAAGCAGGCTCTAGGTTCTGAGCTGTCAGCACAGAGCCCGACCCGGGGCTTGAACCCATGAACCGTGAGATCATGACCTGAGCCAAAGTTGGAAGCTTAACCAACTTGAGCCACCCAGGTGCCCCTATCTTTGAGAACTTTAAATGTTAATTCAAGCATTATGTCAAAATCTACATACAACTTAAAATCCTTAAAACCAAGAGAAGAAATTGTTTAAAGGGTATGGTAAAAAATTTTATGGGAAAATGATTATCTTTCATTTTTAGTTGCAAATAAATATTTCAAGTTTATATTTTGATAAGTCACACACGCGCGCGCACGCACACACACACACACACACACACACACACACACATCCATGCAAACAGTAGCAACAATCAGGATAGGGAATATAGCCTCATGCATCTTTATAATACTTCTTTTCGTCCCTTCCTTGACCCACTTTCCCCAAACGGCCACTGATCTGCCTTCTGTTACTATAGAGTAGTTTAATTTTTTTTTCAGTACATGGAATAATACAATACATATTCTTTGTGTGTAGTTTCTTTCCCTCAGCGTAATTATTTTGAGATTCATCCATGTTGTTGTGTATATCAATAGTTAATTCCTTTTTATTGCTAAGTAGTATTCCGTTTTATGGTCATTTGTTTATCCATTCTTCTGTTGATGGACATTTCAGGTGTTTTCAGTTTTTGGCTATTACATACAATGCTGCCATGAACATTTGTGTACAAGTCTTCGTATGGACACATAACCTGCTTTCCTTTTGGGTAAATTCTTAGGAGTGAAATGGCTGGATCAAATGGTAGGTGTATGTTTAACAATTTATGAAACTGCTGAACTTTCAAAGTGGTTGTACCATTTTATGTATCCACCAGCAATACATGAGAGTTCCACTTCTTTTGCATCCTTGCCAAATATTTTATGGTCAGCCTTTTTACATTTTGGTCAGTCTAGTGGGCATGTAATAGGATTTCCTTGTGGTTTTAATTTACATTTCCCTAATGATTAATGGTGTTAATCATCTTTTCATGTGCTTATTTGATACTTGTATACATTTTTTATCGAAGTGTTCAGATCTTTTGCCCATTATTTTATGGGCTGGTTCTCTTATTGTTGAGTTTTGAGATGTCTTTATATTTTATGGATGTATGTATTTTATCAGCTATGTGTTTTATAAAGATTTTCTGCATTTGTGGTTTGTCTTTTCTGTACTTCAGAAAACACTATTGGGGTGCTGGATGCCTCAGCCAGTTAAGTGTCCGACTTTGGCTCTGGACATGATCTTGTGGTTCACGGGTTTGAGCCCTGCTTCAGGCTCTGTGCTGACAGCTCGGAGCCTGGAACCTGCTTCAGTTTCTGTGTTCTCCTTTCTGTCTGCCCCTCCCCTGCTTGTGCTCTGTCTCTCTCTTTCTCTCTCTCTCTCTCTCTCTCTCCCCCAGAAATAAATATATTAATTTTTTTTAAAAGGAAAATACTGCTAAGAGAATGAAGTTTTAAATTTTGATGAAATACAATTTATTCATTATTTTTCTACAGATTGTATTAATAATACTGTGTCTAAGAAATTTTCATGTAAGCCCAAGTAGCAAAGTTTTTCTCCTGTGTTATCTTTTAAAAGTTTTATAGTTCCAGATTTTACATTACATCTGAATCCTTTTTGAGTTTCTTTTTGTATATGGTTTGATTCAAGTTTGGTGTGTTACGTTTTTGAATACAGATATCTGTTTGTTATAG
The DNA here is from genome assembly GCF_018350215.1 of Panthera leo. Lineage (NCBI taxonomy): Eukaryota > Metazoa > Chordata > Mammalia > Carnivora > Felidae > Panthera > Panthera leo. The sequence goes on along the minus strand of NC_056693.1, from coordinate 42,235,642 downwards.
CATCATTTGTTGGAAAGGCTATCCTTTCTTCTCTGCATTGCATTTGTGCCTTTGTAAAAAATCAGCTATTCATATATGCATGAGTTTATTTTTGGACTGCATTCTAGTTTATTGATCTATTTGTGTATGCTAATGCAATACTATACTCTTTTGATTACTGTAGCTTTATAAGAAGTCTTGAAATCAGATAGTTTTAGTCTTCAAGCTTTATTCTTCTTTTCCAGAATTGTTTGGCTAATAGGTCCCTTGCATTTCCATATGAATTTTGGGTTCATCTTGTCAATTCATATTTTTAAAAAGCCTGTTGGGATTAAATTGAATCTATAGATCAATTTGGGGGAATTGACATCTTACTGTTTAGTCCTCCAGTCCATGAAAAAGGTGTTTCACTCCCTTTATTTCAATCTTGTTTAATAATTCTCAGCAATATTTTTGAGGTTTTAGTATACATGTTTTTTTTATCTTTTGTTAGGTATATCTCTGATTATTTCATGTTTTTGATACTATTATAAATGGCATTGTTTTTAAACACCAATTTCCAATTACTTTACAGCAGGGATATAGAAATATAATTGATTTCTGTATGTTAAATAGATATGCTGAAATCCTACTATACTCCATTATTAGTCTGGTAGCTTTTTTGTAGATTCCATCGGGTCATCTATATAGAAGGTCATGTTGTACATGAAGGCAGATAGTTTTACTACCTTCTTACCAATTTGAATGCCTTTTATTTCTTTCTCACTTGATGGCACTGGCTAGGTTCTCTAGTACAATATTAAGTGGAATGCTAAATAGAATGATACACTCCCCAGTATAATATTAAACATCTCTGTCTTATTCCTGATCTCAGAGAGAAAGAATTCAGTCTTTCTCTATTAAGTATTATGTTTACTATAGAGCTTTTGTTTTGTTTTGTTTTTGTGGATATACTTTTTCAGGTTGAGGAGTTTTTCTTCTATTCCAAGTTTGCTGAAATTTTTTTTTAACTAGAAATGAATGTTGGATTTTATCAGATGCTTTTTCTGCATCTATTGAGGTGATCATATGGCTTTCCATGTTAGTTTATCACATTACATCAATTGATTTTTCAAATCTTAACCAACTATGCATTCTTAGGATAAACCCACTTGTTCATGATGTATTATTATTTAATATGTTGTTAGATTCAGTTTGCTAAAATTGTTTAGACTTTTTACATGAATGTTCATGAAGGATATTGGTCTGTAGTTTTCTTTTTTTTCCTTTCTAATGGCTTTGGTTTTGGTGTAAGGATAAGGCTAACCTCATAGAGCAAGTTGGGAAGCGTTCCTTCTCTCCAAACTTTTGGGGAAAGTTTGTGTAGAGTTGATATTACTTCTTCCTTAAACATTTGGGAGAGTTTACAAATGACGCCATCTGAACTTGGAGGTTTCTTCACAGGAAGGTTTTTAAACTACGATTTCAATTTCTTTTATAGATGTAGTACTATTTAGCTTGTCTGTTTCTTCTTGGGTGAGATAATTTGTATCTTCAAAGCAATTTGTTAATTTCACTTGTCCACTTCACCATTCAGCCATTGAATCTATAGATATGAAGTTGCACATAACATTATCTTTTGAATATTTATAGAATCTATGATGGTGCCTTATCTCTCATTCTGATATTTGTAGTTTGTGTCTTTGCTCCTTTCTCCTGATCAGTTTGTCTAGAGGTTTATCAGTTTTATTGATCTTCTCAAAAACCAGTTGTATTGTTTTAATGCTTTCAGTATCATTGATTTTAGCTTTGATCTTTATTACCTTCCTTCTACTTACTTTGGGTTTAATTTACTGTTTTTATAGTTTCTTAAGGTTGAAGCTGAGGTCATTAATTTGAGACCTTTCTTCTTTTATAATATAAACATTTAGTGTTGTAAATTTCCTCTCAAATACTGTTGGTAGCATCCCACAAATTCTAATATGTTGTATTTTCATTTTCATTCACTTTATTTCTAAATGGCAGATATTTAAACCAGTGTAGCTTTATTTAAAGAGAATAATACTGCATTTGGATTTTCTGTTCTTAAAAAAATTTTTTTTAATGTTTTATTTGTTTTTGAGAGAGAGAGAGAGGGAGACACAGAATCTGGAGCAGGCTCTGGGCTCTGAGCTGTCAGCACAGAGCCTGACGCGGGGCTTGAACTCACAAACTGCAAGATCACAACCTGAGCTGCAGTTGGATGCTTAGCTGACTGAGCCACCCAAGCACCCCATGGATTTTCTATTCTTATATTTCATGTGAGGGGAAAATCAAATAATTACAAGAAGTTCATTTCAAGTTCTTTTATTTAAGGAACATCTTTCTTTTTTTTTTTTTTTATCTTTACTGTTGGATAGATTATAAAAGGAATATGTACTCATCTTGAAAACAGACATGATAAATATATGTATTTAAAAAGTGAAATTTAAAAAGTGAAATTTAAATGGTTAGTGTTTGAAAGATAACACTTGGTTTAAAAAAGTGAAATTTTTGTTCTTTAGAAATGAAGACTGATCTGAACTTACTGTTGGAGTGTCTGAAGTATCAAATGGACAACCCTTTTTCACAAAAGGAAGCTTTGGTCACTATTCATTCAATTTGTCAACAAAACAGTAAGATGTGATAGTGAATTTTTATCTGTGATTGTAGTTCTTTAGTATTTTGAAATATGAAATATGCATAGCTCTTTTTCTTCAACTCACTCTACTTGTTATGTTACTATATTCATGTGATTTATTTTCTCCTTAAAAGAATCATAATATCATTTATGTTCTCTTTTGTCTGTACATCTTGTAGGTAATGCAGGTGTTTACTTTCGAGAAATTGGTGGTTTGATGTTTATAAGAAATCTTGCAAAGTCAAGTGAACATAGCATGGTAAAAGAAGCAGCCTTATATACATTAGGAGCTGTTGCGGAACAAAATGGTAAAATATGAAAACTTTTTTTCATTATCCTTCAAGCATCGTGTTATATTTTAACAGACTACTAAAAAGTAATTTTAGGGGTGCCTGGGTGGTTCAGTTGGTTAAGCATCCAACTTTGGCTCAGGTCATGATCTCCTAGTTCCTGAGTTTGAGCCCTGCATTGGGCTCTGCACTGACAGTGTGGAGTCTCCTTGGGATTCTCTCTCTCTCCCTCTCTCTATCCCCTCCCCCACATGCATTCTTTCTCTCTGTCTCTCTTTAAATAAAGAAACTTCGGGGTATCTGGGTGGCTCAGTCGGTTAAGTGTCTGACTTTAGCTCAGGTCATGATCTCGCGGTTCATGAGTTCAAGCCCCATGTCCGGCTCTGCGCTAACAGCTCAGATCCTGGAGACTGCTTCAGATTGTTTTTCTCTCTCTTTCTCTCTTTCTGCCCCTCCCCCACTCATGCTCTGTCTCTCTCTCTCAAAAAATAAATAAACATTAAAAAAAGATCTTTTTCACATTGATTTAAGATACTATTTGTACTTCATGAATTTGAATATGCATATATGTATCTTTGATTTTTCTATTAAGTTCATTATATATCTAAGTACTTGAATCAAAAGACGAAGATAACCTACAACATGTTGTGTATAGAAAAATATACTCTGGGTATAGAAATTCATGTTGGTCAAAACATTTTTCTGTAGTATAGCCAAGATGAAGTTGAATCTAAAGTTTTAGTTTGTCAAACAACTTTCTATCCTTAAATTTTCATCCATTAAATATTTCTTCATCATTTGGTAAGAACCAAGCTATGTGCTAGTCATTGGGATAAATAAGACATTGTCTTTGCCTTTGAGAGAATGTCCAATAGCTGGTTCTAAATACTGGATCAAATACTAATTATACCTCTGTGTTCAAATTATTACCTTTTTAAAGATTTTATTTTTTTAAAGTTTATTTTTTTAATAATTTATACACCCTCAAACTCACAACCCCAAGATCAAGGATCACATGCTCTTCAGACTGAGCCAGCCAGGTGCCCCCTCAAATTATTATTCAAACAAAATTTTTTTAATGTTTATTTATTTTTGAGAGAGAGAGAGAGCATGAGCGGGGGAGGGAAGAGAGAGAGGGAGACTCAGAATCTGAGGCAGGCTCCAGGCACCACACTGTCAGCACAGAGCCCAACGCGGGACTCAAACCCACGAACCATGAGTTCATGACCTGAGCCAAAGTCGGATGCTTAACTGACTGAGCCACCCAGGCACCCCTCAAATTATTTTTTGAAAATTTTGTATTGCATTATTATAACACACACACACACACATACACATATACACACACCTACTGTCAGGTATCATGTTTGCTTTTTGGAAAGATATTTTTATTTTTAGAAAGTCCTTAATAGCACAAGTATCTTGTCTCTATTTTCTAAAGCAGGTTTATGAATTTTCTAAAAGTTTTCTCTTGCTATGTTTTGTTACTTACTCATCTTAAATTTTTATGTTTTAATTTTTTTTTTAGTTAGGTTTTTATTAGAAATTCTAAGGGATTGTGCACATGTTGTAGCACCTCAATCAAGTATACTTCTGATTAAGATATTGCTTTTTAAAAAAATTTTTTTAAATGATTTATTTATTTTTGCGAGAGACAGAGACAGAATGTGAGTGGGTTAGGGGAGGAGAGAGAGGGAGACACAGAATCTGAAGCAGGCTCCAGGCTCTGAGCTCTCAGCACAGAGCCCGACACAGGGCTCGAACCCATAAGCTGTGAGATCACGACCTGAGCTGAAGTCAGACGCTCAACTGACTGAGCCACCCAGTCGGCAAATTTATATTTTGTTTAGCATACTTTAAAACTTGTGCTAATGCATAGAAATTGAAATTATATTTTTTTCATTTTTCAGTTTATTGTCAGCAGACTTTGTGCACTTCAGAATTGTTTGAAGACTTAACTTGGTTCTTATCTAATAATGATTCAAACACAAATTTGAAAAGAATGTCTGTCTATGTCATATTGGTGCTGGTTTCAAATAATAGTAAGTACATTCTTGTATGTTGCAGAAACATTTAAAAATAATAAATTGAAATAGTTGTTCCTTTTATATCAGTCTCTTTTAAAAAATCTCACTAACTTCTGAGAACTACTAGTTTTATTTATTTATTTATTTTTAATTTTTTTAATGTTTATTTATTTTTAAGAGACAGAAAGAACAGAGTATGAGCAGGGGAAGGGCAGAGAGAGAGGAAGACAAAATCCAAAGCAGGCTCTGGGCTCTGAGCTGTCAGCACAGAGCCCGACACGGGGCCCGAACTCACTGACTGAGAAATCATGACCTGAGCCAAAGTCAGACACTCAACTGCCTGAACCACCCAGGTGCCCCTGAGAACTACTAGCTTTAAAGAAAAGAGAATAGCATATATTGTTTGATATTTATTAATTTTAATAAATAGTAAAGTGATTTGTGTTACTTAAATAACATTAAAAAAAGAACAGCTTTAAAAGCAAAAGAGAGACATTTGATGATTAGTTTGATTGATTTTCCACTGAATTAGCCATTTAGTTACAGTGTTTACTATATCAGCCAACAATGGCCTAAAATTTCATGTAGGTTGTGGCTAAAATTTTGTTTCATTTTTGGAGGAAATTTGAATGCTGTCATTCTATAAGCATAGGTAATGTATTTTCCATAATAATTGTGATTACAGATTTTTATCTACTGTAATTCTCTGTTATACTTAGTACTACTTTAAAGTGATTAAAAGTTATTTATTAGAAATATTACTTAAATGTTTTTCATTTCTACAAAAATTTTTTTTTAATTTTTTTTTTTAACGTTTATTTATTTTTGAGACAGAGACAGAGCATGAACAGGGGAGGGTCAGAGAGAGAGGGAGACACAGAATCCGAAACAGGCTCCAGGCTCTGAGCTGTCAGCACAGAGCCCGACGCGAGGCTCGAACTCATGGACCATGAGATCATGACCTGAGCCAAAGTCGGACGCTTAACCGACTAAGCCACCCAGGCGCCCCTCTACAAAATTATTTATAAGCAAAAGTCATATTTGTGTGCTAATATGGCTGTTTTTTTAAGGGACTGGACAGACACTTGTGAGAGAAACAGGTTGTATTACAGTTCTGACACAGTTGTTCAGGTAAGCAAATATAAATTTCTTGTTATTATTCACTACTTAAGACTTTAGCTCATTTGTATTAATTTGCTTCTTTTTTTTTTTAACCAAATAGGACCGTTCTTTCAAAATATGAGTTGAATTTGTCAGATAAAAATGTTTTCCAGAGTTATCAGTTATGGTCTTCAGTGTGTAGTACTTTATGTGTCTGTGTCAACAATCCTCAAAATGGTAATTATCTCAAATATTTAAATATTAAAATAAAATAAAAACAAATGAACTGATGTTTTCCAAATATATTAAAACACAAGTGACTTTGTCTTCTTTCAGATGAAAATCAGATGCTTTGCTGTTCACTTTTTCCATATGCTAATGACTGGCTAATAAATTGCATCACACCTGAGGTAATTCGCCCTGTTTGCTCATTTATTGGGCTTACTCTTGCAAATAACAGTAAGTATTCATTAATGTCTAGTTACACTTGAAGAAACATATTTCAAAGCATAACAGAAACTATTGAGTTAATTATTGAATTAATTGAATTAATGGAATAATTTTATTATAGTAAGTTGGGTCATTTTGAATGCATTTAGACTACTGCAGATGGGAAAATCTTGAAAGGAGACATTGTTAGGAAGATGATTGGGAAACTGGAGGTAGCAGCATAGTTTTGAATCTCCCCAGATAGCCTCATAAAACAGAACAACTAGACAGCAAAACTAAAACCCGACAGAGGGTGTTCTCTGACTAAATAGAATTAAATTATAAATGAATAAAAATAAAACATCTAGAAAAGTCCCAAATATCTGAAAATTAAACAAGTCCATGCTAAAACAAAGACCAAAAACAAGAATAACCACAAAACCATGAGTAGAAAAAATAAATGATAAAGAAATTAGAAATGTTTTTAACTGAATGATAATGAAAACACAACATGAAAAAACTGGGTTGCTGTGGGGCACCTGGGTGGCTGAGTCGGTTAAGTGCCAACTCTTGATTTCAGCTTAGGTCATGATCTTATGGTTCATGAATTTGATCCCCACTAGTATGGATCCTCCTTGGGATTCTCTCCCTCTGTCTCTGCTTCTCCCCCACTCATGCTTGTGCATCTTCTCTCTCTCTGTCTCAAAAATAAATAAATAAACTTAAAAAAAAAACTGGGTTGCTGCAAAAGCAGTGTTTGGAAGGAAATTTTTCGCACTATAGTTTGCATAAGGAAAGAAGAAAGGTCTCAAATCAATTTATATTTGTTTCCACCTAAGAAACTAGAAAATAAACCAAGTTTAACTCAAAGAAGGAAATAATAAAGAGAATATCAGAAATCAATGAAATAGAAAAATAACACAGCAGGGGAAAATCAGTGAAGCCAAAAGCTGATTCTTTAAAAAGATCAATAAACGGATCCTTTAGCCCGACTAACCACAAAATAAAAAAAGAAGGCCCAAATTACTAATATCATGAATAAGAAGTGACATCACTCTAGATCTTAACAGATACTAGGATAATTAAGGAATAATAGAAACAACTTTATGCTACTAAATTTGACAACCAACAGGAACTAGACAAATTCTTTGAAAAACACCAACTCAGAAGAAATAGATACCTTCCAGGGGCACCTGGGCGGCTCAGTCAGTTGAGTGTCTGTCTCTTAATTTTGGCTCAGGTCATGATCTCAGGGTCTGGAGTTTGAGCCCTGTGTTGGGCTCTCTGCTGAGCCTGGGAGCCTGCTTAAGATTCTGTCTCTGCCCCTCTTCCCTGCTCATGTGCATGCACTCTCTCTCTAAAATGAAAAAGAATAGATGATTTGAATATTATTATATGTATTAAAGAAGTTGAATATGTAGTTTAAAACCTAAAACAGGAATTTCCAGGCCCTGATGGCTTCACTGGCGAATTATACCAAACATTTTGAGAAAAAAAAAATCTACATTAATTGCCAGGAAATGGAAGTACAAGATATGCCTCCCAACACATTTTAAAAGACCAGAATTATTCCCACACTAGAGCTTGAAAAAGACATTACAAGAGGGGTGCCTGGGTGGCTCATTCAGTTAAGCGTCCGACTTTTGTTTTTGGCTCAGGTCATGATCTCATAGTTCATGGGATCAAGCTCCATGTCAGGCTCTGTGCTGACAGCGAGGAGACTGCTTGGGATTCTCTCTCCCCCTCTCTCTGCCTTTTCCCATTTGCGCACTTTATCTCTCTCAAAATAAATAAATATTAAAAAAACATTTTTTTTACATGTTTATTTTTGAGAGACTAAGAGAAAGCAAGTGGGGGAGGGGCAGAGAGAGGAGGGAGGCACGAAATCTGAAGCAGGGTCCAGGCCCTGAGCTGTCAGCACAGAGCTGACACGGGGCTCAAACCCATGAATCGTGAGATCATGACCTGAGCTGAAGTCATACGCTTAACCAACTGAGCCATCCAGACACCCCAATAAACAAACGTTTTTTTTAAAAAAGAAAAAGACATTACAAGAAGACTATATATGAACATAGATGCAAACATCCTTAAGAAAATATTAACAAATCGGGGCGCCTGGGTGGCGCAGTCGGTTAAGCGTCCGACTTCAGCCAGGTCACGATCTCGCGGTCCGTGAGTTCGAGCCCCGCGTCAGGCTCTGGGCTGATGGCTCGGAGCCTGGAGCCTGTTTCCGATTCTGTGTCTCCCTCTCTCTCTCTGCCCCTCCCCCGTTCATGCTCTGTCTCTCTCTGTCCCAAAAAAAAAAGAAAAAAAAAAGAAAATATTAACAAATCAGTGGTGCCTGGCTGGCTCCGTTGGTAGAGCATGTGACTCTTGATCTTGGGGTCATGAGTTCAAACCCCATGATGGGCACAGAGCTTAATTTAAAAAAATTTTTTTTTACGGACTTCAAGCTATATTACAAAGCTGTAATCATCAAGTCAGTATGGTACTGGCATAAAAACAGACACTCAGATCAATGGAACAGAATAGAGTACCCAGAAATGGACCCACAAACGTATGGCCAACTGATCTTTGACAAAGCAGGAAAGAATATCCAATGGAATAAAAACAGTCTCTTCAGCAAGTGGTGCTGAGAAAACTGGAGAGCAACATGCAGAAAAATGAACCTGGGCCACTTTGTTATACCACACACAAAAATAAACTCAAAATGGATGGAAGATCTAAATGAAAGACAGGAAGCCATTAAAATCCTTGAGGAGAAAGCAGGCAAAAACCTCTTTGATCTTGGCCGCAGCAACTTCTTACTCAACATGTCTCCAGAGGTAAGGGGAACAAAAGCAAAAATGAACTATTGGGACCTCATCAAAATAACAAGCTTCTGCACAGTGAAGGGAACAATCAGCAAAACTAAAAGGCAACCAACAGAAATGGGAGAAGATATTTGCAAACGACATATCAGATAAAGGGTTAGTGTCCAAAATCTATAAAGAACTTACCAAACTCAACACCCAAAAAACAAATAATCCAGTGAAGAAATGGACAAAAGACATGAATAGACACTTCTCCAAAGAAGACATCCAGATGGCCAACTGACACATGAAAAAATGCTCAACATCATTCATCATCAGGGAGATACAAATCAAAACCACAATGAGATACCACCTCACACCTGTCAGAATGGCTAACATTAACAACTCAGGCAACCACAGATAATGGGAAGGATGCAGAGAGAGAGGATCTCTTTTGCACAGCTGTTGGGAATGCAAACTGGTGCAGCCACTCTGGAAAATGGTATGGAGGTCTCTCAAAAAATTAAGAATAGAACTACCCTATGACACAGCAATTGCACTACTAGGTATTTATCCAAGGGACACAGGTATGCTCTTTCGAAGGAGCATATGCACCCCAATGTTGATAGCAGCATTATCAACAATAGCCAAAGTATGGAAAGAGCTCAAATGTCCATCGATGGACACATGGATAAAGAAGATGTGGTATATATATACAATGGAGTATTACTCAGCAATCAAAATGAATGAAATCTTGCCATTTGCACCACATGGATGGAACTAGAGGGTATTATGCTAAGCGAAATTAGAGAAAGACAAATATCATATGACTTCACTCATATGAGGAATTTAAGGTACAAAACTGATGAACATAGGGTAAGGGAAGCAAAAATAATATAAAAACAGGGAGGGGGGATGAAGCCTAAGTCACTCTTAAATATGGAGAACAAACAGGGTTACCGGAGGGGTTGTGGGAGGGGGAGATGGGCCAAATGGGTAAGGGGCATTAAGGAATCTACTCCTGAAATCACTGTTGCACTATCTGCTAACTAACTTGGATGTAAATTTAATAAATGAATAATTTTTTAAATAAATTAAAATTAAAAAAACATTGGGGTGCCTGGTTAGCTCAGTTGGTTAAGCATCCTCTTGATTTTGGCTCAGATCGTGATCTCACGGTTTGTGAGGTCAAGTCCTGCATCATGCTCTTTACTGGCAGTGCAGAACCTGCTTGGGATTTCTCTCTCTCCCTCTCTCTCTGCCCCTCCACCACTCTGTCTTTCTCAATAAATGAATAAGCATTCTTTTAACATAAAAAATATTAAATCCAGTAATATATAGAAAAGGTAATATATTATGACCAAGTGGCATTTATCCTAGGAATGCAAGATTGGTTCAACATTGGAAAATTCACCATTTTCACAGGCGATGACAGAAAAGAAAAACTATATGATGATCTAAAAGGATATAAGAAAAGCTTTTACATAGTTCAGTATGTATTTGTGACAAAAACTTTTGGTAAACTAGGAATAGACAGAACTTCTCAATGTGATAAAGGGCCTCTACAAAACACTACAGCTAGCATATTTAATGGTAAAAAACTTAATCCCCTCCTCCTTCCCCACTCTGCCAAGATTGGAAAAAAAATGATAGCCACTCTCATTACTTTAAGATTTTACTGGGTATTTCAGCCAGTGAAATAAGGCAGGAAAGTAAAAACGCATAGAGATCGAAAAGGAAGAAGAAAATACAGTGTTTATTAATAGCTGACACGATTGTCTGAAGAATCGAAAATAAAGTTGTAGGAATGAATAAATGATTTTAGCATGGTTGTAGGATCCAAGGTCACATACAGAAATCAACTGTATTTCTAAATAGTAGCAAGGTGGCTCAGTCAGTTGAGCGTCTGAGTCTTGATCTTAGCTCAGGGCTTGATCTCAGCATTGTGAGTTAGAGCCTGAAGTTGGACTCCATGCTGGGTGTGAAGCCTACTTAAAAAAAAAAAAAAAAAAAAAAAAAAAAAAAAGACAAAAAACCCCCACAAAACTAGGGATAAATTTAATGAAATATGTGCAATGTCTACATGCTTAAAAATATGAAACTTTGCTGAGATAAAGAAAACCTAGGTTAATGGGAGATACCCTACACTCATGGATTGTAATGCTCAGTATTATTAGAATGTCACTTCTGAATTTCATTTCTTGATTCAAGACATTCCCCATCAAAATACCAGCAGGCATTGCTGTAGAAATTGGCGGACAAGCTGATTCTAAAATTTACATGGAAATGCAAAAGGGCCAGGATAGTCAAAACTTTTTGAAACAGGTCAAAATTATGGGATTTATATAACTTGATTTCAATACTTATTATACAGTAATCAAGAAAGTGTGGCATTGATGTAAGTGTAGACATATTAGGTCAATGCAGCAAAATAGCCCATATATAGACCCATACATAGATAGTCGTTGATTTTCTACAAAGGTGCCATAATAATTCCATGTGGGAAAAGATAATCTTTTCAACAAATGGTGCTGGAAAGAGTAGATATCCATACACAAAATATGAATCTCAACCCTAATTTTACACTGTATACAAAAATGAACCTGAAATGATCCATAGACCTAGATGTAAGAACTAAAACTTCAAAACTTCTCGACGAAAACATAGGAGCAAATCTTCATAACTTGGGAGAAGACAAAGCTTTCTTAGAACACAGAAAGTATGAGCCACTAAAGAGAAAATGATAAATTGGACTTCACTGAAATTAAAAGCTGAAAAGGAAAGCCATAGACTGGGAGAAAATATCTGTGAAATGTACACCTGGTAAAGAACTTACACCTAAGATATATAGAGAATTCTTACAAATCAGTAGGACAAAAAAACAACCTAATGATTAAAAAAAAAGAGGCCAGATTTGGTCAGATATGTCAGCAAAGGAGATATGAATATTAAATTATACATAAGCATTGAAAAAATGTTTGAAAAGATGTTCAGAATTATTGGTTATTAGAGAAATCCAAACTAAAACCCAAAGGATACCACTACACACTCACTGCAATGGCTGAAAGGGAAAAGGCTAGTATATTAAATGTTGATGAGGTTGTGGAGCAACTAGAACTTTCTCACATGTTGTTGGTATATTTTTGTATTCACACATTTAAAGCAAATAGTCATGTTTCACATGCAAAGGAACTTAGCTCTATAATTCCAAAAATTGGATTCTCTCCATGATGCTTTGACATTTCCTTTTTATCTAAGAGTCAACTTGGATGAATAATAATTTTAGAACCTCATTACTGTCAGCAAACTGGTGTGAAATATAAGATGAAATTTGAAATATTCAGCATACAAGTGTAGACTAGGATGTTCTTGTGTTTATAAATTTTTATTACATGGGCCATAACTAGAAATCATGGTAATACAGTGCCATTTTCATTTAAGCATTTAAAAATACTTCCTAGGGGTACTTGGGTGACTCATTTGGTTAAGGGTCTGACTCTTGGTTTCAGCTCAGGTCATGATCTCACGGTTTGTGGGTTCGAGCCCCATGTCAGGTCTGTGCTGCAAGTGTAGATCCTCTTTGGGATTCTTTCCCCCCTCTCCCCCCCGCCTCTTCCCTGTTCATGCATGCATTCTCTCTCCTTCTCCCCCCATAAAACAAGTAAATATAAAAATAAAAATACTTCTTTTTTCAAGAATTTTTTTTTAATGAAAATATTTTGCAGTAAAGAAACCTGTTTTGGAGTCTCCATAATATCGAAAATGTTTGCTTATCCTTTGATAACATTTCCTAACAGTTCCTTTCCCAAATGTAGAAAATTGTGAACATGATGTTTTTTTAGATTAAGATCTTTGTGTTTTGTTGAACAATACAAAAAGTAATTTTTTTGTTTAAATCATCTTGGCTCAATTTGTAGTACTAGGGTATACTGGGAAGAAGGTTCGTGGCAGAATTATAATCATTAATCCATGTATCCATTTGTTATAAGCCCACTGCTGGGATAGGGGCTGTAGAGACTATTGAATACACAGACCCTTGGGATACTTTCCCATCAGAATCACTTTCAATGGGGGAACAAGACACTTCGACTTTTAAAAAATGTATTTTTCACTGAGTCTTTGGTTGGAATAGTTGTTATGACTCTCAATAATATGTTATAATTTTATGTTCTAAGAACTAAAACAATTATGCTTAAATAAGATGGATAAAATATGTGTTCTTTTGGAATAGTTAAATTACTTTGCCCTTTGTAGATTCAAGCAATCTAAGGAATGAGTTAAGTTGGAATTCAGAAAATAGGCAGCTTGCTAATTGCAATATCACACTAAATGAATTAATCTATTCTTCATAGCTCTATTGAAGGACTTGCGTTTACTAATGCCATTCTTGCAAGACATACCAGTTCTTGCTAAATAAGAAAGATATCTAACACATGAGAAGCACTGTACTGTGTGTGTAGTTGTTCCATGTGAAAGTGCATTTCTTACTTAAGTAAATGACCTATTTTATGATTAAAGGTAAAGATTAGATTTTTTCATTCTTTAATTTTGGGATTTTTAGTACTTGAAAAAGTCAAGTTAATGTCATATTTAGTGCAAAATAATTGAATGGAACCATACACTTGTTTGCGATATTAATAGTCTTGCTACTTTATTCCTTAAGCATTTGTTCAGAAATACTTTATATCTGTGGGTGGACTGGATGTATTGTCTCAAGTTCTTGTGCAACTGGAATCTGATTCACACAAGACTGTTTCCAGTGCTAAGCTTGCAGTGGTGGTGACAAAGACAGTGGATGCGTGTATTGCTGATAATCGTGAGTAAACATGCTTAGTAATTTTTATATAATTGCGTTTTGTTTGAATTCAACATGGTAGGTGTTGAAATGGTAGATGGAACACAAACATGGTTTGGACTTCCAGTTTCTCACATGTGGAAGGAATCTCCAAGTCCTTGTTTTCCCATGAAGGTTATGACTTCCCTAAGGGTTCAAAACTAGGACTTCTGACTTTGTCTAATGATAGAATCAAGATAAGATTCTGTTATTTCTAAACCTTTGTTTCAACACAAAAGAGCAATATTAAGTTAAAAACTTTAAGTTAGAAATGGACATTTGGGAAACATAAGGAATGGAAAACCCAATTTATAGATTTTAAAAAATTATATAAAGAATTAAGTTATGCCTCTTTCTAATAAGTATGAGGTCTGACTTACCCAACCATATCTAGTGTGTGGCAGACTCAGACTTGAACCCATGGCTGCTTCTCACATGTACAGACACTGAGGAATGATAGTCTGTAAATCTCTGTAATAACCAATGCTTTTAACATTCACAAAAAACTGAAAAATAAGTAGGTGATTTTTAAAAAATCAGTTATTTTTTTATTTTGACTTGTTTTATTTTTTATTTTTTTAAATGTACATCCAAATTAGTTAGCATACAGTGCCACAATGATTTCAGGAGTAGATTCCTTAATGCCCCTTACCCATTTAGCCCATTCCCCTCCCACAACCCCTCCAGTAACCCTCAGTTTGTTCTCCATATTTATGAGTCTCTTCTGTTTTGTCCCCCTCCCTGTTTTTATATTATTTTTGTTTCCCTTCCCTTATGTTCATCTGTTTTGTCTCTTAAAGTCCTCATGTGAGTTAAATCATATGATTTTTGTCTTTCTCTGACTGACTAATTTCACTTAGCATAATGCCCTCCAGTTCCATCCACGTAGTTGCAAATGGCAACATTTCATTCTTTTTGATTACCAAGTAATACTCCATTGTACATATATACCACATCTTCTTTATCCATTCATCCATCGATGGACATTTGGGCTCTTCCCATACTTTGGCTATTGTTGATAGTGCTGCTGTAAACATGGGGGTGCATGTGTCCCTTTGAAACAGCACACCTGTATCCCTTGGATAAATGCCTAGTAGTGCAATTGCTGGGTCATAAGGTAGTTCTATTTTTAGTTTTTTTGAGGAAACTCCATACTGTTTTCCAGAGTGGCTGCACCAGCTTGCATTCCCAAAAATCAGTTTTTAAGGGCCTGCTATGTGCTGGGCTCTTAGTGAGCTCTAGAGACACAAAAATGATTAAGATCTAGTACCTTGAAGAATTTACAACCTTACTATTGATATCAATATTGTTAGACACTGGGTGAACTCTGTTAAAAATGCTGTTAGGAGAAATAAAACAAAATGGCAGCTTCTTGAATTTTGTTATATCTCACTGTGACGGCTTCAGGGATGCTTCACTGTGTCATTAACATTAGAACCATGGCAGTTAATAATGTATTTCAGTTACAGGCAGGAGTTAGTTACATAGGAAGGTCTATAGTGCATCTAGATAAGAACAGGTGTATAAGGTGAGAGTAAGCATATTCAGCTTTTAGGGAGGTAGTATTATTACTTCATACTCACAGCATTATGCAGGATAATTGAGAAGAAACCATTCTTCATAAAATAGGCTTTAGTAAACTGTCCCTATCTTGGGAAGTGGGATTAATGAGGACTATGTAAATCACCATATTATTACAATGTATTTATTTATATACACATACACATACATATTAGATATTATATGAGATATGAATGTTAGATATTATATAGTTATGAGATTATTCTCCCAGGATAAGATCTGACATATAGTGTATATACATATATAGTTATGAGTTTGAAGTTTATACTTTTTTCCCTCTATTTTATACTAATAGCTACTTTTGGAGTAATACTATCCAAGTATCAGATTGTTTCAAAACTTTTGACATTACTGCTTCATGAAAGTCTGGATTCAGGAGAAAAATTTAGCATCATACTTACTCTTGGTCATTGCACAGAGGATTGTGGTAAGTATTAAATTTATTCAGTGTGCTTATTAGAACAGTGGAGTGGAAATCCACTTTTGTTTTTTTCCCTCATTTTCATGTGAAAGGCTTAAAAGTACTGCCTTTCTCCAAGTCATTCAGGCCCCAAACTAGTCATTTTGCTCTTCATCCTTCTTCATCCATACTCTTCCTTATCCCTTTCTGCCCAGTTCCAATTTAGGCCCTCAGCCCCTCAACATCTTTCACCAATGTTATTGGAATAGATTTCTCCTTGTGTTCCCTCTCTCGTATCTCCATTTTTCAATCCACTCGTACACTGCTGCACAGATCCAATCCTGTTCTCGCTTACTGAAAACCTTTGAAAGTCCTATCTTTCTTTCTCTACTTATCACTCTCTTTTTTCTCCTCTTCCATTTTCCTCCCTCTTTCCAATCTTCTCCTGCTCTCTCTCTCTGTCCATTTTCCTCTTTTCCAACCCTTTCTACATTCCTCGCTCTCTCTCCTTGCAATCTCTTCTCTCCTCTTTGCTCCCTGCTCCACTTTTCCATTCTCCTTGCTTTGCTGTCTCTTGCTTAGGATTTACTATCTTCTACTCTCATTTTTGATATATTTTCCAGAGGAAAATCAGTATGACCTTTTTAAAAACAATGGGCTTCCACTCATGATACAAGCCTTAACTGAATCACAGAGTGAGGAACTAAACAAAGCTGCCACTTTTGTGCTTCACAATTGCAAAAAAATTAGTAAGTATATTGTTACTTTAAAAAAATACCAAAGTTTCTGAAAGGGAATTTGTATCTGCTGAATGAGCCAAACCCCTTAAGGTCCCCAGGCTCTTCTTACATTTGAAAAGCAGAGTATATGATTTGGACATGACTAGAGTGTTTCACCATATTAAAAATCTATCTGGAAGAGAGAAACAATATAGAGAATTTACTTATTTTATGCATTGTGGACAAATTTTGTTGTAGGACTTAAACTTGAGGTCTACAAGTGACTTATGGTTAAATTATAAAGTGCATTTCATTTATTTATTTTAAAAACTGAGTGCCTTTTATTTGCCAGGCACTCTGCTAGGTTTTAGGGATACAATGATTAAGAAACAACAGTCTGCACTCATAGAGCTTAGTTTAACTAGATACACAGGTAGTCATTAATAATCTCAAAAATGAATGAATTGTTATATATTAACCTAAGGGCTAGGAATGGATGGAGCAATAGAGCTTAGAGAGCATAGAACAAAAGACTGTGTTTTAGACTTGGAGCAGAAAAGGCTTTGGAAGAAGTGATTCTTGAGCTGAGATTTGAATATATAGCATTAACTAGGTGAAAAGAAGGGAATTTGTTATGGGCAAATGTCTCAGGTATGAGCAACAGTGAGGCACAAAGACCCTGTGTTAAGAGGGAGCATGCACTGAAGGATTAATGGCCACTGAATTAGTCTTCATGGAAGAAAAATTGCTGCTGCAAAATGCAAAAAGAAAACTTAAAAGATGATAGGAAGGAACCACTCTATGAAAGCTGCTGAAAAAAAAATACTTTAAAACCAGTATCCATATACCTGAGGGTGTTCATGTATCTGGCATAACATATTTTCATGATATTCTTTCTCCTATAACTCTGCAGATTAAAGTCTAATTTATGACCGGGGCTTGGGCCTCTGCCTAGCACTTGCTTTGTGTTTATTTTCTATACCATTTAGACAGTTAATTTAGTCTAGATGGGCCAAATTTAGAGAAGGGGGTGTGGGGCATGAGGTTGTCTGTATTTAGTGTTAAAATTACGTTTAAAGTGTAAAAAAAAACATTTCCAGTAATAGATAAATTAACTATTTTTTCCCATTTTATGAAGCTGAAAAATTATGTCTAAGTCTAGGAGAATATTCTTTTGATGAGAATGAAAAACAATTAGAAGACATAAATATGAAAGAGAAGAATCTTGAAGAGTACTGGAAGAAAGCAAAGGAAATTCTACACAGAATAGAACAGCTTGAAAGAGAAGGAAATGAGGTGGGGTTTTTTTGTTTCAAAGAATATAGAACTTTTTTCAAGGTTTTTTGTTTTGTTTTGTTTTTTCAGTAGAGGTTAGAGGGTAAAATATTTTTCCTGCTAAGTTATTTTTTAAGTTTTATTGGTTTTAAATTCAAAATTAAGTAGTGATACTTGAGTAACCATCTTTGAGCACAGAAAGAAAAGATTTTTAAGAAATGGAAATGATGACTGAAAAAATAAGAGACACGGAAGATAGAGATCTAACATCTGTATAATAAGGGTTCAAGAAAGAGAAAGGATGGAGAAGTAATCTCTCTCTCTTATATATGTATATGTATGTATGTATATATACACACATATACATGTTTCTATATTTTTTTATGTATGTACAATTTGTGTCTTTGTGTGTGTACTTTTAAAAAATGTTTATTTTTGATGGGGCGCCTGGGTGGTTCAGTCGGTTGAGCACCCGTCTTTGTCTCAGGTCATGATCTTTTGGTTTTTGAGTTCTAGTCCCGCATGTGTGAGCTCAAGCCCTGCTTTGGGCTCTGCAGTCTCTCTTCCTCTCTCTCTGCACCTCGTGAGATTCTCTCTCCCTCTCTCTCTCTACCCCTCGCTCACTCATGCTGTGTCTCTCAAAAATTTTTGTAAATGTTTATTTATTTTTGAGAGAGAGAGAGAGAACAAGCAGGAGGGGTACAGAGAAAATGGGGGACAGAGGATCTGAAGTGGACTCTGTGCTGATAGCAGAGAGCTCCATGCAGGGCTCAAACTCACGAGCCAGGAGATCATGACCTGAGCTGAAGTTGGACGCTCAACCAGCTGAACCACCCAGGTGCTCCTTTGTGCATGTATTTTTAAAAATAAAAGCATAGTGCTCAACTTAGTATAATAGTATAGTAATTTCATTCTTTTAAATGACTGAGTAGTATTCAATATTAAAGATTATTATAAATTTATTTAACTAGTACTTAATTGAGAGACATTTAGATTATATTCAATCTCTCACCAGTGTAAACAACTCTAGAGTAAATGTCTTGCTACCATATATATTTTATATATATATGTAAAATATATATAAACACATAAAAATATATATGATAAAAATATATATAATATATTTTGTTGTTAAGTTTATTTTTATTGGAGAGCCTGGGTGGCTCATTTGATTGAGTGTCCAACTTTGGCTAAGGTCATGATCTTGTGGTTCGTGAGTTTGAGCCCTGCATCAGGCTCTGTGCTGACAGCTCAGAGCCTGGATGGAGCCTACTTTGGATTGTGTGTCTCCCTCTCTCTCTGCCCCTCTTCTGCTCATGCTATGTGTGTCTCTCTCTCTCAAAAATAAATAAAACACTAAAATTTTTTTTGTTTATTTTTATTTCTTTTGAGAGAGAGCGAGCAGTGTAGGGGCAGAGAGAGAAGGAGACAGAATTCCAAGCAGGCTCCATGCTGTCACTGCAGAGCCCAATGTAGAGCTCGAACTCATGAACCATGAAATTATGACCTGAGCTGAAATTAAGAGACGCTTAAGCAACTGAGCCACCCAGGTGGTAAATATATATATTTGTAACCACCTTACTAAGATGTAAATCACATTCCATACAGTTGACCTGTTTAAAGTGTACATTTCATTGGCTTTTAGTATACCCACAGAATTGTGCAACCATTACCACAACCAATCTTAGAACATTTTTATCACCCCCCCCAAAAAAACCCCATACCTTTTAGCAGTCACCCTCCCTATTTCCCCATCCATTCTTCCCACCTTCCCAGCCTAGGCAACCACTAAACTATTTTCTGTGTCTATATATTTGCCTATTCTGTACTTTTTATATAAATTGAATCATAGAGCACATGGTCTTTTGTGACTGGCTTCTTTCATTTAGAATAATGTTTTCAAGGTTTATGCATGTTTATATTAGTATTTCATCTTCCTTAAAAAAGCTTTATTGAGATGTTATTCACACACCATACCATTTGCCCATTTAAAGTGTACAATTCAGTAGTGTTTAGTATATTTACAGATATGTGCAACTATAGTCATTTACAATATTTTTATTATCTCAGAAAGGAACTCTGTACCCTTTAGGTATTTCCTTGCATTCTCCATTCCCAGCCATGTGTGTGTATATGTGTGAGGAGGGGAGGGGCAGAGAGAGGGAGGGAGAGAGAGAATCCCAAGCAGGCTCCTTGCTGTCAGCAAGAGCCTGACACAGAGCTTGATTCCATGAACTGTGAGCTCATGACCTGATCCAAAATTAAGAGTCAGACGCTTAACAAACTGAACCACCAAGGTTCCCCTATCTATAGGGTTTTTTTGTAAAGATGTACAAGTTTTATTATGAACAATCCTGTCAAATTGTTTCTCCATAGAAGTTGTGCAATTTATGCTCTCACCTGTAAGTTATGAGAGTGTATACCCTTTCAATTTTTGCCAGTGTCCTAGATGAATGCTGTCTCAGTGTAGCTTTATTGTGCTTTATTGTGCATTTCTCTTATTGCATGTGGGATGGGGCATTTTTTCATAAGTTTAGGAGCTATTTATGTTTCCTTTCCCATTAACTGTTGATCTCCTTTTCCTATTTTTATATACTATTGTTGATCTTTTTCATATTTCATTATAGTAGCTTTTCATAAATGTTGATAGAAAAATCATACCCCAAGACATGACTTATACATATTCTTTCTAGATGTTTTGATAATCATTTGGTTTGCTTCTGACCTTTTTTTCTTCTGAGTCCGCCCTCCCCACAACCGCCCCAGCCACCCATATTATTCTTGGTCTATAGTAGAGCTTTGAAAAAAATTTTTCATGGGGTCAACTATATTAGTTTCTTTTCTTCATGATTTATTGATTTTGTGTGATATTTAGAAAGGCCTTCTTCCCCTCAGGAATGTTAAAATATTATGTCTTCTTTTAAAATATATACAATTTCTGGGGCACCTGGGTGGCTGAGTCAGTTAAGTGTCTGACTTCAGCTCAGGTCATGACCTTGTGGTTCATGAATTTGATTCCCACATTGGGCTCTCTACTGTCAGTGCAGAGCCCACTTCGGATCTTCTGTCTCTCTCTGTCTCTTCCCCACTCACGCTGTCTCTAGTTCAAAAATAAACATTAAAAAAATACACACATGCACACACACACACATATATATGTGTGTATATACATATATATACACACAATTTCAGTTTTTTATATATCAATATTTAGCTCATTTTGACTTTTTTTAAGTTTATTTATTTTGAGAGAGAGAGCATGAATGGGGTAAGGACAGAGAGAGAGGGAGAGAGAGAATCCCAAGCAGGCTTCACACTGTCAGCACAGAGTCTGATATGGGGCTCAAACTCACGAACTGTGAGATCATAACCTGAGCCAAAATCAAGAGTTGAATGCTTACCCTACTGAGCCACCAGGCTCCCCTCATTTTGACTTTGTTTTTGTGTAAATTGTGAGATATGGATCCAATTTATTTTTCCCCAGATGGCTACCCAGTTGTCCCAGGATCATTTACTAAATTCCCCTTTCCTGTTAATTTAAACTGTTTTAAATTAAATTTAAACCTTTTATTATGTATATTCTGTTGACAATCATGAACTTTTCCTATATTATTTAAAGAAAGTATAAATTGGATTATAAAACAAATGGATTATCTTGAAATTATTTACTTGTCATTTTTACATTATAGGAAAAAATACAAAGAGAAAAATACAAGGATAATGTTTCATCTATGAACATAAATATTCAAAATACATTGAAACACCTCCATGGAGATAG
The DNA here is from genome assembly GCF_018350215.1 of Panthera leo. Classification (NCBI taxonomy): domain Eukaryota; kingdom Metazoa; phylum Chordata; class Mammalia; order Carnivora; family Felidae; genus Panthera; species Panthera leo. The sequence goes on along the minus strand of NC_056693.1, from coordinate 42,213,799 downwards.
TATTGGCAGAGGCCCTGAAGCAGAAGATAAGGATAAAAGCCAGTCTAGAAAGCTTCCGAGTTGTAAATCCCATGGAATTCTAACTACAGCGTGTACAAATGATCACCAAATGAAGACCCTGTTAAAGAGTACAAATCCAGTTGATGCTTGTTATAGGGAGAGTGGACAAAATAAAACTTTATATAAAGCCAATTCAAGTTATAGTCAAAACTTACATGAAAGAACAAATTTTGAAAAAAATTCTGTTTCTCAATCAAGGTATAGTTTAATAATTGTTTCTAACTTTATTTATTCAAGTATTTTTTTTTTTTTTGTAGTACTATGTTATTAAGCCCTGGGATATAGAAATGATAAAAAATGGTCTTGGGAGGAGCCTAAATGGAAATGTTGGGAATGGAGTTTGGATGGGGAAGTATGGGCCAGTTCATCTAGGGCCTTGCATGTCACAGTCAGGATTTTTGGTTTTCACTCACAGGGCGTAGGGAGCCTTTGACAATTTTAAGTTGTGTGACATCAGATTTGCATTTTAGAAAGGATACTCAGAGAACTTAACCTGAAACCCTATACCTGAAGTAACAACGCATGCATTAATAATCCACCGGCAATGTAGCAAAAACCAGTTTGTAAATTTAATTTGATAAAAAGGAGTAGTGTGTGATGAAAATATGGCTCAGGATTACCTTTTCATTTGTTCCTTTCACCTCACCTCCAGTTCATGACCTTGCTCCCTCAGATAGCCTGTGGGGCTGGACCTGAGATGTAGCTTTTCTTAAAAATTTACTTGTGTTCTCTCCTCTGATGGATACTGTGCTAGTAGGGAAACTGAAGAGTATTGCTGCTATATTCTGGGAAGGTTGCAATGTAAACGGAATATTAGGGAGATGGATTACATCATCACCACTCCTTTTTTTCCTTTATAAAACCATTCTTGATGTTAATTTTAACCTGATTTCTCAGGGATGTGGAATTGGAAAGCATTGAAATATGCCCTTGGGCCAGCTCTCTTGCTTTCTGTCCCATTGCTTTTGTTCTCTCCTTTTTTTTTTTTTTTTTTTTTTTTTTTTTTACGTTTGTTTGCTTGTTTATTTAAGTAATCTCTCCACCCAACATGGGGCTCGAACCCGTGACCCCAAGATCAAGAGTCGCATGTTCTTCTTCCAACTGAGCCAGACAGGCACCCTATGTTTTTCTCTTTTATAACTTTTTCCCTGTGTTTCTGTTGGCATCAGTATTATTGCCTTTTGGAATCTTATTTAACTCCACTTTTAGAAATGAGGCTATAACCATTACAAACGCTACTTTGGCAGAATTTGATAGACTTTGGTAGATCCTGGTTCCATCTCCTGCCTGCCAAACACCCAGAATCACACCACTGCTTACAGAAACATTTGTGCACACACTGAGCAGTATGTTTACTTTTAATTTCTGGTGTCTGTTTTCTTTTAGTGACCATGTTTTTAAACCTCCAATTCCTGTTGTCAAAAATAGAAAGCAGGAGTTACCAGTAACAGGTATGATTAAAAATATTTCTTCTTTGATTTTTTAAGAGAACATATTTAGGTGACTAATACAGCTAAAAATGTAATTGGTATATTTGCCCTCTAACATATAAGCCACACTTTCGACTCCTTTCTGGTGTAAATACTTTAATCACCTGTTATTGACATCCAGAACCTTTCTGTTTATCCAACAAGATGACTGAATATGTAGTACTGTACTAAAGTTTATGAAAATCTTGAGAATTAATATATCATGTAAATGTCAGGTCCTTTTCATTAATCAAAAGAATCTTAAATATTGCAATTTTTTTCCAGATCCATTTACATTATGTTCAGATATAATAAATAAAGAAGTCATCAGTTTTCTAGCAACTGACAGTCATTCTAAAATGTTAAAGTATAGATGCTCAGGTAAATATTTTTTTTACAGTTATTTTGTGATTAAAACTTTATATGATATTAGTTAACTAGACTTTATAATAATTCTGCCTGTATGATTTAAACTTCATTGCCTTTAGGATCACCTGGGTGGCTCAGTCGGTTAAGCATCTGACTTCAGCTCAGGTCATGATCTCGTGGTTCATGAGTTTGAACCCCACATCAGGCTCTCTGCTGTCAGTGTGGAGCCTGCTTCAGATCCTGTCTCCTTTCTGTTGCCTGCACACACGCACACTCTCACTTTCTCTCTTAAAAATAAATAAACATTGGGGCGCCTGGGTGGCTCAGTCGGTTAAGCGTCCGACTTCAGCTCAGGTCATGATCTCACGGTCCGTGAGTTCGAGCCCCGCGTCGGGCTCTGTGCTGACCGCTCAGAGCCTGGAGCCTGTTTCAGATTCTGTGTCTCCCTCTCTCTCTGACCCTCCCCCGTTCATGCTCTGTCTCTCTCTGTCTCAAAAATAAATAAACGTTAAAAAAAAATTTAAAAAAAATAAATAAACATTAAAAAAAACCCACTTCATTTCCATTAGAGAAGTAACAATCTGGAATATCATAAAACATTCAAATTAATACCTCTTATCTGCATTAGCCGGTGCTTCCAGTATTCATTATCTGAATCACCATAGCTAACATTTTTTTACTTTATTATTCTGTTTTTGTCACAATTAATACCATCTATGAGTTTAACTTTTCTGAGTAAGGTAAACGTTTTGTATATTTTCAGAGAGCATCAGTGGGTGTATATTCTGGATAATGCTGTACACATTAGGCATTAAGTGTTAAACAATATCTATTTTTACGTCTGTAGTTAGTATATAAATGTTTCTAGTATTATATGCCCCATTAGTTATTTTTTATTAATAATTTATTTATTTTTAATTTACATCCAAGTTAGTTAGCATATGGTGCAACAATGATTTCAGGAGTAGATTCCTTACTGTCCCTTACCCATTTAGCCCATCCCCCCTCCCACAACCCCTTCAGCAACCCTCTGTTTATTCTCCATATTTAAAAAATCTCTTATGTTTTTGTCCCCCTCCTGTTTTTATTTTATTTTATTTTATTTTTAATTTTTTTCATGTTTATTTATTTTTGAGAGAGAGAGACAGAGCACAAGCAGGTGAGGCGCAGAGAGAGAGGGAGACAGAGAATCCAAAGCAGGCTCCAGGCTCTGAGCTGTCAGCATAGAGCCAGACGCGGGGCTTGAACTCAAGAGCATGAGATCATGACCTGGGCTGAAGTAGGACACTCAACCGACTGAGCCACCCAGACACCACCCCTCCCAGTTTATATGTTATTTTTGCTTCCCCTCCCTTATGTTCACCTGTTTTGTGTCTTAAAGTCCTCATATGAGTGAAGTCATATGATATTTGTCTTTCTCTGACTAATTTCACTTAGCATAACACCCTCTAGTTCTATCCACGTAGTTGCCCCATTAGTTATTTGTTCTGCAGGGGCCCTGTAAATGTTCCATCCATCCAAGGGACGCTTAATCCATCCCTTTTCCTCCTCCATACCCTGGTATTTCCTCTTTGTTTTAGTGTCACACTCTGTTACGTGGACAAAATTGAGGCTCATGTTAGGCTCAAAATATCACTACTCTTTAGTCTTGGATGTGGAGTTTGTCTCTATTACTCTAAAACTAGCTATACCTAACTATAATCTGAATGCCATCTCTTTTTTCTTCCCCATTTTAATACTTGTGAAATCTTTCTCTTCATTACCTTTCTATCCATTAACTTCTTTTGTCCCCACTTAAACTATGTTCATTTCTTCTTGTCTTAAAGAGAAAAATCTAGAGGTGCCTGGCTGGCTCAGTTGGAGGAGCATGTGACTCTTGATCTTGGGATCATGGATTTGAGCCCCACGTTGGGTGTAGAGATTACTTAAAATAAAATAAAATAAAATAAAATTAAAACTTAAAAAGGAAAAATTTAAATACTTTATGTGACTTGCTGTCCCTTCAAATATTCATCAGCTCTTTCTTTCATCATTACCAGATACTTGCTCTTTCTCCTTTCTCTTTCAATATATTAATTTCCTTCTTAGTTCCTTGCAATCTGGCTTCTTTTATTGCCATTCTACTAAACTTTAATGTTAAAGATTATCTGAAGCCTCTTTTTTTCTGCCAAACCAATGACTTTTTAAAAAATTCTTCTCCTCTTTAGTAACTCTACACTGTTGATAACCATTTCGTGGAATCCTCTCCTCTCAATAGTTTAAAGACACAGTTCCCAAACTATCCACCCAGACTCCCAGGAGGTCTGTGGTGAACTTGAAAGGGCATGACAAAATACTTTAAATTTTATAAATGAGTGGCACCTGGGTGGTTGAGTCTGTTAAGCATCTGACTCTTGATTTCAGCTCAGGTCATGAGCTCACAGTTTGTGGGATCGAGCCCTGTGTCAGGCTCTGTGCTGACAGCGAGGAGCCTGCTCGGGATTCTCTCTCTCCCTCTCTCTCTGCCCCTCCTCCACTTGCATACACAAGCACTTTCTCTCTCTCTCTCTCTCTCTGTCTCTCTCTCTCTCTCTGTCTCTGTGTCTGTCTCTCAAAAAAAATAAACATTAAAAAAATAAATTTTATAAGTGAAATACATAATAATCAACATCTTTTGGATACCACAGGAACTACTAGCTCAGACTCGTTACAGTTTCACCATTAGCTTGCACTGCATTCCTTTTGATGATTTCATGTCATTGTGGACCTGAGTTTCTAGTGATTGTGATAAAAAGCAAGCACTACATGAAAATAATGTGGAACAGGAAATGAGGGTGGCAGTGTCAGTCAGATTCCAAGATAGGAGAATTTGTTCTGTACCTAGTAAGTGCATATATCGCATTACGAGTAACTGATTAGGGGTGCTTAGCTGGCTCAGTCAGTAGAGCAGTGTGACTCTTGATCTCAGGGTTGTGAGTTTGAACCCCATGATGCTTATAGAGATTACTTAAAAATAAAATCTTTTAAAAACAAAGGAGTAATTGTGGTTAATAAGAATGAAATCTAAATATTTTTCAATTTAAGTGTATTATTTTTTCAAATGGCTACTAAGTTATTAGAACATAAATGCTTATTAAGTTGTTTGGGACTTAACAGAAGATTGGTATTTCTTTTGGCCTAGGAGTGCCAGAAAAAATCACCAAGATCTCAAGGATGCCATGACGTGAGAAAGTTTGGGAACCTCTGGTGGGAAGTAGTCCACAGGGCAGAGGAGATACTTTATTACTGTTAACTCCCTTTCATATCTTAGTTTGTTTGAGATGGTTCTTTCCTAGTTCCCTTCTTTAATGATGATTCATTCACTTCACAGACACTTAGGGAGTGTTTATTCTTTGGCAGGCATGGGGATCAGATTAATAGAACTAGTCCTCATCTCAAGAAGTCTGAAAAACACTTCATTTTATCACCTTTATTACTTTATCTTTCTCTTCCTGCCAAATTTCTGCATATTTCCCCAAGACCTAATCTATAGCACTTACTCAATGCTGTTTCAACATCTGCTTTTGTGGCATCACCTGTCATTTTACTGATGATTTTCAAATCTTTATCTCTACGCTTGGCTTCTACCTTGGATTATATATAGCCTCATCCTCCTTTTCTAGCTACACCTAAGGCATATTTCAATATCTTGTTTTTACTTCAAGGTTAATGTGTTTAAAACACAGCATCTTTCTCCCTTTTAAATTGCCTTCCCTCCAGCCACTCCATTTCTATTAGTGTTGTCACTATTCTTTTGGCCTCCCAGATTTCAAACTTTAAATCATTTATAACCATTTTTTCTCTTTATATCCCCTATTTCTAGTCTGTCAAATTTCATTTTTTCTTCTTTCCCACATAGGCCCTTTTTGCTTCATGCTTCAATTACACCAGCAACTTTCTGGCAATTTTCAATTACACTTTTTTGTTTTTCAGTTTTAAGTCTCACCAACCTCCAACGGTAATGAGCATATTGCTGTTAACTTCTCTTTCTAATATGTGCTTTTTATCATGTTACCAACCTAAAGGCCCCTCAATGCTTCTCTGTAACTCACTGACTCAGGCTCTCTGCCTGACTTTTAAATTTTTGTGGACTTTTATTCTGCTTCCACTTGCTAAATTTTATTGCATATTTGTTCTCTTTAAGTCTGCCAGAAAGTTGCTATGCTTATTCCAAACTTTGTCATTCAATCAACTATCAAATTACTTAAGAATTATCCTAAACTTTTCCCTTACCCCAGTAGCTCATTATTCACCAGTTTTTAACCTCAGAAATCTCTACACTCTCCCTGTAAATGTCTTGTTTCGGAATTCCTCATTTATATTCTGGACTGTTGAAGTAAGCCCTCAACTGAACCTCTTACCTTCAGCTAAACTTTCTATGACACAAATGAAATCATGTCATTTCCCTGCTTAATAAATACCCTCTAGTTCCTTCCCCATTGACTTGCAGATAGAAATAGCATGGCTTTCAAGACCATTGTCATCTGGCCCCCTGCAGCCCTCACAAGACTCAACTTTCCTCCTACATTTTTCTCATACTTTATACTCCAGCCACACCAAAGTACCTATAATTCTCTGAACACGCTATGCTTTTTCAACTTTTTTGTTCTTTTACACATGTTTATGGTACTTGAAATGTCCTCATCCTAGCCAACTTCCTGCCTGGCTAACTTCTAGTCTTTTAGTAGTGGGCCACTAATACCATTAGGTGACAGGCAGATGGGGAAGTTTATAATGGATGGATGTGGCTAACATCACCTGAACCTAGTGATCAATCTTAACATTAAAAAAAAAAGAGAGATGGTCAGACTTTATGTGCCTCTTAATATGATACAGTGAGAGGTCCTCAATACTGCCTGTGAGGAATTCTGCTAAAAACAATTGAATCTGAATCTAATCAATCATCCAGATCTAATTACTAGTTTATTGGACACACAGGAACATTTTAAAGCATGCACCTAGGATATAATCAATGAAACCTAGCCTTTGGGTAACTCCATAGTATAAATGATCTAGTGTCTATATCAAGTAAATGACAAGGAGGAAGAGAGGAGAATAGATTGATTAAAATAAACTTGAGGCATTTCAACTGAAGGTAATGATGGACCTTCTTTGGATCCTGGTTTAAACAAACCAATTGTAAAAAGAAAGTTTTGAAATGATGGGGAAATTTAAGCACTGACTGGATATTAGATTATATTAGACATAATTTTTTAAGGTTTGATAATGGTTTTGTGTGTTTAAAAAAAGTCCTTCTCTGTTAGGGATGAATATGAAGTATTTACAGATGAAATTATAGTTTCATGCAAATTCCAGGCTCCATAATCTAGTGTATACACGGAGGGCAGAGCAGAATAAGTGGGTTATAGACAAAATATGACTGACCATAACTTAATAATTATTGAAGGTGAATGATGGATATGTGGAAGTTCATTATACTTTTCCCTTTACTCTTGTGTGCTTGAAAATTTCATAATAAAACACTGAGACAAAAAGAGATGACTGGGCATAAGAGTCACTTCTTCTGGGTATTTTTCCTAATGGTGACTCCTGCTGAGAACCTGACCAAACTAGATGCTCCTTTTCTATATCATCCTAACTGTTCATACCTCTATTGCAACACTTTTTTCACTGTATTGTATTGTCTTTAATCTCTCACATGACTGACCTTCTTGACATATTTATAATTAAGTTCCTGATTTTACTTCAGTTATCATCATAAAGATATTTGCTTTCATAGATCTGTTACTAGATATTTTGTAATACCTACACATCACTTTAATTTGTTTTCTTTTAGGTTGCATAGCAGTAGGAAAATCCCTGAATAGCCGAAATTTTAGCAAGCTCTTGCACTCTTGCCCATACCAATGTGATCGTCACAAAGTCATTGTGGAAGCTGAAGACAGATATAAAAGTGAACTAAGGAAATCACTTATCTGTAACAAAAGTAATTTACTCAGCAGCTTTGAAACTGTTATTATGACTATACCTTTTGAACTGTAATCTAGAACATGAAGTATATTAAAAAGTTAGAGGGTAAAATCATGTTGAAAAGAAAATATCTTAGAGCAACCAGTGTTTTAAGATGTACCCAGGGAAAAGATTTAGTCTCTGGTCATTTAAAAATTCTTCCTAATCCATCTAAGGATTCCCATTAGAAGGGGGGAAAAGGAACTATCATACTAATGGAATTGATGTGCAGATTGATACTCTAAGTACACTAAATAAATGTTTTCTGTATTTTTCAGAAATTCTGCTGACCCCACGTAGGAGACGACAACTCAGTAGTGAATCTACTACCTCTGGAGGAATAAGTTAATATATTTAATTATTAAATAAACCTAAATTTCATATAGTTCTGAGAAAAAGAGGACAGCTAAATGATGGTTTCTCAGTCCCATTGATGGTTCTTAAATGATAACCGTTGGGTCTGATGAGGGTCATAGTTCCTAAGAAAAGGGGCTTCCCACTTCCCTTCCTCATGTTGCTTTCTCACTAATTGCTTGCCCGCTGGGGAAGAAGCAGGAGGACACTAACATTTATTAAGCACTTACTAGGTGGTAGGTATTTTATGGATATTTCCTTTGATTCTTATAATAACATTATAAGGTGTGTAGTATTTTATTTCCACTTTAAGGCATAATGAGTTGGCAAATGGCAGAGCTTACATTCAAATGCAAGCCTGTCTTTCTCCAGAAGTCCCTGTCCTATCCTCCTGATCACATTTCTATTTTAAGAACAAAATTATTCTCCTATGGATAAGTGCTTCAGAGAGATTTTGCAAAAGATTTTGGTTCATAACTACAGCACTTCAAACAATCAAAATTTAAGAGACAAATAGTATAAACCTTTAAAGCCCTGCTTAAAAATCAAAATACTTCTTGGGGTACGTGGGTGGCTCAGCCGGTTGAGCATCTCACTCTTGATTTCAGCTCAGGTCATGATCTCATGGTTCATGGGATCGAGCCTCATATCTGGTTCTGCGCTGAGAGTGTGGAGCCTGCTTGGGATTCTGTCTCTCCCACTCTCTCTGCCCTGCTTCCACTCACGTTCTCTCTCTCTCTAAAAATAAACAAGGGTGCCTGAGTCAGTTAAGCATCTGACTTCGGCTCAGGTCATGATCTCACGGTTTGTGGGCTCGAGTCCTGCATCGGGCTCTGTGCTGACAGCTCAGAGCCTGGAGCCTGCTTCAGATTCTGGATCCTGTGTCTCCCTCTCTGTCTGCTCCTCTTCCACTTGTGCTCAATCTCTCTCTCTCTCTGTCTCAAAAATAAATGGATATTAAAAAATAATAGTAAAAATAAAAACTAAACTTAAAAAAACCAAAATGCTTTTTTTTTTTTAAATTTTTTTTTAATGTTTATTTTATTATTTTTGAGACAGAGAGAGACAGAGCATGAACGGGGGAGGGGCAGAGAGAGAGGGAGACACAGAATCGGAAGCAGGCTCCAGGCTCTGAGCCATCAGCCCAGAGCCCGACGCGGGGCTTGAACTCACGGACCGCGAGATCGTGACCTGAGCTGAAGTCGGACGCTTAACCGACTGAGCCACCCAGGCGCCCCACCAAAATGCTTCTTAAATGATGAGTTAATTTATGGGAATTTTTATTTAACTACAGGGTTAAAATTTCAGGTTTATAACCATTCCAAATTTATTACAGAGACTTAGTGAACATTACCATTTTCTTCTCTTCATATGAAATTAATACCTGCAGAGTAAGAATAAGCAGTTAAGTACTTTACTTGTCAAAGTAACCTGGAATTTAGTAACATTTATTGAATTGTTCTGTTATTTATTGCAAAGATACTTAGACATTCATATGGAAACATTTTACCATATACTTTTATTTGGCCATTTTCACTGCTAAAGCCTTAAAAGAAATTTCAAATTTATTTTTAATATTGTGGTTTTTTTTAAGTTTATTTATAATCTCTCTACCCAACATGGGGCTTGAACTCACAACCCTGAGATCAAGAGTTACACACTCTTACTGACTGAACCAGCCAGCACCCCTGAAATTTATTTTTTATATCTGGGTCTTTTTCTATGTTAAAAGTTCTGCGTTCAGGGGTACCTGGGTGGCTCAGTCGGTTAACCATCCAACTTTGGCTCGGGTCATGATCTCACAGTTTGTGAGTTTGAGGCCCTCGTCGGGCTCTGTGCTGACAGCTCAGAGCCTGGAGCCTGCTTCAGATTCTGTCTCCCTCTCTCTCTGCCCTTCCCCCACTCACACTCTGTCTGTCTCTCTCTCAAAAATAAACATTAAAAAATTAATTAAAAATTCTGCATGCAAATTAAAATTAATTACAGTACTCCTCTAGGGCAGCCCACTTTTTGAAGTAATATTTTCCGTAGAAACTGTAAGAAAATGGTTGTTTTTCCATAGAAACATGTTGCATTTGGAAAACTTGCTTTTGACAAGGAGTTGGCATCAAATGAATAATGGATTTTTTTCAGCAACGTGACTTAAAAACAAATATGTAACAATTTAAAATATCCTATAATTGGGGCACCTGGGTGGCTCTGTCAGTTGGGCATCCAGTTTCGGCTCAGGTCATGATTTTGCAGTTCATGGGTTCGAGCCCTGTATCATTCTCTGTGCTGACGGCTCGGAGCCTGGAGCCTGCTTCGGATTCTGTGTCTCCCTCTCTCTCTGCCCCTCCCCTGCCCACACTCTGTCTGTCTCTCTCAAAAATAAGTAAATGTTAAAAAACATTTTTTTTAAATATCCTATAATCATTTTACATAGTAAAATCATTTGTAAAGTCTCACGAAAAGCACATAATTGTGGTTGTACATTGATTACACAGAGGGATCCTAAATACTGTTAAGTGACATTCAGCTCATAAGTACATACATCTTTTTTGTAGATTAGAATTGCTTTAGCTAACGCCAAATGGCTAATAATTTGGTCTGCTTTTTTAGAATTTAGAAAGGCATCTTGAGATACTGATTAGATTGAACTTCTCTTTCACAAGTAGGCTAAGAATGTTTGGTACACTGCCATTTTTCCTCCTTGATTTCCCTTTCATTTCAAGACACATTTATGAGCATTCATTTGGTTGTAGGTTGCATTCAAATTTGAAACCATTCTTTTGAGAAGAGACCATTGCAGCATCTAAGCATTTAAAGAGACTTGGCTCTCTTTTAGGATAGACTGGTGTCTTGAGAGATTTTGAAAAATAAGAGTCCCTAGAATTGAACCTTCTTGCCTACTTTCCCTTAACCTTTCCTAAAGCCTGATCAATGTTAAGACTAGCACTAAAGGGGTTCCTGAGTGGCTGTGTTGGTTGAGCATCTGACTTAGGCTCCGGGCCATGATCTCGTGGTTCATGAATTCAAGCTACGCCCCCTCCCCCTACTCCCTCTCCTGCTGGCTGCTGTCAGTGTAGAGCCTGCTTCGGATCCTCTGTCCCCGTCTCTCTTCCCCTCCCCTGCTCATGGTCGGTCTCTCTCTCTCTCTCTCTCTCTCAAAAGTAACCAAGCATTAAAAATAAAAAGATAGTCACTAAAGAAGTCACAAAGGGGAGCCCTGTGGGGTAGAGCTGCTTCCTCCTTTTAGGCTGCCCAGTACTCTGCTGCAATAACCTTTGAGGAATTGGGCACAGATGTAGGAGTCAGTGAGATGGCAGCTGTATTGGAAAAGTGAGAATTGGCTTTACATGAACAATTCCTGGACCCCAGTATCCTGAACGTTATAATAACCCGTCCACTCCTGATTATGAGTTCAAATCATTAAGCAAGTGAAATTGAAATCCTCTATTTCTTAGATAATGACAGCTTTCTAGTAGAGCTAAAAGTAAGGAGAACTTCATTGATAATTTTGAAACACTTTTTACCAATAATTAGGGGTTTTTTTTAACAAATATTTGTTGATCATCTACTATGTGCCAGATATTATTTTAGGCACTGGAGATATAACGGTGAGCAAAACAGACAATAATTCTTATCTTCCTGGACCTTGCATTCTAAGTAATACCATTAAGTAATCATCAGACATTTTCAGTGTTTTCTCAGCCTTCTGCTGGTAAGATTTTCATTTATGTTTTAAAAGATCTGAACCATGCCTCCTATCCTAGGAGAAGTAGACAAATGGCTCACAGTCTTGACCTGCAAGGGCAAGATTTTCTAAAGTTGTCCCAGCACCACTGTTTCAATTCCTTCTAAAGTAAATAGCAGCCTTAAGTGGAAGTACAGAAAACTCCTCCTATCAACATCTATCTACAATGATAACATGAGTTAGCAATGAATAAAAAACCTTATAAGAAAACTATTTCCTAGTAATCATCACCAGAAGATATTTATGTACACAGATACCAACTGCATATTCTTTCTGTTGTAGAAAGTATCCCCAATAACCAGATAGTTAAAAACTTCCTTCTCCCTTGTGCAGCCTGTTTTTTGAGTTTTAATCAAGCTGAGCACCCATACAGGTAGTGAATGTTTTTAAAAGTGAATTTCAAAAGACCCTTTTTAAAAAAAATATTTATCAAGGCTGATAATTAAAGTAACAAGTGTCGATATTCTTTTTTTATTCTATGAAGTTTTGGAGCCCTTTGGGAAGACTGTATCTGTAAGATAGGTAAGCTGTCTGTTAATTGTCCTCACAGGAATGTTGAGAGAATTAAAAATCAAATGTTTATAAATTCTTGTGCTTCTTGATTGAAAGATGTTCCACGTATTGCAATAGAATTGTTAAAATTATAGAAGAATTCACAGTGATAAGACATAGCTTAATAGTAGGCACTCAATTTTTAAAATTGAAATGAATTTCTGTATGATGAGTAATGCAGGCATGAAGCTTTCTCACTACATAGTTCATATCCTTAGAGTAAGTTAAGAATTTATCCTTAGAGTAAGTTAAGAAGATCCCTTTTTTCAGCAAGTACTTACATATTCTATGATTCTCATTAATTACAGAAAAAAGAAGAATTCGTAAAAATTTTACCAAAGAAGAAGTAAATTACCTTTTCAATGGAGTTAAGAAAATGGGAAATCACTGGAATTTAATTTTGTGGTCTTTCCCCTTTCAGCAAGGACGGAAAGCTGTGGATCTTGCTCACAAATACCACAAGCTGACCAAAGGCTCCAAGCATGAAGCTCCTTGATCAGAATACTTGTCAGTTTTTAGGTTTAACTAATAGAATACAATGGCTTGAAACACAATTTAAAATCTTCTAAACTCTCATGAAACAGAGAATGTGAAAACAATACTGTTTTAATTAAATACTCCTTGTGATTCTGTATCTCTTTGAATTATTAAAGTAATTTATAAAACAAATACACTTTTTAATGTGTAGATTAGTAAGCAAAATTCCTTTATAAGGTCAAACATTTGTTTAGGAATATGCTTTTATTTTTCCTTAAGCTCAAAGAACACAGGTCAGAGAAAAAATATCAGCTTTTAAGCATTATTTGACATTATATTGTAATGGATACCATGTGAGACATTTGGATTTTAGTATATATTCTCACCCAGTGTAAGTTCCTCCCCAGAACTTAGAATAGTTTCCCAAGCTGTTCAAATGAAGTTCCCACATATTAAATCAATGTTTGACATTTTGTTAGCTAAACTAAAATGTTTCCTCTTCTAGAGGCTAATTGTGCAGTTCCTTTGAATATCCCCAAATTCTATGGTCAGGTTCACTTTTTTGGTGTATGTTTTGGTGTATGCCTTTGCTTTTTAAAAGCTTAGAACAAATTTTTATCGTTTAAGTTAGTTTTCTTCTAGTGGAAAACCAAGCTATTTGACCTCAGTTGTCTATTTTTCTTACTCTTTTTATATTCCTATCCTGATCCCCAAAGGATGCTGTTGCAGCCTTTATTAAACTTAATATGCTGTTGCTGTGGCAAAGGGATCAAGTATCAGAGCCTTAAAGCTCACCTGTGCTTATATACCCATTGGTTCACTGCTTCGTGTCATTGTAATAGATTTCTTCAGTCCCCAAAGGTATTTCCAGAAAAGTTTGTATTCTTTGACCTTTTCACATCATGACTATATCTACTTGGATAAATTAAGAATTTTTATTAAATTTATTTTTTAATGTTTTGTTTATTTTTGAGAGAGCGCAAAGCAAGGAGGGGCAGAGAAAGAGGGACAGAGGATCTGAGGCGGGCTCTACACTGACAGCCGTGAGCCCGATGTGGGGCTCAAACTCACAAATCACGAGATCATGACCTGAGCCGAAGTCGGACACTCAAACGACTGAGCCACCTAGGTGCCCCAGAATTTTTACTAGATTTCTAATTTTCTGATCCATAATGAATTGCAGAGAGCCAATAAGCAGAAAATTTTCTTTAAATTCAAAATTTCCTTTAAATAAAAGAATAATTTTTTTAAAATTTTTTTAACGTTTATTTATTTTTGAGACAGAGACAGAGCATGAACGGGGGAGGGTCCGAGAGAGGGAGACACAGAATCCAAAGCAGGCTCCAGGCTCCGAGCTGTCAGCACAGAGCCCGACCTGGGGCTCGAAACTACGGACCACGAGATCATGACCTGAGCTGAAGTCCGCCGCTTAACCAACTGAGCCACCCAGGCGCCCCTGAATAAAAGAATAATTTAAAATTACAAAGGGGTGCCTGGGTGGCTCAGTCAGTTAAGTGTCCGACTTCGGTTCAGGTCATGATCTCACAGTTGGTGAGTTAACAGCCCCGCATCTGGCTCCGAGCTGACAGCTTGGAGCCTGCTTCGGATTCTGTGCCTCCCTCTCTCTGCCGCTCCCCTGCTTGCTCTCTCTCTCTCTCTCTCTCTCTCTCTCAAAAATAAAGATTAAAAAAAATTAAAGTTAGGAAAATTCCTTATAGCATTTCAAGTGTGAATGAATCTTGTCCATTTAAATAGGCTTTTTGATTTGCACTTCTCAAGACTTAGGAAAGTTGTTTTAGGTCAAAGGGGAAAACATTGTTTTGTCAGTCTTATTGGCTTAATCAGGAGTTGTTTCTTAAATGTTCAGAAAGGATTTAAACATGTTTTTCTACTTTAAGTGGGTCTCAGGTAATAGTTCTTTTATTGATCGGAAATTAACAGAAAAATCAAACACTGCTTAACTCAAGCATCCCCAAGAATATGATACACTGTCGGTTAGACACTGATTTGTGTCAGTTACTGAGACTATATTTAAAATAACCAATACTGGGGCACCTGGGTGGCTCAGTCCATTAGGTGTTGGACTCTTGATTTTGGCTCAGGTCATGATCACTCAGTTCATGAGATTGAGCCAAGTTAGGCTCTGTGCTGACAGTGCATGGCCTCCTTGAGATTCTCTCTCCCTCTCTCTGCTCCTCCCCCACTCATGCTCTGTCTCTCTCTCAAAATAAATAAACATTTAAAAAAATTAACCAATGCTATATTGCCTTCTGAAACCTTGAAATTTTATCCTAACTCTTCACTAACTTGGTTAACATGAGCTGCTTTTTTTCCCCCTCAGATGGAAATATTTGGTAATAAAATAGATGAAGACACATCAAAAGGAAAGCGGAAGAACGATGACATATTAGAGAACTGTATAGCTTTAGGAGTTTAGACATGACAAAATCAACAGGGAATAAAAAATGATTTTAATAATGACAGACCTTTGGAGTTGGAATTGACCTCAGTTATAGTTCCCTGCCAGAGGCATGAACTGCTGTACAACAATCTCAGCCTTTGTGGCTGTCTTTAATTTTGCATAAATCCTCAGAAACCTGGAATTTACTACTTCACAAGGTGATAATTGGTGGTCAGTTCTAACTTAGATTAAAATGAAATGTGCCCTCCTCAAGCACCTTCTGTAGAACCACAAAAGTTGAATTTCTTTTCTACATGCTAATCCTTGAGAAAGGAAAAGATAGCTATCCATCACTTTCTCCTTTTCCTTCTACATTCTCTATCCTTCATGCTTATAAGCCCAGTTACTTCATGCTTCAGCAGAACAGTGTCATGTCTCCTTATGGGCTTAGTCACTGACCACTGGACACTTACTCGTCTTGATAAAATGTGTCCAGGGAGTGCGTGGGTGGTTCAGTCAGTTGAGTGTCCGACTTCAGCTCAAATCACGATCTCACAGCTAGGGAGTTCGAGCCCCACGTCAGGCTCTGTGCTGCCAGCTCAGAGCCTCTAGCCTGCTTCAGATTCTGTGTCTCCCTCTCTCTTTGCCCCTCCCCCATTCACACTCTGTCTTTCTCTCTGTCTCAAAAATAAACATTAAAGAAAAATGTGTCCAGAAAGAAATGTGGCTTTACTGCCAGAGTATGTCTGTACCCAGTTTGTCATCTAGTATATTAGGCATCTCTTCCTACTTCAGATCATCCACAGCTTTGAGTGTGATGCTGCATTCTCATCCAAGTCACTGAGGGTAACTTGAGGTGCTGGGCCAGGGTGAGAGGCTGGGCAGGCTCCTAGCAGCCTCTGGTTATCCCTGTTCATCGGTTCCCTTTGGGCCTGGTCTTTGACCTGCTGCAATGCTATCATCCAGGCTACATTTCACTTTGTCTGAGTGAATTGTCAAATGCCCCGTTGAAATCTGCATTTGCTATGTCTAGCATCCTCTTGCCTGGCATTCCTGCAAAAAAAAAAAAAAAAGAGAGAGAGAGAGAGACTGTGAATCTCGTCCTATCTTTTCCTTTTCCATGTAGTCACATTTAGAGAATTTCAGCTAGGGCTGATGAAGTTCACTGGCCTGTAGTTTTAAACTCCATCTTCTGTCCTATGGAAATCCAGACACTGCCTTTTTATGACTTACAATACTTTCCAGACTTCTAAGGGTGTAACTCCTCATGGGTTTTCACTCTCATTGTCTTGTTTGAACCTTACATTCAGGTTGGCTGATGCTATGCCCGTTTGTTGGATCCTGTAACTCATGCTGCCAACATTTTGGCAGAGCCAGGATCAGAATTCTACTCCTTTGAAACTCACGTAGGTGGTTGCTTTTCTGCCATATCCCACTTCCTTGTGATATTTAGAAATGCCTTGTAAAGTGAGCGTTTTCCACAGAGGATAGCAAGAACCCTCAAAGGCCACTAAAGTTAAGCTCCATGAGTGAAGTGTATTTTTTTTCCTTCCATTACCCTTTTCCTTCCCCTTGTCTCCCTGACCTTTTATCCTTTCACATATCTTTCTTGTCACTACCCCCACCCCCAAGAAAGGAAATCAA
This sequence comes from Panthera leo, assembly GCF_018350215.1. NCBI lineage: Eukaryota > Metazoa > Chordata > Mammalia > Carnivora > Felidae > Panthera > Panthera leo. Next base: position 42,196,749 of record NC_056693.1, on the reverse strand, counting down.
AGCTCCCTATTTCTGTTGTGAAATGCTGTCTCCCTGGAAATATCATTTTGAAAAACCTGTTAAGGGGCGCCTTGGTGGCTCAGTTGGTTAAGCATCTGACTCTTGATTTCAGCTCAGGTCATGATCTCACAGATTGGGAGATCCAGCCCCGTGTGGAGCTCTGCACTGAAAGCTTGGACTCTGCCTGGGATTCTCTATCTCTGCCCCTCCCCTGCTAGCGTGCTCGCGTGCCCTCTCTCTCAAATAAACTTAAAAAAAAAAAGTTAATAAACACAATTGTATTGTTTGCTGCAGTAAAGATTACTACCTTGCACTCAATAGGGAGTGAGGTGAAAAGCGGGATATTTATGAGGACTTGGGGGTCTAGTTTAAGATGGGTCTTTCATTGCGGGGCTAAGAATTAGGCAAAATTCATGATAGCTTAAGTTCAGTGAATAGGATTGAAGTACTGGGATGCTACCTTTTAGCATTGGGATCCTTGGCCAGGTTTCTTAAGTTTTCTGAGCTTCAGGTTTCTAGTCTGTAAAAGGGTTAGATACGATTCAATGAGATAATGTGTGACCGGCACAGATCAGCGCCAGATAAATGGCGCTATCGTGTATTAGTCTCACTCCAAAGCCTGAGCTTTTCTCGTTAGCCTGGGCCCTCGACGGCGCTTCGCTAGCGGATAGCTGGGCGAGGACCCGAGGCTAGTGCCACTACTCCCCTCGGCCGGCAGAGGCCGCCCGCGCGCCCTCCGTCCCGGCGGCTCCAGGTCCCGCCGCCGTCGCCTCTCTGCGCATGGCTGCCCCGGCTGTTGCCTGACCGCCGCCCACCTTCCGCCGCCGCAGCGGCCTCACGACCCTGTGGGAGCTGGCGGACTTCGTGGGCCCAGCGAAGCGCGGCGGGCGGCGCGGACCCTGCGGGGTGGGCGGCGTGAGGGGCGGCGCGAGGGCGGCGGAGAGTGGGCGGCCCGGCCAGGGTCCTCGCGGGTCCTCGGCGGGCCCGGGGGAGGGCCCTCTTTGTGGCTGCAGTTGGCAAGATGGCGCCGGTGGGGGTGGAGAAGAAGCTGCTGCTGGGCCCCAACGGGCCCGCCGTGGCGGCTGCCGGCGACCTGACCAGCGAGGAGGAAGAGGGCCAGAGCCTATGGTAAGACCGCGAGGCGGCCGGGCGGGGCCGGCGGGGCCGGGGAGTGTGCAGCCGAGTGGGGAGCTGTCCGGACTGGGCTGCACCGTCGGACAGACTGACGGGCCGTCGCGGGCCAGTCAGGTCCAGGCTAGCCCCTGGACTGACCGCTTTGCTGTTATCGCCACAGGTCCTCGATTCTGAGCGAGGTGTCCACTCGCGCTAGATCCAAGCTGCCGTCCGGCAAGAACATCCTGGTCTTCGGTGAGCGCCGGACGTGGGGCGTTGCCCGGGGAGCTGGGGTGGGCGAGACGGGCGCCCCTCTCACAGGTCCCAGCCTTCCTTTCTCCTGCCCGCAGCCTGCCTCGCCCAGGAGGGCTTGGAGATCCTGGCTGGACAGCCGGAGAGTGGCCAAGTCCACCGTGCCTGAGGTTGGGCTATCTCTTTTGGAGAGTCAGTGATGCTGGCGTGGAGTTGTCGGCACATTCCTTAGTCATTTGGCCGCAACATCAGCCTTACTTTAAATGTCACTGGTTCTGTGTGGTCATAGCCTCAAAGTTTACCAAATTGCAGGTGTGGAGAGGGGGATGAGTATATGAGAAGGTTAGGTGGAGGAGGTGGGGGGAAATGAGGTGACTTGAGAGTCAGGGGTATGGGGAGATGCCACCGGAACCGTTCCTCCATCTTCATGAGCAGGGCACAGTCGCAGAGACTCTGCAAAGGACAGGAGGTCCTGGGGTCCTCACTAGGGACTTGACTGCATTATTCCAGCCCTCCCTGCTGGGTTCCCTGGGTCAGGTCCCTTATTGTGTCTGGTCTCAGTTTCTGTCCATAAGTGAGGGAGTTTGATCAGGTTCATTCATCCAGAGAATCCATTTGTTGAGAGATTCCTATCGGCTGGGCACTGGAGAGCACAGGCATCCCTCACACATTGCACAAGAGAGACAGATATGTTGGTAATTACACTACACCATGCTGGCATGGGAAGATTATTGTAAGGCATCACAGTGTTTGATGCTGTTTTGCAAGAGGGTACTTTAGGGGTTAGGTGTTTTGAAGGATAAGTGTTAATATGCAGGGGCACAGAGTGTTTGCAGTGACACAGAGGTGACAGGAGGGTGTGGGGGTTTGGAAGATGCCAGAAGCTCCTTGTAGGTGACTGATGAGATAAGTTGGGTCAGATCGTGGAAGGCTGAAGAGTTGATAATGCTTTTTCCTGGAGGCCCCTGATTCTCAAGGCCGTTTGTTTCACTTCCATCCCCTAATCCTCTTGGGAATCACTGTGAGGGTGGTTTTCCCAGTGGTTTTGTTTGTTTGTTTGTTTGTTATTTATTTTTTAATTTTTTTTTAACATTTATTTATTTTTGAGACAGAGAGAGACAGAGCATGAATGGGGGAAGGACAGAGAGAGAGGGAGACACAGAATCGGAAGCAGGCTCCAGGCTCTGAGCCATCAGCCCAGAGCCCGACGCGGGGCTCGAACTCACGGACCACGAGATCGTGACCTGAGCTGAAGTCGGACGCTTAACCGACTGAGCCACCCAGGCGCCCCTGTTTGTTTTTTAATGTTTGAGACAGAGAGAGACAGAGAGAGAGAGGGAGACACAGAATCTGAAGCAGGCTCCAGGCCCCGAGCTGTCAGCACAGAGCCTGGCGCGGGGCTCGAACCCACGGACCATGAGATCATGACCTGAGCCGAAGTCGGATGCTTAACCGACTGAGCCACCCAGGTGCCCCTCCCAACATTTTCGAGGGGGAGCTTATGGTCTTCTTTAGGTGATGATCACTGCAGAAGGTAATAGAGGACCTTTAGAGATCTTTAAGTAAAGTGAGGAACCAAGGTCACCAGATCTGTGTTTTACAAAGGGAATTCTGGCAGCAGAGTTGCAGGTGGCTCAAAATGAGCAGGTATTGAAGTCAGGCTGAGAGTTGTTCACCAAAGCTCGGATGGGGATGTGGAGTCTCTGAATACAGTAGTGACATTGGGGATGGACAGGAGGTCTTTGATCTGTGGAATGCTTCTTAATTCTTATGTCTTGTAATTCCATATTATTAAATACCAGGGGTGCCTTGTAATGTTTCTGGGTGGTGGTTCTTCTTAATGTTTAAGGTTTCTCTTTTGAGGGTGCGGGTGGTTGTTGGTTGGAGGGGTATGAGGAGGCACTTGATAATTACTGAGATTGTGCTTAGGAGTTTTGCTTGGGTCTGTAATTATTTTCATCAGTTTCCTAGCCTTCAGGATGCTTATGAAAGAGAGGTACTAAAATCAAAAGTGAATAATAGCTTCTATTCTTCATGATTGTGAGGCAGGATCAGACTTTTTTTAGTTCAGAGTTCTGGACTGTAAGTTTAATTATATTTTGAAGATTTCTTGCTTTTCTTGTGGTAAAACTTTATTTTGTGTGAAACTAACCCCACCTTTTACTTTCACTTCTCCAAATATATGTCTTATAAATTGGACATATAGACCTGTGGACCTGCCTTATTCCTTCCCTTGTGAAATAAGGATGACTACAGTAGAATGTCATTTTATATCTTGGAATTTGTCACCTTTGTCACCACTGTCCCCCCTCCATTCTTATAGCAAAGCCTGTTTTGTTTATGATGAGTGCAAGTGAGACCTCAGCAGCAGGCTTTGTGTGAAACCTTCGTTATCACTCGTGTGTCAAGATTCCCCATCCTTGCCTAGAGTAAACAGCACACTTTGCCTTCTCTTGTACATCCTTCGTAGGTGAAGATGGTTCTGGTAAAACAACCCTCATGACTAAACTTCAAGGAGCTGAGCATGGCAAAAAAGGAAGAGGCCTAGAGTATCTCTACCTCAGCGTCCACGATGAGGACCGAGATGGTGAGTGATGTGTTGGTCTGTGGTAAGGGGTAAATGCATATCTCAGATTCTGCTGTTGTGGCTCCTATTTTCTGTTTAGTTCTAAGAGAATTAGTCACAGGGGAATAGATGAAGTGTATGTCTTTGTAGGACTTAACCCACTTTTTAAAAGTTTATTTATTTATGTAAGTAATCTCTACACCCAGTGTGGGGCTCGAACTCATGACCGTGAGATCAAGAGTTGCATGTTTTTATGGGTGCCTGGATTGCTCATTCGGTTAAGTGTTTGACTTGGGGCTCAGGTCATGATCTCACGGTTCATGGGCTTGGGCCTTGCATGGGGCTCTGTGCTGACACCTCAGAGCCTAGAGCCTGCTTCGGATTCTGTGTCTCCCTCTATCTCTGCCACTCCCTCCCTCACACTCTGTCTCTCTCTTTCAAAAAAAAATTAATAAACATTAAAAAAAAGAGAAAAAAAGTAGCATGCTTTTCTGACTAAGCCAGCCAGATGCCCCTTCCCTCTTTCCTTTTTATAGCATGTTAGTAAAAATGAGAAATGAGGCTGTTAGCTGTTGTTCTGGGTAGCCCCCAGTTAAAAGGAGATATTGAAGGTAAAGTTTCAGATGCACATATAGGTACTATGAAAGATGTTTTTAAAACCTTTGGACTTTTCTATGAGAGTAATATTTAGCAGATTGATTTGGACACGTTGTTACTTTGCCGGTTCTAATGGAGAATCTGAAATTGGTATGATTCAGAGAGTAACAGTTTAACAGATATTCACAGGAGAATTTTCTAGGTCTCTTTGTGACAATGTTAGAAATGCTCATTTCCCATGTTTCTTTCAGTGGAGGACAGAGGCTCAGGGGTGAGGATGTTCTCTCTTAATTCCTTATCTCTAGAATGTGGATAGTAATAGTTTTTACCTGTAGGGTAGTTGGGAATATTAACATTATATGAGAAACATTCATAAGGATTAGGTATTTCTTAAAATTCTTATAATTTTGAGTTGGATTGGAGTAATGGCTTTTGGTTACCACTGCTCAGTAATGCTTCCTTTATAAACTTTAAAGCTTTATGAATGGCTCTAAAATAAATAATCATTGGTGCCTAGTCTTTTCATATGTAAGAAGATTATCTGTGTAGCGTAAGGGTGAAATATCTGTTTTAGATTACTTTCTTTGTATTTGCCTTTATCCATTTAAACAGTAAGGATCACAGTGTAAGGGTGATTATATAAGGGACTAAATCCTACCACTTCTGGTTCCCCATTTCCTTTTTGCTAACATGAAGAAGTTGGACCCAAGTCCCTTCCAGCAGTATAATTCTTTGATCTCCAAGAGTCATTTCATAGAGATCAGGATCTCTTGTTAAAGCTTGGAGAGCTGCATTGTATTAATGTTAAGGTAATGGTCATTTTAGAACCCCAGAGACTTTATACCTGTTCTTCCTCTCCTGGCTTCCTTTGCTGCACCGAACGTTGCCTGAAAGATGTGAAAGAAAGGTAGGAGATGGGCCTGGTGCCGAGGGCTCTTCTTGTATAAGGAAGACAGAGGCTTTCAGGTGCCCAGCTGGGCCCACTGGCATCAGTGCGGGTAGGGGTGGGACAGAGGGGCCGTTGGGCTAGACTTAGAGGGAGGGCCTCATATTGTCTGAGCCTTTTGCATCCAGTTTTCGTTGGGCATCGTGGTTATTGTGGAAGCACCTGGGTTTTGGAGCCACCAGAACTGGTTCAGAGTCCTGCTCCCATAATTGCTAGTTATGACTGATCTAAGCACTCTGCACCTCAGTTTCCTCATTTGTAGAACTGGGTAACCATACCTGTTTTGTAAGTTGACACAATGAGAGGTGGCACACGTTAGGTATAGCTGACTACTTGAGACACAGTGGTGGTAGCTCTAGTACCCTTTTGAAAGTATAAAATGTGGTATAGATACTCTGTGAATCTCTATAGCTGCTTTTATCAAGATGGCATAAGCATATATCATGCCAAAGCATCATATTAACCATAATTACTTGCCTCTGAGTTGAAGGACATGTTAGCATTTATTTCAGATTCCTTAAGGTTGCCTTAAAAATTTCCTGGTCTCTGCATTTTTAGGCCACCTACTTGCAGGTCTGTTTTTGTTTTTGCAGGTCTTTTTTTGATGGAAGAGTTGCCCTTACCAGTAGTTAATTATACTTCTTTCAGTAGGTTTTGGGTTTGTTTTGTTTTGTTTTGTTTTTTGTGATGTGACCGGGTTATAAATATACATTTTGCAGATAATCACACAGATAGAAAAAATGGTCTCTTGTCCCTGGTTTGTGGTAGGGCATGACATGTCGAAGGACCACTGCCTCCATGGTTGTGGACGTCTGTTTAACGTCACATGTGGTTATGTGTGATCTCCATGCACGTGGGTGATAATGTGTAGTGGGCAGTGGGAAGAGAGGCTGAAGAAAGGAACGATGCTTGGTGAGGGGAAGGCATCAAAATCAGTGGGCTTCAGGTACAGAGCAATATCTTTGAAGGCATTCACAGAACCCAAACCAAAACCACTGTCTAAAATGTATTAGGGGGCGCCTGGGTGGCTCAGTCGGTTGGGCGGCCGACTTCGGTTCAGGTCATGATCTCGTGGTCCGTGAGTTCGAGCCCCGCGTCAGGCTCTGTGCTGACAGCTCAGAGCCTGGAGCCTGTTTCAGATTCTGTGTCTCCCTCTCTCTGACCCTCCCCTGTTCATGCTCTGTCTCTCTCTGTCTCAAAAATAAATAAATGTTAAAAAAAAAAATTTTTTGGGGGCGCCTGGGTGGCGCAGTCGGTTAAGTGTCCGACTTCAGCCAGGTCACGATCTCGCGGTCCGTGAGTTCGAGCCCCGCGTCAGGCTCTGGGCTGATGGCTCGGAGCCTGGAGCCTGTTTCCGATTCTGTGTCTCCCTCTCTCTCTGCCCCTCCCCCGTTCATGCTCTGTCTCTCTCTGTCCCAAAAATAAATAAAAAACGTTGAAAAAAAAAATTAAAAAAAAAAAAAAATTTTTTTTTAAGTGTATTAGAATTTTGAAAGTATAGCTAGACAGTAGATAATAGATACCTTATTATGCTGTTGAAATAAAGTTGTGAATATTAAAATTTTTTACAGCATATGTTTTTGTTTTTTTTTTTTTAATTTTTTTTAACGTTTATTTATTTTTGAGATAGAGAGACAGAGCATGAATGGGGGAGGAGCAGAGAGAGAGGGAGACACAGAATCGGAAGCAGGCTCCAGGCTCTGAGCCATCAGCCCAGAGCCCGACGCGGGGCTCGAACTCACGGACTGCGAGATCGCGAGATCGTGACCTGAGCTGAAGTCGGACGCTCAACCGACTGAGCCACCCAGGCGCCCCTACAGCATATGTTTTAATGAATTAATTACACAAAAAAGGGTAGTTAGCAGAAGATAGATTTTTAAGTATATTTTGGAATTTATTGGGGAAAAAGTTAGTGAAATGATATTTTTGATTGTAGGAGTTTTCCCTCAGTGCACTTTTGTAAGAAAAATATTTCTCAAAAATGGTATCTAAAAACTTTTAAAAATAGATTATCATTTTGGAGAAGTACCTCCTATGGTTTGATCATCCAGTTATGATTTTGGAAGCACATGTTTCATGAAATGTCAGCAGTTGCACGCACATTTGTGTGTATGTTTAGCTTTTAATTATGGAAAACAAAAGAAGGTACAACATAGATTAGAATCATAAACCCCAACCTATGTGTTATTTGCCTTAAACAGTTATCAGTTCTTTACCAATTTTATTTCAACTATACTCTCACCTGCTTCTCCTTTCACTTCACACTGGATTATGTTGAAGCAAATTTCAGACATTATGTCATTTCATCTGCATATATTTCCATCTGTATGTCTAAAAGATAATAATTTTTTAAAAGTTTATTTATTTTGGGGCGCCTGGGTGGCGCAGTCGGTTAAGCGTCCGACTTCAGCCAGGTCACGATCTCGCGGTCCGTGAGTTCGAGCCCCGCGTCAGGCTCTGGGCTGATGGCTCAGAGCCTGGAGCCTGTTTCCGATTCTGTGTCTCCCTCTCTCTCTGCCCCTCCCCCGTTCATGCTCTGTCTCTCTCTGTCCCAAAAATAAATAAAAAACGTTGAAAAAAAAAATTAAAAAAAAAAAAAAAAGTTTATTTATTTTGAGAGAGAGTGTATGCACACAAGCGGGGGAGGGAGGGAGGGAGAGAGAGAGAGGAAGAGAGAGAGAATCCCAATCAGGCTCTGCACTGTCAGCATGGAGCCTGACGCAGGGCTTGAACTCACGAGCCATGAGATAATGACCTGAGCCAAAATCAGGAGTCAAGTGCTTAACAGACTGAGCCACCCAGGTGCCAGGTATCCCATAAGGATTTTTTTTTTTAATTTAATTTTTAATTTTTTTTAGAGAGAGAGGAAGAGTATAAGCTGGGAAGAGGGGCAGAGGGAGAGAGAATATCATAAGCAGGTTCCATGCTCAGCACGGAGCCTGACACAGGGCTTGATCCCATGACTCTGGGATCATGACCTGAGCTCATATCAAGAGTCACACGTTCAACCGACTGAGGCACTCAGGAATCCTTAAAAGATAAGGATTTTTAAAAACATAACCATATTCTTATACCAAGAATAACTAATTCCTCAATATCACCAGGCATCCAGTAACTCATACCTCAGTGTGTATAAGTAATGATTTTATCTTGGCATTTAAACACAAAGGTCCTGTCTCTTTGGTACCCTTTGTAGTATGTGAACGCACTGCTTAGTATGCCTGACAAGAAGACCTTATTTAACCACAGGCTGCTTGGCACAGCTTGGCTGCCTCATACATTGCTGATATCTGAGGAGAATGGGTTATGTAGATGGTAGTGCAGTTGACCAGTGAACATTTTAGCTTTTGTATGTATCTTGATTCTTATTAAAAGCTAAAATGTCCTTGACTCTTTATTCTACTATACATTGCTGGAATCTGTTTACGTGTGGATATAATATATCATGACAATTTAGAAATCTTTAAGTTTAAATGGTTCATCAGATACCTTGACCAAAGGTTACTGCCCACTGAGCACTTGACCTCTTTTCTGATTAGGATTTCTTGTTGTGTTTTGTATGGTATTCTGTGGTTGTCACTTTTAAATTCCTCTTGATGTGGCTTTTTTTCAGCTGTGCTGATGGTCATTGTGAGGTCGTAACTTCGCTTTACTTCTTTTTTTAGATCATACACGCTGCAACGTGTGGATTCTGGATGGAGACCTGTATCATAAAGGTCTGCTGAAGTTTGCAGTTTCTGCTGAGTCCTTGCCGGAGACCCTGGTCATTTTTGTTGCAGACATGTCTAGGCCTTGGACTGTGATGGAATCTCTTCAGAAATGGGCTAGTGTTTTACGTGAGCACATTGATAAAATGAAAATTCCACCAGAAGAAATGAGGGAGCTGGAACGGAAGTGTAAGTAAAGTAGGATTTTCTCAATTGGAAAATTGACTAGTCTCTTGAGATGGTTCAAGCCACCTTCCTTTTCAGTGTCAAGAGGTTACAAAGCTTCCTTTACAGAATATTTGGTTTTGTTTGTACCATTTATTTCAGAGTTTCTCTTGTAAATTCAATAGTCAAAAAGTACTTAAAGCAGTCTTACTCTCAAGCATCACAGTTGCAGAAAGTAAATGAAACCATATTCCTTTTCATCTCCGTTGGTTCTTTTTTAAAATAAAGATTCTTTGGGGCTTCTGGGTGGCTCGGTCGGTTAAGCGTCTGACTTTGGCTCAGGTCATGATCTTGTGTTTGTGGGTTTGAGCTCTGCGTCAGGTTCAGTGCTGACAGCTCAGAACCTGGAGCCAGCTTCAGATTCTGTGTCTCCCTTTCTCTTTGCCTTTCCCCTGCTCACACTCGATCTCTCTCTCTCTCTCAAAAATAAATAAACATTAAAAAAAAATTAAAGATTATTCTCTCATCCCTCAAAGTTTGATCAGTCTGTGGGTCTTTTTGCTTTTCTGTTACTCTGGCTGCTGAGTTAGCATCACTGGATGTGGAGACTTCGATCTGCGTGCAGCTTGAGTCCATTGCTCTGGGATTCCATTGAGGTCCTAGGGACTCTCTTGTTGACAGGTTTAAAGGAAGCCCTTTAAAGGAGCCAAATCTTTCAGCTTCTACCTTAGTTCATTTTGCCATCAAGCAAGTATGATTTTAGTTAGAAATAGGGAAGTCATTTTTTTTTTTTTTGTCATTAAAATGAAAGGCTGTTTTAATACTAAGGACACCCAAGTCCTTTTGACAACAAAGAACTTTCAAATTAAAGGAAGTTTGTTTGTTTTGTTTTTCCTTAATGTGATTCAGAAGCTTATTTTTCCTTTCCCTTGCTTCTGCACTTACATCAGCTTCTGTCCCCTTGCCAGGGAAATGGGAGGGGCAGGGGCTGGAGCCATGGCAATGTTCAGCAGCAGCAATCTTGGCCAGGGCAGGCTTGGCTCAGCCTGGCTTTTTTCCACAGGATGACATCATTCTCTTCAGTGAATTAATGAGGGCTTCTAGGGCATGGCACACGGGATCTTCACACTTACTGGCAAAAGGGTTCAGAAATTTTGATGTGCTTTTTAAATCAGATCTCTTGCTGTGTGTCTTCCTGTCATAAATTCCTCTTGCTCCTGTCCCACATTAGCTAAAATGGGGAATTTAAATTCTATGGTGTGCCGTGTGCATGTGTGCTACAGTGGTTGTTATGTAGCTCGGCTGGTCTGCCTTCAGCTGCTGACCTTTCTAGATAATGCCTCTTTTTCCCCTGGAATAGAGACCCTAAAGACAACTTCTTAGAATAGTTCTGAGGCTGAAGAGCTGTTTGTCTTTCACTGCATATTTAGCATCTTGCCCAGATTAATGGGTTAATGCCCTGGAGATTTCAGTCTCTGAATCTGTTTTCTTAGTGTTATAACCTTATAAAGATTTTTTTTTTTTTAACCTTGTGAAGATTTTTAAAACAAAAAAGCAAGGTTGAGCCACGGATATTGTCCTTTCCCAGATAGGAAAAGTGTCTGCCTTATACCAGGTCTGTTCTATGCACTGGAGATGCACCTAGCAGATAAGATGCCTGCCTCTGGGGATCTTTTGTTCCCATAAACTATTGAATTCATTTTTTGCTTTGTCATTGCTGTCTGTGTCACTTAGGATTAGACTCAGCTGCTTGTGACACAAAACCAAAATAACAGTGGTTTAAACAAGACTGAAGTTTATTTCTCTCTCCTGTAAATGATATCTGGAGATAGGCAGTTCAAGCCTAGAAGGCAGCTCTGGGAAGTCAGGTCAAGGATCCTGGCTCCTTTCTGCTTATTGCTTTGTCATCTCTAGGGTGTGGTTCTCTTCCTCTTGACAACTAGAACTGTCACCGCCTTCACATCCGTGTTCCAGGCAGCAGGATGGAGGAAGAAGAAAGAAGGGCTGAAGGGTACATGCCTATTGTCTTTCTAAGGAGGTTGGGAAGTGTAGTTTGTATGGCCATGTGTTCTAGGTATCAGGATTTGGTTTGGTTATAAGGAAGAAGAGGAGAAAGGACATAGGAGGGCAACTAGCAATTGCTGTAACCTCGTCCATGCCTCATGACTCTGGTTAACCTTCTGAAGGCCTCTCTTGTTTTCACCACCCTTCCTCTGAAATGTTTGGAATGATAGTCACGCCTTTGTGTTGCATGTTGAAGGAATGCCTTTGTTAGTGCTGGTTTTAGGTTACATTTTAATAAAGCAGTTGGCCGCCATCTTGCTTATCAGACTCCCTCTTTGCAGATTAATTGGACTCTAGGTATTGTGTTGAATGAGTGAAGGGCTGTCACTCAACCTAGTTTCCAATCAATACCAGTCTCCAGTCTGCTGGGTTTGGAAAGCTGCTCCATTGGGGGGGTCACTTTTTCAGGATTTGGTTCCCCAGTGGTCCTAAATCTGTGGCAGCTGTTTGACTGGCAGTGAGGGGAAGGCAGAGCAACCCCAGAGCCTCCAGAAGGTGGCGCTTGTGTAGGTTAGTCTTGTCTTCCCTGCTTTATGTCTGGGCTTCCCTTACTTATCAAATAGAGAAAAAAGATTAGGTGCTGTCTGTGTGATTTTTCAGGACTGTGGAACCAGTGGGTGATCAGTGAGGTAGGAAGAAGAAGAAGATGAGAGAGAGATGGCAGCAGGTAGGGTAGAGCACTCTGATCCCCTTTTGCTACCAACTATTACGTGATGCTAAAGGGGGAGCCCCCAGGTGGGCTGTTGGCTCCTGCTGTGAAATACTGGCCATCTCACCATTGGAGAGAAATTGTTAATACTGTGGTAAGCGTGCACCCTAAGGGAAATGCACATTTTATTATCTGAATTGCACAGTGCTCACTATGTTCTTATTATCCTTCCTTTCACCAACCTCTATCTATGTCATGAATACTTATTCTGTCTCCCAACTTATTTTCTGAAATGCTCAGTTATTAAAAACACATGTGTATTTCCTATGGCTACTGGATAGCCACAGTTAAGTTATTCCTTTAGAGAGTGACCAGTCCAACCCAGGGCTTCCCACCTATTTTCATACCATGGCATATGTAGAATACAGCAGTTTGTGCAGCACACTGGGTAATGGAGTTCTATGGAACAGACCTCTGGGGCTGTCTGCCTCTGCTTCCTGCCACAGCCACTTAGCTCACCTGTAACACCCCAGGCTCTGCCGTGCTCACTGTCGTGCAATCCCTGGTTGAGTGCCTCATGTGATATTGGGCAGTGATAGGTATGACCCAAACTTAAACCATTGTATTTTTCAATGAGTTGAAGATTTGTTAAAATACGTTGAAGGAGATTCATGTGAGAACCTTTGATTTCTTCAAGATCCTTCAATAACCACACTAATTAATGAGAAAACCCTTCTCTGTCTCTGTTTTTTTTCTAAAATGCAGTAGAGATCTCTAGTGTTTATATTGACGATGAAATTATATGAATGAGCTTAATTAAAGAGAAGCTGTAGAAATGAAATGTTAATTATGTCTGCACTTTAGGTCTTAGTTGAGATGGTTTTCAATTTGCCCAATATTTTAGGAAAGACATTGTACTCTTTAGATTAATTCCAGGAGCTCATGTAATGATAATGTAAAGTCTCTATCGGTTAAAACTCATTGTTTTAAAATGTTTGAAACTTGTTCTGTGGATGAAGAGAAGTATGTGCACCTTTCCCTAGGTTCTCTTTAATCCAGTTATTTGCATTTTCTTAATGAGCATGTTGTGGATGAGACCGAAAGGCATTTTGATCCTTTTGTCCTGTTGTGTGTAGAAGGTAGAGCTGCCTGTTTGCTGCTCTAGCTCATAGCAGTTTTAATTTGTGGGCTGTTCTCTGGCCTGACATGTGAGCCTTGAAGTACCCACGAAAAGGTATGGGTCCGTGGGCTTTGGTTCACTTGGCTTAACCAGGCCCATGAACCACTCTCAGCTTCAGGGCCCTCCTATGGGATTGCACTCTTGATACGCTAGTGACTGTGTATGCTAAGAAGTGGACATTTTACTCCTGACCCCTTCTTGTGTTAGGAACAGGTCCGCCAACACTGCACAGTGACTCAGGATCTCCTAAAGATGAGACTGGGTCCACAAGAGTCAGGATGATGAGGAGACGTGGATGGTGCTGGCCAAGCCCAGCCTTGCTCCTTAGTACAGACATAGCTGTGTGAAAACAGCATGTTCTTGTGGAATTCAGATGGTTTTACTCTTCTGATTTTTTGAAAATGTTAGATATATAAGAAATGTGGCTTTTTTCATAGAAACTATTAAATAATAGAAACTACTAAAACCTTAGATGTTTTTAAAACCTATTTGAGGGATGCCTAGGAAGCCCCTGTATGTTGGAAGAGTGTACAGTTCTTGACCTCGGGGTTGTGAGTTCAAGCCCCCATGTTGGGTGTAGAGATTACTTGAAAATAAAATCTTTTTTTAAAAAATTAAATCTTGGGGTGCCTGGGTGGCTCAGTCGGTTGAGCATCCGACTTCGGCACAGGTCGTGATCTCGTGGTTGACGAGTTCGAGCCCCACGTCAGGCTCTGTGCTGACAGCTCGGAGCCTGGAGCCTCCTTCAGATTCTGTGTCTCCCTCTCTCTCTGCCCCTCCCCTGCTCATGCTCTGTCTCTCTCTGTCTCAAAAATAAAAAATAAAAAATAATTTTTTTTTTTTTTAAAGTAGAAGAATAAAAAAAAAAAAAAAACCTGTTTAAGAGTTGGATATAATTAAACATGTCCAGGGGAATATCTTTGCTGCTCTGAAGTTATAATGCTCAGACAATATGTTAGAATTGGCATTTTGTATCACCACCTCCAAATCCCTAATATTACAGTGAGGCAGAGTGGGGAAGTTTGTCAGAACTCTTATTTTTTGTGCTTATTACTACCTTTTTCAGTTTTCTAAAACTGGCGTGTGTATTTTTATTTGTGTGATTTCCTTTTACTTTTTCACCTGTAGTTGTGAAAGATTTTCAAGACTATATTGAGCCTGAAGAAGGTTGTCAAGGTTCCCCGCAGAGAAGAGGACCTCTGACCTCAGGTCCTGACGAAGAAAATGTTGCCCTGCCTCTTGGTGACAATATGCTGACTCATAACCTGGGAATCCCAGTGTTGGTGGTGTGCACAAAGGTATGTGCCAGGAATGGGTTTGGCCAGTGAACAATTAACCATCTAAAAGAAACTTAGAGGCTCTTGTTGGGTGTCTTCCCATGGGAGAGTTGGACTAATTCAGGATTCATAAGATACATTGAATATGTCAGGCTAGAAAATATTGTCATTTAATGTTGCTGCTGGAAACATGACATTACTCTGTTCATAGTTTATCTCTCCATGAAGTACTGTCTATTGAGTGATTCAAACTCAGAACTAAAAGCAGTTTTTTTAAGGCTCTGTAAACCAGTTGGTCTAGCCTAAACTGATGGCTAAAAAAATAGAAGAGCAGAATTCTTTTGGGGTTTTGGTCATTTAAAGTCTGTTGGATTTGAGATGGTTTTCAGGAAGAACATAACACTGGAGGAAGAAGGAAGGGAACTCACTTTCTTCTGCCCTGTAGGATGATGATGTGGGAATGAAAATTAAGTTGAGTCGTAGAGAAATAATTGTTTCTCTTAGAAAAGAAAAAGTAGCTTTAAAACCATTTTGGGTTTATGGGGCGCCTGGCTTGCTCAGTCAGAAGAGCATGCAACTCTTAATCTCAGGGTCATGAGTTTGAGCCCCGTGTTAGGTGTAGAGATTATTTAAAAATAAATAAACTTAAAAAAATTTGTTTTTGGATTTTAAAAGTACTTTATTCCCAACCACACAGTGTGCCATTCACATTATATTCTGTGAGATGGGAGTTCTTTGGAGGGTGCAGTGCACAGCTACGTCCCATGGCCTGCTTCCTGCTGTGACCGTGTTTGATTCTTAGAACAACTGTGAGGTGATCAGACTGTTACGTCCCCACTTTGCAGCTCTGGAAACTGTGGCCCAGGATGAAAGAGAAATCTCCAGTTGCTTTTCACTCTTTCACTTTTCACTCTTTTCACTCACTTTCACTTTTGTCTAATTAATGTTTAGACCCTTGGCTGTGGCTTTCTTCTTTGGAACTATGATAGTTTATTTCTGTAGAAGACACCATTCCCATCCTCAGCAGGCAGAGAAGCAAAGAGGTGACTCCTTTCTCTTTCTGTCTTCCCTGCAGTGTGATGCAGTGAGTGTCCTGGAGAAGGAGCATGATTACAGGGACGAGCACTTTGACTTCATCCAATCACACCTACGGAGGTTCTGCCTCCAGTGTATCCTTGGAGCGCTGTGTCAGGGCACAGGAGCACAGGCTCCCTTCTGTGCTAATTCAGGCTTCCCTCTAGATTGGTATCTTCAAAAAGATAAAGAACTTCCTGAATCTAGAACGGTCTTCTGCCGGGGAAAAATTGTATACATCTTTTTATTAGTTTTGTATTTTACTGTATTGGAATTTGAGACTTACTGATTTGTGTCTGCCTTTCACTTATTTTTATTTTTAATGCTGTACATTTGATAGGCTTTCATATTAAGAAGAAAGCTGATATGGATAGTCTTACTACCAAAACTACTTTCATCATATCTTGGAAATCTTTTTAAACTTTGCTTTTTTGCAAAAAGGTTGATTACCCAACACGATATTGTTATAGATGCCACAAAGAGTTTCCCATATGTTTATGTTGTGTGGTGTCCATGAGAGATACTGCGTCAACAGTCTTTTGAGTTATACTTCTGTAAAAATACAGTAGCAAGTGGTGCTACATCCCCATACCACTTCCTCTGGGCCTTTTATCTTGTCCAGCTCAGTGGAGGGTGCTGATACATGTAGGTACCCATCTCTTACAGAAGATGTGCTTAATAATAAACTGGATCACATGTGAACATCTGTGTCTAGGAAAGAATCTGCACCCTGGATATGCTGAGCGTGTTTGCCTGGGCTAATCTCAGAGCCATTAACTTGACTGCTTATGAACCAACCTGACGGGTCAAAAGACAACAGTCTGCACGTTAAAAAATGAACCACATGGCCTGCCACCATTGACATCCTTTATGCTTTTGACATGGTTCATCTGTCATTACCGTTTAGTTTTAAAAGTTTTAACACTTTCTGTTGATCATGTGTTGATCAAAAACTAATTAGCCTGTGAGTAGTACTTTGAGGATTATGGTTGGCTATGTTTGCTTTTGTCTCCTGCAGTGAATTGGTTTTCCTTAAGCAGATTGATTAGATGGAGCAGCCTTGATTTACACATCAGTGAAGGAGGAGAAAAACCTCGACTTGTTGTATAAGTACATTGTTCATAAAACGTATGGCTTCCACTTTATCACACCTGCCTTAGTTGTGGAAAAGGATGCAGTTTTTATGTGAGTTCCTTATAGGTGATTTCAAATGCTTCTTTTCATAGTACATTTGCTCTTTTCTTTTTATCCTTCCATGTAAGGTGCCTTCTGTCTCTTTCGTACACCGCCAGCTTTCTGCTGCCTTGGGGCAAAGTGCTTGGCCTGGACCTCACAGGGGATAGATAGACCCAGATCCTTTCTAGACTGTTTGCCATTCTGCTTCACTCTAAGGGAAGTAGGTGGAGTGAGGTCATGGGTGCTGCCTTTCTACACTTGATCTTAGCCAAAAGGCCGAGAAGCGATGGTGCTGCCTTTCATCATTGAGAGCAAGGTACCAAAACTTAAGCCAGACTTTTTTGCCACTTATTGTCAACTCCAGTAGAATACTGGCTGGAGGAAGGAGTTGAAGTATAGGGAATTGGGCTTTGGGGACCCTGATGCCTTCTGTTGAAGCATGTGATCTCTCTGCCCATTGGCAGAGATGATTGCAGGCACCCTTGTTGGTGTACCCGTCAGCATGGGCTTTGGCTATACTGAATGCGTGTTGTATTTTTGGTACTTTGGAGCCACGGGGGCTGCTGTCCTGGGCAGAGACTTAGATACCTGTCTGTTCCAGTTTGTGTTTTTCTGTCACTGGAAAATGATGAGTGTTTTGGATGTGTGAATGAATGATGAAGCTGTGTGGCCTCTGAGAGGACTTGTGCTAGTAGATCAGTGTTTGTAGGCTTCGATATCCTCTTGACTTCAGAATTACAGTTCATTCAGCAATTGCTGAGCACTTCCTAGGTGTCTGGGTTCTATGCTAAGGACACAGAAGTGAACAAGATACGGTCCCTGCACACAGCACTGGAGGGCAGGGGTGGAGGAGTAATGGAGTGGTAGTGGAGGCAGTGCGGCAGGGAGGGCAGAGGGGGTGATGCTGGAAGGCTGAGTGTGTGTGTGCTAGGCAGGCTAGAAGGAATGGAGGGGTAGGAGGAACAGCCTCTCAGAAGGCTGAAGATGTGATAGCCAAGAGCTCTTGACACTGAATAGGTTGCTTCCTGAACATTTAGGGAGAGCCTCATTTGGGCTCCTCACAGATGGCAGAGCTAGAGCCTTGGGTGGCTTTTAGAGGATTGTTGTCCAGAGCAATCACACAGGCATCAAAGACACAAGCTCAGTGAATGATATGTGAGTGCCCAAATTACTTGTGATCCTGAGGAATAGGAAGCCCCAGGAAGACAGGTTGAGGATCAGGGCTGGTCTGGAGAGGAGAAGCATCTCACACCTTCCGAAGGCTGCTTGGGTTGTGGCTGTATCTTGATCATACCCTGTCCCTTTGAATCCTTGATCCTTTGGTAGTTTGCCTGTTTGGGAACTGGTGAAGTCAGCAAAACCATTTGGGTAGAGCACCCTGGGTAGGAGCGCCCTCTTGGTTGTGGAGCAGTGAAGTAGGACTTAGGTGGAGAAAGGGAGACCTGTGAGAATCTGGTGGGAACAGTAGGCTACCGTGGCTTAACTTAATGGAACGTGGATGCCATCCTGCTTAGTGATCTCAAGCAGGGCAGCACCCATGTAGGAGCCTCAAGGACTCCTTGTGTCCCTCTGGTTTGCAGCCCAAGAGAGTACAGATCCTGCTGCCCTGCTTTGTTCCACGGTACATCTTCCCACACCAGTAAAATTAATGAACTAGTCCACAAGAAAACTGTTTTCAGAAGACTTCTGAGTTCTTCTACACCAAAGCCCAAGAGAAACGGTCTCATCTGGAGCTGTGTCTGTGCTGCTCTCTATGTCCTCCGCTCTGTGGGAACAAGGCCCCATTGTGTCCTTGCTCTTCTGGGTGGAGTTGTGTGAAAACTCTGAACACTTCTGTGGGTCAGCATGTGGAGTCAGTAAGATCTGACTCTGGCTCCTAGGTTTTGGGCCCCATGAGCTCAGTACAGAACAGAACCTGCCATGTCAATCTGATGGGTTATGCCGGCAGTAAATTTTGGCTTTCCTGCCACAAGCTACAAGCCAGCCCCAGCAGCTACAGGCCAGATTTTGTGGGAATGGGTCTCACCTAGGAGTCCTCGCTAACCCGGAATGTTACCTAACGTGTGCTATAAGGCAGTCCCAGGAAAAGCAAATCCATCCCTGTCTCTTTGCTTTTAGACCTGCAGGCTGGGACAACGAAAAGAAAATAGCTATTTTACATGAAAATTTCACAACTGTGAAGCCAGAAGATGCATATGAAGATTTTATTGTGAAACCTCCTGTGAGAAAGGTACCCAGATTAGTCACTTTGAGTTGTAGGCGTTTTTCTGTGTGTTTTTTTATTTTTATTTTTATTTATTTATTTATTTATTTATTTATTTATTTATTTATTTATTTATTTTTTTTTTTTATGGGAAAAGAAACATTTAAAGAGATATGTCTTACACATTGAACCATTTTGGGGGGAAGAAAAATGTAATCCAAGAGCCTCTTAAAAAAAGTTTAGGTGAAGTCTGGTGTGAATGTAAATGGCTCCAGGTGGTGGGGTGTGAGTGCTGGAGGGCCCACAAGGCCACAAGGAGTTGGGTTGAAGTTTCCTAAGTCCTGACAATGCCACTGCTACCTCGGGATTACTGTTAGGACATCCCTGTGCTCCCCTGATCTTCAGGCCCTGATCTGAGAGGGGTGGTTGAGAACCTGCCACTTAAAAATGTCAGTTGGCCACATGGCATGGCTGGTCTTGGTGCCAGACTAAAAAAACATAATTGCGCTGTTGCCGCGGGGACTCTCCCTGGACCCGTGTTGAGACCTGAGCCCAAGATTCTTCTTTCAGTGAGAATTTTGACAGTAGTTCGGGTGTTCTTGGCCTGTGACCACAAATGAGTATGTCACTTCACTTCACAGCTGGTCCATGACAAAGAGTTGGCAGCCGAGGATGAGCAGGTGTTCCTAATGAAGCAACAGGTAAGAAAAACCAGTGAGGCCAGAGCAGAGGCCTTCTCTTGCATGAAATGCCAGTCCCCTGGGATGAGGTGGAGGGCATCACAAAGAGCTTGCAGCGTTAAAGGGATTGCCACCAGGTCTCCTTGTTCCCTCCCATTTCTGGCATTGGTACAGAGTAGGAGTTAGACCAGCTGCCTCAGGTGATCCCCTGCCTGCTTGCAGATTCTCAACAATGATAGGCTTGGTATCATTTTAAGTACCCTTTCTTTCTGGAAATTAGGTTTTTTGGCATAATACTTCCTGTGTTGACAGTTTACCAAGTGCCCTGACTTCACTTCCATTATTTCACATAGCCCCACACAGCCCTGTGCATGAAGGCAGGTGAGCTGATGTACCCATTTTGTAGGTGAGGAGAGTAACTTCCACAAGCTGACAGTTCAGAATGCAAACCCAGTCTCCCCTTCCTGTTTTACTAGGACTATTGTTAGACATGCCACTTAGACCTGTCATAGGTCTTCCTGATGGTCCAGGCAGCTCTGCGGAGGGTGTTGATGGGTTTTTTTTGCCAGCTGGTCCTCATTTCTGTGTTCTCCTTGCTTCCAAAACTGGTTACTTGAATTAATTTTTTCACCATGTAGCAAACTTCTGAATTTAAACATTTTGCATGTGTAATATAAAACCTGACTTGGTTGTTATTAATGGCGCCCTCTAGTGGAGTACTGGGAAGTGTTTCTCCAGACTTTCCGTCCACTCTGCAGGCCTCTATTAATGGCCAGTGTGTCCCTCTCTTTGCAGTCACTCCTTGCCAAGCAGCCAGCCACGCCCACGAGAGCTTCTGTGAGTACCTTAAACTAAATGGGGTCAAGGCTCAGTGTTGTAGGTGTCTTCACACTTTATGCTATTATTTGTAAGAGCTTTTATTTGTGTGGGTTTTTGTATTTGCAAAGGGAATTTGGTTTCCCTGAAAGCCCAGGGCCAGGAACATAGTAGGGACTCAGGAAAGGAATACAGCTCTGGGAAATAGAGTGAGCAGGTTTCATTATCTTGATGTCTCTTCTCTAAGGAGAAACTAAGGTCTAGAAAGAGACTGAGCTGGGGGCAAACTCCCAGTCCTACCTCCCTTCTCCTTACGCTGTGAAAAATATCCTGCAGAGCATGTCTTCATTTTGGGGATGTGTATTTCCTGTTATTTTTATGCCTGTATGTAACTTGGGCTGGTTTTGGACTTAGGAATCCCCTGCGAGAGGACCCTCTGGCTCTCCAAGAACTCAGGGCCGGGGAGGGCCAGCGAGTGTGCCTAGTGCCTCCCCAGGCACATCAGTAAAGAAGCCGGACCCAAACATCAAAAGTATGTATCCTGCCTCTGTGGAGAGTGTTTAGTCTTGGGCCTGAGGTCTGAAGGGGCTATGTGGCTGGGTTTGGAACGTGGAGGCCCGTGGCAGCTGGGCTGTTCTCTTCCCCAAGAAGGGGCTGCTTTCCACTTTCCTTTGCTCAAAGGGAAGGGGCTCGTGGTTGGCAGACACTAAGGCTGGTTCCTTTTTGGAATCAATGGCCCTTACACTTGGTTCTGTATCAGGCCATGCAGGTTCTTTCAAAGAGGAATACAACATAATCACTTTATAATGTGTATTTTGAGGGTTGTCTGGGTGACTCAGTCCGTTGAATGTCTAATTCTTGATTTTGGCTCAGGTCATAATCTCATAGTTCATGAGATCAAGCTCCACACTGGCAGTATGGGATTCTTTCTCTTTCTCTTCCCCTGACACTTGCATGCTCGCTCGCTCTCTCAAACTAAATAAACATTAAAAATAAATAAGGGGGCGTCTGAGTAGCTCAGTCAATTGAGCGTCTGACTTCGGCTCAGGTCATGCATGATCTTGCAGTTTCAGAGCTCGAGACCCACATTGGGCTCTCGGCTGTCAGCACGGAGCCCGCTTCTGATCCTCTGTTCCCCTGTCTCCCTGCCCCTCCTCCGCTCACTGTGTCTCTCTTAAATAAACTTTTAAAATAAATAAGGGTGCTTGGGTGGCTCAGCTGGTTAAGCATCTGACTTTGGGTCAGGTCGTGATCTCACCGTTTGGGAGTTTGAGCCCCGCTTCAGGTGAGCATGAGCCCCCACTTTGGGTGAGCCCCACTTCTCTCTCTCTCTCTCTCTCTCTCTCGCAAAACATGATAAAAATAAATCTTTTTTTTTTTTAATGTTTATTATTGAGAGAGATAGAGAGAGAGAGACAGAGCATGAGCATGGGAAGGGCAGAGACAGGAGAAGAAACAGAATCCGAAGCAGGCTCCAGGCTCTGAGCTGTCAGCACAGAGCCTGACGCGGGGCTCAAACTCACAGACTGCAAGATTATGACCTGAGCTGAAGTTGGATGCTTAACTGACTGAGCCACCCAGGTGCCCCCCCCAAAAAATAAGTCTTAAGTAAATAAGTAGTAAATTTTTAAAAATGTGTAATTTGAGGGGCACCTGGCTGGCTGGCTCGGCTGGTTGAGCATGCAACTCTTTTTTTTTTTTTTTTTTTTTAATGTTTATTTATTTTTGAGAGAGTGCACGAGTGAGGGAGGGGCAGAGAGAGAGGTTGACACAGAATCTGAAGCCAGCTCCAGGCTCTGAGCTGTCAGCACAGAGCCTGATGGAGGGCTTAAACCCACAAACCATGAGATCGTGACCTGAGCTGAAGTCGGATGCTTAATTGACTGAGCCACCCAGGTGCCCCTAGGGCATGCGACTCTTGAGCTTGGGGTTGTGAGTTCAAGCCCCATATTGGGTGTGGTGAGTACTTTTAAAAATAAGTAAAAAAAAAAATACAGTGTATATTTTGAGTCCTTGATTTTGTTTCTCATTTTTAAATGATTATTATATATGAACTATGGCATTTTCTTCCCCCTTCACTTCTCTTTTCAAGCTCAGTTACTTAGAAGTTTAAGTAGCCCTTATCCTAGTGACTTAGTAATATCTAAATGTGTTGGTTACAATAAAACTCGCAAAACAAAATTTTATTTAATTCTTATGTGTACAATAGCTATCTCCAACTCAGAATGAGACCTTTTCACATCAGCCTTGGAATGTTAAGGGCTTATAAAACTTTGGGAAACACTGCCTCATGGACAGGGAGATGATGCGGAGCATGAGTTCTTTTATGTCCCCAGATAGGTGGGAAATCTAAACAGATTTGCACTTACCATGCTAATAGGGAAGTAGCCTTGGCAGTGGCAATAATGAATGTGCTCAGTGTCCTGGGAAGATGATAGCCACAGATGGATAATTCCAAGCTGAAAACTAGTTTTGTGGTGGTGGTAATTGAGTCATCCTGGTGGTATAAGGCTTTTTTTCTTAATGTTTCCTTAGATAACGCAGCAAGTGAAGGTGTGTTGGCCAGCTTCTTCAATAGTCTGCTGAGTAAAAAGACAGGTTCTCCTGGAAGTCCTGGTGCTGGTGGTGTGCAGAGTGCAGCCAAGAAGTCAGGTACTAAAGGGCCCTTGGAAACCTATGATCCTTGTGGTTGAGCAGTGCTGGAGGTGGGGGAGTGGATAGGAGCGTATGCCTTTACCTGATGTGCACGTCCTCCGTATTCCCAACAGCCAAGCAAGTAAGCACATCTCCACCTTGTACTGAGCAGTACACTTTACAGCATGCAGGTTTCTTTGGCACATTTAAAGGTGGGATTTGTATACATTGGGTTCTCAGGAACTGACTATTGGGCGAGTTGAGTTATATCCTAAACTGTATATGTGACCCTGGTATTGGAACTGTTTGTTGGAGGTCATGGTCTAGGGTGTGGCACTGATATTTTATTTATTATATTTAATTTTCTGTGATGTTTTATAAGGATATTTGTTCACTGTCCCCAGTCCTGCCATGAGCTGAGCCTGTCTCACTGGAGGGTCATCAATTCCTGCTCCATGAAGCTCCCCCTTGTCACAGGCACACTCTCTGTGGCAACCCACACACTCCTTTCGTGTGGGCCAGTAGAGCAAGTGTGTGTCTTGAGGCCTCTGAAACAAAAGAGCCGAGTTCCTTGGGAATTACCCATTTTGCTGGGAAGCTCCAGGCTTTTTTTCTTTTCTTTTCTTTTTTTTTTTTTAAACGTTTATTTCTGAGAGACAGAGCATGAGCAGGGGAGGGACAGAGAGAGAAGGAGACACAGAATCCGAAGCAGGCTCCAGGCTGTAGGCTCTGAGCTGTCAGCACATAGCCCGGCGTGGGGCTTAAACTCAGGGACCATGAGATCATGACCTGAGCCGAAGTCAGACACTAACCGGCTGAGCGCCCCACGCACCCCACTAGGCTATTTTAAAATGGGTTTGTTTTTAACTTTCCATTGACTATACTATCCTATACAGTGTTTTCCCTAATTGGTGTTTTCAGATCAAAGGAGGCCCTCAGGAGATCACTCCATCCTCAGGTCAGCCGGTCCTTCAGGGGCTCCTGAGTTCTTAGAGACTCCACCTGGTCTGGTGGCCTAGGCTGTGGGCTGGTATTTCTGATAGGAGAGAAGGGTCATTTCCAAGTCCCAGCTAGCATTTGAAAACAAAAAAATATGAGCACTGACTTTGTGCAGGATTGAAATGTCTGACCTTAGTCTTATATTCTTATTGAAGCATGGTGTTTCCAGGGTACCCATATGAGTTAAAGTACTGTAATTAAAAACAAAACCTAAACACCTATTCTGTCTGAGGCACAGAAAGTAGTTTGCCATATGCCAGAAACTCACACACCACCTCTAACAAGGAGGTGATGACAGTGCATGGGGTCAGGGGTGGGTGGTGAGAGTGTTTTCAGAAAGGCCCTTATATTTGGCACAAAGGCTTGCCCAGGCAGGGGGCAGTTATGTAGTCAGAGGAACACGGACCTGTCATGTTTGGAAGGAAGGGTTGAATTAGGGTATCTCCTCGTCGTCACCGCAATGAAAAAAAAAGCTTGCTTTCATTCTTACTGAGGTTATTATCACCACAAGTGATTACAGAAATCTGTATCATTTTAAATGTTCCTTTTAAAAAATTCTTTTCTGTTTCCCATCACTGCTGCTTTTTCTTTCTTTCTTTCTTTCTTTTTTTTTTTAAGGACAAAAGACTGTGTTGACAAATGTTCAGGAAGAACTGGATAGAATGACTCGAAAACCAGACTCCATGGTAACAAACTCTTCAACAGAAAATGAAGCCTGATCCTCCTTAAAAAGTGCATATGTAAAATGACCAAATAACTATGTATATTGATCTGCTAAGACAAGGATTTTTCTGATATGGCACATGCTATCAGTTTTTTGGGGCAGGGGAGATGAACTTAAAAAATACTTCATTGGCTTGTCCAAATATGAAATGCACATTTAGGAAGGTTACGTGTCAGACCCCTTTGTTAAGGATAACCCTTGGACTCTCAGGCATGTGGCTCTCTTGTGAGAAGCAAGCGCAGCAGGGCCTTTTGTGAAAGGGAGGGTAGATCGAGAGAAAGATGGCCCGCTTTCTTTCAGGGTGGAGCATATGAGACCAGGAAATCAATGATCAGAAGGCGGTTAGTCTGACCAGTTGCGTGTTAGCAAATTCACTTGTTCTTGGGAAGCAGATTAAGTAGCAGCAAGTCCAGGAAAGAGAACGACGGAAAGGAGGAATTCGAGAAGTGACGGTGGGGAAGCTGAACGTTGGAGGAGATGAGGAAGGAGGAGACGAGCGGTGTTAGTAAATACCGTGTGTTCGGTAGAAAGTCGAATAATCATTTTTAAGATTTAAAAGTATTTCCAAACTAAATACTGAGAAAATGGGAGTAAGATTTGTTCTGAATGCATCTCTAACTTAAGAAAGATGTGTAAAGTGTGGGGGCGCCTGAGTCAGGTGGAGCTGACACGGGTGGGGAAGATGGCAGCTGCCTGAGACTCACACGTGCGGCCCAGGCCATGTCCTCAGGACGAGCTGGGCTCCACGCATGTGCATCGGGGGGGCATTCACTGTGGAGTGTGTTTAAAGTCAGCAGTTACAAAATTAGTTTAACTTTGCATTGTGTTTTCTAAATAGCTCCTGCTTTGTTTTTTAAATTAAAAAAAATTTTTTTATACTACCACAGGCTGGCCTACTAACAGAGAATGGGTGACCAACCTCTCATTTTACCATAATGCAGTGTGCTACAGAAAGTTTGAGGGAGGTTTGTAATGTAATTGCACTCTGATGAATTGGCTTGCACCAATCCCTGCCTTATGGTCTGTGGACACCTTCACAGAGTTCCATTGATGCAAAAGGGTCTTGTCCTAGCTCTCTGGTCTGATCAGTGCTATCAGATGGACAAATAAGTGTGAATGTTTTATATTGCAAATGGAAATGATACATTTCTCTTACTTGTGTTTTTCATAAAATGTAGCATTTTTTTCTTACGGAAACAAGAGTTTCCGTGTCTCCGTGTAGAGCAAATTCATGCACATCATCATGTCATACCACCATTCTAGAAATGACTTCTGTGGATTTGAAATGGCACTTTTAATTTTATATGCGACACAACATTTGAATGCAAACACTACCATTGATTTAATATATAAAACATTTGTTGTCAAACCAAGGGAAAAAACCACAGTTCACTTATGTGGAGTTTACTTTTTTTATATGAATGTTTGTTGTACTGTGTCTGAAAATAACTTCCCTAACGTCATTACTTTTACATACCAGATTTGATTGACCACTAACATAGTACTGGGCATAACTTAATATCCTGTGTTGTATATACAAAGACTCTAATAAGACTGTCTTGAATTGCTTTTTTTGTAAAGGTCTGAACACTGTTAAGGAGAAAGCTGAGTATTTAGTTGCCTTTCTGACAAACATAAAAACATGTTTTTTGTGCCAGTTTTATTGTTAAAAATACACTTTTCCACCCCTTTTTAAATTCAGTTATTTGTTTAATGTATTGTGGCTTCCAATCACCAGATTGTCCACGTAATGACAGTAAACTGACTGTATAAGAATAGTTGTGGTGTAGTGACCAGTAGATGCCCAACAGCTGTGGCCACACTGATGGGGGCGTCACTTACCTCTCTCTACAGCAGCTGGGGTGGGGGTAGGGGCAAAATGATTGACCTCAGAAACAAGACAGAATTATTCGAAAGGCACATGCCTGTGGGGGAGATACAGTGTGATTTCAAATTTTAATGCAAAATTTTACTTTTTACAAAGTTTTTTTTTGTCATTTAAACTAATAAGCACTTTTGTGTCAATATAAGATGTACTAAAACTGATGAAGTGCTAAGACACCTGTCTTGTGAGGGAAGATTTCTTGGGGATCACTTTGAGTTTCTCGTAACGAGTGGCTGCTCCTAGTAGCGGAAGACGCTGGTGCGCGTAATATGTCATGTGCTCAGTGGTTGCCAAAGTCTACCAACTTTGGGGAGCTGCAGGGTTCTTTTTGGGGGGGTGGGAGGAGGGGAGATATTTTTTGTTATTTTGGGGTTTTCAAGCAGTGGAACCAAAGGCCGAACAATAAACAGCCTTTACTTTTTAAAGTAAAATTCATTTTATTTGCAGAATACACTTGTATGGTAGACTATTAAAGACAGTTTTCTGACTATTTATATATATTATAGTGGTTACATCTGCTGTTTGTCTTTAAGATGGAAAAATCAAAGAAATAAGCCCAACCTTGAAGATGTGGCCATGAATTGGTCTTTCCTAAAAATGCAACGGGTATGCTGCTAGAATTATTTAATTTTGTTTGCACTTTTTTTTTGATTGGCATTTTAAAAATCACTATTTAAACTGATGATGTCGTATTTTATGAGTTTAACAAAGTTGCAAGTGACTGCTCTGTACATCATGACCTTAACAATGTTGATGCTGTAAATGAAAGTTCACTGTCGTCTCTATACTGAGTTTATTGGTGTTTTTAACTTAAAATTTGGACTGCAGATTATTCCCCCACCAGCCTTAGTCCAGGGGTGTGGCTCTAACCGGATACAGTTATGCAGTCATGTGGAACCTTGCTTTCTAGTGCTGGAAAAGAAGATGTCTCTAATTACTGGCTTCAATAAACACGAATCCAGACTGCTTACAATTTTTGGTGACTTTCTTTATGATAAATTATCTCACTGGAGAGAGATTGAATTGTCTGCTAATCATATGGCATATCTACCATGTGGCAAAAAATGTTTACCTCTCTCACTAAAAATTATTAGACATTCTGTTAAGAAAACTGTTAAATCCATATTTTGAAGTATGTGGAGTTCTAAGCTGCAGGTAAAGTATAGTGGTGTTTGTGAGTTATCCAACATATTTTCTTGCCTCTTAGATAAATTCTTGATTGTCTTAATTGAGCTCGTTTTCACTTAGCTAATTTGGAAGACTTCAGCTTCGTAGAGGAGTTTCAGAGCAACTGTATCATAATCCTTTTTATCTATTTAAATGGGGAACAGTAAAATATGTTCAAGAAAATCGGATTTGTCATTTTAGAGATGCCCCCTTTCTGTTTCTTACACTTACTTTAAGTGTGTTGAATACGTTCAGGTCATAGAAAATCCCACATTCTGGGTTTGTCTCATTGTTCATGATTTGATTCAGGTTAAATGGCTTTTGCAAGGATACTACATAAGTGAGGTTACATATGTTCTAGTGCATCACATTAGGTTGTCCCTGTATTGGGATGTTAGGTTTGATTCTCTTTGATTAAGGTGGTGGCCCCCAGTTCTATCCAGTAAACTGTGGGTGGTACTATTGAGTATCTTGGTCTTCAGCCACCTTTTTACCCATTGGTTATAGCACCTGCTGATGATTTTTTGCCTAAATCCGTTATCTCATTAGGAGTCTTTTTTTTTTTTTTTTTTTGGAATGTTTGTTTATTTTTGAGAGAGAACACTCGAACACTCGAGGGTCACAAAGAGAGGGAGACAAAAGGATCCAAAGCTCTCTCCGCTGACAGCAGAGAGCCTAATGTGGGGTGGAGCTTTAATCACGAACTGTGAGATCACGACCTGAGCCAAAATCAGATGCTTAACCTACTGAGCCATCCAAGCGCCCCTCATTAGGAGTCTTAAGTGATAATTTTCTTATCCCATCATTCCTCCTGCATTTATTAGCCGGCATTCATCTATAAAAAGGAGTTCTCTTCCTTCTGCTCTTTTTGGGTAGTTGTTTTCACTGTGAATTTTTAGATTCAGAGTGTTACAATCTAATAACTCATTCTTTTTGATGCTCACATTGCCCTAGATTTCATGAGTGGGAGCCCTCTCAACCAACCATCCTTTTCTCTTTTTATTGAGATATAACTCACAACATAAAATTTACCACTTTAACTGTTTTTAATGTTTATTTTTGAGAGAGAGAGCGCAAGCAGGGAAGGGGTAGAGAGAGGGAGACACAGAATCTGAAGCAGGCTCCAGGCTCTGAGCTGTCAGCACAAAGCCCATCACGGGGCTCAAACCCACGAACTGCGAGATCATGACCTGAGCTGAACTTGGATGCTTAACTGACTGAGCTACCCAGGCGCCCCAGGCGAGTACAGTTTGGACAGATGAGGAACTGATTAAGAAGCAGAACCAGAAAGCAGCCCAAACTGGGGAACTTCATCCCTCTTGGGCCTCCTTCCTCTGTAAAAGTGGTATAAAATTTCTTTGCAGTCATTGTGAACAGTAGAGGAGGTACACGTGCACTTGGCATATGGTCGGTCTTCAATGTGATTGTTGGCCCTGAAGATACCTCTTGGAAACTCTGCATTGTTCCAGCAACTCCATTTGTACCTGTGGAGAATCTACCCATTCCATTTGTGGCATTTCACATTTTGTAGTTTAAATATCTCATCTGTAAAGAATACAGGTAGAAGGGATGGACAACCTGTAACCACTCACCTGGTGCAGTTCCCACGGGATGCCACATCTGACCCTGGATCCTGGAGGCAAGGACAGTGCTTGCTATTTACTACTGTATTTCTTACCCTGCAAGGCCTGCAGATAAACCACAAGGATGCAAAGTGCCATCCTGATGCTCTGCCACTTGAGGCGCAGGTGGTGCGTTCTGATTGGGAGAAACAGCAGGCCTGTAGCAGTGTGGTTGAGAGCAGGAGGAAGGAAGAAGCCAAAACGCTCACCATGGATGGCCAGTGCTGGTACAAAGAGCCAGAACATAGCCGAGATGCAGCCCAGAAGTCTCCCTGGGCTCTGATTCTAAGGGGGATCTTGCAGCGTGAGGAGAGGAGACACTGCCGAGGTAGCAGGGGTTTGAGAGGCCAGTAGAGGCGGGACTAGGGTTCTGTGTGGGAAGTTTGAGGTCACGAAGTCCCTTCCCCAACCTTGGGCAACATTTTAGCCAGGAGTTATCTAACCTTTCTAGTGTTTCCAATCTTAAGAAATTCTAATGTGGGTAAAGTTAAAATCTTTTTCCAGTACTGTTAACATTTAACTTTGTGTACGTTCCATCTTTTCATTAAGCAATTCAAATCACAAGACCATTAAGGTATCTTCATATGTGAGGTTTTTCTAGAACATTTAATTGAACTTGTTTCTTGGATAGAACTGAATTTACATTTGTAAATGATCATCAGTCTTCTCTGTCTTCCCCCACCCTGCCTCCCCTCCAAACCCATCTCACCCAGTCAGCTTCTTGAAAGAACTCTTTAAAGTTCTAGAAAAGACAAGCAAGATGTGAACTGCAGATTGTAAGCATCTTAATTTTTGTTTGGGGAAGAACTCCCTTTAAAACTGTCCTTTTTTAAGGCAATGATTTAAAGAGTGGCAGTGCTTGTACATCTGCCAGGAGACTGTGGCATGTTACATCTGTCCTTGATATTTAAAATATTTGGCGCCATTTTAATGTGAATCCATTTTTGACTTACTCAGAATCAGCTAACAAATGCTAGCCTGGAATTAAACTTGGGAGTATATAGGAAACTAAACACTCTAGTTGTTTAGACTTTGTATACAAATAATACATACATGTTGAGAAGGTATTTCAGAAGTTCCAATTAATGTTAGGTGGCTTGCACCCTGAAAACCCATCTTAGAGGCATGTTCTCTCTCACAGCAGCACAGGAGGGAACAAACAGCAAGGATTTGCCCTGCACTGCCATAACTGCACAAGAATGCCGCTGGTTCTCGTGTAGGCTCTGCCCCTCACCAGGTAGCCTTGCTCTTGACATTCCTCTCTCCATTTGTAAAAGTTTAAATCTCGGTTTCCCAAGGTGTGTTCTGGGCATATCAAATTTTAGGTGGTCAAATGGGATTAGAAGAATCAAGGTTAAACTAAATTAAATAGATTTTTTAAAATTATTTTTTGAACTCCTGTATTTTTTTATTTTATTTACTTTCTTTAAAAAATGTTTTTTAATGTTTATTATTTGTTTTTGAGAGAGAGACGAACACAGCATGAGCAGGGGAGGGATAAGGAGAGAGGGTGACGCAGAATCTGAGGTGGGCTCCAGGCTCTGAACTGCCAGCACAGAGCCCGACGCGGGGCTTGAACCCACGAACCGTGAGATCACGACCTGAGCTGAAGTCAGACGCTTAACCAACTGAGCCACCAGGTGCCCCAACTTTTTTTTTTAATGTTTATTTATATTAGAGAGCATGAGCCCAGGAGGGGACAGAGGATCCGAAGTGGGCTCTGCCCTGATAGCCGAGAGCCCAGTGTGGGGCTCGAACTCACAAACTGAACTGTGAGATCATGATATGAGCCAAAGTTGGACACTTAACCGACTGAGCCACTCAGGCACCCCCACAAACTAATTATATTTTTAAAGTGTATTTATTTTGAGAAAGAGTGAGCATGTACATGTGAGCAGAGGAGGGGCAGAGAGAGAATCCCGAGCAGGATCCATGCTGTCAGCACTGAGCCCCCCACGGGGCTCAACATCATGACCTGAGCTGAAATTGAGTTGGGACACTTAACTGACTGAACCACCCAGACACCCCAATAGATTCTTGTTCGGATTTGTTTTATGGGTAACTGGGTAGGTATAGCTCTTCAGAAGGGCTCAAGTGTTGGCTTTCCCAGCTAGCTGTGACTATGGACATCTTCCAGGTTCCACAGAATGCCCTTTGAAAACATTCACATGCAGGGCTACTAAGGCTCAGTCAAGATCCCTATTTTTATGACTGTTGGAATTTGAACTCTGGTGATATTTCTGTGTGGACTCTCAGTTTCCTTTCCCTTGCCCCACCTTCTCTTCCCTCTCACTTTCCCTGCTCCCAGGGAAATCAGCATTTGTAAATTGGTGGGTTTGCCATAATAGGAACACCCCCTGGGAAATTTTGCCCCCGGGAGTGGGTTTCTGTGACTCCCGTGGACGGCATGGTCACAGGCACAAAGGGCAATCCGGCACACATCTCGCTTCTGGCTCGAGTCCTCAAGGGAGGCATCACCAAACAGCCTCAAACCAGCCACTCTGCCAGATGGTTCTCACCCACGCTCAGAACCATAAGTATTTCTGGCACTGAGCTGAACCGGAACTGCTCTGACATAAAAGGAAAACCGTAGCCCACAGTCCGAGCCCTGACACATGGGCTGTCAGGTGGGCTTGTGTTTGAGTCCTGGCTCCAGAACTTAACAGTTGTGTAATTGTGGACAACTGAGACACGTGACCTCTCTGAATCTTAGCATCCTCATATCTCACAGGGAGGCTGGATGCATTGAGGTGAGTGCCTCTTGCAGTGCCAAGTGTGCAGATGGTCCTGAAACAGAACCAGCCCTGAACCGATTGTGTGAGAGAGAGACCTTAGTGCTGGAAATCACCACTTTCAAGATGGAGAAATAAACCCAGGTTGGGAAGTTACTCATCACCGTCACACAGGAAGGGAGCAGAGCTAGGACTGAGAATCCAGGTGTCCTTGCTTCTGTCTCGCTGCCTTCCTCTACCTAATCTGCACACTTTTCCCCAGCAGGGGCAGTGCTAAACACCAGGCCTTAAATACGAAGAAATAAATTGCTAGTTTAGACACCAAGCAAGAGAGCTATTTTAGGGCAGACAAGCTTTCAACACACTATAAATTCCATCACCTGGGCAACTGCCTGGTTTCTTGGGCAAGGCAGCTCTCCGCCATCTGCATGCGTAGGCTTCCAAATACATGGTTGAGGTTTGTGACTTCTTGGGGCCTCCCCCTGCCTCTCCTCAGCAACCATTGCCATCTTCCAAAGAATAGTGGGCATGATTGGGTGACAGGAGATATTGCTGATAATGTAAACAAGGTAGGTTCTGCCCCTCCAGGACTAATAGTCCTCTGGGAGCAACAGCTAAGGCAAGCAATGTGTCTAACACCACAGTCATCTTTGCTCAAAACAAACCCCCAAATCACTGGCACTTTTCCCCGTCCCCACTGATTTGGCCCTAAAGTCTTTTTTTTTTTTTTTTTTTTTTTTTTTTTTTTTTTTAGTTTATTTTGAGAGAGTGGGAGGGGCAGAGAGAGAGAGAGGAGAGACTAAATCCGAAGCAGGCTCCTTGCCCCATGAACCATGAGGTCATGACCTGAGCCGAGATCAAGAGTTGAATGCTTAGCTGACTGAGCCACCCAGGCACCCCTGGCCCTAAAGTCTAGGTGGGCAGAGCATGGTAGGTGTCTGGGGCTGGGGTGGGAAGCTATGGTGACCCAAAGGTGGTTTCTGGAACCTGAGCAGGGTGAAGAGAATGTCCCTTTAGGTGGGGATGAGGGAATGGCCAGGTGTTAAACAAACAAACAAACAAACAAACAAAAACTCTTTTCAGGGTGAAGAGGGCATCTTAGGAGAAGGGCACAGGGCATCAGAGCCCAAGTGGTGTGAAGACAGCAAACCCATGGGAGGCTGGCCTGACTCAGGTATCCATCCAGAAGGAGGAAGGAGGGCATCGCATGGAGTGTCAGAACCTGAGCCCAGTGAAGTGAGTCTCTGTGTGAGACGAGGGGCCCAATATGGGGTCATATGGTAGGAGGGCACCTGTGGAGGGATTGGAGAGATGGAGATTGGAAAGTGGTTACATACAGGGGCATCGGTCATGTAAATTAATGTATGAAAGATGATAACCAGGCTTCTCACTGCCAGAGAAGGGAGTAACAAATAATGGGAAGATTAACAAATAATGGAAATAGAAAACTAGAGTATTGGAATGGAGCTAGAGACATTAGGGTAAACTCGTGGTTTTCAATACACACACACACACACACACACACACACAGATGTGTGTATTTATATACATATGTATATTCCCTAGCTATCTGCACTGAGAGGGTCTGGGAGCACCAACAGCCCAAGTGAGCATACTTCATGCCTAGATTTTGGCTCCTAAGTACTATTCTCCAGTAAAGTAAATCAGGGCTCCTTGGAGAAATAGCTGATTCTAGAACTGGGGCAGGGGAAGTGTCAGCTTTGGAGATCTGTGCTGGAAAGTAAGAAAGAGCTCAAAGAATAGGGAGACATCAAAAAAAAAAACAAAACAAAACAAAACAAAACCCACATTGATCAGCTTGCTAATCAATTCAAAGGCAATTTGAGCATTTAAAAAAATAATAATGGATTATAACTCATTAAAAGAATAGAAAATCATGAGTCTATATTTGATATAAAGTAATAAATTATACGTCAGAACTGGCATTCCATTTCTCATCAGCATTTCAATTTATATGATTTATTCAGTGGGTTATAATTCATTACAATCAATATTTATTTGGATTCTTAAATTGACTCAGGTGTGTTCATTACAAGGGGTAAAAAGAGTAACTTAATAGTGGAGAAGCCTGGTAGATACAAGCTTCAGCTACTATGAAAGTGAACATCATTAGTAAAAGGACAAACCTCAATCATGTGCCTCCCGATAGGCTGTACTGAGAAGCATATAATTTCTAGGGTGCCAAAAATGTATGACCTGAATCTAATCCCAAGGAAACATCAGAGAAACTCAGATTGGAGGATATTTCTGCAAAATAATTGGCTGTAATCTTCCAAAGTGTGAAGGTTGTGAAAGTCAAGACAAGTCTGAGGAACTGTTCCAGTGTGAAGGAGACTAAAAAGATAATAAGGCAACACATGATCCTTACTGGGATCATTTAGCTACAAAGATGTAGGGACATTTGGCAAAACTTGAATGGGATCCAAAGATTAGATGGTAGTAATGTGTCCATAATTTCCTGGCTTTGATGGTTGTATTCTGCTAAAGGAGGAGAATGTCTCTGTAGGACGTATGCACTACTAAAGTATTTGGGTGTGATAGGATACTAGGTTGGCAGCTTACTTTCAAATAGTTCAGAGGAAAAGAAGTTCTTTTTACTGTACTTACAGGCTTTTTTGTTTGTAATTTTGAGATTGTTTCCAAGTAAATACATTGAATTAAAACAAACAGCCTTCAAGTCGGCCCATGTACACAGGCTAAAGATCAAAAGCTGTGTACCATTCAGGCCTCTGACAATAGCTCTTAAAACCTCTCCACCCCCATGACTTCTTTACTAAATATGTCCTTCCGCCACTACTTCATTCCCTCCTCTAATCTCCTGAGCTCCCAGACTCTGCCCTAGGCTTGTCCTACTATCATACTTTCCTGCCCTTTCTGACCACTTACCTAAGGCCTGTCCATCCTTTGAGGCTTAGCTCAGGTGCCCACGAATCCGGGGACCTCCAGTCCCCCCTTCAAGAATCAGACTCCCTGAACTCTTGGGATGTTTCTGGCTGCACCAGGGTTTCCTTGAATGGGTCTGGGGATCCCTAGGCATCCACAGATGTTCTCTTGGGGGCTCTGAGACCTTTTTTCTTTTAAAGGGTTGTATCCATTATTTAACGTAACGGAGACTGCTACCCATTTGATAGAGAAGATAAGACTGAATTATTTATCTGTACTTTTTGTTTTCACTCAAATCTGATTGGGTCAGTCCCCTGCTTAAAGAGCCCAGTTTAACTCTAATGGCTCACCTGAGTGCAGGGGCCTTCCCAATGTGTTCCCAACCTACCCTGCTCATCTATCCCTCCCCTTGCCCTTCACATACCCTTCAACCCTCCCTGTCTGAACACAAACTCAGGCTGCTCACCTTTTTATGAATCCCTTTCTGTCAGGCCTTTGCTCAGGCTAGCTCCTTGTTCCAGAATGCCTTGTCCTGCTTGTTCAGAATAATGACAACAATAATGAGTGAATATTTGCTGAGTGTCTACTTTGTCTCCATCACCATTCTAAACGCTTCACAATTGACAGACGGGGAAACAGCCCACAGATGTTAACATCTTTTCTGAGGTTACACAGCCAGTGACTATAGTTCTGTGTTCCCCCAATGGTTACTGGCATGCCTACCCCGCGTCTGGCCCTGGGCGAGGCCCAGAGGACACAACACAGATCATGGTCTGGAAGAGCTGCAGATGGGTGGGTAAACAGCGAGTTATACATCGTGTAGTACATACTTTGATGCAAGGGGCTGCGGAAGCCAGGGCAGGAGCATCTGACCCAGCCTGGGGGCTCAGGAAGATATTCCTGGATGAGTTGGCATCTAGCCTGAGCCCTACAGGATAACTAGGAGTTGGCCCTCTTCATTGTGCTATTTTGAGTGTTAAATGAGTTAATTTATGACAACCAAGTAGAGCCATGTCTGGTACATGGAATGCATTTTAAAAGTGCCTTCTCCTCCTCCTTGGCCTCAGAAAGGAATGGGTGTTCATATTGCAGGTTTGGGGGGCCAGCAAGTGGCATTATGAATTATGTTTTAGCCTCGTGGAACTCAGGACACCCAAGGGTAATATCTAGTGGGCAACTGGATCTAAGTGACTGGAGCTCAGGAGGATGGTCTCGAGTCATGGGAAAGGTGATGAAACTAGTACCCTGAGAAACACTGAACTCCAGGGACCAAACCTATACAGATGACTGATGACTGAAAAGTGCAGCCAGAGAGGTAGGAGGAAAGTCAGGAGAGCCTGGGACCATATAGGTCAGCCAATGAGACTGCTTCCAGAAGGTAGAACAGGTGGCAGGATCACATACTAATGAGTGAATTCCTATTTCACCTTTAAGACCCACGTTAGCTCCTTGAAGCTTTCCCTGACCTCTCCTACTCCAGGCAATTGCACTGGCCTTGTTGTCCTATAGATATTTGCAGCAGCAGATTCCTGTCCACACCTTAAGCTTAAGCATCAGACCCTTCAGGAGGTCCTGAAAATCTACCCTTAGGGGCGCCTGGGTCGCTCAGTTGGTTAAGCGACTCTTAATTTCCGCTTGGGTCATGATCTCACAGTTTGTGGCTTCAAGCCCTGTGTGGGGCTCTGCGCTTACAGTGCAGAGCCTGCTTGGGATTCTCTCTCTCTCTCTCTCTCTCTCTCTCTCTCTCTGCTCCTCCCCTGCTCATGCTCTCTCTCTCTCTCTCTCTCAAAAAAAAAAAAAAATCTTCTTGAATGATTCCTGTGCTTACTGAAGTTTGTATATACCTCTGTGTTCTACAGAGAAAAAGCCCAGGGTAGGGTTCTCATTGGCTTAACTCACATCCCAGGCCCACCCTGGTAGGAGGGAACCATGACTGATCAATCTTGGGTCAAGTGCCTACTCTTCCTAGGTAAGCATCAGCAGGGAGGTGGGAGGTGGGTGTTGGATTAGAGAAGGAGCAGTCCAGAACAAGGTGGGGGTGCTGTCCTTAGAAGCAGGGGCATAGATGCTAGGCAGATGGAAGCAAGCATGCCCACTCTGGTCCCACAATGGCTACCCCCACAATTCTTTTGTGAGAGACTCAAGGCTGCAGCATGTGGCCCAGTGGCCGGCACATGGAAGCGGGCCATCAGCAAATGTCTGGTTTATGTATGTTATCCCCTGGCTACCGCAGTGACTCTCCAAAGTTCCCAGGCTAGTTTAGTCAGCATCCAGCCTGGAATGACCACGGGTACTGGAGGGAAGGCAGCACCCACGTTTCCTTACAGTCACACTTTCCACCTTCTCTAGAAAACCATTCCCCCTTCTCTGCCACGGGAAGAGAAGGTGGAGAGCAGCCAGGGAGAAGCAAGGCAGCTGCCGAGCAGGCAAATCTTTCCCCAAATCCTCAAGTGCCCGCAGGGTTTGGTGGCAGCAGGACCTGCAAACTGGCATCCCACGGAGGGTGGGATTCCACCGGAGTCTCCAGGAAGGGGCGCAGATGGATTGGCTTGAGTTGTCCTTGGTCATAGGAACTGAAGGAATGTCAAACTGGAAAATCCCAGCAAGCACTATTTTTAGAGAAGACTTGGAGAGCATTTTTCTGGCTGGAGTGACAAGTTTTTTCAGAAGCAGCAGTTAACTGCAGTTCAGGGCTGCAGCATCTGAACTGCTCCCGGCTGGAATTCGCCCAGGCCCAGCCCTCCCTCCAGGCATGTGGGAATGAATGCACAGCAGCACAGCGCAGCACAGCCAGAGGGGTCCGGTCACTACCCCCCACTCCTGCCTTGGGACAACAGGGGCATCTGCTTCTTTCAAACACAAAAATGGCGTGTTTATTTTTACATCTTTGAGTCTAATCCTTCAGACACAAGGAATTTGTATGGGTACTTTTCCTTGAAAGGCTGTTTAAAAGTGAAATTGTTTCAAACTAAGTTGTTAGTCTTGTGACATTAAACATAAGATTTTCTTGTGCATTTGGTTCATTTTGATATTAACACTGATCGGGCGCCTGGGTGGCTCAGTGGGTTAAGTGACTGGCTCTCGATTTCAGCTCAGGTCATGATCTTGCGGTTCATGGTTTTGAGCCCCACATCGGGCTCTGTGCTGACAGTGTAGAGCCTGCTTGGGATTCTCTGTTTCCCAATCTCTTTCTCTCTCTAAGTAAATAAACTTTAAAAAGGATGATATCAACATTGATAATTGTTCATGATAAACTTAATTTGTCTTCCCACTATATACTTCATGCTTGAGATGTTCTACTTCACCACCAATGTCTATATTTTTGTTTGAGGGAGAAGTCTGTAGGGATCCTGCTAATTACTGAGCTTATTAGAAGTAGATTAGATCTATTGCTTAATTGACATTACAGGAAAAACTATGCCCATCTGCAACACTCACAGAGATGCACTAGGGAGACCTCAGTAAGAAATGAAGTGAAATGTGAACCCCCCCCCCCCCCCCCCGCCCCCGCCCTTCAGCAACACTAGGCACTGCCTCCAGGTATAGAACACCAGGGACCACCATTTGGGAAGGTGTTTTGTTTGCTTCCAGTCCTTAATGGAATTTAGAACTAAAGTCCTTGTAGGACCAATGCTCTTGAGGTTAGAACTTTTTCCATGAGTCCATGGAATCATTGTGCTTGTGGAGGGGGGCTAGAGTGAGGAGGCCTCCAGACTTGGAGGTGGTTGCCCTTGGAGGGAACCAAGCCCAGAGCTAAATGAGAGGCTCAGGGGCTTGGGTGGGGCTGGGCCTGATCAAGGTGAGCCAGGGTAACCTGGGGAATAGCCCGTATCGAAAGATGCTATATACTCTGAGCAGCTCTTTCAGGATGAGTTCAGGGATTGAGATATGAATCAGCAATATGATTGTTGGCAGAGTCTATCCACTGGCAGCAATTAGTAAAGTAACATCTGGTTTATTCATCAGGCTCCCTGAGTCTGGTTGCCTTAAGTCAGCCTTGGATATGTGGACCAGGCCCTGAAACCCAGGGACCTGTCAGAAGGCTGCCTGCTTCTCTATCATTTATCATCTGCATTTTGATCTCAGCACTGATAGACACTTGGAGGCACAGCTACAGCCACAGACTCATGATGTATTACAATTTAAAACTGAGGAAGGTACCATAATACCAAGTTTTACCTACCATTACTATGTGGGATTCCTAACGACATCCTTTGGAAGTCTGTTTAACTTCTGTTAAAAACCAGAAGTAAAAATTTTGAGTCTGTCCCCAGAACTAAAAATAAACTAGGCTAGTGTCCAGGAACAGGGAACAGTTAATAAGTACTGGAGGAAGCCTCTAATCTTGCTTCCGCTCAATCCTTCTCCCTCATGAAGCCAGAGAGAGAGCTCTAAAAGTCAGGCCTCCTGGGCCACTCTCCCCTTTAATACTCTTCTGTTCAGAGTCCACCCTGTCGCATGGCCCACAAGACTGCACAGGGACCAGCCCGAGGCTTCCCTCCAGCTTCAGGTCTTGTCTGCCCTCCTCCTCCCTCTGAATTCTGCATTTGAGCCTCTTCTCTGGGCCTTTTCACATGTTGTTCCCTCTGCCTGGAACACTCTTCCAGCAACCCTTATCATCTCTTTGCTTAGCTAGCTGCCGTTCACATTTCAAATCTCAGCTGAAATTCTGATCCAGAGATTCAGTTAAATCCTTGCTGGAAATTCCCATAGCACCGTGAACAATACTCAGCACATGCTCCGCTATACTTACTGGTTTTAATACTTACTCTCCACGTCCTTGCTGGCAGGGACTCCATCTGCCTTGCTCACCACTGACTCTCAAGTTCCTTTTTAAAAAATTGTCTTTAACTTAGCTTTTATTTTCAATTTTTTTTTTTATTTTTTAAAATATTTTATTTTACTTTTTAAAGTAATCTCTAGGGCGCCTGGGTGGCTCAGTCGGTTGAGCGGCCGACTTCGGCTCGGGTCATGATCTCACGGTCCGTGAGTTCGAGCCCCGCATTGGGCTCTGTGCTGACAGCTCAGAGCCTGGAGCCTGTTTCAGATTCTGTGTCTCCCTCCCTCTGACCCTCCCCCGTTCATGCTCTGTCTCTCTCTGTCTCAAAAATAAATAAATGTTAAAAAAAAATTTTAAAGTAATCTCTATACCCAGCGTGGGGCTTGAACTCATGACCCCAAGATCAAGAGTCACATGCTCCACCGACTGTGCCAGCAAGGTACCCCAACTTAGCTTTTATTTTTGTTAAAGTTATATGTGCACAGAGTTAAGAGAATCAAATAGTTCTATAAGGCCTATAACCCTCGTTAACTTTCCTGTTCCCCAGAGGCAACGCTTTGAAACTTTTAACATTATTTTTGTACTTTTCTTTATATTTTTAATTAACAAGCATATACTGCTACCTCTTGATTTTTCAGTTTTAAGCATCTACTGATCTCTCACAATAGATGATGGGTATTTAGAGCTCTTGCACACACTGCCCTTCTCATCACACCTGCACACATCCTGTCCCTCTATCCTTTCCTTTCTACAAGGGTTACTTACTTCTGGCTAGATCAGCATTCATTGTTTATATTATTATAGTTATGCAAATATTATTGACAACTGAGCCATGTGATTTACCATACTTCTTTTCTCTGCATCCTTTTATTTTTCCTGCAGTTAATAAATATATATGAATATTTGCTTAGTTCTCTATACGTTTATCCCTAACTGATCTCAAAACTCTCCCCAAACTATGTATCTTTCTGTCTGTATATTCAACACATTAATTTCATCTTGAAGAAGTGTCTCAAAGCCTCTGGCTCCTCCAGGCTGGGCTGGCTGACTCACAGCCCTGATGCAGAGGGGTCTCTGCCCCACTCACCCTGTGATCCTTACCACCTCTTCCTAGGCTGCACCCACCCTTTGCTAGATCCTGCATCCTTTGCTTCCTTGGTTTAAATCCTTGTTTTGATGGTGTCCTCCAGCAGTCTCCTAAGAAAAGGATAAAGGGAATCTCTGCATGTCTGAAAGAGACATCAATCATACCTGATTGATACTCCAGATGGAATCAGATTTCAAGGTGAGGATCATTTTTCCTCAGGATATGGAAGACTTTGCTTCATTTCCTTGTAGCGCCCAAAGTTGCTGTAGAAAAGTCTGATGCCTTTCTGATTCCTGATATTTTATAATGAAACCTGCTCTGTTCCTCTCTGGAGTTTTGAGCATCTTGTCCTTGCCGGTCCGATGTGCATGGGTGCAAGTCTGTGCTGGGCACTGTGCTGGGCGCTGGTGGGTCCTTTAAATCCAAAACTCATGTCCTATGGTTCAGAATAATGTTACTAAATTATTATTTTATGGTCTCTTCCCTCCAATTTTCCTGATTTTAATTCCATGCAAGTCTTACTATTCTATTATTCTCTCGGTCTATTCCTCTAATTTTCTTATCTTTTCTCTCATTTTCCATCTCTTTGTCTTTCGGCTCTACTTCCTGTAAGATTTCCTTTTCTTTAATTTTAATGAATTTTTAATTTTTTTTTTTTTTTGCTTTCATATTAGTTAGCATTAGTTATTAGGACACACACACACACACACACACACACACACACTTTTCAATATAGTAACCCTGTCCTCAACTGTGCCTCATGATCCCTAGCTAAGAGACTCTGTTTTATCTTCTCCAGAGAATAAAACTCCACTCTTGGAGGATGGGCATGAGAAGAGATTCAGGGATCCAATTGCTTCTTAAAAAGACTTTCAATTGATTTTTTTCTTTTATTCCTTGCTTCCACCTCCACTTCTACATGTGCTTGGTGCTGCCCATCCCAGAACCTTTTGTTCTGTGATATAATGTAAGTTGCAGTTCAGCCTTTCCCTGTGCATTTTAGGGTTTAGCTTTCTTGGAGCTGCTAAGTCAGTTATCACTTGCCTAGTTGCTATTCTGACTCCAACTTTGTTGCCATTGTCTTCTTTACCATTCTTTGTTGCAGTGGTTTTATGCCCTAAAATCAATCAATCAATCAATCAATCAATCCCTGTAACTGTCATTTCACTGGGATTTTGGGAAACAACAGGGGCCAAGGCCTACATCCAACTTGCTGTCTTTACCTGGCAGTTTATCTCCAGTTCCTCGTATATTTCTTAGCACATAGTAAGTGCCCAATACAGATTTGTTGGTTGAATTGAGTATTAGAAATACTGTCTTTCCCATCTTTGGTAAGCCAAAGATGAAAACCCTTTAAATGGAAATCTTGTTAGTTATGATGTTTACTGCATCTCAGCTTGGAGTTCACCAATTATATTGTGAACTATCTAAATTATATATTAAGCAATATTGTGTGGTGTACAAAGTTGGAACCTGGGCTCCACTCACCACCAAACTGTGTGGCCTGGGACAAACTACTACCAATCGCCACACTTAGTCTGCCCTTCTGTAAAATGGGAATAATAATACTTTCTTCAAGTGT
The DNA here is from genome assembly GCF_018350215.1 of Panthera leo. Classification (NCBI taxonomy): domain Eukaryota; kingdom Metazoa; phylum Chordata; class Mammalia; order Carnivora; family Felidae; genus Panthera; species Panthera leo. The sequence goes on along the minus strand of NC_056693.1, from coordinate 42,154,168 downwards.
CTTCCTCAGTGCCTACAGCATGGGAAGCTCTCAATATTTGTGGTGTGTAAGAGTTCAATACCAAAGCGACAATTCTTAGAAGTCAGTGTTTTACTTAAGCTTAAAATTAGCCTTCACACTTGAATTGCAAATTGGTTCTTAATTAATGCCCGTCAGAGCAAAAATCTGTGTTTAACTTGACTTGATGATTAGATAGCGATTACAAAATCTTGTCAGCTGAGAGGCAACTACTGTTGCTTATCGAGGGTCTACAATGTGCTAGCGCCCCTCCTCGGTCAGGCCGGTGGATGTAGAACTTAAACTGGGAATTATTCGTAAGTATTTACCGTGTATGTCTTGCAGACCCCGTGCTGAGCGACCCCTCACTCACTGTAGTTTCATTACCGCCGCGCTCAGTCCCTGGCCTCTCTGTACTGGCTTGTTGCAAGGCGTCCAGGGTGGGAACCCAGACCCTTGGACTCCTCTCGCCAGACCCACCCTGGGCCAATCACGGTTGGCAGCAGGGTTCGCACAGCACATTTTGGTCTTCGCCGGTAAGTCTCCCAGCCTACCTGCAGAGAACCCCACTTCCTCCAGAAGAGAAACTAAGGTAGCGCCCTGGGAAAGCAACTCCGTGTCCTTTAAGTCCACTTAGACCCTCCCCTTAGCCCCCATTCCTCTCGGTCCCCGCGACCCCCGCCCCTCGCAGGCGGGGATGGCAGGGCTTGCAGAGAGCCTCCCGGGCCCCTGCGCACAGGCAGGTGAGGGCGGGGTCCGAGGAGACGGCGTCCCGCCCCGCCCCGAGGCCCCGCCTCCCGAGGCCCCTAGGCGCGGGCGGCCGCCTCCGTCTCGCCCTAGCCGCGGAGCGCCGCCGAGCGGCTGGCGGGTGGGCACTCGCTCCGCCCCCTCCCGGCCCGCTCCGCCGGCTCCCGCCTCCTTCTCTCTCCTCCTGCTCCCGCCTCCCTCCCTTTCCGCTGCCGAGGCGGCGGGAGCCGATCCCAAGCTGACCGAATCGCGGCTGCAGCCGGGCGGCGGGCTCAGAGGAGGAGGAGGAGGCGGCGGCGGCGGCGGGGCGGGCCGCGGGCGGTCAGTCCGGCGGCGGCGGCGGCGATGCGGCGGCCCCGCTGAGCCGGCCAGCTCCGGGCGCCGGGGGCCGGCCGCGCGAGGCGGCCCGGGCCGGGCGGCAGCATGCGGAGCGGCGAGGAGCTGGACGGCTTCGAGGGCGAGGCCTCGAGCACCTCCATGATTTCGGGCGCCAGCAGCCCGTACCAGCCCACCACCGAGCCGGTGAGCCAGCGCCGCGGGCTGGCCGGCCTGCGCTGCGACCCCGACTACCTGCGCGGAGCGCTCGGCTGTCTCAAGGTCGCCCAAGTGGTAGGTGCCGGGCGGGGCCCCAGGTGCGGGCTGGCGGCCTAGCCGGGAGTCTTCCCTCCCCTCTCTCGCTTCGGGGGCTCAGGCCCGGCCGGCCGCCGCCGCGCACCCACTTCCCGGGGCCAGACCCCAGTTCCTCGCACCCCCTTCTTCTTCGCGGGGTCCTGGGCCGCCCTTCCACCTTCCTTGGGGACCCTGCCCTCTCCAGACTTGCAGCCTCAGCCGTGCGCCTCCTACCTGAACACCTGCCCCCGGGCCTACCTGTCCACTCCCGCCTTCGCTGTCGCGAGCCTTTTTCATTATTGGGCTTGGTGGTCCGCGGAGCCCGGCGCGAAGGTCATGCTGACCCCCGATTAACTACTGATCACAGCAATTTGTGGCAGGTTTTCGGGGCCCGCACAACCTACACCTCTCCTGAAGGCCCTTCTCTGTGTCTGCTTCCACTTCTGGGGACTGTGGCTTGGCTTCCTCCTCCGCACCTAGCAGAGTGCCGGGCTTAGGGCAGACGCTCAGTAAATGTTTGTTGAATGGAAGCATGTAGCCTAGATGCAGTGGGGGCGCCCAGATCTAACCCCCAAAATCTCCAGTTTATACCGCAGAGGTTTGAATCCGCCTACTTAACCTAGAAGACAGAACCAGCATCCCTGAATCCTCCGCCCCAGCACGGTGGCTGGCATTGCCCAATTGGTACCCAGAGTTAAATCATTCGAGGAGGACAGCCAGTTTTGGAGGCAACAGAGACAACTTTCTGTCGGACTTGTCGATAGTAGAGATCATTTCTCAGAATTGTTTTCAGCTTCCAGGGTATACAGGGCAGTGGCCTGGCACCTCTGCCCCTCTTTCATGGTTTTTGTAACAAGCCTCTCTGGGCAGTTGCCTGGCTCTCTTGTGGACAGGGCATGCTCCAAATTCAGAAGAAAACTGTGTCCCAATATTATACCCTGTCACAGGTAGGCCTTCCTCTGAGGCCCGGCAGCAAAACTTTATAGCCTTCTAGCCCGAGAAGCCATTTGCATGGATCCGCAGTGTATGTACATTTTGTTTCTTCCAAGCATTGGGCTGGTGCTTACTTGAGTCCATAGATAAATGTCCCTTGGGAGTAATATAAAATGTGGACACCCTTTAAATAAAGGTCTCAGTGTTTGTAAATTGCAGAATCATAGACTATTTTCTCTCTGGTGAAAGGCTTGTTCTGCCGATTGCCAGGGGATATTTTTGAAGGGCTCTAAGGAAAGACAAATGGAATGGGTTATCCCTATCTAGAATTTTAAACTGACCTTATCTGGTAAGCTGGAATGTCCTCAGAGATGTGTTGGTTCTGTTGTTAGGCACTGGTGCTAGCAAAGAGAGTGGAGGAGGTGGGGGAGGGAGAGGGCTGGTGGTAGTGTCTAACTGCCTTTTAAAAGGCAGCTAGCCAGTGTTTGAGTATAGCACAGATAATCAGAAATGAGTAAAAAAGATCACGGTGAACTTGGACCCAGGTGGAAAATAGGGCCTTGTGAAGTACCTTGCTTTGTTTATTCTGTGGACTTTTGAAAGTAAATAGAACTTGCCACTCCAAGGATCTGGTAAAAGAATGAAAATCAGTAGTTGTATAAAATGCTAATTGCCATCTCATTGCCGGAACTTGGTCACCTAAGGCCAGAAATGGAAGCCAGTGGTATTTGTTACTGCCTTGTGGTAAGGTCCTGTTTTGTTGTAGAAATTTACTTTTCATCTGGAAAAATTTGGGGTCCCAGCCCCTAAAATCTCACCTAACTCTGCCATTTGTCTAATGTGTTGGATTTAAACAGCAAGAGGATGGGTGAGTGAAAAAAGGGACCGGCTTGGAGGTTATGGCAACTTGAAACAGTCTTCCATGTACGTGGCTTCTCAGCCCTGATGTAAGTCAGGGTTTTTAGGGGAGAAAAGCCCCCTCAAAGCTCCAGGAAGTTGAACTATAGATTTAAACAAGAAGTCATTATGAAGATATTTTTAAGATGTTACACAGCTCAAAATCCCACTACAAATATGGATGTTACAATTCTTTTTTTTTTTTTTTTTTTTTAATCTCACTTATTTTTGAGAGACAGAGCGTGAGAAGGGGAGGGGCAGAGGGAGAGGGAGACACAGAATCCGAAGCAGGTTCCAGGCTCTGAGCTGTCAGTGCAGAGCCTGACACGGGGCTCAAACCCACAAACCTCGAGATCATGACCTGAGCTGAAGTCAGACATTTAACCAACTGAGCCACCCAGGTGCCCCTGGATGTTATAATTCTTATATTAGAGTTCATATTATGGTTAACTTACTGTTTTTGAGAAAAATTTGACTGTTTTTCATTTTAGTGTTTAATGGACTTTTTTTGTGTTTTGTGGCCTATTGCAGCCTGTAGCCATCCTCGCTACTTTGCGTGTGGTCCCCAGAACAGCGGCATTGTCAGCATCAGAGAGCGTGTTAGAAATGCAGAATCAGGGGCACCTGGGTGGCTCAGTCGGTTAAGCGTCCGACTTTGCTCAGGTCACAATCTCGCGGTCCGCGGGTTCGAGCCCTGCGTCGGGCTCTGGGCTCATGGCTCAGAGCCTGGAGCCTGCTTCCGATTCTGTGTTCCCCTCTCTCTCTGCCCCTCCCCCGTTCATGCTGTGTCTCTCTCTGTCTCAAAAATAAATAAACGTTAAAAAAAAAAAATTTAAAGAAATGCAGAATCAGGGGTGCCTGGAAGCTCAGTCGGTTAAGCGTCCGACTTTTGATTTTGGTTCAGGTCATGATCTATTGGCTTGTGACTTCAAGCCCCACACTGAGCTCTGTGCTGACAGCGCAGAGCCTGCTTGGGATGCTCTCTCTCTCCCTCTCTCTCTAACCCTCCCTCACGCTCTTGCACTTTCTCTCTCTCAAAATAGATAAATAAACTTAAAAAAAAAAAAAAGAAAGAAATGCAGAATCGGAGGGCTTACCCTAGACCTTCTGAATCATAATTTGAAGTTTAACAGGATTCCCCCAGTGATTCACGTGCACATTCAAGTTTCAGACTTACCTTTCTATATCATTTTAGTGTTAAAGCCTCACACAGGTGCTAGCAATCAGTTCTCTATCAGAACCATTAATAGTCAACCTCAAGGCTGAGGTTTTTCTGTAAAACGAGCTTGTACCTCCTGAAAGGATTAAGAGAATGAGGTGACATGTAGAATTTAGCGCTTTGTGTGTTAGGCGCTTAGTTAGTGTGCAATAAAAGATAGCTATCATTGTTGCCAATTAATATTTCCTGGCTTTCAAGAAACTTGGTGAAATTGTCACCCCCAAATTACAATTATATATTTGAATTAAAGACAGTTTGCTTCCTAGTGATTTAAAAGTTAAGTTGATATTTTAAATGGAATGCTTTTGATAGCAAAACTAATCTAAAATATGAAAATTAATCAGTGTATTTCCATAGATTAAATTTTTTAAAATGGAACTTATACCTATCCCTTAGTTGGGGAGAATGTCTCATGTGGTTATATAAAACAATAAAATGTACTTTTTGTGGGAGAAGAGTTGGTTTAGACTCTTGATTTAAATGCTTTCTTCCTTCTTGTGAATGTGGATCCTGTGAGTGCTTATTGGTTTTTAGCTCCTAGACATCATTTAATGAAATAGTTCATTTAGGTCTTTTGCTTTTTTCCATCAGCTTGATTGAAAGCAGAGTTTTGCTCTTGGGTTGGTGGAAGAGGGGAGTGGTGGTGGTTGGGGAAGGGCATATTGGCACATACACCATGATCTAGGACAGTGTAGAAGAGGACCGGTCTTGGATTGGCCAAGACTTTCTGAATAAAAACAACAGCAGGCATCATTTAGTGAGAGCTTACACTCTTGTTGCTACCCCCGTTTTATGGATGAGGAAACCGAGGCACACAGGTTGTGACTTCTTCAAGGTCACACGGCTAGTGGGTAGTAGTGCTGGGGTTTGAACCCAAGCAGTCTGATTGGCAGTGTGCTCTTTACTGCCTCCTGAACACATCATTTTGAGTGCCACAGAGAGGGCAACTTTGATTCCAAGGACATTTCTCTGGTCTTTGGCTAGCCTGGTGATGATTTGGGTGACTCTTAGATACTTAAGTGAGACTTAAAAGGATTTCAGTTTCTCATTGGCCATTGTGGAGGTGTGCAGCTCCTCTGTGGTAGCCTGCCCCTCACCCAACAGACCTGTCCACTCATCTCAATGAGGAGATGGGGCTTCTCAAAAGTGCCAAGAGGAGATTCAGCATTTCAGTTCTAAAAAGACCTCTCTGGGGGCACCTGGGTGGTATCTAGGAGTTCCTTACACTATTCTTTCTACTTGTGCAAGTGTTAAAAAATTTTCATAATAAAAAGTTACAGAAAAAAATGGTTATGTGTTGGGGCACCTGGGTGGCTCAGTGGGTTAAACGTCCAGCTTCGGCTCGGGTCACAATCTCACGGTTGGTGAGTTCGAGTCCCATGCTGGGCTCTGTGCTGAAAGCTCAGGAGCCTTCTTCGGATTCTGTGTCTCCCTCTCTCTCCGTCCCTCACCTGCTTGCTTGTTCTGTCTCTGTTTTTCTCTCTCTCTCTCTCAAAAAAAATGAATGAAACATTAAAAAAAAAAAAAAAAAAAAGACCTCCCCAGAAACTCTTTTGCCTCAGATCCTTTTCTTCAGCCCCTCTGATGCCTGATTGACCTTCTGACATTGCATTGCCTGTGTTTAGGACTTTTTGTAACAAGTTGGGTGATAGAAGGTGTTTAAATTCAAATTTTAGCTCTGCTGAACGTGAAATCTCTTAACCCTATCCTTGTCTTGGCTTTCTCAGTAGTATAATGTGGGTAGAAATGACTGAGCATTTTAGGAATTCTAAGAACTAAGAGGTTAAGAGGCGCTTTCTTAGGTAACTCAAAGGCAAATGTGTGTATTTGCATTTCAGGGTTGAGTAATAACATATCTTTTATTTGATGGAAACCTTGTCAGTTTCTTATCTCCAGCCAGTAGGGCAAAGCTCCTCACCATTCCTGCTCTGTGGGGGATGTGACAGGGCATGTAGGTGAAGTAATAGGTTTCACTGCATTGGATTCTCAGATCTACCTTAAAGTGGCTCTTTGTAAAATGGTCTTATTTTCACTTAGGGAATTATTGTTATCTTTGGGAATTGTCTTCCTGCGCAAAGACTTAAAATTAATTCTAACAGAAAAGCAAAGTTAATACCACTCTTTGATGATGTTAGAAGTAGTAAAATTATTGGGGCGCCTGGGTGGCGCAGTCGGTTAAGCGTCCGACTTCAGCCAGGTCACGATCTCGCGGTCCGTGAGTTCGAGCCCCGCGTCAGGCTCTGGGCTGATGGCTCGGAGCCTGGAGCCTGTTTCCGGTTCTGTGTCTCCCTCTCTCTCTGCCCCTCCCCCGTTCATGCTCTGTCTCTCTCTGTCCCAAAAATAAATAAAAAACGTTGAAAAAAAAAAAATTAAAAAAAAAAAAAAAAAGAAGTAGTAAAATTATCATCCCAGACCTCAGAAAACTGTATAGTACACATCCATTTTTACAAAACCAACAAAGACAGTTCAAGAAAAGAATAGTACAGACCAATTGTTCTCATGAACAGGGGCACAAAAATCCTCAAAAAAATACCAGGAAATCAAATCCAGCGATACTATGTAAAAAGAATAGTACACCGGAACCAATTGTGATTTATCTCAGGTGTAAAAGACTGGTTCAGTTTTCCAAAATCAATAGATGTAATCCACCATATGAACAGCTGACTAAAAAAACCCCCACATGATTATGTCATTGGCTGCAGAAAAAACCTTTCACAGAATTCGACATCCATTCATGATAAATGCTGCCAGCAAACTAGGAAGAGAAGGGAACTTCTTCAGCCCAAAAAAGGGCATCTACCAAAAACATACAGCTAACGTACTTAGTGGTGAAAATGAACGGTTTCCCCCTAAGGGGAACGAAGCAACAATCTCTACTCTCACCACTGATACTCAACATCGTACTGGAAGTGCTAGCCAGTGCAAGAAAAATAAATGGAAGGCATACAGATTGGAAAGAGAGAACAACTGTCCCCATTTGCAGATGGCATGATTGTCTATGCAGATAATCTCATGGGAATCTCTAGAAAAAGCTCCTAGAACTAATAAATGTGTTAGCACAGTTGTAAAATACAAGGTCAACACACACAAAAAATTGGTATTTCTGTATCCTAGCAATAAAAGCAATACATCATTGGAAACAGGAAAAAACAAAACCAAAAAAATCCTATCAGTTACAGTAGCTCTGAAAGGAATGGAATACTTGGTATAAATCTAACAAAATATGCAGAGGATGGATCTGCCTGCTGAAAATTACAAAACACCGAAGAAAAATTAAAGACAACCTAAGTGGATTGACATACCATGTTCATGAATTGGAAGACTCAGTATAGTTATAATATTAATTGTCTACAAATTGATTGTGTTTAACACAATCCTAAAATCCCTGCAAAGTTTTTAATTTTTATTTATTATTTTTTTTAACGTTTATTTATTTTTGAGACAGAGAGAGACAGAGCATGAACAGGGGAGGGGCAGAGAGAGAGAGGAAGACACAGAATCTGAAACAGGCTGCAGGCTCTGAGCGGTCAGCACAGAGCCCGACGCGGGGCTCGAACTCACGGACCGCGAGATCATGACCTGAGCCGAAGTCGGACGCTTAACCGACCGAGCCACCCAGGCGCCCCCCTGCAAAGTTTCTTAAGACAGAGACAAATGATTCTAAAGTGTATTTTTTTAAAGATTTTTTTTTTTAATTAAAAAAATGCTTATTTATTTATTTTGATAGTGTGCATGAGCAGGGGAGGGGCAGAGAAAGATGAAGAGAGCGAATCCCAAGCAGAGCAGAGCTTGACATGGGGCTTGAACTCGCAGACTGGGAAATCATGACCTGAGCTGAAATCAAGAGTGGGACGCTTAACCAACGGAGCCGCCTAGGTGCCCCAAGGATTTTTTTTTTTTTAAGTAACCTCTACATCCATTATGGGGCTCAAACCCACAACTCCCAAATCAAAAGTAGCATGCTCTACTGACTGAGCCAGCCAGGTGCCCCTGATTCTGAAATTTATATGGAAAGTCAAGTTATCCAGGCAAAGGGATGGTGAAGGTTGGTGGGAGAGTGTTCAGGGAAGAGGGAACAACATAACATCAGGTCACCTTTGTTGTGTTGGGGAGTAGGAAGATGGGGATGGGTTCTGGGAGTATGAGACTTTTGGCCAGTTACTAGTTCACTTCATGCCACAAGCAGGTCTCTTCACTTATAAATTGGGGCTGATGATAGTATTGCTTGCACTGATGAGCCTCCCATACAAAATCCTGAGCAAAGTGTCTCACATACAAAGTGTTACAAACCTGTGGGCACTATAGAATATCCCTGAAATGATACAAGCTGGGAAACTGAGTGGTGGAGGGCCAGGTGGAAGGGAGACTTAGATTTAGTGTATGACTTTTTGTTCTTTTTGAATTGTATGCCGCATGCAAATATCTTCTATTAAAAAATTATTAAAATGTTACCTGTTAATTAGCTCTATCTTAACATACATTAGCCTGAAAGCAAATATACTGACCATAACCTTTAACCTTTTGCTTACTTTGTAATTTGGAGGGCCTTAGGGAGAATGATTTAGACAATATAGACCTCTTGAAGAAACTTAAAGTTTGAAAATGTTTTCAATACATTTTCCTGTAAAAAAAGCAAGCATTCTGCAAGATTGCAGGCACTTAATTTATCTGTTTAATTTATTTGCTAAAGGTAACATTTCTTTCATTTGCAAGGAATTTACCCTAATTAAACAAATTTTTTTTAATGTTTATTCCTTGAGAGAGAGAGACAGAGCATGAGCAGGGGAGAGGCAGGGAGAGAGGGAGACACAGAATCCGAAGCAGGCTCCAGGCTCTGAACTGTCAGAACAGAGCCCGACACAGGGCTCGAACCTGACAAGTCAGAGGTGTAACCGACTGAGCCATCCAGGCACTCCTACCCTAATTTTATTAGTTAATACGTTATTTGGGGTTGTAAAGTGCTATAGCATGGTGGCCATAGTTAGTACTATATTGCATATTTGAGAGTTGTAAGGGAGTAGGTCTTAAAAGGGCTCATCACAAGAAAATAAATTTTGTAGCTATGTATAGTGACACATATATTAAGTAGAGTTATTGTGGTGATCATTTCCCAGTTATACAAATATTCAATCATGTACGTCTGAAGCTAATATAATATGTCCGTTATATCTCCGTTAGAAGAATTGTAACATACAGGAAATGAGGGAAAAAAAATCTTAGTATGACAGATCAAATGAAAAGATCTTTGGAGTTTCTCTTTTCCAAAGGCTCAACAAGATGGTTTCCTTTTTTTTTCTTTTTTTTCTTTGCTAATAAGAAGAATGCTTCAGTAAAAGTCTTTCACTCTTCTTTTGATTTGTGGCTATTTTTTGTTAAATTTCATGGAATGCTTTTACTAGATCAAAAGGCAGTATCATTAAATTTCTGAGCATTAAAAAAATTGTGGAATTGGTCAGCATGTCTCTACAATATGCCTGAAGGTCATAGTTTATTCCAGTTTCCAGTGCACTTACCCACAAGTACTTACCAGTGGGAACTGGTGAGCTCAGGAAGACCTTCTGACTCCTTCTGAGTCACGGGCCAAATCAAATCTTCCTTGACAGCCCTGGAGGACCTTTTTTTTCTTAATTGGAGAGTGGAAAGAGCCTTTCCCGGGTCATGGCACTTGAGAAGGATGCTTAGAGGAGGGAAGACAGGGGTGTACGTGCACTGCCCGGTTCAGGATATTTCCCCCTCCTGGTAAAACGGATGCCTACTCGGGTGCTCAAGAGAGTCATATTTCCAGTCTAGAGGTAGTTGTGGAAATACCTGAGCTACAGCGCATTGGTGGTCCACTGCATAAAGGGTCGAGGGATGTATGACAGCCAGGGCTGGGTATTTTGTATGGTGGTCCTGCTAGCTCCGTGCACTGTTGAAATAACCTGGAAATGCCAGCGTTCTGGCCTTCAACCCACAGCTGCTGTCACTGCCTCCTTATCCTTATTGCTGGAAGTAGCTTCAAATCCTTTTGTAGGGTGATGTCAGATTTCTTTGGAAAATCAAGTTGTTTGTTAGAGGACAGAGCTGTAGTCAAAGGCCTGTGACTGTGATCACAGATCCCGAACCTTCCCAGGCAGTCCCAATTTCCTGTGCTGTCTCATCAGACTATGTGTAAGTACGTCCTAAGTTTTTTTTTTTCTTAATGATTTTACTTTAAATTATGAAATATTCCAAGCTTTGACATTATAGTGATTCACGTAACAAGTACCCACATACGGACAATGTGTCTTGATATTTTTGTTTGGAAAATAAGAGTATCCCCCAGGGGACAGGCTGTGTGTGCAAGAGAAGTAAAAAGCAGGGTGAGATGAGCTGGAATTTGGATTCATTAGCGAGGTGGGACTTCAGAGAGCCCAGGAGGAGGAAAGCTAGACCGGGAGAGAATAAGAGAATAAGGCACCCCCAGACAAGGGGATGGCCTCAGCATCTCTTGTGGTGGCAAAAAGCCAACTTAAACTTTCAAAGGCTCCGTTCAAAGTGGTCCAGGCCTGAGAGCAGGCCTGCAGCTGGCTGAGGAAGGGACAGATGAGTGGAAGGATACAGAATTTAGAAGGCAGCACCTCCTTTGGGAGAAGATCTTGCTTTATTTGTAAGCAGTTTAACTTGATGGGGACGATTTTTGTGTGAAAAATTCTCACTTACAGGAGGGCCCAGTGTTCACCTCTGCCTCTCCTGTGTGGTCTTGTCTCCATACATTAGATAGTGGGGTCTGTCACTGGTTTTCAGAGTGAGGTCCCCTGGGAGCCCTAGAACTTACTAATGTAGAAATGGGGGGTTGAGAGACCGAGGGACTAGGTATAATTGTATTTCAAAAAGAATACTATAACTGCATTAAATAGTAATCAGGCCAATTTCTTTTTTGACGAGAATTTTATGGTACAGATTATTTTATGTTGATCAGAAGCTTTGATTAACATTTTGGGTATCATACCCCTGCCTCAGAGTCTTTGCATTTGAGATATATTCTTGCACCCTCTGCTCCCTGCCCCCTCCCAAAAATATCACTTGGCTGTGTTCTTCAGCACTGTTGTTCTTCTGTTCTGTTTAAAAGAGACCTTCCGTGACCATGCTGTGTAAAGTAGGACACCCCTGTCCCCACTCTTTTTCCTCTCCCTCTGCTGAATTTTTCTTCATGGCTTTTACCACCTGACTAGACCATGAGACCAGAGGTGTTGTGTGTTAAGTTTCCTTCTATCCCCACGGTCTATAACAGTGCCTGGCGCATAGTAAGGCCCTGATCAACCAGTTGAGTATACATAACTGTTTAATAAAAGAAAAATAATGGAATATTGCTCAGTGTAGTTCATAAGGTCAGATTATTTGACAATATGGGATCCATAAAGGAAAATAACCTGTATTGGTGTATTTACCAGTAAACTTCTGGACTCAGTTCTAAGTGGAAAATATTAGGAAGAAAGTATGGAAACAAAATACCACTGTAATTCTTTTTGCTTTTTTTAACTGTGAGTTTTAAAAGGGTGTCTACTGCTACTAGGAAACAGAAGCATTTGCTTAGAAGGCAGATTTTTGTAAGAGAAGGGGAAACCATAAGAGGCCCTGCCAAGCTTTTTGCTTAGGAAAGTGTAAGATGAAAACTAGGGATTCTCTAATTATTAACGAAGTTGTCTGCTTCCTGATCAACATGTTGAGAGAGAGGGTTGCTCAGGGTCCACCGAGCCAGCTCTTTGGGAGCCCTTGGAGCACACACTCACACATGTACGTGTAAAGAAAAAGTTGCAACTAGGACTGAAGCTGAGGGTCCTAAGTGGTTGTCTTTATAAAGCTCTCTGATTAAAATAAAAGAACAGCAGTTCCGTGGGGCCCCGAGAAGGGAGGCTTTTATCTTCTTGAGGCCGGAGGGGGCTGTAGGAAATACTGAAGTCCAGAATTTTGTCTATGAGCGTTTCAAATGATTGGTTAAATTTGGGAATTATATGGGTTAATAAACATTTAAAATGTTTAGAGTTCAATCAGATGTGGATAGTTTTGGATGGCTCCTTTCTTACCACTACAATTTGATGACTGGCACTGTGGAAGCCTTCATTTTTGTGGTTTCCCATTTATTCCAGTGCAGCTATGAAAAACAATTTCAGTCTAAAAGATTTTTGTGCCAATAAAAAACAAAAAACAAAAAAACCAACCCAAACCCCAGGAACAATGACTCTCCCAGTGGTAGTTGCTTCTTTAGCTTGCCTGCTTTCTTTCAACCATTTTTGGTCCAAACCTTGTTCATGTGTATGCTTTGAGATTAAGAGTTGGCTGAATGACTGTAGAGTTAGATCAAGATCAGTAGCTAAATGTAAAATTTTAAATGTAGTCTTCCCCTTTAAAAAAAAAACAACACAAAAAAACCTATACTTTATATATGTTTGAATGCCTCGGCTGGGCCAGCTACTGTTATACATAAACAGGATAAGAATCCTTTTGCCTCCACTGGGCTCACAGTCCACTTGGGGAGTGAGGGTTTGGCATGCGATGGAAAAGCACTCAAATTGTTCTTATCCCCAGAGCCAGGGGATCTCATAGAGGGCAGGTTGGCAAAGAAGCCTTTGTGGGAAACGAGCACTTTACATGTGGAGTGTTGAGTAGCCAGTGGCTGACATAAAGGTGTGGTGTGTCCTGTGGGAGAGGAATATACCAGGTGCTGGGAGTGGATAAGGAAGAGGGTTAAGCCCAGGCAAAAGTATGGAAGGGGAGGAGGGCACAGAGAGGGATGAGGAGGACCCTGTTGGAAAGGCCCTGATTTGTTAGGCCAATGAATTTGGATTTTCTGAAAGAGATGGGTAATGGTTGGTGCTGAGGCTCCTGGCAACTTGAAATGTGGCCAGTACAGATTGAGATGTACGTAAGTATAAAACACATGCTGGATTTTAAAGCTGTAATAAGAAAAGAAAGAATGTAAAATATCTCAATTTTTTATATTGCGTGTTGAAATACTACTTTGGACATAATGGGATAAATACGCTACTAAAATAATTCTGTTTCTTTTTACTTAAAAATCTGTCTATTAGAAAATGTAAACTCACTCCCGTGGTTCCCATATTTCTCTTGGCTATCGCTCAGTTAAAGCGGGTGAGGAATGGCTTTGAGAAGGGCCCTGCGCCATAGGAGACCTTGAGTAATTCAGGTGAGAAATGAACACGCAGGTGGTCTTTTGGCAATGGGAGCGGAAAGAATGTGACGAGTGGGAATTTTAGGTGGCAATTGCGTTTAAAATTTTTTTTTAATGTTTTATTTATTTGAGAGAGAGAGAGAGAGAGAGAGAGAGACAGAGTGCAAGCTGGGGAGGGGCACAGAGAGAGGGAGACACAGAATCCGAAGCAGGCTCCAGGCTCTGAGCTGTCAGCACAGACCCCAACGCGGGGCTCGAACTCACCAACCGTGAGATCACAACCTGAGCCGAAGTTGGACGCTTAACCGACTGGGCCACCCAGGCGCCCCACAATTATGTTTTATTATAGTCCCTGTTTTTTATTTTACGTTATATTCATCTCTCAGTCAAAAAACTGTTGAAGCTAACATTCACTGAACACTGATTGTGTGTCAGACTGCTAAGTGTTTTATGTGTGTTGTCTCATTTACCGCTCAGGGCAATCCTGTGAGGCAGGTGTTTTACAGATGAGGAAACAGCCTTTTTGATATCACTAATTTGCTCACGGTCCCCACTGCTAGTAGGTACAGAGCTATGCAGCCAACCTTCAGAGACCACACCGGGAACACTGCCCCCCTGCCCCTTGCATGTGTGTTTCTATGACCATTAGGCAGTTTATGAGCTTTGTTCCAGCGTCACTCGTCTTCCCCATCCTGCGGGGACTTAGTCCATTTCTGTTTTCCTTCTGCCAGCACTGCTCCTGGTCCTGGTAGGTCTGCTAGCCTGCAGAGCCCCTCTGGCTCCAGATTCTTCCACAATGAATGGGTCACATCTGTCAGAGTCTGGAGAGGTGTTGGTTTCATTAGAAAGGGGAGTCCCTCAGCCCTTCTCTTGGAGCTCCTTGGGTTACCACTGAAATTTAAGAATTTCTGAGATCAGAGCTAATGCAAGTCGTGAGGAAGCTGGAGACCATGTTTGCTGGTGGAGGGGGTGTAGAGAGATAAAAATTGAGGCTTGATTATCTCCTGTTTGCTTGAGCCAGCACCTCAAAGTATTTGGTGTTGGAAGAATTACTGATTTCTGGAACCTTTTTTTCCCTTCGTAGCACACCTGCCATAGAATATTGGCATCTGTTTGGACTTTAGCTTGTTTATGGGTATTATAAAATAATTTTTAAAGATAAAATCACGATTCTTGTACAAATATAAAAGATTTTTATTGATTAATGCGGGAACCAGTAAGGTATTACAACCTGTTCAAAGGAAAAGTCAAGGAGTTTGCACACAAAGACCATGTGTGTGCATGTTCGCACACGTGCACATCCATACGCGCGCACACACACACACACACACACACCATGAAATGATTTCGAATAGATGCCACTGTAGCTTTGAGCTTGTCTCTCCACTAGACATTTAATTTGCCTGTCTATAGACAAGAATCATTTGTGTTGCATATGGTTGCGTATCAGTTACATACAAGTTAACAGAGTTGCAGAATATCTCCAAGGCCATAAAATGCACACATCCCATAGGATCAGATAACTTGGAAAGTTATGTTCTAACAAGGCCCATTCTTCCATTGAAGATACTCAGTAACCCTTTTGGTCCATTTCAAAATCTTTCACAATTTGTTCTGAGATGGGGAATATCTGGGGAAGGGCCCGTGTGAGCTAGATTTTTATACAACTGATACATATCAGCGCCGTCCCCCCCCCCCCCCCCAAGTTTCATTTGTCCCTTTCTCTCTGTGTCCTCTGCTCCTCCAGCTCTGCTGTTGGCTTGCTGGAAGAGCGTCTCTTATGGCCTCCTGCACCCCACCCTGGATTTCCCTGTTGTTTTCTTGGTTTTCCTTGGTCACTTTCTTCACAGAAATAGATCTTGATCCCCTACACTTAGGGCCATGCCCTTTAATCCTCAGCCTGGTCTTTAGGGGCCTGAGTCAAGCCAGAATGGCAAGGACTGCAGGTAAGAGGATTACCTGCTGCCATAAGGGTTGGTGTGAGGTTGAATGGAAAGTGCCTAGCGTGGAGCTTGGCCGAGAGAAGCACCTGGTGAATGTTAGCCATTATCCTTCATGCTGATGTGTCCTGGCTCATCCAGCCAGGTTCTAGTTGAGTCACTCTCCCATTCAGGCTCTCTTCACCTGGATCTGCCACCTCATCCTGGCCGTAAGCTCCTTAGCTTCTTGTTCCTCCATCGTAACACACTGATGCCGCAAGGGCACAGCCAGAGGATTCCCCGGCAGTGAGTGGGCTGGCGTGAGACCGGGTCCTCTATACCTTTTCCCTGTTTGCTCTCCTCTACCCCTCTTCTTACTGGCCCTGCCATGCCCATCCTGGGTTTTCTTTGTTCTGATTGATGTCGCGTGTCCTGTGATGTCCTATGATGGAGCACTAGCTTATATTACATGTGTCCCTCACTCTCTGACTTTCTTTTTAAATTTATTTTTAATTAATTTATTTTAAAGTTGTATTTATTTAAGTAATCTCCACACCCAACATGGGACTCGAACTCTCAACCCCGAGATCACAAATCTCACATTCCCTGATTGAGCCAGCCAGGCACCTCTGGACTCTGGCTTTCAGAACAGATTTGGGTATGCTTACAGTCTATTGTAATAAGTCTCTAAACACCTGTGAGGCAGAGCCCCAGTTTTCTTCTATTTAGTGTTCATAGTGGTGAACACTTGGCTGCTTGGTGAGCACTTGCCAATTCATCCAAGTTCAGTTTGATATATTATCCAGGAAGAAAAGAAAAACAACTTATTCGTATTGAGGGTGTGTCTTCATCTGCCATACAAAATACCATATATTGGGTGGCTTAAACAATAGCAGTTTATTTCTCACAGTTCTGGAGGCTGGGCCAAGGTCAGGGTACCTGCAAGGTAACTTCATCCTGAGGTCTTTTCTCTTGGCTTGTAGGTGACAGCCATCTTGCTCTGTGCTCACATGGTCTCTCTGTGCATGCATAGAGAGAGAAAGATTCCCCCCCCCCCCCCCCCATTTTTTAAAAGTATATTTATTTTTGAGAGAGGAGCATAGAGAGAGGGAGAGAGAGAGTCCCAAGCAGGATCCTCTCTATCAGTGCAGAGCCTGCTGTGGGGTTTGAACTCATGAACTGCGAGATTGTGACCTGAGCTGAAACCAAGAGTTGGATGTTTTACTGACTGAGCCACTCAGGCGTCCCTCTCTCTTCCCCTTCTTATAAGGGCACTGATCTCATCACGAGGTCTCCATCCTCCTGACTTCATCCAACCCTAATTATCTTCCAAGACCCCATCTCCAGATACCATCACATGTTAGGGCTTTAACATATGCATTTGGGAGGAAGGGAGATATGCTTAAGTCCATAGCAAAACGAGAGCATGGTGTAAATCAATAGTGGAGGTTCAAGATGGCTCTAAACACCTTGAAATTCAGAAACTCAGAATTTTAGACTGGAAGGAATTCTGAAGCCAGTCATATGTGCCCCTCCTGTGTTTTACATGTAACAAACGTGACGCCTCGGGAACCTGTGGCTCACCTATGGCTACCCAGTTTGTCGGTTGCCCTGGAACCTGAGCCTAAGGCTGACATTCCTTCCCCATGACTTAGCCGTTGCTATGGTGGTGATGATTTGCTTCCCTTCTGTGAAGACAGTTGTGGAACAGCTCTCTGAATTCAGATCTTTCTTACCCTTTATATGATTATGGGAAGAGAGGATGAGTAGTAAATGTCCTCGGGCACTTTTTAGGTTAGTAGGTTAGTAAAGACTATATAGGACAAATCAAATCTTTGTGATGATCTGTTCATTTATTTATTTTTAAACTTTTTATTTTGTTTTAGACAGTGCTAGCCAGGGAGAAGGGCAGAGGGAGACAATCCTAAGCAGGCTCTAGACTCAGCGTGGAGCCCGATGTGGGGCTTGAACTCATGACCTTGATATCATGACCTGAGCTGAAATCAAGAGTTGGACACTCAACCAACTGAGCCACCCAGGAACTCCTGTGATATTCTGTTGAAAGTGCAGGTATTTAACCAGTCCTAGCAAACTGCCCAAGTGAATGTCCTGGGACGGGCAGCTGACTTGGAGCCCTAAAGTTTGAATTGTAACAAAACCCCTAATGTTGGTAGATACAGAGTTGCCTTTTAGTTCCTTAATTTCTCTGATGATAAATTGAGATCAGGATAATTTGCCAACAAATTGGTCTATCTTCTTTTGGAATATGGTTTTGGAGCTGAAACTGGGAAAACAGACCCCCATTTGTCACAGGAGAATACATGCACATGGCTTTATGCATGGCCTTGAAATATGTGATGGCAGTGGAGGGGTCGTCAGAGTTACTGGCATTGTGGTGCCGTGGTCAAGGTGATTCTGGTGAGGTAGTTGGAGAGACACTGCATACACCTCAGCTTCACTAGATGCTTTGGAAAAGCTTTGACTGTTGGTCCGGGACTTTCGGGGGGGACTTAGGGGCTGCCAAGTTATCAGATGAGTGAAGCCCACAAAGAATGATGAATTGCCAGATTGAGGGAAGCCTGGGGGAGCCCAGTAGGGTCAGTAGTTTGTGGAACCCCTCCTCTATGTCTAGCTCCATGGAATTCTTTCTTTTTCATTTTTTTAATATTTCTTTATTTTTGAGAGAGAGAGAGAGAGAGAACGTGAGCAGGGAAGGGGCAGAACGAGAGGGAGACACAGAATCTGAAGCAGGCTCCAGGCTCTGAGCTGTCAGCACAGAGCCTGACACGGGGCTTGAACTTGAATTCACGGACCGCGAGATCATGACCTGAGCCGAAGTCAAACGTGGAACCAGCTGAGCCACCCAGGCGCCCCACTCCGCGGAATTCTGTAGGAGGCCTGCAGTTCTTTTTTCCCCCTTTTTTTCCCAGACTATAAAATCTACCATTGTGTCTCAGACCAGATCAATATAAATAAAAACAAAGTTAAAAAAAAATTTTTTTTTAAATTTTACCTGTTTGCAATAGTAAACTTCTTAATACTTAACACAGAGATCATTAAAACTTGCCAGATACAAGATTTAGCCAGATTGATCCAGCAATATTATTGTCACAGAGGAACAGAGAAAGTCCTCAACATCCTGCTCTAAATCTTTATTGTTCAGAGCTACTATATACAGTTGGGTAGGTTGTGTGCGCACAGTAGGTCTTGGAGGGTAAAGGAGGCTGACATCCAGCCTGCACACTCTGCTTGCCAACACACATGCCCTAGCACTGGGCAGTGTCCACTGGGAAGAAAGGTTGCCTGTTTCCAGTTCATCAGCCCTGGGGGTGAGTGTGTGTGTATGTGTGTGTGTGTGTGTGTGTGTGCCATTTTTAATTTGCTATCCTCTTACCAAGCCAAGCCCCCATCCAGACCAGAATCTGTTTGTAACTGACACAAAGGTGCTATATGGAGCAGCTTATGTCTTGATTATTTAATTGGGAAACCTATTTGAGACATGGCTTAGGTGTGTTATTAAGCTAGATGGGAAAGTGTATTTTTAAAAATTTTATTTATTTTTTTGAGAGAGAGAGAGAGAGTGCATAGGCACATGAGTGAGCACAAGTGGGGGAGGGCTGGAGAGAAAGGGAGAGAGAGATCTCCCAAGTAGGCTCTGTGCTATCAGCGCGGGGCCCGACACGGGGCTTGAACCCACAAACTGTAAGATCGTGACCTGAGCCGAAATCAAGAGTTGGACGCTTAACTGATTGAGCCACCCAGGTGCTCCGAATATAAACTTTAAATTAAATCTTGCAGATACAGTATTTTAAGCAGATTTATTTTGAATTAATAATCATGTGCATGTGCAGGGCCTTCCAGCATCTTGTGTGGTCCTCTGTGAGGTATACACATGATGATGTATTTGGTACTACATGACCGAATGAGTGAAGACAGATAAAAAAAGTAATTAGCTGACTCATTTTGTCAAGAGCTCCCATATTGTTGAAATTAAAAACCTTCAATCCCGCTCAGAGCATCCGTCAGACAATTGATGGTGTGTGATTATAGTAGAGGTTGGTGCACATAACCCTATACAACTTTCACTCTAGGAGTTCTTGTTTAGATGTGTGCACCGAGGGGCCTTTGTGACCGGCTGGGTGGGCTTCCCCCAAGGCTGAGCCCATCCCTGCAGTGTCGGTCAGCTCGCAGTTGGCCAGGAATAAGCACATGGGTCCTTTTGGGTTTGCTGCAGGACCGGTAAACCAGGCCTTGGAGGGAACCCTGGGAGGGCCAAGCAACAGCGTTTGAGGGTTTTACTGGAGCTGAGTATACGGGACTCAGCTTTTCTTCCTAGCTGCCCAATCAAGGGCATCCCGTGGCTCCTGGGCCACAAAGGGCCATGTCCTCCTTTCATAGACTGGACTGTGACCCAATCGCATCTGAATGAGGAGTGAGCTCTGCTTTGGCTGGCCCCATTCTAACCTGAGGCCTCCAAGTGCTTCATCCTCTGCCACCTGGGCCAGCTTGGGGACAGGTATCTGTCACTGGGCAAATCTGGCAGGGGCTATGAGCACTAACTTGGCCTGAGAACATGGGGGCCAAAGCATGGTGGGGCCCGGGGACCATGACCCCACTGTGGAGGGCAGCATGTGGCACTGTGTCTGTCTCACATAGCCAAACACCCAAAAGAATTCTGGGAGCAAGTCTGGTCAAGGACCTGAGTGGAAGTAGAAAACCATGGTGAAGGAAGGTAGTTGTCTTAATAAAATGTGAACACTCTTCTTGGTTGCTTCCAGGAAGAGAAAACTGGCTGACAAAAAATACTGCTTTAAAGTACATAGGCTGCAGGGAGGAGTGTTAAAAACAGTGCCGCCTGACTTGTTTGCAGTGAGAGGCACAATCTTGTGCCATAAGGAATGCCATACAAAGAGGCCCTGTGAACAAACCACACTTCACAGTTAAGTAGCTGCATTCAAGAGCAGGACAACGTTCAGACTTTGCAGTGTGTGCACTTAGGTATTTTCTGCAAGTGATCGCATAACCCAAAAAGCAGCTCTTAAAGGCCAGAAGAATCCTAAAAGAATGCTTAGGCAAAGTTGCAGTTGTGTCGTCTTCTCATAGAGAAATATATTATAAATATATTCTGATAGGTTATTTTATTTTTAATTAAAAAAATTTTTTTTTTTTAATTTTGTGAGAGAGAGCGCACATGCATGTGTGTGAGCGGGAGATGGGCAGAGAGAGAAAATCCCAAGCAGGCTCCACACTGTCAGCATGGAGCCCTTTCTGGGGGCTCGATTCCACGGACTGTGAGATCCTGACCTGAGCAGAAATCCAGAGTCGGACCTCAACCGACTGAGCTACCCAGGCACCCCAATAAATAAAATCTCAAAAAACAAAACAAAACAGGGGCACCAGGTGGTTCAGTCGGTTGAGCGTCTGTCTCTGGATTTCAGCTCAGGTCATGATTCCACGGTTGTGAGAGTGAGCCTCGAGTTAGGTTCTGTGCTAACAGAACCGTGGAGTCTACTTAAGTTTCTCCTTCTCCCTCTTTCTCTGCCCCTCCCCCTCCCATCTCTCTCTGTCTCCCTCTCTCAAATAAAAAAAAAATAAAATGAAGATTTTATTTTTTTGATATTTATTTTTGAGAGAACACATGCATGCATGTCGGGGGGAGAGGGGCAAAGAGAGAGGGAGGTGAGAATCTGAAGCAGGCTCCAGGCTCTCAGCGCAAAGCCCGACGTGGGGCTTGAACCCACGAACCATGAGATCATGACCTGAGCTGAAGTCCAACACCCACCCAACTGAGCCACCCTGGCGCCCCAAGGTTTTATTTATTTTTAAGTAAACTCTATACCCAATGTGAGGCTTGAATTCACACCCCCAAGATCAAGAGTCACATGCTCTACTGACTGAGCCAGCCAGGTGCCCCAGTTCTGATAGGTTATTTAAAATGTTCATCCCAGGTCTGTCTGCTCTCTCTGCTGCTAACTCACTGACTGAAGTCGAATTTCAGAGAGCGTCTGATTGGCCTGATCACCACTGACTTTATTTGGGTGGAGCTTTCCCAGCTAGGCCAAATTAGAGCTGCCTGGCCAGCCTGTGGGCTGGATGCCCGTGGGCCAGGTGCCCACCCCTCTTGTGTACTCAGGGTCCTGAGCATGACACCCCTGTGCAAGGGTCAGCCTGGGGTCACTTCTCCTAGAGGAGGGGAGAGGGATGGAATAGTTAGCTCTCTGAGGCATCAGTGAGCACACTGACCTTTTCCTATGAAACTGCTGTTACTCTCCATCACAAGCCTTTCTTCAACTCTACCTTCCTTCACACCTCTTCCGAATTTCCTGGTCTCCTCCTTGGTCTGCCTCCCTGACTTTGTTCCATGTCAGGATCCGTTCTGCCTGCTCACCAGCACTCACAGGCCTCCTTCCATCCAAACATCTTTGCATTGGCTTGATTCCCTCCCCCTTCTTTATTGAGAGACACCAGAGAAGGTACCACTTTTCTTGAGAAACTTCTATATTCCTGGTCTTCTCCAGCCACCCATCTGGTAAAGTGTCTCTTGGGATCTGGTACTATGTGAGGCTTACAAAGCTCCTTTATGTCCAAGAGCACAGTCGTAAGTCATACGTAAATTGATCTGTAATACATATACCAAATTTTTCACTTGAAAACTGTTTTCGAAAATAGGAAAAACTTATTTTCTGATTATAAAGGTATTTTGTGTCTGTTGTTTAGAGATCAGACAACTATAGAAAAATGAAGAGAAAAAGTAAAAATCACCAGTACAGTTTTTTCAATGTTACAGAGAACTTCCATTAACGGGTATATATTGTTTTAGACTTTGTTCCTGTGTGCATGCTTGTAAAAATGGAGTATTATACATGCTATTCTGTAATTTGATTTTGGGTATATTTTTAACTCCAAAAAACACTCCATCTGAATATTGACACTCTGAACATTGAACATGCGAAAATTGAACACTGTGCAAAAAAACAGCTAACATCTGAGCATTGCTTCATGATGCTTTAGACTGTCTCTGATTGGCTCTGTCCAGTAGACTCTGGCTTGCTTTTGGTTGCCATTTGGAAATTGAACTGTTTCTTTTTTGAATTTTTTTTTTTTAGTGTTTATTTTTGAGAGAGAGAGAGACAGAGCACAAGCAGAGAGACAGGGAGACACAGAATCTGAAGCAGTCTCCAGGCTCTGAGCTGTCACCACAGAGCCCAATGCGCAGCTCGAACTCACGGACTGTGAGATCATGACCTGAGCTGAAGTAGGACACTTAACCTACTGAGCCACCCAGCCTCCCCGATCTATTTCTTTCTTTAGATTACTTTTGTTTTGTTTCATGACTGAATTGGAAGAATTGAAGGCTTTTATTTTATATTTTGAGTCTGGAAAAACATCATTTAAAAGCTAATTTAGAATTTGTCATATTACGATTTTGAATTAAATCAGCAAGAAAAAAATTTAGGGAGTGCACACCATTTTCTTTCTTAGAACATAAGAAAACTGACAGAAGTTTGAGCTCTAGAGGTTTGGGCACATGCCAAGGATATTGGTGGTCTCCATGTGTTCTAGTTTTTCCAATTAAAATACAGTAAAATGGACTTTTTTTGTGTGTAACAGTTCTATGATTTTTTAACACATATACATTCATGTAACCACTACCACAATTAGGATACAGAACAGTTTCATCAGGCCACAAAACTTTCATTCTTCTTTGAAGTCACATCCAACCCTTGACGGCCCGTCGCTATAGTTCTGTCTTTTCCAGAATGTAGAATGCCTTATATGTGGAATCACAGAATATGCAAACTTCCGAGACTTTCACTTGGTATAATGCATTTAAGATTCATTCATGTTGTGTTTTGTTCATAGTTCATCCTTTTTTCTTGCTGAACAGTTTTGCATTGTAGGTAGATTGCAACAGTTTCTTCATTGACCTGTTGAATGACGTTTGGGGTGTTTCCAAGTTTTAGTGATGATGAATGGAGTGCTTATAAACATTCATAGAGAGTTTTTCTGTGGACATAGATTTTTATTTCACTGCGATTAATACCTAGGAGTGGATTTGCTGATCATATCGTAAGTGTATGTTTAACTGTGTAAGAAATGGCTACACTCTTTTCCAGAGGAACTGTCATATTGCATTCTATTCTACTGGCAGTGTCTGAGTGTTGTAGTTGCTCTGTATCTGGGCCAGCACTTGGTATTGTCTTTTTTTGTTTGTGTTTTAATTTTTTTAACGTTTATTTTTGAGAGAGACAGAAAGAGCGTGAGCAGGGGAGAGGCAGAAAGAGAGGGAGACACAATCTGAAGCAGGCTCCAGGCTCTGAGCTGTCAGCACAGAGCCCGATGCAGGGCTTGAACTCACGAACCACGAGATCATGACCTGAGCTGAAGTTGGACGCTTAAGTGACTGAGCCACCCAGGCGCCCCCTCCCCACCTTTTTTTTTTTTTAAGCCATTGTAATAGGTGTGTGGTGACATCTCATCATGTTTTGTTGTTGTTGTTTGCTCTCACTGTGGTTTTAATTTGCCTGTCCCTAAGTGGCTAATGATGTCAAACATCTTGTGTTTATTTGCCATCTGTATATTTCTCTTTGGTGAAGAATCTGTTCAAGTCCTTTACTCATTTTTAATTGGACAATTTATTTTCTTACTGTTTGAATTTGGGGAGTTCTCTATATACTTGGATATAAGACCTTTGTCAGATACATGACTTGGAAAAATTTTAGCTCATTCTGTGTCTTCTGGTCTTTTCACTCTCTTAACAAAGTCTTTTGTAGAACAAGTTTTTTAGTTTTGATGAAATTTAGCTTGTCAGTTTTTTTCTTTTTTTTTAAATTTTTTTTTTCAACGTTTTTTATTTATTTTTGGGACAGAGAGAGACAGAGCATGAACGGGGGAGGGGCAGAGAGAGAGGGAGACACAGAATCGGAAACAGGCTCCAGGCTCCGAGCCATCAGCCCAGAGCCTGACGCGGGGCTCGAACTCACGGACCGCGAGATCATGACCTGGCTGAAGTCGGACGCTTAACCGACTGCGCCATCCAGGCGCCCCATGTCAGTTTTTTTCTTATGGATTGTGCTTCGGGTGTCATATCTAAGAATCTCAGATCATGAAAATTTTTTCCCATGTTTTCATCTAGGAGTTATAGTTTCATATTTTACATTTAGATCTATAATCCATTTTGAGTTCATTTTTATATAAGGTGAAAAATTTAGGTTGATGTTTATATATATGCCTATTAACGTGAAGCTGTTCCAATACTATTTGTTGAAAGGGCTATTCTTTCTCCATTGAATTGCCTTTCCACCTTTGTCAAAAATCATTTGGCCATATTTATGTGGGTCTCTTTCTGGGCTCTTGGTTCAGTTCCATTGATCTCTGTGTCCATCCTTTCATCAATATTACACTGTCTTGATTACTGTAGCTTTATAGTAATTCTTCTTTAAAATTTTTTTTTTTTAATTTTTTTTTTTTTTTTTTTTTTTTTTTTTTTTTACGTTTTACTTATTTTTGAGACAGAGAGAGACAGAGCATGAACAGGGGAGGGGCAGAAAGAGAGGGAGACACAGAATCCGAAGCAGGCTCCAGGCTCTGAGCCATCAGCCCAGAGACCGATGCGCGCTCGAACTCACAGACCGCGAGATTGTGACCTGAGCCGAAGTCGGATGCCCAACCGACTGAGCCACCCAGGCGCCCCTAAAAAATTTTTTTCTTAATGTTTATTTATTTTTGAGAGAGAGATGGAGCAGGAGTGGGGGAGGGGATGATAGAGAGGGAGACATAGAATCTGAAGCAGGCTCCAGGCTCTGAGCCGTCAGCACAGAGCCCGATGCGGGGCTCAAACCCATGAGCTGTGAGATCATGACCTGAGCCAAAGTCAGACGCTCAATCGGCTGAGCCACCCAGGTGCCCCGCTTTATAGTAATTCTTAAATCAGGTAGTCTGGATCCTCCACCTTAGTTCTTTTTTCAAAATTATTTTGACTATTTTAGTTCCTTTGATTTTTCCATATAAATTTTATAATCAACTTGTTTCTATAAAAAATCTGGTTGGGATTTTGAGATTGTGTTAAACCTACAGATCATTTTGTGGGGAATTGTAAGTATACCGAATCTTCCAATCCAGGAACACAGTATGACTGTCCATGTATTTAGGTCATCTCTGTTGGCTTTCTTCTGTGTTTTGTACTTTTCAATGTGTGGATTCTCTACATATTTTGTTAGATTTATATGTAAGTGTTTCACTCTTTTCAGCTCTTGTAACTGATGTGGGTTTTTGTTGTTGTTTTAACTTTGGTTTCTGATGATTTATTGGTAGGATGTAGAAATAGGATTGATTTTTTTGTGTGTTGGCCTTGTATCTTACAACTGTGCTAGCTCACTCAGTTGTAGGAGCGTCTTTAGAGATTCCCATGAGATTATCTGCATAGACAATCATGCCATCTGCAAATAGGGACAGTTGTTCTCTCTTTCCAATCTGTATGCCTTCCATTTATTTTTCTTGCACTGGCTAGCACTTCCAGTACGATGTTGAGTATCAGTGGTGAGAGTAGAGATTGTTGCTTTGTTCCCCTTAGGGGGAAAGCGTTCATTTTCACCACTAAGTACGTTAGCTGTACGTTTTTGGTATATGCCCTTTTTTGGGTTGAAGAAGTTCCCTTCTCTTCCTAGTTTGCTGGCAGCATTTGTCATGAATGGATGTTGAATTCTGTGAAATGTTTTTTCTGCAGCCATTGACATAATCATGTGTTTTTTTGTTATTTAAGCTGTTAATATGATGGGATATATCTGTTGATTTTCGAAAGTTGAACCAGCCTTTTATTCCTGGATTAAATCATGATTGGTTGTGATCTACTGTTCTTTTTACAAATTGCTGGATTTGATTTCCTAGTATTTTGTTGAGGAATTTTGTGTCTATGTTCATGAGGAATATAGGTCTAGTTGTCTTTCCTTAACTGTCTTTGGTTGTGTTATCAAGGTAATGCTGGCCTTATAAAATGGGTTGGAAAGTGTTCTTCCTCTTTTATTTTCTGGGAGATATTTTTATGGAGTTGGTATTATTTCTTTTTTTTAATATTTGCCAGTGAGACCATCTGGGTTTGGAGTTTTATTTTTTTAGAAAGATTTTAAACTACTAATCCAATTTATTTGATAGATCTAAGACTATTTAAGTTCTCTTTTACTTCCTGGGTAAGTTTTGGTAGTTTGTGGCTTTGTTTATTTACTTTTGAGAGAGAGAGAGAGAGAGACAGAGTGTGAGTGGGGGGAGGGGCAGAGAGAGAGAGAGAGAGAGACACAAAATCTGAAGCAGGCTCCAGGCTCCATGCTGTCAGCACAGAGCCCGGATGTGGGGCTCAAACTCACGAACCATGAGATCATGACCTGAGCCAAAGCCTGCTTTGGATTCTGTGTCTCCCTCTCTCTCTGCCCCTCCTCCCTCACTTGCACTCTGTCTCTTGCCCTCTCAAAAATAAATAAACATTAAAAAAATTAAAAGTAAATAAAATAAATTGTGATAAGATATACATAACGTGAAAGTTACTGTTATAACCATTTTTTTTTTTTTTTTTAAAGTAGGCTTCACGCCCAGCATGGAGCCCAGTGCAGGGCTTGAACTCACCCCTCTGAGATCAATACCTGTGCTGAGATGGAGAGTCAGGCGCTTAACTGACTGAGCCACCCAAGTGCCCTTGTTATAACCATTTTTAAAAGTACAGTTCAGTAGTGTTAAGTATATTCACATTATTGTACAACCAGTCTCCAAAACTTTTTCATCTCACAAAACTGAAGTACTACACCCATTAAATATCTACCCATTTCCCTTTTCCTCTAGCTTCTGGAAGCCACCATTCTACTTTCTGTTCCTAGATATCTCCTGCAAATGGAATCATATAATATTTATCTTTGTGTGACTCACTTATTTCACGTGGCATAATGCCCTCAGGGTTCATCCATATTATAGCATATGTCAGAATTTCCTTCCCTTTTATGGCTGAGTAATATTCTGTTGTATGTATACACAACATTTTATTCATTCATCTTCAGTGGATGCTTGGGTTGCTTCCACCTTTTTGCTATTGTGAATAATGCTGCTGTGAACATCGCTAGACAGTATTTCCTTCAGATTCTGCTTTTATTTATTTTTTTAAGTTTATTTATTTATTTTGAGACAGAGACAGAAAGAGCGAGTGGGGAAGGGTCAGAGAGAGGGACAGAGAGAGAATCCCAAGCAGTCTCTGCACTGTCTGCACGGAGCCCGATGTGGGGCTCCAACTCACACACCACAAGATCATGACCTGAGCCAAAACCAAGCGTCGGACACTTAAGTGACTGAGCCACCTGGTACTCCCAGGCCCTGCTTTTAATTTTTTGGGGTATGTATGCAACAGCGGAATTTCTGGGTCATGTGGTAATTCTATTTAAAAATTTTTGAGGAACCACCATACTATTTTCCATAGTGGCTACACTGCTTTACATTCTCAGCAGTGCACAAGAGTTCCCTTTCTCCACATCCTCACCAACACTTGTTATTTTCTCTGTTTTTTGTTTTGTTTTGTTTTATTTGATAGTAGCCATTCTAATGGCTGTGAGGTGATATCTCATTGTGATTTTGTTTTGCATTTCTTTAATGACCAGTGATGCTGAGCCTCTTTTCATGTGCTTGGTGGCCATTTATATATCTTTGGAGAAATATGTCTATTTAAGCCCTTTGTCCATTTTTTAATCTGGTGGTTGTTGTTGTGAGATGTGGGAGTTCTTTATATGTTCCAGATATTAACCCCTTATCAGATACATAATTTGCAAATATTTTCTCCCATTCTGTAGGTTGTCTTTTTACTCTATTAATTGTGTCTTCTGATGTACAGAAGCTTTAAATTTTGATGTAGTTTAGTTTATCTGTTTTTGCTTTTGTTATCATACCCAAGAAATCATTGCTAAATCCAGTGTCATGAAGCTTTTCCCCTAGGTTTTCTTCTGAGAGTTTTATTGTTTTAGGTCTTATATTTCAGTCTTTGATCCATCATTACTTCTATATTCTTGCTTTTTTTTTTTTTTTTTTTTTGTCTACTAGTTCTATCAGTTATGGAGAGAGGAATGTTGAAGGATTAAACTATATTTGTTCATTTCTTCTGTCAGTTTGATCAGTTTTTCTTTCATGTATTTTGAGGCTTTGTTATTGTATACACATTTAGGATCATTATGCCTTTTTAGCGAATTGAAGCTTTTATTGTTATATAATCTCCCTTTATATCCCTGGTAATTTTCCATGCTCTGATGTGTCCTTTTTCTGGTATTAATATAGCCATGCCAGCTTTCTCTTAGTGGTGTTTGTATGGTGTATCTTTTTTCCATTATTTTCCTTCTAACCTACCTATATATTTGAAGTGAGTTTCTTAAAGACAGCATACAGATAAGTCCTATATTTTTAATCCTTTCTGACAAAATCCATCTTTTTAAAAAATGTTTATTGGGGCGCCTGGGTGGCTCAGTCGGTTAAGCAGCCGACTTCGGCTCAAGTCATGATCTCGCGGTCCGTGAGTTCGAGCCCCGCATCAGGCTCTGTGCTGACAGCTCAGAGCCTGGAGCCTGTTTCAGATTCTGTGTCTCCCTCTCTCTGACCCTCCCCCATTCATGCTCTGTCTCTCTCTGTCTCAAAAATAAATAAACATTAAAAAAAAATTTTTTTTTAAAGTTTATTTTTGAGAGACAGGGAGAGAGTACTACCAGGGGAGGTGCAAAGAGAGAGTTGGGGGGGACAGAGAATATAAAGTGGGCTCCACGCTGTCAGCACAGAGCCCGATGTGGGGCCTGGACGAACTGTGAGATCATAACCTGAGCCAAAGTCAGACACTCAACCGACTGAACCACCCAAGCACCCATGGCAATATCTATCTTTAATTGGTGTGCGTTTAGACTATTTACATCTCATGCTATTATTGTGTTTTGATTTAGGCCTACCATTTTATGATTTATTTTCTGTTTGTTCCTTTTGTGCTTTGTTCCTGGGTTTTTTCCCTTTCCTCTTTTCCTTTGGGTTTGAGCATTTGCTAGTATACCATTATAATTGATCTGAAGAGTTTTCCCTGTATATGTCTTTTTGTAGTTTTTTAAAGTGTTTGCTCTAAGAATTATTTTATAACATTTTACAGTTTAATTATAGTTACCGTTTTACTTCTTCAGGTGAAGTATAGAAACTTTACCATCACATAGGTTTATTTACCTCTTTACCCTCCTTCCTCATTTTAGTTGTCATATACATTGCAACCCCATAAAACAATGTTAGAAATTTTGCTCTAAACCATCTTGCATATTTTAAAGAACTTAAGAGGAGAAGAATTATCTGTTGTATTTACCCAGATTTTTACCATTGCTGTTGTTCTTCTTTCATTCCTAATGTTGCAAGTTTCCCTCTGGGATCATTTCCATTCTAGCTGAAGATTTGAAATTTTAGCATTTCATTTAGAGCAGGTCTGCTGGCTGTGAATTCTTTTAATTTTCTTTTTTCTAAGAATGTCTTTATTTCACCTTTATTCATAATGGATGGTTTTGCTGGATATAGAATTCTGGGTTGTCAATTTGTTTCTCTGTACTTTAAAAATGTTATTCCCTTTCCTTCTGGCTTCCATGGTTTCTGATGATAAACCTGTATCATTCAAATCATTGTTTCACTATGTAGAGTGCGTCATTTTTTCTCTGGCTGTTTTTAGGACTTTTTTTCCCCCTTAGTTTTGAGCAGTTTGATTAGGATGCATCCAGGCACAGCCTTGTTTAATTTTTTGGTTAGGACTTGCTGAGCTTTTGAGTCTTTACATTTATCTTTTGTCAAATACAGGAAGTTGTCTGCCATTATCTCTTCAAAAACTTTTTTCTATTACATGTTTTTTTCTCCTTTTGGGACTCCAGTGACAGAAATAATAGACCTTTTGGTATTATCTCATAGGTCCCTGAGGCTCTGTGCATTATTTTTCTCTTTATTGTTCAGATGTGGTAATTTCTATTGATTTATCTTGAGGTTCATTGATTCTTTTACTTGGTCAGCTCCATTCTGCTTTTTAGTCCATTTATTGAGTTTTTTTATTTTGGATATTATATTTTATAGTTCTAACATTTCCATTTAGTTCCTCTTTGTATCTCAGTTTCTTTGCTGAGATTTTTGCCTTTATATTTGCTTCAGGAGTACTCATCCATCCTTTTCCCTTGGATTATTTTTACTGTAGATGCTTTGTAATCTGAGAGTTCCAGCGCTGTGCCATTTCAACACTAGCATCTATCGGTTGTCTTTTTCCATGTGATTTGAGATTTTTCTTGTTCTTTATATGCCAAGTAATTTTGGATTATATCATGGACATTTGATTATTATGTTTTGAGACCCTGGTCTTGTTTAAATCCTGTGAAGAATGTTGATTTTTGTTTAGTTTGGTTTTAGAAGGCAGTCAGCCTGCGTGGATTCAGGTGGCAAGTTCTGACCAATCTTCTGTGGGGTTGAGGATTCAATGTCAGTTCTGTTTCAAAGCCTTTGTGGTGCTATTTTGATCTTTCCTTGTGTGTGCTACCCAAGGGCCAGTCTGTGGCTCAGTCGGTTAATCATCCCACTCTTTTTTTTTTTTTTTTTTTATAATTTTTTTTTTCAACGTTTATTTATTTATTTTTGGGACAGAGAGAGACAGAGCATGAACGGGGGAGGGGCAGAGAGAGAGGGAGACACAGAATCGGAAACAGGCTCCAGGCTCCAAGCCATCAGCCCAGAGCCCGACGCGGGGCTCGAACCCACGGACCGCGAGATCGTGACCTGGCCGAAGTCGGACGCCCAACCGACTGCGCCACCCAGGCGCCCCA
Organism: Panthera leo; assembly: GCF_018350215.1. Classification (NCBI taxonomy): domain Eukaryota; kingdom Metazoa; phylum Chordata; class Mammalia; order Carnivora; family Felidae; genus Panthera; species Panthera leo. Next base: position 42,122,863 of record NC_056693.1, on the reverse strand, counting down.
ATCATCCCACTCTTGATTTTGGCTTAGGTCACGATCTCACAGTGCATGAGATCAAGCCCCGCTTCAGGCTCTGTGCAGGCAGCATAGAGCCTGCTTGGGATTCTCTCTCTTCCTCTCTCTCTGCCCCTCCCCTGCTCACTCTATTTTTCTCTTAAAATAAATAAATAAATATTTAACAAAAAAGGGAGTCAGATGCTTAACTGACTGAGCCACCCAGACACCCCACTGTTGCCCTCCTCCCACAACTCAGTCCACACCTAAGGTCAAGCAGTGGGAAGACAGGGAAAGGAAAAAGAAGTGGGACTCACTCCTCTTGGAACTCTGCTTCCTCGGATTGTAAAAGGAGTCCCTTCCTCAGAGTTTCAGGCATCTGCAGGCTTCTGCTGCTGCAGCTGTGTCCACCACTTGAGTCTTGGCTCGGGTCTGGAGTATGAGAATGAAAGACAAAACAAATTAAAAAAAAATTGTTTTAATTAATCTTTTTTAAAATTTTTATTTATTTATTTTGAGAGAGAGAGAGAGAGAGTGAGCTCATGACCTGAGCCGAAATCAAGAGTTGGAAACCCACTCAACTGAGCCACCCAGGCGCCCCAGGACAAAAAATTTTTTATTATTTTTTTTATGTTTTATTTACTTATTTTTTATATTTGAGAGGGAGAGAAACAGCACGAGCAGGGGAGGGGCAGAGAGATGGAGACAGAATCTGAAGCAGGCTAGGCTCTAAGCTGTCAGCACAGAGCCCGACGCAGAGCTCGAACTCATAAGCAGTGAGATCATGACCTGAGCTGAAGTCAGATGCTTAACTGACTGGCCACCCAGGTACCCCGGACAAAAAAAAAAATTCAGGAAAATAAAAAACAGGCTTTCCCCCCAGCGTCTATGGTATTCAGAATCCCCTTGGCCACCTCTCTAGCCAGAACTGGAGGGATTGGCTTGGAGCTCATTCTGTCCACACGTGGTTCCCTTTTCTGAATTTGAGGTTGCCTTGGGTCCAAGTTGGGCAATACTGGGAGGAAAAATAGGAAACTGACTGCTGGTTGGTTCAATGAACTCTGAACTCTGTCTTTTTCCCTTATCTGCCCACTACTGTTGAGTTTTTAGAGTCCTGAAGTAGCTGCTCCATGCCTTGTTTCCAGATTTTATAGCCACATTTAGTGCGAGAGGGTGCATTGTACTTCTTCCATTAACTAGAACTGGAATTCTCATGTTGTGATGTTTGGAAGCTTTCTAATTTGTTTTTACTTTTTATAGCAAATAGGCTATTCGCTTGCAGGCTACAGGGACCTTGGCCTGCTTAGACTAGAGATAAATCATAATGCTGTGGTGGTTTTGTTTGTTTTTTGTTTATTTTTGTTTTAGAAGTAAGAAAATGTTTAAAATATCACTCTGGATATTCCTGGCATGTGCAAGGAATCACAAAAATACACGTTTAAATGAGTTTGGTCTTAATATTTTTTCAAATGAATGAACAGACTTCAGCCTGTAGTTGTGAAAATGGAATGTCCCAGGTGAAAAAAGGTTTGTGACCACTCAGTTCAGTCCTATCACCAACATTTAAGTCTTTTACTTCATCCTTTATTGACATTTAGCTTCAGTGTGACTGACATCACCTAAAATCACCTAAATTTTCTGTTTTTTCATTTGACTGCTTTTATCAAGTCTGCTCTCCCCCTTGTTCCTGTAGCTGAATCTTTAATCTTAAGTGTGTGCCAGAGTCTACCTTATGGCATTAACCTGGCCCTCTATCCTGTTGGCATAATTTTGAAGCTTATCTTACATACGAACAATCCCGAGTCTCTTATCCACAAATATGGCAGTGGATAGGCCAGCCTTGCACGTTTTCTGCAAATAGAAACTTACATGGGCAGCAGCCATCCCCAAAGCCTTTCACCTGAACCTCTGTTCTAGGTTGACATGAAACATTAATGATCAGCCTTTGGATAGTGTCCAGTTACCTGTGGGTATGGTTTAATGGTCGTTATTAGATGCCTGTGCATTTCTAGTTGGTCAGTCAGTCTTAACCAGCTGTTTATGGAATACCTGCTCGGGGGGATAGAGCAGGGAACTAGATAGACATGATTCCTGAGACAGGTGCCACCATGCAGTAAGGTGCAGTGAACACAGGAACAAGTCACGTTGGAGGCATTTCCTCCTTCAGTCAGCAGGAGAAGCTAAGGCTATGGAGAAAATGAGACTAAGGGTAGCCTGCTTGGAGGACATCGAAAGGAAGCCTGGAGGGGGAGGGCTAAGATCAGGAAAAGCCTCCCAGAGGGACTTGTGTTTATCTTTTTATCTGCTTGTTTCAAAATTCCTTTTTTAAAAAATTGTTTTTAATGTTTATTTTTGAGAGAGAGACAGAGTATAAGTGGGGGAGGGGCAGAGGGAGAGAAGGAGACACAGACTCTAAAGCAAGCTCCAGGCTCCAAGCTGTCAGCACAGAGCCCGATGCGGGGCTCGAACCCATGGATCGGACCGCGAGATCATGACCTGAGCTGAAGTTGGACTCTTAACCGACTGAGCCACACAGGTACCCCTCAAAATTACTTTTTAAAAAGATGTTTATTTTGAGTGAGAGAGAGAGAGAGAGAGAGCATGAGAGAGGGCAGGGGAGGGTCAGAGAGAGGGAGAGAGAGAATCCAAGCAGGCTCCGTGATGTCAGTGCAGAGCCCGAATGTGGGGCTTGATCCCATGATCCGTGAGATCATGACCTGAGCTGAAACCAAGAGTCAGACGCTTAACTGACTGAGCCACCCTGGTGCTCCTCAAAATTACTTTTTATTTAAAAATTTTTTTAAATGTTTATTTTTGAGAGAGAGAGCACAAGCAGGGGAGGGGCGGAGGGGGGGGTGGGGCACAGAGGATCCGAAGCAGGCTCTGCACTGACAGCAGTGAGCCCAACGTGGGGCTCGAACTCATGGATTGTGAGATCATGACCTGAGCTGAAGTTGGATGCTCAACCAACTGAGCCACCCAGGCACCCCTCAAAATTACTTTTTAAAGAAATCATACAAGTACTGCTAATTTATTTTAGAAAAAAAGAGAAAGTAGTAGTACCTTAAAAGAAAAAAACAAATTTCCTGGAATCTTACTAATCAGAGATGAGCAGTATTCACGTTGTGTATAACACTTCTGTGTGTGTGTTTATTATATATGTATGTATGGATGTGTGCACACACACACACATAAACACACACAAAATACAGGTTCCTTTATAACATGATTGCATACTTCTCTTTATCAATAGGCTTCACAGCGTTTTCTTGTTTTTCATTTTTATCTTAAATTTTTTTGAGTAAAGTTGACATACAGTGGTTTTCATTTTTATTTTTAATTTGAATACGACAAATTTCACTTTTTATGGTGTACCGATCTGTGAATTTTGACAAATATGTAGTCATTTGTCTACCTCTACAATCAAAGTTCAGAATGGTTTCATCACCCCTCAGACTTGTCTCATGCTGCCATTTTCTTGTTAATCATTCCCTCTACTTCTATCCAGTCTGTGGCAACCAGTATATCTTGTTTCTATCCCTATATTTGAGCCTTTTCCAGGATGTCACATAAGTAGAATCATACAGTGTTGTCTTTGAGTCTGGCTTTTTTCACTTAGCATGATGCATTTGAAATATTCTTCTGTGTTGCTGTGTGTATCAGTAGTTTATCTTTTTTTTTTTTGGCTAAGTAATATTCCATTTTATGGACATACCACTAGTTGCTTATCCATTCATCCAAGGCCACTTAGATTGTTTCCGGTTTGGGGTGATTGTAAGCAGAGCTGTAGTAAACATTATGTAGAGGTATTTGTGTGATCATAATTTTCATTTCTCTAGGGCAGACACCTACGAGTGGGATTACTGGGGCATAGGGCATAAGTGTATGTTTAACTCTATAAGAAACTGCCTCACCATTTCCAGAGTGGCTGTGTACCATTTTGTATTCTCACCAGCAGTGTGTGAGAGTTCTAGCGGCTTTGCATCCTTGCCATCACTGGGTATTGTCTCTTACTCTCTAAATTGTAGCCACTCTGGTGAGTGTAAAGTGGTGTATCATTGTGATTTTAATTTGCATTTCTCTAATGGCTGATAATGTTGAGGATCTTTTCATGTGGCTGTTTGCCATCTATACGTCTTCTTTTGTGTGGTGTCTTCTACCCACTTTTTTTTAAATTTTTAATTTGAACTTTAATTAAAAAAATTTTTTTACATTTATTTATTTTTGAGAGACAGAGAAAGAGTGTGAACAGGGAAGGGGCAGAGAGAGAGGGAGACACAGAATCTGAAGCAGGCTCCAGGCTCTGAGCTGTCAGCACAGAGCCCATACGGGGCTCGAACCCATGAACCGTGAGATCATGACCTGAGCCAGAGTCAGACGCCCCACCAACTGAGCCACCCAGACTCCCCCAACTTTTTTAAGTTTATTTTGTGTGTGTGTGTGTGTGTGTGTGTGTGTGTGTGAGAGAGAGAGAGAGAGAGAGAGAGAGAGAGACAGAGACAGCGTGCATGTAGAGCATGAGAGGGAGGGAGAGACAGAGAGTGAGAGAGAGAGAATCCCAAGCAGGCTCTGCACTGTCAGCACGGAGCCTGATACAGGGCTCAAACTCACAGACCTGAGCCAAAACCAAGAGCTGGACCTTAATCACTGAGCCACCTAGGGGCCCCCTCTTGTACCTACTTTTAAATTGGATTGTTTTCTTATTGTAAAGATTTGAGTGTTATTTGTATATTCTGGATGTAAGTCCTTCAACATTCTTTTTAAATTTAGGTTTTTATTATGGAAACTTATAAACATTTACTAGTTGTATTAATCAGGGTTCTCCAGAGAAACAGACTAGTGGGATATAAAAAGAGATTTATTGTGAGAAATTGGCTCCCGTGGTTATGGAGGCAGAGAAGTCCCATGATCTGCTGTCTGCAGGCTGGAGATCCAGGAAAGCCGGTGGTGTAATTCAGTTGGAGGACTATGAGCCTAGCGCTGATGACATAAATTCCAACCCAAGGGCAGGAGAAGATGTGACTCAAGCGGTGAGGCAGGAAAAAAGGGGCGAATTCTTCCTTTCTCTCCCTTTTGTTCTATTCAGGCCCTCAGCCACCCTCACAGACAGACCCAGAAACAATGTTTACTCTGGGCACACTGTGGCCCACTCAAATTGACATAAAACTAACCTTCGTGTTAGTACAGAGGATAGCGTTATGTATCCCTGTATACCCTTCACCCATCTTCAGTGGTCATCAACATTTTACTTATCTATCTATCTATCTATCTATCTATCTATCTATCTGTCTGTCTATCTATTTAGAGGGTGGGAGGGGCAGAGAGAGAAGGAGAGAGAGAGCATCCCAAGCAGGTTCCGTGCTCAGTGCAGAGCCCGTCACAGGGCTCGATTGCACGACCTCGGGATCACCACCTAAGCCGATACCAAGAGTTGGACGCTTAACTGCTTAACTGACTGAGCCATCTAGGAGCCCCTTATTTTCTTCTTTATCAACTCCTCCCATTTTTCTGCCTGACATATTCTAAAGCTGGTCTCAGATATGATAGCATTTCAACTGTAACTACTTAGTATACATCTCTAACAGTTGAAGACTTTTTCCCCTAAATGACACATGCACAATATTATCACATCTAAATAATTAATAGTTCCTTAATATCATCTAAAATCTAGTATGTGTTTCTTTTTCTCCAGGGATCGCAAAAGTGCCTTTTAGGTTTGTTTGAGTCAGGATCTAAAGAAGATCTGCACGTTGCTTCTGCTTGATACGTTTCTTAGTCTCTCTCTCTCTCTCTCTTTTTTAATGTTTATTTATTTTGAGAGAGAGAGAGGGACAGAGAGTGAATCGGGGAAGGGCAGAGAGAGAGGGAGACACAGAATCTGAAGCAGGCTCCAGGCTCTGAGCTGTTAGCACAGAGCCAGATGTGGGGCTCGAACTCACGGACCGTGGGATCACGACCTGAGCCGAAGTCAGACACTTAACTGACTGAGCCACCCAGCGCCCCTCTTAGTGTCTCTTAGTCTGCAACAGCAGCCCCCCCTCCTTTTATGCTATTGATTGGTTGATGACGTTAGGTAGTTTGTTGTGTAGCATTTCTCACATTTTGAATTTGGTTGATGGCCTCCTCAGTGTAATTTTAACATGCTTTTCTTTCTTTTTCTGATTTTAAGTTTACTTATTTTTGAGGGAGAGACAGAGAGAGTGAGTGGGGGAGGGACAGGGAGAGAGGGAGACAGAGAGAATCCCAGGCAGGGTCCACACTGTCAGTATAGAGCCCAACGTGGGGCTCAAACCCATGAACCATGAGACCATGACCTGGGCTGAAACCAAGAGTTGGACGCTCAACCAGCTGAGCCACCCAGGTGCCCCAACATGCTTTTCTAACTTCCATTTCCTGTACACTAGGGTTAGCTCTGGAGGCTCGATTTTAGGGGGTGGCAAGAAAGTTTTCTAGGTCCTGCTGTGTACAACCTATTGCATCGACATCAGAAAGCAATGTCTGAGGGGCGCCTGGGTGGCTCAGTCGGTTGGGCGGCCGACTTCGGCTCAGGTCATGATCTCGCGGTCCTTGAGTTCGAGCCCCGCGTCGGGCTCCGTGCTGACAGCTCAGAGCCTGGAGCCTGTTTCCGATTCTGTGTCTCCCTCTCTCTGACCCTCCCCCGTTCATGCTCTGTCTCTCTCTGTCTCAAAAATAAACATTAAAAAAAAAAAAAAATTAGAAAAAAAAAAAAAAAAAAAAAAAAAGAAAGCAATGTCTGATTGTCTCACTTTTAGCGATGCCAGGATTGACCGGTGGGTACAGGTGTTTTGAGCCTGATCTAGCTATTTAAAACTCCTCGTTGACCTTTTACTCAATAGCTTAACAGCCAATGATAATCGTAACCTGGGTCAGTGGTTCTCCTTGGAAGTGGGAGATTTTGCCTCTCAGGGAACATGTGACAGTATTTGGAGACATTTTTGGTTGCCACCACAGGGGTGGGTTGAGTACTGGCACCTGGCGGGTAGAGGCCAGGGATGCTGCTAAACATCAGACGATGCACAGGACGACCCCCACAACGAAGAATTCTCCAGTCCGAAGTGTCAATAGTGCCAAGTTTGGGAAACTTTGTTCTGGAGTAGAGTATTGGTTTCAGAATTTTGAAAAGGTCTCCATGTGAACCAAGTATGTGAACCATTGGTTTTAGACCAAGAGCTATAGAAGTCTGAGTGAGGGGAGGGTAATTGAGCTGAAGCGCCATAGAAAGCTTTAGTGGAGGGTGACACAAATGGGGGTTAGAAGGATGATTTTGATAAGTTGGCAGAGGAAAAAAAAAAAAAAAATATATATATATATATATATAAAATACAACCAAGTTAACATCTAGCTTTCAGGTGGGTTGAGAAACTGGCCCAGGTCCACTACCAACTGGTAATTTTCTAATTCTGTCAGTCCTTCTGCGTTTACTAGCTGGAATTCTGGTAAGGAACTTTCCCTCATCACCCATTTGATTGCCTTTAAATACAGTTTGTACTGGAAAGGCAAGCAAGGTACCTGCTTGGTCTTTGTCCTTTACTTGTTTTCTAATAACAAGCTGATGCTTTAGCAACCCCCAAAGGTAAACATTGGGGTTTCACCCCCTTGAAATGACCTGTTAAAAACTCATGGATTTTTCTATATTTAATAGATTTCAGTATTTTTGGTCATTTAAAAAGACCTTTGGTTTTGAAATAATTTCAGACTTACACAAAGGTTGCAAGGTTGGTACTGAATAATACATACTTTCTCCTGGATTCTCCAAATGTTAACTTTTTACCACATTTACTTTATCCTTTCTTTCTGTGTGTAGGTGTATGTATGTGTATGTGTATATTTATATAATATTTTAACTTTTTTGAGCGTGTAGTGCATACTTGATGCCTATTTATCCTTCAATATGTCAATGTCTTTAAAGGTAAGACTGGTGTTGTTACAAAGGTGTTGTTACAAAACCGCAGGAAGATGATCAAAGTCAGGAAATTAACACTGATAAAATACTGAAGCTAAACTTTAGACCTTATTCATGTTTCTCTGGTTGTCTCAAGACTGCTCTATATAGTACAAGAAAATCCTGGGTCATGTATTGCGTTCAGTCGTCACGTCTTTTTAATCTCCTTGAATCTGGAATAGTTCCACAGCCTTTGTGTTTTGTGACATTGACATTTTAGAGGAATACAGGCCATTTATTTTGTAGAATGCCCCTCAATTTGAGTTTGACGTTTTCTCATGTTTAGATGCTGCTTATTTTGTGGTATTGTCAGGAATACCACAGAAATGATGGGGCATTTTTCTTAGTGCCTCATATCAGAGGCAAATGAGCTAGATTCGTTCCATTACTGGTAATCCGAACTTGGTTAAAGTGATATCTGCCAGGCTTCTCCACTGTCAAGTTACTATTCTTTCCTGTATAATTAGTAAGTATTTTTTTGTGGGGAGATACTTTTAGAGCATGTAAATATCCTGTAGCTCCTCAAACTTTTCCTCATGAGTTTTAATATCCATTGATTCTTGCTCGAATTCAGTAGGTTATGATGGTTGCCAAATGGCGATTGTCTGAATCCATCATTCCTTCTGTATTTATTAGCTGGATTTCAACTGCAAGGAAGAGTTTTCTCTTCTCCCCTGTTTATTTATGTCAGTATGGGCTCATGGGTTCATGTTTTATTCACAGTCTTTTAATATTTAACTGTTATTATTTATTTTGGTGCTCAAATTGTCCCAGATTTGGCCAGTGGGAGCCCTTTGGAACTGTCTCCAATGTCCTTTAGACATGTTCCCTTCATCCTCAGACACAAGATATCCAGATTCCTCTTAGATTTCCCTACCTTAGCCCTTGAATTCTCCAAGGGAGCCCTGGTTCCTTTCACTGGAAAATAATAGTATTTAGAAACCAAGATTTGAATGTTATTCAAATATATACATTTATATATATTATCTGTTTTATCTATCTTTCTGTCTATCTATCTCCTGGTCTCTTAGGATATGCATTTCACTATTTTGACCCCAAATTAATCCAAGAGGAGGAAAAAAGCTCCTCTTGGACTGCTAGTTTCTCATTCAATGAGAAAAACAGTGCCCTTCTTGCCATTTGGTTAAGGTGTTTTTCAGAGATGCTACGGTGGGGAGGTGCCCAAGAGTTAAAGCAGAGAGATGAAGGAGAGGGGGCAGGTTTTACTTTTGAATCATGAGGGTTGGGAGGCTACTTCCTGGGATTTCAGCTTTATCCATGAAGCAAGGACATGAGAAAGGAAGGGAGGGGAAAGGCAACCCGAATGCCAGCAGCATCGTTAACCATCTTCACATGTGTGTGGTTTGAAGGCAGCTTGTCTCTTGTGTCCTCCACATCTACATGTGCGTTGTTTTTGCTCCATTACTACTTTAAATGGTCTGAAAATGTAGCTTTTTGGGCAGGGTGGCATTTGCAGGAAAATGTTGTGGGCATTTTTTTGGCAAGAAAGATGCTGACCGTCCTGTGGTTTTCTGAAGTCATGTGCAATTCTATCATCAAACCACATAATAAGATTTTCTAAACTTTTTTAAAAAACAAGATGTTTTGCACTTCGGGAATACTGTTATGGGCCGTACGTAGTTGGACGTCTAAAAATAGACTTGTTTTGATCTAACACTGTGGTATGCCATGGCCAGCCACTGTGTACAAGTGACCTGTGGGTTTAATGTGTGTGTGATCGAGCTCACTTATGCTATAAGTCTGATAATTTATGTTATAGGTGAGAGTCTTGTCAAAAAAAAAAAAAAGAAAAGAAAAGAAAAAAAGAACTTGAAATGCAATCCCCTGAGTTCAACTCTTATGTGTATGGCTTTAGGATTTCAAAATGGCAAAATTATTTACACAGTAGACCCTGGCTTGGAAAATCTATCAGGAACACCTGTTGGGTTGGCCTTATAACACCCTCGGCTCAGACCAGACCAGGCCGACAGCAGCTCGAGCCTTCTGTCCTTCACAGAAAACAAAGCCTTCGGGGTTTGAAGCAGGCACTGCTCCGAATGTGGTACCCGCAGGGCATGGCTAACAGAGCTGGTGGAGGTGCTGGTCACCTTGCCCTGGTCTCCCGTTTTCTTCTTTCTGCCCTGAGTCCTTGGCAGCCTCCCTTCCCCCTTTTGTCTGTCTCTCCCTTTCTTCTCAACAATAAGGCACTTATTTGCTTCTGCCCCTTGGCTCCTTTGGTTAAACTAATTCTGCCTAAACAGCCGCCTTGGTGGCTTTAGCGCCTGAGGGGGTCCTTGCCCTTCCTGAGCAGGTAGTTCTGTTTTAAATCTCCGCCTCTCTCAAATCCATAGCTCAAATCCCTTGACACCATTAGCTCCTTTGTTTGAGAACCACCCCCTTCCCCCAGATTTGCTCAGTGCTCGATTGTCTCAGGGGAGAGAGGAGGGAAATATTTTAAATCTACTTTCCTCAGGGGATGGCCTCCCTTGAGAGTGGCAACTCAGTGGGTTATTCTGTTTAGGCAAATTAAGATGTTACTGTAGTTAGATCCCTTTGAGAATGATCAAAGTTGTGTGCTTTGTCAGGGAGCCTTGTGGCACTGGTTGCCGGGTCTCCTGTGTTCCTTGAAGAGGAGCCATACAGTGTTGCTTTTTTCCAAGAGTGTGGGGAGGAACTAGACCCTGGTAAGTAAGTTCTATGTTAGACATCTGGCCTAGGAGAACGAGGTCTGTGGAACCACACCTTTGGGGCCTTGGACCAATCTTCTGGCCACACGATGGAGATGCCACCTGCTTCCTGAGTGAGTATCAGACAGCGAATGGACCGTGCCCAGCACGGGGCCTGAGAGCATCCTTACCTTACAGATGCTCCTACATGCAAACCATTGTTATTCTGAGGTGGCTGGCAGCACACGGCCAGCCATTGGAGGCCCTCTGCAGAACACGTAGCGTGGCTTCTGGCCTGGCAGCTTCTGTTTTAAGGTGCTCTGTCATTTAAAAGCCTGTACATATGGAGAGCAGCTTACAACCCCTGGCCTCAGGATGCAGAAAGATGGCGGGGGAAAGGCCTCGTGCCCCTTCTGCGCTTCTAGCTCCGGCTCCCGTCTCAGCCTCCGCTGTGAGGTGGTTAAGAATGGAGCTGGTTCTGGGGCGCCTGGGTGGCGCAGTCGGTTAAGCGTCCGACTTCAGCCAGGTCACGATCTCACGGTCCGTGAGTTCGAGCCCCGCGTCAGGTTCTGGGCTGATGGCTCGGAGCCTGGAGCCTGTTTCCGATTCTGTGTCTCCCTCTCTCTCTGCCCCTCTCCCGTTAATGCTCTGTCTCTCTCTGTCCCAAAAATAAATAAAAAACGTTGAAAAAAAAAAATTTAAAAAAAAAAAAAAAAAAAGAATGGAGCTGGTTCTGAGGCATGGTCACTGCCTTGCACCTCTCCTGCCCTCTCTCGCTTCTCCCTTCTGCTCATCAGGAAGGCTTACAGCAGAAGCAGCGTCGGGTCTTTGAGGCTAAATACAAGCCATGTCTCATCTTTCAAATATTTTTTTCAGTTTTGGTGGGAAGAGGGACATTTGATCCGTTGATTCATTGATTCATTCATAAGATTTATTTATTTTTGAGAGAGAGAGAGAGAGAGAGAGAGAGACAGACAGCGTGTACGCCACACCAGTTGGGGAGGGGCAGAGGGGGACAGAGGATCTGAAGCAATCATGACCTGAGCCGAAGTCAGATGCTTAACCGACTGAGCCACCCAGGCACCCCCAAAATACTGTTTTTTAAAGCACAACAGAAATAATTTCCCAGTGTAGAAACCAGGCTCATGATTTGGATGCTTCCTGGAACATTAGTTGAGAAGGCTATAAAGAGGTGTTCTGTTGTTTGGTCAGCGAAGTTTAGGACCGACTGTTAATGGGAGTATAAACATGAAAACTGAGGTACTTTGGTCAAGGACTGGGTTCTGTCCCTGCCCTCCACTTTACCCCCAACCAAGGGTCTCAGTTTGAAAGTGAGTCACCACCTCACGCAAGCTTTCTCTCCTGCTTCTCCTCTGAGACCCCCTGAGTCCAGTTGCTCCCAGGAAGACTTCTCAAGACCTCTGCTGCTGCCCAAGCTCTCGGCGACTGTCAGTTTTCCAAACCTCAGCACTTCTCTGGGCACTGAGCCTTGGCACCTGGACAGTTACCTGTCTTTGTGTGTATAATGAGGTGTGTTGGCTGTGTTGGAACTGAGACCCTAATCCCAGCAAGCCTCTAGGTGCCACAGAGCAGTCAGGGTCACTGGAGAAGTTGTGTGGCCACATAGAAGCCACTGCCGATTCAGATTGTTGGAGATAGTCTTCATTTGGACAGTCATTTTGCATCTGGTGGTTTTGAGACTCCTTAAAACTATTTTTAAATATTGTGATTTTTGTTTGTATGTGTATCTTAAATTTTTGTGTGTGTGTTTATTTTATTTTTGAGAGAGAGAGAGAGAGTGAGCGAGCACAAGTGGGGGAGGGGCAGACAGAGAGGGAGACAGAATCGGAAGCAGGCTCCAGGCCCTGAGCTGTCAGCACAGATCCCGATGCGGGGCTCGAACCCACAAACTGTGAGATCATGACCTGACCCCAAGTCAGATGCTTCACCGACTTGTATGCATATCTTTAAGTGAGTTTGATTAGATCCTTTGATAAACTAATAATCAAGGAAGGTTAGGATGTCGTCTGATCTTTGAAGATATCTTCATACCTACTAGGGTTACTCTTCCTTCATGGGGGTCCCTGCCATCACATTAGAGTAAGGCCGGCCTTTTTATTACGTGCTGGTCTCCAGGTTGTTCTGTGCTCACTCCCTGCACTTATAGTGCAGTGGCTTCCAGGAGAGGGGTTGTGTGCTCTCAGGAAGGGTTTAGGAATGATGAAGTCTTCTGATAAAGAAATGGGACCAACATGGACTTGCAGAGTGACTTTCATTTTCCATTAGAGCTTTTAATGTCGATTTTAAATATTCATGAATGGTTTCAAAACAAGTAAGGATTGATTCTTAGAGGTCACTAACATTTAACTCATAATAAGCCAGTGTGTTTCAGAAAGTGTTTATACATGGAATATTTAATTTTTTAAAATAAAAGCACACATCCTCATTGTGGAAATTCTGGAAAGTCAAAGAAGCCTACATGGGGTGCCTGGCTGGTTCCATTAGTGCAATGTGCAACTCTTGATCTTGGGGTTGTGAGTTCGAGCCCCATGTTGGGTGTAGAGATTACTTAATAAAATCTTTAAAAAAAAATCTATCCACAGTCCTACCACATAGACGGATTCCTGAAATTCCAAATATTTTATGCTTTTGTTTTAAAAGTTTAAATACCATAGTCAATATCTCTATATCTTTACCTTGACAATCTGGTAAGAGTTTGTAAAACCATTTGGATCTGGTGTCTTTACGAGTGGTAACGGGCATCTGGGTGGCTTGGTTAAGCATCCAGCTTTGGCTCAGATCATGATCTTAAGGTTTGTGAGTTCAAGCCCCACATTCTGCTTGGGATTCTCCCTCTCCCTCACTCTGTCTGCCCTTCCCTCACTTGTGCGCATGCTCCCTCTCAAAATAAATAACCTTAAAAAAAAAAGAAAAGAAAAAGAGTGAATGACATATTCATCTAGTAAAATAAGCAGTTTTGTACTAGAGACCTAGAACATGTTGTGAAATTTCCTTCCTAGGAGTTCCCTTCCTAGTCCGTATGAGCTGGATTATGCTTCAGCAACAAACAAACTAAAATCTCAATGGCTTAACACAAGGGAGGTTTTCTTTTCACGAATAGTACACATCTCCCATGAGCCTTACTCAGAGGCCACCCCCTCCCGGAACACTGCTGGCTGCTGAGGCAGGGAGAGGGAGCGTCCTCACTGGCCATTCCCAGATCTCTCACCCATTCAAACCTTTTGTTATTCAAACCAGAAGTAGTTGCTGGCTGTAAGTGGCTTGAGACTCATGTGACGTTGGAGGCCCACTTTTCCCACAGGAAAAATATATTAAATTAAAAATAGAAAGCTAGGTACAAGAATGAATATTTTTAATGAGAAACACACAAAATTATGAATTTAAGAGCTGTTTTCTTTCTGTTTTTAGGCCTCCACTAATATAGGTCATATTTGAATTTTTAGTATGATCAGTTTAATATTGAAAAAGTATACAGAATCAGAGTATACAAAAATGTAGGTGTACACTAGAACAATTTAAATTTTATTATTTTTTAAGATTTTCTTTTTAAATAATCTGTATGCCCAGTGTGGGGCTCAAACTCACAACCCCAAGATCAAGAATTGCAGCCTCCACCAACTGAGCCAGACAGGTGCCCCTAGCAACTCACATTTTAAATTGCCACTATTTTGTATTGAGCAGCACCATTACCTGTGCTGTTAGGCTGCTATGCTCTGTACATCCTCTTATGGATGAATGTGTGTAGCAGGTTGTCACTGGCACGTTGGCTTCTTCGGTCGATTTCAATGCACCGGAGGCCATTTTGAGTGCCGTTGTCTTTGGGGCTTTCCGACCGCATCATTTCAGGGTTTGTCAGATAGCGTCTTACAAATTGGGATGCATGAATTGTCATCTTCCACACACGTTCTCATTCTTTGTAGCACTGCTGTAGGTTCCTGCCATACACCCTGGAATTCTGATCTATTTTATATTTTAATTAATTAATTAATTAATTTGTTTATTTCATCCAAGTTAGCATAGAATGCAGTAATGATTTCTGGAGTAGATTCCAGTGTTTCATCCCCTTACCCACTGAGCCCATCCCCCCCTCCCAAACCCCTCCTGCAACCCTCAGTTTGTTCTCAGTATTTAAGAGTCTCTGATGTTTTGTGTCTCTCCCTGTTTTTATATTATTTTTGCTTCCCTTTCCTTATGTTCATCTGTTTTGTCTCTTAAAGTCCTCATATGAGTGAAGTCAAATGATTTTTGTCTTTCTCTGACTGACTGACTTCACTTAGCACAATATCCTCCAGTTCCATCCACGTCGTTGCAAATGGCAGGATTTCATTCTTTTTGATTGCCGAGTAATACTCCATTGTATATATACACCACATCTTCTTTATCCATGCATCCATCGATGGACATTTGGGCTCTTTCCATACCTTGGCTATTGTCAGTAGTGCTGCTATAAACATTGGGGTGCATATGCTCGTTCGAAATAGCACACCTGTATCCCTTGGGTATATACCTAGTAGTGCAATATCTGGGTTATAGGGTAGTTCTATTTTTAACTTTCTGAGGAACCTCCTCAAACCACCAGTTTGCGTTCCCTGATCAATTCTATTTCATGTGATTCCCACCAAAAAGGGAGAACATATGTATGTGCTTATAATTACATACTCTGCATTATTGAATATAATCTTGGTCTATCTTGTGAATTTTAGGGCCTGTTTCTTCTTCATGATGTCAGCTCAGAGTGTATCTGGAAGCCATTCCTGCGGTGGGGGGATTTACAGTAACTATGTGTGGAAGTGACAACTGAACCCAAATGTAACCTGTCTCTCACTCAGCTTCCAATTAGCCAAATCCCCAGAATGCCCATTGATACTCCATTGCCACCTGGTGAGGAGTCATGGTAGCAAGCTGGAGCGGCACTTGTGGAGTTCTGAGGCAGAAACTCCATCATCTTGAGAATAAATCTGCATGGGGAACATCTCACAGCACAAGCCTCCAACCCTACAGTGTGCCTGCAAGGGGGAGAATGGGATGTACTGGTGAACAGTGCCGTTGATTACTGTGGCCTCCAGAAAGGTCCTGACGCTGGACACTTCCACCAATAGTAACATGGGGTCCTGTGAAATTTTTAAAAGTTTGATTTATTTATTTTTAAAATTTATTTGAGAGAGAGTGTGTGCCAGTTGGGGGAGGGGCAGAGAGAGAGGGGAGGGGAGAGAGAGAATCCCAAGCAGGCTCTGCACTGTCAGCACGGAGCCCAATATGGGACTCGAACTCACTAACCGTGAGATCATGACGTGAACCAAAGCCAAGAGCCGGACGCTTAACCGACTGAGCCACCCAGGCGCCCCAAAATTTTGAAAAGTTTTAATAGTAACTTAATCAGTCAACATTTTTTCCCCTTCCTGCTTTTTGAGTTTGCCAGTCATAATTAGCTGCTGACAACCTTTTAGTATAAATTTGTTTGCCAACTATGAAAAAATACTCTTGGTCAGTCGGTAGGTGCTACATGGAAAGGGCCCTGTCAAGGACACACATGATCCCTCAATTAGCAAATACAAGGGCTGTTACTTATTTGCACCTTTTTGAACAACTCCGTACTATTTTACATTGTGATATTTGTCTACTGCAAAACAGTTATAAGTTGAATTACTTCTGACTCTTGGGTTGCCTTGAAGTTGTTGGCTTCCAGCATTAACTTTGAGTTCGTACTTTCTTCTTGTTGGTCAATAGGTAGGTTTTACTTTAGCAGTAGACTTCACTGTGCTGGAGGAAAATTTGACATTTGCTATGCCAAAAGGCAGGCAAAAAAGTGTACTGCTTATTCGAAACAATATTAGAAGCTGCTTAAATACCTATCAAAAGGGGATTGATTAATGTATGTGTATAGCTGTGTGTGTGTGTATCTATCTGTATCTCTGTCTACCTATGAATACTCATGACACTGTGATTTATAGCAGGAAATAATATATTTGGTCTTCATCTCATTTCTGGCACAGAGCTCTTAAAACCCTTGAAGTTTCCCAAATGATGAGAGGTTTCTTTTGCTCTTCTTAACAACTCCCTTTCAACCACACCTGAGTTTGTGTTAATGAGAGGACTGTTGTGGAAGGCACCTAAGGATGGAGGCTGGTTGCCAGGCGAAGCGACCTTGTGATAGAGAGTTCAGCCCCACCCACCGGCCTCTAGGAAGGGGCTGCAAACCAAGCTCTAAAAACTCTGAAGGCAAGAGTTGACAGCTTCCAGGCTGGTAAACCAAAATGTGTATGTACGTGCCAGGAGGGCCGTGCATTCCAAACTCTGCAGGACAGAGCTCCTGTGTTAGAGACGCTTTTGGACCTTGCCCTGTGTATCTCTCCATTTGCTGTTTAACTTTATCCTTTTGTAACTGGGGTGCAAGAGCACCTGGCTCCGGGGGTTCCAGACAGACTGGGTTCAGCCACTGGCCGCTGACAAAATCCAAAGGCAGAGGTGAGTGGCGGGGAAAGAAGAAAGGAATTGATTTCAGGGAGGCGCGCCCTGGGAAGACCAGGAACGACGTCTCCAAGACATCTCCCACGTGCTAAAAATGCTTCCAGGTTTATAGAAGGAAAATGTGGGACAAAAGTCGGTGGGTACTTGCAGCTGGTCAGTAAAGGTCAGGTTGATCATTGTCTTGGGGTCGGCCCCACTGGCTCTTGATGGCTCTTGCTGGCTCAGGGCAGTGCCTGTTGCTTGAGGGGACAGTTTCGGTTTCCATCACAGGATGCTTTGCTCACAGGGTGTTTGGCCCAAGTTAAGAGATAAACTGGAAAGAAGAACTCAATCAGAACAGACTGAGGTCAGAATGGGGGCAGTCGAAATTCTCTTTCATTTGAATATCGTTTGTAATAGACTGTGATAAATGATAAACTTTATATAAATCTAGAATATTCTCGGTGAGGCTTTCATGTCACTCTGCCTAACATTTCAAACACCTTTGCCCTAGTTACACTGCACTCTCCTTCCCTTCTTGGATTTTTTTCCCCCTTTGCACTTAACACTGCCTCGTGTACTGTATTTTTAATTTAATTTTTAAAAGCTTCTCCTTCATTAGAATATGGGCTAGAGAGCAGAGATTGTTTGTTTCGTTCACTGCTGTATTGAGTGGCCTATTAGATTTGCATATTCTTGAAACCGTTTTTAATATTTAAGATGGTAGGTGTTACCTTCCCACACAAATATGGTTGAAGTTAGCATACCAGAAACATTTGTAACTCATCAGTACAGTGTGTTATTTCTTGCCCAGGATTACTAGATCCAATTACAGGGGGAAGAAAAAAGTTGAGGAGTTTCCCTTATATGAACTACTTCTTTGTGAACTGATTGCAAGTCAGGCATGAAATTCAGATGGAGAATTCAAGTCTCTGCTTCTGCAGAGAATTGTAACAAGAGCGATCAGGAGACGCACAAAATGTGT
The DNA here is from genome assembly GCF_018350215.1 of Panthera leo. Lineage (NCBI taxonomy): Eukaryota > Metazoa > Chordata > Mammalia > Carnivora > Felidae > Panthera > Panthera leo. The sequence goes on along the minus strand of NC_056693.1, from coordinate 42,104,790 downwards.
GCTTAAAGACCCCCGTCTCAGCATGCTCTGACTTAAAATAGAAGCACAAACCATGTATTGATAGAAGTGTCTTTTATGATTGCTGTGTGGAAATATATTTTTTTTAATGTTTATTTTTATTTATTTTGAGAGAGAGAGAGAGAGAGGGCACAAGCGGGGCAGGAGGGGGTGGGAGCGAAGAGAGAGAATCCCAGGCAGGCTCTGGGCTGTCAGCGCGGAGCCCGACGTGGGGCTCGATTCCATGAACTGTGAGATCATGACCTGAGCCGAAATCAAGAGCCAGAGACTTTTAACTGAATGAGTCACCCAAGCACCCCAGTGTGGAAGTACTGATGTTGATAGTGGATAGAGTGGCGCCACCCTGTCCTGCCTTTCACGTGGAGATCCTGCCAAGCAAGTTAGCAATTGTGGGTGTGGGTTTTTCGTGGCTCCCGAGGCCCTGTTTGCTGGCAGCGTGCAAGTAACTGTGCTTTGGTGCCTCAGGAGGAAAGAGATGGGCTGGCCCCTCCCTGCCTTCAAAAAGCTCACGAGGCAGAGAGAGACATGATAGCAAGTTTAAAAAAGGATAGAATGCAATCACAGATGAACAAGCCTTCCCAGGAGAAGGGGCAATCAAATAATGTCTGGCAGGGAGAGAGACAATCTGGGAAGGCATGGGGAGGAGGTGGCATTGAGTCCCGCACTGAAAGGCACATGTGGGACTCCAGTAGTCAGAGGTCACAGAGCAGCCCATGCCTTGGGGTTTTCCCAAAGTTTAATTATCTGGGGATCTTGTCAAACAACAACAACAATATTCTGACTCCTGTGGTCAAGGAGGAGAGGCAGAGATTCTGCACTTCTTGGGCGCCTAGGTGGCTTAGTCAGTTAAGCATCCGACTTCAGCTCAGGTCATGATCTCACGGTTCCTGAGTTCTAGGCTCGTGTCGGGCTCTGTGCCGACAGCTCAGAGCCTGGAGCCTGCTTCGCATTCTGTGTGTGTCTCTCTCTCTGCCTGTTGCCAGCTCTCTTTCTCTCAAAAATACATAAACATTAAAAAAAAAAAATTCTGCACTTCTGATGGGCTCTCTCGTGATGCAGCTGTTGGTGGCTCTAAGGACAAATCTGGGACCACCGAGTCGCCTGCCTATACCTCCTGGACCTTTGAAGTGGGGGCTCGCCTCAGGTTCTGGCCCAGGCTTAACATGTGGTGGTCTGAGAAGTGCTCTGTTAGAGAAGCGGTAGAGTAGAGGCTGGGAGACTAAGACTGATCTTAGGTTTTAGGTTTTAGGTAAAAGACCACCTGACCTGTCCTGATCATTGGCCCATTAATTCAGCCATTGGAACCCCTCCTCTTCCTTCTCCTGAAATTAAAAAAAAAAAATTTTTTTTTTTAATATTTGTTTATTTTGGAGAGAGAGAGAGCGACACACACACACACACACACACAATCCAAAGCAGGCTCCAGGCTCTGAGCTGTCAGTACAGAGCCCAACTTGGGGATTGAAATCAACTGTGAAATCCTGACCTGAGCCCAAGTCGGCTGCCCAACCTACTGAGCCACCCAGGCACCTGGTCCTGAAATCTTTTTTTTTTTTTTTTTTTTTTAAGTTTTGATTTACTTATTTTGAGAGAGAGACAGAGAGAGTGAGTGACGGAGGGGCAGAGAGAGAGGGACAGAGAGAATCCCAAGCAGGCTCCGTGCTGTCTGCGCGAAGCCCGATTCAGGGCTCGAACACATTAACCATCAGATCATGACCTGAGCAGAAACCAAGAATCAGATGCTTCACTGAGCCACCCAGGCACTCCCCATCCTGAAATCTTTTAAAAGCTTACCTGGTAATTTCCACTGATACCTGTTTAACTATGAGCTCTGATCTCCGGGGACATATTGCTGGAATATTACTTTGGTTCTTCAGAAAGAAACCGATGCCATTACTGGTAAAATTTTCAATGTTTTTATAAGCTGCCGTTCCAACTTTTTCTGACCAAGTACAGTGGTAACTTTTATTTTTTTATTTTTTATTAAAAAAGTTTTTTAAAGTTTATTTATTTTGAGAGAGAAGGCAAGCAGAGAAGAGGCAGAGAGAGAAGGAGGGAGAGAGAATCCCAAGTAGGCTCTGCACTGTCAGCACGGAGCCCAGTGTGGGGTTCAAACCCAGGAACTGTGAGATCGTGACCTGAGCCAAAATCCGGAGTCAGACTCTTGCCTGTCTGAGCCACCCAGGCGCCCCTCCAGTGATAACTTTTAAAAAACGTAGCTCATGAATTAATTAGGTAGGCCTCACTTTTAGGGACTTGTAACTGGGAGAAGGAGGGATTATACTCGTCCCTGTCTTCAAGCCCTCAGGGGTGCCAGTCGGCCTGCGTGACCTCCGCTTGAACCACCAGGGCAGCTGCAGATGGCATAAACGGACACCATTTGGACCCTGCCCTCTCCGTGTTTGGCATAATTGTGGTGGGGACTATAAATTGGAAACGTGTGTAGGCAGAGTCCACTTACTGGTGGCAGAGGCAGAACTGAAAACATCACAGAGATGTTCCTTTCTGTTTCCTCACGAGGGCCACACCCGGACGGTGTCGGGGGGCTGTCGTGCGAGGTGTCCACATCAGGAATTCTATCCTCTATACCTGTTTTGTAAGAATTCCATCAGGTTGTGTTCCTGACGGTGATGCTGTCGTCCCCAGAGGAAAACTCTGGCTGCATATGGTGGTGGTGGAGTTTTAGTTAAACGTGGCAGGCACATATGTCCACGGCCATGTACTAAATATACACATACATGTGTGTTTCCAATTTTCTTCCTAGATTTTGGCCCTGATTGCTTTCATCTGCATAGAGACCATCATGGAGTGTTCTCCGTGTGAAGGCCTCTACTTCTTTGAGTTTGTGAGCTGTAGTGCATTTGTGGTGACTGGAGTCTTGCTGATTCTGTTCAGTCTGAACCTTCACATGAGGATCCCCCAGATCAACTGGAACCTGACAGTGAGTATAGGTCACCGCTCTCTGACCCTGGGTGCCGCTCGGCTCCGAGGGAAATTTGGAACCTCTCCGTGTGCTGTTTGGTTCCAGTTCATTTTGATACTTAAATATTTCATTGTAATTCAACTGTGAAATTTTAAATTTCTTTACTGGGTTGGATAAAACCATAAGGTAATTTGAATCTTCACTAATGGTAAAACCATCATAAAAATTATTTTGACCCCTTTAAAGATGTCATTTCAGTTTTATGATCCCCAGAGAAGATTGGTAATGTTGATATTTACAGAATCTGGAAAGAGAAAATGGAATTAATACCTTTATTTTTTTTTCACACTGGACCCAAAAGCCATTTACAAAAGTATTGATTCAGGAAGAATTGAAATTATGAATGAAAATGACCAATGAGTTGCAAAGCCTAGGATTATCATTAAATTCAAAGCAACTGGTAGGGCGCAGAGGGTTTGGTGGTTTGATCAGAGTCTTGAGTGGAAAAAGCGTGCCCTCTCGACGGTTTGGGTTCTTAATGACGGGCTCACCCTCTGATCAGCATGGGAAGCTTAGGGCTGGTCCCTCCCGGGCCCCTGTTCCTTGACGTGTGTTACTTTTCCTTGCCCTGCTGAATGAGAAAGGAAACTTAATAATAGCACTTGGTTTTCTTGATGTTTCTTTGCAAACACTCATGTGCAAGAGCCCAAAGGAAATCGGTCAGAGACACAAGAAAGCACAGTCAGCTGCCTCCCCCTCTGTGCCTCCTGAGAAGCTGCAGGGTGGCAGGAGCAGGGAGGGTGCTGCAGACCGCCCACCCTTGTGTGAGCTCCTGTCTTGCTGCCTAGTGCTGGGTGTGTGCGGCAGCATGGAAAGTGTGCCCCGGGTGCAGGAGCCAGGGAGGAGGTCCCCTTGCCTGGGAAGACCACCCCCATGGTGATCCTGTGGGGTACGGAGAGGAGCGGGTCTTCCTGGCAGAATACTCTGTGTGTTGTTCGAACTCCTAGGAGGGAATATAAAAGGAGAGCTGAACTAGAAAAGCTGATTTCAGTCGAAAACTCAGCTGGATTTGTCCTGGTTTTGTGACAGGTTTTAGCATCTCAGGTGGTTTTTATTTTTATTTTTTTAATGTTTGTTTATTTTTGAGAGAGACACAGTATGAGCAGGGGAGGGCCAGAGAGAGGGAGACACAGAATCCGAAGCAGGCTCCAGGCTCTGAGCTGTCAGCACTGAGCCCGACACGGGGATTGAACTCACAAACCGTGAGATCATGACGCGAGCCGAAGTCAGACGCTTAACCGACTGAGCCACCCAGGTGCCCCAGCATCTCAAGTATTTTTAATTTAAAAAAAAAATTTTTTTTTTAAGGTTTATTTATTTTTGAGACAGAGAGAGACAGAGCATGAATGGGGGAGGGTCAGAGAGAGAGGGAGACACAGAATCCGAAGCAGGCTCCAGGCTCTGAGCCGTCAGCACAGAGCCCGACGCGGGGCTCAGACCCACGGACTGTGAGATCATGACCTGAGCTGAAGTCGGACGCCCAACCGACTGAGCCACCCAGGTGCCCCTCAAGTATTTTTAAGATAAAGTTTGTGTTCTCCATTAAAAAATGTTCACAGAGTTGTGAGCATTTATCCATTTAAATTGACAGTGTAGTAGACAGCATAGGACAACCTCATTAGCCTCCTCCAACCAGAATGCAAAGTGCCGGAGGACCCATTTGACAAAGAAGTGGCTGCCAGGAAGACCAGGGACTTTGAATTAGACATTTTTGGGTTCAAGTGCAAGGTGGTTCTTAAGGTCTGTGTGTGACTCTGGGCAGGTCACTTACAGCCGCATGTTGAAGGCCGCGATTGGTAAGGTGGAGGCGATAGTATTTTACAGGCTTGTTTTAAGAAGAAAATGAAACAATGTGTATAAGGGGACCTCAAGCCAGTGTGCACTGCTGCCTGCATAAGAAGTATTTTTTTTTTTATAATTTAACTTTATTTTTTAAGATTTACATCCAAATTAGTATATAGTGAAGCAATGACTTCAGGAGTAAATTCCTTAATTCCTTACCCATTTAGCCCATCCCCCCTCCCATAACCCTGTATAAGAAGTATTAATATTATCACGAGTGAGAGTGGTTTTCTTTTTTTTTTTTAACTATTAACAAAAATTTTTAAATATTTGTTTATTTATTTATTTATTTTTTAAAAAATTTTTTTAACGTTTTATTCATTTTTGAGACAGAGAGAGACAGAGCATGAACGAGGGAGGGGCAGAGAGAGAGGGAGACACAGAATCGGAAGCAGGCTCCAGGCTCTGAGCCATCAGCCCAGAGCCCGACGCGGGGCTCGAACTCACGGACCGCGAGATCGTGACCTGAGCTGAAGTCGGCCGCTTAACTGACTGAGCCACCCAGGCGCCCCAATATTTGTTTATTTTTGAGAGAGAGAGCAAGCAAGTGGGTGAGGGACAGAGAGAGGGAGACACAGAATCCAAAGCAGGCTCCAGGCTCTGAGCTGTTAGCACAGAACCCAACGCAGGGCTTGAACTCACGAACTGTGAGATCATGACCTGAACCGAAGTTGGACACTGAACTCACTGAGCCACCCAGGTGCCCCACGAGAGTTGTTTTCTATCAGCCACATCTTTCTCCTGCAGACTTCTGCCAGGATTGACTTTACTCCCTTAATTTAGTCTTATCTTCTGATTTGACAGCTGTGAATCTGTTAAAAGACTTCACACTGCAGCTTTATAACTAATTCATATTGGTCTTTATCCCCAGAAATACCTACTTAGTGAGCTTTCTGGAATTCATATTTTTTCTATTTTTTTTAAAGTTTACTTATTTTTTGAGAGAAAGGGCACAAGCAGGGAGAGGCAGAGAGACAGGGAGACAGAGAATCTCAAGCAGGCTCTGTGCTGTCAGCACAGAGCCCAACGCGGGGCTCGACCTCATGAACCGAGAGATCACGACCCAAGCCGAAATCAAGAGTTGGACACTTACCCAGCTGAGCCACTCAGGCATCCTGGATTTTCCCATTTTAATCATGAAGGGCTTTCTGCTTGGTGACTACCACATTATTCAGTTGTACTGAAGTGCCTCTTTTTCACTGGGAAGTTAACATACCTCATTTTCTTCTGGACGGTGTTGGTGGAGCAAACACCTGAGTGAGTGATGTGGTCACTTGAGAATGCTTTCAATTTTTTGGGATCCTTTTTCCAGAATTTCCACACCCCCCCCCATTTTTTTTTAAGTTTATTTATTTTGAGGGAGAAAGAGAGGGAGGGAGGGAACCCCTAGCAGGCTCCACATCATCAGTGCAGAGCCCGACGTGGGGCTCAAACTCATGGAGCCGTGAGATCATGACCTGAACCGAAACCAAGAGTTGGATGCCCAACCACCTGAGCCACCCAGATGCGCCGAGAATTTCCACCCTTTTAGAGCAGATGAAGGTGTTTGCTTATCCAACAGAAGAGTATGTGAGTACATGAACTTGAGGAGGTAGTACTTACTGAGGAGAGCTCAGGTCATCTATTCTTTGGGAGGGGAGAAAAAGTGAGCTCTTCAGGGCTGGACACAGCTTATTGGGATTGGGTTTCCCAGTTGGAATCCCTACAGAGGGTTGGCCTTGGCTGTGTTGTGTTTTTCTAACAAGGCGGTAGGAGTTATTGTCATCAACAGAGCTTGCTAGTGAATGAAATAGGGCGTGATTAGTATAGATTTAGCAAAACGGTCGTTCAGGAGCCTACATTGACATAAAAATATTCATGAAAAATGGCACATAAGGAGGAGGTTGCAAAGTGTGTATTTTATACAAGCATTATTTGATGCAAGCAGAAAGATTCTGTTAGCTCTGGGTTTGCTTGTTTGTTTGTTGATGAATCTATGGGACTTACCACGTGGTATTTGTTTTTCTCTATATATTAGGGGCTCATATGCCTGTGCGTCCTGTGTTTACCTTGGTTAGTGTCCCAGGCCTCTGGCCCCACCCCTTCCTTCTCTTCTCTCATCCCTTTCCCACCGCTGAAAGCCCACTAGCGGCTCCCAGTCTCCCTAGCTGGTGCCACGAGCCCGTCAGGGCCTGCTCAGCCTAACTTCGTAACCAGCAGGGAGGTCTGCACGTGCTGTCTCTCCTTCCCTCCTCCCAATCTGTGTTTTCCCACCTTTCACTGTCAAATACAGATCATTCAGAAAAATTCATTAAAATGTACAGCTGAATGAAGAATGATAAAGACGGTGGAGTCACCGCTCGGGACAAAAGGTAAATTTGACGTTCTTGAGAGTACTCTGGTCATGATCTCTGGGGCCTCCGTGTTCCTGGATCCCCAGGCTGTTCCTCAGTTCTCCCCTCACTGAACATGTTTTAAATACATATTTTTTTCATTTGAGAGAGACAGAAACAGTGCGAGTGGGGGAGGGGCAGAGAGAGAAGGAGAGAAAATCCCAAGCAGGCTCCACGCTGCCAGCACAGAGGCTGATGCGCGGCTCCAACCCACGAAACCGCGAGATCATGACCGAGAGTCAGACACCTAACTGACGGAGCCACCCAGGCGCCCGCCCATCTCCTCACTGAACATTTGAGCGGAATCTGCCATGGAACGCTCTGTTCTTGCTGCTGTACTCTCCACTCTTGCCTGCCCTGATACTGCCCTGTCCTGGCTTTTCTCCTTCCTCCTTGGTTTCCTTCTCAGTGCCTTAGCGGCCCTCGCGCATCCCACAGACCTCTCCGGATCAAAAACCCAGGTCGGTTGGGTGTTGAGTTGGGACAGTCTGAGTCACCCAGAGGAGCCACCTGAAGAGCCCCAAGGACTTGGCCATGACTCATTGTGTGGGGTTTCTGACACAACTTTTTACACCAAATGTGTGTCTTTTTTTTTTTTTTTTTTCTGACACCAAATCTGTGTAGTTTTTCCAGACCGAGCAGTTCTCTAATTCTCTGACACTAACTAGGTGTCCAAAAACTCAACTCCATTCCGACACTAAGGCCTACAGTTGACACAGATCCCCAGGCGAAGGGCTTAGTTCCTCGAGACTGCCCCCACTTCACACGCCTGCCACAAATGGAGCTCCCAGGTCACCTGCACCAACTGCAGATTTGGGCGTTCTCACAGCTGCCCCCTCAGGTTCGTAGTTCTCTAGAGTAGCTTACAGAACTTGGGAAAAGTGCTTACTTATGATTACTGGTTTGTTGTAAAGGATACAACGCAGGAACAGCCACGTGGAAGAGATGTGTTATGTGGAGGGCAGGATCCAGAAGTCTCAACGTGCTGGAGCCTCTGTCCTCCTGGAGTTGGGGTGCAGCACCCTCCCGGCCTGGGTGTGTGGTCGCCAGCTCGGAAGCTCCCTGAACCCCGTCATTCGGAGGTTTTTAGGGAGGTTTCATTAGGTAGGCATGATTGGTTAAAATCATTGGTCGTTTGGAGGTTGAACCCAATCTCTAGCCCTTCTCCCCTCCCTGGAGGTTGGTGCAGGTGAGGCAGAAAGTTCTAACCCTCTAACAGCCTGGTTGGTTTTTCTGGTAACCACCTCCCATCCTGAAACTATCCAGGGGCTCCAGAGAGTCACCTCATTAGCACAAACTAATGGTTGTTTATGGTTGAGAGGGGCTCCTTATGAACCACAAAAGATACTCCCGTCACCCCAGAAAATGCCAAGGAACTGGGGACAAAGACCAAATACATATTTTTTTCTTATACCACACTCATCCTTTCTGGTACTCTGTTTCTTTCCCCATAAAAGCAGAACAGAATAACACGTGTCCTACTTTATACGTATTTTGGGTCATAATTAGGTTAGGATCTGTGAAGTTATACACACATGTGTGCACGCACACACACACGCACACAGAGTTGGCACAACAGGGACTCCATGGAGAGTATTTGCCACTATCATCAGTATTAGGATTGTCCCTTTGATACCGGGGCCATTCGAGCACAAGTCCGTGCGTGGTATAGACTGAGTGGCTGTGAACTTGCTCTCTCATCCTTGTGTGGAACCGATGCCAGAGCCAGCCACGGAGCCCCGTGGTTTGGGAGCAATTGCAGTGACAGGCTGGGCCCCAACCTGTTCACAACTATCTCACCTGTTATCAGTCCAGCAAACACGAACCGGATACCTACTTTGTGCCAGGACTTGGAACTGAAAGCACACGGCAGGTGGATGCAAGCTGCTTGCCTGTGGACAGGTGTGCTCCATCAGATCCAGTTTGGTGCGTGGCCTGGCAGGACACAGGCAAGGAGGTGGTGGATTCCCTGGGCGGGAGCCTGGAGTGGGTCAGTCAGGGGGAGTTCAGAGAAAACGCCAGATTCCAGCTGGGCCTTGAGAGATGAGTGGGTGACTCCTGGGCACAGAGTGTGGAAGGGTGGGGCACGTTACAGGACGGCCCGTTCTCGGGGACTGGCTTGGGCTTGTAGACTCGGGGCCTCTGGGGCTGGAGACCGGGGAGGCAGGCAGGTGGTTCTCCTACTCAGCCCCCGCTGACCCTGTGGTTGCCATAGGGCACTTCTGGAACGGTTTTTCAAAGGCAGCTAGAAGGTTGGTTGTTTGTTTGTTTGTTTGTTTTTAAGAACTTAGTTTTTTACGTACAGTCTTCTGGTGTTTAAATGTCGGCGTGTTCAAATTTGCTTTGAAAGCCGTGCAAGTCAAACCTGTCTGTGGGCCAGATATGGTCAATAGGTCTCGGGTTCGCACCCTCTAGCCCACACCCTGTTGATCTGTTCTTGGAGTTACAGGGGTTCACATCTGTACCTCCTGGTGTGTCACTGAAGAAGGGACCCAAGTGTGTGTGTATGTGAGGGTGGTTTTCATCCTTTTCATGAGCCTGGGTGGCTCATTTGGTTAAGCATCCTGACTTTGGCTCAGGTCATGATCTCACAGTTCATGGGCTTGAGCCTGTTGTCGGGGGCTCTGTGCTGACAGCTCAGAGCCTAGAGCCTGCTTCTGATTCTGTGTCTCCCTCTCTCTCTGCCCCTCCCCCACTCGTTATCTCTGTCTCTCTGTCTCTCTCTCTCTCAAAAATAAACATTAAAAAAAAAAAAGCATTAAAGAAAGTTAAACACCACTGTTGACTACTCCCCCCAAAGCCTGTTCTAAGGTCATGTCCATGTGTGCCCCCTAATGTGAAGGATGAACCTACAAGGCCTGATGTTTGTTTCATGGATGAGGAACTCATGTAGTTGATGCCGATGAACATGTGCAGTATTCCACTTTTAAGCCTTTTAATAAAGCCGTGCAGGGGAATAAGTGTTTGTTACAGAAAAATGGGAAGATACAGATAAAGGAAAAAAAAATCATGTGATGATCCAATACAAATGAAAACATATGTCTACACAAAAGCTTGTAAGTTCATAATAGCATTGTTTAAAACAACCGGAAAGTGGAAACAACTCAGATGTCCAAAAAGTGATGAAAAGGTAAATAACATGTGGGGTACCTGTACAATGGAATACTATATAGTAAGAGAAGGGAATGAAGTGTTGATCTGTGCTCCATCCTGAATGAACCTTAGAAATCTTAAACTGAGTGGGAGAAGCCAATCCAAAAGAGCACATAATATATAATTCTATTTATATGAAATTTCCAGAATAGGAAGATCCAAAGAGACAGAAAGCAGGTTAGTGGTTGCCTAGGATTAGGAGAGGGATGAAGAATTAACTGCTAATGAGTTTCTTTTTGGTGCTGAAAATGTTCTAAAATTAGATAATGGTAGGTGCGCCTGGGTGGCTCGGTTGGTTAAGTATCTGACTCTTGGTTTCAGCTCAGGTCATGATCTCATGGTTTGTGAGTTTGAGCCCCATGTCTGGCTCTGTGCTGACAGCATGGAGCCTGCTTGGGGTTCTCTCTCCTCTGTCTTTGTCCCTCCCCACCTCTCTCTCTCTCTCTCTCTTTCTCTCTTTCTCTCTCTCTCTCACCCTCTCTCAAATAAATAAATAAACATTAAAAAAATAAAATTAGATCATGGTAATTGAATTGCACATCTTAATTGGGTATATTATATGGCATATGAGTTCTATCTCAATAAAGTTATTAAAAAGTCATACGTGATACAAACCATTGGGATAACCACTTGTAAAACTTGATATAAGCTTCCAGATTATGTAGACTATCTTTCACCTAGACATGTATGTTGTGATATGTGTGTGTGTGGGGGGGGGGTGTGGAATGGAATCATTAGAATTATGCTTTTTCACTTAAACTATTTTAAGTATATTTCATGTTAAATATACAACTTCACCATTATTTTAATGACTGCATAGTGTTCCATTGTGGAGATACCATTTTATTTAACAACTCCTTTATTCTTGAGCATTTTGTTTGTTTCCAGTTTTTGAGGGTTTTTTTTGTTTTTGTTTTTTTGGGTTTTTTTTTTTTTTTTTTTTTTGCTATGTTAAGGATTATGACAAACATCCTTATACTGAGACCTTTGCACTAGTGTGATATTTAAGATGAATTTCCAAATGTGGAAATCATAGGCAACACGAACCTTTTTAAAACCTTTGATGCATGTAGGCCCTTGACCACATTTATATTTTTACACTGTCGCCAATAATGTACATACTATTTGGTTTGATGTTTGGCCTCAGAATGTATCACAAAACTCCCCCCACTTCTCAATAGTGTTTGTTTTGGAAAGTACATTTTATATTCTTTATTCCTACGGCACCTTACCCAGACCTGAGCATTTTAACTGAACACTTCCTGGTTTGAATTTGTGAAAAACCTGCCCTTGGTTCACATTGGTCACAGCTGAAAACTGTTGTGCTGGCAGACGGTTTCTGAACAGAGTTTTGTAGTTGGTGCTTGCTTCGCTCTGTGAGCCCCTAGGGAAGCCCGCACCAGCAGTGTGCTGGGGTTCCTGCTGCGTAGGCTCAGTACCTCTGTGATGAGAACGTTGCTTTTTTGCAACTTTGGAAAGAGATGACGGGGCACCTGGGTGGCTCATTTGGTCGAGCGTCCGACTCTTGATTTCAGCTCAGGTCATGATCCCAGGATTGTGGGATCAAGCCCCATGTTGGGCTCTGTGCTCTCATCACGGAACTTGATTGGGATTCTCTCTCTCTCTCTCCCTCTCTTCCCCTCCCCAACTCCGGCACACATACACACACGTCTGTGTGTGTGTGTGTGTGCGCGCGCGTGTTAGCACACGCATTCTATGTCGCTCTCAAAATAAATAAACATTTTTAAAAAAAAGGAGATGGCCCTTGAGGACCCACCTGGTGTTGATGCACTAACAGCCCAACATTTCCCTTGGATTTTGCTTCCCTGTAGAGATTATATGGACTCTGGTATGACCCCGGCTGTCAGCATCCCATTGTCACATTGGCGATCACAGAAGCAGCAATTAATGTGCAGGGAACTGTAGCTGTGAGTGGCTCCACCTGACCCCTAGAATAACTCTGTGAGGTGGGGGTACTGTCCCCACATGAGACACAAGAAGCAAAATGGCTTGTCCCAAGTCATGGTGGGTAAGGACCCACGTCAGGCTGTGACACTTAATCGATGTGCTCCGTTTGTCTTCACAGCTGAGACAGGAGTTAAATCTTGGAAGCATTGGATACCTAACCTCATTTGCTTTGCAAAAAACTTAGGAGAAAATCCTCTAGGTTTTAGCCATAGAGACCCATGAAAGACCATGCATAAGAAAGAGCGTGAGGTCTGGCTAAGTGAGTTCTCTAGGTCTAAAAACCCATGCACTTGCCAAGTCACAAATGAATGGGGGGGGCGGGGTGGCGATGGAGGGCACTTTGCCAGTTACAGCACATTCTGGACTTCTGGGGAGTGCTGCCCATGCTGAGGTGATTTTAACTTAGTTTGAAAAGATGACAGTAGAACTCAAAATGGTAATTAACGTGCGTGTCCTTAATGGGTTAGCAGTTTGGGTTTCTGTAATAATTCATTAAGAAATGACAACGTGGTTGATTAAAATGTGGATTTTGCTGTGGTGACATATCAAGTAGCATCATCATAAGCTGGTATCATCTTTGCCTTCCTTTGTGGGACCAGTACCCCTGGGCCATTGAGACTAAAATATGGTGTCATCAGAGAGGCTGGGCCTTGTGCTGCTTTTAGGGCAAAGCAGGAAATCATTCTTTCCAAGTGACTTTATCTTCTTCTTTAGGATTTGGTCAACACTGGACTCAGCACTTTCTTTTTCTTTATTGCTTCGATTGTACTGGCTGCTTTAAACCACAAAACCGGAGCAGAAATTGCTGCCGTGGTAAGTGAACTCAGGCTGATTTGTGCACCCTGTGACTTGCTCTCCTCTGTCCCCTAGCCTGCATCCTGCTCGTTCTTCCCTAGCTTTTTCTTTGCTAACGATGTTCTTACTGAGTCAGTGGAGGTCCCGGTTCCTTCAGCGCTATGGTTCTCAAAGTGTGGTCCCCAGAAGAGCAGCCTCAGCATCACCGAGGAACTTGTTAGAAATGCCATTCCCAGGCTCCCCCAGAGCTACTGAATTAGAGATCCCCAGTAATAAGCCCTCCGGGTGCTTCAGGTGCATGCTCAAATTTGAGAATCACTGCTTTAGTCTGTTTCCAGAGCCCTGCGTGTCTGTTAGTGATGTTACTTTTAAGAGCCTTATCTGTCAATGTGTGGGGGAGAATCTTAACGAAGAAGAAGTAGGCCAGACTCCATGTAGCAGTCAGGTGACATGTTTTTTGTTCTCTGAGGCGGAATGCCTTCGGGGGAGGGTGGGAGCCAGATAACCTTAAGACTTTCACGCTCTGTGTTTTGCATTTCTATATTGCTCTGTATTTATAATGAACATGTAGCACTTTTGCCATGGTGGGGGGCTGCTGGTTTGAAACGTTTGTAAAAAATATTAAGCCAGCTGCTGTCCCTAGTGTCACTCAGTGGATTCATCAGTCCTTTCGAATCGTTACAATTGTACTGCTTTTTACCCCGGAGCTGACCACCTGGAGCTGCCCAGGGGCGAGGCAGCTGGACAGCAGACAGAGGCCGGGGGCTGTGATTTGGAAAGTCAGGCATTATGGCTTGATTAGGGGCTGACACCGGAGACCCTCATTTTCTGTCTATATGGTATTTTGGTCTACATTTTACTTTCTTACCTGGGACCAGTGGCCATGAAGGTGTTGTAAAAGAGGCACTTCTGTGATTGTTTGTTTTTTAACTTTTTTTAACGTTTATTCGTTTATTTATTTTTGAGAGAGAACGTGCACAGGAGGGCCAGAAAGAGGGAGACAGAGGATCCGAAGCAGGCTCTGCGCAGTGAGCATAGAAGAGCCCGACACGGGGCTCAAACCCACAATCCCCGAGATCACGACCTGAGCCAAAACCAAGAGTTGGCCGCTTAATCGACTGAGCCACCCAGGCCACCCCTGTTTGTTTGTTTTTAATAGATCCAAAATACTTTAAAAGAAGTCTTGGGCTGTCTTCAGGTGATGCAGAACTTTATGTGGGTCATGTTCACTGCACACTTGGCCACAGTCAGCCGAATATCAGTGGGTCTGGGCACTGTGGGTACAGCTGGGACAGTTGCACACATCTCGGGTGAATGTGAGCTGCTCAGGGCAGGTCCTGCCCTCACACCCGGTACGCGGCTGACGTGTCTGAGGACTGACCGTGCCCGTGTTTTGCAGATATTTGGCTTCTTGGCAACCGCGGTATATGCAGTGAACACGTTCCTGGCGGTGCAGAAATGGAGAGTCAGCATCCACCAGCAGAGTGCCAGTGACTACATCCGAGCCCGCACGGAGTCCAGAGACGTGGACGGTCGCCCTGAGATCCAGCGCCTGGACACATGAGCACCTGCCATCCTCCTCCCTCTTGTCCCCGTGCCCATCCTTTCAGACAAGTTTTCTTTCCCTCATCATGTCAGATTTTCCCGTGATTAAGTTGAATTTTGTCCTCTTTGGTGAAAGTTCATCCTGGGAAAGGGTTTTCAGAGCCCCCGCTGGCAGGTATTTGAGGCAGGGAGCCGCCGCGCCCAGCTGTTCTGACCGAGGTGGGCGGCAGAGGCCTGCCGATCGGTCCAGGGTTGGGTGGCCGTGGTTGCCGCCGACCTTACCGGCTGCCGCATCTGCTTTAGGTCTTCGCTGTCCCGGAGCACAGGCTTCACATCTGACTCCGAGCCACCCTGTCATATATTTTTGTGACAGCTCAAGACTTTGGATTAATGGGGGCTGCTAGGAGGGGGTGGAAATCAAGGAATGAAGGTGTGGGGTTGGCAGCGATCGCCGGGCAGCCCCCTCGCGAGCTCCGGGGCACCATTTAGTCTTGCTGCCCGGAGCCTCCCCTGCTCCTCGTCTTCCACTCCTGGGGCGTCGACACACCCAGCACAGGCCCAGAAAGCCACGCGTGACGCTGAGGGTCTTGGTGATGGGGGCGCTGGTGGAGCTCTTTGCCGGGCCCCCAGACTTTACGGGGATGGGAAAAGCTGCTGCCCTCTTGGGGCCGTTCAGTGGGACTGCTGAAATGCGGGAAGGTCACCTTTCGGTTCCCACCCTGCTGAGAACTCACTCAATTAATTCTTCCTGAAATGCGTCACTTCCCTGAATCCCAGATTCTCCTCCGGGAACGTGGGGACCATCTTGTTTTCCAGTTTCAGACCCACCCTTACTACTTGGAGGCTGAATTGCAGGCTTCCTGCAATTTTGCCTTCTCAGGTAAAAGCCACAAAAAAAAAAAACCACAAAAAACAAAACGAAACAAAACATTCCACCAACCAGAATGCCGGCACCTTTGCTGGCTTCATGGACCACAGGTGGGGACACACCTGTTTTAGGGATGTGTGCGAATTTTTAAATGCCTGAGGACAGTTCTAAAGTGATTCTGAGTAGGTTTGTCTAGGATTTGAAAATACTTGAATTTCCAGCACGACACACCCTTTCACTGATGTTCCAGAAGGCACCGGTTGTGGCTTTTGTGCCTCAGGGTCATGACTATGAACATCGACCTCGGAAGTTGCTGGGGAAAATTCTAGTTATGTAAGGTTTTGGATGGATTCTTGATAAAGTGAAGATGATTGTGGTGAATGTGTTACATGAACCCCTTTGAGGCTGTAGGTTTTTTTGTTTGTTTTTGGTTTTGTTTTTTTTCTCGTCGGGAAACTATAATTGTATCTTTCATGGAAAAATTGCCCGTAACTTGTTGGGTTTTCACTGTCTGAGCTGTTTTGAATGTTTACAAACCTCCGTGTCCCCCCACTATTCTGTGTCTGGCTGTCACCAGGGAGGAAACCCGCCCTGCCCCGGTGGGGATGGGGGTGGGGGGCGGCAGCGGGTTTGCAGCCCGCGGAGGATCCCCAGGATCTTGTCTAGTAGTGAATGACTGCAGCTTTCGCCGCGTGCTGCGTGGGGAGAGAGCGAACACGAGTGTGTGCTCGGAGGTGGGGAGCAGAGCAGGCGCGAGAGGGTGTCATCCGTGCATCCGTGGCATCGCACGCCTCGCAGAAGAGCAGCGTCTCATTTCCCAGCGCAGGGACCACTGCTAGGCAGGAGGTTCTACAGGAAACGGTACCTTCCACGTCTGAAGGGTCGGGGCTAGGGGTCAGCCGCCTGAACCGACCGTCCGGAACTGGCCGAATTCTGCTGCGGTTCCTTGTCCGCGTCAGGGGCGGTGGGCTGTCGGTGCAGACCCCGCTGGCCCGGTGGTCACGCACCTCCCCTGCGCCCACACGGGTCCGATCGAGCCCCCTTCCCACGCGTGTTGTGAGGCGGCACCAGTCACGCCTCACAAACTTTGAACTTCTTATGTGTAGTGACTTCTGAGGAGATGATGACATCTGGATTTTATCTGTTCATTTGTATGTATTTATTTTGCATTTGTCGACTGTGTCTGCATAGTCTGAAACGGGCTTCTCTCCCTCTTAGATTTCCACTTAGAAACAGGGCCACAAAGACCCAGCCTCGCATTGAGTGGGGCCCATGTGGAAGGACCACCCTGAGCTTTATCAGGAATCTGCTGGGAGTCATGTTACTTGGCCTCAGTAAAAAGCCGCCTTTGAAGTGAGATCAAGAAAAAGAATACCACTCGGGCAGGATTGTTGCCCGAGTTTTTCCAAGTGGCTGCAATAAAAGCAGTTTATCACCTGGTGGAAAAGGGCCTGTTGGCCTCCCGAGGATGTGTTGAAAGCTGCAAGTAGTGGTTCTGAAGCCATTGCAATTGTAAATGCTTATAGGTGATAAAAAGTGACGATCCCTTGTGCCACCGAGGGACGTAGTGGTCACTTTGCATCTTAGTGTTAGAATCTTCGGAATTATTTATGTCCCTGTAACTATTTAATATCCTTTGTGCCATGAGGCTCCCCCATGGTTTCTGTAAATATATTTCTTTGTATTTAATTAGCTCCCACCACAGCCAGAAGCAGCCAGCTCTCTTATTGGTGTGGCGCAGAGCCCGGGAGCAGACCTCCTCGCGCGGCAGCGCGGCAGGGGCAGTTCTGAGAGGAGAGTGTGGTTGTCTAGGGCGAATGTGACGACACTTGTTTTTCTTATGTTGCCTCTGTGTGCAAACAGGACAATCTAGATTTAGGGGGCGCTTAGCAGGACTTTAGTTTAGTTTTTGCAAATTGAAGGAAGCCTATTTGTGCATGTAATGGTTCCAATGTGGACCACATCCATTTGGTTTGGGGTATTTTAAGGCTGAGGCAATCTCAGTGTTTCTCAATTTTCTGGTAGGAGGATGCCGGCTTTCATAGTTTGTGCCAAACTTGATGGGAACTGCAGTTGCTGTGTAGATTGGACTTTGTGCCTGGAGACCGTGTGGTGGTGACCTTCCAGCCTCCGGTGGAACCCCTGGTGCTTTTAGATAGATGCACACCGACGTCTTCAGAGAAAGTTGATCTTGGCACTGATTTTGGTTGATGTGGTATTTTCTCCTTCGGATTCTCCTGTATGTTTCTCTACAGGGTTGAAGGCGTGGAGGGAGGGAGAGGTCTTTTTCTTTTCATACAGAAAGATTACAGTCATGGAGGCCGAAAGTCGCTCGTTGGTCCCATATAAAGCCAGGGAAGGACAAAGTAGTCACAGATTAAAACCTTCTAGGACAAGTTTGATTCAAAGTATTTTATTTTAGATTTTTACTCTGTGCAGAAACACTCATCCCAGAGAGGTTACCTTTGCCCACAAAAAGGCAAGGATGTAGTGGCCTGTCCAGTCCCGGTCTCGGCGGCTGGAACTGAAAAGC
Source organism: Panthera leo (assembly GCF_018350215.1). NCBI lineage: Eukaryota > Metazoa > Chordata > Mammalia > Carnivora > Felidae > Panthera > Panthera leo. The sequence continues at coordinate 42,086,713 of NC_056693.1, read as the reverse complement.
CAGCGGGGACAGAGCCTGGCTGGTCACATGGGAGCCAGCGAGACCCACCGGCTCCTCTGAGGGCTTGACTCGGGGGCGGACCACAGCCCCGGCCCTCAGGGCACCACGACTGTCCCCTGGCAGGGAGGCGCACGCCTGCGGGTAGGCATGAAGTGTATCCGACGTGTTAGATGGTGAGAGCTTTTGACTCCATTGAAAACATGTCTACTCTTTTAAAAAGTTTGCCACTTCCTCTGCCTTTCTTTGATGGTTTCTTAGCGATTCAGACTTGGGTTCAGCCACAGGCGGTCTCTTGAGGCGAGGAGGCACTCTTTTGTCTGCACGTGTGTATGGATTCTTGCTTGCAACGAACGAGCCTGGAATCAGGCCTCCGTGTATTATGTCCTGTGTGCGGTCCAGGCTCACCTCGTCGTGCAGACAATCATGTGCTGTTTGGAAGAAACTCCTCACCTCTCCAAGTGTCTAAGAGGTGGCCTAAGTTCTAATCTCTGGCTGTGCAAGATTTTCTGTGAGTTCTCAGAACCAGCCCTAACGTAAGTAGTGTGTGGAGGCGATGTGTGGCCAATTTAGTGATTCTGGAAGGCAGTGATGACTTCAGTGGTTCCCACTGTGCCATCCGTGTTCAAAACCAGGCAACCGGGAAGTCATCCTGCTACTTCCCGACTGTCATTTTCTCCATATCTTGTTTACAGGAAAATGAGGACAATAAACAGGTAGGGGCAAAAAGCACTTTCTAGGTAAAGGCTACTGCCAATTGATTCTCTCTAGGAAAATAAAAAGTTGTTCTCTGCCCCAAGGGACTGTCATTAGCTTTTGAGGTCCCCAGATACCTTTTTGGTTCCTAGTGAACTTTGCAGAACCCAGGACTTCTGTCTGCCTCAAATTTTTCTTACCTTATCAGCACCCACTCTCAGGACCAGCTGGGCAACAGACTGGAGAGTGGAGCAGGGGCAAGAATGGGAGGTGATAGGAGAGAGGGGCCCAGCACACCCAGACTGCGTGCCTCCGGGGAACTGGCCATCACCCTGCACGTGGTCACCGACCCAGGCCAGTTTGAAAAAATGTGCTTGGTTAACTACCTTCCTTTTCTCTTGTCTTTGGAAAAGTGAGGGCTGAGGTTTGCATTCAGCCTGAGAGCCAAAGCTGGATGTTGGGACCAGTATGCCTTGGAGCTCTGGACAGGGGACTCAGATTCTGGTTTGGGTCCACCTTAGAGAGGACGCAGACCTAACACAGGCCTCCTTGAGCTTTGTCACCTTTCCTGGCTTTTTATAAAATCTCTTGTTTCCTCCTCTCTCAGCAGATATTATTGAGATCATAAGAACTGTGTGGTTGAAAGGTTATTTGAAACATTTGACCCTGTCCATTGCTTTTATTTAGAAACTGTCCCTGATAGAAAATACCCTTAATTTCTGTTAGATCTAGAAGAATTTTCTTCTGAAAATGAATGTTCCGTTTGACTTTCCTTCACACCAGTAAGTGGCATTAGTGGCATTTATACACTCTTAGGCTTGAAACAGAGGAATGGGGCCGATGTGTTCTTCCTTCTTTGGTCTAGATTATATTTCTGTCCCATTTCGGTGCAATTTCTGAACCTTGGGGATTTTTTTTTCCCTCTCTGGTTTTTCTTATCCCATAAATGTAACAATAAAGAAAAAAGTTACCTACAAGCCCACTGAGGTTGAAGCAACAGCAACTTGCCTAAAATAAAGTTTAGCTTATGGATCCTTGAATAGTGCATCTTGTTCCTAGGGTCAGTTTGTTGTCCGCATTTTCATGCCAGGACTTTAATTAGGGTGACCTGCTTGCTCATCTAGACACCTCGGAGTGGCAGGTTTTCCTTGGGATGCATTGTACGCAGAGGCCAGAGAGACTTCATTAAGGAGTTAATAGCCTGGACTCGAGTGGGCTGTCAGAACCTTTCTGGTTCCAATTTCCAGTAGGAACTGGTCTCAAATGACCTTAATCAGCTTTGTTGACGGGATCAGGGTGAGGTGAGGTTTCTTTTCATAATTGTGCCTCAGACCAGAGAAGGTAGGACACAGTTGATTCGGGTACTGGTTTGTATGGGACTCAGTCCAAAACTGTCACATCGGAGTTGTCTCTGGAGAACGCCGCTGAACCCCAGTAGAAAGCATTTCCTGTCACCAGGAAATGAGGACAGTGTGGGGACCCGGTTGGTGCCTGGATCAAGCAGGGCCAGGTCTAACTGATGCCTGCCTCCTTCAGGGGGCCATTTTGCTTTCCTGCTTTTTCCAGAATTGACTTCACAAGTTTCCCTTTCTGCAGAAGTGAAGGAGGCAAAGAATCAGAGCTTGAAGGGAGAATTGGCTGGTCCAAAGGCTGGGGGAAGGCTGGCTCGTGGGGAAGGACGAGGGCAGGAGGCCCAGGTGGACCCCCAAGCTGGCCTAGACCTGCACGGGGGCTGACTGCTTCCAGCTCCTTCACTCTGTAACCCGTTTAAAAATGAGTTTTCAGATCCTGCCTCATGATGAAACTGACATATGTGGATAAAACCAATGCTTTTGTTAACTTGATTTTGATGTGGTTCCCTCTAAGAGAATGTAGGGATCGAAACTATTTGTATATGTTGAAATCTGTAGGGGTTCGGGAACCCGTGGCAAAAACACTTAACTATTTATTACAGGTATGACTGTATTTTTTTCCCCCCGAAGTAGGTAATTCTGTCTTTGTATATTTTAAGACAAATAATAATCACTTCACCTTCGGTGCCTTCTGTGTGTCAGTCACATAAACACTTGTCAATCATGGAACTGAAAAAAAGATGTACATTTAGTTAAACCAGATGACACTATTTTTGTAGCATGATGTTAGATCGTGTCCTTTTAATATTGCTTTTAGCAATGATGGCTTTGAGGTTTAGCCATTATCCCTTTAAACTTCGTTATGTATTTTAAAAAAGAGAAAAAACCACACCCACCTTGGCTCTTCCTGTCTCCTCTCTGCTGCTTTCTCCCCAATGACTTGTTTCTGCTTATTTCAACAGTCTGAGAGTAAGCGTATATTTCTGTGAAATAATTAATCAGTATAACTGCATTTGGCATTTTTAAACCACTTGTTCAGTTAGGGAGAGCCACTGCTCGCCTCAAACGGTAAGAGGAAAGTGGTTCTGTAGAAAGGAAAAGCATGGAACATCCGTGGCGCTCTGATTTTCCCCTTTAGGTCTGACACAGTGAAGATCTCCCTTGCTGGCCGGCTGGTGAAGCAGAGGACCAGCTCGGGCCCACCTCCAGCCCTGCCTGGGAGAGAGGGGCTGCCCAAGGGGCCTCCACTGACTTTGGTTTGTGGAGTCCCCGGGGTGGGCTCAGTGGCCCTTTCTGGTTTTGCGCTTGGACAAAATAGACTCCCTGCTATGAGGAGCTTGCTGACATTAGATAACGCTCTAGCTGCTCTGTTGGCTTTCCCACCCCTCCCATATCTATAGGACGCGAGTTCTGTGTGGTGAAGAAAATTCTTTGAGTAAACTAGCTGAGCCACTGCAAAATGAAGGAATGGATTTACTCAAATTGTAGCTTCTTTTTTGTCCTTTGGAAGGGCCAGAAGATGTCATTATTTTAACAAAGGAAATGAAATCAGATGGCTAATAGCTCCAATATGATTATTCATTGGTACTTGGCCGGGTGGCACTTTTGGGGGGCAATGTTAACTTAGTAACGATTACATTTTGCTTCTTAGAAGTTTTTTTCCTTTAATCGTTTAGGCACAGCTGTGGGGCATTCTGAGGTGATGCCCATTTGGCAAACATTGGTTTATGCTGTTGGTGGGTTTCCTGGCTTCTCAAACCCTGGTTTGTAGGTTTGACTCTATCCATTTGGAGTGGTGTTGGGGCCCCAAAGCCTTTGCTCCTGTGGGTTTGTCCCCGACAGCAGACAGAGCCTCACGTTGCCCTCAGTTTTGCCCCTTTATTTCTTTTGAAGGACCTATTTTTCATGGTACTCGTCCTGATTGTTTTCATAGTGTTCAAATCTGTATTTTTGTATGTAGAGGGAAATAATTTTCTCAGCACTAATCGTTAATAAATATTGTATTAAATTGTCACGAAGGAGTTCTTGTTTAATAAATGGACATGTAAAAATGGCATTGTCTCCTCGCTCCGACTTCCCTCCCGTCCCTTCAAAGGCCGCGGACCTAGTTCCCGAAACAAGCTTGTGAGGTGGTGGCTGAACACAGCCCGCCTCCGTGGCATGGGTGTTGACAGGCAGCCTGGCTGGCTGAGCTGGGCAGGCAAGGTCCCACCGTGTACCCCTCTCGGTTTCTGCACATCAGCTTTCGGATGTATTTTCAGAACGTGTGTCAAAGCTGGGGCAGGATACCTGGGCCAACTGCCGACCCGGCGCTCTCCCCGTCTTCAAGTGTGGGGTCCCTCGTGCGACCAGTTTCCAAACCACGAGAGGCCCAGGTTCTGGCTATCTCAGATCTCTCTGGCTATCTCAGAGGTGCCGTGGGTGGTTATCCTGATAGATAAGTGAGAGGCCCTCCTCAAAGGGGCCATGATGATTTGGGCAAGTTCCTGAACCTTCCGTCAGTTTCCTGGACAGTGAAACAGGATCGTGTGAAGACTAGATGAGAGCACAGGCGTCCGATGCTTAGGTGTGCCTGGTGTGGAGCAAATGTGCGTGTGCTATCGAAGCCTGGCGCTGTCGGGACTCACCGTGTATGTGCCCAGTCTGTGCTGAAGCGTGACCCTGGACCGCATGCTCTGGGGAGTGTGAGGGGTTTTCAAACACATACACTCCAAGCAGGTAGTCTGGTTTAATCCATTATGGCTTTTTTCACATGCAAGAGAAGAACAAAGGTTACAAATGCCCAAGACATGGGTCCACGTCTGGCTCATTCATGAGGCCTCTTGGGTCACAGGAAAGGCCATTTAAAGAAGCTACTGTTGTGTAAAAAAAAAAAAAATTACATACAGTTACAAAATCCCATTGAACATACATACACAGCACAGGTCCTCAGGTGAACACAGAAGGCACATTTCACCTCTGGAGAGGTGGTCAGGAGACCTGCTCTGGGGTCGAGAAACACGTCATGCTGAGTGCCTGGGAGCCTCTCGCCTGCTGGCGGGCAAGAGGGTTTGGCTGGGCCCGCCCAGCTACCCAGGACGCTGTCAGTTACTTCACCGTTAGGTACCCTCACTCCTTTGGACCTAGTAAGCTAATCTACAACTGGCATGTTGCCCAGAGAAGACGTGCTTTCCGAGGGCGTGAGGTGCCCGTTACGGACCCGATCTCTCCCAGATGAGAGCCAAGGTCAGTTTTCTCCCTGCTTCAAGAATGAAGAGGCAGGGGCGCCTGGGTGGTTCAGTTGGTTAATGGTCCGACTTGGGCTCAGGTCACGATTTCGAGGTTCATGAATTCGAGACCCTCATCGGGCTCTGTACTGACAGCTCAGAGCCTGGAGCCTGCTTTGGATTCTGTCTCCCTCCCTCTCTCTGCCCCTTCCCTGCTCATGCTCTGTCTTTCTCTCTCAAAAATAAACACTAAGAACAAAAACAAAAAGAAACGAAGAGGCAGCTGGTACTCCTTGGACAAAAGAATCTTAGAAGGATTATTCTCCACAAAGTGCCTGTTGTGAGCAAATGCAGACAAACCCCCCTGGGGCCCAGCAGGTTGGCCTTGTGGTGGTTTCTGCCCTACATCTACCCACCCCCCGCTCACCCCCTGCCAGCTTTGCAGCATGAAATGCCTCCCGTAACAAGGCTCCATCAGCTCTGTCCCCTTGTGCTGATTTTTGGCAGGGAGGTTACAAGGCTTAAGGTCTGCGGGGCAGAAATGAGAAGTGGCAGAATAGTCACGAAGCCCCTGTGTATGGAGCGGTTGGACAGGGCTAAGCCAAGGGGTGCCGATTTGTATGCTGGGCTTGGGAACGTCACCTTGGGGCTGTGAGGAGGCTGGCTCCGTCAGCAACTCCCACTGCTGCTGAGGTCACAGCCTCTCTCCCAACACACACGGTCCCCTGACCACGTCCCGGCTCTCCTGGTTAGAAGGTGCAGCAGTCAAGGCCCATGAGGCTCGGGTTGCCAGGGCAGGGTAGGCCTTCAGTCAGAGTCAGAGTCGGAATTCTCTTCTGAAAGGAAAGGAAAGCAAAGAGGATGCTTGGTGGGAGCTTCCAGACCAGCGGTGCCTGGAAGCTGTTTCTGGGGAGATCGGCTGGGTTTCTGGCTGTTGGCTGGAGCTCTGGACTCAGGCCCCTCCTGCAGCTGACTGTGATGGTGGTATCTACTTGGTGTGAAGGCCACCCTCCCCCCAGCACCCGTGCCTGGGACCTGGGACAGGGACCTGGGACAGGCGGTTGCTGTCACCTCCAGGGCAAGGCCACGTGGAGGGGGTGGAGCCCGGATGCCTCTGCTCTAGGCTTTCCCCTGTCATCCTGGGCTATTCTCACTTCGGGGTGTCAGGGAGGTATGTCTGCACCCCAAACCCAACCCTACTCTGCAATTCAGCAGGGCAAGGTGGGGACAGCTATTTTCTGGCCCAAGAAACTAAAATATACTAGAAAATCAGGAAGCCTCTTTTTAGCCACCTTATAGTTTCCATCCTCCTTGCCCCAATCCTAATTTTGTATAGTAATCAGACACATTTTATAACGTTAAGGGCCTATCTATGAGGTGTAACTCCAAGGTTCCTAGAATCCCAATACTGAAGAGTACTCTATAGAGCCTTCTGGAACCTTCAGGAAGGAAAAGCACCTAAGTCATAAACCTCCCGCACCTCCCCCAGCAGTGCCAATTGCTATTTTCAGGGAGGGACCAATCTCTGTCCCTTAGAACCCCAGTCAGTCCTCATACTGTTCCTGGGTCATGGACAAGCTCAGAGAGCCTCCATAAACCTTAACTCCCTGTGCCAAGGGCTGGAATGACATGACTTTGTGGTTTTGCTGTATTCATTCTAACACATAAGCTAGGAATAATTTTATAGCAAAAAAAATTACTATATATAACTATGTACCTTCAAATATTTAAAGCTCACAAAATATTCAAACACATGTCTCCACTGCTACTTCCTACTCGTCCACTAGAGTGGTTGTCTAGAAGCATCCATAACAGGCAGGCAACTGGTAAGCAGGTCACAAAGACCTAAGGAAAACATCTAGGAACATTTAACCTAGCTTTAGCCTTAGTATGGGATGGGACGAGATGTGCCTCATATATTTTTAGCAGAAGGGTGGGTTCTGCTGGCTCATAAGCCTGACTGAGCTTGTTTCGGTGCTGCAGGTAAGGAGGAGAGCTTGGTTCTCTGGTCCCTGAGCCACAGGCAGGTGAGACTGGGGTGGGGGGTGGGCAGGTGCATTGGTCCGAGCCGGTGGCAGCTCTGCAGCCCAGTGACTGGCTACCCCTGGGGGCTCATCAGCGAAAGTGTCACAGAAGAGGAGTGCCAGGCCTGCCCTCAGCTCACCATTCCTGCAAGGGCAGGGTTCCTGGAGAGCCAGCTGCATGAAGGAGCAGGAGAACCAGGCTGCGAAGACACTCTCGGCCTGTGGGGATGCTCCTCCTGGAGCCGCAAACTGGCTGGGTATCCCTCAGGGAGAGCAGGGTCCCCGGGGGTGATAAGCCACGTTCCCAGGTAAAAACCCACAGGGTGGCCACCCACCTTCTGCCTTGTCAGCTGTGTTCTCGTCTGTGGAGTCCCCTTGTTTGAGAAATTTGGCCACGTCATTAAAGATCAGATAGAAGTCAATTGCAAACACGATGGTGGCAAAGAAGCCAAACACCTGTGGGATAGGACACAAGGTGGATGGAGTCCGTCATCAGGAGCTGGGAGTCCCTGGTCCAAGAGCCTGGGAACGGGGGGGCCGGCCCGAGAAGCTATCGCCTGGCTTTATCTGCTTGGAAAAGCAGCTCCGATTGGCAAGCACAGACCCCTCCCGGTACCGACAAGGAGGAAAATGAGCTGTTATCTTGGCTGGGCAAACAGCCTTCAAAACTCAGGGTGGATTTAATCTCCAATAAGAGGACTTTGGAATAGCTGAGATCCACGTGAAGCCCCGAGGGGCCTAAGCTGGGACAGACTGTGCCCCAGCCACGGAGTGTCCAAGGGGCATCTGGGGTGGGGTGAACCCAAGGGGGCGTCGCTGGGCCACCCCTTCCAGGGAGAGGGCGGCTACTCACCCCAGCTGCTTTGGAAGCCCCGTCCGAGTACTTGGCAACAGCTGTGATGGAGATGGCGAAGTAGATGAGGGCTGCTGTGACACAGCGCAGGAAGTCCTGGGGAGCGGTGGGCACAGTCACTGCCCTGGCCTCCCAGGAGTGGAGGACAGCACTGGGGAGGGGCAGCTGGGAGCCCGGGCAGGGGACAGGGGCTCAGAAGGGCACCAGGTGGCAGGAATGGGGCTGGAACCCACTGTTGGCCAGGGGATGATGGGCCCGGCAGCCTGGAAACACAGCTGGCCCCGCAGATCTGGCATCCTCGGGCTCTCTGTTTGCACCTGGTCCTCGTCCCACCCCCATTCCTGCCCCTGCCTAGGTGCCCCTGCGGGCTTCGAGCAGCTGAGGCTGCCTTGTCCCCGGTCCAGCTGGCCATCCACTGCCCCGTGGACAACAGGCTGCACCTGCCCTGTGGCTTGGCCCACATGCAGGTCTCCCTGTTCCACAAGAAAGGGGAAGTTGGAAACCTGCTCATCTGCTCCCTGCTTGCTCTCCAACGGGGAGATCTGGCCCTGGGCTTCACTGTGCCACATACTTGCGGCAGATCCATTTATGCATCATGGTTTCTGTTCCCCTGTCTCTACAATGGGGACACAGGTTGTAGCCCATCAGGAAGTATATGGGATACGAAGTCAAGAGACCAGGGTCGAATGGCAGCCTTTCTGCCCCTTTTCAAACAGCAAGGTTTGAGGTGGGGCTCTGAGGCCTCCCAAGGTGACAAAAGGAGTTGCCAGATGGCTAAGGCCTGGGCAAGCCCCGCAAGTCCTCAGTTAACCTGCCTTGCCCCTTTGGAAATGGCTTGAATTCCTGCAGCGGAGGCTCATTCCGGCAGGCCCAGCTGGGAACACCAGCGCCACCTGGTGGCCAGGGGCCATGATTCCGGCTAAGGTTCCCTGCCTCAGGGAGGGGCACTGGAGGCCCTGGAGGTTAAGGCAACCTGCTCTGGGTCACGCGGCTGCTGAGTGGTGGGGCCTGGCTCCAACCTACGGCAAACAGCCCCTCCAGCACAGTGAAAGGTGAGGGCCGAAATGCAGTCAAACCCCTCCCTCCTGGGGCCCAGCCCTCACCATCATGGGCCAGCACAATCCCTGCCACTTGTCATTCAGCTGCATGGCATCAGCAAAGAGGAAGTAGAGGGCCAGCAGGAACTCCAGCAGGGGTGCCGCGAGGAAGGCGGATGCAGAGGATGCCACATAGCAGACAAAGGTGATGAACGACAGACCCTGAAGGTGAGGCAAGGGAAAGTCAGTGCCCTTGCACAACCCCTGGCCCAGTGCTCTGCAGTCAGGAACAGGGGAGGTGACCTGCCCACAGTCCCACAGCTGCCAGGATTAGAACCCTGTCGTGGGGCGCTGGCCCACACCCGCGCTGCCCCCTAAGCCCCTGGGCATGGCTCTGCATCTGGACCCTACACCAGCTCCCTGCCAGGACCCAGTCAGGAAGCCCCAGCTTCTCATGTGTGTCTAGCGCCAGCACTCCCCACCCCCACCCGGCCAGGCTGCCTCCTACAGCTGCTCACCCCACCCCCACCCCAGCGGGCTCTAAGGCAGAAACCACCCAACAGGGCACCCAGCTCAGATGGTGTCCAACAGGGCAAATCAAACCTAAGCAGTCACTAAGCAGGAACCAGTTTCAAAAAATTAACCCCAACTCCCCAAAATGTAAATGTTAGCTGAAAAAATATATAAATCTGGAGCTTTAGTTAATGATATGCACGCTGAAGTGTTCAGAGGTGAAATGTACTGATGCGGGCAAAGTATATTTTTACTTTGCATCAAAAACTAAATTCGCTTGGTGGACGGGTAAATGGGTAAGATATGTGATAAAGCAAGCATGGCGGTGGGTATATGGGCATTAACAGTAAAACCGTTCCGGTTTTTTAGAGATTTGCAAATTTTCATAAGAAGAAAAAAACATCCAGGAGGGAGTGTTGACCCTGACACTTGAGGCCCTGCTGCATCACCCCTCCAGCCCTTGTGAAAAGGGCACACTGCATTAAGGAGCAAGAATTGGAGTTCTCCGCAGCCCTGCACATGTGCTGTGGGTGGGAACTGATTCGGGAAGATGCGGAGGCCCCTAGCTAGTTCTGCTAGTTCTGTAGACCATGTGGTGCGCTGCAGGGCAGACCACGCTGACTGACGGGGCTGTTGTTCCCCAGGCCAGTGCCCGCTGAGGTCTGTGGGATGTTCACAACCACCTATGCACAGGTGCTTGCTCACAGCCCACTTTACAGATGAGAAAACAGGTGCAGACAGGTGAAGTGACATTTGCTCAGTGTCATGCAATAAAAAAGGCACCAGAATTTGAACCCAGGGCTGGCTGACCACACAGCTGTAGTTCTTGCCCCACGGTTGCTGGCCTTTATCTGTCCTGGTTTCTGTCACTATGGCTGGGCTGGGCACAGCATGCCCATGGTTGAGTAGCTTGGAGTGGGGCCTAGGGGCCCTGGAGGGACACCCAGATGCCACACAGGAAACACTGTGGCTGCTTCAGACAAATGCACTTCAGACAAATGAAGAGATCCCGGGGAGTCCCCAGGGCACAAGTCAGCCCTGAACATGGCCATGGAAGTAGCTAAGTTCAAGTGGAACAGATGGGAAATAAAGGCATAGAGAGAGGTCTCCCAGGAAAGCAAGTCCATGGGACCCCGACCAAATCCTGTCCCCAGCTGTACTTCCTCAAGAGAGGGCTGTTCTTGTGTCTCTCCCCTTCCTGTCCACCGCCCCCCAAGCCAGATTTTGGGGATTCCCCTCTCCATTCTTGTTTCCTCATTCCCTAATTCCTGGTGGCTACTTCCTTGCCTTTCCCGTCCATGTCAGTCTCCCTACTTGCTGGGGCCTGGAGGCAGCCGGAGGTGACCAGAGGGAGCCAAGAGGGACCAGAATGGCTCCCCTGTGTCTTCAGTGATCACCCCTAACCCTTCCTCCCCACTTCTTTATCTTCCTAGGTCTGGATTCCTGACACCCAGCTATGCGCCAAGGGCTTCCTCTATGAGGTGGGCTGAGTGGGTTGGGATTGGGGCCCCTCAGTGGCCTGTGGATTAAAGGCTTCTCTGCAAAAGAGGTTCCCATCAATTTCCAGGGCTGAACTGGCATCTGTCCGCTCAAAGTCTGCCTCCTGCTTGCTGAGTCAAGTGACTGCGTCGTGGGCTGGGGACATCTGCCCCGGGCAGTAGGAAGAAGTGTGGGGGCAGAAGCCTCCTTCCTCTGATCTCCACTCCCATCCTTGGTGTCACCCAGCCCTCAAGTGACCCACCTGTCAAATCCCCTATGCTCTGGCCTCAGCTTTCTTGTCTGCAAAGTGGGAGTAAGGATAGGGGCTGTCAAACTGCTGGGAAATCTAAGGTACAAGAGCTCCTCCCTACCTCGCCTCCTCTGTGCCCGGCCTCTTCCTCCCCGGTACTGCACGGAGGCCAGCACCAACCCCCCACCCCACACACTTGACTGCGCCGGAGTTTTCGGAGTGTCCCGAAGACAAAGGCCTGACGGGCAGGGGTGGGGGTTGCGAAAAGGAGGAAGGACTCGGAGGGGGCGGGGCGGCTGGATCCGAGCGAGGGAGGGGAGGAGGAGGATGAAGTCACCCCGCTGGGTTCCCGCCCCGGCCCCGTGCACCCGGGGGGAGGGGTCTGCCTGCGAGCCTCAGCCTCACCCAGTCCCGGGGGTCCCCTTCCCACTACCCGCTGTTCCCCGTCTCAGCTGGCAGGAGTCCACTCTGGCCTCTGCCCCGCAGCTCGAGGCCCGGCCGGCCCTCCCTGCGCCCAGGAAAGCGGGCAAGAGCGCAGAGAACTGACCCTGGCCCCCCACCCGAGCGTCGTGAAGCGCCGAAGGGGCCCAGTTCCTCCCGCGGCGCAGCCAGGGATGGCAGGAGGGTTTGCGGAGCGGAGCGCCCGCGACGGAGGCCAGAAGATGCAGGGACGCAACCCGTCTCGGGGGCCCAGCGAGAGCGGGGGCGCCCGGAGTCACACAGAGCTGGGTTGGGTTTCCAGTGGCCCGGCCGTCGCGTGGACGCGACCCGGCCCCAGGCTTCTCGACGGGTCCCCCATGTTGGTTTAGGGAGCCGGGAGGGCCTGGATTCAGACCCCATCTCGCCTCGGTCTCGCGCGCTGAGGGTCAGCGCCACCCGACGCCTGGGGAATGCACCCAGATCCGCCCGCTTTCCTCGGCTCCGAGGAGTTGGCGGGGCCGGGAGTCTCGACGGCTCCTCCGCGGACCCCGGCCCCAGCCCCGGCCCCGCGTCGCACTCACCGACTCTGCCAGCAGGAGGCGGCCTTTGAGCGAGCAGAGGTAGGCGCGCGCCGGCAGGAGGGCGCGGAGCCCGGGCATCGCCGCGCCCGGCGGGGAGCGTCCGGCGCGCGCCGGGGCCGGGTCGGGGTCCGGGTCGGGTTCCTGGTCTGGGGGCCACATGGCGGCGGCGGCCGGGACCGAGGCGCGGCCCCGCTCCCTCACCCCGCGCCCGGGAGGGAAGCGGAAACCCAGACAGTGCGGAAGGAGAAAAAGGCGAGACCCGAGAGCGGGGAAGCATCCCCCCGCCGCCCCGCCCCCGCCCCGCCCCTCCCCTCCCCTCCTGCTCTGCCCCCTCCTCCAGTCCTCTCAGTCTCCCGCTCCCCCGCCGTCCCGCTCCCTTCCGCTCCGCCCCCCCCCCCCCCCCCTCTTCTCCTGCTTCTCTTGGCTCCCGGCTGCCCTTTCTGCGGTTCTTGGTACTGGGCTGGGGCCTCCTTAGACGCCCGCACTCTCCCCTCACCCGCGAGACCTTCTTAATTGCCGTCCCTGAACACCCCGTCGGGGCTTCCATTCCCTGCTTCGGGCTGTGTACTCGCGCTGCGCCGTCTAGCTTCCTGCCCGCGTCACTGTTTGTGTCCGGGACCCAGAAACCGAAGCGCCCAAACTGCAAGACCTCTGTCTGGTCTCCCTCCGGCTTTGATCGCGCTGTCAGCTCCCCGACCTCACTCTCTCTTTCTCCCCTAGCCTGCCCTCCCATCCCTGGCCAGCCCATCTCCTGGGCCTCTGCATTGGCTGTCCTGGCCTGCCCTCTGCTCCCTCTCCCCGTTCATCCCTGGAGGACACCCAGATGGCGCCTGAGCCCCGGTGAAGGGCACTGCCATCCATCCTTCCACCCCAAGATCTGAGCCTGGGGCTGTCCTCGTTCTCCCTCACCGTCACCATCAGTCCGTGACCAAGGCCTGCACATCTTCATCTTCTAAAGCTTTGTTTCTGTTCACTTCTCACCGCCACCAAGGCCTCGACTACGTCCTAGAGTACTCCTGCCTCCTCCCTGGACTCCTAGCAGGGTGTCTTTAAGAAGCCTCTCTGCTTCCTTCCTTGGCAGCCAGAAGGATGCTTAAATCTTCAATCAGGATCACCTCCATTTCCCTTATCCCCCAAATCTTGGGAGTTTCCCATCTTGCTCAGAGTCTTGGTAAAGAGCCTAAAACCATTATCTCTTGCTGTCCTCTGCTCCTTGTCTCTCCCACTCATAGACTTTCTTACAGTTTCTTGAACAAGCCATGCTCCCTCCTACCACGGGGCCTTTGTACATGCTGACCCTGCTACCTGGAATGCTCTTCTCCATCTTGTTATATGATGAACTCTTTTTTATTCTGTGGTCATACTGTGGTTTCACTTCCTCAAAGAAGACTTTGCTGATCTCTCCCACCAGGTAAGAGGTATTCATTTGCTCATTTATTTATTAAACAGCAGTGCTAGAAAGATTTCATTTGCAGGATGCAAGGGAGCCTCAACTTATCTGCGGGGAGTGAGTGAACTAAATGTGTCCACAGATCCCTGAATAAAATAATTCCTGGTAATAGATGTCTGGCTGGTTATGGCTGATTCAGAGGGTTGCCAGGAGCCTGTGTAGAAGAAAGAACTAACAAAGGGCTAGGAGAGGAGACAGATTGTGGAGAACCAGGCCCTGGTGTTTGGATCTTACTCTAGATTGCCTGGAAAGAGGCCAGGTGAAGGTTAGAACAGAGGACAACCTGATATCAATCAGTGTTAATTAAATCACAGCTCAAAACTGTAACTCATTATTAAGAAGAAAACACCCCAATAACTTAAATGGGCCAAAGTTTTGAACAGATAATCCAACAGAGATATACGATGTCCAGTAAGCACAGGAAAAGATATTCAATATCATCAGATGTCTAGGAAGGCAAATTAAAGCCACAATGAGATACAATTTTATACCTATTAAAATGGCTTCGTAAAAGGGGCTGCTACTATTGCAGTGCTGGGGAGGCACCGTGGAGCAGCTGGAACTCTCCTACACCCCTGATGGGGGTGGAAACGATTACCTCCACGTCCGAAGACAGTTTGACAGTTTACTAAAATATTAAACAGAGGCCAACCGTATGACTCAGGCATTTTACTTGTAGGTATTTACCCAACGTCAGTGCAAAGGCTTGGACGTGAATGTTCACAGCAGCTGTCTTTTTCGTAGCTCAAACTGCACACCGTCTGGTGGTTCATTATAGCAGAGAGAATAAACTGGGGGGTATGCATACACTGGAATCCTTCTCAGCGAGAAAAAAGAATAAATCATGTTTTAAAAATATTAATTTATTTGGAGAGAGACAGAGACAGCAGAGGGGCAGAGAGGGAGGGAGAGAGCAAGAATCTCAAGCAGGCTCAGTGCTGCCCACGAGGAGTCAGCTGCCAGCCAGGAGCCTAATGCACTGTTCAAACCCACGAAGCCTCCAGATCATGACCTATGCTAAAACTAGTAAGAGACTCTAAAGTGACTGAGCCGCCCAGGCGCCCCAGAAGGAAGAAAGCATTGACAAATGCAACAATATAGATGCATTTTGCAGATACTATGTTGAATGAAGGAAGCCAGGCTCAAAAGGGACATATTGCAGGACTACATTTTTATGAATTTCTAGAACAGGTGAAACTAAGCTGTCGTGACGGAAGTCACATCAGTAGGGGCAGGGGGAAGCTTTCTGGAGTGCTGGAAGTGTTTTTTATTTTGACTAGGGTGGTGACTACACAGGAACATACACTTGTCAAAGCATATCAAATGCACTTAAAATGGTTGCATTTTATGTCATGTAATTCACCTCTCACTTTACTGAAAGGGAACTCATACTCACACAAAATGTGGTGACTCACCCGGGTGGCTGAGAGAGTCCAGGGAGAGGGCAAGTAGAACCCAAGGGGTGCCCCTGCTTGAGGTGACTGGATGCCTGTGACCACTGTCCCTCCCACCATGGGCTGTGGATCCATGGGATCCAGTCATATAGCCCAGCGCAGAACCTATCACATAGGATGGCAGCAGGAAGTGTCTGCTCTGGAATGAAGGAGGGTGGCTCTCTCTATTCCTTTTACATTCCTGTGTAAGGAATATATTCTGTTTTTCTGATTTATTTTAGTCTTTGGGTTATAATTAAACACTGTCATGCTTAATTTTGTTGGTTAAATTGTTTCATCGTTGGCCTTTATTAGCTCCTTCAGGTGGGCTCCTGTGTACCCATCCCTCATCTTTTTTCCCTCATTTGCTTATTTTCTGACCCTAGAAGGTGCTTCAGGGTCATATTGTATTCTCCCCATTTCAGCCCTAGAGTCAGGGTTCCTCCAGGAAACTCAGGTTCTTTTATTGGAGAATGGTATTTAGAAACAAAACCCCCTGGGCACTGTTGATTTGCATTTCTCTAGTTATGAGTGGATCAAGGGTTTTTTTTTTGTTTTGTTTTTGCATATGTAACAGCCAGTTGCTTTTGCTCTTCCGAGAACTGCTTTTCACATCCTTTGTATGTTTTTCTATTGTCTGTTTAAAAAAATTGATGCATAAGAACGCCTATATTCAGGAGATTATGAAAGGAGATTTCCTTTTTCTGAAATGTGAGTTATGAATAGTTTTTCCTGGTTTGTCATTTGCCTTTTACTTGGCACTTTTGCCATACAGATTTTTCCTTCTAGAACCTGGTGTTTTTTTCCTTTAATCTAGGAATATGATGACTGACAATAGCAGTTTTTTCTTTTTTCTTAATTTTTTTTTTAATTTTCATTTTTTGAGAGAGATGAGAGCACTCGAACAGGCCCTGTGTGGGTGTGCAGGAGGGGGGAGGGGGGGTGGTGGGGAGGGGTGTTAGTGGGGAGGGGCAAAAGGAGAGGGAGGGAAATCTCCAGCAGGCTCCGTGCCTAGCACAGAGCCTGACGGTGCGCTTGATCTCGTGACTCTGAGATCATGACCTGAGCCAAAATCAAGAGTGGGACGCTTAACCGCCTGAGCCCCCCGGGTGCTCCAATAGCAGTTTTCCTGACTCACCATCCTTACATTTGTGGGATGTACCTTTAATACCCATAGTGTTTTGCTCTTTTGATAAACCTCTGGATTCATTTTGCTAGTATTTTATTTGGGATTTTTGCCTTTGTTTTCATAAATAGAATTGACCGCTAGTTTTTATTTCATTGTATTTTATTTCTTGTATGTTGTGTTGCGCTTTATTTAGGTCTTTCTTTTTTCCTAATGAAGGCATTTAAAGCTATAAATCTTTCTTTGAGGACCACTTAGGACACATCCCCAAAATATTGCTCTAATTTTTATTCACTTCTAATTAGCTTGTAGTTTCCATTTTAATGTCCTCTTTAATCCAAGAATAATTTAAAAGGGTATTTTAAAGTTTTTAGTTAGAGAAATGTTAGACTTTTCTGGTGAATTTCTAATTTTATTATTTATTTTATTTAGAGAATAGGTCTATATGTTCTCCTTTTTTGGAATTTGTTGAGATTTTGTGTCCTGATAGTCAAGTTTGGTAAATGTTCCATGTGTGTTTAAAAAGATTGAATAGTCTCTCCTAGTTGGGTACAAAACTTACCTATGTATCTACTATGTATCTTTTTAATTATGTAATTGAAACTCTCTGTATACTTACCCTTCTTTTGCTTGATGTATTGATTTACTGAAACAGATATATTAAAGCTCCTCACTAAAGTTTTCCATGTATTACTTTTCTTTGGATTTCTAATGTTTTCTTGTTTTTGTTTTTAAGTTATCATGTTGGATGAACAGGAGTTAACATATGTTTTGTTCAGTAGGATAGCAATTAAGAGCATAAGCCAAGTGTTTAAATCCCGGTTGTACGACTTTCTTCTCTGTCCTCAGTTTCTCCATTCACAAAATGGTGACAGTGACATTACTTAAGTCGTATGATTACTATTAAAAAATGTTTATATATATATAAATTTATCTATTATAAATTTAAAATTTATAAATTATTAATTTATGTATTATAATTTATGTATACAATTTAGATTTATTTTTATATATATTTATTTATTTATTTAGACAGAGAGCAGGAATGTGTGTGTGTGAACAGGGCAGAGGGGCAGAGAAAGAATCTGAGGCAGACTCCATGCTCAGCACGGAGCCTGACGCAGAGCTGGATCCCACAGCCCTGGGATCATGACCTGAGCCTAAATCAAGAGCTGGGACATTGAACCGACTGAACCATCCAGGCACCCCAGTCATATGATTATTGTAAGGATTAAATGAGATAATACATAAAAATATCTTAGAATAGTACCTGGCATTTATTTATTAACTATCATTTTGATATCTCTGTTTTCCCTAGTGAATGCTGTTAGCTTTTGATTCTATTTCATTTAATATTAATTTCACCACACCTACTTTCTTTTTGTTGGCATTTGTATATCTTGTCTCTGCTTTTCTCATAGAACCATTTAATGCTAAAACTGTCTCTCTACTACTTTTGTTTTATGTTACCAACTTTGATATGTTGTATTTTCATTTTTGTTCACTTCAAAATATTTTCTAATTTTTCCCAAGATGTTATCTTTGAACTGCAGATTATTTGGTGGTATATTGTTCAATTTTTAAACATTTGGAGATTTTCTAGTCCTCTTTCTGTTATTGATTTCCAGTTTAGTTTCCATTAATTCCATTATGCCAGAGAATATACTCTGTATGATTTTAATTCTTTTAAGTTTATGGAGATTTGTCTTATAATTCAGGATATGGGCCATCTTGGTGAATGCTTGCTGTACACTTGAAAAGAATGTATTATTGAGTGAAGTGATCTATAAATGTCATTTAGATCCAGTTGATTTGTGGTATTTAGTTTTTCTGTATCCTTGCTGGTTTCCTCTGTACTTGTTCTATCAATTACTGGGAGAGAAAAGTTGACATCCTCAACAATATGTGTAGATTTGTCCATTTTTTTGTTCAGTTCTTTCAGTTTTTGCTTTATGCGTTTTGAGGCTCTGTTATTAGGAAGATTTAGGATTGTTGTATTTTCATAAAGTGGATTTATCATTTTATCCTTATGTAGTGTGTCTTTTATCCCTGGTGATTTTGTTTTTTTGCTTTTTGCTTTGTATGACGTGAGTACAACCATTACAGTTTTCTTTTGATTGGTGTTCAAATGCAGTATCTATTTCCATTCTTTTATTTTTAATCTACCTGTACCATTATATTTAAAATGAGTTTCCTGGGGCACCTGGTGGTCAGTCGATTAAGTGTCTGATTCTTGATTTCAGTTTAGGTCAGGATCCCACAGTTTGTGAGTTCAAGCACCATGTCGGACTCTGCACTGACAGCCTGGAGCCTGCTTGGGATTCTCTCACTCCCTCTCTCTGCCCCTACCTGCCTGTCTCAAAAATAAATAAATAAGAACTTAAAAAAAGTAGAGTTTCCTGTAGATGGCATATGATTGAGTCTTTAAAAAAATTTATCTGACCATCTATTTTAATTGGTATGTTTAGACCATCTATATTTAATGTAATTATTTATATTTGGATTTAGGTCCACAATTTTGTTTTGTTTGTTCCTTCTTTATTTGTCCATTCTTTCCTGCCTTCTTTTGGATTAAATATTTTTTAGTCTTCTCTTATTACATCTATTGAGCTTTTTACTCTCTTTGTACTGTTTTTTAGTGTTTTCTATAGGGATTAATATATACATGCTTAACTTTTCACAGTCTGCTTAGAATTAATATTTTACCACTTCAAATGCAATGCAGAAACTTGAACATCATATATGTCATTTTAACCTCCCCTCTTTATGTTGTGGCTGTCGCATGTATTACATGTACCTATACTGGAAATCCCATCAGATGATGTTAAGATTTTTGCTTGTGGGGTTTCTTGGGTGGCCCAGTTGGTTAAGCATCCGACTTTGGCTCATGTCATGATCTCACGGTTCATGGGTACAAGCCCTGTGTTGGCCTCTGTGCTGACAGCTCAGAGCCTGGAGCCTGCTTTGGATTCTGTGTCTCCCTCTCTCTCTTCCCCTCCCCTGCTTACACTCTGTCTGTCTGTCTGTCTCTCTCTCAAAAATAAATAAACATTAAGACATTTAAAAAAGAAGATTTTTGCTTTCAAACATCAAACATATTTTAAAGAACTTGAGAAGAATATTCTATTTGTCCAGATATTTACTATTTCTTTTTTACCAGTTTTATATTGATATATATACATACAATAATACATACAATAATAATTGACATATAAGTTTAAAGTGCACAGCGTAAGCAGTTGATGTATGTGTATGGTTAAGTGACTAACACAATAAGTTTAGTTAACATCCATCATCAAATATAGATACAAAAAAAGACAAAAGTGTTTTTTAACCTGTGATGAGAACTTTCAGGATTTAGTCTCTTATCGACTTTCAAATATGGCATACAGCGATATTAACTATAGTTATGTTGCACATTACATCTTTAATACTTTAACTGGAAGTTTGTACCTTTTGACTGCCTTCATCTAATTCTCTTTCCCTCCATCACTTGTCTTTGGTGACCACAAATCTGATCTCATTTTCTGAGTTTCATTTTTTTCTTTTTTCTTGTTTTAAATTCTGCATATAAGTGAGATCAGTATTTGTCTTTTTCTAATTTATTTCACTTAGCATAATGTCCTCTATCTTGCCACAAATGGTAGGTTTTCCTTCTTTTTAAAGGCTGAATAATATTCCATTGTGTGTGTATGTGTATATACATATATATGATATATATGTGTATATATATATATATATATATATATATATATATATACGTATATGCCATATTTTCTTTATCCATTTATCCATTGATGGACTCTTAGATTGTTTCCATGTATAAATAATGCTGTAATAAACAGGGGTGTGCAGATATCTCTTCAACATAATTTTGTTTTCTTTGGACATATATCCAGGAGTGGGATTGCTGGATCATATGGTAGTTCTGTTTTTAATTTTTAAGATATTTACTATTTTTGTTGCTCATTCTTTATCTTTTAAGTTCCATGTTTCCTTCCGGTATAATTTCCCTACTGTCTAAAGAACTTCCTTTGCCGCTTCTTTCAGAGCAGATCTACTGGCAATGAATGTGTTCTTTCAGTCTTCCTTTTTTTGAGAATGTCTTTTTTTTTTTTTTTTTTTTTTTTTTTTTTGCCTTCATTGATGAAAGAAGGGTATTTTCACTGGATAAAGCATTCCAGTTTGATGGTTATTTTCCTTTAACACTTGAAAATTGTGCTACTTCTTTCTGGGCTCCATGGTCTCTGATGGCAAATCCTCAGTTATTCAAATTGTTACATCATTTTCCTCTAGGTGCTCTCAATAGTTTTTTCTTCATCTTCAGTGTTGAGAAATTTGATTAGGATGTACCCGAGTATGATTTCTTTGCTTCTTCTGTTAGAAATTTACTGAATTTCTTGAATCTGTAAATTTGTGTCTTTTGCTTATTTGAAGAAGTTGTCGGCCATCATTTCCTCAAGAAGTTTTTGTGCCACACTCTCACCCCATACTTTGTGGGAATCCAGTGATACAAGTATTCTTTTGGTATTGTCTCTAAAGTTCTGGAGTCTCTGTTCTTCTTCTTCTTCTTCTTTTTTTTTTTCTTCAATCTTATTACTCTTTTTTTGTTGAAATTGGATACTTTCTTTTTAAATTTACTTTATTTAAACAATTATTTATATTTAAACAATTTATTTAAATTCAAGTTAATTAACATACAGTGTAGTGTTGGTTTCAGGAGTAGGAACCAGTGATTCATCACGTACATATAACATCCAGTGCTCATCCCTGCAAGTGCCCTCCTTAATGCCCATCACTCATTTAGCCTATCCCCCCACCCATCTCCCTCTAGCAACCCTGAGTTTGTTCTCTGTATCTAAGAGTCTGTTCTCTGCATCTAAGAGTCTGTTATGGTTTGCCTCTCTCTCTGTTTTTATCTTATTTTCCTTCCCTTCCCCTGTGTTCATCTGTTTTGTTTCTTAAATTCCACCCATGAATGAAATCATGTATTTGTCTTTCTCTGACTTATTTTGCTTAGCATAGTATACTCTACTTCCATCCATGTCATTGCAAATGGCAAGATTTCATTCTTTTTGATCACTGAGTAGTATTCCATTGTATATATATACCACATCGTCTTTATCCATTTATCAGTTGATGGACATTTGGGCTCTTTCCATAATTTGGCTGTTGTTGATAGTGCTGCTGTAAACATTGGGGTGCATGTGCCCCTATGAATCAGCATTTTTGTATCCTTTGGGTAAATACCTAGTAGTACAATTGCTGGGTCATAGAACAGTTCTATTTTTAATTTTTTGAGGAACCACCATACTGTTTTCCAGAGTGGCTGCACCAGTTTGCATTCCTTGCAAAGGGGTTCCTGTTTCTCCACATCCTTGCCAACATCTGTTGTTTCATGAGTTGTAATTTTAGCCATTCTGACAGGTGTGAGGTGGTATCTCATTGTGGTTTTGATTTGTATTTCCCTGAGGATGAGTGATGTTGAGCATCTTTTCATATGTCTGTTGGCCATTTGGATGTCTTCTTTGGAAAAGTATCTATTCATGTCTTCTGAGACTGGATAATTTCTTTTGATTTGTCTTCAAGTTCACGAACTCCTTGTTCTGTCATTTCCATTCTGTTATTAAGCACATCCAGTGAAATTTTTTATTTTGGTTATTGTATTCAGTTCTAAAATTTCCATCTGATTTTTAAAAATATTTTATATTTCTCCACTGAGACTTTCTATCATTCCAATTATTTCACTTATTCTTAGAGCATGGCTATAATATTCTCTTTAAAGTTTCTGTCTAATCATCTAACATTTGTTGTTATATTTAGGGTTGTTTATTCATTGTCTTTTCTCATGAAATTTTGAGATTTTTCTGTTTCTTTTAACATTTTTTTTAAATGTTTGAGAGAGTGAGAGCACATATGAGTGGGGGAGGGGCAGAGAGCAAGGGAGAGAGAGAATCCCAAGCAGATCCTGTGCTATTCAGCACAGAGCCCAACATGGGGCTTGATACCATGAACCACAAGATCATGACCTGAGCTGAAATCAAGAGTTGAATGCTTAACCAGCTGAGCCACCCAGGTGCCCCAGATATTTCCGTCTCTTAATATGTCAAGTAATTATTGTATTTTGGACATTTTGAATATTATGCTATGAACTCTGGATTTACTTAATTCTATAGAGAGCATTGGTTTTTAGTTGTTGTTGTTTGTTTTTTTAAGCAGGCAATCAACTGGTTAGATTCAGGCCACAATATCCTACCTACCATTGGACTGTGACTCCAGTGGCAGTTCAGTTTTCAAAAACTTTGCAGTACTATTCTGGGGTAAATACCACTTGGTCATAGTATATAATAATTTTAATATGTTGTTAGAGTTGGTTTGCTAATATTTTGTCGAGGATTTTTACATCTACAGTCAATGAATGCTGGTATATAGTTTTCTTGTGATGTCTTCGTCTAGCTTTGTTATTGGGGTAATTCTGTCCCCATATAATGACTTAGGAAGTGTTCCCTTGTCTTCTGGTTTTTGGAAGAGTTTGCGAAGGGTTGGTATTCATTCTGCTTTAAGTGTTTGGTAGAGGGGTGTCTGGGTGGCTCAGTCTGAAACATTTAACAAAGTCAGTTAAACATCTGACTTTGGCTCAGGTCATGATCTCACAGTTCGTGAGTTTGAGCCCCGCATCAGGCTCTGCACCATCAGTGGGATTCTCTCCTTCTCTCTCTGTCCCTCCCCCACTTGTATATTCTCTCAAAAAAACTTTAAAAAGTATAAATTAAAAATAAATAAATGTTTGGTAGGATTCACCAGTGAAACTATCTGGTACTGGACTTCATTGGGAGGTTTTTGGTTACTATTTTGATCTTTTGTAGAGCTGTTGAGATTTTCTATTTCTTCTTGAATCACTTTAGGTAATTTGTATGTTTCTAGTTTGTCCATTTCATCTAGTTTGTTGGCATACAATTGTTATAATCTTGTATTCGTTTTTATTTTTCTATCATCATTAGTAATGTCTGCACTTTCAATTCTGGTTTTTGTTATGTGTTCTCTCCCTTTTTTTCTTCATCACTACCTAAAATTTGTTAATCTTTTTTTTGTTGATATTTTCAAAGAACCAACTTTTTGATTTCTTGATTCTATTATTTTCCTACTCTATGTTTTATTTATCTGTACCCTAATCTCTATTGTTTTCTTTTGCTAGTCTTTTTTTTTTTTTTTTTTTTTTTGAGAGAGTATACCAGCTGGGGAGGGGCACAGAGAAAGGGAGAGAGAGAATCTTAAGGAGCCTCCACACCCAGCACAACCAGATGCCCCTGTCTGTTCTATTATTCAACCCTTCTGTTAAATTTTAAAATCTTTCTCATAATCTACTCCCTCCCGCCTCCCAAGAACTGTTGTTAGCTTATTGTCGTCTTTACAGTCCCTTGTTTTAAGGACATGGTATCTTTACCCTGTAGTTAGGATTTTTCCGAATTTGCATTTTGGCCATTTCCATGGGTGATATGCCCCAGGTCATTCCTTACTCCTGGAAGATACTCACCTGATGTAGTTTTGGTCCAAAGAGGCATCTTCCTGAAGTCTGTGGTGACCACAACCCTGTCCCAGGTTCTCCTCAGTATGACAGGTGGCTGCATCAAGTCACGCTCCACCCCATTGCACGCCTTCTCTTTCTGGACATGGAAAACCTCTGCCTGCTTCAGAGAGCCGCCTCCAGGGATTGAGAGGAATGGCCACACAAAGGAGTTCAGCAAGGTCTACCCTTTTCCATTAGATTCTGAACACAGTCATGTTTCACTTACATTTTTAGATAAAATCTACATACTATGAAATACACAGGCGTTATGTATATAGTTGAATGTTTTGACACATGTATATACCTATGTGACCACTTCCCTAATGAAAATAAAGAACTTTCTCATGCCCTCATGCCCCCCCCCCCTTTTTTTTAAAGTTTATTTATTTTGAGAGAGCTCGAGTGTGAGCAGAGGAGGGGCAGAGAGAGAGACACAGAATCTGAAGCAGGCTCTGTGCTGTCAGCACAGAGCCAGATGCAGGGCTTGAACCCACCAACTGCGAGATCATGACCTGGGCCAAAGTCGGATGCTTAACTGACTGAGCTACCCAGGCTCCCCCTCCTCGTGCCCCTTTATAATCAGTCCCCAAACTTCATCTCCTGAGGCAACCGCTGTATTTTTCCCTGTCCTTGAGCTTCATAGAAATGAATCATAGGATATGTCTTTTGAGTCTGCCTTCTTTCACTCAATATGTGAGAGTCATTATGAATCTTTTATTTTTATCATTATTACCGTGTTGTATTACTATCCTTTTTTATTGCTGAGTAGATTTCTATCTTATGAACGTAGCACAGTTGGGTTTATCTCCTTTTGAACCTGTAGGCTCTTTTTTGTCTTTTGGCTACTATGAAAATTCTAATACACCATTCCTCCTGGCTCAATACCTAGGAGAGGAATTTGGGGTCACATGGCAGGATAGGGTGCATTTTTGAGTTTTTCTTTACAATGTAACTCCCTGTAGTTGCTCCCACTTTCAGCAGGGTTGCCTCACCCTGCCTGGCCTGCAGGGGGTGCTGTGGGGGCTACAGAGGGAGTAATGACTGGAATGGTGGAGGCCCTATCTGGGCCGTCCAAGTTTGGGCTCCGCCTGCTTCCCCACCTGACTGCCAGGCAGCAGCCTCTTTCCAGCCTCGCTTCATTCTCAGCAGCAGCCAAGTATGGGATCTCCTGGTAGAGGTGGGCCCTGCCACTTCAGGGGTTCCCTGTGGCACTTAGGACAAAGGCCCGAGCCACTAGCATGGCTCTCACGGCCCAGTTGACCCTCTCAGCCTGTCTCTCACATTGTTCCTGGCTAGGCTGGGGGGGGGGGCACCCCATTACTCCCCACCCCCCATCTCTTCCAGCTCCTCATGCATCAGTGTGGGACCTTGCTTTCCTCTCAGGAGGATAACCCTTCTCCTGCCTCGTGGTCGGTCTGTCCAGTGAGACTGGGGCCCTGACCGAGGCCTGTGAGTGGGAACTGTGGCTGTGGTGCCCAGCTGAGCCTAGCTCAGGGCTTATGCTCAGGTCCTTATTGAGGGAGACCCTGCAGGTCCCAGAGGGTTGGCTGGTCATCTCTGAGGGAACCTGAGTGCTCCCAGTTCCTCCTGTGCCCGGGCTGACTGGCCCAGATGTGAGCCTGACTCTGGCTGATAGAGGCCTTGAGCCCTGAGGGGATGATACCACCCCTGTTGTCCTCTTCCCGAGCACACCTCAAATGAGAACCGGTGCTAAGCTACAAAGTAAAAGTAAGAGAGGCCAGTAACCTGTTTTTCTCATAGCGACTACCTGGATGCTTTTTAAAAATGTAAATATCAATGTGGGAGCACCTGGGTGGCTCAGTCGGTTAAGCACCTGACTCTTGAATTTGGTTCAGGTCATGAGCTCCGACCGGTGCAGAGCCTGCTTGGGACTCTCTCTCTTCCCTCTGCCCCTCCTCTACTCTCTCTCCCCAACCTCAAAAAAAAAAAAAAAAATTTAATGTGAATAAAATGTCCATTTTGTTTTCCAGTCTGTTGTTTTCCTATGGCCCCTTTGGCTGGTCACTGTTGACAGCCTCTGTCACCCACGCTACGGGTACCCCAAACCTTGTGTGCCCTGTGGCCTACAGGCCTGAGAGGCCCATCTCTGGTCTTGCCCTCTGCACCAAAACTTTCAGTAACTTTTGTTGAATGAACAAAATAATGTTTAGATCAACATTAAGCTTTAAAATCCATTTAAAGAGGAATTTCTTTTTCAAGCAAAGTTGGTTATTAGGATGGAAAAGAAAACCATTCTAGAGAGAAGACAATAAACTGGAAATATTTGTCGTAAAACGCACTGCCACTTTTGATAACAGGGGCCTCCTTTACGTCATTTCTTGCCTCTCTTTACTTTTTCCTTTGGCTTTTGTGCTTTTTCTGGTGCCTTTTCTGGTGCCTTTTCTGGTGCATTTTCTGGTGCCTTTTCTGCTTCCTTTGGCTTTTCAACCTTTCGTTCATTTTTTGGAGGAAGCAGCACATTGGTTTTGAGCCTCTTGCCTTTGAAATGTTTTCTTTGAAGACACATATCCATTAAAGCAAACATTCCAGCCATACCAATAAGGATCTGGGGGAAAAAAGGATGCCCATTACTTTTGCTTTTCATACAGATGCTTTGCATTTCATTCCAAAGCTGGCATATTCCCTCCTTGTTTCTAATTCGTCTGCGGGTGCTGATTAACACGTCCTTTCCTCTTCCTAGACTTCTCAACCAGAGACATTCTGAGTTTGCCCCTCCTCCAGCTTCAGCCTCCCTCTCCTCCCTGCCCCAACCCTCTCCACCTGTGCCTGTCTCTTAAAACCCATGGTTAGCGGCCTGGGTGTGACCCTTTGCCTCAGGGATTGGGGCAGCTAGGAGGAGAAAGCCATTAGATTGTCTGGCTCCCTGGACATCATCTTTATTTAAGTGGTTTTTTCATTGGAAGCATTTACCACCTTTAGTTTTAAACTTTGCATGGGTCCCAAGATTTTGTGAAAAGAAGCCCTTTCCTTAAATCAGTGGAAAACACCCATTCTCCAAAAGAGGTGATTTCTTTTCTTTCTTTTTCTTTCTTTCTTTCTTTCTTTCTTTCTTTCTTTCTTTCTTTCTTTCTCTTTTCTTTCTTTCTTTCTTTCTTTCTTTCTTTCTTTCTTTCTTTCTTTCTTTCTTTCTTTCTTTTAATGTTTATTTTTGAGAGAGACAGTGAGAGTGGGGAAGGGGCAGAGAGAGAGGGAGACAGGATCCCAAATGGCCTCCGCACTGACAGCAGAGAGCCGACCCAGGGCTTGAACTCACAAACTGTAAGATCATGACCTGAGCCAAAATCAGGAGTCGGATGCTTCACTGACTGAGCTACCCAGGCGCCCCTAAAAGAGGTGATTTCTGAGCACATAAACTGCCCAACATGAAAGACTCACCACAGCAATAAAGTAGTGCAGTGGCATGGTTTGTCGACTTTTCACAGCTATGACCACGGCCCCCACAAGGAAAATAATGGCAAACAGGTCGTTGAGAAGGTCCTAGAAGCATGAGAGATAGGCAAGTCAGCCTCAAACAGAGCCAAGACCCCCATCAACACCCAGCCTAGCATAGCTTCCTCCAAAGGGGATGGTTTCCAAACTTCTGACTGCTTTTAAAAGTATAGGTGGAGATAAATACACATGGGCTGCATGGACGTGCTGTGGTCCGCAGGGCTGAGCTCTTTGAGTTGAGATGCAAAGCCCAGGGTGTTTAACTGCCTTCATAGGCTCCCCTGCTGCTGCCTCTCACCTGAATTCACACAGTAGCTAGTTATGTTTTGATTTTTTTTTTCCTTGAGTACTCATTTAAGTAACTGCACAACTATACAACTTAACGGTGAGTACAACCCCCCATCATCTTTATGCTCTCAGGACCAGCTCTCCTTTCTGGATCGAGGGTGGGCTGTGTTGCTGGCAGGAGGCTCTGTTGGATTCCGGCCACCCTAAGTTGGGAGCGCAGTGGCTGCCTTTTCAACCCCTGCCTTGCCCCTCCTGCTACTTCCTAGACACTCCCCTCTTTGTATCAGCAGCCTTCCTTCCCATCCCTTGTGGCCTCAGCCTTACCCTTGCCCTGTACACTTGTTTCCCTTACCTTACTGATAAGGTCCAGATGTTCCCAGACCGCGCAGAAGGGCTACTTTCCCTGCAAGTACCACCTGCTGTCACTCCCTGGCATAGCCAGACTTAGAGTTGGGCAAAGCGTGGCCACAGAGAGCCGGCTTCCTCTCGCGTCACTCATGGGGTGATGCTAACCCAGAGCTGGTGCACCCTCTCGATCCTGTGGGCAGCAGCCAGCTCTGCAGCACTGCGTAAGGCCCACCCTTCCCCTTGGTTTCCATGATGCTATTTTCTGCAGGTTGACCTTCCCTGGCTACTTGTCTTGGGCATTTTCTTTTCCTTTTCAGTTTTTTGAATTTTAATACATTTCAAACATACAGAAAATACTAGAACACTCATCCCCACTCCCACCTCTGGCAGCCACGAACTATTGAGATTAAACAGATGTTAAGATCTTGCAAGATTTGCTTAGATCTCTTAAAAAAGACAACAAAGCCAGAAGTAAAACTTTGTGGAGTAAGACACAGTGTCATCATTCCGGCCCTTTTATGCCTCTCACTCAGAGGCAACTACACACAGTGGAACTGATGGGTCCTTTTCCCAAGAGTGTATTAGTATTTTCTTCCATATTATATGTTCATAAATAGTATATACTATTTTGTGCGTTTCACAAATTTAAATTTAAATAAAAGGTGTCTTCTATCATTGGCTTTTTAAACTTAAAGTTTGTGAGATTGATCAATTTTGAGAACACAGATTGAATTCATTAATTTTAACTGATGAAGTCTGTGAATAAACCAAACTAGAAACATTAGGTTGTTTCTACCTTTTAGGAAATTATTATTACAAACTCTGCTGCAACGAACACTCTGGTCTGTGTCTCCTGTGCGTATTTCCTCCTGGTGTGAATCAGTAATAGAAAATCTCCCACTGAAGAAAAGCTCAGAACCAGATGGCTTTACTGGTGATTTCTACCAAACATCTCGAGGAGAATTAACACCAATCCTCAAACTCTTCCAAAAAAATTGAAAAGGAGGGAGCCACTCCCAAACTCATTTTATGAAAACCAGCATTTTCCCGATACCAAGACTAGCAAAGGACACTACTAGAAAAGAAAATTTCAGACCATCATTCCTGATGAACAGAAATGTAGAAAGCCTCAGTAAAATGCTAGCAAACTCTAAAGGCCTCATCTGTAAGCATAGTCACTCTGGGGGTTAGGATTTCAGCATATGTACTTTGGGGGTACACATTCAGTCCATAACAATTCCATTAGTCTTTTTGTTGATCCCTGAGCTAGTACCAAAGCTTTATAGTAATTCTGATATCTTGTTGGGTGAGTCTATCCTTGTAAGACTTTTAGAATCACCTTGTAAACGTTCCTGGAAATTCCAGGAAGAACCTCTGTCAGGTTGAAGTTCCATTTGATTTATTGATTACTATGGAATTAAATTGCCATCTTTTTTTTAAGTTTATTTATTTGAGAGAGAGGGAGAGAGCGCACGTGTGAGTGCATGAGCTGGGGAGGGGCAGAGATAGAGGGAAAGAGAGAGAATCCCAAGCTGGCTCTGCATTGTCAGCACAGAGACTGACATGGGGCTTGATCTCATGAACCGTGAGATCATGACTTGAGGTGAGATCAAGAGTCAGATGCATAACCAATTGAGCCACCCAGGTGCCCCTTAAATTGTCATCTTTATGATAGTAACTCTTCAGACCTGTGAATATGGTGTATATTTCCACTTATGCAGACTTTTATGTCTGTTAATAAAATATAATCTCTACGTAAAGTCTTACACATCTTTGAATGGGTTTATTCTAAGACACCTTGTAGTTTCTGTTGCTGTTTTAAATGGTTTCTTTGAAAAGTCACATTTTCTCAGTGTTCATTGCTGGTATTCAGGAACAGTATTGTTTTGTCTCTGGTTAACTTTCATGGTAATTTCACTGTAGATTCTCATAGATGTAGATTCTCTATGTAAAGAATCTTATTATCTGTGAATAATGCTATTTTTTCAAACCCTTCCCAATTCATACACTTTTTGATTTTCTTGTTACATTGTACTAAGATCTCCAGCACAATGTACAGGCATGGGGATAGTAGGCATCTCCAGTGCTTCTAAAGTTTTACCATGAAATGCAATGTTTATCATAGGTTTGGGTAGATACCTATTATTAAGATAAGTTCTCTTTTAAACTAGTTTGCTGAGAGTTTTCTTTTCTTCTTTATTAAAAAAAATTTTAGTGTTTCTTTTTAAGAGGGAGAGAGAGAGAGAGAGAGAGAGCGAGCAAGCATGAATGGGGCAGGGGCAGAGAGAGACACAGAATCCTAAGTAGGCTCCAGGCTCTGAGCTATCTGCACAAAGCCTGACTCGGGGCTTGAACCCATGAACCATAAGATCATGACCTGAGCCGAAGTTGGACACTCAACCGACTGAGCCACCCAGGTGCCCCTCTTTATTTTTTTTTTAGAGAGATAGAGAGAGAGGCAGAGGGAGAGAGAAAGTCTTAAGCAGGCTCCATGCCCAGTGCAGAGCCTGAGGTGGGGCTCGATCTCATGATGGTGAGATCATGACCTGAGCCAAAATCAAGAGTTGGACGCTTATTTGACTGAGCCACCCAGGTGCCCCTAGTTTGCTAAGAGTTTTCTTAAAATTAGTATTCCTGAAGTTCATGAGATGAACTAAATAGTTTTTCTGAAGTTCATGAGATGATGAAATGGTTTTCTCCTTTAGATAAGAGATGGCGAATTGTACCGATAGAATTTTGAAGATTAAATCATCTTTGTATTCCTGACACATACCCTGCTTGATCATGATGTATTGCTTGCTTATAGATTGCTTGATTCAGTTTGCCTGTATTTTATTGAGGATTTTTATAGCCATATTTAGGTAACCTAGGTGTATATACTTTACATTCCTTATAATATCTGGTTTTAATATCAAAAGTCTATTAGATAGTACAACATCTTATAAAGCCTTTAAAACAGAAGGGACAGACCAATTAAACTGAATATAAAGTCTGGAAATAAACCCTGCATTTGGGATTTTAACATTTAACAGAAATGCCATTTAAAATCAGTGGGGAAAAATTATACTATTTAATAAATGAATAAATTGAGTGATAGGGTATATCAACTGGATAGCCATCAGGATATAAAATTGGAGCCATGGTTCACACCATATACCAAAATGACTCCAAATGAATCAGAAGATTTAAGTGTAAAAAGTGAAACAAGTGCCAGATGAAAACATGGATGAATTTTTTATAACCTGTTTTTCTATTTCTTTTTGAATCAATTTTTATGTGATATTTTTTGTAGGAAATCATTATCTAAATAAACTTTCCAATTTATTGGCATAAAAGTTCATATTTTGCCTGTAATCTTTAAAAATCTCCTGTTGGTATTTTTACTAATATTTTTCCTTGTTCGTTCTCTCTTTTTTTCCTTGGGGTCTATCTGCTTTAGTAGTCTTTTTGAAGAACTAGATATTTGGTTTTATTAGTCCTCACTATGGATCTTTGTTTCCTATTTCCTTAATTTTAACTCTTATCTTTGGCATTGCCTTCTTTTTAGTTCCATTTTTTTATTTTGTTTTGGTACCTTCTTGATACTGTTAATTTTCAGTCTTCTAATTATATAGATTTGAATTTGAATAGTTTAGGGACATTCTACAGATAGTATCTGTGAATACTACATAAACATGAAATCCTCATATGTTTGGGGAACACATTAGATTTCCCCCCAAATACTTGGGGATTGAGTTAAATTTTACTGATTGATTTTTAATTATATTATATTGAAGTTAGAGAATGGTCTGTATGGATATCAATTACTTGTTATTTATTTACATTTCCTTTGTGGTCTTATTGAGGATAATTTTTATGATTGTTGCAAATGTACTTGAAAGGAATATATAGCCTGTTCTGTTGGGTGTAGGGTTCAATATGTTCTGTGTATGTCATTAGATCAAGCTATCAATTGCTGAAGGAGGCATGTTAAAATCTCCCACTATGGTTGCTATTTGCCAGTTCTTTCTTATAACTTCTTTTAATTCCTTATAATTCATTTCTGTTTTTTATATTTGGGGGTTATATTGTTAGGTGCATACAAGTTTAGAATTGCTGTAAGTAGTGATCTTCTTCATATACTTAAAAAACACATACAGGGACGCCTGGGTGGCTCAGTCGGTTAAGTGTCCGACTTCAGCTCAGGTCATGATCTCGTGGTCTGTGGGTTCAAGCCCCGCGTTGGGCTCTGTGCTGACAACTCAGAGCCTGGAGCCTGCTTCGGATTCTGTGTCTCCCTCTCTCTCTGCCCCTCCCCTGTTCATTCTCTGCCTCTCTCTCTGTCAAAGGTAGATGAACATTAAAAAAAAAAAACACATAAACCACATACAATTGGCTTAATCTGGTATTAAAGCTATGCCAGCTTTCTTTTGGTTAGTATTTTCCTTTTATTATTTTTTCCATCTCTCATAACTGTTCTCCACATGCCTTGTAATTTAGTATGTAGCTGGATTTTAAAAATCGATTCTTAGAGTCCTCTGTCTTTTAAATGAAGAATATATTCCATTCATATTTGTCATCTTCTCTGATATAGTATTTGGATCTATTTGTACCATTTAATTTTACTTTTTTCTATTTAACATATACCACACTTATTTCTTTTTATTTTTCCATTTTATTGAGTTAGCTCTCTTTATTCTCTTTTCACTCTTTCTCCTCAACAGGTTTGATTTTATATATCCTGGAATTCTATTCTTTAGTAGAATTCAGTATTAAGTTTTAATATATTAGTGTTAATATTATTGCCAAATCATTCCCCCCAAATCAAGAACTTTTCATTCTTATCATATACAGTACTGTGGTCTTACGTGTTATTGTGTTGCTGTACCTTTAGTTCTACCTTGTTATAGTGTTCCCTCCCTCCCCTTGCAAAAAAAACCAAAAAACAAAAAACTATTCATATATTTTTTAAAACCTCAATTCTGTCTTAGTGTTTATTTAGGTCAATCCACAAGGTCACTAGGCTCTTTGCTTACTGTTCCTTTTTCACCTTGCACACTTTTTTTGTTTTGTTTTGGTTTGGTTTGGTTTTGATTTGATTTACTTCTTCCTGAAGTACATCTTTTAGTAGTTCTTTCAGTGAGGGTCAGCAAAAAGAAATTGTTTCATTCTTTGTTTAAAAGTGTCTTTAGTTTACTCTTGCCACCTCATTCATCCCTTTAAGGAAATTATTCTAGTGTTTTCTGGCCACTGTCACTGCTGTTGAAAAATATGAAGTTAGTCTAGTAGTTTGAGGATTTTGTTTTTGTTTTTGTTTTTGTTTTTGAGGTAAATTGGCTTTTCTCTTGGTTTGATTTTAAGT
Organism: Panthera leo; assembly: GCF_018350215.1. NCBI lineage: Eukaryota > Metazoa > Chordata > Mammalia > Carnivora > Felidae > Panthera > Panthera leo. The sequence goes on along the minus strand of NC_056693.1, from coordinate 42,053,302 downwards.
TTTCCTTTGTTTCTGGTGATCAGCAGTGCCCCCATGATGACATGCCTAGGTGTGGCTTTGACACTTCATGTCTTTCATTAAATCTGATATTGATATGGCCACCTCAGCTCTTTTTTGGTTACTATTTACATGGAGTATCTTTTTCCATTTTCACTTTCAACCTATTTGTATCTTTGGACTAAAGTGAGTCTCTTTTCTTCATATTATAGGATCATTTAAAAAATCCATTCAGATCATCTCTGCCTTAATTGGAGAGTTTAATCCATGTGCACTTAAAGTAATTGCTGATAAGGACTTATTTCTGTCATTTTGCCGTTTGTTTTTTATATATCATATCTTGTTGTCCTTCAATTCCTCCATTATTGCTTTCTTTTGTGTTTAATTTTTCGTAACGTATCAATATAATTCCCTGCTCATTTCTTTTTCTATATATTATTGAGTTCATTTCTTAGTGGTTATCTTGGGGTTACAATTAATATCTTAAACTTACAATCGTTTAGTTTGAATTGATACCAACTTAGTGTCAGTAGTACACAAAAACTTATTGTTTTTGGTACAAATTATATCTTTATACATACAGGCCCATTAACGTAGATTTATAATTATTGTTTTATGCATTTGTCTTTTAAATTGTATCAGAAAAAAGAAGTTACAAACTGAAAATACAATCATACCGGCTTTTTAAAAAATAATTATTTTAACGTTTATTTATTTTGGGGGCAGGGGGTGAGGGGCAGAGAGAGAAGGAGACACAGAATCCAAAGCAGGCTCCAGGCTCTGAGCTGTCAGCACAGAGTCTGATGTTAGGCTTGAACTCCCAAACTGTGAGATCATGACCTGAGCTGAAGTCAGACGCTCAACCGACTGAGCCACCCAGGTGCCCCAATAATACTGGCTTTTTTAAAAAAAAGTTTTTAATGTTTACTTATTATTGAGAGACAGAGCATGAGCAGGGGAGGGGCAGAGAGAGGAGGAGACACAGAATCCGAAGCAGGCTCCAGGCTCTGTGCTGTCAGCACAGAGCCCGACACGGGGCTCGAACTCACAAACCGCAAGATCATAACCTGAGCCAAAGTTGGCCGCTCAACTAACTGAGCCACCCAGGTGCCCCAATACTGGCTTTTATATTTACCTATGTAGTTACCTTTACTAGTGTTCCTTATTTCTTTTATGGCTTCAAGTTATTGTCTAGAATCCTATTGTTTGAGCCCGAAGGACTCCTTTTAGCATTTCTTGTAGGGCAGTTCTACTAGCAACAAACTCCCTCAACTTTTGTTTATCTAGGAATGTCTTAATTTCTCCTCCATTTTTGAAGGATAAATTTTGAAGGATATTGTATTCATTTCCTGGAGTTGCCATAAGACGGTACCACCAACTAAGTGGCTTAGAACGACATTAATTTATTGTCTCACAGTTCTGGGGCCAGAAGTCCAAAATCAAGGTGTTGGCAGGGTCATGCTCCCTCTGAAGATGCTAAGAAATGATCTGTTCTGGCCTCTCTTCTAGCTTCTAGTAACTTTAGGTGTTCCTTGGCTTGTCTCACCATCCTATCTTCTTCCCATGTCACTTCACATCATCTTCCCTCTGGACATGTTTGTCTTCTGTGTCTAAATTTCTCCTTTTTGTAAAGATACTAGTCATATTGGATTAGAACCCACTCTAATATGTCATCTTAACTAGATCATCTGCAAAGGCCTTATCTACAAGTAAGGTCACATTCACAGGTACTGTGAGTTAGGACTTCAACATATTTTTAGGGGACACAATTCAACTCATAACAGATAGCAAATTTGAAAGATAGAATTTTTTGTTGACAGTTTTTATCTTCTTTCTTGCAGGACTTTAAGTACATCATTCCATTGCCTCAGGTCTCCATGGTTTCTGATGAGAAATTGACTGTTAATCTTATTAAAGGCCCCTTATATGACATTAGTTGCTTTGCCTTTGTGACTTTGTGACTTTCAAGACTTTGTCTTTATCTTTGGACATTTTGATTATGAGTGTCTCAGTGTGGATTACTTTGACTTTATCCTACTTGGTCCTTTTTGGATGTGTAAATTTGTATTCTTTTATAAACTTTGGAAAGCTTTTGACCATTGCTTCTAATATTCTTTCTTCCTTTTTCTCTTTCTTTTCTTTTGGGATTCAGCATATGTTAGTATGCTTGATGGGTGTCCCATAGGTTTCTCCATTTTTCTTCATTCTTTTTGTTTTTCTGTTCCTCAGACTGGATAATCTCAATTGATCAATCTTCAAGTTCATGGATTCATTCTTCTGTCTGCTCAAATCTGCTGTTAAACCAAACTAGTCAGTTTTTCATTTCAGTTATATTACTTTTAGTTCCAGAATTTCCTTTTGGTTCCTTTTTGTAATTTCTCTTTGCTGTTATTTTCTACTTGTTCATAAACTGTTCTCCTGGTTTTAGTTCTTTAAGAATTTTTAAGACAGCTGATTGAAACTCTTTGTCTAGTAAGTCTAATATCTGGGCTTTCTTAGAGGCAGTCTCTATTAATTTTTTTCCCCGTGAATGGGCCATACTTTCTTGTTTCTTTGCATGCCTTATAATTGTGGGCATTTTGAATATTATCATATAGTTACTCTGTAAACCACGTTCTCCTTCCTTCCCAGGATTTGTTGCTGTTGATTGTTGTGAGCTGTACTCATTTGTATGTTTGATGACTTTTTCTAAACTATTTTTTTTAAGACTATTCTTTCCGTACTGCAACTGAAGTCCCTGTTTTGCTAGCAAATCATGTAGTGATTTGAAAGAGATTTCCTTAAATATCTGAAAACAAACAAAAATATTCTACCAGTCTTTTCAAATTGGCTTTGTTTTGAGGTATTCCTTCAACAATTGTCCAGGCTGTTTAGAACTCTCAGTTTTCCCTTGCTGCTTGTACAGAGGGTAAAGGTCAGCAACAGGCAAAAGCTTAGGGTCTTTTCTGAGCATGTGTCCAGTCCTTGGCATGTGTGTAGCCTTCTGGATTCCCTGGTGTATGTGGTAGCTTTTCAGAGTTCTTATTCCCCCATGCATCTCTTTCCCCAGGCTCTTCTTTCCCAAACTTCTGGTCTATTGGTTACCTCATTTGATGTCCCTTGCCCAATCAGATGTGGTTATGGTTAGTAGATAGGCCTTTAAGTGCTTTTGACAAATGCTTTCCAGGAGGCCACTTCAGCCTCGAGAAAGCTCTGAGGCAGGTGAGGGCCCAGCCCTCAAAGAGTCACCAGACAGGTAAAAACACACAACCATAATTCTTTGAGAGCAAGGTCTGTGTTGTTCCTTCTGCTACCAGCAAAGAGTGTGACCAGGAATGTGGGCTGTTATCTTCATGGTAACAGACAAGCTTGGGTATGAAGGATGGCAGGGAGGTATGTTAAAATGGCACAAACACTCTCTTATCACACCCAACAGCTTCTTTCTTTATTAACCATTCCCTCGGTTGTAAGCTTCTAAGATTGGATTCCAGAGATCTGAAAAAGTTGTTTCTGATGGGTTTTGACAGCCTAATCATTGCTTTAGTGGAGGGACAGAGTTTTGGCATTTCTGACACTGCCATATTTAGTGATGTCGCTCATTAAACCTGGAGAGTTCTCAGTCATTATCACTTTATTTCCCCTCCTCCATTCTTTTTTTAAAAAAAATTTTAATATTTATTTGTTTATTTTTTTTAGAGAGAGAGAGAAAGAGAGAGAGAGAGAGAGCACAAGCAGGTCAGGGGCAGAGAGAGAGGGAAGCACAGAATCCGAAGCAGGCTCCAGGCTCTGAGCTGTCAGCACAGAGCCTGACATGGGGCTCGAACTCACAAACTGGGAGATCATGACCTTAGCTGAAGTTGGACGCTTAACTGACTGAGCCTCCCAGGTGTCCCTCCTCTCTTCCCTTCTTTTGAGTCTTTTCTTCTGGAATTCCTATTAGGCTTATGATGGACTTTCTCATTCTATTTTCTCTGTCTCAACTTCTCTTCTATTTTCTGTCCTTATCTCTCAGTGCTATATCCTGGGTCATTTCCCCACATCTTTCAGTTTGCTAATTCTCCAGCTTTGTCTGATATGCTTTATAACCCATCTATTGACATTTTTAATTCAAAAACTAGATGTTTAATTCTAGACATTGTATTTTGTACTTAAAAAAAGATCTTTTTATTCTGTCTTTATAATGTCTTTTCCTGTTCTTAGGTCTCTGTTTATGTCTTTAATTATTTTAAGTATATTTCTTATTATTTTCAGACAGCTCTTCTGTTAATCTCATACTCTCAGGGTTCTAATCCTCCTCTTTTTTTTTTATGTTTGCTGATTGTCAATTCTTAGACATGGGGATTTTATTTTATTTTATTTTATTTTATTTTATTTTATTTTTTTAACGTTTTATTTATTTTTGAGACAGGGAGAGACAGAGCATGAACAGGGGAGGGTCAGAGAGAGGGAGGCACAGAATCTGAAACAGGCTCCAGGCTCTGAGCTGTCAGCACAGAGCCTGACGCGGGGCTCGAACTCACGGACTGTGAGATCATGACCTGAGCCGAAGTCGGCCGCTTAACCGACTGAGCTACCCAGGTGCCCCAGATATGGGGATTTTAAAATCAGGTGTTTTGTAGTTTTGAACTGTGCATTCATTTTTGACAAGTCACTCCCCACCCCCACCTGTACTGTGAGAATTTCTTTATGCTTTTTTAAAAAATTTATGTTTATTTATTTTTCAGAGAGAGAGAGAGAGAGAGAGAGAGAGAGACAGAGTGTGAATAGGGGAGGGGCAGAGAGAGGGAAACAGAATCTGAGGCAGGCTCCAGGCTCTGAGCTGTCAGCACAGAGCCTGACGCGGGGCTTGAACTCATGGACCACGAGATCGTGACCTGAGCCGAAGTCAGACCCCCAACTGACTGAGCCACCCAAGCACTCCAGTCTTTATTCTTTGATTGTGACTTTGCATTTGTTTCTGTCAGGAGTCCCAAGGACATTATCAGAACGTCATTAAATTGGGATCATTTTATTCTAATTCCAAGGCACAAATTTTCTAGGCTGCATGAAGGTTTCCAGGATGAAGGTGGTAAAAATTCAAACCAAATCTGTACAAGATGCAGGCTCAAGGCTTCTATTTCTCAAAGTGGTCTTTTTTGTTTTTTCCACTCCAAGCTCGGGCAGAGGTGAACAGGCCTCTTGTTCCTCTGTTTGGTGGGGAAAGGAGTCTTCTCCGCCTGTCTTTTCCCTAAGGGTTCAGTCTTTGCAGGGTGCTGGCTTTACACAGGGGTCTCAGTTCTAAATCCCCGTTTTGCTTAGGACCAGGGCCTCATCTCCTTTAACTCAAGAGTGTATGAAAATCCATACTCCAGGTTCCTGGGGTAATACTTCGTAGGCCATTGCTACCCACACTTCAGCAGGTTATTTGATCACTGCTCCTGTTTTTCATTTTTGGCACTTGTGTGTTTCCCGTTTTACCAGCTCAGCCATTCGTTTATAGCAGTTGTGTTTGCACTTTCCGTAGTAGTTTTAGGTAAGTGCAGCAGGAGGATTTTCAGGGTTTATTGAGCTTTCATCTTGCTGGAACTAAAAGTATCTTGCAAGTTCCTTGGCTGGGAGCTTGCCCTCTGCTTGTTCCTTTACTTTGTCCTCTGCTTACCCCTTTCCCAAGAGTCGTATTCGGTCCTCCTCTCCTTTCTCCCTATATTGGGGGTTCTCGCCTACCTCCCTGAGACCTATGAATCCCTAGGCCCTAATAACTTTTGACAAGGAAGCAGGACGGAGTGTAGTTAGGAACTCAGACTCCACTGACAAAGCTGGGTTTGAATCCTTTTTCCACCACTTACTAGCTGAGTTACCTGGGGGTAAGTTAGGTGGCCATTCTGGGACCATTTCATATGTAAAGTAAGTGAAACTCTTGAGTTTAGGACTCTGGAGGCTTGCTGTGAATGTGCAGTGAGGTGGGAGTTAGGTGGGTGTGCTCTACGATTCAAGTCCAGAAGTCCTCAGGCACAGCATCAAGCACTTTGTATTTACTCCTCAGGCACCATGCCATGAGAGATTATTACTGTCCTCATATTACAGATGAAGGAAACAGGCTATGAGTGATTGGGTAACTTGCCCAGCTCCTGTTCCAATGGATGCCTGCTTTGGGCTGAACATTCTTCTGGGCTTAACATCTTTTACAGGGATAGTCACTAGAGATCTAAGACTGCTTAAAAGTGATTTTTTAAAAATTCTCATTTTATTTTACTGATTTATGGGAAGATGGGTTTTCTTCTTTGAAATCTGAGGATGGGGTACCTTCTGGGGTGATCTCTCCACTCAAGTGTTAGCTGGCACAGAAGTGGGGGGGGGGCGGATAGAGCTAGTTGCTACGCCACCCCTCCTGAGGAGAGCAAAGCCCCAGGAAAGCAGAGACCTCTTCCTTGGACCACCAGGTAGGTAAGAGGCCTCCCCGCCCCCAAGCTGGGGTTTTTGAGAGCCTTTTGTAACCTAACTTCAGCTTCCCCTGCCCTGGCCCCCCTGGAGGTGCTGAACCCAAGGCTGGGGCACAAATATGGAGGGTGCAGGGTGTTTCTCTGTTCAGTCACTGTTCAGGACACACCCATGAATGCACACCAGCCTCAGGCGGTCCCCACCTCCTCTCACTTACAGAAATGGGCCACAGGATGAAGGGTATGTATCTGTTGATGGCGAGGGTGTAGGTGATGAAGAAGAAGCAGAAGATGGACATCTCCATGGTGATGATGAGCATCAGGAGAGGGTGCACGCTGGTCCCCGTGAACAGTACCAGTGCAGCTATCAGGCAGCCCTGCCGGGAGACATATACCTGAGCTACCGCAAAGGGCTCTCCCCTACTCTAGAGCCCTTCTGGAGCCCCTCTGGAGCCTGCTCCTTCACCCTCTTTTCATGGTTGGGCCTCCGCCCTGGTGTACCAGCCCAACTTACCAAGCTCAGGATCTTGACCTCGGCGTGCCCGATCACCCAGAACTCTCTATTGCCTTTCTTGAATTCCCACATGTAGCGGCGACACCCCTTCCTGGTGCCCACTTCATCCTTGGGCTGCACCAACTTTGGCTTTTTGTTGATCTCCTTGTCCTCTTGGTCTTTCTTGTCCCCTGGTTCGTCAGCTGCAGGAGGGGACGGCGGCGCAGCTGCGGGCGCCGATGCAGGTGCAGCCGCCGCCGCCGCCTTCTTGCCCTTTTTGCCTTTGTCAGCCATCTTTGCGTGGGAGTTCTTAACTTCTCACCTCCTGCGCGATCTCTCTCCTGCTGGCGCCGGACAGGCCTGGCCTCTGAGCGAGACTGGTGCCCACCCACCCGCTTCCAGGTCCCGCTCAACGGCCGGCACGCGCGAACGCCAACGCCCGGCGCTGCCCCGCGCGCCACGTCTCCCTGCGGTCGCACCTCTCTCACACCTAGAAGACCGGAGTGGGCGTCAAGGGCCCGGCCCTAGCCAGGCCGCCCACCCCCACGCGGGAGCCTCGGCCCCAGCCCGGGCCCCCTGCGAGGGGGGAGGGGGGCTTCCGCCTGCGCGGGAGGTGGCCTCAGGGTTGTACCGCCGTGCTCGCGTTGGCTGGAACCCGGCCGGGGTCAAGACCCTGGCCACGGCGTCCTGGGTCGGATTCGTCCTGCGCCGCGAGGGCGCAGCGGCCGCAGGGAAATGAAACTCGACTTTTACACAAGGCGACGCGAGGCAGCAGAGATGTTCCCGATTTAGCAGCTCTGATTTTATGATCGCCTCTGGGCCAGAATGGGTGACAGCATATGCAAGCTCAGTGGTGGGATCACCGGGAGGGATGAGGCACAGACGCTTATGTCCGCGAGGGTGCCCCCATGAAGGTCCAACCTTGGTCTTGAACGGTGCCCACTGAGGATGCCCGAGGATGTCCGGGAGGATGGGCGCCTGGAGGCGGGTCCCGGCGACGGTGCGGACTGGGGTGGTTTGGCGGGCCCCTGCGCTGGCTGGGGTGGTTTGGCTGGCGTGGCCGCAGGTGCTTGTGCCGGTGCCCGTGCCCGCGCGGGTGATTTTGCTGGTGCCCGTGCGGTGGGTTCCACGGCCTGGAAGACATTCAAGTTCGATTCCCAGGACACTTTTCACCGTATTCCTCACCAATTTGGCAACAAGAGCCCCATCGAAGATACACACGATTGCCGATTGCCGCGGTGAGACACAGGGACTGTCAGACACAAGACCATATACGGAAAGGAAAGGCTGCATTACTTGGCAGCTTAACAGCAACCTGTCTTCCCTATCCCATCCCAGGCGGGGGCTGCAGGTGGCCTCCTGTCCCCCTCTGACCCTGCACTACCTTCTTGGTGTCTGCCCAGCTGGCTGCTGCGGCGCATTCTGCTATTCCCAGAGAAAAGGATTTTGGAAATGGGGGATTTTGCTGCCAGTAACGACCTCACCTGATACCTGAGGCACCAGGAAAGGACCAGAGAAGATTGCTGGCCTTAGGGAGGCTCCAGACAGGGATGGGGTCCTGAGGAGGACCCTTAGTGGAAAGGACTCCTGGGCTATGTTTGTAAAGGGCAGGAAGGAATTCCCAAGGGGACCAACTGGGAGGAAGAAAACTTAAGACACTGGCCAGAGGTCTCCAAGGATTGTAGTGTACCTGAGACCTCTGGAGCTGGTGAGGGAGGTGGCAGAATTGAGGCTACAAGTGTAGAATATGGGACTTTATCAAGAGGAAAGTTCAGGGGCGCCTGGGTGGCTCAGTCGGTTAAGCGGCCGACTTCGGCTCAGGTCATGATCTCGTGGTCTGTGAGTTCGAGCCCCGCGTCGGGCTCTGTGCTGACAGCTCAGAGCCTGGACCCTGTTTCAGATTCTGTGTCTCCCTCTCTCTGACCCTCCCCTGTTCATGCTCTGTCTCTCCCTGTCTCAAAAATAAATAAAACTTAAAAAAAAAAAAAAAAAAAAAAGAGGAAAGTTCAGGTGCCAGAGTCAGAAAGCCCATGTGCAGTAGCCATGAGGTGAATCAGACTGGAGGCAGGGAAACCAGTGAGATGTGGTTGGGGGCTCCTGCTATTCAGGTAGAAATCGATAGAGACCAGAGTGTGGGAGCCCCTGGCTGGTAGGAGAAGGCTTGGTGGCTGAGTTAGCAGATGGGGACCAGCAGCCCATAGCAAGCACCCAAGATTCTAGGTGCTCCCCAAATCCTGCCCACTTTAGGTGTTTCTCTTCAGCGTCACTTAACATTTTCTAGGTATGTCTTGCCTCAGCTAATCTGTGGGCTCCCACAGGGATAAGGGACTTATCCCTGGCACAATCCAATGGGACTGACAAATATCTACTGATTATGGGATGAATTGAAAGAACTCAAACTTTTTTTCTGGATTAATTTCTGTTCCCAGTGCTTAACTTCTTAAACCAAAGTCTCGCCTCCCCACTTCCCACCCTCCATCTTCAAAGCATTTAATCTGCCATTTCTTGTGATCTTCATATGATGAAGATTTGAGTCTCAGTTTGTCCCAGCCTTGTGTCCCAGGGTAAGGTATTTAACCCCAGTTCTCATATCTGTAAAAATGAGAATTGTAAAGATTAAGTCAGAACATGCCTGGCCATGTGTGGGCACATGCTGGGAGCTAGCTTCCTTCCTTCCTGAATAGGCTGGGCCATCCACTTTTAACAATGCACTTTTTTTTTCTATTCATGTGTTTTCCTTTTCATGTGCTTAAAAAAATATTTTTTTTTAATGCTTGTTTATTTTTTTGAGAGAGAGTGAGAGGGAGTGCAAGCAGGGGAGGGGCAGAGAGAGTGGGAGAGAGAGAATCCCAAGCAGGCTTGCACTGACATTGCAGAGCCTGACATGGGGCTTGATCCCACAAACTGTGAGATCATGACGTGAGTAGAGATCAAGAGTCAGACGCTTAACCCACTAAGCCACCCAGGCCCCCCTCATGTGCTTTTAAAATACAATTCTCTAGTCCAGAAAAGTCAAAGTCCTATTTATAGACAAGAACACCATGTTGCAATATTTCAAAAAATAGTGTGTATGATTCTCAAAAGGGGAGTTTGTACCTATTTGGAGAATGAGTATTAGAATGAAGATTTTCATGAGCTTAGAGTTTATGCCACTTCACACCTTCTGAAGAAGTAAGTGCAAGAAAGAGAAGGGGTGGTGGTGTGAATGTTATTGTGTAAATGAAATACTTATGGTCTGTCAGTTTTCCTTTGCAAAGAGTTTTGAAATACTGGTCTTAACTGGGGTCATGAAGGCTTCAACTTACCCCTCCAACATAGAATAAATGCCTTCTTTCCATTTCTTGCATCGCCAAGATGGCAACTATTAGAAGGAACACAGTTGTAATGAAACTGTTGATAAGATCCTGTAATACAGAATTGAAAACTGTCATCTTTAGGGGCGCCTGGGTGGCTCGGTTGGTTAAGCGTCCAACTTCGGCTCAGGTCATGATCTCACGGTCTGTGAGTTTGAGCCCCGCGTCGGGCTCTGTGCTGACAGCTCAGAGCCTGGAGCCTGTTTTGGATTCTGTGTCTCCCTGTCTCTCTGCCCTTCCCCTGTTCATGCTCTGTCTCTCTCTGTCTCAAAAATAAATAAACGTTAAAAAAAATTAAAAAAAAGAAAACTGTCAACTTTACAAGAAAATGTGATTTCACAAAATACTTAAGTTGGCCAATTACCTACGTAAGGATGGATGCCTTTTTAAGACTTTACCTTTGATTACTATTAAGAGGACATTAGCAGCAAAGTTCTTGTATCTTCCAAGACATGAGTTTATGTGATTTTAAGGTCCTTTGTCAACAGAAATGGATTTAGTTTCATTAAAGAACGCCATTAAAAAAAAAAGCTGACAACTTCCCCATCATTGTCTTCTTAAAGGGCACAGGCAAATGAGCATGAAAAAAACCCTAGAGGTATGGGGGCCTACCCAAATTGGACTTCCATAAATGTGATTTTTAAAAAACATATATTAACCTAATGTAAATTCTGCATTTCTATTCCATAATACATTTTTAATATAAAAATTAAATTTTAGAGTAGCACTTTACTGATTTAATTGCACTCCCAAATCTGCAGGTAGAATTAATACTCTGGAAGTTGGATCTTATTTATTCTGTAGGTTCACATATTCCAAAAAGGATGGAACTCGTCTGAGGAGCAGACCTGGTATTCTTGAGTGAATGCTTGTGCTGTTGACTTTTGAGCTTTTCCTAAGAAATGGCCAGAATTGAGTGTGCCCTGGCATTTATAGGCTGTCTTTGTCCTTCCTTCTGGATTTCAGTACTGAGTTCTTTCATTGCTAGCCCAGTCTACTGCTTTGTGTGCTAAATAAAGTGTGAGGATGAGTAGATGGAGGCCACTCATGAGGATAAGCAGAGGCTGGACTTTGGTATTAGAGCAATAATGGAAAAGTGGGTGCACAACCTGTCAGTGGCACTAGTGTGGGGAGGGTCAAAAGCCTGGGGAGGTAGAACCGTGGCCCTGATATCTAATTGGAACATTTTAAGTCCTTAAGTCTTGATTTCTTGACTTGGTAGCATCAGCCTGTCTGGTGCACCTGCCCAAATACATCAGGGAGCCCTGCCATCCAGTGTACAGAATCATAAATGGCTCTAACGGAGCTCTTCAATGTGCCAAGTGTTTCCAAGTCATTATCTTATTTGACCCTCACAAACACCTTCCGAAGTCAGCATTGTTATGATCTCTATTTTAAAAGGACATAGCAGAGGCTTAGAGAGGTTTATTAAATTGCCTAAGACTGGATATCTGCCAAGGAGTCAGAACTCCCTAGTGTCTCACTATTGCCTCCCACTAGAGACACTCAAATAAGAAGGAAATGAACTGTTCCCCACCCCCCCCCCCCACCCCAGGTTGGAAGGCAGCATCCATCTTGGGCTTTTTCTGTGGATAGCGGGTCACGGAGGGTGAAAATGGTGTGGGACATGTAAGGTGGGAGTGTGTTTTGTTGATGAACTCTTTTGCTCTGCCAATTCCTAAATGTGTGATCTGGGGCATGTTTTATCATCCCTCTGTGTAAACATGCTCATTTTTAATATGGGGATAATGATTGGGGTTCATTGGGTTGATCTGAGGATTAAATGGTGTAATGAATCTGAAAATACCAGATGATAAATGCCTGGCATCTAGCGGGTCGTGAGAGTTCATCACAATGTGGACTTAGGATATTTGCCTTCAAAATGTACGCAGTTGGTAAACTTTCTGAAGACCTCAGGTGTTCTTCCTATTGGGATTGATGAGCAAGGAGCCCTACCCCATCATGGAATGTGACTTGCCTCTTGGAGAGGCACTAATTATTTGGGCACCTGGTGGGTAACGCTGAAAGGGGGACAAGGTGCAGGGATGGTGAAGGTTAGAAGTAAGTTCCAGCTGGGTTCTGTGGGCTGAATGAGAGGTCTGCCCACAGTGGGGTAGGTACACTGGTTTACAGTTTTGCAAGGAGCTTAGTGCTTTAGGATTGTGTAAACCAAGATATTAAAAAATGTGAACAAGGGCTCACTCTTACAACTAAGAGGCAGAGTGTAAAATTTTTAAAACTAACTAAACTTTTTATTTTTTTTGATTTTTTTTAACGTTTATTTATTTTTGAGACAGAGAGAGACAGAGCATGAACGGGGGAGGGTCAGAGAGAGGGAGACACAGAATCTGAAACAGGCTCCAGGCTCTGAGCTGTCAGCACAGAGCCCGACGCGGGGCTCAAACTCACGCACGGCAAGATCATGACCTGAGCCGAAGTCAGCCGCTTAACCGACTGAGCCACCCAGGCGCCCCCTAACTAAACTTTTTAAAATTAACTAGCTGTGGCCATAGATCATTGAGAATTTAGATGAAAGCAAATAAATAATAATACTAATGCAGACTAGGCTTCGGTAACCAATCGTTGATTACCTGTCATAATTCCAATCTCCTCATTGGAATACTAGACGTTAGTTTAGTCTGTCCTTACCATAGTTTCCTCTGGTCCTTGCTTACAAGGAAGTGCTCCCCTGGACTGTCCTTTGGCGCTAATGTTTGCCTTATTTCTAACATTTCTCTCATAGCTCACATTTTCTTGTGCACTCCCTGTGTGTCACATACTGTGGCAGGGTGTTAATCTCATTTGATTCTCACAACAAACACATTGTCCCCAGTTTACAGATGGCTAAGCAACATGCTTGGGGTTGCTCACCCAGTAAGTGGCTAGGACCCTCTGCAGCCTGACTTGAGTATCTGGGGGCCTTCTCTGGACTAACCCCCCTTCTCCCTTTTGTCTTAAACACATCATTCTTGTTGTTGGCCTCATCTCTGATGGAGAGAGAGAGAGAGAGAGAGACAGAGATAGAGACAGAGACAGAGACAGAGACAGAGGAATGTTCTTTCTGATGGAATACAAATTGCATCTAAGACTTTTCATGTGCAGGAGGACTCTGGTTTCCCCACGAATGCTGTCTTTACTCATCGTCTTTTCTTTTCCCGTTGACTAAATACCCTATTGACTCAAGTAGCCTTTTCTGACTAAAATGAGAGATGGATTTGTTACTTGACTATTATTTTCCCATAAAGCTCCCAAATTGTTTCCATAAACAAAATTGTGTAGAAGTATAACTGGGCAAGAAAGAGATGCTTTAATGGTGAATGCTTATTTTTAAACATCACTGCCTATTAGAAAAAATTTTGAACACTGACAATTTGTTTCATAAAATATGGTATTTGTAACAAGAATTTGTATATAATACACATTATATAGTATTCAACTATCTGCAACTTCCATTGATTCCATTTGTGCCTGGAGTTCTCCAAACACATGGCGTAACCTGATCAGAAATGACCAGAACTGTGCTTTGTCATTAATCTTATTTGAAGGGGACATTCTAAAGCTGGTATCTCCTACTTACAAATGTAAAGATATTGCTGGTAGTTTTGGAATCGTCACTTCTACAGAGTTTTATTTTATTTATTATGCTCTTTTTTTAAAAAAATTGTTTTCTAGTGGCAAAAACATCTGCTTGACCAGAACTCAGTTTCTCTGAACGTATTGGATAATATTTTTTTGTAATGTAGAAGTGTTAAAAATACAGACAATTCAGAAGATAGTATAGTTCATACTTTTCCTGGGTACGTTGACAGATGATACTAGAATATAAAATTGGTGATGAAGTCTAAAAATGAAGACAGTGACCCCACCATGGGTGGGGTGAGGAAAGCTGTATTCTCGCTAGCTCTGATGAAGACCCATGATAATAAGTCAAGGAGGCTGAGAGGTGAGACCCTTGGTTGTCAGGGTCACTGGCATAGCCTTCACAGAAGCAAGAAGATACAACCGTCCCCAAGCCCAGGCCACAGAGAAAGAGGCATTGCCAAAATATGGCCCCAGAATCCACAGATCTCAGCCTGTATGTGAGGCCAGTACTCTTGATGCTGCCCCGCTGAGCATCCGAAGTCCTGATTTATCAAACTTTCTGTTTCCCTGCTGGGAATTTTCATCATTAGCCCCTTACCAAACAAGAATGGGAAAGAGGAATAAGGAACTCTGTATTCATGTGAGCCTTTAAGGAAATCGCCACTTAAAATCAGTACTACTTACTCTCATCCTATGCCTTGGGGGCACCAAACCGTCTTGCTAGGAAAGAAGGACTGAAAGAAGTGACAGCTTCTTTCATAGCTGGATCCCTCTGGTGTGTGGGCCGGCCTTTGAACCTATATGGAGCCCTAAAACTGGTACAGCATGAAATAAGGCACGTGTTCTCGGGCTTCCCACACTGCCCTTTCCATAAGGTCCCAAGGGACTTCTACAGCTTGATGCCGACACATCTCCAAGTCCACCTACTCTCTGAAGTGACAAGGAGTTATCTCCTAGGCACCAAGCCAGTGTTTGGTTTGTGCTGTCCCTAAACCAGCACCATGCCTCCCGGGGCCAAGGCCTCCCAGTTACCACCCAGTGGTAACTACCTTTCTGAACAGTCTCATATGTACATGTCCTTCATCTTACAGAATCTGAAAGGGAAGATTAGAAAGGAAGGGACAGGATAGGAGAAGGCAGTTTGGATCCTGTGTTGATAAGTCTTTGAAAAAAACCTTCCAAGTCAATTAGATAGCACACCATCCGACCAACTATGTTGGTTAGCACGTGGTGGCTTAGTATGTGTACTGTTAGTCAATGGAACATTAGAATAACTGAGCAACCTACTTAGTTTCCCCAACTGTGAAGCTCCTGGGAGCTTACCAGGCATATTTATGTGCTCTTCCAGACTCTGGCCCATATATTGGAAGATAGTAGTAAGAAAAAGGCAGGGACTCTGAATCACACTTTGGGCTTCCATAGTCATCCAAAGGAAAGAGACTGTTCTGACCCAAGGATAGAGGTAGCAAAAGCAGCCTTTTCAGAAAATCCCTCACACCTTGAAGGAAATATTTTGAGTTTTAGCTCAATAGCAACCAATCCTACCTTAAGGTTAGAAAAGGGTACTATAAGGAAGTGGGATGTGGGAGAGGCCTGAACTCTGAGTTGGGATTTCACGGTGCAAGATGAAATGGTAAAAGCCATCCAACTACATTATGGGGTCTGATAGACACTTTGTAAGTGAATGTTCACTTTGTGCTGAGCATTGTGCTATTTGCTTTAAACACATTTAAGTGTTACAGAAACCCTGTCAAGGAGTTACTATGATCACCCTTTTCCTTTGCTGAATTTCCTAGATGGGGAAACTGAGGCTAAAGTTCACACAGCTAGGAAGGGGCCCACGTCTGTATCTGGCCACAACTGTAGTTCTCTAGTCTGCGAGGATGCAGAACCTCAGGCTCCACAAGAAATAGGATTTATCAGGGCGCCTGGGTGGCTCAGTCGGTTAAGCGTCTGACTTCAGCTCAGGTCATGATCTCACACTGTGAGTTCGAGCCCTGCGTCGGGCTCTGTGCTGACAGCTCAGAGCCTGGAGCTCGCTTCAGATTCTGTGTGTCTCTCCCTCTCTCTGCCCCTTCCCTGCTCATGCTCAGTCTCTCTCTGTCTCAAAAATAAAAAAAACATTTAAAAAAGTTTTTTTTAATAAATAAAAAAAGAAATAGGATTTATCTGAGACCTGAGGGGTTAGCTTCAGGAAGCTTTCAGTTGGTAAAGAATAGGAAACTCTGGAAAAAGCTACTGAAGAAGGCAACGCCATCATATGGCACCCTTTTAGGAGTGTGGACCCTTTATACCCATGAAACGATGGGACTCCTGCAATCTTTCTGGGTATGTATGACAATTTTCTACAACTTCGCCGTGCCAGCTCTTGCTTTTGCAGGGGCGAAATGTTTAATAATTTGTTAGAGTAGTTGCTGTTTGAAAAGTAGCAGCATGTACTGTTTTACAAGCAATAGATGAGAAGTGTTTTTACCTACTGAATATACTAATTGAAATTTTCGTTAGGACAAGCTGCAGACTATCCTGTTCAGTGCATAATGAGACAGAAGCAGGTGTGTGCATTCATTCTGCCATAGACAGAGAGGTCCAAGGAATCTTTCTGGGTATTAGACTAGTTTCTCCCCTGGGACTAGGGCAACACCCTGTCATAGATGAGTTATGTCCTTGTCCAGAAAGATAGCTCTTTGGTTTTCACTTGAGGAGAGACGCTACTCTGGGACCAAGAGCAGAGTTTATATTTGAATTACGAAAGTGAACACTTACAAGTAAGGACCAATCTAAACAAATCAGCAAGTGGCGAATGTCTAGTATATATATTATAATAAAAAAAGAACGATGCACATTTCCAGAACTGTGATGGCTATATACAACTCATGGGCTTTGGCAGTGATGAAACAAACTAATGCTCCTATAAGACCCTGCAATGAAAGAAACAGGATTTGTTTTAATTCACATGGGCTATTAAAAAACAAAGCTAACCCATAAACTGTTAGGAAGTAAATCTGACTATATGGCAATTGCCTGTATGATTTTGTACGTACAGTTTATGTGTAAAATTTCTCATATTTTCAAGAAATGAAATAATACATGGAAATAATTAAAATGGACATTTAAGTACAGAAGAATAAAAAAAAATACTGATTTCTTTCTTCTTCCTCAACCCAATCCTAGTCTATTTCCTTAAAAGTAACAGCTGTTCACAGTGTTTACTTCATGCTGGAAAGAAGTAAGTACATACGAGTAGAGTAAATATATGCTGATTTGATAGAGTGAGGTAGAGCTCCAGTTTTCTTTCCAAACTGTTGATTATCCCAACATCATTTATTGGGAAACACCAGTTATTTTCCCTGGTCATCTGAAATCCTACCTTTATCATGTACTAAATTCTCACATGTATTTGGGTCTATTTGAGACTATCCTCTCGTACTGAGTTGCCGATTCTTTTCTAGTACTTTTGAAATTACAGGAAATTAATTTTATATTATTGTCTGACCTAGTCCCCTTTTCAGCACTCATTCTCAGATGGTTTATAAATCCCATGTTTGTCTTGGTCTAGTTCCCCAAACTAAGCCTGTTGGATTTTTTTTGGGGGGGGCTTTTTGTGTGTGTTTTGAGAGAGAGAGAGAGAGAGAGAGAGAAACATTGAGAGCAAGGGAGAGGGGCAGAGGGAGAGAGAGAGAGAGAGAGAGAGAGAGAGAGAGAGAGTCAGTCTTAAGCAGGTTCCACATGGAGCTCAATTCCACAGGCTCTCAGCATGGAGCTGGATGCAAGCCTTGATCTCACAATCCTGGGATCATGATCTGAGCCAAAATTAAGAGTTGGTTGCTCAACAGACTGAGCCACTCAGGTGCCCCATAAGCCTGTTAGCATTTTTATTTTTTTGAGAGAGAGAGAAAGAGAACGAGAAAGAGAGAGAGAGAGCAAGTGAGTGAGGGGGTAGAGAGAGAGAATCCCATGAGGGGCAGAGAGAGAGAGAGAGAGAGAGAGAGCACAAGTGAACAAGGGTGAGAGAGAGAGAGAGAGAGAGAGAGAGAGAGGGAAAGAGAGAGAATCCCATAAGGGGTAGAAAGAGAGAGAGAGAAGTGGGCATGTGTTCATTCAAACCCGGGCTCTAGCTTGTGAATCGTGAGATCATAACCGGAGTTGAAGTCAAATGCTTAACTGACTGAGCCACCCAGGCACCCAAGCCTGTTAGTATTTTAACTGGGATTTCATTTAAAAGCCTGTTGGTATTTAATTGGGATTTCATTTAACTTCTAATTTGGAAAGATTAAAAAATTTACTCTTATTATTCAAGAATAAAGTATGTCTTCCCAGCTATTTTAGTGGCTTAAAAATATCTCTGAGTTTTTAAAGTTTTCTTCATATAGGTCTTTCAAATTCATTTAATTTAATCTTAGATATTTTATCATTTTATTGCTCTTGTAAAGAGGAATATTTTCTTCTATTTTAAGTTGTTGTTCTACTAACTCCTAATGAGTT